>NC_091436.1:136133474-137377485 GCF_964237555.1 Oryctolagus cuniculus
CAGGGCTGGTTTGCCTATTACTCACCAGGGAGACAGTGAGCTATTGCTAAAATACGGAGGATTCCCAGAGCTGTTTCCTGGGAACTCTGAGCAGCGACAAAGGAAGCTGACTTGTCTCTATGGGAACCAAAACTTAAAGTTAGAACCAAGGAGGCTTAAATAAGGCACAGCTGGGTGGAGGAAGAGACACAAGGATTATGAGCCAGGTCTTAATCAAGGATTAAATTTCTGTCCAGTTTTGGCAGACATTGGATCCTGAGAGGAATGAATCTGAGAGGCCAGGGTATCCCCAACCGTGTCCAGGGGACTCTGGCCCCCCATCTCAAGAAGCCCCTGCAAAGTGCTGTTGGTGGACACTAGAAACCAAATCTGGCCTCTGGTAAAAAGAAATAGCCCGTAACAGTTGAGGATATCGGGGCATCGCTCCTAATGGCCAGGCCAGGGAAGGGACCCAATGGGGAGGTAGAAGTAGGGCAAGAGGCATGGGTGAAGAAGCTGGGCAGAGGCAGAAGGGCCACTCAGGTGCAATGGACACGCTTGTCAGAGATGGCGGAGGATGCTGCAGCTGTGTTGCACACATTCCTGCCCCAGTTTATCCAAGAAGACTCAAGGAGAGGAGGGTGGGCAGATCTAGTGCTTATGACAATTTTCCTTCACCTAAGAGAGAAAGGAGTCTACACCCAAATCTTGCCTGTGTGGTCTCTGTGTGTAGTAATCAACCTCTGTGGTTCCATGTCACCTGTGACATAACTCAGGCCAGCTGACAGAAGCAAGCTACCTGACAATAGGAACAGAACACTGTTCAAAAGAGCACATTATGTGTTATTTGGCATTTATGAAGAAATTAGACATTGGACTGAAGTAGATAATGAAAATTTAATGGGTTATAGTATTTGATTCTGAACCTAGGGAGCCTTCCTTTCTGCCTTTTGACATTGACTGTGATTTTCTACTGCCCCCTAGTGGAGATTCATTCATTGCTTTTGAAGTCTTGTTTCCACCATTAAAAAAAGTCCACAGCAATTAGCTAGATTCATTCTTTTATTTTTTATTTTTTATTTTTTGACAGGCAGAGTGGACAGTGAGAGAGAGAGAGACAGAGAGAAAGGTCTTCCTTTGCCGTTGGTTCACCCTCCAATGGCCGCTGCAGCCGGCGCACCGCGCTGATCCGAAGGCAGGAGCCAGGTGCTTCTCCTGGTCTCCCAGTGGGTGCAGGGCCCAAGGACTTGGGCCATCCTCCACTGCACTCCCTGGCCACAGCAGAGAGCTGGCCTGGAAGAGGGGCAACCGGGACAGAATCCGGCGCCCTGACCAGGACTAGAACCCGGTGTGCCGGCACCACAAGGCGGATTAGCCTAGTGAGCCGCGGCGCCGGCTAGATTCATTCTTTATAGCAAAAGGGTCACACCATACAGGACAATATGGAATAAAAGACATGTCTCTGTCACTCTCCTCTCCATTCCACTCTACTTCCCAGAGGTAACCTCAGTGTGGTTTGCAGCATGCTGGGCGAGAATTTCAGTATTCAGGGGTGTGGCAGGAAAAATTCTGAAACATCAGCTGAGGATTCTTTTGCTCACTGTCTTTCTCTGCCATAGAGAAGATAAGCGTTTTCTCTTCACACCCTGGGAGACCCAGCAAAACAGCGATGGACGAAAGAACAGGTTTCTGAGTTTGAAATTTTACTTTTGAAAAATATGGTAGAGGCAAAATGAAAGAAATGCCTTTGGAGACAGAACAGCCTAGATTACTAGATATTTGAAGTCAATGCTTACGTCATCATTAATAGGTTTGGGAAGACGCTTGATAGCATTAGAGTGGTTTTCCTGCCTTGAGTCTGCTCTGTTTGGAGTTCACTCAGCTTCTTGAGTCTGGAAGTGTGTCTTTGCAGATTTGGGAAATCTCCAGCCATATTTCTTTGAGAATCTTTTCAGTCCCACCATCTTTTCCCTCTGATTTTGGGACACTGATGATACAAAATTAGTATTTTGCTATAACTCCACTGTCTTTTACTACTACTCCCCACCCTGTCCATTGTCCTCCTTTTGTTCAGATTGAGTAATCGTGATCATTTTATCTCAAGCTCATTGATTCTTTCTGCTAGTCCCTCTATTATGATGTTGAGCCCATATCAATTGTGCTTTTATATATTTTTTGGCTATTGAATTTTTCAGTTCTAAAACTTTCATATTTATATATATATCCTATTTTTAATACAGAGTCATCATTTTTCTTCACAGTTGTTTAATTTGCTCATTATAACATTTTTTATGATGGTGACTTTAAAATCTTCATAGATAATTCTAGAATTTAAAATGCTTTAGTTTTGACTTCTATTCATTTCTTTCTTCATTCAGTTTGAAGCATTCCTGATTCTTGACATGATGAATAGTTTTCAGTTGAGTCTTGGACATTCCATGCTTTTTGTTGTAAGGCTCTGGGTTTTATTTAAATTTCCACTCTAGCTTCTGCTGACTCCACTCCAACAGGGTAGGGTAGAACTCAGGTTCCCTGCTGGGAGCTGGGTGGGAATTCTGGTTCCCTGCTAGGCATCCTCTGACACCTTCCTGGCTGGCTCAGGGAGGAGTACCACGCACTGCTCCTCACTACCTCTGCTGACACCAGGGTGGGAGGGGAGAGGATGGGGGGAGGGAAGTGGTTCCCTCACTAGCTCTGGGTGGTGATGAAAATTCTCACTGTATGTTAGGTGTTGTCTCACATCAGCCCAGAGGGGCAGGAAAGGGTTGTCATTGCCAGAAGTGGAAGTTTAGGTCTCCACTGACTGCAGGGTTGGGGACCCGGGCTCATTTCCACCGAGAGTGA
This sequence comes from Oryctolagus cuniculus, assembly GCF_964237555.1. Taxonomy (NCBI): domain Eukaryota; kingdom Metazoa; phylum Chordata; class Mammalia; order Lagomorpha; family Leporidae; genus Oryctolagus; species Oryctolagus cuniculus. The sequence goes on from NC_091436.1 coordinate 136,136,298, forward strand.
GCTCCTTGCATGTGTGTGTGTGTGTGTGTGTGTGGTGGTGGTGGTGGTGGTGGTAATGGGGTGTTTGCTGCCTCATTGCAGCCCGGTAAGGGTGGAAATCTAGGCTCCTCGTGTGGCCTTTGCTGGTGGAGGTGGAGTTAGCTTTTGTCCCCTGTGGGATTTGGCTGCAGTAGCGCAGTTGCCGTCTAGTGGTTTTCTGTCTTGTAGGCTGCCCTCCTCCCTTTTCCTTCCTGCTGCTACTGGTGTTTCTGGGTCCCTGGCTTCTTTAACTCCAAGTCTGAGATGTGTAGGGCAAAAAGAAAGCCCAGGAAACTCAGCATCATGCGTGGCTCTTTGGGGCCAGAAGTTCCCAGCCAATCTGCCTTCCTCCTCACACATTTCAGAGTCTTCTTATGTTTGTATATTATGTAAAACTGTGTAAATACTTAATGTTCAGGGTCTTCAGTGTGCTTAGCAGGAGACATAGGAGAATGAATGTTCACTCCAAGTTGGAAGCAGAAGTGTTCTTCCCATACATATTGAAGTTGACAACAGCATTTTTATCAGAAGTTTAAAGATATTCAAGTTTGTGGTCAATATTGACGTTTAAAAAACAAAACTGTTGGATAGTTTTAAGCATGCATGCAAGGTTTTAAACATGCTTGTTTCATAAACATTCAAATTTGTCTTGCTTTTCTTTTCTCAATTTCACACTCAACTTGTCTACCAGAATTTTATCCTAAATTTATACTTTTAAATGTTTTTGAATTGATCACCATGTCATATTTCTTTGAAACAATAAAGTCAGTATAAATTTAAAATTTCTGAGGCCATAGAATTCTAAGAGTTAAACTATCTTCTCTTGTTTATTATTGCATTTAGGGATAGAATAGAATAGATCAAAGCACTATAGAAGTATTACACATTTTGATAACTTATTGCTGCAAAAGGTAAAAATTGCATTGGCCATTCATCTCTTACTGAGATATATGGGATTTTTCTCAACTATTTTCCCAGTGAAAAATATTTATTTATAGAATAGGACAGAGCTTAGCATCAGTTTTATTTTGATTTTGTTTAAGATAAATTTAAGGTAAACAATATTCTTGGATATATGTGTGTGTGCATCTGGGATATATATGTGTGACATGTGTATATGAACATATACATGTAGTACAGTAGTTTCTATAGTGGAGCAAATGAATGTGTCCATTACTCACAGTTACCGTGTTTTGGAGTGTGACCAGAGCAGCCACGATCACCTCGTTCAGTAGCAATTAGTGTCAGCTTCATTTTGGGTTTCCCTTTTGTATTTGTGAGCACTGGAAACTTCATGCACACCAATACATAGGTGGGAACAGTTGGAGTTTTGTTATGGTGATTTTGCCTAACTATTTAGATTTCTGCAGAATTATATTTTCTAAATCACAGAGTGAAGGATCAACAAAGATTATTTTGAATGGAGTGGTAGCTGACAGCTTGAAGAGAGTCTCTTTCTTCTGTGTTGGAAGTAGAGAAGTCGCAGTCACCTATTCACAAAAGGTCAATGTGTGTGCTTAACCTCATTCCATTACCACAAGGATGCTCGTAGTTTCTTAAACCAGTGGTTCTCGGGAACTTCAGAAATGCTTAGTTATTCCATTCACACTCTGTAAAATTTCAGAATTTCACCTCCGTGGAAAATGTCTAGTATCATTAATGATTATGCTGCTCTTAGTCTCAACTAATTGATTTTAAGGTCTTGGACTAATTTACAATGAGTTAATAAATGACTTTTGATTACCTGCAAAATTCTGAAAAGAAGTAATTCAGAGAGGGAAAGTCCTGGGTGGCCAAGCACCTTTGTATTTGCCTGCTCTTGTCCATACTTGCTTACTGAGTAACGCCAGTGAAGGCAGTACATTCTGTGTGGGATAGACTATGGTGCATTGTATTTAAAAGCTAAATTACATTTTAAAGCTAAAATATGAAGCTTTAAATAATAGTGTTACCCAAATATATGCTTATTTCTGTACTGATTTTAACACACACATGACGATGTGTTAAAATTAACAAGCAAAAAGGGAGAGGAGCATTTAGTTCAAAATTGGTCTTGTAATATTTACTGTTAAGGAAAAGCAGTAGAAAAAGGTCCCCCCCCCCCACCTTTGGTGTCAGCTACCCAGCTAGCAGAGGTGTCTTAGGAGAATATTCTACTTCAATATCTTGGTAGTTTTTAGTGCTTTGTGCAGATATTGTCATGCTATTTTTAAAAATTAATTAATTAATTTGAAAGGCAGAGTTATAGAGACAGAGAAGGAGAGAAGGGAGAGGTCTTCTATCTGCTGGTTCACTTCCCAAATGGCCACAACAGCTGGAGCTGGGCCTGTCTGAAGCATGGAGCCAGAAGCTTTCTCCGGGTCTCCCATGTGGCTGCAGGGGCCCAAACACTTGGTCCATCTTCTGCTGCTTTACCCCGGCACAGTAGCAGGGAGCTGGATTGGAAGTGGAGCATATATGGGATGCTGGTGTCACAGGCGCCTGACTTGCCACATCCCACAATGCTGTCCATAATTATCGTGCTCTTAAATTATTTTAAACAGGCCGGCGCCTTGGCTCACTAGGCTAATCCTCTGCCTTGCGGCGCCGGCACACTGGGTTCTAGTCCCGGTCGGGGCGCTGGATTCTGTCCCAGTTGCCCCTCTTCCAGGCCAGCTCTCTGCTGTGGCCTGGGAAGGCAGTGGAGGATGGCCCAGGTGCTTGGGCCCTGCACCCGCATGGGAGACCAGGAGAAGCACCTGGCTCCTGCCTTTGGATCAGCGCGGTGCGCTGGCCGCGGCGCCCTGGCCGCGGTGGCCATTGGAGGGTGAACCAACGGCAGAGGAAGACTTTCTCTCTGTCTCTCTCTCTCACTGTCCACTCTGCCTCTCAAAAAAAATTATTTTAAACAGAAAGTGTAGGGCTTGTGGCACAGTGAGTTAGGCGATGACTTGGAATGCCCACAACCCATATTGAATTGCCTGATTAAAGTCTTGGCTCTTTCCCTTCCTATCCAGCTTCCTGCTAAGGTCCCTGGAAGGCAGGGATGATGGCCCAAATCCTTGGGTTCCTGCCACCCATATGGGAAACTTGGATGGAGTGCCTGGCTCCTGGCATTGGCCTTGCCCAGCTCTGGCTATTGTGGGCATCTGGGGGAGTAAATGGACGATCTCTCTCTCTCTCTCTCTCTCTCTCTCTCTCTCTGCCTTTAAAATAAATAAACCTTTAAAACTTTTAAAGAACAAATACAATCCCAAACAATGACAAAAACTCTTTGCTTCTGAGAGACCGAAAGCCTCAGACCATTACCGTTCCCTTCTTTGTGTTTATTTTACAGCATTTTATTGCCACTCTGGTTACTGAGATAGCAAAGGCTTTGACATCTGCCTACTGTCAGCTCCTTGTACATTTACCTTTTTTTAAAAAAAGATTTATTTATTTAATTGAAAGGCAGAATTATAGAGAGGCAGAGGCAGGGAAAGAGGTCGTCCATCTGCTGGTTCATTCCCCAGATGGCCGCAACGGCTGGAGCTGTGTTGATTCGAAGCCAGGAGCGTCTTCCGGGTCTCCTACACAGGTGCGGGGGCCTAAGGACTTGGGCCATCTTCTACTGCCTTCCCAGGCCATAACAGAGAGCTGGATGGGAAGTGGAGCAGCCAGGACTCACACTGGAGCCCATATGGGATGCGGGCACTGCAGGCGGAGGCTTTACCCGCTCTGCCACAGCGCCGCCCCTGCACTTATGTTAATTAAGTGACTAATTTCCTCTGAAAATTCTTTTTTGTTGTTGCCCTCTTCCAGCCCATACCCTGAATTCAGAGTACTACACCTGTCAAACTGGTTTTTACACCCCTGGGTCTTGGCTTTTTTTCCTCATTAGGTAACCATGGCCCACTTGGCCTCTAGGTGGCGCCAAGGTCTAGCTTTTCACCTTATAAAATGACAGAAGCAGGAGCAATGACTATAGGTGTGTTCAGCATGCTTTATAAATTTCAGATTAATTCACACTTTCTTTTTATTTTTAAGATTTATTTATTTTAAAGGGAGAGTTACAGAGAGAGAGAGAGAGAGAGAGAGAGAGGTGTTTTCAATCCTCTGGTTCACTCCCCAGATGGCCACAACAGCCGGAGCTGAGCTGATCCAAAGCCAGAAGCCAGGAGTTTCTTCTGGGTCTCCCACGTGGGTGCAGGGGCCCAAAGACTTAGGCCATAGAAGATATGCTGGATCAGAAGTGGAACAGCCAGGACTTGAACCGGCACCCATATGGGATGCTGGCTCTGCAGGCAGTAGCTTTACCTGCTATGCCACACTTTCAAAAGAGCTACCTGTGTATCAAACCCGTAAGGTGGTAAACACTGACAAAGAAAGAACAAGACCTCGACCTTTCCCGGCTTAATTTTGTCCAGGTGAAGACTAGTATCAACAAACGTTTTAGTGATGGCAAATGTTTCAGAAAGGGTGAAGGCATACTCTTCTTCATATTTCAAGCTTGGCATTGTGTTTTTAATACGTTATTTTTAAAGCAGATTTTGTTTCTGGATTTAAAGTATGCTTGCCAATGGGTAAGAATATGAATATAAACTTCATAGGATAGATCAGAAGACCACGGAAATTCACCAGTGTTTAAAATGTGTCATTCCCTTCTGGATAATGACTGGTAGGTCTTCGAGGAGTGGTGACGTGTAGAAGATTCTACTCTCCTATTCTAGTGTTGGTCCCTGTTCTACATCGCACAGAGCCCTCTGCCCTTGCCCTGGTCAGATGCTCTCTACTTCTCCCTCAGGCTTGTCTGAGGGCTCTGCTGTAAGCTGCTCACCCAAAACCGGGCCTCCTGGGAGAAACAACGTTGTTTCTCAGAGGCTCAGTGCAAATGACTGTACCACGTGTGAGAACACTCGGTATTGCAGAGACTATAATTTCAGGAGCAAACTTAGCAGTCTAGCCTGACATTTCCACCTATTGCTGGTTGGTCCTGGGACTTAACGTTTGGAATTTGTAGAACTACTTTAGAAGAGAAATGAATCATTCATGTAGCCTTCTAGCCCAAGGTCAACAGAAGGAGAACTAGGACTGGATCAAATTGCTAGTGATGTTTAACCATGATGATTTATATTACAGTATTACAGATACTGTTCTTAATATTCTATTAAAATTTTTTTGAGAGGAGAGAGAGAGCCCATCCATCTGATAGTTCATTGCCCAAGTGCCTTCAGTGGTCAGAAGTGGGCTGGGCCAGACCAGAGCCAGAAACTCAATCCGGGTCTCCCTTACGGGTGGCAGGAGCCCGACAATCTGGGCCGTCACTGCTGCAGTCATTAGGAATCTGGAGTCAGGAGCTGGAGACGGGCATTCAACCCGGAGACTCCGGTGCGTGGGTGTCTTAAACACAGCGCTACATGTCTGCCCCTTCATATGCTGCTTTCTGAGGATCATGTGAGAAAACCATTTTATTTTCTTCTTGATTTATTTATCTATAACCCTCAACTTTAGCCTATGCATGTGCAAACTGAAATCAAAGTTTCTTTGAATAGTACCTTTTTTCAATGGGATCTTGATTTTCAGGAAAAAATGTCCTGTGGTAAATTGTTCTTTAAGAAAAGATTTAAAGGCCGGCGCCGCGGCTCACTAGGCTAATCCTCCGCCTAGCAGCGCCGGCACACCGGGTTCTAGTCCCGGTTGGGGCGCCGGATTCTGTCCCGGTTGCCCCTCTTCCAGGCCAGCTCTCTGCTGTGGCCAGGGAGTGCAGTGGAGGATGGCCCAGGTGCTTGGGCCCTGCACCCCATGGGAGACCAGGAAAAGCACCTGGCTCCTGGCTCCTGCCATCGGATCAGCACGGTGCGCCGGCCGCGGCGGCCATTGGAGGGTGAACTCAACGGCAAAGGAAGACCTTTCTCTCTGTCTCTCTCTCTCACTGTCCACTCTGCCTATCAAAAAAAAAAAAGATTTATTTATTTATTCATTTGTATGGCAGGATGGAGAAAGAGAGAGGGAGGGAGGGAGGGAGAGAGAGAGAGAGAGAAAGAAAGAGTGAGAGAGAGAGAGATCTTCTATTTGCAGTTTTACTCCCCACATATCTAAAACAACTGGGATTGGGCAAGGCTGAAGCCAGGAGCCTGAACTCCATCCGGGTCTCCCACATAGGGTGGCAGGGGCCCAGGCACTTGGGCCATTGTTCACTATCTTCCCTGGTGAGTTAGCAGGAAGCTGGATCAGAAGGGTGGAAGAGAAAATTGAACTGCACTCTGATATGGGATGTGGGTGTCCCTAGTGGTGACTCAGCCCACTGTGCCACCAAGCATGCCCTCCTACAATAAATCTTAATGCAGATTACGAAGAATAAATATTTAGGGGGCAGCACTGTGGTGCAGTGGGTTAACACCCTGGCCTGAAGTGCCAGCATCCCATATGGGCTGCTTGAGATCGGGCTGCTCCACTTCCGATCCAGCTCTCTGCTATGGCCTAGGAAAGCAGTAGAAGATGGCCCAAGTCCTTGGGCCCCTGCACCCACGTGGGAGACCAGGAAGAAGCTCCTGGCTCCTGGCTTTGGATCAGCACAGCTCTGGCTGTTGTGGCCAATTGGGGAGTGAACCAGCGGATGGAAGACCTCTCTCTCTCTCTCTCTGCCTCTCCTCTCTCTGTGTAACTCTTTCAAATTAAAAAAATAAATCTTTAAAAAAAAATTTTTTTTTGACAGGCAGAGTGGACAGTGAGAGAGAGAGACAAAGAGAAAGGTCTTCCTTGGCCGTTGGTTCACCCTCCAATGGCTGCTGCGGCCGCTGCACTGCACTGATCCGATGGCAGGAGCCAGGTGCTTCTCCTGGTCTCCCATGGGGTGCAGGGCTCAAGTACTTGGGCCATCCTCCACTGCACTCCCTGGCCACAGCAGAGAGCTGGCCTGGAAGAGGGGCAACCAGGACAGAATCCGGTGCCCCGACCGGGACTAGAACCTGGTGTGCCGGCGCTGCAAGGCGGAGGATTAGCCTAGTGAGCCGCGGCGCCGGCTCTAAAAAAATAAATCTTTTAAAAAAGAATAAATATTTAGGCTAAACTACTGAAATGGAATTAGAACATTTCTGAAAATATTATTTGGTCAATTCCATACCTTAAAGTCGGGAATTATGTAGGAAAATTGTTCCAGAACTAGAAACAAGTGAGAATTGTGTTAGCTTGGTTATTTAATGTCATACTTTAATATTTCTCATAATTCTGCCTGATCAAAATCTGAGTGTTTTAGGGACTACAGCTTGCCTGAAAATAATCCAGCTGGCCCTGTGTGATTAGAGGTTAATCTGTAGAAAGCTGATAAGGCGTGGTGCTTTTGCTTTTTCTCGGGTACAGATAATGCCAAGGTTGTGACTTTATTGCCTTGTATTATATTAACCACCCAGAATGTCTAGCTCGGCCACGTTTCCTAAGACTTCTGTCTCTGGTTTTCAAATACTCTGAATCAAGTCTCTTATATTCTTCTTGGTTCCATCATGAAAGATTATGTGCCAAAATTTGGAAAACTCTAACAAATAAATGCCTCCCAGAATAAAGGCTTTTAGAGTGGAAATGCTGAGGCAATGAGTGGGGGGCTCGTCGTGTGTCAGTGAAGGCCCAGACCACACCCAGGGGGCGTCTGAGCAGCCACAGTCTCCTCTAACCCCACCCTGGCCTTACACTTCCAAATGTCCCCGTTAGGAACCGGACTTCACAGTGACCACTGCCCAGACACCTGCTGAGCCACTGCTGTTCCAGAAATGCCTTTTTTTTTTTTTTTTTAACCACAGCTTCCTCAAATGCCAGTTGCTCCTTTTGTCACCTTTGCAGTGAATGGGCCCTGGGCATGCCTGGCTTCTTCCCGTTGCTCAGTTTTGAACTGAGGTCACAGGTGAATTCATTTGAGTGATGGAAATTAGCTCCTGGATTTGTGCTCTGCCTCAGAGAGAGCTGGGGGAAGTGCGTCTTCTGATTTCTGCTGCAGGGAGACAGGGGAAATTTCAGGAGACACAATGGCTGTCCACAGGCTGGGCATGGCTGCAAATGGCGGTTTGGCATGAATGACAAGGAAAATTAAAACCATTTACAGTAGCCAAAAACCCTGAAGTATGTAGTGATTAACTTCATCAAGAATTTATAGAAGGGGCCAGCGCTGTGGCACAGTGGGTAAAGCTGCCGCCTGCAGTGCCGGCATCCCAGGTGGACGCCGGTTCGAGACCTGGCTGCTCCACTTCCAATCCAGCTCTCTGCTATGGCCTGGGAGAGCAGTAGAAGGTGGCCCAAGTGCTTGGGCCCCTGTACCCATGTGGGAGGTCTGGAAGAAGCTCCTGGCTCCTGGCTGTGGATTGGCACAGCTCCAGCCATTGCGGCCAATTGGGTAGTGAACCAGTGGATGGAAGACCTCTCTCTTGCCCTCTGCCTCTCCTTCTCTCTCTATGTAACTCTGACTTTCAAATAAATAAATAAATCTTAAAAAAAAAAAGAATTTATAGAAAATGTAAAACTTTCAGTCATTGAATGTATTTTAAATATCAGAGTCCTGTTACGTTCTTGGGTAGGCACAATCTTTTTTTTTTTTTTTTTTTTTTTTTTTTTTTTTTTTTTGACAGGTGGAGTAGACAGTGAGAGAAAGAGACAGAGAGAAAGGTCTTCCTTTGCCGTTGGTTCACCCTCCAATGGCCGCTGTGGCTGGCACGCTGCGGCCGGCGCAGTGCGCTGATCTGAAGGCAGGAGCCAGATGCTTCTCCTGGTCTCCCATGGGGTGCAGGGCTCAAGCACTTGGGCCATCCTCCACTGCACTCCCGGGCCACAGCAGAGAGCTGGCCTGGAAGAGGGGCAACCGGGACAGAATCCGGCGCCCTGACCGGGACTAGAACCCGGAGTGCCGGTGCCGCAGGTGGAGGATTAGCCTATTGAGCTGTGGTGCTGGCCAGGTAGGCACAATCTTAAAAAGATATCAACCCCACACCCTGATTAATCTCTAAATTTAGTGTAGTTCCCATTGAAACTCCACCTGACCTTTTTGAGGCAGTTTCTTGACAAAGCACTGAATTTATGGCTACATCAATGGTTCTTTTTTATATAAATTTTAAAAAATTTATTTATTTGAAAGAGTTACACAAGGAGAGAGAGAGAGACAGAGAGAGATCTTCCATCTACTGGTTTACTCCTCAGGGTTGGGCCAGCCTGAAGCCAGAAGCCTCTTCTGGGTCTCCCATGTGGGTGCAGGGGCCCAAGGACTTGGGCCATCTTCTGCTGCTTTCCCAGGCCATAGCAGAGAGCTGGGTGGGAAGTGGAGCAGCCAGGACTAGAACAGGTGCCCATCTGGGATGCTGGTACTGGAGGTGGCAGTTTTTACCTGCTGTGCACAGCACAGGCCCCGTCAATGGTCCTCAAAGCCAGCTAATTCACAGACTTGCAGGAGATAGCAGAGGGGCTGGATTTTTTTTTTTTTTAAACTTCTTGGAACTCCTGTTTGTGTGCTCACAGCATTTCTCCCACCTTCTCCCTGACAGACAAGGGATGGCCTCCATGGCCATCACCACAAGCATCCTGCAAATGACAGCCTGGACTGGCCCTCCTGAGGGCCCACAGGTCAGGGGTAGGGAGGGGGATGGGCAGCCGGGAGAGGAGCGTGGGACCCCAGGTGTTTGCACTCAGCATCCCGAGGTTCCCCCAGGGCGGCTGCGTGGGTTATGCCTCCGCGGCTGCGAGCACACGCGGCCTTTTCCCTCTGCACCTGCTCAGCGCCTTTGGCGCCCCCTCTGTTTCCCAGGCTAGCGGGTACAGTGCCTCAGAACTGTCCGGCTTGTCTTGCTCTGATGACTATTGAGCTTCATTACCCCTTCAAAGGCTCCTTCCTCTTCTGTGTTTCCTCTTTTCTAAATCCAGTTTTGGAGCAGGAATTTGGTGCAGTGGTTAAGATACCGACCGGGACTTTCACACCTACGTCAGAGTGGCTCTGTCCAGGTCTCGGCTGCGCTTCTGATTCCAGCTTCTGGCTAACGTGCCCCCAGGCCCGGTCCCTGTCACCCACTGGAGAGACCTGGATGTGGAAGTCCAAACTCTGATGTGGCCCAGGTCAGGCTGTGGCAGGCATTTGGGGAGTGAACCAGCAGACGGGAAATCTGCCTGACTCTCATCCTCCGCCTTTCAAATAATGAAATAAGTTTAAATTTTTAAATTATGTGTTTTGTATCCTTTACGCAAGTGTCTCTGGGAGCTGCTGCCTTTTTGTTACTGGCTTGGAAGCGTCCCTTGTACATCCTGGACATTTTCCCTGCTTGGTTTCACACAACTCAAGTGCCCTCTCCTACTACAGTGCTTGTGTATAAATGTTGCCCATGGTCTCATTTCATTTGAAAAAAATTTTAGTTGTGATGTAATGAAATAATAAAATATCTCCCATTATGGATTTTGGAATTTTATATAAAGAAGTTCTTCTGTGCCCCTTGTCACAAAGATACCCTTTACATTTTATTCTATTAAATTTTCATTTTTTTCTTTCATGACTTCAGCCCACCTGTAGTCTGCTATTGTATGTGGCAATAATCAGGATCCAATTTTATTTTATTTATATAGTGAAACCAGATTTTTTTTTTGACAGGCAGAGTCAGACAGTGAGAGAGAGAGACAGAGAGAAAGGTCTTCCTTCCGTTGGTTCACCCACCAAATGGCCACTATGGCCAGTGCGCTGCGCTGATCCGAAGCCAGGAGCCAGGTGCTTCCTCCTGGTCTCCCATGGGGTGCAGGGCCCAAGCACGTGGGCCATCCTCCACTGCACTCCCTGGCCACAGCAGAGAGCTGGCCTGGAAGAGGAGCAACTGGGACAGAATCTGGCACCCCAACCAGGACTAGAACCTGGGGTGCCGGCGCCGCAGGTGGAGGATTAGCCAAGTGAGCCGTGGTGCCGGCCCCAGATTTTTCTAACAACATCTGTGACATCACCTGCAATTTCTCCGTAACTTATGGTGCTAGTGTAATGCAGATGAGCCTCCCTTATGTATGTGGGGTTGCATCAGCTCTCTACTTCCACATCTCATTTCCTTTCTATACTCATATTCCATAGAATGTCTTATTATCCCTTAAGACAAGTCTCTTCTTTTTTAGTCTTGATTATATATTTTATGGCCTTTGCCATATATATATATATATATATATATTTTTTTTTTTTGACAGGCAGAGTGGACAGTGAGAGAGAGAGACAGAGAGAAAGGTCTTCCTTTTGCCGTTGGTTCACCCTCCAATGGCCGCCACAGCCGGCGCGCTGCGGCCGGCACACTGCGCTGATCCAATGGCAGGAGGCAGGTACTTCTCCTGGTCTCCCATGGGGTGCAGGGCCCAAGCACCTGGGCCATCCTCCACTGCACTCCCTGGCCACAGCAGAGAGCTGGCCTGGAAGAGGGGCAACTGGGACAGAATCCGGCGCCCCGACCGGGACTAGAACCCGGTGTGCCGGTGCCGCAAGGTGGAGGATTAGCCTATTGAGCTGCGGCGCTGGCTGCCTCATATATATTTTAGAGAAAATTTACATATTTCCCCAAAAAGGAGAAGTGGAGGTTCAATCAGAGTTACACTAAACCTAAAGGTCAATATGCAGAGAGAAGACAGTTGGTATCTCTGTAAGACTGTGCCTACCCAAAGAAAAAGATTGTCCATTACTTAAAATTACATTCAATGACTTTGTGGAGTTTTACATTTTCTGTAAATTCTGATTAAATTTATCATTACATACTTTGTAATTTTTGGCTACTGTAAATATTTCTTAATTTTTATTGTAATTCTTCATTTTATTGTAGCAAAATGCTGTCAATTTTTGTAACTGTTCTTACATCTAAAATTTTGATTTTTTTGTTATTTTAATAGTTTCCTGCTTTGGATTTATTTATAAAGTGGATGGCCATATAACAATAGTTTTTTCCATTCTCCTCATTTTTCTTTATTTTCTTATGCATTTCACAGTGCTCTGTGAAACTAGTAGTTATGATGGTAGTAGTTTTTTTTTTTTTTTTGAGATTTTTTAGATATTTGTTTATTTATTTGAAAGGCAGAGTACAGGAAGAGAGGGAGGGAGAGGCAGAGTGAGAGACCTTCCATCTGTTGGTCTACTCCCCAACAGGCTGCAATGACTGGAATTGGGCCAGGCCGAAGCAAGGAGCCAGAGACTCCATCTGGATCTCCCATGTGGACATCTTTGCTGCTTTCCCTGGCACATTACAGAGCTGGATCAGGAGTGGAGCATCCGGGACTAGAACTGGCACCGCAGGCGGAGGATTAACCTGCGCCACAGCGCTGGCCCCTCCATTTGGTCTTTTTTTTTTTTTTTAAAAGATTTATTTATTTCACTTGAAAGTCAGAGTTATACAGAGAGAGGAGAGGCAGAGAGAGAGAGAGAGAGAGAGAGAGAGAGGTCTTCCATCCGATGGTTCACTCCCCAATTGGTCACGATGACCAGAGCTGTGCCAATCCGAAACCCGGAGCCAGGAGCTTTCTCTGGGTCTCCCATGTGGGTTTAGGGGCCCAAGGACTTGGGCCATCTTCTACTGCTTTCCCAGGCCATAGCAGAGAGCTGGACAGGAAGTGGAACAGCCAGGTCTTGAACTGGCGCCCATATAGGATGCCAGTGCTTAGGCCAGGGTGTTAACCCACTGCGCCACAGTACCAGTCCCTCCATTTGGGCTTTATGTGTTATTATTATTTTTAATACTGTTGAATTCAGCTTATAAATAATTATTTTCCCCATCTATACTCAAGGTGAAATGTGCCTATTAGTTTCTGTCCCTGAATTTTCCATACCTCAGTTTAGAATCCAGATGACTCTGGCCTGGCGAAATTAACTAGGCATTTTTTTTCTATTTTTTGGAAAAAGTGCATAAGATATGAGCTACCTGTTTCTTGAATGTTAGATGTCACTCATCTGTGAGAGCATCTGGGCATTGAAAAAAATATCTTCATCGGAGACCACTGACAAGCTTCCTTTTTGTTCAATATTTATTGGCATAGTCAAGTTTGGCTTCTGAGGCAATTTTGGTAGCTTTAATTTTTCTAGGAATTTGCCATCTCATCTAGGTTTCCAAATTTGTTAGCAGGGGCTGGTGCTGTGGTGTAGTGGGATAAGCCTCTACCTGCAGTGTTATCATCCCATATGGGCGGCGGTTCTTGTCCTGGCTGCTCCACTTCTGATCCAGCTCTCTGCTGTGGCCTGGGAAAGCAGTGGGAGATGGCCCAAGTCCTTAGCCTCTGCACCCGTGTGGGAGACCTGGAAGAGGCTCCTGGCTCCTGGCTTCAGATTCGCTCAGCTCTCGCTGTTGCGGCCTTTTGGGGAGTGAGCTAGTGGATGGAAGACCTTTCTCTCTCTCTCCCCCTCTGTCTGTCTACAACTCTACCTCTCAAATAAATAAATAAAAATCTTTAAATAAAAAAATTGTTAGCGTATACTTGTTTGTAATATCCTCAGTTATGTGTATCTCTATTGTTTCTGTATTTTGTATTTTGTTATTTGTTTTCTCTTCCCTTAATCCATGTTCTCAGTCCTGTTATAGGTTGAATAACTTAAAACTGTTTTTTTAAGGAACAGCTTTTGGTTTCGTGGACCTTCACTACCTAGTTTTTGTTCTCTTTTTCATTATTTTCTGTTCTTATTTTTATAAATTCTTTTTCCTCTTATTTGTATACGTTTGCTCAACTACTCTTTCCAAAATTTTGAGGAGAAATTTTAGGTCACTTAATGTTGAAATTTCTGCTTCTAATGAATATATTTGAAGCCATATGGTGTCCCTGTGTAAGATTTTTACCATCAAATTTTTTTTTAAGATTTGTTTATTTATTTGAAAGTCAGAATTACAGAGTGAGGGGGAGACACAGAGAGAGAGAGAGAGAGAGAGAGAGAGATTGTCCATCTGCTGGTTCACTCTCCTGATGGCCACCATGGCTACGGCTGGGTCAGCCCAAAGCTAGGAGCTAGAGGTTCTTCTAGGTCTCCCACATGGGTGTCAGGGGCCCAAGCACTTGGGCCATCTTCCGCTGCTTTCACAGGCCATTAGCAGGGAGCTGGATCAGAAACGGAGCAGCCGGGACTTGATGGACACCCACGTGAGATGCCGGTGTCAGGCTGAGGCTTTACTCGCTGGCCTGCCATCTTGTTCCGGATGAGCCGGTTTCCTTTATGCTGCCTTTTTAAGTCCATGCTTTTATTTTTCTTTTAGTTCATCATGAGAATTTTAGGTGTCCCTTTGTCATCAGGTGTTTGTTTTGGAGATTTAATGCTTGTACCTGAAGCCTGAATCCAGGGCAAAGCTTCGAGAAGAATAAGGAAAGAGTAGAAAACCACCCTTGGGGAGGGTTGCTTTCTCAAGTTCTGACTCTTCACAACCTACCTGCCTTTGTTTACTTTTCAGAGTCCTCGCGTTTCGTATATTTCCAGAATTCCTAGTTGTGGTCAGTGATAGGGAGAGATAAGTTTTCCTTTTCTTTTATTAAAAAATTTTCCATGCCCCAGATATTCTAGGAGGCATCCCCCCTCCCCTTATTTTTAACCTGAAAAGCAGAGAGACAGAGATAGCAAGAGATCTTCCATCCACCGGTTCATTCCCAAATGCACCTCAAATGGGTGCAGCAGCAGGACTGGGCCAGGCTGAAGTCAGAAACCTGGAGCTCAGGCTGGGGCTCCCCTGTGGGTGGCAGGGACTCAAGTACTCGGGCCATCACCTCTGCCTCCCAGGGTGCACACTGGCAGGAAGCTGGATGAGGAGTAGAGCAGCCAGGACCGGAATTGGGTGATCTGATACGGGAAACAGGTATCCCAAACCTGTGGCGAGAAACACCAGCTTCGAGAGATAGGTTCTTAAACTATTATTTTAAAATCCAAAATAAATTCAGCCTCATCAGAAACAAGGCTTTTGTAATTTCAGGGGTTTCCATGTTCTCCTTTGTGTTTAGCCTGAGCTGCTACTACAGTGGTGGTCGGGCTGGTTTAACTGCTTCATCATTAGCAAACCGGCATTGAGTGTTGGCTGTAAACCACCTTAGAAATCAGTCAGCACTTCCTTGTCACAGAAGAGGAAATGCGCACTCACAGAAAGGAAGCAGTTTGTTCTGTCATTCAGCGAGTGCACGGCAAAGATAGGATCTAAATTTCTCTTTGTTGGAGGCAGTTACTCAGGCAGCTGCTAACAGCCGCCTAACTGCCAGCCAGTCGTTGGGCTAACTTTGACAGATTTCAAAGAGGAGGCGACACCTGGAGGCTGAGGGGATGGGAAGTCTTACTTGGTGGTGGAAGAAGGGGGGATGGCGACACCAGACCCCAGATCCCAGCCTCAGAACTGTGGTCAAGGGACTTCATTTTTTTTTTTTAAAGATTTTATTTATTTTATTTGAGAGGTAGAGTTACAGACAGAGAGAAAGAGAGACAAAGAGAAAGGTTTTCCATCTGCTGGTTCACTCCCCAAATGTCCTCAATGACTGGAGTTAAGCCGATCCAAAGCCAGGAGCCAGGAGCTTCCTCTAGGTCTCCCATGCGGGTGCAGGGGCCCAAGCACTTGGGCCATCCTCCATTGTATTCCCAGGCCATGGCAGAGAGCTGGGTCTGAAGAGGAGCAGCCAGGACTCAAACTGGTGCCCATATGTGCTGCTGGTGTTGCAGACAGAGGTTTAAGCCTACTACTCCCTGGCTTAATCTTTCTTTCTTTTATTTGAAAGACAGAGTTACATAGAGGCAGAGGCAGAGAGACAGAGAGAAAGAGGTCTTCCATCTGCTGGTTCACTCCCCAGATGGCCACAATGGATGACCGGAAGCCAGGAGCCAGGAGCTTCTTCTAGCTCTCCCACATGGGTGCAGGGGCATTTAGGCCATAGCAGAGAGCTGGACTAGAAGTGGAGCAGCCAGGACTTGAACCAGCACCCATATGGGATGACAGCACTGCAGGCAGTGACTTTACCTGCTATCCCACAGTGCCGGCCCCTGGCTTAATCTTTCTAAGCCTCATCTCCTTCAATAGATATCAGAATAGCACCTATATAGGGTGGTTTTGTTTGTTGTTTGTTTCTTTTTGTTTGGGTTCTAAGAGACAAAATTTGTAAAGCATTTTCTGAATGCCTGGCTCAGTCAATGTAGCTTTTTTTTTTTTTTGAGTTATTGTTATTACTCACTGAAAGTCAGAACTGCTCTCTCCCCAAATATTTTAGCACTTTTCACGTGTTGATCTGTGATGTGAATGAATGCGTCAGGAAAGGAGTCTTTCACATGTGAGTTTGCTGTTGTCAATGCTTGTGTGTGGCTGGCTTGAGCACTGCTCAGCCTTAGCCTCCTCACTTGCACCCTCATCAGAATGGGACTTTTTATTGTTTGTCATGTCTCACAATCACCAGTAGAGGGCGATCTGTCATGTGGTGGGCCCTGTCTACCTCTGGCAGATGCCAATCACCTCTCTCTGGGAAGGGGTTTTAGGTCTGGGAGAGAAGGAACAGGGCACCCATTGTTATTGACGATACCAGCTTCTGTTCTCAGAGAGTTTATTACAAAACGAGGAAGCGAGTCTGAGAAAGAATCACTCATCGTAAAACTTCGGCAGCTCATTGCCCAAGATTACGCGGTGGTCCACGCCAGCAGCTGTGATAGTGACCAGGTAGATGACACCCCCACTGGAGCCATCCCGGCTCATGGCCAGAGCGATAGCTGCAGGGGTTTCGCGTTGGAGAGAGGAGAGAGAGAGAGAGTGGCGGAGCGTCAACAATCTTTGCTTTCCCCTCTTGCCCACACCCACTCCCCCTTCTCCTCAAACCCATCTTTCAGAGAAGCAATATCTGCCTTGTGCTGAGAAACAGGCTTTAAAATCAATCAATCAATCAATCAATCAAGCCTTCACATGGAGCATCTGCTGACGTCCACGACATAAGTGCTGATTTCAAGTTCCGAATAACACAGCACACAGTGCACAAATCCTCAGATGTGTAACAGATTTAACAATCGGCTCTTTTTTTTTTTTTTTTTTTGACAGGCAGAGTAGACAGTAAGAGAGAGACAGAGAGAAAGGTCTTCCTTTTGCCGTTGGTTCACCCTCCAATGGCCGCCGTGGCCAGCGCATCACGCTGATCCGAAGCCAGGAGCCAGGTGCTTCTCCTGGTCTCCCATGTGGGTGCAGGGCCCAAGCACTTGGGCTATCCTCCACCGCACTCCCAGGCCACAGCAGAGAGCTGGCCTGGAAGAGGGGCAACCAGGACAGAATCCGGCGCCCTGACTGGGACCAGAACCCTGTGTGCCGGCGCCGCAGGTGGAGGATTAGCCTAGTGAGCCGTGGCGCTGGACAACAATCGGCTCTTAAGAGCTGAGCCAAGTCACCTGCGCCTCCATGGTTTCTATGGCGATGATAGATCCCACCGTGGTCTCCTCAAAATACCTGTGGTGTACCCCTCCTGTCCGCATGTCCCCATCCAGTTTCCTAGTTTGCACATTCACATAAATGGCTACCCATGTATTCCTCTTCCTACTCCATGCAGTCTGCATTCCCAGGCTACAACCCTCCCTCGGCGCAGCCCGCTTGGCGAGTTACCGTCTGTGGTGAAGCGCCTGCACTCCTCGGGTGACATGCCTGGCTTGTATGCGGCGTCCACGTACCCGTAGATGTAGGTGCTGCCAGAGCCACCGATGGCAAAGGGCTGTCGGATCAACATTCCTTCTAGAGTTCCATATACCTGGCGGTGGGGTTGTGGGGACATTGCCAGGTGAGTCTGAAGGATCACCAAGCCTCCCCTCCCCACTGAGACAAGTGGGTGGTCTCTGCACCCTGGGGTGAAGCTCCCTTTTGCTCTAGTCCCCAGCAATTGGGACTAGACCGTGCGTTTTGAGGCAGGGTCTTTGGATTTCATTGCTAAAATGACCCAGGACTGGCGTCTCCCTCTGTGGGAAGCAAGGAGGTTGTGCCTGCAGGAGGATGTGCATGGAGGGACCCACCTGGCCCCCTTCACGCTGGTCCCAGCCAGCAACCATGAGGTGTGCAGACAAGTCCTCCCGGTACTTGTATGTGATGTTCCTCACCACGTTTGCAGCAGCCAGAACCAGCGGAGGTTCTTCCAGTTCCAACCTGAAGGAAGCACAAGGAGTAAGGGTGGGCATAGCTTCCTCAACTCACAGCCTGCTGTGTCCTTACCATCATCCCTGCCAAGTGACACTTGGAACCCACACTGCAATAGTTCAAACTCCACTTTCCTCCCACGTGCACAGGGGCCTGGAGCTCCACACCCCCAACTGGTAAGAAGTTTCCAACTGTTCACCCTTTTCCCTAACCCCACCCACCCGCACCTATCCATTCACCCGTCTTTTGGCTGCCAGGGCCAAGCCCTAATGGATAAAAGCAGATAAGCTTCAGTTCTGTCCCAATGACCATGATTTCTCGATATGGCAACTCCTGATATGACAGTGGGCCATTATTTTCTTCCTGATCATTTATATTAGGACAGCAGTGTAGCATTTTAAATACATCATTTGATTTGTATCATTTTCCCGTAAGTCATTCCATCTAAAAATAACCACCTGGGGAGGGTGTATGTGCTATTATCTCCACTTGACAGGTACAGATGCTGGCACAGAGATTCCAGCACCAGTTCAAACCTACCACATGCGAACAAGAATCCCTATTTCTCAATGCAGTGCTCCTAGGAGAGGTCATTGTGCCAGGGTTCTCGGGCTGGGGGGGGGGGTGCTCCAGTGGACATGGAGTCAGGAGCCCTGAGCTTCATACCCATGGAGCTCCAGCTGGTAGGCAGCCATGTCAGCTATGGCCTGGGCGTCAGCAGCTGAGCCAGAGAGGGCACAGTAGATGCGCTGGTGTAGGGGAGACAGCTTGTCAAACACTCGGTTCACCACTGCCTGCCTGTTGGCAAGAGAATAGTATGACATTTAATACTTGGGTTAAAGCAGGAAAATAAATGACTTCCGTAAAATGAGTTATTACATGTCTTAATCAAAATTAGATGTATTCTCAGGTTTAGACGGCATAACATAAACACTGCTATTAAGAAAAAGTGCTGGGCCTGCGCTGTGGCATAGCAGGTAAAGTCCCTGCCTGCAGTGCCGGCATCCCACATGGGCACCAGTTCAAGTCCCTGATGCTCCATTTCTGATACTGCTCTCTGATATGGCCTGGGAAAACAGTAGAAGATGGCCCAACTGCTTGGGCCCCTGCACCCGTGTGGGAGACCCAGAAGAAGATCCTAGCTCCTGGCTTTTGATTTGCCCAGCTCCGGCCATTGCGGCCATTTGGGGAACGAACCAGCAGATGGAAGATCTCTCTCTCTCTCTCTCTCTCTCTCTCTCTCTGCCTCTACCTCTCTGTAACTCTTTCAAATAAATAAATCTTTTTAAAAAATGAAGAAGAAACATTTAAAAAAGTGCCTCTCATCGATTTTTCTTTGTTAACATTTTGAGAGACTTGTGCTATGTTCTGTGAACTATACTGTAAGTAATATTGATCTGTGGGGTCATCATCCCCCCTCCCCACTGGTACTCACCCCGCAGACACCCGGGAATCTGAACCCACAACAACACCCCCGTCAAACTCCACGGCCATGATGGTTGTCTGCAGAGACACAGAGGCCACTGTCAGGAATCACTCTCAGAGAGGGTGGGCGATGGCTAAAGTCACACAGTAACCCGGGCCACAGCTGATCCCAGAGCAGGGTCACCCCCCACCCTGTCTTTCCACTTTCTCTACTGCTCTATCCAGCTCCAGGGGGATGTCACAAGCTGTGCTATAACACAAGGAAGAACTGCAGCCCCTAGCCTCTGCTTTCCCCCATGGAATCCTTTCCCGGTGGAGCGTGGCGGGCACTGAGCCATAGAAGTGCTTCCTTTCAGGGGAGGGCCAAGGGACATCCCGGGGCCATGAGGCTGACCCTCAGATGAACTGTCTCCCTGACAGGTGCTCTCGTGTGTGCAGTACTGTACAGACCTGATGCAGAGTACGTTACAGTGAACTTGAATCAAAAGCTCAGGTCTCTTTTCAACTCAAGAGTTCTCCCTCAGCCCCTGCACTTAATCACAAGTGAGGTTTATCAGTTCACCTGGCAATGGGTAGCATTGACGAAGTCAGTGGTTGGCACAGCCGGGAATCAAGACGGGAGGGAAGCAACGAGGAACACACACGATGTTTTCAAATCAAGGCCTCCGGGCCAGCATTGTGGCCAAGTGGGTTACACCGCTGCCAGGCCCTGTGACGCTGGATCCCATACGGGTGCCAGCTTGTGTCCTGGCTGCTTCATTTCCAATCCAGCTCCCTGCTGATGTGCCTGGGAAGGCACAGAATGATGGCCCAAGTGCTTGGGCCCCATCCACACACACGGGAGACCTGGATAAGCTAGGTCCGGCTTAAGCCAGTGCAGCCATTTTGGGAAGTGAACCAGTGGATGGAAGATTCTCTCTGTAACTATGTCTTTTAAATAAATAAATAAATAAATAAATAAACAAGTAAACCTTCCACAAAAACAAAGGTTTCACTTAAGAACTTTCTGATCAAGAGCGGCTATCCCAGCAGCCTGGGGAACAGATTAGAGGCAACCAGGTAAGAGAATACAGGAGCAGCGAAGCAAGGCAACGCTACCCTCTGCTTTTACTTTTGTTTTGTTGGGAAGAACCTTGAACACCCTTGGCTCAAATGAGGAAACTTAGGTGCTAACGCCAATGGCAGAACTAATGGCACACCTGGGGTTAACACCCGGGTCTCACTCCGATCTCCTTTGGACTTCCACTTCCTATTCCTCACTGCTCACTCGGCAGCGATGAGGGGAGACCGGTCTTAACAGCTGTTTCTCACCTCCAGAAGCCCTGACTTCATTTTCTGACTTAGCCGAGAACAGGGGTAGCTCTCTGCCTCTGTGAAAAGTCGCCTTCCAGCCAAGCACGCAATCCAAGGGCAGAAAGCCACCCAGCCTTGGGGCTACGCCCCCTGGCAGGGCCCCCTGCAGGCGCGTGGGAGTGGATAGGGGCGACACAGCGGGGGCCGCAGGAGCCTTCCTGGCCACTCTGGGGAGGGGGCTGTGCCAGCTCGCCGCGAACCCCGTTATGAGGGCTTGGGCTGTGAGCTGCTCAGGGACAAGTTAATCAGAGGTCTGTGCGAGGAGTTGCTGCCTCTCCGTGAGCGTGCCCCTCGCTGCGCACAGAGAACCACTCCCTCCGAGCCCCCCACGGCCCAGAGCCCCTCTTTCGGTTTAACCGACTCCCCACGGATTGATCACAGCGAAAGCGAAAGCGGTTTAGAGCAGCTTCCCACCTTGATTCCTCCAGCTAAGAGCCAAAGCACCCGTCCACGGTCCTCGACCGTCCCGACTTTCACCGCCCCTAGCCCACCTCCTTCGAAAAAGGGACCCCCCAAGCTCGGTGCATGGTGCAAGCCCCGGCGGCTACAAGCTGTTTCCCTGCAACTCCTCGGCGTCCCTGGGGTCCCGCGGCCGCTCGACCTCCTCCACCCCTCTACTAGCCCTCAAGCCCAGGCCCATTACCCCGGTGTGGACTTCGCCGGCCCAGGGCAAGTCCCCGGCAGGCGCTCCTGCCCGCAGCATCCCGGCCGGGCGCCGCGCTCCTGGCTGACTGAGGCTCGCTGGTTTCCAACCCGCGCCAGCGCCCGGCGCCGGGCCCGCGGCTCCGCCCCTCGCCGCGCCCACCAGGGGGCGCCCGCGTCCGCGCGCCGAGGCTTCGCGCCGGGGCGCTAACCTGCGCTCGGCTGATCTGCCCGGAGACCGGTGACGAAAGAGCCGGGGCCGGGGCCGCGGTGGGAAAACTGGCTCGAGTGGGTTTGGAGGAGCCGGGGAGAGGAGTGCATGGTGTGTACGGTGCGGGAGAAAACGGGGCGCCTGGGCTGCCCCTCAGAGCCGGAGGTCTGACGTCAACGCTAGCATCCAAAGTAGCCTGGGCGGATCTGAAAGCCTGCCGCTTTCGATTTCTCTTTCCCCTAAACGGCTGCACTTCTCGGTAAGGCGAGCAGGACCCGCCGGTTCCCGGGGCTTTCCCAGAGCCCCGCCCCCCGGTCCCGCCCCCAGACGCGGGTCCCGGCGCCCAGCGAGCCCCGACAGCGCCCGGTCCACGGGGACAGCGGCGCACCCGCACCCGCGCGCCCATGGCCAGCTCGGGGTCGCCGGCTCCGTGCCGGGCGTCGCTGGCGTGGCTGGGGGCGCCGCTGCTGCTTCTGGCCGACTGGGCGCTGCTCCGGGTGGCGCTGCCCGGCATATTCTCGCGCCTGCTGCCCCCGGCGTGGCCGCTGCTCCGGGTGTGGGCGGCGGGCCTGGGCCGCTGGGCCGTGCTGCGGCTGGGGGCCCGCGCCGTCCTCGAGGCCACGGCTGGAGGCCAGGGCCGGAGCGCACGTGTCGCGGGAGGCCTGGCCGCTCTGGAGCCGCTGGCGGCCGCGCTGGGCTTGGCCCTGCCAGGACTTGCCTTGTTCCGAGAGCTGGTCTCATGGGGCGTCCGCCGGGACGCCGGCAGCACCCGGCTCCTGCACTGGGGAAGTCGCCCCGACGCCTTCGCGCTCAGCTATGCGGCCGCCCTGCCCGCGGTCGCCCTGTGGCACCTGCTCGGGAGCCTGTGGCGGCCCGTTCGCCCGGGGGGCTCTGTAGACGCCGTGCGCCGGCTCCTGGGCTGCCTGGGCCCGGACATCCGTCGCCTGCCGCTCGTCCTGACCCTGCTGGTCCTCTCCTGCCTAGGTGAGCAAGCGGGTGTCGGGGCGAAGGGAGCAGGCAGGGGTCGGGGCAGGGCGGTGTGGGCTCCGGGAGACAGGGGTCGGTGGAGAGTGCCCTAGCGCGGGTCTTGAGGACACCCCTGGGGTGTAGTCACTGGAACCCTGGGCTGGGCCTGTTCATTCACTGCGCCATCTGGGCCAGTCCTTCCTCCTCATCTTCCTCCTTGATCTCCAGCCTTCTTTGTTAACCTGCTGGGAGGTCTGATGGGACAGCCACACGGCTGTGTGTCCAGGTGTGGCATTGCGACCTCAGCGTCCACTCTGTGCACTGTTCCCCCCGCCTCGGGGGTGCCGGCGAGGGGCCGAGGGGGCGGTCTGAGCCCGGCTGGCCCACCTAGACGGGTCCTCCACCACTGATGCCCGCTCCTCTCTGCCCAGGGGAGATGGCCATTCCTTTCTTCACTGGCCGCCTCACTGACTGGATTGTCCAGGATGGGACAGCCGCTGCCTTCGCTGGAAACTTAACTCTCATGTCCATTCTCACCGTAGCCAGGTCTGGGGGCTGAGAAGGGGGAACCCTGGAAAAGAGGGCGTGGGAAGGTGGGGGGCTTCTGCAGGGGCGCCTGGGACCCGGCCGCCCTTTCCTGAACACATCCCACCCTTTCCTCCCTGTTCCTCTCCAGTGCCCTGCTGGAGTTCCTGGGTGATGGGATCTACAACAGCACCATGGACCGCTCACACGCCCACTTGCAGGGAGAGGTGTTTCGGGCCGTCCTGCGCCAGGAGACGGAGTTTTTCCAGCAGAACCAAACAGGTTTCTCAGGAAACTCATTGTACACTCTCAGGCTCCTCCCTCACTACTCATTACTGACAGCTCTCTGTCTCTCTGTCTGTTATTCTGTGTCTGTTTTTTTTTTTTTTTTTTTAAAACAAGGAAGTTGAACATTTTATTATGTTTATTATTTTTTGGCAGAGCTGTTGCTTCCCTCTGTAAAACAGCACCAGCAAATGAAGTACGTTGCAAAAAATTAAGACAGTATTGGTCACTGTACGAATAGCAAAAACTGTTCTTCGTTCGCAGTTACTGCCGATGGAAAGATCATTCCATATTTGGACCCCAATCCGGGGATGGCTACAAGCAAGTTACAATATTACATAAGGCTTGAGGATGGCACTGTTATCCTTGAATTACATTTTTTTTTTTTTGACAGGCAGAGTGGACAGTGAGAGAGAGAGACAGAGAGAAAGGTCTTCCTTTGCCATTGGTTCACCCTCCAATGGCCGCCGTGGCCAGCGCACCGCGCTAATCTGAAGGCAGGAGCCAGGTACTTATCCTGGTCTCCCATGGGGTGCAGGGCCCAAGCACTTGGGTCATCCTCCACTGCACTCCCTGGCCACAGCAGAGAGCTGGCCTGGAAGAGGGGCAACTGGGACAGAATCTGGCGCCCTGACCGGGACTAGAACCCCGTGTGCCGGCACCACAAGGCGGAGGATTAGCCTATTGAGCCGCGGCGCTGGCCGACATTGTTTGTATAACTAGTTTTTGCCACAGATAATTTCATGCATTCTGAAAACTAGAGCCTAGTGTGAAAAAAAAAAAAAATCACAGGGTATTTGAACAAGATGGGTACTGTGTTCATTGGCAATTGTTACAAAGTTAGGGGAGTTGAAACCCAGTAGCAGAGTTGAAAGTAGTATCTCTTCCCATTAATATTGCTGAAAATTTCTATTTTAAGTCTTCTGGTTGCCAATAATTTGAGACAACTGAGCTGGAATAAGTTATTTGATACTAGTTCATATAAGGTTTCACTTTCATTTTTCAATAGATTTTAATGTATTTCTCATAGGCTTCTTCACTGTTGGAGTTCTGAAGGGATGTCTTCTTTTTTTTTAGATTTATTTATTTGAAAGGCAGAGTTACGGGGGTGGGGGGGGGAGGTCTTCCATCCGCTGGTTCACTCCACAGATGGCTGCAATGGCCAAAGCTGAGCCTATCCGAAGTCAGGAGCCAAGCGCTTCTTCCGGGTTTCCCATTATGGGTGCAGGGGCCCAAGGACTTGGGCCATCTTCTGCTTTCCCAGGCCATTGCAGAGAGCTGGATCAGAAGTGGAGCAGCCAGGACTTACACTGGTGCCCATATTGGATGTTGGCACTGCAGGTGGCAGCTTTACCTGCTATGCCACAGCACCGGCCCCTGTGTCTTCTTGGTCTGCCAACCATCTTCATAACAAGACTTGTTGAGTTTTGGGTTTCTGTGAAGGGCATTGTTAATTTCAGTTACTTCACCTGACAGAGAAGAGTTTGCTAGCAGCTTTCACACTTTCCAAAGCACCAAACTCGTCTTGTGTTTTCAATTTTGTCCCAACTTCAGGCAGACTACAATAAATATCTCCCAAAGCTTCCTGTGCAAAATTGCTGATTTCCACTGTTCCAATCCCGTTTTCTGTTGTCATCTGTTCATGTTTCTCTGTGAATTTATACACTGAGAGCAGAGTGGGTCCCGTGGGGACGGGTGCTTGCCTACAACTGCCAGGCCAGAGGCAGACAGGGCACCGTGGGCTCCCAGGCTGTGAGCAGGTTCTGTACCACTCAACAGCATGTTTACAGGGGTTGTCTGTTATTTCTTGATGTAGCTCAGGAGCAAAATATTGTCCTCTTTACCTTAAGAAAAATCCATTTTTTAGACCAAGGATTTCCCCCTAAATCTCTCCATATGTGTACTTAGGTAGAAATACAGACTTTCAAGTCTGGAGATTTTGATGTGACATCCAACCACCTCGTTCTACAGAGTGAAACCCTAAATGCAGACCCTCATGTGGTCACATCTGGCTTCAAGAACCACCTGGGGTTAGAACCCCTGTCTCTTGATTCCTGGTGCCGTGCTCCACCCCAGCTCTGTTCTGTCAATGGTTTAAGCTCTGCCTGTGCATTTAGCATGGGAAATAGATGTTCGTTATGGTACAAAAAGATTTCAGAGACACAGAAGTTCATGTGCACATTAAGGACCCGAGAGTTAAGATGAGGGTCTTTGTCCAGGATTGGCCCATCTGATGTACACTCTCCCTGTGCTGAGAATCGGACCTCCCCAGACCCTTAACTGTATTTGCCCCAGCCTCCTGAGACCACCATGTTGACACCCCTCCCCCTGGCATCTTGTTCATTCCTCTCACCACTCAGAACCTGTCATTCTCTCCACTCTCTTCTCCCTGACCTTGGCAGGTGCCATCACATCACGAGTAACAGAGGACACGTCCACCCTGAGTGAGTCGCTGAGTGAGAAGCTGAGCCTGTTGCTGTGGTACCTGGTGCGGGGGCTGTGTCTCATGGGGCTCATGCTCTGGGAGTCACTGTCCCTCACCATGGTCACACTGCTCACCCTGCCTCTGCTTTTCCTTCTGCCTAAGAAGCTGGGAAAATGGTACGAGGTATGTCCAGGGAGTTGGCTCAGCCCCTCACCTCCCACATCTAGGTTTCTCTCCTTGTACTCTCGCTGATTCACCATCTTTGTGGAACTCCCTACCCCTATAGTTCATGTTCCCAGGTTGCTCAACATTGCACTTCATGTTCTTCCTGTCTTCTCTCTTAACTTCTGCCCACTATTATGAATATGATCTTTAATCCACTCTGTATTGTTGTCCTCTCCTCCATATCTCTTTACTACCCTGGCGGCCAAACTGTGTCCCTTTCTCTCTTCTCATGTCTCTCTGCCTCTCCTCACCTTGAATTCCAGCCGGGCGCCTTGGATACAGTGTCCCTTATGGCTGGCTGACTCCATGTGACCTCTCTTGTCTATATGTCTCCACAGTTGCTGGAAGTGCAGGTGCGGGAATCTCTGGCAGAGTCCAGCCAGGTGGCCATTGAAGCTCTGTCCGCTATGCCTACAGTCCGGAGCTTCGCCAATGAGGAGGGCGAGGCCCAGAAGTTTAGGAAAAAGCTGCAGGAAGTCAAGACCTTCAACCAGAAGCAGGCCGTGGCCTATGCAGTTAACCTGTGGAGCACCAGTGTGAGCACATGGGGATGAATACCTAGTCCCGTGTTCCCGCATGTCTCGACTCCGCTCACTTTCCCGTGGCCCTGCTCCCACTCCTCCTCTGCTGGGAAGTGGTTGGTTCAGTGTTTTCATCCTAGCAACGCGAGGCTTGGTCTGTCCATTTAGTGTTCCTAACTCCCACCCTCTTTTTAAGGATGCTGTGTGGCTTCCTTTCACTATGCCACACAAAATCCACAGGTTAGAGAGACGCTGTGTCTTCTCATCCTGGGGCCTTCCTGTGATGTCCACGGGAAACCCAGGGAGCCATAAGGTCCTGCATCTTGGCCTACTTCATGCTGATTGTGTGTGGATGAGCAGTGAGAGCCACGGGGCTATGGGAAGCCAGGAATGAGGGCATCTCTGATGTGATGGGAGGAGGCCTAGACTATCAATCAGAAGTTTCTCGTTGGGTTAAACATTGTGGTGCAGTGGGTGAAGTCGCCACTTGAGACACAAGCATCTCGCTGATTTGAGTTCTGGGTGCTCCAATTCTGATCCAGCTCCCTGCTAATGTGCCTGAGAAAGCAGTGGATGAAGGCTCAAGTACTTGAGCCCCTCCCACCTATGTGGGAGACCTGATATAATTCTGGTCTCTTGGCTTCAGCATAGCCAAGTCCTGGCCGTTGTGGCCATTTGAGGAGTAAACCAACAGATTGTACCTCTCTCTCTCTCTCTCTCTCTCTCTCTCTCTCACACACACACACACACATACACCCTCCCTCCCTCCCTCCTTCTCTATGTGTCTCTGTCTCTTCACCTCTCTATAACTCAGCCTTTCAAATAAATAAATAAATCTGGAAAAAGTAAGTTCTTGGCTTGATGCAGCCATTTACTAGCTCTGTGAGCTCTGGCAAGAAATTTACCTTCTTTGAAATTATTGCCTTATTTTAAAGACTTGGAATGATTTAACCTTCCTTTAAGAAAGAGTTTTTATTTAATTTTTACTTATTTGAAAGGCAGAGCAATAGGGAAAGAGAGAGAGGGAGAGATCTTCCTTCCACTGATTCACTTCCCAAATGCCCACAACAGCAGGGGCTTGGCTAGGCTGAAGCCAAGAGCCTGGAACTCCATCAGGGTCTCCCACGGGAGTGGCATCGTCAGCTGCCTCCCAGGGTGTGCAGTGGCAGGAAACCGCACTAGAAGCAAACAGGAGCTCAAACCCAACCTTCCAATATGGGATCTGGGCGTCCCAAGGAGCATCATCACTGCTGTGCCAAATGCCTGCCCCAGGTAAGGCTCTCGCTAGCTGACATCACACTGTGAAAGACTTTGGTGAAGAGTAAAATGCTCCCCACACACGGTGACCATGGGGCTGCTGAGGACCTCGATGATGTGTATTTGAGACAGATTCTCTGTGTTTCATTTTTTCCTTTCTACCTACTGAGCCTGTCCCGTTTACTTGGGGGCATGAACTTTACATCTCCTTTTTGCTAGCAACTCTGACTTCTTGTGAACCCCCTAACCTTTTCTAATCCAATCCTCCTTTTCTGTGGTCTCTCTGCAGATCTCAGGGATGCTGCTGAAGGTGGTAATCCTGTACATGGGGGGGCGGCTGGTGACGAGTGGGGCTGTGAGCAGTGGGAACCTCGTCACCTTTGTTCTCTACCAGATCCAGTTCACCACAGCTGTTGAGGTGAGGCTGGTGCAGTTTCATGTCCCATGCAGCTCCTTCCCCTGTGTTGTCACCGTCTGTGTCATTTCCCTTCTCTTCTTTACACTTCACACATCTCCCAATGCTGGTGAGCAGATTATGTCTCTGCCCTCCCCCCTCACTGTTCTTACCTCCCCTCCAGGTCCTGCTCTCCACCTATCCCCATGTGCAGAAGGCTGTGGGCTCCTCCAAGAAAATATTTGAATACCTGGACCGGACCCCTTGCAGCCCACCTAGTGGTCAGTTGATTCCCGTGAACCTGAACGGGATTGTCAAGTTCCAAGACGTCTCCTTTGCCTACCCCAACCGTCCAGAAGTCTCAGTGCTGCAGGTATGACCTACAAAACCCTGTATCCCACTGACCCAACCCTCGACTCTGCCATCCTCAGCTTCCTTTCTGGTTTCAGCTGGGCTCATTCCAAGCACACATCCTTCTAACCCTTTAAAGGCACTGATACAGGTCATCTGTCCCATAAACCCCAGACTCAAGAATCATTTTGGGCTTCCAAGGAGAATGGAGAAGAGGTTTCAAATAGAAGGCTTTTCATAGTCCAAGGAATTTCTACAGCAAAATCTGTGTTTGCAGGCTCCCATCTCTTCCCTTTCTTTCCATCTGAGTTTCTCTGTTTCTTGCTGGTGTCTGGCACCAAGTGTGTGGCATCATAGATCTTTGTCTTCACCTAATCTTCCATCTCATCAACCTAGGGGAGACCTTGCCTCAAAGGCTCTCTCTCTGTCTCTCTCGCTCTCTCTTGCTGTGTGTGTGGGGGGGAAGGTAGGCGTGTTATTCAAGGATACTTCGAAAAAGTTCATAAAAAATGAATAGTGTGAAAAAACTACGCATGTATGTCAACCTGTTTTGCACCAAAACAAACATTATTTTCCCACAAAATGTTGAAAGCACTCTTGTACTTCTCCATTTCCCTCCTTTCTTCTCTTGGGTAAGACCTCATGCTGTGTAACAGGACAGTGTCTATCTCAACGTCAGGGGCCTCAGTCTGCCTCTTACTGTGTGGTTCTCTGGCTTCCAGGGCCTGACACTCACCCTCCGTCCCGGGGAGGTGACGGCGCTGGTGGGACCCAACGGGTCTGGGAAGAGCACGGTGGCCGCGCTGCTGCAGAATCTGTACCAGCCCACCAGGGGGCGCCTGCTGCTGGACGGGAAACCCCTTCCCCAATATGAGCACTGCTACCTGCACAGACAGGTGAGGAAGAAGGGAGCAACAGGTGCGATCAGCGCTCTCACTGGGCACTTTGAGAAGAGTTAGGCGATGATAGGAGACCTTTGGTGGAGATGAGGGTGTGATCAGGAGCCGGCCTGTGGTTTTGTGACCTGGTCGTCAGCTTCTAGATAACCTTGTTCCAGTGCTCCTTGTTCCGTGACTCTTCATCATGTTTGTCGCAGGTGGCTGCAGTGGGGCAAGAGCCACAGCTATTTGCAAGAAGTCTTAGAGAAAATATTGCCTACGGCCTGATGGAGACGCCGACTCTGGAGGAAGTCATCGCTGCTGCAGTGGAGTCAGGGGCCCATGGCTTCATTTCGGGACTCCCGCATGGCTACGACACAGGTGCTCAGACATCTCTACTGAAACCCCAGGAAGGCTTGCTTTTATTATTTACTTCCCTCTGTCCGTGGACTTTGGGCTGATAGTGTATAAGATCTTGTTCCTAGAGCTTCTTTACCATCTCACCCTCAACTCTGTTCACCTTCTTAGAGCCTCCTCTGTGCAGGCACATCCGTCAGTCCTTGGTGTGTGTGTGAGTGTAGGTGTGCATGTGTGTACATGTATGTGTGCACACCCAGCTCTCATCTTGGCTCTTGGCTCTGCAGATGTAGGGGAAGCTGGAGGCCAACTGTCAGGGGGGCAGCGGCAGGCAGTGGCCTTGGCCCGAGCTTTGATCCGGAAACCACGAGTGCTCATCCTAGACGATGCCACCAGTGCCCTGGATGCAGACAACCAGTTACGGGTGAGGGTGCCATCTTCTTCCCCTTCCATCTAACCCAGTCTGGCTCCTTTCACTCATCCCACGGTAGCTGCCCTAGCATCATAAAGTCCAAAGTAGTCCTGGAATTCTCAGCTCCCTGTAGCTTCTCCCTAGGATAACTCGGAACCTGTTACACAAGACTGCCTCCAGACTCTGAAAAACTAAAGTCCAACATAAGGGAAAGACCACCCTGTTAATATGAATATGAATTACGATTGTATTGTGTGCCAGACATGCTAGAGGACATACACCATATCTCCCATTTATTCACCACAAATCCTTGTGAGCTGGGCACTACTGTCCTCATTTTGTGCTTGAACAACCTGCTCCACACCATATATGAGTCTGGACCTAAATTCAGACCCAAATTCAGACCCAGATCCTCAAACTCTTTACTACAAGTTGTTCTCCTTAACATCTCATGTGCAAGTCCCAGCCAGAAGGCAGAGAGGAAAGACCATTCAACCTCCATTCTGCTCCTGTGGGTTTCTCCACTGGACTCTTTCCCTGTTGGGTTCTCTGTATCCCAGGGGCTGCCTCCCGTGAACAGTCCTTAACAAAGCAAGGGACTGGAGAGCAGCACCCAGAACGGGAATCCTCACTGTTGTCAGGTTGTTGGCCGAACTGGCAGTGGCCCTGCGAGGTCTGTGCCAGGCCTGGCCGGGCTCATGTCTTCCTGTGCTGGGAGTGGTCGCTGGCTGTGACGGAGCCGCCTTCTTTCCGCAGGTGGAGCGGATCCTGTATGAAAGCCCTGGGAGGGCCTCTCGCGCTGTGCTGCTCATCACGCAGCGCCTCAGCTTGGTGGAGCAGGCGCACCACATCCTCTTTCTGGAAGGAGGCGTTGTGTGTGAGGAGGGAACCCACCAGCAGCTCATGGAGAAGAGGGGACGCTACTGGGCCATGGTGGAGGCTCCTGCAGGCGCTCCAGAATGAAACTGTGCTCGGGCCTGCACACTCCCTCCCCGCCTCTCCCCCTCCTCGCTGTGGTGGAGAACTTGGGAGCAGAGACCTTACTAGGGGTGCAGAGTAGGCTGCTCGGAGTTGCATCCTAAAATGTACCCCCCTAGGTGACGCTTGGAACTTGCTTTGACTTGCCGCCTCCTTGTCACTGTCTCAACAATGCAGACTTCTGGAAGACAGACATGGGTTTTCTAACACCTTATGGTAACCGAGTTTAGAGCTGAGGAGGCTGCTTTGGTGTGGATAGCACCGTGGAAAAGAGAGGGCGCGCTCAGAAGAACAGAAAGGGAACAGGGATGCATACTGGCCAATAAGCGCCCTGTGGGTGTTGATATTTATAATAAAGTCGGCGTTTTGTCCTGTGCTGTCCCTTGTTTTCGGCACACTGACGGGCTTGCCATCTGTTGCAGGGCGCGTTCTCGCAGCCGATGGCTCCCCGCCTTCGCGTTCCGCAGTGCCTCGCAGCCCTAAGTGCTCCCGTGCCTTTTCGATTTCTAGTGGTTCCCCTGGCCCTTTCCCCACCGACGCCGCTGAGCGCCGGTCCCAAGGATGAGCAAGACCGGGAGCCACCAGCCCTCTGCAGGGCGCCGGCGGCCGCCCCAGCACGGCCGGCCTTGCAGAGCGGAAAGACTAGCGCGAGTGAAGGCGCTGGGGCGCCCACATCTCGCCACCTCCCCTCTCTGCTTCTTCCCGCCCAGCTCAGCCGCTCAGAAGTGGCACCTGCCTGCGTAATCGCAGAGTAGCGGGCGCCCTTAGCTGGTGAATCCCCTCCTCTGGGGCGGGCCCGGGTCCT
Source organism: Oryctolagus cuniculus (assembly GCF_964237555.1). Classification (NCBI taxonomy): domain Eukaryota; kingdom Metazoa; phylum Chordata; class Mammalia; order Lagomorpha; family Leporidae; genus Oryctolagus; species Oryctolagus cuniculus. The sequence goes on from NC_091436.1 coordinate 136,168,355, forward strand.
GTGACGCTGCCAGTTGCTGGGCAGACTACGCGGGCGCAGGTTGCAAGGAGAGGCGGGGTCTGGAGGCGTGGAGTGCACAGGGTGCGGACCGCAGGGCGGCGGCTGGCAAGGTGCGCGGCGCAGGCGGACCCCAGAGCTCCCGCCGCGGCCGCGGGTGTATGAGGCTGCTGGGTTGGGACTGCGTCGGAAGATCCGAGGCCGCGCCCTCTCCCCCGGCGCCCCTGTTCCCACCCGCTGCGGGTCTAGTGACCAGTTGTGCTGGGAACCTGTCCTCAAGGACCCAGTGCCCGGTCCTCCAGTCCCCGCTCTGTTGCTGTAAAATGATGCTAGAATGAACGCCCCCGGGGAGTGGGCCCCCAGCCCTTGCTGACCTCCATACCTGTAGGTGACCCCACCCTATCCACTCCCGACCTGCTCCCCCCCCCCTCCACCCCGGGACCTGCCGAAGTCTCTGACTGCGACCCTTCACCAGGGGGCTTCCGAGGGCGCCTCTCCCTTTCGTCCTTTCCCTGCCTGCCCTTTGCCATCCGTCTCTCGACCTCGGTGCAGGCGGAGCGCCAAGCAGGTCCCCGGCACGATAGCCCCGGTTCAGACGCCCGCCAAGGCCTCTTCGTGGAAAGGGGAGAGGGATGCAGGAAAAATGCTGGTTCCCTCCCCCGCGGCGCTGTGGCTTTCGCTTTCACTTCCTCGTGCGAAGGCCGACGGATCTCCGGGTGCTGGGGCGACTATGGCGCTGCTGGACGTGTGCGGAGCCTCGCGAGGGGGCCGGCCGCACTGGGCCGTCCCGGCGGCGGGAGACAGGTCTGGCTCGGACCCGGGACACTACAGTTTCTCCATGCGATCTCCGGAGCTCGCCCTCCCCCGGGGGATGCAGGTCAGTGCAGCGAGGACGCCCGGAGGGCTGCGGGAATGAGAGCGCAGAGGAACCGCCGGTCTCAGGGTCTGCTTTGAGGTTGCCCTGCCGGAGGCGGAGATGGGGGAGGCGGCGGGTTCCGTCCGCTAGCGCAGAGACTGGGGCCCGGCGAGGGGGAGTTCCACGTGAGGCTAGAGGCCCAAGGTTGGGAAGTGCCGCTCAGGGCAGAGAGTGAGCAGTGCGGAGGGCGCGCCCCTGGGAAGTCGAGAGGGCGCACCACGCACAGATCCCGAAGCCCCTTCCGTCGGCTTGTGGCGATCCGTGGTTTAGGGGCTGCCCAGCGCCTTTCTGGAAACCTGGGAACTTGGGCTGCTGGCCGTGCCTCTGCGACTCGCCGCCGGGCGATGCAGGCTCAATTACTTTAGATCTCAAGTGTTTCTCCCGTACGTGCTGACGGTGGAATGGATCGAAATGCGCCGCAAGTCACCATTGCTCATTTCCGTTGCTCTAGAAAATGCAAGGGGGCGGGGTGGGGGGTGCCCTGTGCTGCTTCCTTCCCTTCTCTCAAGCCCTTTCTTTCTAGAGGTTGTTAATTGTCTGCTCTGACAGCTCCTACCCGCCTCGCCCCCATCCTTGGCAAAAGCCTGCCCCGAGCCTGAGCTGTGGAAGCCGTCACAGGTCTCCCTCTCCATCCTCTCTCTCTCAGCCCACTGAGTTCTTGCAGTCCCTGGGCCGGGATGGAGACAGGAATGTACAGATTGAGATGGCCCATGGCACCACCACGCTTGCCTTCAAGTTCCAGCACGGCGTGGTCGTGGCAGTGGATTCCCGGGCCTCGGCCGGGAGTTACATTGGTGAGTGTGCCCGGTGCACCTGGGCAGCTAGACACCCCCTTCATTAGCAGCCCAGCATCTGCACCAAAGCTAAGGGCGACCCTGACTTAGGACACATGGGGAGAACCATGGGGTCCTTCCTCCTCCCTCAAGACCCCCTGTTCTTCCAGCCACCATAAGGGTGAACAAGGTGATTGAGATTAACCCTTACCTGCTTGGCACCATGTCTGGCTCTGCAGCCGACTGTCAGTATTGGGAGCGACTGCTGGCCAAGGAGTGCAGGTGAGCGAGGCCTCCGATCCCCTCTCCCCTTTCTTAGCTTGGGGGTCAGTCCCTGCTAGTCAGTCACTGCTCCTCACCCTTGTCTCCTGTGCCCCAGGTTAGTGCTAATGGAATATTTCACAAACAGCCTTTGGGTGGTAACACCGCCCAAATCCCAGCCTGTGCTCCTGCCCATATGCCCTGTACTTGATCAGCTATTTAGCTCTGATGCCATCAACCTTGTGGGAGAGTCGGCTTTTCAATTCCCTTGAGATTCTTCACATTCTAAAGCTTTCCCTGATGGTTAGCTCCTACCAAATAATCCTCAAATGTGTGTGTCTTCAATCACTTGCTGCCCCACGGAGTGGCGGAGTGGCGGGAGAGAGCTGATCTTCTCAGTCCTGCCTGCCCCCCACCCCCAGGCTGTACTACCTTCGGAATGGGGAGCGGATCTCGGTGTCAGCTGCCTCCAAACTGCTCTCCAACATGATGTTCCAGTACCGTGGCATGGGGCTCTCCATGGGCAGCATGATCTGTGGCTGGGACAAGAAGGTGAGTGAGCTCCGTCCCCCACGCCCCCCCCCCAGATGAGACAGCCATGGTCCCCCCTCCCACCTCTGGAACCCTTGGTTCTGGGACTGTTCTAGTGTTTGTTGGACTGTTATATAAATATATACATACACATATATATTTATATATTTAAAATTTGTCCCTTTTATTACAATGCCTGATTCCAAGTTCATTTTTCCCCTTTTATTTCAGAGGTTCTGTGATTCTACAAAGTGCTGTCATAATTCAAATGGTTTTGTGTAATTTCATTTTTAAGTTAGGCTTGTCTTTTACTTCTATTTTCATGAGCATTTTTTTTTAATTTTGGAAAATGTATTGAGAGAGAGAGAGAGAGAAATAGCTCCCATGTCTTCAAGTGTTTGAAAAAGCTGGGGTTCAGCCAGGGTGGAGCTAGGAGCTGGGAACACACAACCCATGTCCTCTACATGGGTGTCAGGGAGTCAAGTACTTGAACCATCACCTACTGCCTCCCAGGGTTTGGCAGGAAGCTGGAATCAGGAGCTTGAGCCTGGAATTGAATCCAGTGCTCTGATAAGGGATACAGTGCTTTAAGTTGCATCTAAACCACTAGGCCAAATACCCACAAATTAGAATTTTTGGATACATTGTTTTATGACTCAACGTTGCACCTCTGTTACTAACAGTTCCCTTTCCAGTTTCAATCTGGAATCTTCTTTCATTCTCTAGGGTCCTGGTCTCTACTACGTGGATGAGAATGGGACTCGGCTCTCAGGAACTATGTTCTCCACTGGAAGCGGGAACACCTACGCCTACGGGGTCATGGACAGTGGCTATCGGCCCAACCTCAGCCCTGAAGAGGCCTATGACCTCGGCCGCAGGGCTATTGTTCACGCCACCCACAGAGACAGCTACTCTGGCGGCGTTGTCAATAGTAAGAGACCCGTGCTCCCATGGCCACATCTGGGAGGAAGGGAAGGAGCCAGGTTTTTTTGTAGTTTACTTACAAGGGAGGGTGAATGAGAGAGAGAGAGAGAGAGAGAATCTTCCATTGGCTGGTTTATTTGCCAAATGCCCACAACAGCCAGGCCTGGGCCAGGCCTAAGCCAGGAGCCCTGAACTCCGTTTGAGCATCCTTCCTGGGTGGTGGGACTCAAGTTCTCGCTGCCTCCCAGGGTAGAATCAGCAGGAAGCTGGGTTGGATGTGCAGTAGCTGGGCAGTGGGCACTAGAACCGGGCACTCTGAATGTGGATGTAGGCGTCCCAAGCGGTAGCTTAAATCCGTTGTGTCAGGGTGCCCACACCGAGAATGAGATTCAAGATCGCGAGACTCAGAGAAAGCTGGGTGGCAGGTGGCTTCCAGAGCCGGAAGTACATTGCAGCGCACAAAGGGGGTGGAGCACGTGGCGGGTGAAAGGTGAAAGGTGACGCTGCTCCTTTCTCATTGGCCCGCAGTGTACCACATGAAGGAGGACGGTTGGGTGAAAGTGGAGAGCACCGACGTCAGTGACCTGATGTACCAGTACCAGGAAGCCAAGCAGTAATGCTGGTGGCGGCTGGCCAGCCTGCCCCCGCCCAGGCCGGGCCCACTCAGGGACCTGGGCCAGCTTAGGCCTCAGGAGAAGGACGAGGCTCAGCGCCGGTCGGGGGTGGCCGGGTGCACCCCGGTGTGTTCTCCGTGTCAATGAGCACTTGCTCTGGGGAGCCTTCTGGGTGCCCTGCTGAGCGCAATAAAGGAGACCAGTTATAGATGCCTCCGTGTTGTGGCTGCGGGGGGTGTGTGGGGGGTGAGGGCTGTGGGGGAAGGGCCAGGCAATAAAGAGAGGCTGTTTCTAAAAAATGGGACTCCCCCCGTATTTCTTCCTGGGGTTCCCTTCACATTCAGGGCCCCGGGAAGGCTGGGCATTGCCATGTGTGAGCTCTTATTTGCAGCTTCACATGGGTGAGGGTTCTTTCTAAAGAGTTCCGACCTGGAGACTCTGCCCTGGTCTGCTGTGAAGGGCTTGGGCTGCCGGGAGAAGGGACTTGGAGCAGGTGCTCTGGACTTTGCAGAGAAAGACGAAAAAGCTCCCTCCTCACGCGTGTGTGTGGAAGTCGTAAAGGTTGTGCTAGTGACCCTGAAATGCACTCTGAAGATATCGGATACCAGGCGTCCAGGGGGACACGAGGGGTTCAGTTTCATGAGGTGTCATGGTCCATGGCAGATGACAGGGTGACGCAGTAGAGAGGGCTCCCTGAAGCGGAGAGAATGAGGAGGAAACACAGGACCCATATCAGAAAGGAGAAGCAGGCAGGGCGAGACTCTGTAATGCACTGGGTCATGGGTAATAGCCCTGACCACGGAGCACAGCACCTTGCCAAGGGGAGTCATTGAAAACAGGCAGTCCCGCCTGCAGCTCTTTTCACTGTGGAGAGAGCTTTAAAATCCCAGAACGACTGGTTTGGAGAAACGTTAGTAATCCCCGACTTCAAAGCTCCACTTTGAAGGGCCCACTATTTTCAATATCAAGTGACTCACTGGTATTCACGCCAGTCACATTTTAATCTGTAGGTTGGAATTCAAGGGATCCTCCCTCTGGGGACTTTTTTTTTTTTTCTGGAAACAGTTCCAACCTGAAGAGTCATTTCTAGAATCAACAAATTCTCAGGTGGCTCTGGGTTTGGCAGACCCCATAGAAATCTGATTCCTGTTTTCATTACTGTTAGTATGCCTGGAGACAAAGTGGTGCTGTGGTCAGAACGTGGAGGGCAGCCTCAGAGGCAGCTGAGCAGGTGCCCTGCTCGCCGGATGCGGCTGGGCAGCACAGGGGCCTCCTCAGTTCACAGCCTGTAAGCGGGGAGCCCCGTCGGCCGGGTGAGAGTGGCTGGGACCTTCCCTCCGGGAGAAATCCTTCGGGCTTCCCCCTCAGGATGTGGCTTATATGAGCGTGCATGGCCTGTTAAGCCAGCTTGGAGCTGGAGGTGGTAACTTTGAGAACAGTCAGTATTGCTGCAACTACAAAGCATCCCAATTCTGCAAACAGCCAGGGAGTGCAGTGGAGGATGGCCCAAGTGCTTGGGCCCTGCACCCCATGGGAGACCAGGAGGAAGCACCTGGCTCCTGCCTTCGGATCAGCGCGGTGCGCCGGCCGCGGCGGCCATTGGAGGGTGAACCAACGGCAAAGGAAGACCTTTCTCTCTGTCTCTCTCTCTCACTGTCCACTCTGCCTGTCAAAACAAACGAACAAACAAACAAACAAACAAACAAACAAAAAAACAGCCTTATTTTACCTAACGACGATGGAACACTTCGGCAGTTTTCCATTTCGGAGTAACGGCCGCTAAGAGCAAAAAGACTCGCTGCGGGCTGGGGCGGCGTGAGCGAGGGCTGGGAAAAGCAGGTGCAGCGGGGGACGCAGGTCTCGCGCGCCACCGCGTGGCCGCTCGCGCAGAAAGAGGGCGTGGGCTGGGAAGCGAAAGCGAAACCCTGGAGAGCTCAGGGGCCCCCCTCGCCGCCAGAGCTTCTGGGCCGACCCAGGTAGAGAAGGAAGTTGAGACGGAGGCAGGGGATTTCAGGGCTCAGTCCCTGCCCCTTAAGAGAAAGTCCTCCAGGGCCGCCTGCCGCCGCCGGTGAGTTCCTGCGGACAGAGGCCTGGGGCACAGACGGCACTCCACGCCGTCACCCATCCCACGCCCCTGCTCCCCATCGCTGGGGATCCTGAGGAGTGTGGAGGTGGGGTAGCCTCAGGAGCGGGTGGGGCGGGGTCAGGAGGACTTTTTTTCCTGTTAGTACTAGGCTGAACGGGAACGGCGCCCGTGTGGGAGTCGTGCGCTGCTGAGCGCCGGGTACCACGTCTTGCAGGGAGAGGCTGGGGACAGCCGGGAGCTCTGGACTGGGGCGAGGATTGGTTATCAGCTCTCCAGTTTCTCACCTGTCCCCTTAGGTAGCGCCATGCCGCTCCCGGACCCGAGACCCTGGGCTTCGCTGCTGGTGGCGGATTTGGCCTTGCTCTGGCTGCTTCAGGGGACTGTGGGGGCTTTGCTCCCCCAGGGGCTTCCAGGACTGTGGCTGGAGGGGACCCTGCGACTCGGGGGGCTGTGGGGACTGCTAACTCTGGGAGGGCTGTCGGGGCTGGTGAGGACCCGGCTACCCGTGCTGTGCCTGGCCACGCCACTGTTTTTCTCGCTGAGGGCCCTGGTCGCAGGGGCGGCGAGTGCGCCCGCAGCCAGTGTGGCTTCCGCGCCGTGGAGCTGGCTGCTGTTGGGCTACGGGGCGGCGGGGCTGAGCTGCGCCGTGTGGGCTGTGCTGAGCTCCCCGGGAGCGGCAGAGGGCGCTCAGGCCCGGGAGGACAGCAGAGCGTTGATGTGGAGATTGCTGAAGCTCTCCAGGCCAGACCTGCCTTTCCTCGCCTCTGCCTCCGTCTTCCTGGTGTTTGCTGTTTTGGGTGAGTGGGGAGGATGTTGGGGTCGGAGGTGGGCAAAAGCCCTTTTGCACTTGCCCACACGTCTGTTTCCCGCTCGGGCCTCTGGCAGGGGAGACCGTAATCCCTCACTATTCCGGTCGTGTGATTGACATCCTGGGAAGTGATTTTGAGCCCGAGGCATTTGTCAGCGCCATCTTTTTCATGTGCCTCTTCTCTGTTGGCAGGTAGGTGAAGGGCAGTTGGGCTCACTTGCTAGACCCAAATCTGCAGGGCCCCTCCTTTCCCCAATGCTAGTTTCAGACCGTTTCTTGCCCAGATACTTAAAATAGGCGTGCATGTACTTAAGATCCATCTGCTTCATCCATCCATCCATCCATCCATCCATCCATCCTGATTGGGTGGCCCTCGTGGACCCAGAACTCCCAGGGTATCATGCTGCCTCCTGGTCCTCAGTGAAGTGGCTCCCTCCTCTTATTCCTACCCACGTCCGTGCCTTCCTCCCAGTCCCACACCAGCCTCACCATTTTTGACTGCTTTCTCACTTCGCTCACCAGCGCCCAGTCCCTCATTATTTCGTGTCTGGCAGTACCCACAGCTTCTTGACCGTCACAACTAAATGTGTAGCAGAAACCCATGGAACACCTGCCTGTAGGTTTTAGTGTTTTCCCTTAGTGTTGGTCCAGGGGCAATTCTCCAAGCATGATCGTGTGGGCAGCACGACCCCAGGGCTCCGTGGATGGGGAGGGCAGGGGTTCATGGCTGCAGTTCCTGTAGAGGAGCATCAGTGGCTGTCAGGAGGATGCTGGGGCAGGGGAGGAGAGGCCAGGACGGGGGAGAAGCCTGGAGGGGCGGTGCATGGAGGCCAGGCAGACGCCAGCACCAGGCTGCTTCTCTTCCTAGTAGCTCTTGTCTTCCCTGGTGTCTAGCACAGTGCAGACCCCATGAACCCTTGTGGAATTGTGCCTGCTGTGATGTGGCTCCCACACCGCCTTTCTTCTTGCTCTGTTCATGCCCCTCCCCTCCCCCTCGATTCTTTGTCTCCTCTCTCCGCTGCTGTCTCTGATTCTGTGTTTCTCTTCCTTCTGCTCGCACCCCCTCGCCCCTTCTCCGCCCGACCCCACAGCTCGCTGTCTGCAGGCTGCCGAGGAGGCTTCTTCACGCTCATCATGTCCAGAATCAACGTGCGGGTCCGGGAGCAGCTCTTCTCCTCGCTGCTACACCAGGACCTGGGTTTCTTCCAGGAGACTAAGACAGGTGAGGCCTGGAGTCCAGGTCTGCTGTGTCCCCCCCCCCCCCCCCGCCCCAGCCCGGTACCCTCCTGCCTCCACCCAGGCACCAGGGCCTGGGGCTCCTCTTGACTCCCTTGGAACAGAGTAGGGCTGCAGCCCCCAGGCTCTCTGCGGGTGGAGGGACAGGCAGGTGGGAGCTCCGTGGGAGGCTCCGGTTCCTCACCTGCGGCTGCGTCCTCTCCAGGAGAGCTGAACTCACGGCTGAGCTCCGACACCTTGCTGATGAGCTGCTGGCTGCCTCTGAACGCCAATGTGCTCTTGCGAAGCCTGGTGAAAGTGGTGGGGCTGTACGGCTTCATGCTGTACGCGTCCCCCCAGCTGACCTTCCTCTCTCTGCTCGACGTGCCCCTCACCATAGCAGCCGAGAAGGTGTACAGCAGCCGCCACCAGGTACTGGACACGAACCCTGTGGGGAGAACAGAGCTTGGAGGGGAGTGCGATCCCACATTTGTAGCTAGAGGACCTCCTAGAGAGAGAGAGAGAATCTCTTTTCAGTGCTGAGAGTGGAAAGGAGAGCGTACGTGTAGACTGCAGCCTGCTTACCCAGGCATCCACCAGGGGGTGTGGGAGTTCAGAAGATCATGACCCCGTGGGGGGGGGGTGCATCTTTCCCAGAAGATAATGAGGTTCCTTCCACCCACATGGGATATCTGGATTGAGTCTCCAGGTCTTGGCGTCAGCATTGGCCCAGCCCTGGCCATCTCAGGCATCTGGAGAGTGCACTAGCGGATGGGAGCTCTCTCTTTCTTTGTCTCCCCTCTTCCATGCATTTCAGAGAAAAAGAAAATATTTCAGAATGAATTTTTTATTAGCATGCACTACTTGTGTATTTTTATGGCATAAAGTGCACCATCTCAGCATATTTGCACAGTGTAAGTCAATCGAACCAGGCAGCCAGCTTTTCCATTTCCGTACCTTTTTGTTGCGCTTGGGGTCTATTCCCTCCTCACCTCCGGGTTTGCACAGCACGCACACGGAGCATTGCTGAGAACTCTAGGCACCCGCTGGGCTGTGGGAAACTAGAACTTGTTACTTCTGTCTGCTGTCCCCTCCTCCACGGGTCCCAGCTTCTAGAAATCACTGTTCTACGTTCAGATCAATTATTATGATTATTTTTAACGCTTTCACATTTGTGCTTTTCTGTGTCTGGTGTATTTTGCTTAACATCCTGATCTCTAGCTAGTTCCACTAGCTTTGCTGCAAAGTTAGGGTTTCATTATTTATTTATTTTACAAAATATTAACTTATTTGAGAGGGAGAAGGAGTGTGACCATCCTCTGGTTTGCTCCCCAAATGATGCCTGCGATGCCCACAATGGCTGGGGCTGGGCCAGGCCAAAGCCAAGAGCAAGGAGCTCACTCCAGGTCTCCCACGTTGAGTGGTGGGGACTCGAGCCATCACCTGCTGCCTCCCAGGGTGTGGGTTCAGGTACCCTGGTGTGTGACATGGGCATCCTGACTGGTCGGCTTAGCCATTCAGCCAAGTGCCTGTCCTTGGATTTCATTCTTTCTTAAGGCTGAATAATATTCCTTTATGCATCTGTTCCACATTTCCTTTGTCCATTCCTCCATGGATGGACACTTAGGTTGATTCCATAGCTTCTGTTGTGAATTGCACTGCAGTGAGCATGGAGTGCAGGTGTGTTTTTGATATGCTGATTTGATCTCCTTTGGGTGTAGACCCAGAAGTGGGATCGCTGGGTCGTAGACTGGTTTTTGAGGAGCCTCCGTGCTGTTCCTCATTGTGGTTGTGCTAATTCCTTCTGGAGGGGAAGAGCAGCTTGCCATTTTCAGATAGCTGGGCTGGAGTGAGACCTGGGGCTGGCTGTCCTCCGCTCCCGTGGTCCACCTGTCCGCTGCCCCACTTTGCCAGGCGGTGCTGCTGGAGATCCAGGACGCGGTGGCGAGGGCAGGGCAGGTGGTGCGGGAGGCCGTCGGAGGGCTGCCGACCGTGCGCAGTTTTGGGGCCGAGGAGCACGAAGTCTGTCGCTACAAGGAGGCCCTGGAAAAATGCCGGCAGCTGTGGTGGCGACGAGACCTGGAGCGAGCCCTGTACCTGCTCCTGCGCAGGGTGAGGTGGCCGGCGGCGTGGTTGCATGGAGGGAGCCCAGAGGGGGCAACGGAAGGCTTGGGGAGCCTAGAGCCGGTCCTCAATCCCGCAGGGGTGGGGTGGGGCAGGGCGGGGATAGAATGGGGAGACCCCTTCTCAGCTCACCGCTTTCTCCTCCTGTCCCAGCTGCTGCAACTGGGGATGCAGGTGCTGATGCTGAACTGCGGGCTGCGGCAGATCCTGGCTGGCGAGCTCACGCAGGGCGGGCTGCTCTCCTTCCTGTTCTACCAGGAGGAGGTGGGCCGCTATGTGCACGTGAGTGAGGGGCCCACACGCGCTCTTTTCTTGTGGCTTCCCAAGCCTTGGGCTTTATTTCTCTCTCTTAAACATTAAAACAACACTAGGGCTGGTGCCTTGGCTCACTTGGCTAATCCTCGGCCTGTGGCGCCGGCATCCCATATGGGCGTCGGGTTCTAGTCCCGGTTGCTCCTCTTCCAGTCCAGCTCTCTGCTGTGGCCCAGGAAGGCAGTGGAGGATGGCCCAAGTGCCTGGGCCCTGCACCCGCATGGGAGACCTGGAGGAAGCACCTGGTTCCTGGCTTTGGATTGGCGTAGTTCCGGCCGTAGCAGCCATTTGGGGGGTGAACCAGTGGAAGGAAGACCTTTCTCTCTGTCTCTCTGTCTCTCTCTCTCACTGTCTAACTCTGCCTGTCAAACAAACAAACAAACAAACAAAAACAAAAACCAAAACATTAAAACAACACACAAAAAAAAAACCAACTAATTTTGTCCTGGAGAATTTCAAATTCATGCCACAGAAAAAAGAGACAATATAACAAACCTGTGTGGCCCCATCCCTTGTTTTTTATTATTATTATTATTATTATTATTATTATTTTTGACAGGCAGAGTGGACAGTGAGAGAGAGAGACAGAGAGAGAAAGGTCTTCCTTTTGCCGTTGGTTCACCCTCCAATGGCCGCCGCTGCAGCCGGCGCACCGGGCTGATCCGATGGCAGGAGCCAGGATCCAGGTGCTTTTCCTGGTCTCCCATGGGGTGCAGGGCCCAAGCACCTGGGCCATCCTCCACTGCACTCCCTGGCCATAGCAGAGAGCTGGCCTGGAAGAGGGGCAACCGGGACAGAATCCGGCGCCCCGACTGGGACTAGAACCCGGTGTGCCGGCGCCACTAGGCGGAGGATTAGCCTAGTGAGCCACGGCGCCGGCCCCATCCCTTGTTTTAATAATTTTCAGTTTGTGTTCAATCTTGTTTGATCTGTAGTCACACCCACTTCCTCACAGCTGTATTATTTTGAGGCAAATCTAAGAAAGTAATAGCTTCCTATGTAAATATATGTCTCTAAAATACAAAGATCTTAAGTATATAGTTACATGCCTATTATCATACCAAGAAAAAGGCCAATAATTTCTCAAACTCATCAAATACATCCAGTGGTCAAATTAACAGTTGTCTCATACATGCAACAGTTGCTTGAATCAGAACTGAACTAAGATTCCACATAGTGTGACTGGATGAGAAGTCTTTTAAATCTCTCTCTCCTTTTCTCTCTGTTCTTCCCTTCCTCTCTCCCTGTTGCACTAACAAAAATTTCCCTATTACATTTTATTTGTTGAACACATAGGTTGTTTATTCTGTAGAGTTTATTTTTAACGGCCTGGATTGAGTTAATTGAGTCCTTGTGGTTTGTTTATTTATTTATCTATTCACTTACTATTTATGGGGAGGAAGACAGGGCTGGGGGCTGGGGAAGAGAGAGTGAGAGAGAACGAGCTCCCATTTGCTGCTCAGCCCTCAAATGCCATATGCCTGGGCAGGGTGGCAGGGGTTGGGGAAAAGCTGGGAGTGGGGGATGCAACCCAGGTTTCCCACTTGAGCCATAGGCGTTGCCTCTCAGGGTCTGCATTAGCAGGAAAACCAGAATCAGGAGCTGGAGCTGGGAATCTCACTCAGGCTCTCTGATGTGGGACTGGGTGTCAGAGTTACAGAGAGTGAGAGAGAGGAGGGGGGAAGCCAGGAGCCAGGCGCTTCCTCCTGGTCTCGCAAGGGGGTGCAGGGGCCCAAGCACTTGGGCCATCTTCTACTGCTTTCTCAGGCCATAGCAGAGAGCTGGATCAGAAGAGGAGCAACCGGGACTAGAACCCGGCGCCCATATGGGATGCCAGCGCCTCAGGCGGAGGATTAACCCGCTGTGCCATGGCCTTTTAAGTTGCGAATGCTGCCTGTTGGCGGCTCTTAGATTCCATCCGCGAGTCCAGCTAAGGGTGGAGAATCCGCTTTGGGCGAGGAAGGGGAGAAGCCTGGCTGTGGGCAGAGGGGCCGGGAGTGGGCGAGCAGCTGGGAGCTGGTTCCCCGGGGCGGGGCGGGGGGGGGGTTGTCGGATCAGCCCCACGTGCCCGCCGCTGTCTTCCAGACACTGGTGTACATGTGGGGGGATATGCTGAGCAACGTGGGAGCTGCTGAGAAAGTGTTTCGCTACCTGGACCGGAAGCCAAATCTGCCCCCAGCGGGGACCCTGGCTCCTCCCACGCTGCAGGGGCTCGTGGAATTCCAAGACGTCTCCTTTGCATATCCCAGTCGCCCTGACCAACCTGTGCTGCAGGTGCCTGGAAGAGGCCACGGCGGGGGGTGGCGGGGGGGTGGCGGGGGGTGGGGAGCCTGGCCCCCTCGCCTGTGCCCGCAGAGCTTTGCCTCTGAGAAGCCGAGCTTGCCAAGCTGGAGTCCTGAGGGAGAGGAAGCAGGCCCTTAACTCTTGCCGGTTTTCTAGGGGCTGACACTCACCCTCCGTCCCGGGGAGGTGACGGCGCTGGTGGGACCCAACGGGTCTGGGAAGAGCACGGTGGCCGCGCTGCTGCAGAATCTGTACCAGCCCACCGGGGGGCGCCTGCTGCTGGACGGGAATCCCATCTCAGAATACGAGCACCACTACCTGCACCGCCAGGTGGGCGCGGCGGGAGAAGAGAGCCAGCGGATGAGAGAGAAGCAGCGCCTGCAGAGAGGAGGGGAGATCGTGGGCGGAAGCGCTGGGGGTCTTGCGGGAGGCAGCGAGGAGGAGAGGGGCCCTGCTCTGGGGCTTACCCGTGACCCTCTGCGGCCATCCCCTGTGCACAGGTGGCTGTGGTCGGGCAGGAGCCTGTGCTGTTCTCGGGTTCCGTGAGGGACAACATCGCCTATGGGCTTGCGAACTGCGGGGACGACCAGGTGATGGCTGCCGTGCGGGCTGCGCGGGCGGACGACTTCATAAGGGAAATGGAGCGTGGGATATTCACAGGTATGGAGAGCGCGGTAAGCCTGCTCCTGGGGCCAGAGAAAATGGGGCTTGCTCTGGGCTGAGCGCTGTGTCCCTGAAGCTGGATGCCTGCTGTTTCTCTGCCTTTTCCTCTATCCTGACCTCTCCCTCCCTCCCTCCCTCTTCTCCCAGGGGGCGGTGCAGACAGCACTCCCTCCACACAGCAGCTTGTGCAGGCCCTCAGCCCCCGGAACCTCCTCCCACTGGGCCCTCCTCCCTCCTGGCTGGTCCCAGGGGACACAGCCGCGGTGCTCGCCCCTCCTTGCGGGGAAGAGGAGTGTTGTGGTCACTTGTAGCTCAGGGAGGGGATTTCTCTGGCTTCCTCAGATGTCGGGGAGAAGGGGAGTCAGCTGGCTGTGGGACAGAAGCAACGTGTGGCCATCGCCCGGGCCCTGGTGCGGGACCCACGGGTTCTCATCCTGGATGAGGCCACCAGTGCCCTGGACGTGCAGTGTGAGCAGGCCGTGAGTACTGGCGTGGGAGGGTCGGGGGCAGTGGTCCTGGGGGCATGCTTGGCAGTCGTGGCGGGGGTGGAGAATGAATGGCCCATTTTGGGAGGGCGTCTGGGCCTTCCTGGGCCCGGGGACTGGAATGGAGAGCAAGGTGGCATGGGACAGACACCCTTGGTTTGGCCACTGTTCCCCTTCCTGTCCCCCAGCCACAGCCGAGAGAGGAGGCAGTGCCGGCCTTTAGCCACCACCCCTTCCCACCACCCCATCTCACACCTTCCTCACCCTAAGTCACAAGAGACGGGTCCCAGTTCAACTGTGGTGCTGTAGCAATCCGTTTTCCATCACTGTAACAACTATCTAAGACAAGCTGTGAATGAAAGAAAGAGACGTAGTTGGGCCCATGGTTTGGAGGTTCATAGGCCTCCTGATGAGGCTCAGGCCCCATTTGTCCTTTTTATAACCACCCTCTTCTGAGGGTTCCCCTCCAGCAACCTAAGGACCTCTCACGAGCTCCACCTCCTGAGCAGCAGAACTGGATTAATTTCCAGCCTCTTGGTACCATCCATTTATGACCTGGGGAATGAAACGTCGGCGTGATTTCCAGAGCCAAATCTTGTTCAGTGCGTAGCAGGTGTCTATCCCATTCTCCTTTCCTGAGGCCTGGTGGACCTCTCCCTTCAGCTGCAGGACTGGAAGTCCCAGGGTGACCGAGTGGTGCTGGTGATCGCCCACAGGCTGCAGACGATCCAGAACGCCGACCAGATCCTGGTGCTGAGGCAGGGAAGGCTGCTGGAGCCCGCCCAGCTCCGGGAGGGCCAGGACCTCTACAGCCGCCTGGTGCAGCAGCAGCTGCAGGACTGAGGCCCCGGGGGGCCTTGGGCCCTTCTCCGTGCTGTCTCCGTGACCCACGTGCTGCTGCCCTGACTTTCCCCGGGGCTGTGCCCTGGATGGTTGTTCCTGGAAGCCGAGGCGTGGTGAAGAAGTGGGCGCTGTGTGCTTTTGGTGGGGTGGGGCAGAGGGGTGGGGGAGTCAGAGTGAGGCTGGGATGTGTGTCTGGAAACCTTAGCTCCTTGGTGATTAGAGCTTCTTCAGGTACAGAACAGTGTACTGTGCCATAATAAATATATTTTAAATATTTTCCTTAACACATGTGCAAGTAAGTGTACATTCATGGAGAAAATGTAGAGAAGTACAAAGAAGAGTAAAGCTACCCATTGTTTCACTTCCCAGAGCCACAGTTGGTCTTTTACTGGCCTGCCTGACAGTCCTCTATCTGTTCTTTGAGATACAAACTTCCTGTATGACATAAGTATTCATGATGGTACCTTTCTTTTTCTTTTTTGTCAAGATTTATTTAATTACTTGAAAGGCAGAGTTAAAGACAGGCAGAGGCAGAGAGAGAGAGAGAGAGAGAGAAAGAGAGGGAGAGAGAGTCTTTCATCCACTGGTTCACTCCCCAGATGGCCACAATGGCTGGAGCTGGGCCAGTCTGAAGGCAGGAATCAGGAGCTTCTTCCTGGTCTCCCACACGGGTGCAGGGAGCAGCCGGGACTTGAACTGGCGCTCATATGGGATGCTGGCACTGCAGGCGGCAGCCTTACCCGCTAAGCCACAGTGCTGGCCGGGACATTACCTTTCTGTGTCTTCCCCAGTCTCGCCAGTGCCTGATGTGGGGGAGCTAGAGTATGCAGAGTCAGAGCACCATTCCCAGGGCTAACAAGATTGATAATAACAGGAACAGGAATGAGAGCTACCATTCATGGAGTTTCAATACTGGTAGTGACTATGATAGACTTTTGCATGCATTATCACTTTTCAACCTTATCCACGACCCTATGAGGTTAATGCTCCCATTTTACAGATAAAGAAACTGCCAAGGTTACACAGATTCACCCCAGAATCCACACTCTGAACCAAGAAACGGTATCGCATCTCATGTTCATAATCTGTAGCCCTCACTCAGATCAAGCAAGCCTCTGTTGCTTCCAGCTCCCGATAGCTCTGAGCCATTGGCTTCTCTCTGGTCCCACTGGTCCAGCCTTCACTCGTCTGGATGATCTCATCTCCAGAGAAGTTTCCCTCTGTTTGGTTCTCTCCTCCAACCACCCTTTCTTTCCAGAAGGCACTCAGGATGGCGTCACTCCCGTGAAGCCCGCCAGGTGCGCTTCATCCCATCCTGCTCTGATCCTCGCAGAGCACACGCATCTCCCAGCCCACCTGACTCCCTGTCCCTTCACACCCAGGTCCAGGCACAGCAGGTTGTTGCTGTCCCGGGTACCATCGTGCCTCTGTGGGTGCGGTTTTCTTGCCCGTCCCCTGCCCCACTCTCCCCTGATTTTCTACAAGTTCAAGACTTAACCCAGGTTCCAGGCAGAGTGGACAGTGAGAGAGAGAGACAGAGAGAAAGGTCTTCCTTTACCATTGGTTCACCCTCCAATGGCCGCCGTGGCCGCCGCACTGCGCTGATCCAAAGCCAGGAGCCAGGTGCTTCTCCTGGTCTCCCATGGGGTGCAGGGCCCAAGCACTTGGGCCATCCTCCACTGCACTCCCGGGCCACAGCAGAGAGCTGGACTGGAAGAGGAGCAGCCAGGACGGAATCCGGTGTCCTGACCGGGACTAGAACCCGGGCTGCTGGCGCCACAGGCGGAGGATTAGCCTAGTGAGCCAAGATGCCGCCCCCAGGTTCCAATCTTCCAGGAAGCCTCACTTATTTCCTCAGGCTGGAGAGGGTGCCCTTCCCACATGCTTCTCTTGCTCCTAGAGCTCAGCACAGCTCTCACTAAACCCTGCCCCCAACACCGGTCCATTCTTTTTTTTTTTTTTTTTTGACAGGCAGAGTGGACAGTGAGAGGGAGAGAGACAGAGAGAAAGGTCTTCCTTTTGCCGTTGGTTCACCCTCCAATGGCCACCGCGGCCGGCACGCTGCGGCCGGTGCACCGCGGTGATCCGATGGCAGGAGCCAGGTGCTTTTCCTGGTCTCCCATGCGGGTGCAGGGCCCAAGCACCTGGGCCATCCTCCACTGCACTCCTGGGCCACAGCAGAGAGCTGGTCTGGAAGAGGGGCAACCGGGACAGAATCTGGTGCCCCGACCGGGAGTAGAAGCCGGTGTGCTGGTGCCGCAAGGTGGAGGATTAGCCTAGTGAGCCACGGCGCTGGCCGTCGGTCCTGTTCTTATCTTTCCACTAGGCCATGGGCTCCTGGGAACAAGGCCGTGTATCTTATTAAATGTTTTTATTTGCTGCCTGGCCCGGGGCCCACATTTACAGAAGACAATGAATTAAACGTCCCTGGATACATGAATAGATTCTAATCCTCCCTACACATCCCAGCCAATGAGCATCCAGTGCTGCAAACATCACTGGTTGCTGGGTGGGACTTAACCTTGGAAGGCTCCCATTCTAGGAAAGAGAAACTTTCACATTCCCGGAATCAGCAGGTACTTTCCAGTGCTGGCAGTGACCTTGCCAGAACTACTGTTGGGGAGGCTTTTTTTTTTCCTCCTGCCTGGCAGGTGTTGGGAGCAGGGTGAGGTGAGAGTAGGGACTTTTCTCTTGCAGACCAGCCTTTGCCTCATCCTGCTGCTGCCCTGCTGCCCCACACCCAACTTCCCTCCCAGATTCCACACTGAGGGGATGAAATAAGCACCCGGAGAGAGAGAAGCCTGGCTCAACTCCTCCCTCTCCCCCACCAAATGTCCTTTGTCTATTTGTAGAATGGGAATAACAATTCCTGCATCTGCTGCCTTTGTGGAAGCTGGAGGCCCCCGTGGAAGATTTTGGTCTGGAAAAGTCTTTGCACAATTGCACCCCGGGATCATAATACTCCAAACCTGGGAGTCACCTTAGAAACAATGTAGCAGTCACATCCTTACAGATAGAGCGATTGGCCTGAGATCACACAGGTAATCAGTGACAGCTGAGAGGAGAATGCATGCATCTGAGAGGCATACAGGAGGTTGCAGTAGGTCTTCAGGTCTGCAGGGGTCCCCAGACTTTCTGATCTCAGGGGGAGACTCCCAGGCACAGAGGATGTGTCCTGATCACTGCAGTGTTCAAGCTGGCCAGACAGCTCAGCCAGTGCGGGCTGGCTGGCGACCACAGACACCAGTCATTCCAGTTTGCCCCACAGTTCCTTTCCTTCACCTTTCCTGCCCCCATCATCGGTTGGTTTCCTCGTCCCATAGCTTCCTCTCCCGCTGGTCTCTGCCAGCGTGCTTCCCAGCCAGCATGCTCCACCTTTGCGAAGGAAGACAGGAACGGAGAGAGGAAACCTTAGCAACTGAAAACACCCCCTGTCCTGCCGCCCTGCCCTAGGTGGAAACGCCACTGAGTTTCAAGTGTTTTGTGCCCTTGTCCGGTGGGATGATCTGTGGGAGTCCACATGGCAGTTGTGAATCAAGAGGCGCAGACCCAGAGTTGTCAGAATCTCGGGGAAGGAAGGGAGGGCATAAGGGAGACAGATCTCCCTTGGGTTTTGCTGCTGAGTGAGTTAAAGGAGTCTGATGCCATCTAGTGGTCCTGCTTTGAACCTAGCGCTTTGCAGAATCTTGTGAATTAGAATCACAAATATCAGTGGTCACCCACTGGATGCTATTGGTGTGTGCAATTGCTGTGATAAATGCCCGACATACGTGTTATGTCTTTGTCATATGGCAGGTATTATTATCCAATTCTAAGGATGAGAAAATGGAATTTTAGAAATATTCCCCAAGTTGCCTGGGGAACATAGCTTGGAAAACGTGAAATTTGCCCAGATTTTTGCAACTTCTCAAGAGACTTGCCTAGATTCTCTGTATATACTTGTCTTCCCAATATTCTATGTTTAAAATATATGATATATTAATTTATTTAAGTAGGCAATATATAAATGCAGTTTACAATTCAAAGACACAAAAAATCTTCACAAGAAAGTCTCACTCCCTTCCTAACCCACGGTTTGCATGGGCAACCCATGAGCCAAGCTTCATGTTTATCTTTCCAGAAAAGATTTAATGCATATTTAGTGTGTGTGTGTGTGTGTGTGTGTAATCCCTACTTTCAGAAATTGCAACTCTGTAAGTCCACTGTTCTGAACTTTGTTTTTAAGAGAGAGAGAGAGAGAGAGAGAGAGAGAGAGAGAGAGAGAGAATATCTTCCTTCTGCCCAGAAGGCTGCAATGGCCATGGGTGAGTCAGGCTGGAGCCAGGAGCCTGGAACCCCAGTCAGAGAGGAAGACAAAGCTAAGGTACCCCACCCTATTTTTTAATATAGTAGGAGGTACCTTTCTCTGAAGGGAGGAGAGAACTCCCACTTTGACTATGACCTTGTCTAAATATGATCAGAGTCAGCAAACTCAAAAGGCTTCCATAGTGTTGGCAACTCATGACAAGAGCCTAGGGTGATTACTGACGCCATAAACAAGAGTGTCAATTTGTTAATTCAACAACAGGAGTCACTGTGCACTTACTCCTCATGTAGGATCTTTGTCCTTAGTGTGCTGTACATTCTGATTTAATGCTATAACTAGTACTCAAACAGTATTTTTCACTTTGTGTTTCTATGTGGGTGCAAACTGTTGAAATCTTTACTTAATATATGCTAAATTGATCTTCTGTATATAAAGATAATTGAAAATGAATCTTGATGTGAATGGATGGAGAGAGGGAGTGGGAGAGGGGAGGGTTGCGGGTGGGAGGGAAGTTATGGGGGGGAAAGCCATTGTAACCCATAAGCTGTACTTTGGAAATTTATATTCATTGAATAAAAGTTAAAAAAAAGAAGGTAAAAATAAAAATGTGAGAGAAATGAAGCCGACCACCACCTTTCCCTTTATCAGCCATCTCCCAGAGCTGCACGGTCTCTTTGACGAGTTGAAGAGCCCAGACCTTCCACTATGGACACCGACACTGGACACAGTAAATGACTCAGAAACTTGTGGAGGGAGGATCAGATGCTTCAGGGCATCCAGGATGTCTCAGAGGCTGTTGCAAGGGACCTTCACAGGTCGTGACTAAGGCTGAGTCCTTTCCTCTGTGCCTAGAGCCAGTTTGTGCACCGTTGCTTGCATGCTGCTGATCACAGAATTCCTTCTGTCAGATAGGATGTGACGTCCTGTTGGAGATCTGTCCTGCCACAAAATACTTACAACAAACTTCAGTGAGTTTTAATTGTTGTACATCTTATCACCACAGAGATGCTAAAGGTATAGGAACAAAGGTTTCCTGGGTCCCTAAGTAAGAACTGCATTCTGATGGGAAAAGCACAGCCTGGTTCTGTGACCTTCAACTCATTTCTTCATCACTTCATCTGTCAAAGGGAGACCACAGTAGTGTCTCCTGCAAGGGCTTGTTTTCTGATTCTCTCTCTCTCTCTCTTTCTCTCTCTCTCTCTCATGCACACACATACACACACCCATTCCAGTAATGCTTTAGAAAGCTGACTCATAGTAAGCAGCAGAAAAATAGTAGCTGTTATGATTATGCAGGCAAGTTGTCTTTTGGAGTTCATGGACCTCAGATACCTTTATACCAGAAGGAAGAAAGCTCAGCTTCTTAAATCTCGGTTCAGCATCATGGTGTCCAAGCTTCCCTCACCCGGCTTTGCCATCGAATGCCTCCTCTTCCCTCTGTCTCCAAACAGAAGCCTGGTTAACCTCTGTGCTCCGGGCCCTGCTCTTCTCATGGTTTCCCCTTGATCTCTGGGAGAATCTGCAGAAGCCCGGCCATGGTGTTGTCCACCGAGGAGGGAAACTGGCTCAGACGTGTACCTCTCTTCTCCCCTCATGCTTTTGCTGCTTCTGATCATCTCTGTGTCACGTTCCCATCTGCTCAACCTCAAGAAGGGCGATTCCTCCATTTGCAAAGGAGATACAGTGTGTGGGACAGACCTGAGGAAGTCGCCACTCAGTTGCCGAGCTCCCTTTGACTGCCGTCTTTGTACACAAGCCCTTCACATCTCTCACATGCAGACCTTAAGATCTCATGGGAGAAGGGGAAATCCGAGGCTCCTTCCGGTACCTGCCGGTTCTCAGTACCTTCAGCTTACAGTGTTCAATATGTGAAGCTACTCTATTTTGGGCTGGATGTCCTCAACACCACAGCTTGACCCAACAAACATGAGGCTACTTCAAAATGCCCATGGAGTGGTCAGCGTGGGAGTGCAGCAGGTTAAGCTGCTTTATGTGCCGGTTCAAGTCCCAGCTACTCCTCTTCCGATCCAGCTCCCTGCTATTGTGCCTGGGAAAGCTGTGGAAGATGGTCCAAGTGCTTGTGCCCCTGCATCCACATGGGAGACCTGGAGGGAGTGCCAAGCTCCTGGCTGGGTTGCAGCCATTTGGGAAGTGAACCTGAGAGTGGAAAATATTTTTTCATGTGTCTGTTGGCCATTTGTATTTCTTCCTTTGAAAAATGTCTATTTGTCTATTTCTTTCTCTCTTTTGACAAGGAGAGTTACAGTGAGAGAGAGAGAGACAGAGAGAAAGGTTTTCCTTCAGTTGGTTCACTGCCTAAATGGCTGCTACGGCCAGCGTGCTGCACCGATCCGAATCTGAAGCCAGGACCAGGTGCTTCCTCCTGGTCTCCCATGCAGGTGCAGGGCCCAAGCACTTGGGCCATCCTCCACTGCACTCCGGGCCCACAGCAGGGAGCTGGACTGGAAGAGGAGCAACTGGGACAGAACCGGCGCCCCAACCGGCACTAGAACCTGGAGTGCATGCCGGCGCCACAGGGGCAGGATTAGCCCAGTGAGCCGTGGCACAGGCCCTTTGCCTCTTTATTTTATTTTATTTTTTTCATTTTTTTTTTTTTGACAGGCAGAGTGGACAGTGAGAGAGAGAGAGACAGAGAGAGAGGTCTTCCTTTTTCCATTGGTTCACCCCCCAAGGACCGCTGCAGCTGGCGCGCTGGGGCCGGCGCACCACGCTGATCCAAAGCCAGGAGCCAGGTGCTTCTCCTGGTCTCCCATGCGGGTGCAGGGCCCAAGCACTTGGGCCATCCTCCGCTGTACTCCCGGGCCATAGCAGAGAGCTGCACAGGAAGAGGAGTGACTAGGACAGAATCCGGCGCCCCGGCCAGGACTAGAACCTGGTGTGCCTGCGCCGCAGGCAGAGGATTAGCCTATTGAGCCGCAGCGCCGGCCTGTATTTCTTAACTTGATTGTTTGTTTTGCTGTTGAGTTTCTTGAGCTCCATATATACTCTGGTTGTTCCTCCTTTATCAGATGCATAGTTTGCAAATATTTTCTCCCATTCTGTTGGTTTTCTCTTCACTTTGTTTATATTATTTCCAAAGCAATTTACAGATTCAATGCACTCCCCATCAAAATCCTAAGGATATTCTTTACAGAACAAGAAAAAAAAATTCTAAAATTCAGGGTCTAAAGACCCTGAATATTCAAAGCAATCTTAAACAGCAAAGATAAAACCAAAGCATTGCAATGTCAGATTTCAAGACACACTGAAGGACTATTATAACCAAAACAACTGCAAACGAGACATGCAGATTGATAGAACATACTAGAAACTCCAGAAATAAGCCCACGCATCTTTGATGGGGGAATTTTTGTTATTGATTCAATCTCTTTACTCATTATTAACTTTTTTCATATTTTCTGTTTCTTCATGATTCAGCCTTGGTGGGTCATATGTGCCTTGGAATGTATCCATTTCTTCTAGGCTATCCAATTTGTTCATAATACTGTACTGTAATCTTTTGAATTTCTGTTGTATCAGCTATAATATCTCCTCTTTTGTTTCTGATTTTACTTACTTGAACATTCTGTTTTCTTAGTCTAGGTAAATGTCAATTTTATCTTTTCCAAAAACTAGTTATTAGTTTCATTGATCTTTTCTATTTTTTTTTCCATTTGTATTTCTTTCTTTCTTTTTTTTTTTTTTTCCTGTTCTGGTCTTTATTTTTTTCCTTTTTCGAACCTTGGACTGAATTTGCTCATCTTTCTCTAGTGTCCTGAGGTGTACCATCTTCTGCTGCTTTCCCAGATGCATTAGCAGTGAGCTGTATTGGAAGTGGAGCAGCTGAGACTAGAACCGGTGCCCATATGGGATGCTGGCACTGCAGGTAGCAGCTTAACCCTCTAGGTCACATTGCCTGCCCCTGTATTTACTCTTGACACAGTCTCATAAATCTGTAAGCTTTCTTCTTTCATTTTCATTCCTTTTTTTCTCTTCTGATTGTATATTTTCAAATAACTTTCCTAGTCTCACAGGTTCTTTCTTCTGCTTACTTAATTCTCCCATTGATGCTTTCTATTATATTTTTTATTTAATTTACTGTATTTTTCAATTCCAGAATATTTTTTATAATTTCAATATCTCTGTTAAAATTATTCTTTTAATAACTTATTTCTTGATTTAATGGAATTGTTTATCTGTAGTTTTTTGAACTTCACTGAGCTCTTTAATGCAATTTTGAAATTTTGCCAAATTGTTTATATATCTCCATATAACAGAACGTGCCTGTTCTGTTCTTCAATGGTGTTGTTTTCTTGGGTTTTCTGTTTCTTGGGGGTCTTTTGTTGATGTCTGTACATTTGAAGGAGGACTTGCTGCAGTCTTTGAAGACAGACTTTGTCTGGGCAAATGCTTCACCATTCAGCCTGTCCAGAGTCTAGACTGGCCAGAGAGTCAGTGGCAGGCTTGCAAGTGGCAGTCCTTGGTCCTGAGTCCTGGATCCGTAGGGACTGGACTGGAGTTCAGTTCTGCAGGGGTAGTCCTGGAGGCCAGGCACTGGGATCAGTTGGGGTGATCCTGGATCCTGGGTATGCTGGAATAATTCTGGACCCTGGTCCCTCTGGAACCTGGCATTGAGCGGTTGGTATGGAGGCTGGGGCTGCTTGGTGCTGTGGTGGGTGTGGAGCCTTGGTCCAATAGGGCTGGTTGGGAGCCTAGGATCTCAAGTTCTGGCCCTGTGGCCACTAGTGCTAGCCTGAAGGCTGGGAGGACAGGCCACCAAGGGGGCTGGTCCAGGTCCTAGAGCCCTGTGGTCTGGCCTGGGACCTTGGTGCACAGTGGCCATCCTGGAGTCTAGGCCTTGGAGAGCTGGCTCAATGCTGAGATCTGGAATGGACCAGGCTCCTGATACGTTGGCCTGTGCTTCGACTGTAGGTCTGTTGGAGCATGGAGCCACAGAGTGAAGCACAGAGGGTGGCGCCAGGGTGCCTGGCCGAGTACTAAATAGGCTTGGAGCCTCTGTTTGCAGTGCCTACTGGTGCTTAAGGCCAGCAATGCTGACCTAGCACTGGGCTGGGTCTGAAAGAGCTGGTTTGGCACTGGATGGGCCTGGGACCTGTATTTGTAGGTTCTGGGCTTGCAGCTGAGTTCATGGATACTGGCCTGAAGTCTAGGTCTTCCAGGGACTAGCTTAGTATTGGGGGCAGTCACTGGGCCACCCTAGTTTGAGGGTGTATCTGGATCCTAACTTTGTGGAGATTACCTTGGTAATGGGGCAGTCCGGAGCCTGGAGCTGCTGAGCCCAGTCTGGCACTCAGGCACACCCAGATCTCAAGCCCACCAGGCTGGCCTAGAACCTGTGGTTGTGAGATCCTGCCTGGCATGGGGCAGGCTTGGAGGCTCAGTCCACAGATATTGTCCCGGAGCCTGAGACCTCAAGAGCTGACCTGGTGCTGGTTCAGGAGTGAATGGACCTGGTGCCAGCCTTGCACTGGACATGGCCCAGAGCCTGGGCTACTGGGTTTGGCTGGCAGTGGGGCAGCCCAGAGACTGAGTCTACCAGGCCAGGAGTTTGTGCCTTGGGGGCATCCTTAGTGCTGGGTTTACTGCAGTGCCTGGTGCTGAAGTGTGAGGTGAAGTCTGGTGTCTACATCTCTTCCTTCTGTCATGCACAGGGTCTCTGTCCCCACACCGTGCTGCTTGGGTGGGGGGAGGGGTGACGTGGGTCATGCAAAACAGTGCTTCCTACTCTCTTCAGTGTGGCTCTTATTTCTGTGCTACACCTCCGGTGCTGTAATTTCTAACCTGAACGTATTTTTGTGCATGGATAATTGTTCAAATTTGTGTTTCTGCAGGCTGACAAGTGCTGGAGGGCCCTATCCTGTCATCTTGCTGACTGCAGCCCCCAGCACTGTCTTATTTTCTATTTTTTGCAGTATTTTATTCTTTTGAGAATCTTATTCATATTCCTTTTCTTTTCACATGACTCTCCTGGCTTTCGGGAAAGTGTACTCTCCAGGGTATTTTCTTTTTAAATTAAATTTTAATTTATTTATTTGAGAGGTAGAGTGACAGACACAGAGAGGGAGAGACAGAGAAAGCTCTTCCTTCTGCTGGTTCACTCCCCAGATGAGCAGCCAGGTCTGGGTCAGGACAACGCCAGGAGCCAGGAGCTTCTTCCAGTTTCCCATGTGGGTGCAGGGGCTCAAGCACCTGGGCCATCTTTCACTGCTTTCCCAGGCCATAAGCAGAGAGCTGGAATGGAAAGGGAGCAGCTGGGACTCGAACCAGCACCCATATGGAATGCTGGTGCTGCAGGCAGAGGCTTAGCCTACTACACCACAGAGCCGGCCCCCTCTAGGTTATTTTCTATGTCTTCTGTTCCTTGATAACCCACTAACTCCTCTGAGGCACGCTTCAGAATGCTGTCCACTCTCCTTTGTTTTTTACACCCAGCGGCAATGGCAGTGCCTCCATGGGAAGGGACACCTGTTGGTCAGAGCAGGCAAGGGGCAGCACTAGATGAGGACAGCAGGATACACAATGGGCAACCTGCCCAGCTATTCTAGGACCCCATACAATGTGGAGTACCTTTTCCCTTCTTCTTCCAGCCCATTTCCCATGCCTGAGCTACTGTCAGTGATTCTGCAGTAAACAATTCTTGAATGATATAATGCAATTCTATGGTGTTCTACCCGGCACCTAATGATGCAAAGCTCTCCTGTCTTGATTGGTTGTCAGTCTGAGGAGTTTCCAATCTCGGGAAGGCAAGAAAGTGATCTCTACTCTTAATGAATTTTTTGTTGACGGAGTGATGTGGGGCAAGCTCTGAACAAGCTAATGAATTCGCTATCTTATTTTATTTTTTTCTCTCCAGAATGGATTCCAAGTGGGTTCCCTGGGTGGTGGCTCTGCTGGTGAATCTGATCAGGCTGGATTACTCCATGACTCAAGGAGACTCTCCAGGTAAGAGCAGTCTTTTGTTCAGGGTGTGCATGCTACAGTTGTCCTGGGGAGGGATGACTTTTCCTATAGATTCAGGTCATAGACTGGACCGGAAGTGGCTTCTGGTTTCAAAGAGCAGTGCTCACCCCGCTGACAGTACTGAAGAGTACCCCTTCCCTTCTTTCCACCCATGCTGGTCTGCTGGGAGAAGGGACACAGATTCAAGGAGTAGGGAGGCAGGGAGGAGGAAAGCGTTTAGCCTTGTTTAGATTCCTTATTGTATCAGTGTCAGCCATGGGAGCAGTAAAAGCTGATGCAGTGTGAGAGTGGCTGCCACTCTTCAACCAGGAGTTTATTGTGGTGATTATGACTGTCTCTCTATTTATCTAAAGGCAGTGTTTGTGGACACCTGAAATTGAAAGGTGATTTCTTCTGTCATTTATTAGAATCTTGCTTTTTGCATAGAATTGTAGTGCAGTTTAAGTACGAGTGCGGGTTGTCATTTGTTATTTTCTGGCTGAGGACACTGGCAGTGCAAACATGAAGCAATCTGAGAGCATGAAAGCACATATCTATAAGCAGAAAACAGGATGCAGTGTGCTAAGAACAGAATGCCCTTTGCATATAGGAGTTTTGTCAAAAACGAAACAGGAACAAACCTACGGGGAGGGGATCATCCTTCTTAGAGAACAGAAACCACTCCGAGTTTATAAAGTGTCCATTAAGCAGAACACCTGGAAGAAAATCAGATTTTAAGTGTTGATGGAAAATTCAGATTTCCCACCCTGAATCAGACTGTAAAGGGAGATGGAGAAGTATGTAAATGGTGAGGAACAGGAGGTTGAGCTCTCCCCTGAGACTGGCTTCTGAGAAGGAGGGAGGGAGGGAGGGGGAGGGAGGGGGGGAGAGAGGGAGAGAGAGGGAGGGGGGAGAGGGAGAGAGAGGGAGGGGGGAGAGGGATAGATGGAGAGGGAGAGAGAGAGAACAGAAACCATTCCGAGTTTATAAAATATCCATTAAACAGAACACCTGGAAGAGAATCAGATTTTAAGTGATGATGGAAAATTCAGATTCCCCCCCTGAATCAGACTGTAAAGGGAGATGGAGAAGTATGTAAATGGTGGGGAACAGGAGGTTGGGCTCTCCCCTGAGACTGGCTTCTGAGAGGGAGGGAGGGAGGGGGGAGAGAGAGAGAGAGAGAGGGAGAGAGAGAGAGAGAGGGAGAGAGGGAGAGAGGGAGAGAGGGAGAAAGGGAGAGAGGGAGAGGGAGAAAGAGAAGGAGAGGGAGGGGGAGAGGGAGAGGGAGGGAGAGAGAGACATGAGCATGGTTGTGGGGGTCATCCTATGGCTCAGCTGGGTATTTCTTTTTTTTATTTTATTTTATTTAATGAACATAAATTTCCAAAGTACAGCTTATGGATTACAATAGCCCCCACCCCGTAACTTCCCTCCCACCCACAACACTCCCCTCTCCCACTCCCTCTCCCCTTCCATTCACATCAAGATTAATTTTCAATTATCTTTATATACAGAAGATCAATTTAGCATATATTAAGTAAAGATTTCAACAGTTTACACCCACACAGAAACACAAAGTGTAAAATACTATTTGAGTACTAGTTATAGCATTAATTAAACACCTAAGAGTAATTGTGTATTAATTACAGAATTCAACCAATAGTTTTAAGTAGAACATAAAAAATACTAAAAGGGTAAAATATTAAGTTCTTTTTTTCTTTTTCTTTTTTTTTGTTTTGTTTGTTATATAGTTTTTTTTATTTAATAAATGTGAATTTACAAAGTGCAACTTTTGTATTGTTGTGGTTCCACCCCCCCACCTCCCTTCCTCCCGTGGCCCTCCCCTCTCCCACTCCCTCTCCCATCCCACCCTTCATCGAGTTTCATTTTCAATTACCTTCATATACTGAAGATCAACTTAGTATATACTAAGCAAGGATTTCAACAGACTGCACCCACACAACCGCACAAGGTATAGGGTATTGTTCGACTAGTAGTGTTGTTTTTAAGTTTCATAGTAAAACACATTAAGGACAAGAGATCCTGCATGGGGAGCATGAACCCAGTGACTCCCGTTGTTGATTTAACAATTGGCACTCTTATTTATGATGTCAGCAATCTCCCGAGACTCTTGCTATGAGCTGTCTAGGCTATGGAAGCCCCTTGAGTTCACCGACTCTGAACTTGTTTAGTCAAGGCCGTATCACAGTGGAGGTTCCTTCCTCCCTTCAGAGAAAGGCGCCTCCCTCCTTGATGGCCTGTTCCTTCCGCTGGGGTCTTGTTCACCAGGATCTTTCATTTAGATTGTTTTTTTTTTTTGCCACCGTGTCGTGGCTTTCCATGCCTGTGAGATCTCATGGACCTTTTAGCCAGATCCGAATGTCCCAAGGGTTGATTCTGAGGCAGGAGTGCTGCCATTCTATGAGTCTGCTGTGTGTCCTGTTTCCCCCGCAGGATCATTCTCTCCCTTTTAATTCTATCCTTCATTATTTTCAGCTGGGTATTTCTTGGAGAGGCTCTGAACTTAGAAATGAAAGTAAATTTACAACTCAAGTTCGATATAATTATCCTTTGAGTCATTCCTGACTACCTACGTGATTATCTTGATCTGAATTTCCTTTCATTGCTGTTGTTCTCAAGTGCATAGAACTGAGTTAATCCTACCCGGTTCACAGCTCATTCAGTCATTGCCCACAACAGCACTCTCTCCTTTCTTCCCCCGTCTCCCTTCTCACTCCCTCCGCTACAAAGAGATCCACCCCAAATGTATCTGGGATGTCTTTAAGTATGAGGGTGGCTTTTAGAAACATATCATTGTTTAAAGTTTATACACAGGCGACACATTTCAGTGTTCTACCTATGCAGTTTTGAGAACCTAATGACACTTTCCACCCGACCCCCCCTACCTTCCTCTCCTGGGTTGCATCACCTTCTGTTTCTTTTCTCAGCACTGTGCTTTCGAGCACTCTGAGGTCAAAGGTCTTCCTCTGAAATCCCTGTGATCTGACATAATTCATCAGGCAAGGAATTGTCCAGGTGGGGGCTGGTTCATGGTTCTTTTCATTTTCCAGAAGATTTTGTGATTCAGGCAAAGGCTGACTGCTACTTCACCAACGGGACAGAGCAGGTGCGGTTTGTGGTCAGGTTTATCTTTAATTTGGAGGAGTATGCACACTTTGACAGCGACGTGGGGATGTTTGTGGCACTGACGGAGCTGGGGCAGCCTGATGCTGAGTCGTGGAACAATCGGCCCGACATCCTGGAGAGGAGCAGAGCGTCTGTGGATTTTCTCTGTAGACGCAACTACAGGCTGGGGGCTCCCTTCACTGTGGGGAGAAAAGGTGAGGTGCATGGGGAGGGTCTGGTGGGGTTCAGGAACCTGCCCCCTGAGAACCTGGCCAGCTGGCTTCTTCCTTGTGAATGGCAATTTTCTGCTTCAAGATCAATGGGTTTGTGCAGGCAGGGGAATCTGTGAGGATGACCTGCCCCCAAGGGTGTCTCACCCAGCATCCTCACTGGTCGGGTCACTGTGGTCCTGGTCTCAGATCCCCAGGGCCCTCAGGGACTTTGAAGACAGCATAGTCTCAGACAGGAGCAGCTATCGGGAGCACCTGATGAAGTCTAAATCCTTTTTGAGGACATCGATATCTCCCATCTCGGAGCCTTGGGCACTGAGATTTTCCTGTGTTCCCAGTTTTCTTTTTCTTCTTCTTTCTTTATTTCTTTTTTTAAAAAGATTTATTTATTTATTTGAAAGTCAGAGTTACACAGAGGGAGATGGAGAGGCAGAGAGAGAGAGAGAGATGGAGGGAGAGAGAGAGAGGTCTTCCATCTGCTGGTTCACTACCCAAATGGCTGTGATGGCTGGAGCTGGGCTGATCTGAAGCCAGGAGCAAGGAGCTTTTTCTGGGTCTCCCACGTGAGTGCAGGGACCCAAGCACTTGGGCCAGCTTCCATTGCATTCTCAGGCCATAGCAGAGAGCTGGTTCGGATGTGGAGCATCTGGGACTCAAACTGGAGCCCATATGGGATGCCGGCACTGCAGGCGGTGGCTTTACCTGCTATGCCACAGTGCTGGCCCCTCCCAGTTTCCATTCGAGTGATCTGGGAGAGAAATCCGGGGTAGTAACAGCCCTGAAAGAAGCCCTATCTTCACGGTGTCTCATTTTCTGTCCCTTCCTAGTGCCACCAGAGGTGACAGTGTACCCAGAGAGGACCCCGGTCCTGCGGCAGCACAACCTGCTGCTCTGCTCTGCGACGGGCTTCTATCCGGGGGACATCAGAGTCAGGTGGCTGCGGAATGGGCAGGAGGAGAGAGCTGGGATCATGTCCACTGGCCTTATCAGAAACGGAGACTGGACCTTTCAGACCACGGAGATGCTGGAAATGACTCCTGAGCTTGGAGACGTCTACACTTGTCTCGTGGATCACCCCAGCCTGCTGAGCCCCGTTTCTGTGGAGTGGAGTGAGAATTAGTTGCTTGTGCACTCTGGGCTCAAGGCAGGGTCATATGAGCTACTGTGGGGGCCCAGTCACCTCTCCATTAATCTTGGTCACAGGGTGACTTCTGGAGCCCTTGGGTTAGGCTGGGAGGCAACACGGCAGACTCCCATCCTCTCATCTTCTCATAGACAAGGAGGGCTCATCACATCGTTACTTGCTTCCCTGGGATCGAGTCGCCTCTTGCTGGTCTTAGTGTTTAGGGGGCATGCTTATTGGCTATTCAAACCAGCGACACATGGGGGGCAGCTCCAGTGGAGCAAGCGTTGGCCTCGAGAACCATTTCTAAGTTTATTTCTTCTCTAAATAGCTCTAGATTTGGTATCCAGTGCAGGCTCTGGGATTTCGTAAGATGCACAACATATTGGGAGCGTCTGCTAACTAAAGACCTCTTTCCCACAGGGCCTCAGTCTGAATATTCTTGGGCAAAGATGCTAAGTGGAGTTGCAGGCTTCCTGTTTGGGCTGATCTTCCTTCTGGTGGGAACCATCATTCATATCAGGGCTTGGAAAGGTAATGACCTCTGACCTCTGAGAGAACCCCGCCACCTGCCTTGGGACTTCCCCAACTTCCCACTTCCCTTAAGCATCAAAGAGTTGAGACAGATGTGGCTGGCTGTACCTCTTAAGGGTCCCCAGGGCAGGTTTTCCTAAAGCTGGCAGTATCCTGGGCTGAGTGTGGCCATCCTTCTTCCCCGAGGACAAGCACAACGTTTAGTCCTAATGAGGGCATTCCACCCTTCTCTCTGCTCTGTGTTTTCTAGGATATGTGGAGACACAGCTCTCTGCTGCTGCTGAGGTACTGTGTCCAGTTCCTTGTCTTTGGGTGACAAATCACTCTCTCATTCTTTGGTCAGAGGGAGAGACCATGGGAGTGCTGGAGGGCTAGGGTGGCCCTGGTGGGGCGGGGTTGTGTCTTGAGCTCCTGGAGTGTGGGCGGGTGGTCTCACAGGACCTTTCTCACTGCTCCCTCAGGTCTCTTAGGGCTGTTTTCCCACCGCAGCCGTACTAAGGTGTTCTTCCACCATAGACTGAAGTGAATGGCCCTGGACCCGAGGCTACACAAAGGACGGTTGTGAAGCCAATGTTCTGGGAGTGACTCTTCTTCATGCTCCCTGGACGAGTTCTGAATTGATTGTAGAGTTTTGTGGCCTGAGATCATGCATCCCCTACCCACCACCCTTCTTCCTTCTACTCAGGTATTCCATTAGCCTCACCCACAAGGACACTCCCCAGAAACCCTTCTAGAAAGACAGCGTTCCTTCCAGACCCACACTGCCTGCTTCCCTGTGGTCCAGCCTAACCCTGTAAGCCATGATCCCCTGATGCCTTCCAGCTGCATTCTCCTCAGTTTTCAGAAGACAGTGCTCAGAGTTGCTGTTTTCCACTCTATTTTTCACCAAAGTATTTTATTGTAAAATAAAACAGATATGCGTAATATTCAAAATGTGCAATTTGATGAATTATTTATGGAAAAGCCCCTTTAATCACCACTCTAGTCAAGAAACAGAATTTTAGGGTGGGTGTTATGGCACAATGGTTAAGGCTGTGCCCCATAGCAGAGTGCCCACTTTGAGTCCTGGCTCCTCCATGCCTCCGATCCCACTTCCTGCTAATGCACCTGGTAGGCAGGCAGTGGCTGAGGGCCCAGGTGCTTGGGTTCTGGCCACCCCCATGGGAGACCTGGATGGAGCTCCTGACTCCTGGCTTTGGCTTGGCCCAGCTTCAGCTCTTGCATGCATTTGGAGAGGGAGCCAATGGAAGATCTCTCTCTCTCTCTCTCTCTCTCTCTCTACTTGTCTGTTCCACTCTCTCTGTCACTCTGCCTTTCAAATAAATAAATGAATAAATCTTTAAAAAAAGGAACAGAAGTTTTTGATCACTGCAGAGGTCTCCAGGAGCCTCATATCAATGAAAATTCCTCACCTTCCCTAAAAACTACACATCACCTGGCTTTGATGGTTACCTCTTTCTGTGTTGACTTCAGCTATGTGTTCCTGGAGACCACACTTGGTCCTTTCTCCTTTTGTGGTGTTAGCAACCATCAGTGTTAACTGCTTGGGTCTGTTAACGACTGGAGGTTGCAAGAACAGCTGTATTCTAGATATGACATTTCTTCTTCATTTGTGTCTTTTGTTACTTCTCCCAGTGGCACAGTGGAAAGGCAGGATCAGAGTTTGACTGGGGCCATTAGCTGCTTTGCAAGGTTCTGGATTGATTTCCTGCTGAAATCCCCAGAAGATCAGTCGGGTCTTATTTTTAATTTTTGTGTCACTACCAACTGCAAGACTGGAATGGATTTGATCGGTTTTAGTTCACTGCAGTACTTACCCTTGTGGAGACTCAGATGTCTCCTTTTCGTGAGTGGAAACCTCTGTAAGTGGCTATTTGTTTTCACCGACAAAAATGAAATGAGCTCTTCTGATACAAGTCTTCTGATTGTTATCTGGTCTGATAGAACGTTCCAGCTTTGTCTGTATGTAGTTTTTCTGCTCAGACCTGGAATCAGCCAT
Organism: Oryctolagus cuniculus; assembly: GCF_964237555.1. Taxonomy (NCBI): domain Eukaryota; kingdom Metazoa; phylum Chordata; class Mammalia; order Lagomorpha; family Leporidae; genus Oryctolagus; species Oryctolagus cuniculus. The sequence goes on from NC_091436.1 coordinate 136,201,468, forward strand.
TTTCCAGAAAGCCCTCACTTAGTTTAGTGAGAAATGTCATTTAACACTGTAATTCAGAGTTAGGCTTTGGTTATTGTGATGGACCTTTTCAGTAGATTAATTTGTTTTAAATTAATCTCTTTAATTACTTGAAGGATTTAATAATTTTGATCTCTTAAATTAAGACATTTTAGTTGACATTTAAAAATTCTACATGTGTATGGGTTACCATGTAATATTTTAATACAAGTGTATATTATGTAATGTGAAATAAGCCTATACATTTATCTTTTCTTTAAAGATTTATTTTATTTATTTGAAAGACAGAGTTACAGAGAGAGGTAGAGACACAGAGAGAGGTCTTCCATCTGCTGGTTCACTCCCTAGATGGCCGCAAAGGCTGGAGCTGTGCTGATCCAAAGCCAGGAACCAGGAGCCTCTTCCAGGTCTCCCACGTGGGTGCAGGGCCCAAGGACTTGGGCCATCTTCTGCTGCTTTTCCCAGGTCACAGCAGAAAGCTGGACTGGATGAGGAGCAGCTGGGGCTAGAACCGGCGCCCACATGGGATGCCAGCTCTTCAGGCTAGGGCTTTAACCCACTGCACCACAGCGCTGGTCCCTAAACATTTATCTTTTAAAACATCTGTAATTTATTTGGGGTAAAAACAAAAATATCTTGCAATTGCTCTGAAATGCACAGTACAAGGTCCTTCCGTGGTCACCCTACTGTGCAGGACACCTGGCCTCCCTTTTTGTCTCCAGCTTTGGCTCCATTCCCCTCAACCAACATTCCCTCATCCACCCGGACCCTCTCCCCAGCCTCTGCAACCACCATCAGATTCTCAGTCACTGTGAGATCACCTGTTTTAGAGTCCACCAGCAATGAGATCATGTGGTGCTTGTGTTTCCTGTCCATGGCTGATTTCACTTAGCAATGACTTCCAGTTCCATTCAAGTTGTCACAAACAACAAAATGTCATCCTTTTAATGACTGAATAGTATTCCATTGTGTATGTGTAGACATTTTGCTTTTAAAATTTTTTTAAGTTTTTTTTTTTTTTTTGACAGGCAGAATGGACAGTGAGAGAGAGAGAGAGAGACAGAGAGAAAGGTCTTCCTTTGCCATTGGTTCACCCTCCAATGGCCGCTGTGGCTGGTGCGCTGTGGCCGGTGCACCGTGCTGATCTAAAGCCAGGAGCCAGGTGCTTCTCCTGGTCTCCCATGGGGTGCAGGGCCCAAGAACTTGGGCCATCCTCCACTGCACTCCCAGGCCACAGCAGAGAGCTGGCCTGGAAGAGGGGCAACCGGGACAGAATCCGGCACCCTGACCGGGACTAGAACCCGGTGTGCCAGTGCTGCAGGCGGAGGATTAGCCTATTGAGGTGCGGCGCCAGCCTTTAAGTTTTTATTTAATATTCAGCTCCAGCTTTTTTTTTTTTTTAAGATTTATTTATTTTATTTGAAAGGCAGAGTTACAGAGAGGCTAAGGCAGAGAGAGAGAGAGGGAGAGGGAGAAGGAGAGAGGGAGAGAGGGAGAGAGGGAGAGAGGGAGAGAGAAAGGTCTTCCATCCACTGGTTCACTCCCCAGATGGCTGCAATGGCTAGGGCTGGGCCAATCCAAAGCCAGGAGCCAGGAGCTTCTGCCAGGTCTCCCATGTAGGTTCAGGGGCCCAAGGACTTGGGCCATCTTCCACTGCTTTCCCAGGCCATAGCAAAGAGCTGGATTGGAAGTGGAGCAGCTGGGACTCAAATCGGTTTCCATATGGATGCCAGCACTGCAGGTGGTGGCTTACAGGTTACACCACAGCGCCGGCCCCTTGTTCTTTCAGTTTTAACTTTTTTTGTTTTTAACACTTCACCATTGTGAGAATGTAGCACATTTTCTTTATCCGTTCACCAGCTGATGGACAGTCAGGCTGTTTATATATCTTGACTTTTGTGACCAGTGCTGCAGTGAACATGGGAGTGCAGACGTCTCTTCAACATGCTGATTTTTTTTTTTTTTTTTAGGTAAATAGGTTTCTGGATCACATGCTTTTCTATTTTTAACTTTTTGGGAAACTTTCAGACTGTTTCCCATAACGGCTGTATTAATTCATACTCCCACCAACAGTGTATAGAGATTTCCTCTTCTCCACATCTTGGCAAGCATCCGTGGACTTTTTTCTTTTTGATAATGGCACAGGTATGAGGAGATATCTGTGGTTTGAATAAGCCATAAACTAAAAAAATTATAAGTTGTATAAGTTTAGGCCGGCACCATGGCTCACTAGGCTAATCCTCCGCCTGCGGTGCTGGTACTCTGGGTTCTAGTCCCGGTTGGGGTGCTGGTTCTGTCCTGGTTGCTCCTCTTCCAGTCCAACTCTCTGCTGTGACCCGGGATAGCAGCAGAGGATGGCCCAAGTGCTTGGGCCCTGCACCCGCATGGGAGACCAGGAGGAAGCACCTGGCTCCTGGCTTCGGATCGGCACAGCTCCAGCCATAGTGGCCATTTGGGGGGTGAACCAACGGAAGGAAGACCTTTGTCTCTGTCTCTCTCTCTCACTGTCTAACTCTGCCTGTCAAAAAAAATTGTATAAGTTTAAAAAGATCTTTGTTTTAAAAACATACACAATTTATAATGGGAAAAATTAAAATTATTTAAATGTATATATTTAAAAGTATACATATTTAAAAATGAATCTCTTCTATATAATATCTGCATCTCCTTCCTTTTCATACTGGTTATTCTGGTTTTCAAGGTAACCGGGACAGACACAATTAGAATGTCACTTGTTTTCCAAATTAACATACACAGCAGTTAAGGATATCAGTATTTATATCAGAACACTAAGATGATTACTGAACACAGCTAGAATGTCTTTGATCTCCCCAGTATTCACTAATTTTAGCAGTTATACAGTATCTAAAGTCGTGGGTTATATACTTTACAGAGAAGGCTCCCTCTCATCCTGGTCTCTGTTCTGTGAGTGGCAGTGCTTACTCAGCACCACTGCTATGTCCGTGTCGCTACAGGGCAGTGGTTCTCAAGGTTCTGTATTCCCACGGCCCCCTGGGAGTCCCTGGAACTCTTCCAAGTGACCAGTGAGGTCAAAACTGTTTCTGTAATAGTAGCAAGATGTGGTTTAACTTTTCACTGACATTTGCACTGGGAGCACGAAATCTGTGGTGTAAAATGGTGGTGACTTAGCACCCATGAAGGAGTGACACCCAACCATGCAGGGGGTTGTTGTAGCCCTCCCTGCCCCGCACGGGCAGTAACAATCCCAGCCTCGATGAATGGCCTCGATGAATCATTCGTTTTACTAAATCTCCAACCTCAGGTAGCCTTTGTTTTAATAGATAGTGTGACAAAACCGGCAACATTTCTGTTGTGTATTGATGGAAAGGCCCTGCCTTGTAAAACTGCTTTGGTTGAAAATAGAGCCATTTGTTTTAAAGGAACTTTGTTTTCCCTTTAACGAATGACACACCATGGTTACTCAAGTGTGGGTGTTTGGTAAACATTTTCTCCAATTGGACACAATAAGTCTAGAATTTTAAGGATGATCATACATTGAAAATGAGATTTCCAAGAGAAAATTAAAAATTTTGGAAACTAGTGTTTGCTACACTTCTCACTACCTAAAGACCTTTCTGCTGAGATTTGTGGTGATGTGAACAAATGGTTTTTTTTTTTTTTTTTTTTTTTTTTTTTTTTTTTTTTTAAAGGAAGACTTATAGAGAGAGAGAGAGAGGGAGAGGGAGACACAGAGAGTGATCTATGTGCTGGTTCACTCCCCAAAACAACTGGGATTGGGCCAGACTGAACCCAAGAGCCAGGAGCTTCTTCTGGGCCTTCCATGTGGGTACAGGGGCCTAAGTACTTGAGCCATTAGTATTAACAGTTTTTTGATGGAGTTTTTTTTTTTTTTAAGATTTATTTATTTGAAAGGCAGAAGGTGCATGAGAGAGAGAGAGAGAAAGAGAGAGAGAGGGAGAGAAAGAAAGAGACCATCTTCCATGCACTGGTTCGCTCCTCAAACGGTCCCAATGGCAGGGCTGGCTCAGGCTGAAGCCAGAAGCCTGGAACTTCATCTGGTTCTCCAACATGGGTGGCAGGGGCCCAGGTACTTGGGCCATCTTCCCCTGTTTTCCCAGGTCATTAGCAGGGAGCTAGATTGGAAATGGAGCAGCTGGGACTCCAACTGGCACCCTATGGAATGCTGGCATCGCAAGCAGCAGCTTAACCTGCTGCACCACAAGGCTGGCCTCATAAACTTATCTTTTAATTCCATTTTCCATGAATTTTTGGTAGTACTTTCTATAGAAATACAGTTGAATGTTGCATGTTTATCATGCATTCTGTGATTTTTCTGAACTCATCTACTCAATTAGTAGTTTATATGTAGATTCTTTGGAATTTCTATGTATCATCTGAAAACAGGAACAGTTTTCTTTCTTTCTTCACAATCTGTGCGCTTTTTATTTCTTTTTCTTGTCTAGTGCACCAGCTAGAACTTCTACCACTACGATTAGTGAGTATGGTCAGTGTGCCTTGTTCTTGATCTGTGGGGGAACAAGATTCTGTATTTTGCCACAATGTTAGCTCTAAGTTTTTTTTTTTTAACATGTTTTTTTACCAAGCTGGGGGAAGTTCCTCTCTATTCTCATTTTTCTGAGAATCTGTCATGAATTGATGTTGAATTATATAGCCCAGTACCCTGCAGAGGACATCAATGATACTGTATCACAGCTGCCTTTTCTACTGCTCCTCAAGTGACTTCATTTTTCCTACAGAGCGTCTACATGAGTCTCTGACTGTGGACTCCATGCCATATCGTAACTCCTTTTTCCAGTTGCTGACGGAGTTGATCCTATTTCACCTATGTAAGCACTTGTTTTGGTTTTTAGGCTTCGTTCAGGTTAGTTTTGTTATGAGACTGCACTTCTATTTGATTATTTTATACCCCTCGTGTCTGTTTCACAAGCAAGCTCTGTGTATAGTACACTTGGATTCCCCATGCTTGCATATCCTCTGCCACCGGGCTGCTGTCTCTCCTCACACTGCCTGCTGTGGGTCCCAGAGCCCCGCCCCTCACATGCCTGCTGTGGGTCCCCAGCCCCGCCCCTCACACTGCCTGCTGTGGGTCCCAGAGCCCCGCCCCTCACACTGCCTGCTGTGGGTCCCAGAGCCCCGCCCCTCACACTGCCTGCTGTGGGTCCCCAGCCCCGCCCCTCACACTGCCTGCTGTGGATCCCCAGCCCCGCCCCTCACACTGCCTGCTGTGGGTCCCAGAGCCCCGCCCCTCACACTGCCTGCTGTGGGTCCCAGAGCCCCGCCCCTCACACTGCCTGCTGTGGGTCCCCAGCCCCGCCCCTCACACTGCCTGTTGTGGGTCCCAGAGCCCCGCCCCTCACACTGCCTGTTGTGGGTCCCAGAGCCCCGCCCCTCACACTGCCTGCTGTGGGTCCCAGAGCCCCGCCCCTCACACTGCCTGCTGTGGGTCCCAGAGCCCGGCCCCTCACACTGCCTGCTGTGGGTCCCCAGCCCCGCCCCTCACACTGCCTGCTGTGGGTCCCAGAGCCCCGCCCCTCACACTGCCTGCTGTGGGTCCCCAGCCCCGCCCCTCACACTGCCTGCTGTGGATCCCCAGCCCCGCCCCTCACACTGCCTGCTGTGGGTCCCAGAGCCCCGCCCCTCACACTGCCTGCTGTGGGTCCCCGAGCCCCGCCCCTCACACTGCCTGCTGTGGGTCCCAGAGCCCCGCCCCTCACACTGCCTGCTGTGGGTCCCCGGAGTTCTGATGCGCTTTCTGTTTCCTACATGTTACCAGAGAGCCAATCCAACTTTGAAGGCTACGCAGGCTAATTTGGTTACATTTAAAGTATTCAAAGTTGTCCTATCGGAGTTATCAGAAAGATAATCTTGACTTGTCTCCTACATATTTTAGATCTGAAATCATCTGCCAGGGTTTGTCGCCACGCTTGGAAAGCTGCTTCTGCAGTCAGCACTTACACTTTTTCTTGGTTTGTGTGGCTGACAGCCAAGTAGAGTGTTTGCTTTTGTCAGTTTCTTAGTACTTTCTGTCCAAAGTGACATTGGAGGGGCTGGCGCTGTGGCGAAGTGGACTAAGCCTCTGCCTGTGATACCAGCATCCCATATGGGTGCTGGTTCATGTCCAGGCTGCCCCTCTTTCTGCTAATGGTCTGGGAAAGCAGCGGAGGATGGTCCAATTGCTTGGGCCCCTGCACCTGCGTGGGAGATCTGGAAGAAGCTCCTGGTTCCGGCTTCGGATCGTCCCAGCTCAGGCTGTTGCAGCCATTTGGGGAGTGAACCAGTGATGGAAGATCTCTATCTCTCCCTCTGTAATTCTGCCTCTCAAATAAATCAATAAATAAATAGTTTTTTTTTTAAATAACTCTTTGGAGTCCACAGCTTAATGAGAACTGAGACCCTCTTATACCGACTTTCCGTGACTGCTGTGTGAGTTCTGTCTCTTCTGTAGATAACCTCCTGAGCATCCTGAAGCTGTACAAGAAACAGCAGCGATAACCTAGCAGAATCTGGCTAGCATTTTAACATAATATAATTAAATTTGCATTAGATTCTTGTGTAGGAATATATTTATATTAACTGTAAAGAACTCTATAAATTTCGCAAGTGTGGTAATTACTCTTTTTGGGGGGGAGAATTAAAAGTTAAATGTGTCAGAGTTTTTATCTTAGAAAATAAAAATAAGAATCACTTTATCTTTTTTATTTCTTTAATTATTTTAATATTTTATTTGTTTTTTTTTTTTTTTTTTTTTTTTTTTTTTTTTGACAGGCAGAGTGGACAGTGAGAGAGAGAGACAGAGAGAAAGGTCTTCCTTTGCCGTTGGTTCACCCTCCAATGGCCGCCGCGGCCGGCGCGCTGCGGCCGGCGCACCGCGCTGATCCGATGGCAGGAGCCAGGAGCCAGGTGCTTTTTCCTGGTCTCCCATGGGGTGCAGGGCCCAAGCACCTGGGCCATCCTCCACTGCACTCCCTGGCCACAGCAGAGGGCTGGCCTGGAAGAGGGGCAACCGGGACAGAATCCGGTGTGCCGGCGCCGCTAGGCGGAGGATTAGCCTAGTGAGCCGCGGCGCCGGCCTATTTTAATATTTTAAAATTGTTTCATCTTTTAAAAAGTTATCCATGGTGGGCCGGCATCGTGGCAGAGCAGGTTCAGCTGCTGCCTGGGACGCTGGCATCTGACTGCTCCGTTTCCAGCCCAGCTCCCTGATAATGCATTCGGGAAAGCGGTGGAAGATGGTCCAAGTGCTTGGCCCCTGACCCATGTGGGAGATCTGGATGGAATTCCAGGCTCCTGACTTTGGCTCAGCCCACTGGCCATTGTGGCCATCTGGAGAGTGAACCAGCTGATGGAAGACCTCTCTCTCTGGCTGTGACTCTGCCTGTCAAATAAATAAATCTAAAAAATCAAAAGCTATACCTGGTTGTGGTTTAAAATATAAAGTATTTCCATAAGACCTGTTATGGAACAGAGCTGCCCTGTTGTCTCCCCATTTTCTCTTCCCTGACACTAATTCTATTACATGGTCCCCTCTTACAGGTGGGAAAAAGGAGGCCTAGAGAGATGGCACATGCATATTCGTGTGGGCAGGAAGTGACAGAACTATGATGAGAACTCAAAGTTGACCCCAGAGCTTGGGCTTTGAGCCTTTTCACGTATGGGGCTTATTCCTTTTCTGCCCTCACTGTGTCAACTTGTTACAGCTGGAAGTGGAAGGGAGCGCTCCCCACAACCTTACAGCTGACTTCAACCCGGGAACTTGTTCTATCCTCAGTGAAATGTGAGGCAGATGAACAAACTAAGAAGGGAATTTTTAGCAAAAGAGTTTTATTTTAAAGAGGAAAGGGGTTAAAAGAACAGAGAGAGCGGATGGCGTTGTGGCATACCTGCCGCCTGCGGCACCTGCATCCCATATGGGCGCTGGTTGAGTCCCGGCTGCTTTTCTTCCTATCCAGCTCTCTGCTGTGGCCTGGGAAAGCAGTGGAAGATGGTCCAGGTGCTTGGGTCCCTGCACTCGTTTGGGAGACCTGGAAGAAGCTCCTGGCTCCTGGCTATGGCCTGGTCTAGCTCCAGCTGTTGGAACCAGCAGACGGAAGATCTCTCTCTCTGCCTTCCCCTTTAACTCCCTGCCCATAACTCTAGCTTTCATATAAAATAAATAAATAAAAAGCAAAGATTTATTTATTTATTTGAGAGGTAGAGTTACAGACAGGGAGAGACAGAGAGAAAGGTCTTCCATCTATTGGTTCACTCCTCAAATGGCCACAATGGCCAGAGCTGCACCGATCTGAAGCCAGGAGCCAGAAATTCCTCCCAGGTCTCCCACGTGGGTGCAGGGGTCCAAGCACCTGGACCATCTTCTACTGCTTTTTCAGGCCATAGCAGAGAGCTGGATAAGAAGAGGGGCGGGCAAAACTTGAACTGGTGCCCACATGGGATGCTGGCGCCATAGGTGGAGGCTTAACCTGCTACTCCACAATGCCTGCTCCAATCTTAAAATAATAATAAAAAAAGGAGCTGAGAGCAAGCTCCCAGGAAAGCAGCTGGGAGAGGCTTCTTCAGAAGGAAAAAGACATTGAAGGCAGTGATGTGGGGGTTTTACACCTGCTGGGAAGTTTACAGAAGTGGCAAGCTCCTCCTGCCTTCTTATCTGTCCTTCCTCCCTGTGGTTGTGACTGTACAGGACAGAGAAGAAGTTCTGTCTCGGGCTGTGGGTGGGGGGAGCTGGTTGTTTTCAGCAAACTCCCAACACTGGTCCCGGACAACCCAGCCACTGCACCTGCTGTGTGGCCTGGACAGCTGAGCCTGCTTTTCGCCCATTTGTCCTCTCCACCTTCTTACTGCTAGGTAGGAAGTTAGAAATTAGCCTGTGTGTGTGTGTGAGTCCTGTGCAAAATGGAACATCTGCAGAAGCCCACCCTGGAAGCAGCCAGGATCTCACACTGTGACGTCCTGCCCAGACCCTGATGACTGTCCAGGTGGTCTCAGCCCTTCCCCCAGGAAGCTCCCAGGAGAATCCTGTCTCCTCAGCATCTAGTGGGCCCCTGGCCTGATAACACTGAGTGATAAACCACTGCCCCTTCCTCCAGGCAGGCCCCCTAGGGGATGCTGCTCTGTCTGTGCCAGGTGGGCTCCCCACTCTGATGGCACTGCAGGAAAATCTGGGAGGAATTTTCCTAAGTTACACTCAGCAAACTCTTTGTCCTGAGGAGAAGGGAGGGGGGAGGAGAACTGGACCCTTTCTCTCACGTGCCCCAGATGAATACAGACGGCGCACTGGGCACTCAGCCCTCTGTGGAGCCGCCCGCCTGGCCTGCCAGCTGTGTTCTCTCCATTTACTCACGTAACCTTGCTTTCCCCAGTCTGAGTGACTGGGCCCTGTATCTCGGGTTCTATCCCATCTGTTCTGACGGATGCCCCACCCCTGTACACCCTGCTACCTTGCTGAGCACTGCTCTGTCTCATGCCTGAGTTCTTTCTTGCGTGAAGACAAGAACTCCTCACTCATCTCTGCTGACATTACCATTCCTGCTCTAAGGGACCCCCCTTTATTTTTAAAGATTTATTTTATTTATTTGAAAGACAGAGTTACAGACAGAGAGAGGTAGAGATAGAGAGAGGGGTCTTCCATCCGCTGGCTCGCTCCCTACAAGGCCGCAAGGGCCGGAGCTGCACTGATCCGAAGACAGGAGTCGGGAGATTCCTCCGGGTCTCCCTCGCAGGTGCAGGGGCCCAAGGACTTGGGCCATCTTCTGCTGCTTTCCCAGGCCATAGCAGAGAGCTGGATCCGAAGAGGAGCAGCTGGGTCTTGAACAGGCACCCATATGGGATGCCAGCGCTTCAGGCCAGGGCTTTAACCCGCTGCGCCACAGCGCTAGCCCCCTAGGACCACCTTTTTTTTTTTTTTTTTTTTTTTTTTTTTTTTTGTAAATAAAGAAGTTTTATTTTAAAATAAGTGGTCCACGTTTTACAGCACCAATAGCCAATTTGGATACAGAGTTTGACAAAAGACAGCTACTTTCCTCTTTGTGCAGAGGAAAAAACAGGAATAAGGCAAATTTCAATCTCTGTCTTCAATATATGTCTTTGAAAAAAATTCTTAAAGTATCAATGAATCTTTGTGATGAAAGTGGTAATTTAGATTTGGATTCTTTTTTTTTTATTTTTATTTTTTTTTATTTTTTTTTTTATCTTTTATTTAATGAATATAAATTTCCAAAGTACGACTCATGGGTTACAATGGCTTCCCCCCCCATACCGTCCCTCCCACCAACAACCCTCCCCTTTCCCACTCCCTCTCCCCTTCCATTCACATCAAGATTCATTTTCGATTATCTTAATATACAGAAGATCAGCTTAGTATACCTTAAGTAAGTATTTCAACAGTTTGCTCCCACACAGAAACATAAAGTGAAAAATAATAGATGATTTTTTTTAAAATGATGATGAAATCAGATCAGACCTATTGTCATGTTTAATCCCAGTGAGAGTCAAGTTGGGAATTGAAAATTTCTTTTTTTTTTTTTTTTTTTTTTTTTTTTTTTTTTTTTTTACAGAAGATCAGTTTAGTGTACATTAAGTAAAGATTTCAGTCGTTTGCACCCCCATAGAAACACAAAGTGAAATATACTGTTTGAGTACTCGTTATAGCATTAAGCCTCAGTGTACAGCAGTGACAGGCAGTGTTAGACAGTGAGAGACAGAAAGGTCTTTCTTCCATTGGTTCACCCCCCAAATGGCTGGTATAGCTGGTGCTGATCCGAAGCCAGGAGCCAGGTGCTTCTTCCTGGTCTCCCACGCGGGTGCAGGGACCCAAGCACTTGGGTTGTCCTCCACTGCTTTCCCGGGCCACAGCAGAGAGCTGGACTGGAAGAGGGGCAACCGGGACAGAATCCCGGCGCCCGCCGGGACTAGAACCGCGGTTGCCGTCACCACAGGCGGAGGGTTAGCCTAGTGAGCCATGGCGCCAGCCCCGGGACCCCTTTTTAAAAGAAATAATTTATTTATCTGAAAGGCAGAGTTACAGAAAAGCAGAGGGAGAGAGAGAGAGAGAGAGAGAGAGAGAGAGAGAGAGAATTGTCTCTCCGCTGGTTCACTTCCTAAATGGCCCCAATGGTTAGGAGCCAGGAACTTCCTCTGGGTCTCCCACGTGTGTCCAGGGGTCCAAGGACTTGGGCCATCTGCTGCCTTCGCAGGTCTAAGAGACCCTTTCTAACATTGCCACGGTCGAGTGGTTTTATACAACACAAATTTATTATCTGACAGTCTGGGGAGTTTTAAGCCTGAAGTCAGTCACATTGCATTTAATTACATTTGACCTCAAACTGCTTCTATACTTGAAGTCCTGTGTAGCAAACGACCAGGGTGCAAACAATCTGCCACCCAGCTAAAAGTACATTTAAAAAAAAGATTTATTTATTTATTTGAAAGGCATAGTGATAGAGACAAAGGAAGACACACGCGCGCGCGTGCACACACACACACACACACACACAGAGAAAGAGAGAGATCAGCTAGATCTGGGCCATGCTGAAGCCAGGAACTCTATCCAGGTCTCCCACATGGGTGGCAGGAACCCACGTTCTTTGGCCATCTTCTGCTGTCTTCCTGGGTGCATTAAGACTTATTTATTTACTTTGAAAGAGCCAGAGAGATTGAGAGAGAGAGAGAGAGAGAGAGAGAGAGAGAGAGAGATCTTCCATCTGCTGTTTTACTCTTTAGGTGGCCGAAATGGCCAGCTCTGGGCCAGGTCAAAGCCAAGAGCCAGGAGGCTCATCTGGGTCTCCTACATGTGTACAAGGGCCCAGGTATTTTGGCCATTATCCATTGCTTTCCCAGGCCACTAGCAGGAAGCTGGCTCAGAAGTGGAGCAGCTAGGACTTGAACTGGCACCCACATGGGATGCCAGCATTGCAGGCGGTGGCCTCACCCACTATGCTACCACCCTCCAGGTGCATCCAGGAAACTGGATGGGAAGCAGAGCAGCAGGACACAAACCGGCAATCCTATGGGATGCCAGTGTCACACACAGCATGTCTGCAGCACAACGCCAGCCCCTATAGTGTTCTTATAATAAATAGCTGAGTTTCCCCTCTCTCTGTAACTCTGCCTTTCAAATAAATAAAGTCTTTGAAAAATGGAGGTCAGCCCTGTGATGAATAGTGTAAAGCCACCACCAGCTGTGCCAGCATCCCATATGGGCGTGAGGTTCATGTCCTGGCTGCTCCTCTTCCTATCCAGCTCTCTGCTCATGGCCTGGGAAAGCAGCTGAGGATGGTCCAAGTGTTTGGGCCCCTACACCTACATGGGAGACCTGGAAGAAGCTCCTGGTTCCTGACTTTGGACTTGCCTAGCGCTGGCCAAGGTGGCCATTTGGGGAGTGGACCAGTGGATGGTTCCATGGCTCGCAGCCCTGCCAGCAATCACCTCTCTCTGACCTCTGCTTCTGTTTCGGTGTCTTTCTTCGCTCTCCTGCCCCTTCTTACACTCATTTGTGATTGCTCTGAGCTCACTGGAGAATCCAGACCACTCTCCCAACCTGAAGATCCTTAATTCCATCACCAACACGAAGTCCTTTTGTGAGGTCAGGTAACGTGCTAGCAGATGGCATCTTGCAGGGGGAGAGGGTGGGGGTAGAGGAGTATTATTCTGTCCACCATGCAGAAGGAAGTCCCATCTGAAAGACCCATAGGCCCTGAGAATAAAAACTCAGATGCAACACGTTCTTGTTTTCACACCACCCTTCCTGCTGTCTGGGGCCACTACCCACAAAGGATCTTCCCCCATTCACACCTCATGACAACACATCCTGCTGCACCTGCTTCTGGACCTCTCTCTGGCCCTCTCCACCCCCCTCCTACTTTAGCTCTGGTCCATGTTACTCTGCCAGCTGCTCACCTGCCTTCTCTCCTTCTAATCTGTGCCCCTCTAGCCCAGTCTTTCCACCAGAGTGCGAACCTGCTCGTGGTGCACTCCTTGTCACCACCTGCAGGACCCCCGACTCTGTTCACCGCCCTCAGCGTCTTCCATGTTTCCCTGCTTAGCCTACTTTATTCGATGTCGGAGCCGCCCTGGGTCCTTGTGGGTCCCACTGGGTGTCATTTCCAATATGAAGTTTTCCTGATCCTTTATACACATTTTCTCCAAGCCCTCTGGTTTGCTTATGTGTCTCCTTGATGGTAAGCAGGACTCCATGCTGCTAACTTTTCCTGTGTCTGCAGGCAGACAGGTGTACACCCCACAGGTGCTTAATAATGAGCTGCTGCTCTAGCGCCATGCAGCCGGGTCCCCTGTGCCGTGGCTCCTGTGCTGCCTGCCGGCGTGCCACCAACACCCACCAGTGACTCACCTACCCCGCACCGCATCCTCAGGGTCACAGGAAAGTCAGGAACGCTCTCACCGCGGAGCACGGGGCTCACCGTTTCCGGCTTCCTCTCTGCCTGTGCCACCTCCAGGTTTAGCCTTGGTGGCTCTCCAGGTGAGCGGGGTCTCTATTTCTGCTCTGATTTGGGTGGTGAGCAGCAGGGCTGATCACGTCTATCTTGGTGATCTCCGCTGGTCTTTATATGTCTCTGACTCATTTTGGAGACATGGGGTGGAAGGACCGTCAGTGACAGGGCCCCAGTGTGCACCACGAAGCCATGTTTCCCACTTTCTGGGATTAACTGATGGTATACAAGAGATTGCCACGCCACTCGGGTTCCACACAGAGCGCCTGGCAGCAAGCCTGAGCTGGGGATTCTCTGGAAGTTGCACTAATTCCATCCTGCTTCATCAGAGGGCTTTTTGCCTTTTCTTTGTTGCACAGGGAGATATGGTGATCGCCGGGGGAGGGAAGGCTGGGTGGGGTTTTTGGGAAAGTCTCATCTATGGCATCCCTAGTAGAAGGGAGATGAGCTGAAAGAAGACTGGTTTCCAGGTCAAACCGAGAGCACCCAGGTTAAGCAGCCAGTACAGTTCCGGTGGAAACATTCCAAACTGGCACCTGAGCCTGGCTGCCTTCATGCAGCGCTCCCCAGCCCGGAGGATGTAGTTGCGCGTTGGCACCGCCAGGTGGAGGCCGAGTCCGGAAAGTCGCCCTCCGCATTGCTCGGAGGCGGGGATCCCCGGGGAGCCCTGCAGATCCAGGCCGCTTTCCCGCGCAGCCTGTGCGGGGCCTGCCTTCTCCATGGCCTGGACCCTAGGCGGACGGGGATGCGGGCGCTGCAGCGGAGTCTTAACCTACTATTGCACAGGGCCGGCCAGTATTGAAATTTCTTATAACCTTTTAGGATGATGGAACTCTGCCTTTGGAGTTGTGACACCTTATGCATTTTTACACCAACTTTAATATCTTTTTTTTTTTTTTTTTGGACAGGCAAAGTTAGTGAGAGAGACAGAGAGAAAGGTCTTCCTTCCGTTGGTTCACCCCCCGAAATGACCACTATGGCCAGCGCGCTGCGCCGATCCGAAGCCAGGAGCGAGGTGCTTCCTCCTGGTCTCCATGCGGGTGTAGGGCTCAAGCACTTGGGCCATCCTCCACTGCTCTCCCGGGCCACAGCAGAGAGCTGGACTGGAAGAGGAGCAACCGGGACAGAATCCGGTGCCCCGACCGGGTCTAGAACCTGGGGTGCGGGCACCGCAGGCGGAGGATTAGCCTAGTTAGCCGCGGCGGTGGCCCAACTTTGATATCTTGTACATTTTTGTTACTATTTGTTTTCATCCTTGTAAGTTCATTTCCAAAATGCAGTTTTTAAAATATGGATTTAACTAGCAATTTTGAATTTTTAAAAAGATTTATGTATTTATTTGAAAGTCAGAGTTACACGGTGTGTGTGGGGGGTCTTCCATTTGCTGGTTCACTCCCCAATTGGCAGCAATGGCCAGAGCTGTGCGGATCCAAAGTCAGGAGCCAGGAGCTTCTTCTGGGTCTTCCACGCAGATGCAGAGACCCAAGGACTTGGGCCATCTCCTACTGCTTTCCCAGGCCATAGCAGAGAGCTGGATTGGAAGTGGAGCAGCCGGGACTTGAACCAGCACCATATGGGATGGCGGCGCTTCAGGCAGCGGCTTTACCTGCTACAACACAGCACAGGCGCCACAGTTTTGAATTTTTAAGTTTAGTGGTTCCAGAAGTGGAATACTAGATGATAACTAGTTACCTTGAAATTGAAAATAGTGACATAATAGCTGAAACTGTTTTTCTTTAACATAACATGCATAGAAAAGTTTTCAAGACAGTTTTTGATTATAAGATGTGGAGTATTTTTTACTATATGAAAAAGCTTGTATTAAAAGCTTAAATTTTATTTATAAGCCATCACTATAACCCACAGTTTTTGAGCTTCATAAACAACTAAATTTCAGTATATAAGTGGAAAACTATTTCATAATAAACTCTGTAAATAAAAAAAAAAAAGAAGAAGAAAAGAGAAGAAACAGAGGTAGGACTCCATCCCAGGCACTCCGATATGGGGGACAGGTGTCCCAGGTGGCTGCTTAGCCCACTCTTCCACAATGCCTACCCCTATACCTTTGTTTCTATAGCCAGTTACTTATATTGAAAACCATGCAGGTAGCTCTTCTACCAATAAAAATTACAAAATTCAAACAAGAAGATTAACAAATTATTTGAAAGCGTTGGAAGTCATTCCGAGCAAGCGGCACGAGGGGGAGACAGTTACTGCAGAAAGGGGTGTAAGCAGGGTGAGTGCAGCGTCTTCCCGACCTTCCCCAGAAGGTGCTTTTCAGTTTACAGCAGTAGGTGGGGGCAGAGTTTGAGCAGAAAGCTGCGGCCGTACCAAGATGAGAAGGCAGAGGCCAGAATGTGGTACCGAAAGAATCTGCTGAAACGGAGGAGGAAAACCACAAAAAGGAACGAAGACTCGAGGAGGGGCACTAAGCTGCCCGCAGCTTCCTGTCACACAGGGCTTGGGGCTCTCTGTGCTGCTCCTCTTGCTACGACTTCCCACTCCAGTTCCACAGATCTTACAGACTCAAGTGCTGATGTCTCTGCACTCAACCCCCATTAGAAGAGACAGAAAACATAGAGTGAAAAAGGCAGGTAAGGAGGAGTTGAAGAACAGGCGGGGCACAAAGTAAAGAAGCCGCAAGGTGTTAGCCTTAAATTCCATCACGTCTGGAATTATATTAAATGGATGTTGTGAAACTGAGTAAAAAAGCAAGACTTCCTGCTATATGTTGCCCACAAGAAACTCGTTTTAATTATGTGGACACAGATTTAAAGTAAAAGAATGAAAAAATGTACACAAGAACTTAAAAGTGTTCATTGAAAAATGGAATTAAAAGATGTTTATTTTGGTGCAAAAACTTTTGAAATCCATGCATAGTTTTTTTTTTACAAGACCCATTTTCCATTATGTTTTTGAAGACTTCTCATATGTATGAATTTCAATTTTTTTACCAAAATAAAATTATCCTTTAATTCTATTTTCTGCAAACTTTTTGACATACTCATGGATATGAAGCAATTAGAATTCTTCTGTGCTACTGGTGTGAATTTAAGTTGATGAAAATACTTAAAAATTCTCTTTGGCAAAATCTACTAATGCAAAAGTAGGCGAATACCCTAAGATCTAGTTGTTCCACTATTAGGTACATGCTCAAAGGAACCGAGTTCACATGCTCAACAAAAGGCATACGAAAGACCGAATGTAACAGAGCTAATCATGATAAACACAAACTGGAACCTATTAAGATGTACATCAAGAGTAGAATGTAGGGGGCTGGTGTTGTGGCTTAGTGGGTTAAGCTGCCTCCTGCAACATCGGCATCCCATTTGAGCGTCAGTTTGAGACCTGGGTGCTGCTTCCTTGATTATGTGCCTGGGAAAGGAATAAAAGATGGCCCAAGTGTTTGGGTCCCTATCACCTACGTGGGAGACCTGGATGGTGTTTCTGGCTCCTGGTTTCAGCCTGGCCCAGCCCTGGCTGTTGCAGCCATGTGGGGAGTGACCCAGCAGATGGAAGATCTCTGTCTTCTGCTTCCCCTCCCCGCTCCCTTCCCCTCCCCTCCCCTCCCCTCTCTTCTCTCCTCCCCTCCCCTTCTCTTCCTCTCTCTCTCTCTCTTTCAAATAAATAAAACAAATCTTTAGAGAAAAAAAGAAGCAGAGCTGGGATTTGAACCAGGCACCCGTATGCGGGATGCGGGCACCACAAGCTGTGATTTAACCACTGTGCCAAATACCCATCCCTTTCTCATTCTTGAGCTCACTGCAGAGGCTCTCCTTGAGGTGGGTGAGGAAGTACCAAGCAGCTGTCAGAGTTTTCATGTAATGACCCCAGAGCCATAGATAAATGGAGGGATAGGAGAGAAAGAATGAAGGAAAGCCAGACGCCTGTTGTAGCAGCCCTGAGCCACGTAAAACTCAGACAACACAGAGAAAGTTCTTTACACACTTCTCCAATTATTGGATAATAGGCATTCTAGAGAAAGAGACTAGAAAGAAGGCAGAGGGCTGACTCTGTGGCATAGCAAGTAAAGCTGCTGCCTGCAGAGCCGGCATCCCATATGGATGGCAGCTTGAGTCCCGGCTGCTCCACTTCTGATCCAGCTCTCTGCTAATGGCCTGGGAAAGCAGCGGAGATCAGCCCAAGTGCTTGGGCCCCTGAACCCAAGTGGGAGACCCAGAAGAAGCTGGCTTCTGATCAGCCCAGCTCTGGCCATTTGGGGTTTGAACCAACGGATGGAAAATTTCTCTTTCTAACACCATCCTTCAAATAAATAGATGAATCTTTAAAAATAAAAGGCAAAACAGAACATTAAAAACTTAAATAATAGAAGACTTTTTCCTGAGCTGAGGGAAGACTTTAGTCTCTAGATGGATGATATTCTTGCATTGTAAAGGTAATATACAGATATACTGAAAATTTGCAAACCCTTCATATATGGTGATGACGTATTTGGACTACCAGATCAGAAACAAAGAAAATGATTAACAATTTAAAACTGATCTAAAAGCTTCCAGAAAAGAAATAAAAGCTAACCAAAATAATTTATATATATTTTAAGATATTTGTTTATTTATTTATTTGAAAGGTAGAGTTACAGAGACAGACAGAGAGAGGTCTTCCATCTGCTGGTTCACTCTCCAAATAACCGCAATGGCTGGATATGGGCCCATCTGAAGCCAGGAGCCTGGAGCTTCTTCCAGGTCTCCCACGTGGATACAGGGGCCCAAGGACTTGGGCCATCTTCTACTGTTTTCCCAAGGTATTGCAGAGAGCTGGATTGGAAATGGAGCAGCTGGGACTTGAACTGGCACCCATATGGTATGCCAGCACTGCAGATGGTGGCTTTACCTACTACACCACAATGCCAGCCCCAGTAATTTATATTTTAATGGATAAGCACAAGAAACATTTATCAGAAATAGCAGAAGCCAGAAAACAATAGAGAAACAAGGAGGCTAATTTAATGCATGGGAAAGAGTCGGGTATTTGCAGGAGAGACAGTGAAGAGAAAATTGAACAGGGAAATGGCTGAGGGACAGGGAGAGAGAAAGTCTGACAGAAGGTGGGAGGGGGCATTGCTGGGAAAGGAGATGCTAATGAAGGTGCTATTTTACTACTTGCACTGTGTGGCACGATTTAAAATCCTCATTGCTATACATTCAGATATAAAGCATATTAACCATATCTTGCAATTATATTTTGTCTTTCTTTTGATGGAAAATTGCTAAAACACGTTGATGTTACTTGAAGAACTTCAAGTTCCCTAGGATATGGGGTTACGAGGCTATTTATTGAGTGGTGTACACCAGCAGGTGGAGACAGCGCACTGTAGAAGCAGAGGGCAAGCTGCTGCTCTCCCTCCTCCCTCCCCACTCCCAGGGCTACACCTGCAAAGGCCAGTGTTCCTTTGTAGAGGGTAGCAACCAGGCCAGCTCTTGTATTCCTGACTATTCCTTCATGTTGCCAACGTAGGATGCAAACTTGAGATGTGGCTTCGAATGTTTGAGAAGCAAAGAAGCCTGCAATGGAGCAGGACATGAAGCTAACTTTTGTCTGAAGGCCCAGGAGCTTATTCTTTCTCATGCTCTCGCAGGTGAGAGGTAGCTGATATAGAATTACAAGCTTAAAAGAGACCTCGACCGGCATCAGTCTACTGCAAACCACTATCCTCTTTCACCCTGAGCTTCCATTATCCTCTGCTACTATCAGATATATTCTTGATGCTGCAAAAAGAGTGATATTTTACTTTATATTAGAAGATACATATGCAGTTTAAAAATTAAATAATAAGGTATGTTTTAATGAAAAAATAATCCTTTATGCATATATAATTAAGAAAATAGCCATACATTCCTAAGTTAGTGGATGACTTTAACATGAGCACTTGGGCCATCTTCACGTCTTCTGCTGCCTTCCCAGGCACGTTAGCTGAAGCTGGATTGGAAGTGGAACAGCCAGGACTAGAATGAGCATTCGAACCAGCAGTGGCTTTACTCATTGCGTCACAACTCCCATGTGCAAAAAGTGTTAGCAAAACTTTAGTAAATTAAACCCAGTGATACATGCAAGGAATAATGTGTTGTACCTGAGCGAGTGCAAACAAAGGAGCTCCACACATTAATAAAATTTGATGGTCCTTTATTGCCGGCGGTGGAGAGTGGGCTCGTGCCCCAAAGAACTCTCGACCCTGAAGCCCAAAGCAACAGGGTTTATAAAGGCAAAAACCACAGAATCGGGAGGGGAATTCATGGTTGCTAGGAACAGGGGGAGAATACATGGTTATGGGGGTCAAGCTGACCTAAAACCTGTGTGAAACTAGTATTAATTATAATCTTGACAGTACCAGTTACAATCTTAACAATTTCAATTATAATCTTGACATTAATCCAGGTATTGGTTTTAATCATATGTAGGACATAGACAAATCACATTTTTATCATTAACCCAGGTGCAACCTATCCACTTCCAAGCTTGAGCGATCATGCTACGGGGTTTCTGTGCTCTGCCAAGTGTGATGCAGTGGACTGCTATTGTCCACCTGTTTTAGATCATAGTTTCAGACCAGAGTCTCACAGTGGGGGGGGGCACCTTCCCAGAATGGAGTCTCAAGTGCTCCAAAATGGAGTCCCTACTGACAAGGTGTTACAAAATGCACCAGACCAAGTGGAGTGTACACAAGTACAATGCAGGGCTGCTTTAGCATTCAAAAATCAATCAATGTAAATTATATTTTTAGACAAAAACAAAAATTATTAGCTCAGTTGATGAAAAAAAATGCACTGAAGAAAACCCAACACTCATTCATGATGGAACTTCTTAGTAAGCAAGGACTAGAAGGAAACTTTTTCAATGACAAAGGGCATCTAAGAAAAATTTACCACTAACATTAAACATAACAGTTAAAGAATAAATGCTTTCTCTCTAAATTGAGACCAATGGGAGGGGGTGTTTGGTGCAGAGGGAGAGAGATTGTGTGATACCTGTATCCCAAATCTCAGTGTTTGGAGTCAAGACCTGGCTGTGCTCCTGTTGCAGCTTCCTCCTAATGTGCACCCTGGGATGCAGCAGGTAATGGCTCAAATACTGCAGTCCCTGCTACCCACATGGGACACCTAGATTTAGTTCCAGCCTCCTGCCTCTGGCCTGACCACGTCTTAATCTAGGTATATACAATGTCCTGAACCTGGGTATCATAAACCTCTGATTTTAACCCTCTTTTTCAAAATTGCTTTTCCTATTCTATATCCTTACATATAAGCTTCAGAACAAGCTTCTCGATTTCTTCCATAAAATCTAAGTGTAGGAGCCAGTGCTGTGGCGCAGCTGGTTAAGTGCTGTCTGCAGTGCTGGCATCCCACATGGGTGATGGTTTGAGTTCCAGCTGCTCTGATTCCAATCCAGCTCTCTGCTGCTGTTGCCTGGGAAAGCAGTAGAAGATGGCCCATGTCCTTGGGCTCCTGCACTGAGGTGAAAGACCAGGAAGAAGCTCCTATCTCCTAGCTGTGGCCTGGTGCACAGCCCCGGCTGTTGTGGACATTTGGGGAGTGACCCAGTGGCTGGAAGATCTCTCTATCTCTCCTCTCGCTCTGTAACTCTTTTAAAAAATCTGTGTGTATTTGGATAAGAATTTTCTTGAATCTGTGCATCAATTAGATAATTGATCGACTACCAATATTCATTCTTTCACTCCCTGAACATGTTATATCTCTACATTTATTTAGGTGTCCTTACATTTGTCTCAATCACATTTTGTAGCTTTCAGTGTACAAGTTGGGCACATATTTTATCAAGCTTATCACTGAGCATTTTATATTTTGGTGCTATTGCATATGAAATTACACATTTCAATTTTTGATAGTTCATTCATAGTACTTAGAAAAATTAATCTTTATTGAATTTATGTCCTGAAACATTGCTAGGTCATTTTTTCCCTTACCTTGCATTTTTTGAAACTTCATAAGATGCTCTCTCTGGTCACAGGGATTGACAAACTATGGCTATCAGACCAAATTCAGTCAAACACTTGTTTTTGTAAAATCGATGAGGTAAAATGGTTTTTAGACTTTTTAAATGGTTATATTTAGGATGATCATGTAAGTATCTGCATAACATCTTTGATTTTGAGGCTAGTGTTGTTGTATAACAAGTAAAGCCGCTGCCTGCAATGCTGGCATCCCATATGGGTGCCGGTTCATATCCTGACTGCTTCACTTCTGATCCATCTCCCTGCTAATGGTCTGGGAAGAGTGGTGGAGGATGACCCAAGTGTTTGGACCCCTGCTATCCACAAGGGAGACCCAGATGCAAGCTTCTGGCTTCGTCCTGGCCCAGCATTGGCCATTGGAGCCACCTAGGGAGTGAACCAGCGTATTGAAGATATCTCTCTGTATTTCCCTCCCTCTGTAACTCTGATTTTCAAAATAAATAAATCTTTTTTTAATCCTTGATTTTGTCTTCTGGACCATAAAGCTTTTAAAATGTTTACTATCTTTTTTTTAAGGATTTTTATTTATTGAGAGGTAGAATTACAGAGAGAGAGGGAGAGATAGAGAGAAAGGCCTTCCATCTGCTGCTTCACTCACCAAATGGCTGCAACAACCAGAGCTCCGCCAGTCTGAAGCCAGGAGCTGGGAGCTTCCTCTGGGTCTCCCACATGGGTGCAGGGGCCTAGGCACTTGGGCCATCTTCTACTGCTTTCCCAGGTGCATTAGCAGGAAGCTGGGTTGGAAGTGGAGCAGTGGGGACTCCCTATATGAGATGTTGGCATCACAGGCGGCGGCTTAACCCACAGTGCTGATCCTGCCCTTGGTCCTTTTCTTTTAAGAAAATAGCCCTATCATGTTCAATAAAGTATGTATTTATAAATTTCCAGAAGTATTTTTGCAGCACTGTCTCCTCACAATAAGAAAAAAATTGATAAAAGCAATAAGAGAGAAAGAAGTAAAGTGTATTAAAGAGCTAATTATAAATGAAAAGTATAGTGACAGAAACTTCTCGGTTGTTCTTGCCCATTTATCTTTGCAGATAGTCCTTTGAAATCCCATTGATTTTGATTGTTCCTTTAAATCTTAGAGCCTGGCACCCTTGAAGTCTTGGCTGTATGGCTTCACAGGTGTCTCTAATTTCCTAATGCATCCACAGATTTCTTGATATGTTTATTTTATGCTGTACTTGCCCCCAGCTGCAGCTCCATGCTTCTTGTCTGCCGCCTTAGTGACTTAATCTGCCGGAAACAGGTGATGCTGCCTCACGTCTGCTCCTCATTGACTGAAGAGGAAACCATCATGTTCTCTAAACAGCTTCTGCAAAGCCTTCTGTCATCAGTGCTGTCATCAATGCTTCCTTTTAGCGTGAGTCGAGGGTTAGAGTTAAATGTCAGAGTTTTGGGGAAGGAAGCAGCGGTAGGAATCCCCTTTGCACATTTGTGGATCTTCCAGGATGCCCCACCCTTGCCTCTTCAAAACTGCCCTGATCTCAAAGGGAGACAGCTGGATCAGAAGGAGAATGTGGGGACAGATTTCACGTCAGTGTTGCACATCGCAGACAGGACGTGGATCTTTAGCTGGGGGTGGGGGTGGTCAGCACGAGCAGGCATTGCAAGTGAACATAAATGTCGGCAGCTTAATGTGGGTCCCTGTTGGGAACTGCAGATGATGGCGCCCACTCACAGTCAGCAATTACAACCTGGCTGTGGGCTGGTCCTGGCTCTAATCAGTGAAAATGAGTGACGGCTCCACTCCCATTGGCGAGCAGCTGCTTCTCACAGCTTCAGGGTCAACTGAACTAGTTTCTGGTGCACTAGTGGGTAAGAAGAGAATAGCACCAAAGTTAGGGAAAAGGTAACCAGATGTTTAACTAACTGGGAATGAGTTCAGTTTTTCAAGGAGCTTAAGAGAATTGCAGAACCCTAAAACAAAGTGGCTGCTGCTCAAAGCCTCCTTCCCTTCCACCATCCTACCTGACGTAAGAAAAATTTTGGCTGCTTTCTGTCAAATGCATTTGGACCTCAGATCCTCTTTTCAAGTCCTGGGGTCAGGTGCACGAGGTTGTATCAGGCTGTCCTGCAGTCACAATAGTGTAATGCAGGCTATTATATTAATCTGGTTTTATTACCAAGAGCTCACTACTTGCCAAGTATCTTTTTATGTACTTTACAAATACTGGCTCGCTGTCTTTAAGATCATCACTTCTATTATTGAAATAAGATAATTAAGTACGGGTCTGGGGGCTGGTGTTTAGCCTAGTGTTAAGATGCTGAATGAGGAACTTATGTCCCACATTGAAGTACCTGGGTTTGATACCTTGCTCCATATCCTGACTCCAGCTTGCTGCTAATATAGACCCTGGGAGGCAGTGACGATGGCTCAAGTAGTTGGACTCTTGAAACTCATGTAGGAGATCTGGATTGAATTCCTGGCTCCTGGCTTTGGCTTGGCCCAGCTGTAGCCATTGAAGGTATTTAGGGAGTGAACCAGGAGATGGGAAAAGTCTCTCTGCAATAAATAAATGAATTAATAAAGAGGTCTGCCGAGCTGCCCCTCCCATCATCCCACATTCAGGATCGGCCCTGTCTTGGGAGATGGAATTTGCAGGGCTGCTGCTTCTGAAGTTCTTTTTTTTTTATTTTTTATTTATTTTTTTTTAATTTTTTTGACAGGCAGAGTGGACAGTGAGAGAGAGAGACAGAGAGAAAGGTCTTCCTTTGCCGTTGGTTCACCCTCCAATGGCCGCCGCAGCCGGCGTGCTGCGGCCGGCGCAGCGCGCTGATCCGATGGCAGGAGCCAGGAGCCAGGTGCTTTTCCTGGTCTCCCATGGGGTGCAGGGCCCAAGCACTTGGGCCATCCTCCACTGCACTCCTGGGCCACAGCAGAGAGCTGGCCTGGAAGAGGGGCAACCGGGACAGAATCCGGCGCCCCGACCGGGACTAGAACCCGGTGTGCCGGCGCCGCTAGGCGGAGGATTAGCCTAGTGAGCCGCGGCGCCGGCCTGAAGTTCTTTTCTGTTCATTCTACAAGGGCAGGGTCTTGGTGGATAGCTCTGTGTTCTCAGTACAAACAAGCCCTGGTATCTATTAAATATGTGTCTAGTAAACAAAAATAAGTACTTTGTAAATAAGCATATGCATGTGGGGATGGATGTCTGAATGTGTTTGGTACAGAACCTGCACAGGTTAGGAACCTGTGACTGCATTTATGTTATGCAGACATTTTATGAAGGACACGTGAGGGTAGGAATTCTTGTCTTCTCATACCAGGTAATAAACTGTGGTCAACTTAGGCTGACAGATGCTGGGTCTGAGCATGCACCTGTGTGTGGTTAGCACTTCTTTTGTATTTAATGAATGCATTTTTTCATAGATACAACTTTAGGAATAAACTGATTCTTTCCCCCATACCCACCACCCCCCCAACTCCCATCCCACCACCCTCTCCCTCGCCCATCTCCTTCATTATGGTTCATTTTTAGTATGACTTTATATACAGAGGACAAACTCCATGCTAGCATAGACTTCAACAATTTGCACCCATGCACACACACAACATAGTACAGTTTGGGAACAAAATCTGCAGTCGATTCTCATAGTACAACTCACTAGGGATGGAGGTCCTATATGGGGAGTAAGTGCACAGTGACTCCCGTTGTTCCTTTAACAATCCACACTCTTATTTATGAAGTGAGTAATCACCTGAGGCTCTTGCTATGGGCTGTCAAGGCTATGGAAGCCTTCTGTGACCATAGACTCCATTGGTATTTGGACACAGCCATAAGCAAGGTGGATGTTCTTCCTCCCTTCAGAGAAAAGTACATCCTTATTTGATGACACTTTCTTTCCACTGAGGTCTCACAGTGATCCTCTGTGTAGGATATTTTTTGCCACAGAGTCTTGGCTTTCTGTGCCTGAAATGGTGGTGAGCACTTCTGTCAACTCCCTTCCCCTGTGGAAGTGAGTTCCCCATCCTAGTCACTTTCTCATCTCAGCACTGGGATACTTGAATCTTTATGGGTTCAAGACTTAAATCACGTGGACATTTGGGAGTTTCAGATTTTTCTTCTTATTTTTTATGAAGTAGGGTATGGAGTTACTGTTTTATTTCCTTAAGATGAAGTTCTTTTAAATCCTGAATTATATATGATGAAAATGAAAAGGGTTGATGACAGCCTTGTAAAACCATTGAGAACGACTTAGCAGTTCAATATTGAAAACTGTAAACACACAGCTCTGACAATAGGGGGCAGCACAGACCCAGTGGAGGTGAATAAATTGCTCAGCTTCAGGAGCTCCACGTGGAGCTAACAGCTCCACACACAGACTTCATTTAGCTGCTGTGCTTTTAAAGCCAAACGCTATAGACCTGCAAGACCGTCTTGGGACCTGGAAAAGGAGACAATAAGATAACTTTTATTGTATTCTAGGTCTTTGGGTGACATTTTATTCCATCTGGGCTTCAAAGACATAAAGGTAGATAAAATAGAAAAATGCTTTGAGGCTTGAGAGCATAGCACATCTGCTAATTTGTAACTTCTTTTTAATTTGACATCTGATGCACAATTTTATTTCATCATTAAATGTTTTTCTAAAATATACTACTTGAAGGATGATAGTAGTTTTGCCATAAATTTATTTACTTAATACTTTAAGTTTTAGGTCTTCAAAGAGGGAGGTGCCTTTCTCTGAAGGGAGGAGAGAACCTCCACTTTGACTATGACCATGTCTAAACAAGATAAGAGTCGGAGAACTCAAGGGGCTTCCATAGCCTTGGAAACTCATGACTGGTGCATAGGGAGATTACTGATGCCATAAACAGGAGTGTCAATTTGTAAAGTCAACAACAGGAGTCACTGTGCACTTACTCCTCATGTAGGATCTCTGTCCTTAATGTGCTGTGCATTGAGATTTAATGCTATAACGAGTACTCAAACAGTATATTTCACTTTGTGTTTCTATGGGGGTGCAAACGATTGAAATCTTTACTTAATGTACACTAAACTGATCTTCTGTAAAAAAAAAAAGAAAAAGAAATTATCAATTCCCAACTTGACTCTCACTGGGATTAAACATGACAATAGGTCTGATCTGATTTCATCATCATTTAAAAAAAATCATCTATTATTTTTCACTTTATGTTTCTGTGTGGGAGCAAACTGTTGAAATCCTTACTTAAGGTATACTAAGCTGATCTTCTGTATATTAAGATAATCGAAAATGAATCTTGATGTGAATGGAAGGGGAGAGGGAGTGGGAAAGGGGAGGGTTGTGGGTGGGAGGGACGGTATGGGGGGGGAAGCCATTGTAACCCATGAGTCGTACTTTGGAAATTTATATTCATTAAATAAAAGATAAAAAAAAATAAAAAAAATACTTTAAGTTTTGATTACTTATGTAAATAATTGAAAGCATCTTTCATCATTAATTTTCACCTCTACAACAAACCTGGAGTAGCAGTTTGCTTACCGTATCTTCACTCTACTCCTAACTAAAAAGTAGAAAATTTCCTTTTTGAATATAAGAGTACACTGAAAGAGAGAAACTTCAGATTATGATTTTCCAGTGAAATATTTCCAAATATTTCACACTATTTTTTGTGTGTGAAACCCGCACATCTTCTTGTGAATCCCTACTGCTGATTTTTTTTTTTTGACAGGCAGAGTGGACAGTGAGAGAGAGAGAGAGAGAGAGAAAGGTCTTCCTTTTTCCATTGGTTCACTCTCCAGTGGCCGCTGCGGCCGGCATGCTGCGGTTGGCGAACTGTGCTGATTCGAAGCCAGGAGCCAAATGCTTCTCCTGGTCTCCCATGCGGGTGCAGGGCCCAAGCACTTGGGCCATCCTCCACTGCACTCCCGGGCCACAGCAGAGACCTGGACTGGAAGAGGAGCAACCGGGACAGAATTCAGCGCCCCAGCTGGGACTAGAACCTGGTGTGCTGGTGCCGCAAAGTAGAGGATTAGCCTATTGAGCCGCAGTGCCGGCCCTGATTTTTTTTTTTTTTTAAGATTCATTTATTTACTTGAAAGTCAGAGTTATACACAGAGAGAAGGGGAGGCAGAGAGAGAGAGAGAGAGAGAGAGAGAGAGAGAGGTCTTCCATCCGATGGTTCACTCCCCAATTGTCCGCAACAGCCGGAGCTGGGCTGATCTGAAGCCAGGGGCCAGGAGCTTCTTCAAGGTCTCCCACGCTGGTGCAGGGGTCCAAGGACTTGGGCCATCCTCTACTGCTTTCCCAGGCCATAGCAGAGAGCTGGATCAGAAGTGGAGCAGCTGGGACTCGAACCAGCACCCATATGGGATGCTGGCACTGCAGGCAGCGGCTTTACGTGCAATGCCACAGCATTGGCCCCTGCTGTCTCTTAAAATGTTTTCATGTAGTTCATTTTTAAACAAGAGCTGTTTACTGAAGAAGAGAAGATAGGTTTTTGAAAACCAACTTTGTGGCCGGCGCCGCGGCTCAATAGGCTAATCCTCCACCTAGCGGCGCCAGCACATCAGGTTCTAGTCCCGGTCGGGGCGCCGGATTCTGTCCCGGTTGCCCCTTTTCCAGGCCAGCTCTCTGCTATGGCCCGGGAGTGCAGTGGAGGATGGCTCAAGTGCTTGGGTCCTGCACCCCATGGGAGACCAGGATAAGTACCTGGCTCCTGCCATCGGATCAGTGTGGTGCGCCGGCTGCGGTGGCCATTGGAGGGTGAACCAATGGCAAGGGAAGACCTTTCTCTCTGTCTCTCTCTCTCACTGTCCACTCTGCCTGTCAAAAACAAAAAAACAAACAAAAAAACAAACCAACTTTGTAATAAAGAGGGATTAAATGAACAAAAAAAATGACTTCAAGGTAAGGCAGGGAAAAAAAAACTCAAATAAACAAACAGTCATTATTCTCAGGGAGATTTGAAATGGTATGAAAATAGAAACAATCAGAGAACAAGAAAGCTTTTTGGAAAATATAACCATGTATGTTGCAGGCCGTTGTTGTGGCACAGTAGGTTAAGTCTCTGCCTGCGGTACCAGCATCCCATATGGGCACTGCATCCTGTCCAGTTTGCTCCACTTCTGATCCAACTCTGCTAATGGCCTGGGAAAGCAGTAGAAGATGGCCCAAGTCCTTGGGCCCCTGCACCCACGTGGGAGACCTAGAGGAAGCTACTGGCTCCTGGTTTCAGATCAGCTCAGCTCTGGCTGTTGCAGCCATTTGGGGAGTGAACCAACAGATGGAACACCTGTCTCTCCATCTCTCTGTAACTCTGCCTCTCAAATAAATAAATCCTAAAAAAAAAAAGTGATATTGTAGCAACAGGAGCCAATGCATTTAATTGGCTAATTTTACCCCATTATCTTCTTTTTTTTTTTTTTAAAGATTTTACTTATTTGAGAGGTAGAGTTACAGTGAGAGGAAGAGACAGAGAGAAAGGTCTTCTTTCGGTTGGTTCACTCCCCAAATGGCCGCAACGGCTGGAGCTACGCCAATACGAAGCCAGGAGCCAGGAGCTTCTTCCTGGTCTCCCATACGGGTGCAGGGGCCCAAGGACTTGGGCCATCCTCTACTGTTTTCCCAGGCCACAGCAGAGAGCTGGATTGGATGAGGAGCAGCCAGGACTAGAACCGGTGCCCATATGGGATGCTGGAGCCACAGGTGGAGGATTAACCCACTGCGCCAGCGCTGGCCCCCCCACCCAACACCATTTTTTAATGAGTTTTAGGATCATTTGGTTTTCTGATTGTTCCTTTTTCCACAACATTTTTTTTATTTTATAGAGATACTATTTTTGTACCCTCATGTGGGTTTTTTCCATTTTAGTTGTAAAAGTGTAAAGTGTAGTTAAAAATTACATTTTTTTTCTTGAAATTGTCTATGTGGCTTTCATCCTTAAGTCTTTCATTCTTAGTACTTCAGCTTGTATTTCCTAGAAAAAGAATATTCTCTTATATAACCAGAGTGTTGCTATCAACTTAATTAAATTTGTTACATTTTAATCTTAGTTTTTTGAATTCTCATATGAATTTTTAAAAAATATAAGCCGAAAATTATATCCTCATCTGTAAGCATAGTATATCTTCAATTATTCATGATTTTATGCACCATAATAATTTTTGTAAGAAAAAATTGTATCTTTGTGGAATTTAATAATTGGAATTTTATGTCTATTGTGATTTTGGATGGAAATTTATTCCACACACGAGGAATCTTCTTCAAAAAGTTTATGGGTGATGCACATGAAAATTATGGGGCTGGCGCAGCGGCTCACTAGGCTAATCCTCCGCCTTGTGGCACTGGCACACCGGGTTCTAGTCCCGGTCGGGGTGCCGGATTCTGTCCTGGTTGCCCCTCTTCCAGGCCAGCTCTCTGCTGTGGCCAGGGAGTGCAGTGGAGGGTGGCCCAAGTGCTTGGGCCCTGCACCCCATGGGAGACCAGGAGAAGCACCTGGCTTCTGCCATTGGATCAGCGTGGTGCGGCGGCCGCAGTGCGCCGGCCATGGTGGCCATTGGAGGGTGAACCAATGGCAAAGGAAGACCTTTCTCTCTGTCTCTCTCTCTCTCTCACTGTCCACTCTGTCTGTCAAAAAAAAAAAAAAAAGAAAATTATGAAAATAGTTGCATGGACTTGAAAAAATTTTGCATTAAAACAAACATTGTTCAATATTTTCCATTAACTTTATGAAGTACTATACATACATGAGTGTGTATGTGTGTGTGTGTGAGTGTGTATGGCTTAAACAACAAATTTTAATTTCTCTTAGTTGTAGAGGGTGGAAATTCTAAGATGAAGGTATAGCAGATGCAGTATACATTTATTTAGTTTTGGATAGCTTTGTTTTCATTGTATCCACACATAGCAAACAGCAGAGATCTATTGGTGTCTCTTCACTTTAAAAATATATTCATTTATTTTAATTGAAACAGAAAAATTGCATATATTTTCGGAGACAGTGTATCATGTATGTTTCTGAAGTTGTGTTTATGGAATGCATGAAGTTTGTATACCTTAAATAAAAGGTTTCTGGGAAAAATGCACGTGTATGAATATTATATATTGTATGATATTCAAATCAGAGTAAACATATCTATCTTATCAAATATTATTTATTTATTTATTTTGATGAAAACACTCAAAATCCTTTATTGAAACTTCTTCAGAACATATAGTACATTATTTTTACCTATAGTCACCCTCCTGTGTGATAGGACAGGAGAACTTCTTTCTCTTAGGTGTAGCTTAGGACCTATTTATCAACCTTTCTCCTTTTCCTCCCTACTTTCCTCAACCTCTGGTAACCACCATTCTATTCCCGACTTCCATGAGGTCAACGTTTTTAGATTCCACATATGCGTGAGATCATGTGATAGCTGTTTTTCTGTGCCTGGCTTCTTCCACCTCACATGCTGACCTCCAGATCCATCCATGTTGCCAGAAACAACAGAAGCAACATCTTTCTTATGACTGACTAGTAGTGTTTCTTTATCCATTCATCAGATGATGGGCACATAGGTTGTTTCCACTTCCTGGCTACTGTAAACAGTGCTGCAATAAGTTTGAGAGTACAGCTTTCTCTTCAGTATACTGATTTCATTGCCTTTGCATGCACATCCAGTAGTGGGATTGCTGTAACATATGATAGTTCTATTTTTAAAGTTTTGAGGTATATCCATGCTGTTTTCTATAATGACTGTACTAATTTGCATTCTCACCAACAGTGTATAAGTGTTCCCCTTTCTCCACATCCTCGCCAGCACTAGCCATCTTTCATCTTCTTGATATTGGCCATTCTAACTGTAGTAAGGTAATATCTCAGCGTGGTTTTGATTTGCATTGCTACTATATATTTTATTTGTGTTTACTAGTGGCTTAGACTTCCTGCCTCCTGGCATTCTCCCAATTTGTTGGAGAAAAATGTACTTAATGATATTAATGGCCTCCTTTAACCATGCTTCTGCAGAAAGTCATTATCACATCTGTTCTCTCTTTTATTTTTCCCTTTTTATTAACTTAAAGAGAATAGATTTCATGTATTTCATAGGGACAGTTTGAGGAAGATAGCCATACTTCCCTTCCCCTTTCCCTCACTCAGTCTCCCTTCCCGAGTAGTCATATCATTTTGTTTAGTTAATTTTGTATGATACACCCTTTCTATTTTTCACACTCTATCTCTGAGTAATTACCCTTGATAGAAGCATGAAATCCTAGCGTCTGTCACCAAACACAAGACCAGGGCAGGAAATACCAATAACTTCTGTATATCTATAGTATTAGTGAATGAAACTCTAGGGTAAGAGATAAAAACATGAGTTTATTTAGTTATTTATTTTAAAGGTTTATTTTATTTATTTGAAAGACAGAGTTACAGAGAGAGGTAGAGACAGAGAGAGAGAAAGGTCTTCCATCTGCTGGTTCACTCCCCAGATGGCCGCAACGGCTGGAGCTGTGCCAATCTGAAGCCAGGAGCCAGGAGCTTCTTCCAGGTCTCCCAGGTGGGCCCAAGGACTTGGGCCATCTTTCACTGCTTTCCCAGGCCATAGCAGAAAACTGGAATGGAAGAAGAGCAACAGGAACTAGAACCGGTGGCTATATAGGATGCCGGCGCTTCAGGCCAGGGCTTTAACCCACTGTGCCAAAGCACTGGCCCCAAAAAACATGAGTTTAATTTTCAATGGGAAATGAGTGGTAAAAATGCAAGAAATCAGGTACCTACCAATACTGCAATATGAAATTTCTTGGGAAACATATCTACTTACACTGAACACACAAAAGTGCTGGATAATCATCACACTAAAACTACACAAAGAGCTAAAGATGTAAGAAGGGAGATCTACCTCTATCAGAATCACGCAGGGAAATTCCAGCTAAAGCTGTCAGTGGAAGCTGAAACTTAATATTTCATGGAGATATTGGAAGAAGACACACCATATCAAGGCAGTTAGAATTATTTTTTCATATCTGCAGTGGTGTCTGGAGCCGGTTTATACAAATATGTAAGAGTCAATTGTTCTATAAATTTTGGATATCATTCATTAAACACTGCTATTATTAAAAATTGAATTAATTGGGGCTGGCGCGGTGGTGTAGCAGTTAAAACTGCTACCTGCAGTGCCGGCATCCCATTAGGGCACCGATTCCAGTCCTGGCTGCTCCATTTCCGATCCAGCTCTCTGCTATGGCCTGGGAAAGCACTAGAAGATGGCCCAAGTCCTTGGGCCCTTACACCCACATGGGAGACCTGGAGGAAGCTCCTGGCTCCTGGCTTCGGATCTGCACAGTTCTGGCTGTCGTGGCCAGCTGGGGAGTGAACCAGCGGATGGAAAACCTCTCTCTCTGTCTCTCTCTCTCTCTGTGTAACTCTGACTTTCAAATAAATAAATCAATCTTTAAAAAAAGTTAATTAATTTAACTAAACTAAAACTAATTTAAACTTATAATTAATGTTAAAACA
Organism: Oryctolagus cuniculus; assembly: GCF_964237555.1. Lineage (NCBI taxonomy): Eukaryota > Metazoa > Chordata > Mammalia > Lagomorpha > Leporidae > Oryctolagus > Oryctolagus cuniculus. The sequence goes on from NC_091436.1 coordinate 136,234,346, forward strand.
ACAGAACAAATACTAAAAATGCATCACTTCCTAGTTATTTTACTACATGCTACTACTGTACTTGCTGTACAGGCTATTTACATTTGCTGCCAGTGTGTGTTGGAAATACTATATGAGGATACTTCAAAAAGATCCCAAAAAGTGGAATTAAAAGACACATTTATTTTGGTGTAATTTTTTTGAAATCCACATATATATGGGATCTTCAAAAATTAATGGGAAATACATATTCTGGAAAAATATTCATGGATTAAAAAACTATGTTTGTAAGCAAATACAAAAGCTCTGAGAACTTCATATACTACAGAAATGTGTGAATGAGCTATTCTTGACTTCTATGTCTAGAAGGAGGCATGATTGCTTGGGAATTTAACCTCCAGGAGGGATAGCAATTAGAAGTGCTTTAAGAAGGAAGGAGAGCCAAATAGGGACTTTTCTGCTTCTGCTGAGGTGGGGCTCTCCCAGGTTTTAAGGAAGTTGAAGAGAATATTTGCAAACACTGATGTGCTATAGACCCAGGAACATGAGAGATACCAGAGCTGAAGCAAGTCAACCATGACTGCCCTAAAAGGAGTGTTGACCCAGGTAAAATCACAGGACACAAGCCTGAGTGATCATCGAAGAACTGGGATTTTGTTGGGAGCCTGACGCGCTGAGGTGGAGCTGTCCAGAAACTTCAGATAGGAAGAACGGAGGGTGAGGACAGAGGAGGGAGAGGGAGTGAAGCAGATGGGCACTACAGTCAACATCTAGAACGCAGGGTCATTGGAGGTGAAATTCACATGGAAGTACGTAAAATACAGATACAGATGACGCCAACAGAGTGACTTTATATTTCTTTCTGCGTTGGTGAAGGCTCCTGTAGGTGAGATTAGATATCCTCACAGGCATGACTTCTCACTGTCCTCTAGCAAAGCTCACTTGGATGGTAAGAATAGCTGGCACCCAGTCCTCCCGGCTTAGTGTCTGTAAACCTCGTCAGATCCCTGTGCTTTCCTGTTTGTCCCCAGGGATCCAATGTCATTTACACCTGTGCTCCCATGGGTAAGATTTTAATATATACCCATCTCATGACCTCTTTGGCCATTGTAACTGGACATTTTGTCAACTTTCTTGATTCTCTCCTGTAATCTAGTAGGAAGTGCTGAGAATTCGGACCTTGAGCTCATGAGGTTTGGATAGGACTTGGACAGAATTTGGACTTGAGCTCATGCTGTAATGGGATGCAACTTTGGCTATTGGGGAGAACCTGGAGCAGGGCTGAAGTATTTTCCTTTTGGGAAGGACATGAATTACTAGTGATTTGAATGTTGAGTATGGCAAGCAGGATTCTAAGATGATTAATAAGACTGTTGCCCCCAGGTGTACATGCCTCATAAAATTCCTTTCTTTTGAGTGTGAGTGAAATCCAAAAATAAGGTGGGATAATCACTATTGTGATTTGGTTGTGTTTTGACGACAATTATTTTTCTCTATGAAAATTATAGTTTGTCTTTATTCATTTTCAAAAATATTTTGTTTTTTGAGTAACATAATTTTTGAGATACCATATTTTAATTTACATTATAGTCAAAAGCCCAATGCTCCATTAAAGAAAGAGTTCAGCAAGTGAAAAGCAAGAAGACTGTAGTTCAACAGGAATAGAGGCAAGAGCTATAAACAGTAATCAAATGAAAAGATGTTAATTTCACTCATATACAGTAAATTTTAAATAATCATGGATCATTAAAACTATAGTTCTATATCATTCTTCACAATTTGGCAATGATAAAACAAAGTTTGACAAATTGTATGTCAGCAATATTGATAAACACAGGCATTTATTTTTTGTGTTTTGATTTTTAGAAAAGATTTAGTTCCCACATATAAGATATCAGGGAAAAAGGCTCCCTCCCAAACTCAACATAAAATGTACATTCAGCTAATTTATTTTTCTCTGAGTTCTCTCTCACAGGAGATCACACTGGGGATGTTGGCGACTTCTCAGAACACGTGCTCAAGCCCCTAGCCAGCAAGCTTCCTGTCTGGTGAGTACAAGCACAGCACCTGCAAGACACCACAGCTGCTAGTTCCTTGTGCAGCAGTCAGACCCAGGATATAAAGCATCCCCGAGCCCCTCTGGGCTTCCTGGGACCCAGCTCTCTGGGCTGCTGATTCTCACCCGGCCCTTCACAGCCCTCTCTCTGTGGAGTAAAACTTTGTCTCCTCTCTTTGCCCAGACTCTCCATGGCTGTTGCTTCTAAAAAGTACAGCTCTTCCTCTGTAAAATAAAACTGTAAATAAATTACAACTAACCAGTCTTGGTTGCCCTGGGTACCTTGGTCTGCAGAATGCCTGTCGTAACAGAAGAACAAGGGAGACCACGACTGACCTTCAGAAGGGGAAATTATTCTGGGCGAGTATGACTTCATCAGGTGAGCCCTTAAAAAGGACTGAATTCTTCTTGGGAGCTCAGCTCCTTTGTTGCTGACTTGGAAGATGGACAGGCCACTTAGCAAAGGTCTGAGAGGATCCAGGAGCCCAGAGCAGCCTCCAGGAGCTGACAGTGTTATATCTGGCTGATAGCCAGCTTGAACACATGAACCTACGTCACACAAAGAGATAAATTCTGCCTACGCCTGTGAGCTTCGAAGAGGACCCTGTTCTCACATGAGAACTTCAGTGCCAGCTGTGATGTCTGTTTTGTGAATCCTTAAGGAGAGAGAGACCAGATGACCCTGCCTAGACTTCTCCTTCTTCTTCTTCTTCTTTTTTTTTTTTAAACATTTATTTATTTATTTATTTGAGAGGCAGAGTTACAGACAGAGACAGAGACAGAGATAGAGAGGTCTTCCATCCACTGGTTTACTTCCAAATGGCCACAATGGCTAGGGCTGGGCCAGGCCAAAACCTGGAGCCAGGAGCTTCATCTGGGTCTCCCACGTGGGTGGCAGGGATCCAAGCACTTGGGTCACCTTCCACTGCTTTCCCAGGTACATTAGCAGGGAGCTGGGTGGGAAGTGGAGCAGCCAGGACATAAACTGGTACCCATATGGGATGCAGGCATCACAGGCAGTGGCTTAATCTGCTACCCCATGACGCTAGCCCCACAATTTAAATTTTCATTGCAGTCTCTTGGGAGTTATAAAATTTGGATTATATTTTTAATACTAAGAAAAATTGTTAAGTAAAAATTATTTAAAATACCCTGTTTCCCTAAATATCTCATCTTGAATATCCTCACTCGTGGCTTTCTCACCGCTGTGCTGTTTTTCCTTCTAACCCAGTGATAGTGTCACATGGATGAGATTTGCCTCCTAGGCCTTCTGTCCTCCTGACTTCCAGTTCCCACTGGCTGCTCCCTTTTACCCCACAAAGCTGGACTGAGTCCAGAGGAGGGGTGTAGATCCTTCTGTGCTATGGAGAAGTAAACAACATAAGGCTTCTTAGCAATCTCTCATCCAAAATGTTCTCAAAGAGTCAGCACTTTCTTTGAAACAAAATAAACAGATTTCCCAATCTCATGAACCTGAATGTAAATTAGATTCTGTTTCTGTGCAATTTTATCCCACAGTTGTCCTTTCTTTGTAGTGTTATGAACATGTTTTGTTTAGTTTTGTGATCATTTGTAAAGATCTATTAGAGCAACTCCTATATTTACTAAGAGCTGTTTCTGTACATTTATGATTCTTGAAAATGTTGTAAGTATTTCATTCATAAGCAAATGTTGTTGATATTCACATTAAAGCATCACTAACTCTGCATTTTGCTTGGAAAATTGACACAGTTGTGCTGTTCAAGAACATGACACCTTTCTTTTTGAGCTTCTTTCTGTCCTTACATAAACTTCTGTTCTTTTCTGTGGATATCACACATGGCTGTTCAAGTCTTCATAGTCTGTATAATTATTGCTTTTATACATGAAGTTTTCCCTGGGACTCACTGAGTAGCTTATTCTGCCAGCAACAAGTGACTCTGCTTCACATCTCCTCACTGGCTGGACAGGAAACGATTCAATGGTTTGATTTACACACAACTTCTGTGAATTTTTTTCTCAAGCAGAATCCCATATTTGGTTCGTCCATGATCTGGTAACCACTTCCTTCAGCTAAGTCAACCCTCCTCCCCTCCAGGAGGAAGGCATGTGATGAAAAATTTCCTCTATGTCACTTAGTTATTGCTTCTCTTGTTTTGAGTGTCTATGTTGCTAGTTTTATGTATTAGCTTCTAACTGAAGCCTTCTTCCCAAATTCCTATAGTTGTGATGCAAAAAATATTTTAAGTTGTATTCAATGCTATAACAATTTCTCACACATGTGAAGAATATAGATATACACAATTTTGATGTATCATAAGAGCATTGCACAGAGTGTCCAGACTTCAAGACACCTGTCAACAAAGTGGTCTTGCTATAAGGTGCTTTCAAGATAATCAGAAGTGATTTCATTGATACAGCCTTAGTTGGCAATGTGGGCCAGCCCCCCCGGCTCACTAGGCTAATCCTCTGCCTGTGGCGCCGGTACTCCAGGTTCTAGTCCTGGTTGGGGCGCTGGTTCTGTCCCGGTTGCTCCTTTTCCAGTCCAGCTCTCTGCTGTGGCCCTGGAGGGCAGTGGAGGATGGCCCAAGTGCTTGGGCCCTGCACCTGCATGGGAGACCGGGAGAAGCACCTGGCTCCTGGCTTCAGATCAGCGTAGTGCACTGGCCGTAGCAGCCATTTGGAGTGTTAATCAATGGAAGGAAGACCTTTCTCTCTGTCTCTCTCTTTCACTGTCTAACTCTGCCTGTCAAAAAAAAAAAAAAAAAAAAAAAAAAAAAAAAAAAAAAAAAGGAGGCCATGTGTCAATGACGGCCAAGCCCCATGTTCTGATTTAGCACACGAGGGGAAAGAAGACTGAGAAGGAGGAGGTTATGTTCTGAAGGACAGGAAGAGAGCTGGGCAGAGAAGGTTGATATGGTCAGAATTCTAGACACACACAAACTTTAACCACCAATTTGGCATCATCCATCAGCTAGAATATTTTCCCAAGATTCTTTTTTATTAAATGGGATCTGTGGTCTGAGGTATTGTTGTCCAGATTATTATAACAATAAATGCTTAAATAATGATTGTTCTGGAGGCACTGTAAGCAAGAATGACAAGCCCATATCCAAAATATATACCAATCCCATGAAGGATAAATCACTTCTCCTCCAAGGTGGAGGGTTCTGATAGAGTCTTTCTGATACCAATTGTCTGGTTTGTCTCCCCAAGCAATGGTGTCATATTAAGAGCTTAGTGTCTCTCTTCTTTCTCTCTCACTGTCCACTCTGCCTGTCCCAAAAAAAAAAAAAAAAAAAAAGAGCTTAGTGTCATTGCCTAATGCTGGTAGGGCAGGACTTAGCAGTGTTGCTAACTAGATAACCCCTGTTGACTGTAAGTCTTGGGTTTTGAACCCATAAATACCTCTGTTTCCTACCATGATGACCACACCATTCATGGGCTATCATTGAATGATTACTGCAGTGGACAAGGAGGGAGGCAGGAGGACAGTCCTAGGGTGAATTGTCCTAGTCATGTTGAGAGCTGCCTCTGATGAAGATGATTTCTGGTGAGGATATATGGGAAACACAAAAATCCACACACTTTGTGTCCTCTCATGGAGGTGACCTGTATGCCTCTTTCATGTTCCTCCTTATTCCTCATCTAATAGTCTTGGTCCTTTTAGGAATTTGATCACTCAGATGAGCTGCTCACCACTGCCTGAGTGAACATAAAAATCTCAGGCCACCTCACCCTGTACTCAAAAGGAAAGTTCAAATCTTTTTCAGAGCTATTACCAAGTGATGCTATAATGCAGCATCAGCACACTTCCAAACAATATCATCATACAACCCAGCCTTTTGTGAAACTCAGCCAGAGTTTTTTCCTTCTTCATTTAATTAAATAGAATCCTCATAATGACATAAATGTAGGTTTAGGGATAGGTGATGGTGCAGGAGAAGTAAGTAGGAGATGTGAGTTTTGACTTGCTATTCAGTAATTCTCTAAAATGTTTTATGCCTGCTCAAGTCTTGTTCCAAGTTTGCCACTTACTTGTACAATGGACTGTACTTGTAGCTACCTAAATGTATGACTCCATGAACCCTATAATACCCAGCATCATCATGGAAAGTTTCAGTTACCTGGCTGCTTAGTGTGCTAAGTGCCTATCAGGAAGTGGATGAACAGTTGGTCTTTGCTTTAGAACAAAAGAATTAATGCAAAGTTACGGTTAGAGAAATTTTCTTGTGGCCACATTTTGTGTGCTTAGTATGAAGGAAGTGATCAAAAAGTTTGAGCTGTGACTTTCACTTTAAGGCTTGGTACAGTAATTGATAACAAGTGTACCCTCTGAATATAAACAAGTAGAAAACAGGATCAAAAAGCACCCAGGCAACCATACGTATGCATTAGACAACAGGTCAGGCAAAACTGTGATTACTGAGAGAAGGACTTGAGCAGGAGGAACCCTATGGTTGCCTTGGATTTTTTGCCTTGAAGTTCTTCTTCAAAACAAGGCACACGGAAGAAGGTCACAAGCAGGACCAGGTGAACTTGCCGGGACCTTGGGAAAGCTAAGGAAGATGGATTTTTTTTTTTATTTTTTTGACAGGCAGAGTGGACAGTGAGAGAGAGAGACAGAGAGGAAGGTCTTCCTTTTGCCGTTGGTTCACCCTCCAATGGCCGCCACGGCCGGCGCGTTGCTGCCGGCACACCACGCTGATCCGGTGGCAGGAGCCAGGTGCTTCTCCTGGTCTCCCATAGGGTGCAGGGCCCAAGCACTTGGGCCATCCTCCACTGCACTCCCTGGCCACAGCAGAGAGCTGGCCTGGAAGAGGGGCAACCGGAACAGAATCTGGTGCCCCGACCGGGACTAGAACCCAGTGTGCCGGTGCTGCAAGGCGGAGGATTAGCCTATTGAGCCGCAGCACCAGCCGGAAGATGGAATTTGCAGGGTAGAGTTTCACAGAGAGAATAAGCTCTGGAAATGTACATGGCGTCTCCTTGAGACTGTAGCTGTATATGAAGCTGTAATGCCCAAGATGAAACTGAAGCTTGTAAAAGAGTGATCCCAAGCCTGATCTTAAGAATTCCTGGAGCTCACATACTAGAAGAACTCAAGTTTCCATCATCCAGAGTGTAGTTTCTTTGAACATCTGGAATTCAGTGGAGCCTAGGAAAATCTTGCCTTAGTAGTGAGGCCAAAAGAGCTCTGTAACAATCTAAGTCATAAGAAAACTCAAAAATAAACTTCAAAAGTACTGGGCAAGTATGCAAGTAAATCACATCATTCTTTAAAGAACTATAACAAAATAAAACATTGAACATAATAAAACAACAATGTTCAGCATCTGATGAAAATTACTAGACACATCAAGAACAGTGTGAACCATAAGGAGAAATCAATGGTTCAAGAAATAGAAATGAGAAAGATGATGGAAAAATCAGACGAAGACGCTAAAACACCTATGAAAAATATGCTTAAGAATTCAGAGGAAAACATTAACATGGAAAGTGAATAAATGGAAGCTAGAAAAATAATTAAAATATATACTTCTAGAAATGGAGCTGTAGTGTCTGAAGTAAAAAATTATTTGGATGGATTTACCTCTCCTGTCTCCCTTAAGTAACAGAAGCCTTCATGTACATGGGGGAGGGCACACAAACCATAGCCTGAGCAACACTGGTAGAAACTACAGCCTCCAGTGAGGGGAAGAAGGGGCAGAGGACGAATTTCTAGGGAGGGGAGGAAATGCTTGTGAAGGCCACCTAGTGCTTGCCTAAGACCACAGCATAATCAGAAAATCAGAGAATGACTCCATCCCACACCAACCACAGTGTTAACAAGATTGAGTAAAAATAACAACACGATATACAGTAGGGGGAATTTCAAGGAACTCATCTCTGGGAAGCAGCACAAAGGGAAGACAAAAAGCTAGGCAGGGAGACAAACGCAGATAAAGCTCTAAGAACACTCATGATGACAACAAACTTCAAACCTGGTTCAATCACTGACTAAAGTAACAAAAGTTTCCATGGTGAGGTCCCCGCAAAAGGAAAGGTGTACTCAACTCCAAGTATAAAATAATTACCGTGACATCTTCTGTCCTGTATAACATGTCTGGCTTTCCAACAAGAGAATTATGAAGCATTCCAAAGGCAAACACAGTCAGAAAAGACTACCAAATAAAATTTATGGGACCATTGTTTTTGACTGAGCTCCTGCACCAGGCCCAGGACCATTCCAAATCAGAATGGAGTCACTCTGTCTAGGTGCTTTGGAGTCAAATTGAATGGGCCAGCTTCCTAAAAAGAGAGGAGATTCACAGTGACCAATCAGAAGGGGCTGAACCAACATGGTAGAGTCTCCTTCATTTTAACCTTGTAAGGAAAGTAAATTTGAAATGACAGATCCACTTCTTGTTCTTGCTTCTCCAGCCCTTGGCTACTCATGAAATCCACCTTCTCCACTCAGCTCTTTGGAGCTCTCTCTGTTTTATGAATGGGATACTCATTCACGAATCTCTAATAAAAGCCAATTAAATGTTTAAAACTCAATTTATTCATTTTTTCTTAACAAGACCAAGTAATCACCATCAGAATCAGATTCAGTCACAACATAATGTTGAAACAATCAGGTAGATTATTAAAAAACTATTATTATTATTATTTAAATTTTTTTTTTATTTATTTGAAAGACAGAGTTACAGAGAGAGGTAGAGACAGGGAGAGAGGTCTTCCATCCGATGGTTCACTCCCCAGTTGGCCACAACTGCCGGAGCTGTGCCAATCCGAAGCCAGGAGCCAGGAGCTTCTTCTAGGTCTCCCACATGGGTGCAGGGACCCAAGGACTTGGGCCATCCTCTACTGCTATCCCAGGCCATAGCAGAGAGCTGGATTGGAAGTGGAGCAGTGTAGGCAGCCTTTGGACAAATCAAGGCCAATCTTGGCTTGTGAAATTCCTGGGATGAGAAAGTCACATACTCCCATCCTGAAGGAGGATGTTAATCAAGAACACCCTGTTAAAATTATCTGAGCTACTGGAGGCCCTGATAAGTTGCTTATGTATGTTGTTATCTTTTGTGCTTCTTTGTTCTACAGCTGGATATGTATAAATATTGCTGAGACACTGGAATAAACGAGCCTTGATCAGCCTTGTTGTCTTGGCTCCATTCTCTGCACCCTTGTCCCTCTTTTCATTCCCATTCCCTCCTTCAGGTTCTGTTTGACTGGTGCAGCAGGCCCACACAGAGCAGCTGGGACTAGAACTGGTGCCCATATGGGATGCCAGTGCTTCAGGCCAGGGCTTTAACCTACTGCGTCATAGTGCCAGCCCCCCCAAAAAACTATTACTAATATGTTAACATATCTAGTGGAAAAGATAGACAATGTGCAGGATCAGATAGGAAATTTCAGCAGAGAGACAGAAACTATAAGAAACATTCAAATGAAAATTCCAGAAATAAAAAAAAAATTAACAGAAATAAAGAGTGTATTGACAAGCTTATCTGCAAATGACATAGCCAAGGCAAGAATCAATTTGAAAAAGGTCATGTACTTGAAAGGCAGAACACACACATGCACACACATATGCACATACATATGGGGAGAGAGGAAGAGAAAGAGAAAGGGAAAGGGAAAGGGGGATGGGGGAGGGGAGAGATAGAGATAGAGAAAGAGATAGATAGATAGATAGAGAGTCTTCCATCATCCACTGGTTCACTCCCTAAGAGCCAGAGCTGAGCTCTGATGCCAGGAGCCTGGAACTCCATCCAAGTCTCCCACGTTGGTAGTAGGGGTCAGGCACGTGGGCCATCCTCTGCTGCCCTTCAGACTTGAATTGGTACTCTGGTATGGGATGCGGGTGTGCCAAGTGGCGACTCAACCTGCTGAGCCACAACACCCATCATGAACTTACTGGAATTTGTCAACTCAACTTTGTCAATAGCTACAGGGCCATTAAAATGACCTATTTTGCATTGGGTAAGTTGTGGTAGTTTTTCCTTCTGAGGAATTGGTCCATTTTGTGTGAGGTATCAAATTTGTGTGTTTAGAATTGTTCACAGTATTCTCACATTATCCTCTTGACAGCTATACAGTTTGTAGTGACGTCACCTGTTTCATTTTTATGTAGGTAATTTTCCTCATCAGTCTAGCTAGAGGTTTGTAAATTGTATCAGTCTCTTCAAAAACCAGTTTTTTTTTTTTTTTTGACAGGCAGAGTGGACAGTGAGAGAGAGAGACAGAGAGAAAGGTCTTCCTTTGCCATTGGTTCACCCTCCAATGGCCGCCGTGGCCGGTGTGCTGCGGCTGGCGCACCGCGCTGATCCAAAGGCAGGAGCCAGGTGCTTCTCCTGGTCTCCCATGGGGTGCAGGGCCCAAGTACTTGGGCCATCCTCCACTGCACTCCCTGGCCACAGCAGAGAGCTGGACTGGGAGAGGGGCAACCGGGACAGAATCTGGTGCCCCGACCGGGACTAGAACCCGGTGTGCCAGCGCACCAAGGCGGAGGATTAGCCTAGCAAGCCGCAGCACCGGCCAAAAACCAGTTTTTTAAAGAATTGAATTTACTCCATTGTCTTTTACTTATTATTTCGCTAATTTATCTATTATCTATTGTTTCTTTCAACTTGTTTGCTTTAGGTTTATTTTGTTCTTTTGTCTAGACTGGATTGTCTGTTTTATGAGAAAGGAACACAGATGAGTGATTTGATACTTTTGTATAATGTAAGCATTTAATGCTATAAATTTCCTGTTATCTATATTCTACAAATTTTGATATGTTGTGTTTTACTTTTCATTCTGTTATTTTTTACTTCTCTTGAGACTTCCTTTGTGATACATGCATTACTGCAGAGATGTGTTGTTTAGTTTCTAAGTGTTTAGAGTTTGTCCTGTTGTTTTCATGTGGCTAATTTCTAGTTGGATCCCAGCGTAATCAGAGAACTCACTGTATATGATTTTAATTATTTTAAAGGTTTTTAGTTGTTTTATGGCCCAGGATATGGTCTACCTTGGAATATAGTCCACAGGCCCTTGGAAAGAATGCACATGCAAGTCGGCACCGTGGCTCACTTGGCTAATCCTCCGCCTGTGGCGCCGTCATCCCGCGTTCTAGTCCTGGTTGGGGCACCGGGTACTAGTCCTGGTTGCTCCTCTTTCAGTCCAGCTCTCTGCTGTGGCCCTGGAGGGCACTGGAGGATGGCTCAAGTCCTTGGGTCCCTGCACCCACATGGGAGACTGGGAGGAAGCACCTGGCTCCTGGCTTTGGATCGGCGCAGTGCTGGCCGTAGTGGCCATTAGGGGAGTGAACCAACGGAAGGAAGACCTTTATCTCTCTCTCCCTCATTGTCTATAACTCTCTCTGTGTCTCTCTCTCTCACTGTCTAACTCTGCCTGGCAAAAAAACAAAACAAAAACAACAACAACAACAAAACAAAAACAAAAACAAAAACAAAACACATGTGGCTGTTCTTGGGCGAAGTGTCCCAAAACAGTTGATTAAATTTTGTAGTTGGTGGTACTGAATATTTTCTTTTTATTTATCTATTTTTTATTTTATTTAAAAGTCAGAGTTACACAAAGAGAGGAGAAGCAGAGAGAGAGAGAGAGAGAGAGAGAGAGAGAGAGAAAGAGAGAGAGAGGTCTTCCATCTGTTGGCTCACTCCCCAATTGGCCACAATGGCCGGAACTGTGCAGATCCGAAGCCAGGAGCCAGGAGGTCCTTCCCAGTGTCCCATGTGGGTGTGGGGCCCAAGGACTTGGGCTATCCTCCACTGCTTTCCCAGGCCATAGCAGGGAGCTGGATTGGAAGTGGAGCAGCCGGGACTAGAACCGGTGCCTTTGTGGGATGCTGGTGCTTCAGGCCAGGGCTTTACCCCACTGCGCCACAGCGCCGGCCCCGGTACCGAATATTTTCATGTTTTGCTAGTTTTTCATCTAAGTTGTTTTAACAGTTATTGAGAGGAGTGCCAAGGACTCCACTCTAATTGTGTCTGTTTCTCCTTGCTGTTCTACTTGCTGTTCTACATATTTTGAAACTGTGTTGTTTGGGTATATGTATTTAGGATTATTATATGTTCTTGGAGGATTTATCCTTTTATTATTACTAGTGTTTTTTCTCTGATAATTTTTAAAAATTTTTTTAAATTAAGTGTTTGTTTATTATAAAGTCAGGGTAACAGAGAAAGATCTTCCATCTGCTGGTTCACTCCCCACAGTGCTGCAATAACCAGGACTGACCCAGACTGAAGCCAGGAATCAGGAACTCCATCTGGATCTCCCACATGGCTAGCAGGAACTCAAGCACTTGGGCCATCATCTGGAGCCTTCCAGGTGCATTAGCAGGGAACTGGATTGGAAGCAGAGTAGCCGGGACTTGAACTGCCATTCCAATCGAGGATGTGGGTGTCCCAAGTAGCAGCTTAACCTGCTGTGCAGCAACACCCACCCCTTTCTTTACTCTTAGGTCTACTTTATCTAATATTTATGTGGCCATTCCTGCTTTCTTTTGATTAATTTTTAAATTCTTTTTACATCCTTTTACTCTCAACTTACCTGTATCATTGTATTTGAAGTTAATTTCTTTTAGAAAACATATAAATGGATCATACTTTTTAAAAATTAATCTGTGTTGGATCTGGCATTGTGGTATGGTGGGAAAGCTGCCACTTGCGATGCCAATATCCTGGCTGCTCCACTTCTGATCCAGTCCCTGCTAATGGCCTGGGAAAAGCCATGAAAGATGGCCCAAGTGTTTGGGTCCTGCTACCCACGTGGGAGACACAGATGAAGCTGCTGGCTCTGGCTCTGGCTTGGCCCAGCCCTTGCCATTGTGGCCATCTGAGGAGTGAACTAGTGGATGGAAGGTCAATCTTTATCTCTCACTTTCTCTATGTAATTATGACTTTCAAATATAAAAATAAATCAACTTTAAAATTAATCATTTAAAAAAGCCAGTATATTTAAACCAATTGCATTTAATGAAATTAGTGATGTGTTAGGGATTACTTCTGCAATTTTATGTTTCACCTCTTTCTTTTTAAAATTGTTTTTCTTTTCTTTATGGATTTCTTGAACATTTTAAAGAATTCCATTTGATTTATATGGTGATTTTTAGTGTATCTTCATGTAGATATTTTAGTTTTCTCTAATTTATCAAAATTGCTGATGTCAGTTAACTTGAGTGATGTCAAAATCTTTCCTTTATATCTGTCACCCTTACACACTTAGAACAGAACAATATTTCCTCTCTATTGAGAACTACATCAGACATCGTTAGAATTTTGCTACATATTAAATATAATTTTAAAAACTCAAAAGAAGGAAAACTTATTGTATTTATCCATGTTTTTACTCTTTTCCATTTCTCTTCCCTCCTTCAAATATTCTAAGATCCTATCTTTAATTATTTCACCAACGTTTAGATCTTTTTCTTTAGCCCAGACACTAGAAGGAGTGGGAAGTCTGAAGAGGCAAGGGGAACTGGCAAAGCTATGGCCAAGGTGGGACCAGTCACTGCCAGGACAACTGTGCTCCAGAGCCGGGAAGGAGTGGAGAGGAAGCCCATGGCCTCTTCTCTCCCAGCCTTCTGATCCCCTGCTGGTGCCGTCCACCCACTGAGGTCAACTAGCCGCCACATGGAAAGTCTGACCACAGGATGTAACCCTTAGCTCAGCCTTGGGGGTACAAAGCAGGGCCAACAGGGACTGAAAATAATCCCAGCCCAGCAAATTAAGGATAACCAGCAAATTCCTTGTGATCACATGGGAAATCTACCACTGACGCTGGTAGACAGATGAGCAGAGTTAGAAATAACTGTGTTGACATGGATAAAAACTGAATTAATCTTGAAGACTGCCTTATTTCTGGATTTTCTCTTATGAAATATAATAAATGTATTTAACATATGAGCCATTCTCAGTATTTTTGTTACGTGAGGGTGACAGCATCCCATCCAATATCAGAACCTGTTACCTGTTGCTTGGTGCACATGTTTATGGAACCCATTCTTTCCTTGAATTTCTTTACTCTTCTGTCTCCATAAACCACAAGTATGTCTGTTGTGTGAAGCATCTTTTACTAAAATTTCCAGGCTTACGTGGAAGGCTCACATACTACAATGAAATGTAAAACACAAAAATGGAAGTTGCACGTTAGATTTTTTTGGTTGAAGTTATTTCAGGTTTTTCACTGACCACTTCTCTGAGCCATGGAGTCCTGGGGCAGCACACTCACAAATGCCTGCCATGACTTCTACATCATTAAGTCCCTATTCTCCTCATAAGGAAAAAATTTTATGAATGAATACAACAAATCGTCATCCCCAGTCCTATGCTGCCCTGAATGCAGCAGCGGGAATTACGGACAGCGCAAGATCTAGGAAGGCTGGGCTGCCCGGAAGCCGCTGGCAGAAGTCCAAACCAGAACCCTAGTGGATGAGGTTTCAGCCAATCAGGGAAGGGTCCTAGGCTGACGCGGTTGTTGCTAGTTGAATAGTCTGGGTCCAGAGGCCCTCGACGTTGGGAAATCCCCAGAGCTGACGCCGCCTCGAAGCCGTCGGTTCCTAGCTCCAGAGTAGAACCCAGGGAACTTTTTGCTTTGGACAGGAGGAAGGGGGCGGGACGGGAGGCCTCGGTTTACGCTGAACGACTCTGAGATGGGAGCTGGGACGCTGGGAGCACCTTCAGTGCGTCTCTCCGACCATTCTCCCTTGCCCCAATCCCAATTTCTGGGCTGAGTTTGATGGTCCTTCTTAATGCTCCCACGGCACCTGTGGAGACTGTCATGCAGGGGTTGCGCTGATCGTGAGAACACCACTGCTGGTCTTAGGTGCTGCAGAACCATGCAGCTCATATAGAGTATTGAAGAACTTAATAAATATGCCACTAAAGAAAACTTATTGATGCCTCTTCTCTATTTCTTTTACTCGGTGAACTTCTTATCTCTGCTTTTATATCCTGTCCTATATTAAAAAAAAATACAAACTGGTGGATGAGACAGGGAGGGAAAGAGGAGGGGGAAGATAGGTATTGTCTTATTTAGGATCACTATTACTGCTTAGCAGGCGTTGTTCTAATTGTTTTATAACCACTTAGTACTGCCTTTAGATATGCACAGGAGGGACATTACAAATTACAAAGTCATTAAAATAAGTAAGGATGCTTCTGCCATCAGGACTTTGTATTTAGAGCTGGCACAGTAAAATCTACAACTCTGCATATCTGATCACTCATTAACATCATCAAGGCCCCAGGAAATGCTTCTCATGTATTTTGCTCTCTGTTCTTGTAACTAGAGGCAATCGTATCCACTTGCTGTGAAGGTCTGTGGATGTGCCTTTGCTGACATCAGATGGAGAAGTTTCATGGTTCAAGAGGGAGTTAAGCAGGTGAAGAGATTATAAGAGAAAAATAAACTTAACATTTTACATACTTCCAACCGCAGAGAATGCATGTCATAGATTCCTGCATAGGAGGATCCCTTGCTAGCAGAGTTGGCTAATCTTCCTGTCTCACACATTGCCCTGGTATTTCTAGCCATTCGCAAGACAGCAGAGAAATTGCAATATTAAACAATTCATATTACTCTTGTATTTGTGTAGGTGAAGATTCAAATCCAAATGCATGAATCACAGTCCATATTTTACAAAAGGAAGCCTCAGGCAAAAAGAAATTCAGTCTTTGTTGACTCATAAAGCATATTAGTGGTGGAACTGCTGTGGCTGTGCTGGGCTGAAGCCGGGGAGCTGGGAACCCAATCCAGGTATCCCACACGGGTCGCAAGAGCCATTGCTGCTGCCTTCCAGGGTCGGCATTAGTAGGAAGCTGGGCTGGGAACCGAGCCTGAGTACTCCAGTGTGGGACACGAACATCCCAACCTGCAGCATGCCCTCCCTGCCACGGCCCACCAGAGGTTCAAACAAGTGTCACCAAGATGTCCACTCTTGAATCGCTTTTGATTTTTGGTTCTTTAAACCACTAAGACATTCAGTCTTCAGATCTAGACAGACATCTTCTGTAGTTTGATCCAAAGGCATTAAATGTTCACCCAGTGCAATTTGGTGAAGGCAGTGCCAGGCGTTTGATAGAGAACCTTCAGAACAAATGTCTGCCCAGAGACAGATGACGACCTGAAGCTCCAGCGCTGATTGGCTCTGTTCCTGGGGATCCTCCAATCCCAACATGCCTGGAAGCTTTCTCAGGTTTTTATTCTCCCAGGTGGGCACATCAGATCTATTTGGGGCAAGCTTTGCTGACTGCCATTCGCTTCTTCCCTTGTTCTCAAGTATGTCTCGGCGGATGGCGCTGCGGCTTCCCAGAAGCCTTCATAGAGCAGCTGTGCTGGCGATCCTGGTGGTGCTGAGCTCCCCGGCGGCAGAGGGCCACGACTCCCCACGTAAGCGCAGGGCGGCTGCTACCCAGGGCCCCCACTCAGGGAACCCTCCTTGGGCTGGGGTGTGGGGAACGGTGATCTCCGTGAGCTTAGAATACAGCGCTCTATCACCAGCTAATTTCCTCTTTTCCAGACAGCCTGGTGTCCGCCTTCTGATCATAAGATGAGCACAGGTGGTCTCCTTCCCATGGGCTCAAGCCTGCGGATGTTACACTAAGAGGGAGGGGATCACATGCATAGCCTTTATTAGTGACGGATAAAGTGAGATTGGGGCTTATTTTCGAAGACAGGATTTTTTCCAGAGTAACACAGGTTTGTTATTTCAGGATCCCCCAAGGCTTTATCTTTGCTAAATAGCAGGGATTTATTTTGTGATTCTGGGTTGGGGAAACAAGGCAGCAATAGCCTCTGGTTTCTGAGGACAAGGAGCCTATATTCCTGATCTGAGTGAAAAGTTCATGGAGGCAAACACTTGGCTGCTAACTGAAGCCAAGCGCTGACCACAGATAGGGAGTCTTACCTTCAGGTCCCACTGGCTTAGGGGCAAATGATAACTTGACCAAGAGTCAGAAGCATGAGTTGATGGTGGGCTGAACTCAGGGAAAAAGGAGTATGCAAAGAACAGGAGAATTAAAGAACAATGTGTATTGAGAAACCACTCATTGCTAACCATTCTCTCAATTCTGTTTTTATTGAATAAATTAGAGAGAGATGGAGAGAGTGAGACATTGCGGACACAGGATTAATATCTTTATATAAATTCTCTCAACCTTCCAACATGCCTAGGTGCAGGTATTGTGACATTTAAAAAAATTATGTATTTATTTGAAAGGGAGAGAGAGAGAGAAAGAATCTTCTACTTGCTGTTTCACTTCCCAGGTGGCCACAATGTCCAGGGCTGTGGCAAGAGCTGTTTCCCCGCCTCTCACATGGGTGGCAGGAGCCCAAGAACTTAGGCTGTTCTTGCTGCTTTCCCAGGCACATTAGCAGGGAGCTGAATCAGAAGCGGAGCAGCCAGGACTCTTAACAGGCACCTATATGGGATACTGGCACTGCAGTCATGGGCTTAACCCCCATGGCAAAGCGCCACCTTTGTGACTTTCTTTTTACACAATTAAACCCCATAGCCAGTTCTCTCTAAGAACCCTGTTCTTCCCACCACAACACGAGGCTCCTCTGCATCTAAGATAATAGATAAAAA
The DNA here is from genome assembly GCF_964237555.1 of Oryctolagus cuniculus. Taxonomy (NCBI): domain Eukaryota; kingdom Metazoa; phylum Chordata; class Mammalia; order Lagomorpha; family Leporidae; genus Oryctolagus; species Oryctolagus cuniculus. Next base: position 136,251,940 of record NC_091436.1, read on the forward strand.
CACACTCTGTTATAACAATTTAGATGGTATTAGGTACCATCTCAGCGCCCCGCCTTTTCGGCCGCCCCTCGGGTGAGGCGGATCCCGGAAGCCCTCGGAGGAGCGGGAGGAGCCCACTGGGAGACCCGGGTTCGGGAGGCGCGGGGCTGGGTTGTGGGAGTCGAAGGAGAAGCGGCGGGTTCCCGGCTCCTCCGACCTCAACGCCGGCCCCGCACAGCGACGGCCGCAAGGGGCGGTGCGGCTGAGCCGGGCCGGGGCCTGACTGCCGCGCGTTGATGCCCAGCAGAGGATTTCGTGTACCAGTTTAAGTGTCAGTGCTACTTCACCAACGGGACGCAGCGGGTGCAGTACGTGACCAGATACATCTACAACCTGGAGGAGTTCGTGCGTTTCGACAGCGACGTGGACGAGTACCGGGCGGTGACCGAGCTGGGCCGGCCGGACGCCAAGTACTGGAACAGCCAGCCGGACGTCCTGGAGCGGACGCGCGCCGAGATAGACACGGTCTGCAGACACAACTACGAGATTGAGCTGGGCGGCACCTTGCAGCGGCGAGGTGAGTGCGGCCCCTCCGCCGCCGGCCGGGTCTTCCTGCTCGGGGAGGGGCCGGCCTCTGGGACGCGAACCCCTGAGTGCGGAGGGGACGGGGCGGCGACCCAGGGGAGGGCGGGGGCCGGACCCCAGCAGTCCTTGGACCTTCCCTGCAGAGGCGGGCGCGGCTGCCCCGTGTGGCTCTGCCTTGTGGTCCGCCTGGTCCTCTGGTCTTCTCAGGCCCATTTGCCTCCTTCCTTACCTGTGCGCTGTAGGGCGCCAGGAGAGCGCGGCCTCAGCCTCTGTCTCTGGTCCTTGGAGCCAGATAGCAGGGCCCAGGGCCCATCTGCTGAGCTCAGGCCGCTGAGACGCCCAGCAGGCTGGACCTAGGTCTGCCCTGCCACCGCTCACTGGGCACCTTGCACATACTGTAGTAAGCACACTATAGTCGTATTTTGACCTTTTGGTTTCAAACCAACCTCTCCTCTCCTCCCCTCCCCTCCCCTCCCCTCCCTCTCCTCTCCTCTCCTCTCTTCTCCTCTCCTCTCCTCTCCTCTCCTCTCCTCTCCTCTCCTCTCCACCTTCCCCTCCTCTCCCTCTCCCCCTCTCCTGCCCCTCCCCTCCCCTTCTCCCCCTTCCCCCTAAGCCTCCCCTCCCCTCCCCCTTCCCCCTTTTCCGCCCCTCCCCCTCTCCTCGTCTCCCTCTCCCCCTCCCCTTCCTCACCCCTCCCTCTCCTCCCCACCCCTCCACCTGCCCCTCCCCTCCACCTTCCCTTCCTCTCCCTCTTCCCCTCTCCTGCTGCTCCTCCTCCCCTTCCCCACCCCTCCCCTTTCCTCGCCCCTCCCCCTCTCCTCATCTCCCTCTCCCCCTTCCTCGTCCCTCCCCCTCCTCCTCTCTCCCCCGCCCCTCCCCCTTCTCTCCATCTCTGCCGCCCCTCATCCTCTACCTTCCTCACCCCCCCTCCCCCTCCCCTCCCTCTCTCCTTCCCCTTCCCCCTTCCCTCTCCCCTCCCCTCCCCTCCCCCCTTTCTTCTCTGTCTCCTTTCAAAGAAAGAGAGTAAGCCGGAGACAAGAGAGGGAGAAAGCGTGCACTTCTGCCTCTGGTTCACTCATCTCTAAATTCTCGCAGCAGAGGTTGGACCAGACAAAAGCCATTCGTGTCTCCCATGTGGGTGGCAGGGACACCTGTACTTGAGCTAGCATCTACTGCCTCCCAGAGTGAGCATTTGTAGGAAGTTGGAGTGTGCCGGCAAGTGGAGCTGGGACTGGAACCCAGGCATGACATATGGGATGTGGGCATCCCTAGCCAGGGCTTAACTGCTGCACCAAACACCTACCCCAGTTCTGTTTTCTTAAGTAGCAGTCTCAAGTCCTAGAGCTCTCCGAGGGGGGGACTGTCACACTGGATTGTAGGTAGGGTGAACTCCAGAAACCATTGTTCTTGGCTACCAGTTAGGCTCAAGAGAAACTGGAGGGTAAATAGAGCCTTAAAAATGGACTTAACTAATTGTTCATTACTATTTTACTTAGTGCTTCAAATAACCCTTATTGATTTGGATCTCAGTAGTTTAGAATTTGTGAATGCAAAGTCCTAGGATTAGTGTTTGCTAAAAATAAAAAAGCATGGGGAAGCCATTGTAATCCATAAGCTGTACTTTGGAAATTTATATTTATTAAATAAAAGTTAAAAAAATAAAAAAGCAGTCAATGGTGTTGTAAGGAAGAGTTAATTTTTTTAAACTTTTATTTAGTAAATATAAATTTCCAAAGTACAGTTTATGGATTACAATGGCTTTTTCCCCATCATAACTTCCCTCCCACCCGAAACCCTCCCATCTCCCGCTCCCTCTCCATTCCATTCACATCAAGATTCATTTTCAATTCTCTTTATATACAGAAGATCAAGTTAGTATATATTAAGTAAAGATTTCTACAGTTTGTACCCACACCGAAACACAAAGTGTAAAATACTGTTTGAGTACTAGTTATAGCATTAATTCATATTGTACAACACTTTAAGGACAGAGATCCTACATGAGGAGTAAGTGCACAGTGACTCCTATTGTTTATTTAACAATTGACACTCTTGTTTATGGCGTCAGTAATCACCCAAGGCTCTTGTCATGAGTTGCCAAGGCTATGGAAGCATTCTGAGTTTGCCGACTCTGATCATATTTAGACAAGGTCATAGTCAAAGTGGAAGTTCTCTCCTCCCTTCAGATAAAGGTACCTCCTTCTTTGATGGCCCATTCTTTCTACTGGGATCTCTTTCACAGAGATCTATAATTTAGGTCCCCCCCCCCCAGAGTGTCTTGGCTTTCCATGCCTAAAATACTCTCATGGGCTCTTCAGTCAGATCAGAATGCCTTAAAGGCTGATTCTGAGGCCAGAGTGCTGTTTAGGACATCTGCCATTCTATGGGTCTGCTGTGTATCCTGCTTCCCATGTTGGATCGTTCTCTCCCTTTTTTTTATTCTATCAGTTAGTATTAACAGACACTAGTCTTGTTTGTGTGATCCCTTTGACTCTTACTCTTAGACCTATCAGTGTGATCAGTTGTGAACTGAAATTGATCACTTGGACTAGTGAGATGGCATTGGTACATGGCACCTTGATGGGATTGAATTGGAATCCCCTGGCACATTTCTAACTCCACCATTTGGGGCAAGTCTGCTTGAGCATGTCCCAAGTTGTACATCTCCTCCCTGTCTTATTCCCACTCTTATATTTAAAAGGGATCACTTTTCAGTTAAATTTAAACACCTAAGAATAATTGTGTATTAATTGCAGAGTTAAACCAATAGTATTAAGTAGAACAAAAAAATACTAAAAGGGATAAAGTATTAAATTGTGCATCAACAGTCGGGACAAGGGCTGATCAAGTCACTGTTTCTCATAGTGTCCATTTCACTTCAACAGGTTTCCTTTTTGATGCTCGGTTATTTGTCACCGATCAGGGAGAACGTATGATATTTGTCCCTTTGGGACTGGCTTAATTCACTCAGCATGATGTTTTCCAGATTCCTCCATTTTGTTGCAAATGACTGGATTTCATTTTTTTTTACTGCTGTATAGTATTCTATAGAGTACATATCCCATAATTTCTTTATCCAGTCTTCTGTTGATGGGCATTTAGGTTGATTCCAGGTCTTAGCTATTGTGAATTGAGCTGCAATAAACATTAGGCTGCAGACCCCTTTTTTGTTTGCCAATTTAATTTCCTTTGGGTAAATTCCAAGGAGTGGTATGGCTGGGTTGTATGGTAGGGTTATATTCAGGTTTCTGAGGAATCTCCAGACTGACTTCCATAGTGGCTTAACCAGTTTGCATTCCCACCAACAGTGGGTTAGTGATTAATTTTTTTTAAACGCAGTGAGTTGCCTAATTCAAAGAGCAGGAGTTTCAATAGATAAATTTAATCCACTGAAGTACCAGGCTTCTTTTGGTGTAGACCCGACTCCCATTCCCTGGCTTGTGCTCCCTCCACCCCTTGCAATTCCACATCCCTCAGGGGTAGATGTTCTGAAAGATAATTATACTCACTTAATGAGCACCTGTAGGTGATTACCTTACCAAATACCATCTACATTATGCCATCTGTTCTCACAGCTATCTTGCAGTTTCGGATTAGCATCATCATCTTACATGCGTTAATATTGTTAGCTTACAGTTACTCAACACGTCCTGAAGCCTCTCCCAAATACCTGACAGTTCTCATGCATATAAGAATCTAACAGAGACAAAACCTCCTGAAGCTGGCTGGGTAGGATCAGAAGCAGCAATATGAATCTATTCCTGTCTATTTTCACTGTTAGTGGGATAGAAATGATCCTTCAAGGATTAAAAATTCATGATTAATCCCTAGCATGACTCCAGTTTTATCCTGCTTTATACTCTTTTGCCTACTTCTAGCCCACATCCTAATGCAACCAATTCGATTTTTGCTATTTAATTCTTTTTCATGAAAAAAAATATGCTTCCTATATTTAATCCCAATCTCTGTAAGATGAACAAATTTGATGAGTATGTATAGCCGGCCTGGATTTCAGTGAGACTGTAGAAAGGAGAACCTGAACATGAGTTAAAAAATCCAAACTGAAAACACAGTGCCTTCCAGATGATGCTCATGAGTGCCATTTAATTGGGTGCAGGGACTACCTGGGGATCTCGGCTAATCTCAGTTATGTTTATGTGCTCATATCACATTCACATGAACTCAAACCAACCTCTGTAAGAATCTCAGAATATTTTTTAAAGAGAACATATGTAGTAATGTCTGATTTCAGAACAAGGAAGGAAGGAAGTAATAGCAAGAGAATGGAGTAAACAACTAGTAATTAATTTTACTTGAATATTAAAAGGGGAAAAAAAGAAAATGAGAGAACACCAAATAAATAAAAGAACACCATTAGTAACAGTAATGACAGCAATTAGTATTACTAGTCAGTAGCAGACTCTAATTTTACATCAGGAGAATAAGAAAGTACAGTTAAATAATTTGAGAAGTAAGGGGCAAGACGTACAAAATAGGCAGGGAAATGTGTGTCATATTTGATCATAAGTGGCAATTGAGAAAATAAAGGAAGAGAGGCATGGGCAAGCATGGTTTTTTTTAAGTTGTCACCTGATGTCTTGGAATAGCTTTTTTAAATAAAAAGCTTTTATTTAATAAATATAAATTTCATAAGTACAACTTTTGGATTATAGCACTTCTTTCCCCCATACCCGCCCTCCCACTCCAAACCATCCCAGCTCCTACTCCCTCTCCCATCCCATTCTTCATTAAGATTCATTTTTCATTATATTCATTATTATCATTATATTCATATTATATTCATAGTATTATATGTATTATATCATTAATATAATTATTATATTATAATCAGATAATTATTATAAAATAATTATTACTTACATGGTTATAATTATATTAAATTATATATAATTATATTCAATATATTAAAATTATAGAATTATATAATCATAATATTATATTATTAATATAATTATTATATTCATATTATTATATTCATATTATATTCATTTTTCTTTATATACAGAAGATCAGCTCTATACTAAGTAAATATCTCAACAGTTTGCACCCATACAGACACACAAAGTATAAAGTACTATTTGAAGACTAGTTTTACCATTAATTCACCTAGTACAACACTTTAAGGACTTACTCCTACATGGGGAGTGAGTGCACAGTGACTCCTATTGTTTATTTAACAATTGACACTCTTATTTGTGACATCAGTGATCAGTCAAGGCTCCTGTTGTGAGCTGCCAGGGCTATGGAAGCCTCTTGAGTTCACAAACTCTGACATTATTTAGACAAAGCCACAATCAAAGTGGAGTTCTCTCCTCCCTTCAGAGAAAGGTACCTCCTTTGATGGCCCCTTCTTTCCACAGGGATCTCACTCATAGAGATGTTTCATTTAGGTTATTTTTTGCCACAGGGTCTTGGCTTTCCATGACTAAATTGCTCTCACGGGCTTTTTAGCCAGATCCGAATGCCTTAATGGCTGATTCTGAGGCCAGAGTGCTGTTTAGGGCATTTGTCATTCTATGAGTCTGCTGTGTGGCCAAGCATGATATTTTATTGATATTGTCTTTTTCCTTAAAGGCTTCTTTACCTTTCCTTCCAAGCACATAAACTTCTGAAATAACATACTCATTTGTTTGGCTCTGTTTACAGGTTGCAAATTTTATAAAGACAAGGCCCATGGTCTGTTGTTTATCTGTGGATCCCCAGTGCTTGTCAAATTTATATATGTTGCATGAATGAAATAAAGTATAGGTGGTGTATATGATGTGGAGATTGAAGTTTATGTATTCAATAATATACATTTGTATGTGTGTGTCAGGGTTCATCATAGAAAGAATGGCATTTGAGCCAAGGTTAGGGTAAAAGTTGAGAGGGATGGATGCTGTGTTGACTGACAACAGGTAGGGAGTGCTTTTGTTATGCAATTCTGTATTACAGGTTGAAAATTATGAAATATAGCCTGATGGAGGAGCACTGCATGTAGAACTGATGTGATGGTCACTGTTATCCAGACATTTCTCAGCCTATGTTAGTGTTCACTGGACTGAGATTTATGTTGATGGTTTCACATTAGCAGGCAAAAGTCATAGCTGTTGTGTTTTCTGTACTGTGGTTAGCACTGGTACTGACAGAAAGCAGTATCACTATCTAGCATATGACCTTCAGTTTCAATAGGAGGAAGGGGATCAGGATTTACTATTGTTAGTATTTTTGTGAAGGCCTACATAATGTATTTTTTTTAACAGGCAGAGTTAGACAGTGAGAGAGGGAGAGAGAGAGAGAGAAAGGTCTTCCTTCCTTTGCCGTTGGTTCACCCTCCAATGGCTGCCGCGGTGATCCGAAGCCAGGAGCCAGGTGCTTCTCCTGGTCTCCCATGGGGTGCAGGGCCCAAGGACTTGGGCCATCCTCCACTGCACTCCCTGGCCACAGCAGAGAGCTGGCCTGGAAGAGGAGCAGCTGGGACAGAATCCGGCACCCCAACCGGGTCTAGAACCTGGGGTGCCGGCGCTGCAGGCGAAGGATTAGCCAAGTGAGCCGTGGCGCCGGCCACATAATGTATTGATTTACAGTTTTAAAAGGCTTCAATATTTTTCAAATAGTAACTCCCACAGAATGGTGTTTATTGTTCCTTATTTCTCTGAAAAGTAAATGGACTAATACATGTCCTCAAGCTAGTAAGAAACAATGTTCACATTCTAATTCACAACTTGGAATCCAGGAATCTGTCTAGTTTGGTGTCAAGGGGTGACTCTTCCCCATTGGGAGACTTGCCATGTGCTTTCATGTCTCACTTACTCTGTCTTTTCCTGTCTGTTACTGCCCCCAGAGAAGCCTATGGTGACCATCTCCCCGTCGAAGAGAGAGGTTCTGGACCACCACAACATGCTGGTCTGCTCAGTGACAGATTTCTACCCCAGCCAAATCAAAGTCCGCTGGTTTCGGAATGACCAGGAGGAGACAGCTGGCGTTGTGTCCACCCCTCTTATTAGGAATGGGGACTGGACCTTCCAGATTCTGGTGATGCTGGAAATGACTCCCCAGCGAGGAGATGTCTACACCTGCCAAGTGGAGCACCCCAGCGTCGAGAGCCCCATCACGGTGGAGTGGCGTAAGGGGCAGATCGTTTTCTTTCACTGTTGGTCCCACAAGACAGAGGGTGGAGCTCCCTCTGCCACATCCTATCCATTATCCCTGGGGTGGCTGCTGAGCTGGGAATCACAGGAGACTGGTGCAACTCTTGTCCCATGGCGGAAACATTGGAAGATTTCTGATCTCACTTTCTTCCCAGATGGAGGGAGGCTACTCTATACATGGTAGGCCAGAAAGCCAGCCCTAATGGCCCTGCGGGACTTTGTAGGTTGTGGATGTGTCCCTGAGGAACAGGGTACTTCCTCCTCTCCCTTCCCTACCTCCCATGTCCAGAGGATCTATTGGCTGGTCCTCTCCTGTAAGAGATGGTCAGAATGCGGAACTAGACTCCACTGGTGTCTCCACCTTCTGTACTTTAGATTAGACTTCAGTCCTCAGCCAGGGACACTGTGTGATGTGGGAATAAATGCTGACACTCAGGTTCTCCCCAGGGGTGCAGTCTGAATCTGCCCAGAGCAAGATGCTGAGTGGTGTCGGGGGCTTTGTGCTGGGGCTGATCTTCCTCGGGCTGGGCCTTATCATCCATCACAGGAGTCAGAAAGGTGAGGAGCTCTGGGGGGAAGTGGGGAAGGTGGGCTGTGCCTGAGACCTTCTGTTCCTGAGGCTCTGCCTCTACAGATTGCTTCCTTTCCTCTGACCCTGAAAGGAAGGAAGCTGGGCTGGAGGAGGTGGGGCAGCCTAGGGGGAGACTTCAGAATCTGATTTTCTGGTTGAAAGGCAGCCCTGCCACAGAGCTGGCAGAGTTTATCCTAAGACTTCCTTACATCATCCTTGTCTCACTGGATACCTTCCAAAAGCTTCCTCCATTAAGGTCATCAGCTTTTCTTTTTTCTACTGACAGTTTCATTTGTCTTGGAAGACTTTAGGTTAGGGCATTGAGGCATTTGGAGTATGAGTAGGGAGAAAATATAACTCTCCAATGAAGTTGCATTTTTCTTTGGGGTAAGAGTGGTGGTTTGTATAATGAAATTGTTCTCTGTATAATTTTCTTTTGTAGGATCTCGTGGGTCTCCACCAACAGGTAATATTTCATCCTTGGGTGGCAGGGGGACAGGTATAAGAGGAAAGGGCATGAGGTGGGTGTACCTGGGCACAATGGTCTCTATTCATATCCTATTCTCTGCTATGGGGATCAAGAGTTAGGAGAGAAATTTGTGAGTTTCTGTAAAAAGCTCCAGAGGTTGCTCCCCAGAGTCAAATCATAACTTTCTGGACTCTTTCTGTGAAACTTGAGTCAAAGCCACATCTTAGGTGTCAGACACAGAATGATGCCCACGTATTGGTTGCTACTATCTGTAGACTTTTGTAAGTGACTCCAATAGTGGTGATGAGGTGAGTTATGTAATTCATTCAAAAGATTAAACCCTTTATTTTCCCTGGAAAAGTAACAGCTGTCTCACCTCTGATACACCTGCATCACCTGAAGTTCCATGTCCTCTTTAGCTGATTTCAGCTTCACATAGATACTGGGAGAAGTGATGATGATATGCCCTGGCTCTCAGCTTTCTCTGTCTGATTCTGCAGGGGGAGCTGTGGAGGGAGGGGAGGGAATGTCCTTCAGGGGCTGTGTGCTGATCACTCCCCCTTCTCTTCAACAGGGCTTCTGCACTGACTCCTGAGGACATTTTAACCCAGGATTGGTTATTGCTTCTGTAATGCCTGCCTTCCTGTCCTTGCCTGAAACTCCCTGCTGCCCCAGTTAACCTGTGCCCCTCTGAAATCAGAGTCCTACAGACCCGGTTGCAGCTGCCAGCTCACCTCCTCTGATCCCACCCTAAGGATCTGGCTGTGGCTCAACTTCCTACACTGACCCTGAAGTCTCTGCCTGTGTGCTCCCAGCTGTGTCTACTCAGACCCCAGGGGTTTCTCGTTTCCATTCCCCACTCCCACAGATTGCTCAAGAGAAGTACATCAAAACCATTTTCCTGAACTTGGAATTTTTTTTCATAATTAAATGTGACTATGAGTTACTTGTGTCCTAAGCCTCTTAATTGGGTGGAAGAAGGAGACTGCTACAGAATGAAGGAAGAGATTTTGAGGTGACCAAGCCAACCTGTGGCCAGAGGAGGAGTTAATTCTTGAAAGGATAATAGAAGCACCATGGGGTGCCATGTGTGTGTGTGTGTGGGGGGGGCAGAGGCAATAGAAACTCATTAAGTTGCCACACCCTTCACAATCTTAATATGATGCTCAGTGGAACAATCTTAGGATATCCCAGTCCGTTACAGTCTGATGACTTGTGTATGTAAGCATGCATTACTTGTGTGCATACATAAATGGCACCTGGTGGCACAGAGAACCGAAATATTTCAAGTGTAACCTGGAAAGTTACACTGAGACCTTTTTAATTTTAGAAGGTAGAACCAGCAATAAAAACACTATATTCTTGCTTCCAAACAATAGAAAGCCAACTCAATCTTATTTTGTTAAAAAAAAAAAAAAAACAGGAAGTCTGGGTTTAAGCTGGTTTCAGTAGCAAATACATGGAGACATTTATATTCATCTCTCCTTTCTCTTCCTGTTTCTCTCCCTGGACCTTTTTCTCATTCTCTGCCTTTTTTATCCCTCCATATTTCTTTCAGTGTCTCTCTCTGCATATTTTTATGTCTGTCTGTCTGTCTGTCTGTCTCCCTTGCTGTGTCTCTGGCTTTCACTACATTGCTGCCTCTGTGTTTGTCTCTGTTTCTGTTGGTGCCTTTGCCACTATCTGTAGCCCTCTTTCTATTTCATTTTGAAAGTCTAATTTCTGCATTTCTCTTTCTGATCACCTCACATCTCATCTCTATTTCTGTGTATGTGTCTGTCTGTGGTGTGTGTTTCCATTGTGTCTATCAGCATGTTGAGAAAGATTCTGATAGGCTAATCCTGGGTCACATGAACACCTCTTAATGCCATTTTGTAGATGCATGTAGACATCCACCCCCTTACTAGGAGTGGGGCTGAAATTTCCTGAACCTGGGGATGCAGGAAAGTACCTCCAGCATAAAGATGTCTATGTGTGCCACACAGAGCACCTTAGCCTCAGAACCCCACCACCGTGGAGTGGTGGGAAGGGGTTTGTTTCTTTGCATCACAGACTTTGCAAGACAAATAGAGCTTTCTCTGGATCTGGGATCCCTCAGTGGGGCACCTGTTCATACTCATCCTGCCCCTCGACTCTTGCACAGTCACCTGACTGTACTATCGATCCGGAATAGGGACTAGAGCTTTCTTTCTGTGGACTTAGTGACCTGTTGATTACTGAAGACATCCTCTTCCCTGGGCTAGAGAGGACACACTGAGGGTCCAGCACTGAAAGCTGGTCTCCTCAGCCTCTGCTTCACCATCAGGATAAGTGGCTGTGAGCCTCGCTGAGGTTATGGAAGGCCATGCCCAGGAGGAGCAGAAATTGCCCTCTCTGTTCTCTCGAGTTAGTCGTCCCGTGGGCCGAGGAGACTGCAGGTCTTTCCTGCTTTTGGACAAAGTTAACGAACTAGATTGCCTTGGACTCTTCATCTCCTGTATTCTAGGCTGTAATGCTGGTCATCAGATGGGGTGGGTATGGGACAGACACTGATACTCGAGCTTCTGCTCCCTGGGGTTGTAGGATGAACTTGCCCAGAGCAAGATCCTGAGTAAGAAGTTTTGTCATCTTTTCAGGGTGAGCCTTGTCATTTACCATAAGGGCCAGTAGGGAGTGATACTCTTAGGAAAATGGGAAGGATTTGTGCTGGGTCATCCATGGAGACTCTGGTCTCTATATGTAGCTCTCTGCTTCTTTTTAAAAATAAATTATTTTAGTTATTTGAGAGAAAGAGAGAGATCTTCCATTTTTTGGTTCTCTCCCCAAATGCCCATAACAGTAGGGGCTGGGCTAGGCTGAAGCCAGGACTGAGAACTCCATATAGCTCTCCCACATGAGTGACAGAGACCCAAGTACTTGAGTCACCACCTATGCCTCCAAGGGTGTACATTAATAGGAACTTGGAATTTGGAGAAGAGCTGGGACTTGAACCCAGGCCTTCTAATGTGGGATACATATATTTTAACTATAGCACCAAATATTTGGCCCATCTCTTTGCTTTTGTTCTTGAAAAGAAGGGGGCAGGGTTCAGGGTTAAAGTAGACTTAGAGTTTAGAGAGATGGTAAAGTCTAATTTTTCTAATTGAAACCAAGAGCTATTACTAGGGTGGTTGTAGAATATATTTTATGGGGCTGGCGCTGTGGCATAGTGGGTAAAGCCTGAAGTGCCAGCATCCCATATGGACGCTGGTTGGAGTCCTGGATGCTCCACTTCTGATCCAGCTCTCTGCTAATGCACCTGGGAAAGCAACAGAAGATGGCTCAAGTACTGTAGGCCCCTGAACCCATGTGGGAGACATAGAAGAAACTTCTGGCTCCTGTCTTTGGATCGGCCTATCTCCAGGTATTGTGGTCATTTAGGGAGTGAACCATTGGATGGAAGATTTTCTCTCTCTCTCTCTCCTTTTCTCTCTCCTTTTCTCTCTGTATTTCTGCTTTTCAAATAAATAAATCAATCTTAGGACATTCTTTCAATTTGACATTGTTTTTATTTTAAATTTTTTTAATTTATTTGACAGATAGAGTTAGACATTGAGAGAGAGAGACAGAGAGAAAGGTCTTCCTTCCGTTGGTTCACCCCCCAAATGGCTGCCAAGGCCGGGGCTATGCTGATCTGAAGCCAGGAGCCAGGTGATTCCTCCTGGTCTCCCATGTGAGTGCAGGGCCCGAACACTTGGGCCATCCTCCACTGCCTTCCTGGGCCACAGCAGAGAGCTGGACTGGAAGAGGAGCAGCCAGGACTAGAACCCAGTGCCCATATGGGATGCCAGTGCTGCAGGCAGAGGATTAACCAAGTGAGCCATGGTGCCGGCCCTCAATTTGATACTGTTACACTGGCCCCATGTTGGCAAGATTGCTTCTTAAAGAGAGGGTCAGAGTTTTATCTTTATTCCAGTGGTAGTTTTGTAGAAACAACTATTTTGTACTCAGGTTTAATTTTCTAACATAGCCTTCAATTGACAATTTAATGAAAATAACCAGTGCATCTTTTATAAGCAAGTCTAATAACAAAAAGAAGTGAGTCTTAGTATGCACATAGCATGGAGGAAAATGTAGTGGATGACAACGTATTCATTGTGAGGATTTGGCCTTAGCTTAAGTAATGCCTTGCAGACACAGTGGTGCTCACCATATTCCAAAGTTCCTGTGCATTTCGCAGCCTCCTCTGCTGTTAGGTTGGGGTCATGTGACTAGTTTTTTTTTTTTTTTTTGACAGGCAGAGTTAGAGAAAGAGAGAGATAGAGAGAAAGGTCTTCCTTCCGTTGGTTCACCCCCGAAATGGCCGCCAAGGCTGATGCGCTGCACCGATCCGAAGCCAGGAGCCAGGTGTTTCCTCCTGGTCTTCCATGTGGGTGCAGGGCACAAGGACCTGGGCCATCCTCCACTGCACTCTTGGGCCACAGCAGAAAGCTGGACTGGAAGAGGAGCAACCAGGACAGAACCGGTGCTCCAACGGGGATTAGAACCCTGAGTGCAGGCGCCAGCCCAGTGAGCGGCCGGCAGGGTCATGTGATTAGTACCAGCCAATAGAAACCAAAAGATGGTGTAAGATATTTTTATTTTGTCTTTCTCTACTATCTGAAAACCCAGAAGCCATTGCTGAATTAAAACATAAGACCCATAACTTGAGTCCTTGATAGACTGTGGAACTGAGTTCATTTCATTGCAGTATAACACTGAGAATTATTTTTTACTGGGGGTTAACATCTTACGTCAAACAATTTTGCCTTTCCTGACTAGTGATGGACATTTAACAAAAAAACAAAAAAGAGAGCCTTTTTTTTTTTTTAAAAAAAAGGTTTATTTTATTTAAAGAAGAAAGTGACAGAGCAAGAGTGAGTTGGTGAAAGAGATCGTCCATTCACTGGTTCGCTTCCTTAATGGCTGCAATGACTGGGGCTGGGTCAGGCCAAAGCCAGGAGCCCAGAGCTTCATTCTGGTCTCCTATGTGGGTGGCAGGGGCCCACACATCCGGGCCATTCTCCAGTGCCTTTCCAGACATATTAACAGGGAGTTGGATTGGCAGCAGAGCAGCTGGGACTTGAACTGGTGCTCCAGTATGGAATGCTGATGTCTCAGGTGGCAGCTTAGCTTGCTGTGCCACAACCTGGCCCCAAGAAGAGAGTTCTTAAGTTATAGGGTCGGTTTATTGTGTCAATGGGAGTTAAGAGACTATATTTTTTGGGACTAGCATTGTGTCATAGTGGGTAAAGCTGTTGCCTGCAACATCAACAACCTATATGGGCTCCAGCTTGGGTACAGGCTTCTCCACTTCTGATTCAGCTTCCTGCTAATGGCCTGGGAAAATTGGCAGAAGATGGCCCAAGTGTTTGGGCCCCTGACACCACGCTGGAGATCCAGATGAGGGTCCTGGCTCCTGGCTTGGCCTGGCATAGCACTGGCTTTTGCAGCCATCTGGGGAGTGAACCAGAGGATGGACGATACCCTTCTTTCTGTCTTTCCCTCTTTCTCTAATTTTGACTTTGAAATCAATCAATCTAAAATATGAGACAGAATTTCTAAAAAAAATTTGTTTATTTATTTGAAAGGCAAAGTTATAAAGAGAGAGGGAAGAGAAAGAGAGAAAGAGAGGTCTCCCGTCCTGGAGAGTGGAGCAGTGGGGACTCAAACCGATGACCACATGGGATGCTAGCATTGCAAGTGGCAGCTTAATCCACTGTGCAGCATTGATGGCCCCTAAGAGACTGTGTTTTAATGAACATTTATTTGCTTATATCCACCGTAATGTGTGTGACTAAGACAGTGCTCCTGTAGCACATGCTGTCGTGTTTCATTTAGATTCCTCCTTTCAGGACTGAAGATTTACTCACTCAGTGGGAATGTTGCCATCTGAAAGCCCTGCTTCCAAATTGCCTTAGGTGACAAGAGCTGCCTCAACCACTTACATAAAATACAGTGCGGTATTTCAACACACATATACATAGCATAAACAATCATAGTAGGCAGCTAGCCTTTATAATTCCTTTCATTTCCTTTTTAATTTTTATTTAAAAATTTTAAGGTGAACAAATTTCATATATTTCATATACACATATTCAGGAGCACAGCAATACTTCCCACCCCACCCTCCCTCCTGCTCATTCTCTCACCTTCCCTCCTCCTTCCTTTCTCATTTCCTTTGTATTTGGAACCTACCAGTTCCTTCTATTCCAGCTGTTTTTACTGAATATAATATGTTATTGTGAACTATGATCTTCCAGTTTTTTTTTTTTTTTTTTTTTTTTTTACAGGCAGAGTAGACAGTGAGAGAGAGAGAGACAGAGAGAAAGATCTTCCTTTGCCGTTGGTTCACCCTCCAATGGCTGCTGCGGCCGGCGTGCTGCAGCCAGTGCACAGCGCTGATCCGATGGCAGGAGCCAGGTGCTTCTCCTGGTCTCCCATGGGGTGCAGGGCCCAAGCACTTGGGCCATCCTCCACTGCACTCCCTGGCCACAGCAGAGAGCTGGCCTGGAAGAAGGGCAAATGGGACAGAATCCGGCGCCCCGACCGGGACTAGAACCTGGTGTGCTGGCGCCGCTAGGCAGAGGATTAGCCTATTGAGCCGCGGCGCCGGCCTTGGTCTTCCAGTTTTTAAAACATTTCATATACAAGGCCAAAGTTTCTTTTTGTTCATCACCAATGTAATGCTTGCCTCTCTCTCACACCAATAATTTTCTTTTTTCTCCTCAGTTTGGTATATATATATGTAATATATAAGTCAGAGTTATGAAAGTCAGAGTTATACACAGAGAGCAAGAGGCAGAGAAAGAGAGAGGTCTTCCATCCACTGGTTCACTCCTGAGATGGCTGCAATGGCTGGAGCTGCACTGATCCGAAGCCAGGAACCAGGTTCTTCTTCCCAGTCTCCCATGTGGGTGCAGGGGCCCAAGGACTTGGTCCATCTTCCACTGCAGAGAGCTGGATTGGAAGTGGAGCAGCCGGGACTTGATCCAGCGCCCTTATGGGATGCTGGCACTGCAGGTGGCGAATTTACCTACTACGCCATAGTGCCGGTCCCTGGTATGTGTTTTTTTTAAAAAGAGATTTATTTATTTCTTTGAAAGTCAGAATGAGAGAGAGAGAGAGAGAGAGAGAGAGAGATCTTCCAACTGCTGGTTCACTTCCCAAATGGCTGTAATGGGTCAGGTCAAAGCCAGGAGCCAAGAGCTTCATCTGGGTCTTCTGTGTGGTTGCAACGGCCAAACACTTGGGCCATCTTCCCCTAATTTCCCAGGGGCATTAGTAGGCAGCTGTATCAGAAGTGGAGAAGATAGGAATTGAACTGGTGCCCATAAGGGATACTGGTATCACAGGCTATGGTTTTACTCACTATGTCACTGTCTCAGCCCCTGGTATAAATGCTTTCAATAGTTTTTAATGCATTTTTATGTATATGTTGGTACATGCCAATGACACAGACTGTAGATATCATTTTTTAAAAGATTTATTTTATTTATTTGAAAACCAGATTCACAGAGAGAGAGGGAGAGTGAGAGAAAGAGAGAGAGATCAAGCTTCTATTCTCTGTCTCACTTCCCAAATGGCTGCAATAGTTGGGGCTGGGCCAGGCTGAAGCCAGGAGCCAGGAACTCCATACAGGTCTCCCATATGGGTGGCAGGGGTCTAACTATTTGGGCCATCTTCTGTTAGTTTCCCAGACACATTAACAGGGAGCTGGATCAGAAGTGGAATAGCCAGGAGTTGAACCAGTGCTCTGATAAGGGGTGAAAACATTGTAGGCAGAGCTTTAACCTGCTATACAACCATGCTTTTATCAGTGAATAGCATGATTTGGAGGCATTTACATAATTCCATATATAAATTATAAATTTTATTATATTTTACTGCTTTTTTATTTTTAACTTTTATTTAATGAATATAAATTTCCAAAGTACAGCTTATGGATTACAATGGCTTCCCCCCCCATAACGTCCCTCCCACCCACAACCCTCCCCTTTCCCACTCCCTCTCCCCTTCCATTCACATCAAGATTCATTTTCGATTCTCTTTATATACAGAAGATCAGTTTAGCATACATTAAGTAAAGATTTCAACAGTTTGCTCCCACACAGAAACATAAAGTGAAAAATACTGTTTGAGTACTAGTTATAGCATTAAATCAGAATGTACAGCACACTAAGGACAGAGATCCTACATAGGGAGTAAGTGCACAGTGACTCCTGTTGTTGAATTAACAAATTGACACTCTTGTTAATGGCATCAGTAATCACCCTAGGCTCTTATCATGAGCTGCCAAGGCTATGGAAGCCCCCTGAGTTCACCGACTCTGATCATATTTAGACAAGGCCATGGTCAAAGTGGAAGTTCTCTCCTCCCTTCAGGGAAAGGTACCTCCTTCTTTGATGACCCATTCTTTCCACTGGGATCTCACTCGTGGAGATCTTTCATTTAGTTTTTTTTTTTTTTCCAAAGTGTCTTGGCTTTCCATGCCTGAAATACTCTCATGGGCTATCTATCATTATGATCAATTGTGAACAGAAATTGATCACTGGGACTAGTGAGATGGCATTGGTACATGCCACCTTGATGGGATTGAATTGGAATCCCCTGGTATGTTTCTAACTCTACCGTTTGAGGTAAGTCAGCTTGAGCATGTCCCGAATTGCACATCTCTTCCCTCTCTTATTCCCACTCTTATATTTAACAGCGATCACTTTTCAGTTAAGTTTCAGCACTTAAGAATAATTGTGTATTGATTACAGTATTCAACCAAAAGTATTAAGTAGAACAAACAAACAAAAAATACGAAGAGGGATAACATATTAAGTTGTTCATCAACAGTCAGGGTGAGGGCTGATCAAGTCACCGTTTCTCATAGTGTTCATTTCACTTTAACAGGTTTCCTTTCTGGTGCTCAGTTAGTTGTCACCTATCAAGGAGAACAAGTGGTATTTGTCCCTTTGGGATTGGCTTATTTCACTCAACATAATGTTTTCCAAATTCCTAACAGGGATCACTTTTCAGTTAAAATTTAAACACCTAAGAATAATTGTGTGTTAATTAAAGAGTTCAACCAATGGTACTAGAACAAAAAAAATACTAAAATGGATAAAGTATTACATTGTATATCAACAGTCAGGACAAGAGCTGATCAAGTCACTGTTTCTCATAGTGTCCATTTCACTTCAACAAGTTTCCCCTTTGGTGCTCCATTAGTTGTCGCCGATCAGGGAGAACATATGATATTTGTCCCTTTGGGACTGGCTTAATTCACTCAGCATGATGTTTTCCAAATTCCTCCATCTTGTTGCAAATGACTGGGTTTTGTTGTTTTTGACTGCTGTATAGTATTCTATAGAGTGTAAATTTTATTATATTTTACTGCTTTAATATATCCTAGTTTTGGCTATCTATGCTTGATTCGGTCATTTGTTGTACTTGGTGATCCAATCTTTAGTCATTTAGTATCTGCCTTTTTTATATTGTTAAACTAAAAGTATTGACATTCTGCTATTACAACATTTATCTTTGGGCTTTTCTCCTTGTTTAATTATAAAAATTGAAGAATTATTTATGACTTTATAAATGTCATTTATGTAACCGACTTTTCTAGTTTGCTGTGGAGCTGTCATACTTGAAGCCCCACTCAGTGATGTTCTGAGTTGAATCCACTGTTCCTTGGATCTTTTGCCTTCCAATTTCCTGGTTAGCAACCTAATTTTATTAAACCATGTACTTATGTTTCCAATAAAACTGAATGACAAATAAATTCTACATCTTTTCATGCCTGATAGGATTTTTATTCTGTTTTCATGACTGATGGCCATGAAAGACTTCTGTATTTGTTTTTTTTTTTTTTAAAGATTATTTATTTATTTGTTTGAGAGGCAGAGTTACAGAGAGGGAGCAACAAAGAGAAAGGTCTTCCATCTGCTGGTTCATTTCCCAGATGGCTGCAAGAGTTGGAGCCGAGACAATCTGAAACCAGGAGCTGGCCTCCAAGCTATGTGTTTGTGAATAGCAATAATTATCCTCGGGGCCAATACTGTGGCATAGTGGGTTAAGGCATCACCTGAAGTGCCGGCATCCCATATGGGCACCGGTTCAAGTTCTGGCTGCTCTATTTCCCTGCTAATGTGCCTGGGAAAGCAGTGGAAAATGGCCCAAATGTTTGGGCCTCTGAACCCACATGGGAGACCCGGATGAAGCTCCTGGCTCCTGGTTTCAGCCTGGCCCAGCCCTGGCCATTGTGACCATTTGGGGAGTGAGCCAGCAGATAGGTATCTACCTCTCTCTCTCTGCCTCTCCCTTTCTGTAACTATGCCTTCAAATAAATAAATATTTAAAAAAATTATCTTTTAGAACTGCAATTTTTTTTCTGATTTTAATGGCAGAAGTTTCTGACAGTTTGAACTTGGGCCAGTTTTTTTAAACAAATTATCTATCTATCTATCTATCTATTTTCATGTACTTCAAGGTAGAAAGAGAGCAAGAGGGAGAGAGGCATATCTTCCATCCACTGGTTCCTTTCCCAAATGCCAAATGCCTGCAACAACTAGTGCTGGGGCAGGTTGAAACCAGGAGCCTAGAACTCCAGCTAGGTCTCCAAAGTGGGTGGCAGAGGCTGAAGCACCTGGGCCATCATCTATTACCTCCCAGGATGAATTGGCAGGAAGCTGGTTTGGAAGTGGAACAGATGGGACTTGAACCAGCACTCTGATATGAAACGCAGGTGTCCCAAGCTATTTATTTATTTTCTTTTTCTTTTTTTAACTATTATTTAATAAATATAAATTTCCAAAGTACAGCTTTTGGATTACAGTGGCTTTTTCACCCCATAACTTTCCTCCCACCCGCAACCTTCCCATCTCCCGCTCCCTCTCCCATTCCATTCACATTAAGATTCATTTTCAATTATCTTCATGTACAGAATATCAGTTTTGTATATATTAAGTAAAGATTTCAACAGTTTGCACCCACACAGAAACACAAAGTGTAAAGTACTGTTTGAGTACTTTGTGTTGTACTAAATCACATTGTATAACACATTAAGGACAGAGATCCTACATAGGGAGTAAGTGCACAGTGACTCATTTTGTTGACTTAACAATTGACACTCCTGTTTATGGTGTCAGTAATCACCCCGGGCTCTTGTCATGAGTTGCTAAGGCTATGGAAGCCTTCTGAGTTCGCTGACTCCGATCTTATTTAGACAAGGTCATAGTCAAAGTGGAAGTTCTCTCCTCTCTTCAGAGAAAGGTACTTCCTTCTTTGATGGCCCATTCTTTCCACTGGGATCTCACTCGCAGAGATCTTTCATTTAGTTTTTTTTTTTTTTTTTTTTTTTTTTTTTTTTTTTTTTTTTTTTTGCCAGAGTGTCTTGGCTTTCCATGCCTAAAATACTCTCATGGGCTCTTCAGCCAGATCCGAATGCCTTAAGGGCTGATTCTGAGGCCAGAGTGCTGTTTAGGACATCTGCCATTCTATGAGTCTGTTGTGTATCCCACTTCCCATGTTGGATCATTCTCTCCTTTTTAATTCTATCAGTTAGTATTAGCAGACACTAGTCTTGTTTGTGTGATCCCTTTGACTCTTAGACCTATCATTATGATCAATTGTGAACTGAAACTGATCACTTTGTTTAGTTAGATTGCATTGGTACATGCCACCTTGATGGGATTGAATTGGAATCCCCTGGCATGTTTCTAACTCTACTATTTGGGGCAAGTCTGTTTGAGCATGTCCCAAAATGTACACCTCCTCTCTCTCTTATTCCCACTCTTATATTTAAAAGGGATCACTTTTCAGTTAAATTTAAATTTATTTTTTAAAGATTTATTTATTTATTTGAAAGTCAGAGTTACACAGAGAGAGGAGAGGCAGAGAAAGAGAGGTCTTCCTTCCGTTGGTTCATTCTCCAATTGGCTGCAACAGCTGGAGCTGCGCCAATCTGAAGAGAGGATCCAGGAGCCTTCTCCAGGTCCCCCATGTAGGTGCAGGTGTCCAGGTATCTGGGCCATCCTCCACTGCTTTCCCGGGCCACATCAGAGAGCTGGATTGGAAGTAGAGCAGCCAGGTCTCGAACCAGCGCCCATATGGGATGCTGGCGCTTCAGGCCAGAGCGTTAACCTGCTGCGCCACAGCACCGGCCCCACAAGCTGTGATTTAATCAGCTGTGCCGCAACGTCTACTTCTTGAGTCAGTTTTTGCCTATTCTGTTTCTACTCAGTGACTATGATTTTCCCTGAACCATTTGTGGACAAATTTTGAGCAACATATTTAGGGGTGTGTCATTTTCCTTGATTCTGTTAAAAATCTTGATAGTCCCTTTCTCTGTAAAGAATTAGGTTCCTTATGCCTAGAAGATGTTTTTTTTTAAATTTGTTTTGGTAATTTACCCTTTCATTTTCTCTGTGGTTCTTTCTATCTCTGCCACTTGATGGTGTGCCTTTTGGGTCTATTCGTTATGTGTTACCTTTTCTAACGTATATTATATCTATTTGTATTCTTTAATTTCAAAGAGATTTTCCTGATTCAATTTTCTAATATTTCTATTAAAATTTCCAATTTTAAAATAGCATCCCATTATTATTTATATAGCTGCAGTATCTTTCTACTTTTAAGAATTCTAATTAGAAATATTTTATGTAGGTTATTTGTCCTTATATGAACTTTTTCTACTAATGTTTTATAATTTATTTATTTGAAGGGCAGAAACTCACAGAGAAAGATAGAGACAAATAGAAAGACATAGGGAGGGCTTCTGTCCACTGGACCATTCCCCAAATGCCTGCAATATGGGATTGGGCCAGGTGGAGCCAGGAGCCTTGAACTCAATCTGAGTCTCCCATGTGGGTGTTAGGGATCCACATACCTGAGCCATAACTGTTGCTTCCCAGGCTGTGCAGAGTGAGGAAGCTGGAATTAGAGTAGAGTTGGGACTGGAACCCAATCACTCTAATATGGAATGTGGGCATCCCAAACACTGTGCCAATACCTTGCCCTCTACTAAATTTGTTATCATTCTGTCTTTATTTTATTCTAGTCTTCTCTTTTGTACTGCAGATTTTAATGAAATATCTAGTCTGCCTTGCTCATATACTCTTCATCTACTGGTTTCATCTCAAGATACATTTCTTCAAGCCTCTAAGCTTCACCGAATTATACCTGGCCCTGGCCCTGCTCAATACTCTCTCACTGTATTCCTCTCTCTCTCTTTCTTTCTCCCTTTATCTCTGTGTCCTTTCACTGGAGTATAAGTCCAGTGAAGACAATGAATGTATCTGTATATGTCTGTTTTTAAATTATTTTAGTACTCAGGATGTAGCACGGTACTGCTTACAAACCTGGTCATTGTCTCATGAATGATTGAATTAATATAAATATATTCAGAATTTGAGCTTAGTCCAGTCAATAATAAAGCAAAGATCATTTTATTCTTTTTTTAAGATTTTTTTATTTATTTGTTTAAGAGGGTAGATGTGGGGAGCAATTCGGACTATACTGTTACTGGAATTAAGATTTATTCTATGCATCTGCTCTCCCACAATATGGCGCTGGGAGAGAAGTAAACAGCTTCTACCCAGCTGCCTCTCACCAACTTGACAAGCTGCAGGAGCTGCTCCTGATTGGAGGAGAGCGGCGTGCTCGGCGTGTGGGCAGCCGAGTTGGGATTGGTGGAGAGGACTATATAGGAGGAGAGAGACGGCATGGTGGTGTGGGTTGGTTGGAGAGTGCGTTGGAGAGTTCGCGGGGAAGTTCGTTACTTCGTTCTTTCTCATTTCTCTCTACTCATTCTTGCTTTGGGAGTTTGCTGTTTACTTATTCTTACTTTACTATAGAAAGGACTTGTAAAGAAAGGGGAACAACAAGCGCCCGGTCCGGTGCGGCTCCTCCGCGTGCGGAGGAGCAGCAAGTGGTTCCGTGACTCGGATAGGAAACCTAGGAGGGAAAGACCGGGAAGAAGTGGGAAATTACTGGAGAGAGAGACTAGCAAAGAGCCTAGGGGAAGGCCGGACGGAAAGAGTGCCGGTGAAAAGCTAGTTAAAACCTAGGAAAAAAGCCGCGGGGGAAGAAAATTAGAAGCTAGGAAGGAGGTATTAACTGGGAACGTCTGGGAGACTCAGTCTTCCATTGCGCCCACTGCTCCAACATGTCACAGACGGTACAGACAATGGAGTTCTTTGGCTACTCTTTGCCCACTGGCTACCTCTTCCTCCTGCTGGGCACCATCCTCTGTTTCTCCCTAAAGATCATCTATGGGCTAAATATGGTTTCTCTCTCTCTCTCTTCCTACTCCCCACCTCCTCGCAGCTTTTCCTCTAAGCAAGGGAAACGAGGGGGGAGGAAAACTCATGCATTCGTAAGAGCAATCGTAGAGACGTCCCCCTGGTTTCCACAGCAGTGGAGGCAGGTGGGACGGAAAATGCGCGAGGCTGGGGAACCGATAGAAGTGCTGAAGCTGTGGCAACTCGTTGATCAGGTGCTTCAGAACCCCACGGAAGGGATCGAGTTGTTGCTTAATGAGGGGAGTGAAATGCAGGAAGAATTATGGCAGGGCAGCCAGGCGAGCAACTATTGTAACGAACAAGTGAGAAGAAAATCAAAGAAGGATTTAGAGAGCCAGGAAGCTTATGGGGGGGAGAAGGAAGCTGAGGAGGGAACCTCGCCCCTGAGAGAGATGCCAAGAATATATCCTGGCCATACAAGGCTGGCAAATTCAACCATAAAGGATGAATCACCACCCCGGTATCGCCCATTGGTACTACCAAAGTTTCCTCCTGTAAAGAAAAGCCCCTTTTTTCCATATGAGATTGAAGAAGAGTGGGAGGAAGAAGGAGTGATGGAGGGAGTAGGTATGCAGGAGGAGCTAGAAAGGCCAAGAACCGAAAACAAGCAAAGGGGAGCTGTTTATAGAAAACCTGCTTGGGAGCAGTACCAGGAACCAGGCCAGGTGTTTCCTGTAATTCAGGATCCACAGGGAAACAGGGGATGGACGCCTCTTGACCATAAATTACTTAAAGAGTTGCAGCAATCAGTACAATTGTATGGGCCCCATGCAAGTTACACTCAGGCAATCCTTGATAACATTGGGCAGCAAGGCCTAATACCTGAGGATTGGAGAAACTTAGTAAAGGCGGTGTTAGGCGGGGGTGACTTCCTCTTATGGCTAGCTGCTTATAAAGAATTTGCGCGAGAATATTCAAAGCAGAACTATCAAACAGGGAATCAAGCATGGGATGAGGAAATGTTAAATGGAGAAGGGCGATTTGCCAGTCCCGATGAGCAGGCCCGATTACCAACAGCTGTCCTCTTACAGGTGAGAGAGATAGCAAGAAGAGCCTGGAAGGTGATACCCAGAAAAGGAGAAGTAAGACACAGCCTAACTAAGATAGTACAGGGCCCTACCGAACCTTACGCTGATTTCGTGAACCGATTAATGGAAGCAGCAGGAAACATTTTCGAAACCGTGGAAGAAGCAATGCCCTTAGTCAAAAGATTGGCGTATGAACAGGCCAATAAAACATGTCGGGAAGCTCTTAGACCATGGCAGCATAAGGACATCCCTACCTTTTTGAAAATCTGTAGGGATGTCATGGATGATGTAGTTTCTGGATCACATGCTGCAGTAGCAGTAACCCGACAATTTAGACAGAACATGAGGGGACGTATATGCTTTAGATGTGGTCGAGAAGGGCATCTAATGAGGGAATGTAGGGCCAGATTTCCAGCCCGAGATCGGCAGGGCATAGAGAACTCGAGAAGACCAGGCCTTTGCCCACGCTGTAGAAGAGGAAATCATTGGGTCAGTGAATGTTACTTTAAAATAAACAGCGCAGGCAATCCCCTGAGGATGCCCAATGAGCCAGGCCCCATAAGAAGATCAGGTGTATATGGTCAACAGCAAAAAAACGGAATGTGGGCCCCTGCACCCCGGGGCCAAAACAATCGGTGGGTGCCACGGTCCCAAAACCAAATATTTACCGCGCAGAGTTACGAGCCACCGAATATTCGGTACTGACACCTCAAATGGGGCCACAAGCCATAGAGGTGAGGGCAGAAACAATTTCAGCGGAGCATAACGGACTTGGAATAATCGTAGGAAAAGAAACAAATGCTTTGAGAGGCCTAATGGTCATCACCGGAGTCATTCAATTACCTTTTGATAAGTTAAAAGTGCTAATACAATCTACAAAGGGTATTATTCAAATCAAACCAGAAGAACCTGTGGCTCAAATACTGATCATGATTGGAGCGCAGGATGTTAATGGACCCCAAGGGGAGAAATTTGCAGCCTTGTCCCTATCTCTAGCAGATCGACCTCTGTGGACCTTAACCATTAGAGGAAAGTCGATTCAGGGCCTGCTAGACACAGGTGCGGATGTAAGTATAATTTCGGAAAATGATTGGCCGAAGTCATGGCCCCTTCAGCCAGGAGATAATACTTTAGTAGGCCTAGGTGCGGCCATGACACCATCAAGGAGTGCTCAGGTGCTTCATTGGCAGGATCAAGAAGGGAACAAGGGAAATGTGCAACCTTATGTTAGTGCACTCCCCATCACATTATGGGGAAGAGACATTTTAGAACAATTGGGACTGACGTTAACAAATGAGGATCAATTGGAGAGTTCTACAGGACGGCGTATTATGTATAAAAAGGGATATCAGGAGAGAGGATTAGGCTCCAGAGAAGGCAGAAGGGACCTAGCCCAGCCCAAAGGCGATTTTAAAAGACAGGACACGGGTTTTTCGTGGGGGCCACTGAGATGCAGCCGCTGCCATTGTCATGGCTGGACAACAAGCCAAAGTGGATACCACAGTGGCCCCTTACCCAGGAAAAGTTGGCTGCGGTAAATGATATAGTATCACAACAATTAGAGGCAGGCCATTTGCAACCATCAACCTCCCCATGGAATACGCCAATATTCGTGATAAAGAAAAAATCAGGGAAATACCGGTTGTTGCATGATTTACGGGCTGTTAATCAGCAGATGCAACCCATGGGGGCATTGCAACCCGGACTCCCGGTTCCTACTATGATTCCAAAGCATTGGCCACTAATAGTACTCGATCTGAAGGACTGCTTTTTTAGCATACCTCTACATGAACAAGACACTCAGAGGTTTGCTTTCACCGTACCTTCCATTAATCATCAAGGTCCCGACAAAAGATATGAATGGAAGGTGCTTCCCCAAGGAATGACCAACAGTCCTGCCATATGCCAGCTATATGTTGACCAGGCAGTAGAGCCGGTTCGACAACAGTGCCCAAAGGTACAAATTTTACATTACATGGATGACTTGTTAATAACGGCTGAAAGTGAAAGTCACCTAATGGAAGCATATAAGCTGCTGCTATTATATTTGGGAAAAGTTGGGTTACAAGTAGCGCCAGAGAAAATACAAAAAGGGGAAGTAGTACAGTACTTAGGACTTAAAGTAACTTCTGAAAAGGTAACCCCATTAGAATTTGAAATTGCAATAGATGGGTTACAGACCCTTAATGACTTCCAAAAATTATGTGGCAATTTAAATTGGTTGAGGCCCTATTGTAAATTAACTACCGAAGATATGATGCCATTATTCAATATTTTAGAAGGAGATGCCCAGCTTGATTCCCCTCGTAGATTGACAATAGAAGCCCACTTGGCGTTACAGAAAATTGAAAAACAAATTAAAGCAATGCAGATGGAAAGATGTGATCCACAACAAGCCCTAGAAATATTAATTTTTATGGAACAGCTGTATCCCTTCGCAGTCATTTGGCAAGGAGGACCCTTGTTGTTTGTATACCCACATTCACATGCACCGCGTGTACTATACACCCAAGGCATTGCGGTGGCTGATTTAATATTAACAGCAATAAAAAAGGCGACAGAAATGGCGGGGAAGACTCCAAAGCGATGTGTAGTTCCCTTTGCTCAAGAGGCAGTAGAAGCCTTTACAAGGGAATGCTGGCAATGGGCATACATAGTTCTCATTCTACAAATAGAGATTGACAATCACTACCCTCGCCATCCATTTGTTAACTTCTGCACACAGGTTTCAATAAAACGGGTGCAGAAGGTGCGAAGGGATCCAATTCAAGGGGCAGTTACCGTATTTACGGATGGAGCTAAAGGCGGAACAGGAGCAGCTATATTTAACAATCAATGATATTTTGTTTTAACAGCATCCCCTTCTCCACAACATGCAGAATTAGCTATTATCGCAACAGTATTACGCAGAGAGCGCACCCATGAATATTTTGTCTGATAGTGCATATGTGGTGAATGCAGTTCAGATGCTCGCTACACAGTGCCTTATTCTTAAATCCTCCTCAGTCTATTCTTATCTAAGTGAAATTCAGGGGTTATTAAATCAAAGAGAGCATGCTATTTACATAGGCCACATAAGAGCTCATTCTAATTTACCTGGCCCACTTACTCGAGGAAACATGATGGCAGATCACTATTCAAGATTCTTGCTTGCATGCACCGCTTTGGAACAAGCTAAAGAATATCACTCTAAATGGCATGTTAACACCCACACTTTAAGTTTTAAATTTAATATTCCCCGCAAGCAAGCAGAAGATATCATTAGATCCTGTGAAAAGTGCGTTGTTACCATAGTTCCAAAGATTCCTGCGGGAGCCAATCCCCGTGGCCTTAAACCAGGACATATCTGGCAGATGGACGTTACACATATCCCCTCTTTTGGGCGACAAAGCTGTGTTCACGTCACTGTAGATACATACTCAGGTGTAATTATGGCCACAGCCATGAATAAAGAAGGAGTACAACAAGTAATCCAACACTGCTTGCAGGCTTTTGCAGCCTGGGGAGTTCCTCATGTGATCAAAACGGATAACGGCCCAGCGTATACATCAAAGCGTTTTGCTGCATTTTTGAAAGAATTCGGAATCTCCCATATTACCGGTATTCCATACAATCCACAGGGGCAAGCTGTGGTAGAACGCGCTCACTTATATTTAAAAAATTTAATAATTAAACAAAAAGGGGGAATAGGGGAAATGGCCACATCCAACAAGGACGTCTTGGCCCTAGCTCTTTATACAATTAATTTTTTGAACAAGAAAAAGAACGGTAAAACACCTGCAGAAATGCATACTCAATCAGCTGATAAGGAATCAATACAGTGGGTAATGTGGAAGGATTTACAGGACAACCAATGGAAAGGCCCGTTCCCCTTACTCAGAAGAGTACGAGGCGCCGTTTGTTTTTTTCCACAGGGTGTGGCACAACCAATATGGACCCCTGAGAGAAGAATTCGGTTGATAAACCTGCCAGCAGAAGATCTAGAAGAAGAAAACTCCATTTGAGGAAGAAAACAATGAATAACCAATCCCTGAGATCTTTGGAATACGGGACATTTTTCAACAAACTCTGAAGTAGCACGACAAACAAGAGTCAATAGCATGAAGATCACACTGAACTTTACACAGGCGCGTATCAACGCCAAAAAAATAAAAAGAAAGGGGGATCTGTGGGGAGCAATTCGGACTATACTGTTACTGGAATTAAGACTTATTCTATGCATCTGCTCTCCCACAATATGGCGCTGGGAGAGAAGTAAACAGCTTCTACCCAGCTGCCTCTCACCAACTTGACAAGCTGCAGGAGCTGCTCCTGATTGGAGGAGAGCGGCGTGCTCGGCGTGTGGGCAGCCGAGTTGGGATTGGTGGAGAGGACTATATAGGAGGAGAGAGACGGCATGGTGGTGTGGGTTGGTTGGAGAGTGCGTTGGAGAGTTCGCGGGGAAGTTCGTTACTTCGTTCTTTCTCATTTCTCTCTACTCATTCTTGCTTTGGGAGTTTGCTGTTTACTTATTCTTACTTTACTATAGAAAGGACTTGTAAAGAAAGGGGAACAACAAGCGCCCGGTCCGGTGCGGCTCCTCCGCGTGCGGAGGAGCAGCAGGTAGAGTTACAGACAATGAGAGGGAGAGACAGAGAGAAGGGTCTTCGATCTGTTGATTCACTCCCCAAATGGCCACAACGGCTGGAGCTCCGCAGGCAGAGGATTAACCTACTGCGCCATGGTGCCAGCTCCGATCACTTTGTTCTTATTTCTTGTTGCATATACCTTGTTTTGGAGTACATTTCTGAGTGCTTCATATAGTCTAAAACAGGATTTGGATTTAGGATTTTCTAAAAGTGATAAAAATGATTACAACCTTAAAAATCAATATAACATCAAACAGAATGCTTCTTTACCTATTTTGTTTTAGATTTTCCAAAATATCAAAATACTGTTATGGAAAATTTTAACTACATATAATGGAGAATAGTATGCATGAACAACCCATCATGAGCAGTTTTATAAATCTACCTACTTACTTTCATAAGGACATAGATTGTTTGGAAGATAATTCCAGACATAATGTAATTTCATCAATTATATATATTTTAAAGATGTATTTATTTATTTGAAAGTCAGAGTTACACAGAGTGAGAAGGAGAGGCAGAGATAGAGAGAGGTCTTCCATCTGCTGGTTCACTCCCCAACTGGCCACAACAGCTGCAGCTGAGCAATCCAAAGGCAGGAGCCAGGAGCTTCTTCTGGGTCTCCCATGCAGGTGCAGGGGCCCAAGGACTTGGGCCGTCTCCACTGCTTTCCCAGGCCACAGCAGAGAGCTGGATTGGAAGTGGAGCAGCTGGGACTTGAATCAGTGCCCATATGGGATGCCGGCACTGCAGACTGGGGCTTTAACCTCCTGTGCCCCAATAATTATATTGTTATGAAAATCTAAAACATAGTGACTTTATAAAAACACAACAATGCCATTACCACATTCAAAATTTTATGAATAATTTCTCCATACAATTAGTGACAATTTTTCTTAGTATCTCATAAAAACATTTGATAGTTGTTTTGTTTGAATACATATACAAAATGTGGTATTCGGCTGATATATCCTTTAATCTTTTTTTAGTAACTAGTTTCTTTTTCTGTTCTTTTTCTTTGAAGTTTATATGTTGAAGAAACGGAATTGTTTGTCTTGTAAAATTGCCTGTATTCTGGATTTTGTTGTTTAAATCCCTGTGTTAACATTTGATATGGGATTTTTCACTGGGATCCCAGAAAATAAAAGCACCAATTGATTTTTAAGAAGTTTAAGTTTTAGTCAACAAGTAATAATTTTGTGTATTTATGGGACACAATATGATGTTTCAGTATTTGTATACATTGTAGGATGATCAAATCAAATCAAGTATCATTTTCTGTGATGAAAACACTTGAATCTATCATTTAATTATTTAAAATACACAATTCATTATTAGTAACTGTAGTCACCTTGCTGTGCAGTAGAACACTAGGGCATATTCCTTCTATATAACTACAACTTTGTAGTCATTGACCAAGGTGTCTTTCCTTTCCACTTTCACCCCCACAAACCTCTGGTAATCTCTATTCTACTCTCTACTATGAGTTTGACAATTTAGACTGTCACATATAAGTGAAATCATGCAATATTTTTCTCTCTGTGCCTGGTTTGTTTCATGTAACAAAATGTTCTCTAGGCTCATCTACGTTGCAATTTGCCATTTATTAACAGTCTATCCATCTATCAATTATCTATCTGTCTATCATCTATCTATCTTTCTTCTGACACTTTATTTGAAAGTTATAGAGACAGAGGGAGAGACACAGAGAGAAATCTATCCACTCATTCACTCCCCAACAAGCCAAAATGGAAGCTCTATCCTGTTCTACATGGGTGGCAGGGGCCAAGTTCCTGGGCCATCTTCAGGATGGGAGCTGGATCAGAAATGGAGCAGTCAGACTTGAGCAGATTCTCATATGGGATGCCAGTATTGCAGGCGATGGCTTTCCCCACTGTGCTACAATATTCGCCCTCTTCTGACATTTTTTTAAGCATTCGTTCATTCATTGATGAACAGTTAGATTATTTCCTATCTTGACTATTGTGGATAATTCTGTAGTGAATATGGAATGCAGGCACATTTTTAGCAAACAGATTCCAATTTCTTTGGATATATGTCCAGTAGTTGTATTGTTGGATCATATGGTAATTCTGTTTTTATTTTTTTAAGCGATCTCCATACTGTTTTCCACAATGGCTGTACTAATTCACATTCCCACCAACAATATCTAGGGGTTCCTTTTTCTCCATATCCTCAGAAACACTTGTTATGTTTTTGCTGATAGCCAATCTAATAGCAGATGTGATAGCACATGATGATGTAACATTTTTATATGTTTTGCTAATAGTCAATCTAATAGGTCTGATAACAGCTAAGCATTTCTCTAATGATTAGAGATATTGAGCATTTTTTATAAGCTTGTTGGCCATTTGTGTGTCTTTTTTTGAAAAGTGACTTTCCAATTCCTTTGTCTATTATTTATTTATTTATTTGTTTGAAAGGCAGAGTGACAGAGGGGGAGGGAGAGAGGGAAGGAGAGAGAGAGAGAGAGAGAGAGAATCTTCCATCTACTGGTTCACTTCCCAGATGGCCACAAAAATTAGGACTGGGCCAGGCAGAATTCAGGCCTGTAACTTCATCCAAGTCCAAGTCTCCCACATGGGTGGCAGGGGCCCAAGCACTTGGGCCAACTTCTGCTGTTTTCCCAGGTGCATTAATGGGAACTGGATCAGAAGCAAAGCAGCATGGACTTGAACCAGAACTCCAATATATGATATTGGCATCCTAGGCAGTAGCTTAACTCACTGTGCCACAATATTGGTGCTTCTTTTTCCTATTTTTATTTTTAATTTTTTAAAATTTTATTTAAGGTATACATACTTCATGCATTTCATGTATACAAATTTAGGAACATAGTGATTCTTTCCACCCTACCCTCCCTCCTGCCTGAACTCCCACCCTTCTTCTTCCTCTCTCTCCTATTCTCATTCTTATTTATTACAAGGATATATTTTCAGTTAACTTTATACTCATAAGGCTAACCCTACACTAAGAAAAGCATTCAACAAATAGTATGAAGAAAAAAAACCCACTCTTCCCCAACAGTTGAGAAAGGGCTGTTCAAAATCATCACATCTCAAGTGTTAATTTCACTTCAGTAGACTGCCTTTTAGGTACTCTGTTAGATACCACAGATCAAGGAAAGCATGGTATTTTTCATTTTGGAACTGGCTGATTTCACAAAGTATAATGGTTTCCAGTTGCATCCATTTTGTTGCAAATGACAGGATTTCTTTTTTTTTTAACCATTGTGTAGTATTCGATAGTGTATATATACCATAATTTCTTAATTTAGTCTTCAGTTGATGGACATCTGGGTTGATTCCATATCTTAGCTATTGTAAATTGAGCTGCAATAAACATGGGGGTACATGGGCCTGATTTAGAATTATCTGCCTAGAAGCACCTGTGGCACCACTCACGCTACTGTGTCTGACATCCATGGTGGCATGGGGAAGTCTATATGATTATTTCTCAGGGCCCTATCTAAGAAAGTACTCCACCTAGGCCTCTTCAACTAGGATCCCTAAATATATTTTTGTTTTTTACCCTTATTACTTTTTCCATCATTACCAGTTGTAAGTGAGGGCAATGTCTTTGGTTCTTCCCAATGCTCACATCCTTGTCTTATTCTGTTGCTCTTCTGATTACATTTATTTTCCTATATACAGAATGCTTTCATCCTCAGGAGAGGAAAATTTCTACTATCACCATGCATTTTTCACAAATCTAAAGTTTTGACTACCAAATTTGACTTTTGGTACTAATATTTTGACATCTGGTTCTTTTGAGATTCTTTTGAGGTTCAAAATTGTTTTCTCTTATTTTTCTGCAGTAACTTAAAAGCTATATTAAAATAAGCATAAGTATATTTAGTATAAGATTTTTAGGATTTTAAATATCTGCTATCAAAAGCCAAACCATGGAGAGAGGGCATGTATTAGCTTCATTGATGCCTGAATTGGGTGGGTGGGTGGGGGTTGTGATAGAACAAAGACATCAGCCTCAGCCATTCTAGCTCATTGCCCAAAAGATAGATAAAATCAGCATTTATCCCTTATCCCTATATCCTTTGAAGTCCCTGAGTTTATTCCTTATTCCTGAATCCCAATTCAGTCTCACATGATATTGTTCCCCACCCCTTGCATTATTCCCCAGGTTTGGAAGCCAGCAGGCCAAACTTAAAGAACCTGTATGAAGGAATTCATCTCTATCAACTGCCCCACTACACTTTGGACCCCTTGTCCACCTGAGAAATAAAAAAGCCCAGCCCCTAGAGTCTGAGCCCTCTGACATGCGTTTGGTCTGTGAGCAGTCTGGCTGTGAGTTCATATCCTGTCTTCTCTCTGTTTCTGCACCCTTTTGTCTTACATTTGGTGCCCCCTGTGAGGAGACACCAATCTGTGTCCCCTTTCCTTATGGGTGGCAGAGGAAAAGTATTCAGACCACAGGAGGAGAGAAATGTTAGCCTCTGCTAAGATCTACAAACAGTTATTAGCAGGTTATACTTGGTTGTTGTGTTACAGAGCATGGAACATGATCTGAGAAATGAGATTAAAAGATCCTGAACTGTAAGAGTTTTCTATTATGTTATGGATTGAAGAGAAATAGTTTCCCCCAAACTCATGCAGAGGTTTAAACTCTGCAGCGTTGTGGTTGTGTTAAAGTGGATGGATTAAGGGCAAAGACTTATCTAATTATGGCATCTGAGAGAAGGGTCTAGTGGAGGTCTTTGGGTCACTAGGGGCATGCCCTTTGTGGGGTGGTTATCCTGAGGGAGTGGTTATATGAGTACAACTTTGGCCTGGCTGTTTCTCTTTCCTGGTTCACCATGTGATCCATTCTCTACCTCTGTATCCAATGCTGCCAACCTCCACCAGATATCAGGTTATAGGGCTGTCTGATCTTGAACTGTGACCTCCAAACTGTGTAAGTCAAAATAAACCCTTTCTCTCCCAAGAAGCTTGTTGTAGGTATTTTTGTTAAGTGATGAAAGTGGACTATTTCATACCCTTAGTCACAGTCTTAGTCAGACTTGAGATGAAAATCAGGAAAAAAAATTGAACAACAGATTTATTAGGGGATATTTATTGCCTTCATATTTGGGTCACTGAGGGATTATGTAGCTGGAAGGACTACCTTAAGGAATCTCACATTAGGTAACACTTGAGGAAAGAAAATTGAGGGAAGAATTCCAAGCATAAGTGAACTCTGGGTGAATGTAGCATCTGAAGTCCATAAAAGAGGTGAGAAGAGAAATGATTGGAAGAGACACAAAATGTGATGAACCAGGCCAGAAAATAGTGCTAGGTTATCCAGCACATCGACTCTTCTTTTGTAGATGGGCAATGTACCTGTAAAAATGGGACAGACATGAGACTGATTGAGGGGCTTTCTGTGCCATCATCATGCCATTTTCCAATTATCCTACAACTTTACAACCATATTTATGTCTACAACATCCGCCCACTTTTGTTCTTCCTTTTTTTGTGGCTGAATCCTTACCTTCACTACCAGGGTGTGATTCACAAGGGTCCTTGCTGTCGGGAGGCACCACCTGAGCGCAGTCCTCGGATGATGAGGATGGTGCCTACTATGATGCCCACGAGGCCCACAGCCAACCCCAGGGCGCAGACCACAGTCTCTGTCAGCTCTGACATGGGGGCTGGGATCTCAGGTTCTGTGAAAGTGAAGTTGCAGAGGTCAGAATACAGAGTATGGGTTTGTGAATCTATCTGTGGAATAGGGTAGGGGAGTTCTGCAAAGAAAAGAAGCACCAGGCTTAGGAAGCAGAACAAAGTTTATCATTAGAACCCCTTCTAAAAGTATGGAAGACAAGTTTTGGAACATGCGAGTTATGGGCTAAAAGGCAGGATGTTTTTGACCTGATAGGCAAGAAGGCATCAAAAAGAAGCAGAACTTATACCTACCCCAGTGTCTCAGAAGTGGCTTCTCCAGGCCCCAGTGCTCCACTCTGCAGTCGTAAATATCATCAGCAGAAGGGAGGAAGGTGAGGTAGCCGATTTTGAAGAAGGTGTGATCACTCTTGGAGAGGAAGCTGGTCTCAAAAACACCTTCTGTGACTGGGTGCCCATTGATCAACCACGAGATGTTGATCACAGGAGGAAAGATGTTGTCCACAAGACAGATGAGGGTGTTGGGCTGCCCCAGCCTCACAGGGGCCTTGGAGAACACTGTCACCTCAGGAACTTCTGTGGTGAGGAAACAGCAGTGGTGTGAGTTGCTGGTAGCTCTGTCCTGGGCTTCTGCACTGCACCACGGAGAAGCCCTCCCACCAGAACTTCCCAACTGATAGTTGAAGAGCTCTTATTTCCCTTCTGCTTGGGAAACACTGGCAATTGCCAATGTTTCAGCAATGTGCCCTACTGTGGAATGCTTATTAAGGTTTTAGAACTAGGGGACTTCTTGAAGGAGGCAAGGAAATACTTATGAGAGAAGGACTTGGTATTACATGGAAATATTTGAATTTTGAGATGAGAGAGGATAAGAGTTCAGTAATAACTGCAAGAAGATCTTGGGCCTCCTTGGAAAGGAGATAGTTTTATATAAGGATGAGTGGGTATCTATCCTTAGGGAAGAAGGGAGAGAGACCTGTTATGAAGGGATGGATTCAAGATGGTGACACTTACTATTGACAGCAGCAGTAGAGTTGGAGCGTTTAATGGTGATGTCCAAGTTGTATTTTTCTGTGGCTATGTTTCCCAGTGCACCCTGTGGATCAAAACTTGCAAATCTGCTAAACTCAGGAAGCCTCCAGATAGTCTCCTTCTTATCCAGGTCTACATAGAACTGCTCATCTCCATCAAATTCATGGGTGTACTGGCCAGAGGGACCATAAGACTGGTAGACGTTTATGCCATAGGAGCCAACGTGGTCAGCTGATGAGTGAAAGATGAGACACAAAAGGTAAAAAAACTTAATAAACAAAGTGACAAAAGAAACTCACTTCCAAATGCTGTGGGTTTCATCTCTGGCAAAGACTCTGGACAAAATTCCCAATGTCTTCTTTAGCCTCCCCTGCATTGGTAGCTGCCCAGTCAGAATGCAGTCTGCCTTTCCCACTATCACGTGTGCCCCACGAGAGCAGAATGTCACATCTTCTTTACTGCTATTCTAACTCAGTGTCTGGCATATTATAAGCTTGTGATAAATATTGTACTGGATGGAAGAAGAAATGAATGAATGATCACAATATTTAGCTTCTGAGATTCAGTTTGCTTCCTTCTGCTTCCTAACTTTTCATCAGTTAATAGCACATTGACTATGGCTCCTCTTCCCAGAACCAGCTCAGAGAAGGTCATTTTCAATACCAACATCCTTTCCTTTTTTTCTTTATAACCAAAGGAAAGCACAGGAATTGATTATTTTAAAAGTTTTACATAACTATTATAAGGTATAGAAAAGGGTATTAAAAAACAACAGCTTTACAAAATACATAAAAACTAAACAATGCTCCTAGGTGTCTATTTTGCTAATTGTAGTGATCCTTAGGGTGGAGTATCTGGTTTCTCTGAAATAAAAATGGAAACTTTATTCAGTTTTACATTTCTGTCATTCACCACCCCATTTTTCCTCTCTGTTTTCTGACTCAGCATTTATTCTCAGTTGAAGGCTCAGTAAGTTGAGGCTCTTCTCCAGTGGACACTGTGCATTTCCGAAGATGCCTAAGCAGAATGGCAACTGATGC
The DNA here is from genome assembly GCF_964237555.1 of Oryctolagus cuniculus. NCBI lineage: Eukaryota > Metazoa > Chordata > Mammalia > Lagomorpha > Leporidae > Oryctolagus > Oryctolagus cuniculus. Next base: position 136,288,350 of record NC_091436.1, read on the forward strand.
AGTCTGTCTCTTCCTAAACCCACCTAACTGTACATTTTATCAAGACATCTGTGAATGTTTAACATTTCATCTTTCCTTGTGTCTTCATTTACTGAATATCAACAAGTGGCAGACAAAGCAGGGAGTAAGGAGAACACCAACCAGGCAAGGTCTCTCCCATCACAAATCACTGACTAGCTGTTGAGTCAGGCAAGTAAAGGAGCAGACACGATATGGTGTGGTGAGTTCTGTGGTAAGGGTATTTACAGCTGTACAGCTTAACAACCTCCACAAGAATCTGCCAGTCAAACCAAGCCCAGGATCTGTTTTGATATTGTTGTCTTAGAACTTCCTGTATATATCTATTCCATCCTGGAGGGTTTTTTTTTTTTTTTTGGCTTAGTCACCAAATTTCTTAGCTAAGTCCTCTCAGTAACTTGTCTATGACCACAATACGGCCTCCAACTCTTTCATTCCAATGCCTTGCTCTCCAAGGTTATTGTCCTCTTCTGACTCACTCTGCTTTACCCAGCAAGATCACCTTTGTTGATCACTTAACAGAGCATCCAACAAATTCTTCATATACATACCATAAATTGTGACTCCCTTTTCTAGCATGAACATAGGCAATCATTTTTTTTCACGTGGAACTTGTCCTAGGCTGCTCACCATTGCTGGAGGACATGATATTCCTGGGACCAGCCCTTCTGCTTTCTTGCACTACATTCTGTTTCCAGCAGTAGTGTGTGCAACCACTAGGGGGCAGACGGCACAACTTTCCATCTCTTAGTCCCTAAAACTTAGTTCATTGTGCACTCAAAAATGTATATTGAATGATAGTTGCTATTGAGGATCACAGAAATTAGGGATAAGGCTAGTGAGCACATGGGTAGCAGCTTCTGCATATGAAAGTCAGGGTGCACTAAGACTTGTGAATTCCATGTACTGTTGCTTTCATGGACCTATTTCTTCAAAAAATACTGAAAATTATGTTTTATGATTGTACTAATGTAAAGATAATTACAGTATGTAACTTCATTTTTCTTCTAATGTTACAAAGAGTTAAACATTTTTATGTAACCCTATAAGGATCATGGGCCTTCAGCATTGTGCCCACTGTGTCAAATGGATATGTTAAATCTGACCAAGATATTCAAGTGCGATATTGAAGACAGGAAATGCAGAACAAATAAGCCAAATGCTCTGGAAGAACGTCTACTATCAAACATAGTAAGAATGGGTGTAGTCAGGGTTAATAAGCTTGCTAACGATGAGAGTAACATCCATTTCATTTTCCCTTTTAACTATTTGATTTTCAACTTTCATTTTTTAAAAATCCATGTCTCTAAAATGGCAGAGAGTCAGGGATGGATCTTGAAAGGAAAGGCAAAGCATGGCATGGAGAAAGGGTGGAAAGAGATGGACAACAATGCAGGGAGACCCAAAGGAGCAAATCATTAATAATTGTACTTGCCCATTTTCCTTTACTAGATGGGCTGAAGAACAGGCTATTTGTATTAATGACTTTAAAATAAAATAATTTGATTTACCAAAATTCTAATCATAAAGTTCTCAATTTTAATAGAAAAGTGAATATATTCCTTTCTTTGCTAAAGAAAAAAATACAATGTTATATCTGTGATAGGAATAAGTAAAAATCAGTAAGTGTTGGCACTGCTGTGTTTCTACTATTTATAAAGCATATTGACATGCCCATCTTACCCACATGAGGTAACTGAGTTTAAGAGACCCATGTGGTAAAGTCACAACTAAAGCTGGACTGTGTCTCCTGGAAAGCTAACTCATTCCCCACTGATGCCAGTTCTCAGCACTGTGTCCAAATCTAAACTGGAGAAAAAGACGTCTTAACTGTATGTGGGTATAGCATACATAATTCATGGAACTATTTAACCCAAAATATATTATGGAGACATATAAAAAGCTTCAAACATTGGTCAGGGAAATTTGGGAATAATAGTTCATAAATATTTAATAATGAAATGTGGTCCACTGTGGAAATGACCCTGGACTTTGAGGTATTCATGATCGAGTGTCACAGAGACTTCCAGGCCACGTTCCCTGGCTCTGTCATAAATGCAAGAATATCCTTAGGGAACTCTCAACAGCACAGGTAGCAAAGAAATTGGGTTGGGGCTTTAGTTTCCCAAAAGAGCAACAGCTATAATTTTTAAACCTCTTAATACTGAGAAGGCCGATAGGAAATCTCTACTATTTCTTAGCCAATTTCTATCTCTTTTTTCAGCTCCAGGGGACAACCATCAGCCATGCACTCACCCACAATGTCCTCAGCTCTGCACGGGCTCATCATGGTGGTCAGGGCAAGGGCCCCCAGGATCAGTGCTTTGTTGGGAATCATTCTCTTCTCAAGGTGGTCCCAGCAGCTGCTGCTCTGAGGTGCACAGAAATCGAGGACTGAGCCAACTAATCTAAAGAGGACCCAAACCAAACCCCTTCAGGTCAGCATTTGGCCAATCAGAAAAATCTCCTATGGTGACACCTCAGTTGCCAGCTGCAGAGCCTGTTTCAAGAGGCCCAGAGGCAAAAAAGGGAAATCCCCTGCTTCTGATGCCCGCTTCTAGAGTGTACCGAGAGAATTCTCCACGAGTGGAGGGAGGACACTGAATCAGAGCTTTCTCTCATGTGTGTGTGTCTGCGAGTAGCATGGGGGTGGGGACTATGCGTCAGCAATATGTTGTCCTTCAGGATTTTCTGAGTTATGGTTCCCAGAATTCTTCCCTGAGTTGATTCCCCTCTGTGGCAGTCCTCACCCCCTCCCTGTTCTCTGGCTTCTGAATGTGGGTTAGCTGTGTTTCTTTGTGTACCCACAGTGCACATGGAGTCCTCTAGATCTTAAGTTGACCTGCCTACCCAGGTGATCTCTGTCGGCAGTAGCTTTTTCTACTTGAATAAACCCAGTTGGCCAAATTCTTCTCAAATTCTCAAAAGCTTCACGTGTTTTCTGTCAGGGCAGCAAAAGGGGTAATAATGCCATGAGATGCCAAAGTAACTGCATGAGTTTTATACAGATTTTTTTCCTGTTTTGAGTAATCTTTGTATTTTGTGTTTTGGTGTCAAGACTTCTACTGTATTGCAGTAGCTGAAAGTGTTTAAAAAAAAAAAAACAGAGTCCAGAGTATCAAAGTAAAAATAAGATGGGCTTTGTAATAAAATAAATAATCTTTTAGTACTGGCCTTGATAAGCTGCACCATCTTGGTAAAATTACTCGAAATACCTAAGCCTTGGAGCTATTTTTTATAAAGTGGGATGAAAACTATTATATGATATTTAATATCATGAAGTTATAAAAAAGCACAAATGATAAAATTCAAATGTAAGGATACTTCAAGAAATTTATGAGAATTAAAAGATGAATTTATTTTGGTGCAAGCAATTTTTTTGAAATTCATGCATTTTTTTCATAATATTTTCATGAACTTTGCAAAGATCCCTCACATAGTCCAGTGCCTGGCACATGACAAATATTTTCAAGTGATAGATATTGTATAATGACAAATACTCAGAATGATAACAACAATAATAACATCATGCCTACCCAGGGACAGCCTGTAACCTCAGCAACTGAGCCTTCTCCCTGAGCCACTGTGAGTGTGTAGGAGCTTGTGAGGCACAGAAGCCCTAAGCAGTTGCTGGGAAACACAGTTGTGCTCAGCGGGCTCCCTCACTTGTCTGCAGCATTCGTTCAGCTAGGATTTCTGGGCTTCTTTCCATGTGGGCTGCTGATCCAGCAAGGCTGGCTGAGGCTTGTTCCTAGGTGATAGAGGGCTCCCTCATTCACGAAAGAAAAAGCAGGGCCTCTTGAACTTAAAATTAGAACTGAAAGCATCACTTCCATTATATTCTACCTGTCAAAGCAAGTCACAGTACCAGGTGAAGTCAGGAGGTGGATTAATAAGTTTTCACCATTTTTTACGATTTATCAATCATGTCCTCTGGTAAATTTGCTGTCTGAGGATTGCAGAATCTCCATATTTGAAACCGATTCCAACTTGTAATTTTATGTTTACTTTTTTCCCATTGGAAGAACAACTTTCTCAAAGGAGAATGGAATGAAGGACTATTGAATTTTAATATGAAACATTGCTATGATTTGTTCTCAAAAATCTTTTTCAGAATTTTCCAGTTGAAAATATAGGAACTTGGAGAACTGTACGTATTCATTTTATAGTTGCCAAGCATGCCATGTTGATGCAAAGGCCTGAATACTGATAGTCAGTCATGTAATCTCTTCAGTTATAAAGTTAGTGAAGCACATGACCTTGCAAAGGCAACAATTCTGTTTTTTGCTCAACATCATTCCCACTGATTCTTTGTCACCAACAAGTCCTATGTGTACAAATTAGTTGCTTTAGATGATTCTTTTAATAAATTGCACAATAAAAATAATGTGAAACAGAAAACTGCTCTCTACTAATTTCTGTTTGAAAGCATTCAAAATTACTTACATTCCCAGATCTACTTTTAGCTGTATAGCTCATGGCTACTCTTCAGCTAGACTGAGTAGTTTGTTTCATAAGACTCTGTGCTATGAGTGAAGTATGTAATCAACAAATGCTCGTTGAGTTGAATATAAGTTCTTAATTCATCTGAAGCCGGCTATGGAACAGACTGCCCGGAGACAAATGAGGTTCTTCACACCCTGTGCTGATTGGTTCTCTTCACAAGAATTCTCCAGTCATAATATACATACATATTATGAACATTCTTGTACAGAAACCTTCGCCTGACATGACTCAGTAAAATAAATGAAAAAAAATCTTAAATTGAAATTTTAAATGCAATTATTTATTTTAAGTTATATATTTTAATCAAATGCCAACATGTATATTTAATGCATTTAGCCTAGATTTTTTTTTTTTTTTGACAGGCAGAGTGGACAATGAGAGAGATAGAGACAGAGAGAAAGGTCTTCCTTTTGCCGTTGGTTCACCCCTGATGGCCGCTGTGGCCGGTGCACCGCGCTGATCCGAAGCCCGGAGCCAGGTGCTTCCCCTGGTCTCCCATGAGGGTGCAGGGCCCAAGGACTTGGGCCATCCTCCACTGCCCTCTCGGCCACAGCAGAGAGCTGCCCTGGAAGAGGGGCAACCGGGACAGAATCCGGTGCCCCGACCGGGACTAGAACCCGGTGTGCTGGCACCGCAGGTGGAGGATTAGCCTATTGAGCCACAGCGCCAGCATTAATCTAGATATTTTAAAATTATCATAAAGCCAGAACTTAAAAAATACAGATGATCATGTAAGCAGCATTCTAATGTTTTAATAACAGGCAATATTAGGGAAAAGTAATCCATATATGTGTAAAGTTTAAAAATTTTGAAAAATACTGCAAACAATAGAAATATCTTATAAAACTGTGTTTACAATAATGGAAGTTGAATATTAGTTGTTCTTGCTTGACTGTGTTTCTCTAAAAATATTCCATTGGAAAGAAAATATTGGCAGGGATATTCTTGCATCGGTGAGATGGAAGAACTTGAGAGCTGTGGAGTGTGCACTGGACAAAGAGGGTGGGGGCAGGGGATGCACCCAAAGCCATTTGACTTTTTCTTCCTGCACACTTGTTAGTCATGTATTAATTGTTACCTTTGAGATGTGGGAATGTTGGAATCCACGAATTTTTGCACTATAAGAATTGTAAAATAAAGTTCTTCATATGTTAGAAATATGGCATCACGGGGCCGGCGCTGTGGTGCAGCAGGTTAAAGCCCTGGCCTGAAGCGCTGGTATCCCATATGGGCACAGGTTCGAGTCCCAGCTGCTCCTCTTCTGATCCAGCTCTCTGCTATGGCCTGAGGAAGCAGTAGAAGATGGCCCAAGTCCTTGGGCCCCTGCACCCATGTGGGAGACCCAGAAGAAGCTCCTGTCTCCTGGCTTAAGATCAGCTCAGCTCTGGGTGTTGTGGTCATGAGTGAACTAATGGAATGGAAGACCTCTCTCTCTCTGTAACTTTTTCATATATATAAAATAAATATTTAAGAAAAAAAAAAGAAATGAGAGAGAGAGAGAGAGAGAGAGAACTTCCATTTACTAGTTTACTTTCCAAAAAACGTGCCAGTCTGAAGTCAGGAACATGGAACTTAATCTATATCCCCCATATGGAGGCAGGATACCAACTACTTTGTTCTCACTTGCTGCCTCCCAACGTGCCTGTTAGCATGAAGTGGGAACTGATAGTGGATCTGGACTTGAATGAATTCAGGCACTCTGATATGGGGTGTGGATGTTCCAATTGGCATGTTAACTTCTGTGCCAAATTCTTGGCCCAGAAAAGAATTTTTTAAAAAATAAATATTTAATATAATTAATTGAAAATATCTAACAAAATAATCTGATATTAATGACTGCATTAAATATAATTGATATAAATATACCAATTAAATGATAAAGATCAGAGTGAATAGAAATGGCCTAATTGAATTCTAATGTGCATAAAGCTAATGCATTTTTTATTTTAAAGATTTATTTTATTTATTTGAAAGACAGTTACAAAGAGAGAAGTACAGAGAGAGAGAGAGAGAGAGGTCTTCAATCTGCTGGCTCACTCCTCAAATGGCTGCAACAGCTGGAGCAGGACTGATCTGAAGACAGGAGCCAGGAGATTTTTCCAGGTCTTCCACGTGGGTGCAGAGCCGCAAGCACTTGGACCATCTTCCACTGCTTTCCCAGGCACATTAGCAGAGAGCTGGATTGGAAGAGGAGCAGCTGGGACTCGAATTAGTGCCCATATGGGATGCTGGCACTGCAGGCCGGGGCTTTAGCTCACTGTGCCACAGCACCAGCCCCAAATACTGGATTTCTAATAGATAAGCATAGCTACATGAATAGTAAAAGCAGAGGGAATATGTACCCTGTGAACAAAATCAACAGGAAGCTGTGGTAACTATGTCAATATTCAACTAAATGGGTGTCAGAACTAGGAATATTCCCAGGGATAAAGAGGAACATCATCGAAAGAAAAATGGGCTTTAAATCCAAAAGACAAAATAATCATAAGTGTATATGTGCCTGAAAACAGGGCTTCAAAATATATTAGTCAAAACTGATAAAAATGGAAGGAAAAATAGAGAAATTCAAAATTATAATGGAAGCATTTACACTCATTTCTCAGTATTTGGCAGAAAACTTAGTCAATGAGGACTTGGAATAACTGAACAGTGCTACCAACTAACTTGACAAAGTCTCACTTATAGAAAATTCCACAAAATAGCAGAACACTTGCTGTTTAAATGTGTGTAGAATAATCATCAAGATAAACAGTATGCTGGTGGCCAGAGGAGGTTGTTAAGGAAGGTATCCATGTGTCTTTGCTCTTTTTCCCTATGTCTCAGACCAGTTTAAAAACTTGTGTATGGTGAATGGTGGTACAATGTGGGATGGTGAAATAATCAATTTGACTTAATCACAAGATAACAATAAATCTCTAGCTTTAATAAAAACAAAAGAGAAAAACCCAAATGCTGTATCATAAAACAATATTTGGAAGTGTCAAAGAATTGAAATCATACAATATATGCATGTTTTTCTGGGCCACAAGATAATTAAAATAGCCCCCAAGATAATTAAAATAGCAATGAATAGAAGAAAAATAATTGGAGTCTATGTTGAAATGTTTAGAATTTAAGAAACAGACTTGGAAACTATCCACTGGTCAAAGTAAAAATTATAAGGGTGATCAAAAAATATTTGAATTGAAATCAAATTAAAAGCTAACATATTAAAATTTGTGCAATGTGGAGGGAGATCCAAGTTAGCTAAGTAGAGAGATACTGTGCTGGTCTTTGTCATAGAGGAGCACCAGAAAGGCAATACCTGTTTCCAGGAGATCAATTGAGAGAAAACTGCAGTAAATATGGAATGGAAACTCCAGGCAGTGCAGAGACCCCAAAAGCTAATAGAGAGAAACAGGAACGAAGAATACTGTTGCTCCTGCACTGGCCAGGGAGATGCCGCACTGCTGGTGAAGGTACATAGGAAGCCACCGCCTTCACTGCAGACTAACTACAGGAGAACTTCTAGTCCTCACTGACTGTATTTATTTTTTAAGATTTATTTCATTTATTTGAAAGACAGTTACAGAGAGAGAGGTAGAGCTAGAGATAGAGAGAGAAGTCTTCCATCTGCTAGTTCACTCCTCAAATGACCGCAATGGCGAGAGCCGAGCTGATCTGAAGCCAGGAGCCAGGAGCTTCTTTCAGGTCTCCCACGTGGGTGCAGGGGCCCAAGCATTTGGACCATCTTCCAGTGCTTTCCCAGGCCATATCAGAGAGCTGGATCGGAAGTGAAGCAGCTGGGTTTCAAACCCGCACCCATATGAGATGCTGGCACTGCAGGTGGTGGCTTAACCCGCTATGCCACAGTGCTGGCCCCAATAGCCTTTATGATTTTGAGGTATGTTACTTCTATACATAATTTGTTGAGAGTTTTTTTTTTTTTTATCATGAATGGTTGTTGGATCTCATTCAATCATTTTTCCACATCTGTTGAGATGATCTTATAGTTTTTGTTCTTCATTCTGTTGATACAATATTTTTTACATTTATTGACTTGTGAATGTTCAACTGTCCTTTCATCCCTGGGGTAAATTCCACTTGATCATGATGTATGATCTTTTCAATGTAGCATTGGATTTGATTATTAACATTTTGTTAAATATTTGCATCCGTATTTCACAAGGATATTTGTCTATAGTTTTCTTTTTGTGTTGTGTCTTTCTTTAGTTTTAATATCAGAGAAATGCTGACCTCATAAAAAGAGCTTTGCAGAGTTCCATCTTTTTCATATTTTTAAATAGTTTGAGAAGTACTTGAATTAGTTCGTCTTTCAATGTTTTTGAAGAATTCAGTGAAAACCCATCAGGTCCTTGACTTTTCTTTGATGAGACACTTTCAAAATACTGTTTGTATTTCATTATTTGTTATGAATCTGCTTAGATTTTCTGCATATTCTTGATTTAATCTTTGTAGTCTGAAACAGAGAAATGCAGATAAGGCCCTCCAGATCCAACCAATGAATGCAAATTACTCCAGGGCTACAGGACCAACAGCCACGGCCCCAGAGCTGCAGGACACAGAGAGGACTGCCCCCCAGTTCCCACAGGTCTTTCAAGAGTGATGCTGGGACTTGCGTCCTTGCCACCCAGCACCTGTGCTGAGGGGACTTCCTCAGGTCCTCTAGGCTTGAGTAGCACCTGCTACTGCTGCCAAGTACCAGGAAGCAAAGGGAAATTTCTCTAGATCTGAACAGAGTGAGCAAGTGTGGCTCTGGATCTTGGACCCTGCAATCTCACAGCATCACGTTGCATAGAGGCCTGCTCTCTGCCCTTTGAAGTGCCCTAGTTCTTTCTCTGGAGGGCTTTTGATAGTGATGGGGCCACTTGCTGTCCCCTAAGACAGAATGGAGTTTAGCAGTGGCTGTACCACAGCAGTTCAGGTGTGGGACCTGGGGAGTGGAGGGAGCATTATGGGTTCCTTCACAGGGGCAAAGAGGTTGTTCAGACCCCAATGAATAGACTGGATTTCAGTCAGTGAGGGGCCTGGCATTGTGGTGCAGTGGGTTAAAGCCGGAGCCTGCAGCACCGGCATCCCATATGGGCTCCTGGCTCCCAGATTTGGATTGGCTCAGCGTCAGCCATTGTGGCCAATTGGGGAGTGAACCAGTGGATGGAAGACCTCTCTCTCTCTCTCTCTCTCTCTCTCTCTCTCTCTCTCTGCCTCTCCTCTCTCTGTGTAACTCTGCCTTTCGAATAAATAAATAAATAAATAAAATCTTTTAAAAAAGGTTAACTATGGCAAACCCCTAGCCAATAATGTACTGAATGGGGAGAAGCTGAAAGCATATCCCATAAGGTCTGGAATGAAACAAAAATATTCACTTTTGCCATGCTTATTCACTGTAGTACTGGAAGTATGAGCAAGAGCAATTAGGGAAGAGAAAGAAATAAAAAACATCAAAAATGGAAAGGAGGGAGTTGAAATATCCGTTTTTTCACACATGATTTTGGACATGAAAAATCCTAAACATGCCACCAAAAAGCTGTTAGAACAGACAAATCAATTCGGTAATGTCACAGAACACAATTTCAATGTATAGAAACTAGCAAAATTTTCATACACCTACAATGATCTTGCTGAAAGGAAAAGAAATTCCACTCATAACAGCTAAAAATTATTTAGAAATACATATAACCAAAGAAATAAGCTGTCTACAATGAAAATGTTAAAACACTGATGAAAACAATCTTCAAGGATTCTCAGTAACGGAAGGATATTTCTTGCTTGTGGATTTGAAAAACTAATGTCATTAAAACTTACATACTAAAGGAAGCTACATATTCAGTGCAGATCCTATCAAAATCCTGATGACATTCTTTGCAGAATTAGAACAAAAAAAAAAAAAAGAGAAAGGTAAAAGGAAGGAGGATGGGAGGGAGGGAGGAAGGGAATATCATTATGTTATTCAATTTGTATCTACAAATCATACTGAATCTGTTAAAAATGAATTAAAATTAAAATAAAACATGAAATAAAAAAGAAAAAAAATCCTGAAATTCATAAGGAGGCACAAAAAAACCCCAAACAGCCAAAGTGATCCTGGCAAAACAAAACAACCATAAAGATGGAGGCATCACAATACCATACCAGATTTCAAAGCGTACTACAAGGTTATAATAAGTAAAATGGCACTGGCATAAAAACTGACACATAGACCAATGTGACAGAGTAGAGAACTCAGAAATTAATCTATATGCATATGGCCAACTGATTTTTTATAAAGATGCTATGAACATATATTGGAGAAAATATACATTGGAGAAAGCATAGTCTTTCCAATAAAGATGCTGGCAAAACTGGGTATGCACATGGAAATCAACTCATGATGGATCGAAGAGCTAAATGTAAGATCTGAAATTATTAAGTTGGTGGGAGAAGACATGGGTAAAACACTAAAGACATTGGTGTAGGCAATAACTTTTTGGATAAGACCCCCAAAAGCACAGATAACAAAAAACTAGGCAAATGAGATTAAATCAAACAAAGAAGTTTCTGCATAACAAAGGAAATGATAACAGAGTGAAGAGGCATCCAACAGAATGGGAGACAATATTTTTATGCTCCATGTTTGGCAAAGGATTGATATGCAGAATATATCAGATACTCAAAACACTGAACAATAATACCTACCATTCCAATTAAGAAATGAGCCAAGAACCTGAGTAGAAATTTCTCAAAAGAATACATATTACCAACAATACTTGAAAAAATTCTCTATAGCAGTAGCCACCAGGGAAGTGTAAATCCAAACCAGAATGAAATATCACCTCATCTCTGTCAGAATGGCTGTTATCAAAAAGACAGAGAGGAACAAATGCTGGCAGGGATGTGGAGAAAAGGGAAGTCTTACACAGTGTTGGTGGGAATGTAAATTAGTGAAGCCACTATGGAAAACTGTATGGAGATTTCTTTAAAAACTGGAAATGCAACTGCCATGTGAGGTAGCAACCCCACTATGGAGTATATGTGCAAAAGACACAAAGTCACTGTATCAGAGCAACACCTGCTCTACCATGGATATTGCAGCACTGTTCACAGTGGCCAGGATATGAAATCAATCAAGGTGTCCATCATGAGATGAATGGATGAAGAAAATGTCATATAATACACATTGGAACACTACATGAAAGTAACACAATCCTGTCACTTGCAGCAAATGGATGGAAGTGGAGGACAGTATGTTAAGTGAAATAAGCCAGACACAGAAAGACAAATGCCACATGTCGTGCTTATAGGTGGAGCTGGAAAAAAACAAAACTCAATCTAAACACAGAATGAGATTATTAGAGGAAGGTAGAGATGGGGGCATAGAGGAAGTCTGGGTAATGGGTACTAAATCAGCGTTACATTAGGAGAATAAGTTTCTCGTGTTCCACAGCTAGTGGAGAGAATATAGCTCACAATATCCTGGTATAGATTGTATGAATAAATAAAACAACGAAGCTCCAAGTCTCCAATTATGAAGTGATGTCACAGAAGGGGAAGTGCTGATTACTCTGTTTCAGTTAGCATACATGGTATAAATGTATGAAATATCATGCTATAATCCATGAAATGTACAATTATTACTGATAAAAATTTTAAAGTTCAATAATAAAATCCTCTCAAAATTAGAGTTAGAAAATGTGTGCAATGTAATTAAAACAATGCTAACAGAATAATTTATACCTATACTAGAAAAAAAGGATGCTATTCTTTTGAGATAACATATTTTTAATTCATGTTATAGTCAAAGGCTTAGTAGTTCTGCTAAATAAAGAGTTTGACAAATAAAAAGTAAAAAGACTGTAGTCCAGCAGGGTATTAGGCAAGGACTGTATACAGTAAATAAGCAAAAAGATGCTCAATTTCACTCATATAAAGTACATTTTATTTATTTTTTTACAATTTATTTATTTGTTTGAAAGTCAGAATTGAGAGAGACAGAGAGAGAGACAGACAGAGAGAGACAGAGACAGAGATCTTCCATCCACTGGTTCACTCCCAATATTGCTGCAGTGGCCAGATAGGGCCAGGTGGAAGCCAGGATCCTGGAACTCCAACTGGGTCTCCTGCTACCCTCTGCTGCTATCCCAGGCACAGCAGAAGGGAGCTTGATTGAAAGCAGAACAGCTGGGACACCAACTGGCCCACAGCTGAGATGCCAGAGTCTCAGGTGGCGGTTAAATCCATTCTGCCACAATGCTGGTGCCTAAAGTAGATTTTAAAATAGTCACAAAAGCATTAGAACTACAGTAGTATATAATGTCTATCAATTTGTTTGTCAAAGACTTAAAGTTTGACAAAAGACTATTTGTGCAGAACTGATACATGGGGGCATTTCTTTGTGTGTGTGTGTGTATGTGTGTGCGTGTGTGTGCGTTTATATTTAACTCCTACATATAAAGGAGAACATGTGGTATTTATCTTCCTGTGTGGCTTATTTAGCTCAACATGATGTCCCCCAGTTCCAACAATTTTGCTGCAAATGATAGAATTTCATTCCTTTTTTATAGTTTGAATAGCATTCCATTATGTGTATGTGCGTATAAAATTATCTTGTTTCTTTATTAATTGATAATGGACACCTTGGTTCATTCTATGTGCTGGCTATTGTTGTTGCTCCCCCTCTTCGCGGAGGAACAACACAGGACCCTGCGCTGTTCTTTTGTCTGCTCGGCCCTCCCCGGGTTTGCTGCTGGTTCTTCCCCGGGTTGGCTACCGACCTTCCACCTCCGTGGAAGGGTGGTTCCCACTGCCACTTTCCCCACTTCCGCGGGGGAGCGGCACACCGCCGGCCGGCTCTCTCGGGGGCTGCTCAGGTGTTCCTTCAGATAGATGTTCCCTGGTGCATGTTGTCTCTCTCCTCCTTTATAGTCCTCTTCCACCAATCCCAACTCTGCTACCCACACGCCAAGTACGCTGCTCTCCTCCAATCAGGAGCAGGTCCTACAGTTTATTGGTTGAACTGGAGGCAGCTGTGTAGAAGCTGTTTTACTCCTCTCCCAGCGCCATATTGTGGGAAAGCAGATGCATAGAATAAGTCTTAATTCCAGTAACTTAGTCTAGTCTGAGTTGCTCCCCACAGATCCCCCTTTCTTTTTATTTTTTGGCGTTGATACGCGCCTGTCTTCGGTGCCCCGCGGCACACACTCATTCATCAAATGAATTTTAAATAAAGAAATCATTAAATAATACCAATAAAGTAAAATTGATGAGTCCTTTGTCACGTGTACTTATGCTCTAGATTCTGTTGGTATTGTGAAAGGAACACTTTTTAAATGCAGAGCTATTCCTGTGAGTTTTCTTCTTAGCTTAGTCTCCTAGAGACAAATGATCCTGCCCTACATCTCATCCTCATTGGCTGGAAAGAACATGTTCAAGGTTCAAGGTTCAAATTTTTGTTTCACTTAAGCACATTTTCTGCAAAGGTCTTGATCAGTCACTTCTAGTTTAGCTTTTAGGGATGAGTTTGTGGTGGGGTGGGATTGAGAAGGGTGAAGTAGGACTGCAGAGCCCCGAGGATCCATTTCCTTTTGTTTTATGCCCTGGCATCTTGAATTTATCTCTAAGGTTTATCTCTATATTCCAAAGCTATAATAACTGGTTGTGTTCTAATGGGCAGTGGAATATATTGTCTCCATATAGGAACAACAAAATAACATAAAAAGAAAGAGAAGGTTTTTGAAAAATAAGAAATATAGTAGAGGAGAAATCCAACAACAATTATTTTAAGAACTGCTCTGTACTGTGGCAGTCTTAGAAAAATTTATACAGGAGTGTAGTCACTTTTCATATTGACTTTTAGAAACCCCATACAAAGTTTGAAAAATTCATGTAGATACTGAATGAAACTATAAAGTGTACATACTGAATTACTCTCTAGGAACACTGTATTCTTCTCCACATAGTCCTCATATTTTTGGGTCTCAAAATAAAGTTTTGTGGTATTTTCTTTTATTATTTATATTCCTTGTTAAAAGTATGAATTAGGAATTCTTGTTTTTGTCCTTGTTAATGAACACCTTTTTCTTATTCCTATACTTAAATATTCTTTCTTATGCTTCTTTATGGCTTAGCCTGCAAAGACAAATGATGCTGTCTCAGATATGGTTCTAATACATGGGAGAAGAAAGCATCCAATGTCTTATTTTTGTGTCACTTGTTTTAAACTCAGCTTCCACACAGGCTGCCTCCAAAGCCTACACAGAGGAATGTGGAGTTTAAGAGTCGGGGACGGGAACGAGGACTTGTAGACAGCACTTAGTGGGTGTCTTCCAGAGTGTGCTGCTTCCCTGTCTAGAAAAATATTCCATATGCAGAGAAGGGAGGGTACAGTAGCTGGGTAAGGGAACAGGTGTTATCTTTATTCCCTGGGTCACAACCAAGGGTTGGAAATTCAGCCAAGGTGGCTCACACCCACAGGCCTGACAGGAATGGACAACGATAAATACAAACATCTCAAGGTGTTTCTACCTTTGAAATGCAGAGGATACTTTGTGGCTCAGTCCCCAGGGAGTTTCAGGACAGTCCAGTTGGATCTTCTGGTCTTGGCTCTGGTTATGAATCTGTCAATAAGGTTGCAAACCAATTTCGAGTTTGTCTACTGATGTGAATCTGATTCTTAATTTCAGAGCTGGGGCTGGCACTGTGGCGCAGTGGGTTAACGCGCTGGCCTGAAGTGCTGGCATTCCATATGGGCACCGGTACGAGACCCGGCTGCTCCACTTCCGATCCAGCTCTCTGCTATGGCCTGGGAAAGCAGTACAAAATGGCCCAAGTCCAGGCCCCTGCACCTGCGTGGGAGACTGGGAAGAAGCTCCTGGCTCCTGGCTTTGGATCAGTGCAGCTCTGGCCATTGCAGCCAATTGGGGAGTGAACCAGCAGATGGAAGACACCTCTCTCTGTCTCTGCCTCTCCTCTCTCTGTGTAACTCTGACTTTCAAATAAATAAATAAATCTTTAAAAAAATTTTCAGAGCTAACCAGCACATTCTGATGCATCAGTTGTGGAAAGGAAATCAGGAGGAGACTGAGGGAATGAGCCCTCTCTCCCCAGATATCCAGGAGGAGCTGAGTCTCTTGGAGGTGGAGAGGGGAAGAGCAGAACCTGAAGCACAAAGTTCCCTCTTCTCCATTCCCATCCAATATATTGGAAGTTTGGCTGGTTTTGGTTTGTGAACCCGACAAGAGAGACCTCTTAATACCTCCCAGATAAACAGAGAGGAAAGACAGGAATTCTCCCCACATGTGATGCGACTTAAATATTAACTCACAAACCCTGCTGTGCTCAGGTGTGCAGAGGCAGAAGAGCACCCCTGAGATTTATACTTTGTTCTGCAAATTTCAGATGGCAGCTCCAGTCTGCAGTGACAGTACAGCAACTTCCGGACCAAATATTGAGTCCTTACCAGCCAGGCCCGTGAGAAAATGGAGATACATTGATGATCATAATTAATAAAGATAACAATAAGGCCTAATATTTATGGAGTGCTTACTATTGCCAGAAACTCTTCTAAGTTCTTTTCCTGTGTTAACTGACTGGATCTTTTCAAGGATACCATGAGGTGGATATATTGATGATATTTCTCTTTCTTATTTATCAGTTAGGAAATTGTAGCACCAGGAGTTGGGTATCTGCCTAAGACATGGAGCTGAGATTCAAACCCAGGCAGCTCAGCCACTGGTTGAACCACCCACTTAATTCTTATAAGGAAGTAATTACACAGAGGCCTGGATACATAACTTTCAACTGACTTTACCTGGTGGTGTTTCTGCAGGGGAAGCTGGAAGGTGGAAATTTGCATTGTTACAACTCACTAAGCCCCTCTCTGCGCTCTTCCTATGAACTGCACAGGGCTCTCCCTCCTCTTGGCATTTCTTGTGCCTGATAGAGAATGTGATTCATGCAAGCATATGTGCACACAGGAATGGTCAGGGCCAGTGCAATGCATCTGCAGGGTATTTAATGGATGACAGGTTTTGGGGGTCCTCATACTTAGCTGATGAATCTGCAATTTCATTCAGTCAGATGTCCTTAGCAATCTTACAGGTCAAACACCTCGAGGCTAACAAAACCTTTTGGCTTCATTAAAAACTGGAGAAATGTTCCTGAGCTGAGAGCATCACTAACTAGGGTTGAAGAGGCAGAGCTGGTTCCCCATCCCCGAGGTTATGCTGTTGTCACTGCAGACTGGAGGCATCATCTGACATCTGCAGGGAGTGGAGCGTGAACCTCGGGGGTGCTCTTCTGTCTCTGCCCACCTGAGCACTCAGGGTTTCTGAGTTCAAAATGTAAGGCACTTCACATCTAGGGAGTTATTTCTGCCTTTCCTCTCTGTGAGCTGTTATGAGGCCACTGTTTTAGCTCCATGAGGCAAGTGGATAAAAGAAGAGTATTTTAGTGGGAAGTGAGAAGTAGAGATTTATGTAACAGGTTTAAGAAGTAGACTTGAGGGCTCAGCTGAGAACAGGAACGTTGTGGTTGTGATCACGGAAGCACCGTGAGGACCTGCAGGAGAGAAACAAAGGCAGAGGATTCGTGGGGAGGGGCGCCCAAGACAAGCTACTTAGAGTTTCCATTTAATGTGCTACATGCAAATGTTCTACATATAAATTTCCCCAACTAATGTCTCTAAAGACCACTTATCTTAACATTAAGACTATTGAGAGGAAGAAGATGTAGTTGCTCTGTCATCTACCTCTAGTCCCTGGAGAGTCATTAAGGTCCATCCTGATTTTACAAATATGTATGTAGACATTGGTACAAATACAAACAAATTTCACAGAATTAGAATTTGGTCTGTGTAATAACTTTTTTCACTTCAACTATGAAGATAATTTTCTGTATCAATGAAGAATAGTCTTATAAAATATTATCTTTAGTGACTATAAAAATATTACCATATACTTGAAATTGTATTTGTTATTATTTTTCACTTGGGATATTTAAGGAATTTAATTTAAAGATTAGATGTAGAATACTTAGTTCTCATCTTTTTTTTTTTTTTTTAAAGATTTACTTATTTATTTGGAAGGCAGAGTTCCAGACTTCCAGAGAAAGATAGAGACAGAGAGAGATGCACTGGTTCACTCCCCAAATGGCCACAACAGCCAAAGCTGAAGTGATCTGAAGCCAGGTGCCAGGGGCTTCATCTAGGTCTCCCAGGTGGGTACAGGGGCCCAAGCACTTGGGCCATCCTTGGCTGCTTTCCCAGGCAGTTAGCAGGGAGCCGGATCTGAAGTGGAACAGCTAGGACTGGAACCGGCGCCTGTATGCGATGCCAGCGCTACAGGAGGAAGCTAAACCCACTGCGCCACAGCGCCAGCCCCATAATTACAATCTCTTGTCTACCATGACCATTACCACATAGGCAGCCTAGTGAGTACTCCTCAAACAAAATCCTTGTGGTTTCCTTTTAGGATAAATTGAATGGTCCCAAAGAAAATAATTCCATATACAGCCTTCATGGTCCCCCAGTGAAGGGTCAGACTCTGAAAGATTATCCCCCAGTTGCCATCAAATCTCAGCTGATTTCTTGGAACTCAAAAATAATTTTTGGTCACTATTAAGTGTGAAATGATATTAAAGAAAAGAAAACATTTTAAAAGAGCAATAGGGATAAAGAAAGAAACAGAAAAAGAGAACTATATTAGAGAAAACAGATAATTCAGGGATTAAAGGTAGCTTTAAAACATATACATAAAACAAAAAAAGCCAAACAAAATTTTAATTATTATTTTCACAAAATTTGGAGAAAGCAGCCTTCTTATAATACAAGTAAATTGACTGTTAATCTTTTGCTCATAATATAGCAATTAAAACCTTTGAAAATTAACAGCATGGGAAAAGGATCAGTACAATGTAATATTTTTTCATAAACTTCTAGAGCATTAAGTTTGAAAATCTAGTAAAGATTTTGAATAAAATTTGTCTTAAACCTATAAATTTTATCTCCATCTGAGTTCTTGATCTCTTTATTAATTTATGACTTGTTTTCTTTTCAATAAATTACTTTCCTTGTTTTCTATTGATTTTACATATTTCTTATGAAAATTATTCTTTGATATTTTCTATAATTCCCAATGTTAATGGGGTGTCTTCCCCTCCCCTAACCTTGAGTATATCTCCTTGATATAGCTTATTCTGCCAGAGACAACTGATGTGGCCTCCTTCCTTTGCCTTATTAGTCAGAAAGAAGAATATTTGATGATGTATCGTGGTTTCACGTAAATGTGGTTTATGCAAAGATTTATGTCAACATCCTTCCTCTTCAACCACAGCTCCTGTCTAGTAACCACTTCCCATGCCCAGACAGCACTTTCTTTTCTATAAGTACCCAACAAGTTCTTAGTTTTTCTGAGATTCTTCATGTGAATTTTAACTAGAAGTACATTCTTTAATGATTCGTCCAACAGTCTTCATACATGATGTGCAGAACATGAGAACAAAACTATCTACAAGTAAAGGTATCAAATGCATATATAGTATAAGATTTCCAGCTATGAAGAATACAATTTTCTGTAAGACATTTTTCTGAAGAATACTTTCTGGCTGTATGAATCCAGTTTATTAGTAATCACATTGTAGACGTTTCCTAAGGAGGGAAAAGCAGATGGGAAACCTGTAGTGATAAAAATGATTTGCAATTGCGTAGGTTTGAATTGTGAAGGTGGATGTACAGCTCAGGGAGAAGCACACAGAATCAGGGTGCTTGTCCATCTCCCAGTGCACCTGTTGGGCTGGGGTGAGGCTTGAATTTACCAGGAGGTTGTATTTATAGAGACCACAGTTGAACAGAGGTTGGAACCAAGCTGATGGTCAGCTCAGGTTCATGTTCTGGGCAATGCAAGGGCCTTCCACTGGAGAACCATGCCTTGAACCCTGTGCATATGCAGGGCCATGAGTTAGGGCACAAGTTCATTTTCTAGGACAACGAACTCTTCAAGGTCCAGGCTGAGTTAACCAGTGCACTCTTCTCCAACACCCCACCCAGTGGCAAATGTAATAGATCATCCCTAACTTGCTGTATGCTACAGAACTCACAAAGTACGGTGGCTGGTGTTTTCAGCCAAGTTGGGTTATGTGATTACTGACTCCACAGCAACTTGTTGTAGTGGCTCAAGAATGAGAACAGGATTATCAATTGCTCTGCAAATTTACCAGTGGCAAGAAATATGTCTCACTACCCACTTGCAGTGGTACTGATAAAGATATGCACAATATTAGGAAGTTTATAGTAAGAGTGGTACCATGGAATGCTTATTTTTATTTCTCTTTTTCTCTCTTGTACTTTGTTGTATCTTTTTCATTCTTGCTGAGACATCACCAAGTAAACTTATAAATTCTGTAGTATCTTCTAGTCTTTTTTATATTTAAATTTTAATTAAGACTAGAAATTCTTTCTGACACTTGGAAACCAAAAAGAGGCATCTTTTTAAAAAATATTATTTATTTGAGAGGCAGATTTAGAAAGAGAGAGAGAGAGAGAGTCTTCCTGGTGCATTCCTCAAATGGCCAAAATGGTGGAGCTGGGCCAATCTGAAGCCAGGAGTCAGGAGCTTCTTCCAGATCTTGCACGTGAGTGCAGGGGCCCAAGAACTTGGTACATCTTCCACTACTTTCCAAGGCCATATCAGAGAGCTGTATTGGAAGTGGAGCAGCCGAGTTTCAAATTGGCTCCCATATTGGATGCTGGCACTGCAGGTGGAGGCTTAACTTGCTAGCTACAGCGCTGGCCCCTAGGCATCTTTCTGTTTTCTTCCTTATTCATACATCTTCTTAATAATGAGAGAGTCTGGGGGTCTAAAGTCAACTCAGGAAATGGGTAAATTTCTTTGGTAGTGTGTTCATTTTTGAGGCCCACTTAACATAGGAGTCTTCTATATGTCTCCTGGGGAATTCGAAGGATGTGATTGGCTTTGTGTGGTTGATCACAGGGAGATCTGCACTTGCCAGTGGTTCAGTGAAAGGCAGTTAGGTCTCCTGCTGTGAGCATTTTGATCTGAATGTCTCCTTCACATCAGGTCCCTCTGAATTGCTGGCCAATGGTGAAGGAATTCTGAGAACCCTTCACACAACAGAATTCTGGTTATTTCTTATTTATTTATTTTTGTTTGCTATTATGACCTACACCTTTCTTCACATCCTTGTCATGTCTGCTGACATGATAATATTCCTTTAAAACATATGCCAAGACTCTAATTGCTGTGTGTTGTATGTGCATAAACAATTTAACTAGATATAACTAGTTGTATTAATTAGCACCCCTACTAGCCATGTATAGTTTATTCCCACTAATGAACTTTCTTGCAACTTCTTCATATTGTTAGACTTTTTTGTTTTTGCTCATTGTTGTATACTTTGTGATACTTCCTAATGGCTTGAAAATGTGTTTTCCTGAATATTAATAAGGTTTGGAGCCTTTTCACGTGAGTATTGACTTGCTATGTTTCCTTCTCATAATCTATCTCTGGACTCTAGAGTGGCATTGAGTTCTTTGTTACTTTTACAAGTTTAAGAATAACATATGTATAGATAGAAATAAATTTAAATAGATGCCCCCACTGACATAACAGAAATGTTAGAATGATTTGTTGTGAGCTGCAATAAGCTCAAACTCCTGTTTCAGGTTCTTGCCTTTTATTTAGAGAAATCTAAGTACAGGCACAAAACACAACACGCAGCATGATAAGGTTTATTTGCAGAGTGAGAAGGATACACAGGAAAATGAGGGCTTTATTAAGGGAGAGTGAGATAGGAAGGGGAAACAGGGACTTCCATACCCTGATTTACTTGAGTCCAAGAGAGGAGAGAGAGAGAGAGAGAGAGCCCTCCCTGTCACCACGCTTCTTATCCACTTCCAAAAGGGAAGTGGTTATGTAGTCTGATTGACAAGTGGGGGTGGGGGAGTTGTGGCCTCCAGCTCATGAACTAGCTATCTACCTTGAGTTTTCCCACATCAGTCTGACAACTATTTTATAGAAACCATCAAAAATGCCTGTAAATGTATTTACAAACATACTTAAAGAAAATGAAAAGTAGAATGTCTCAACTAAGAATTTGAAATGTCAACAAAGAAGTAGAAATTATAAAGAAGAAAAATGGAAATTTCAGAGCTGAAAAATAAAATAACCAAAACATTCAACTTAATGATTGGGCTCAATGGTGGAATGGAAGGAGCACGGGGAGGAATTTGTGTCAGAGATAAAATAGAACTTAAGGTGTATGTGGGAATGGAACAAGATTTAAATTCCTTTTGTCAAGTTTCCAGAAAGAGACAATAAAGAATACAGGGGTGAAAAATAGTGTCTGAATACTTCTCAAACATAAAAAATTATCAACCTGTAAATCAAAGAAGCTAAGTGAACCCTGACAAGCTCAAAAACCCATGACAACACACATCCTAGTGAAACGTCTAATAAAAGAAAAAAGATATTGAAAACAGTGGGAGATGGGGCCGGTGCTGTGGCGCAGTGGGTAATGCTGCCTCCTGCAGTGGCGGCATCCCATATGGGTGCCGGTTTGAGTCCCAGCTGCTCCACTTCCAGCTCTCTGCTAAGGCCTGGGAAAGCAGTGGAAGATGGCCCAAGTCCTTGGGCCCCTGCACCCACATGGGAGACCCAGAAGAATCTCCTGGCTCCTGGCTTCGGATCGGCTCAGCTCCGGCTGTTGTGGCCATCTGGGGAGTGAACCAGCAGATGGAAGACCCCTGTCTCTTTCTGCCTCTCCTTCTCTGTGTGTGTGTATGACTCTAACTTTCAAATAAATGGTCTTAAAAAAAAAAAAAAGTGGGAGAAATACTTCTTACCTACAGAGGAAAACAACTTGAATTACATAATTCTCATCAGAGAATTTCTCTCTAGAGAAAGTGTAATAATAATTTCTGAGTGTTCAAATAAATGAACTATCAATCCAGAGTCCTATACGCTGAGAAAATATTCTTCAGGAATGAAGGAGGAATCAAAACATTCTGATATAAAAGGAAGCTAAATGAATCCATCACCAGCACTCCTACCCTAAAGGAATGGTTCATGAAAGTTTCATAAAACAGAAAGAAGATGACCAAGGAAGGAACCCTGAGACATTGAGAGGAAGAAAAAATTCCAGTAAGAAAAAATATGAATAAATAGAATAAACTGTACTTCTTTTTTATTTTTATAAATCGTGTTTGATGATTGGAGCAAAATTATAACACTGGGAGAGTTGTAAATGTATTTGAGAAAAAATTTTTAAAGTAATTATTATAATTAGGGGAGAACAATAGGGCATGATAACTATGATGATTTATATATATATATGCACACACATATATAAATAATTTAATACCTAGAACAACTGCCAAAAAAGCTATAAAAGAATACACTCAAGAATAGTATAGATGAATCATTCTAAAATGTTCTAGTAACTCACAGGAAAGCAGAAAAAAACCCCAGAAATGAATAGAGAAAACTAACAAAAAACAGACTTAAGTAGCTGAAAAAAAAGTTGGCAGAGGAAATCAAAACATGAAACAACCTTATGTTTATAAGAGATGTACTTCATATATGGTGAAAAATACAGTTTTAAAGTAAAAGAATGGAAAAAAGATGTGGAAACCCTAAAAAAAGTAGAAATGATTGCAATAATATGAGATAAAGTAGACTTTCTTGAAGGACAGAATATTACTGTCATGTGTAATAATGACAAAGTTAATCCACTGAGAAGATGCAGCATCTTGTGTGTTCATGCATTAAACCACAGAGCAGCAACATACTTAGAACAAAAACTGGTAGGACTAGAAGGAGACACAGAAAACTCCTCGAATAGCTGAAGACTTTAACATCCATTTTGTCAAAATTGGCAGAACTAGACATAAAATCAGCATGGATACAGAAGTATTCAACAACACAATTAGTCAGCAGTATCTAATCACCATTTCCAGAACCCCACCCAGTAAAAGTTGAATATGCATTCTTTTCAAGTGCAGTAGGCACATACTGAAAGAGATCATATCCTGGGCCATAAAACAAACCTCAAGAAGTTCAAAAGAAATAAATCCAAAATACTTTAATTTGAAATAATTGAATAAAGAGTATGTTTATAGTTACAGTGGAATCAAACTAGAACTCAGTAACAGAAAAAATAATAGGAAATTTCCAAACACACAGGTACTAAAACAACCCATCTAAATAATACTTGAGTCAAAAAAGATGACACAAAGGATTGAAAATATTAAATTTAATGAAAATGCAACATATGTTAATTGTGGGACATGACTAGAACAGTGCTTAGAAAAAATTTACAGTACTAAATGAAAATATTAGAAAAGAAAAAAAATCCAATCATTAATCCAATCCCCACTTTAAAAACCTAAAAAAAAGAAGAGCAGAATAAACCTAAAGGAAGTAGAAGGAAGAAAACAATAAAAATAAAGCACAAATTAATGAAATAAATAAATTGAAAAAATCAATTTCTTTGAAAATGTCATTATGTTGACAAATCTACAGCAAGCTAGATAAAGAAATAAGGGAGAAGAAAAATTAGTAGCATCAGGCTTGAAACAGATGTTAGCACTTGTAGAGATGCTGCCTAAGCATCTCTCAGCGGGGGCAAACTCCCCTGAAATTAGAGGCACAGCCTGGGGTGCTCAATTAGTTGTCACCGATCAGGGAGAACATATGATATTTGTCCCTTTGGGACTGGCTTATTTCACTCAGCATAATGATTTCCAAATTCCTAGCAGGGATCACTTTTCAGTTAAAATTTAAACACCTAAGAATAATTGTGTGTTAATTACAGAGTTCAACCAATAGTACTAGAACAAAAAAAATACTAAAATGGATAAAGTATTACATTGTACATCAACAGTCAGGACAAGAGCTGATCAAGTCACTGTTTCTCATAGTGTCCATTTCACTTCAACAAGTTTCCCCTTTGGTGCTCCGTTAGTTGTCACTGATCAGGGAGAACATATGATATTTGTCCCTTTGGGACTGGCTTAATTCACTCAGCATGATGTTTTCCAAATTCCTCCATCTTGTTGCAAATGACCGGGTTTCGTTGTTTTTGACTGCTGTATAGTATTCTATAGAGTACATGTCCCATATTTTCTTTATGCAGTCTACTGTTGATGGGCATTTGGGTTGGTTCCAGGTCTTAGCTATTGTGAATTGAGCCAGCAGCACACTTTTAGAATGGTCATTCCCGTGTCCTGTCTCCTCATTAGAAAAACCCCACAAGCACTGACTCTACAGATATCCAAAGTAAAACAAGGGAATACTAGGAAATGTCTATGGAGACAAATGAAAGGCCATCACAAAGCACGCCAAACATTGGAGTTAAAGGAAAAGTTTATTGTTGGGGGGCAGCGATAGGCTGGAAGGAGAGGGTGAAAAAGAGAAAGAGCCTGTGTGTGAAAGCAGGCCTTGTCATAGCTTTGCAGGGATGAGGGAGTGGGAACAGTGAATCCTGTTAGAGTGGGGGTAGAGTTGCCGCTTATGGTTGGGCCATTTGGTCACCTGACCCTTGTAAGCTGGGTCCTGGAGTGACCCAGCACCTGGAGTGACTGAACCTAGTGTACAAGGTGGCGGCTGGGCCAGAAACTAAGATGGCACCTGGAGCTTAAGATGGTGCCTCGGATAAGAAGACACCATTTCACTAACATTCCCCCCTTTTATTTTTTATAAAGCAAGTATTGCATGGGATTACACTGGCTCCAAAGGCCCAGGAGAGGTGGAGGGATGATGATCTATCTTGTAGAACTACTTCCTACTGACATGGGGCAATGAGTCACTCTCCCCTGGTGGGGCAACACCTCAAGTCATGATCTCCTGGGTGGGGAGCTGGATTTATCCCTGTAGTAACATTTGGTTGACTGCTTGGTTGGTGAAGGCTTTGGTTCATTCCATTATCACCTCCTGTAAACACTTAAACAGACAAGGCAGTATAAAAGCCAGAGTGAGGACAGCAGCCAATGGTCCTAGGAGTGGCATTAACCAAGTAATTTAATATTTTGTTGTACCTGGCCCAATTGATTGACATTAATAACAACATTGTTCTCCCAGAAAGATGCAAGTTTCCCTTTTTTAACTGTTATAAGTTCTAAAGCAGGTCTGTTCTGTAGTACCATGCCTGTTAGTGAGGTGATTTGGCTTTGGACCTGGTGATCTCCTCTTGGAGTTGTTTTGGAATTGGTTGGTCAAGATAACGTGTGGCCCAAAGCTGTTCCTGAAATCACTACAGAGGAGAAGGAGGCTGCAAAGCTGATCCCAACCAAAACTGGGAGAAACGCTGCTTGTCTCTTGCAGGTAGCAGGGTTTGTCTGTAGAAAAATTCTGAACAATCGCACAATGCTAGGTGGGGGGAGAGGACCACCAATACACACGGGCGGGAGTACAGTGATTGATGTAAGAGTAGAAGTTGTGATTACAAAGGAATGAGGCCTGAGGGGGCTAGATAAAACAAAGGACAGAGTCATTATTTGAGGGCTATGAAAGGTGCTGTCTAAACCAAGAGCAAGTTTTCCCTTTGAGAGTCAAAGAGAGGATCAGATTTTTTTTTAACTTTTATTTAATGAATATAAATTTCCAAAGTACAGCTTATGGATTACAATGGCTTCCCCCACCCATAACGTCCCTCCCACCCGCAACCCTTCCCTTTCCCTCTCCCCTTCCATTCACATCGAGATTCATCTTCAATTCTCTTTATATACAGAAGATCAGTTTAGCATATATTAAGTAAAGATTTCAACAGTTTGCACCCACATAGAAACACAAAGTGAAAAATACTGTTTGAGTACTAGTTATAGCATTAAATCCCAATGTACACCACATTAAGGACAAAGATCCTACATGAGGAGTAAGTGCACAGTGACTCCTGTTGTTGACTTAACAAATTGACACTCTTGTTTATGGCATCAGTAATCACCCTAGGCTCTTGTCATGAGTTGCCAAGGCTATGGAAGCCTTTTGAGTTCACTGACTCTGATCATATTTAGACAAGGTTGTAGTCAAAGTGGAAGTTCTCTCCTCCCTTCAGAGAGAGGATCAGATTTTAATTTTATGTCAGAGAAAAATAGATTAATAGCTTTTGTATGAAAACATATTTGTTAACAAACCCAATAGTTTTTTACAGAAGATAAGGTGCTAAGAATATCAATGTTTACATTTAGACACATTTATCATTTGCCTTTACCCAATTTACATTTAACAATTACACCTAGATGACTGAAGACACTGATACTATATCATACCTTTATCTGAATTAAAATGAAAATTGTAATAATATGGAATTCTAGTCCTTTTTATAAAACTCTAGCTATAAATCAGTGACATTAAACGAGAAATTGCAAAATCTATCTTAGGGGGCTATGACAAGTACTGATTGCATTGCTATATCATCAGAAACCTGTTAAACCACATTGCAAAACAAATTTGGCAAGTTACAAAGAAATATTTTGAAAGGCAGTGATCTCCCTAGATTCAAAAGAGAGAAATTCCTTTAAACCCAATGTCCAGCTACAGCTGAACCAAATTTTCATGCATGAGATTGTTATTTAACCAAGACATAATTTTAGATTTTAATTGAATTTGGGTTTGTTGTGTTCGAATTTCCCAATCAATGCATAAGGCACAGTCGCAGATGCAAAAGCAGAGGTTTATTTGTTACCAGCTGGCTGGGACCTCCTACCCACACACAGCCATTTAGCAGTGCACAGGCAAGAAGCCCTCTTCTTTCCTTCTTTGTGTAAAAGAGGTTTGTTTGTTTGTTTGTTTGTTTTTTTTGGACAGGCAGAGTTAGACAGTGAGAGAGAGAGAGAGAGAGACAGAGAAAAAGGTCTTCCTTCCGTTGGTTCACTCCCCAAATGGCTGCCACAGCCGGCGCTGCGCCAATCCGAAGCCAGGAGCCAGGTGCTTCCTCCTGGTCTCCCATGGGGTGCAGGGCCCAAGCACTTGGGCCATCCTCCACTCACTCCTGGGCCACAGCAGAGAGCTGGACTGGAAGAGGGGCAACCAGGTCAGAACTGGTGCTCCAACTGGGACTAGAACCTGGAGTACTGGCGCTGTAGGTGGAGGATTAGCCTAGTGAGCCATGGTGGCAGCCTAGAGAGGTTTTTATAGCCTTACATTAACAAGGATGCATGTCATCTGGTATGTAGGTTACCTTCTTATTCTCTATATGGACCTAGCATATTTATTGGTTCATTTAAACGTAAATGTGGGAATGACACACAAAGGAGATGGAGGCAGAACTACACAAAGGAACTGGCAGGAAGCATTGGGCCATAAATTCCAGGGGAGCTGGCAGGAAGCAACAGGCCATAAACTCTAGAACTTAACTCTCTTTGTTCTCAAGGATCCGGCCTGCCTCCTTCCTGGTCCAGGATGAGGCCTGTCATGGCGTTACAGCAGGCAAGCAAGCAAGCCAGAGTACAGAAGTGAAACTGGCATTTAGCAAGCTGGGGACTCCAACTCCTACAGGTTCTAGTTTTCCACTGGAGATTGTTCACCTTTATGTAAGGTTTAATGGGGGAAGTCATCCATCATAGTAGATGGATACCTCTCTGGTTGGAGAGAGAGATATTTAAGGAGAATCTGATAGGTGACAGAGTAAGGGGCAATTAGGGAAAAGGAGCTATGTCTGGATATAGTTATTAACCTGGTGAGCCTGCTTGTTTGAAGGGCCAGAGTCTTGGTCATTATTTTTACACAGATTTGGAGAGATATCTCTCAGGGTAATCTTTTCTTTGGAGGGAGACCTTTATTTTGTTAGGTTTTAGGATTTTAGGCTTCAAAGAAGAGGAGGCGGCTAGTTAGAGAAGACTTTAGAGCTGAGTCTGCCCAGACAGAAAGTGGGGGTATTTGAAGTCAGCCTTGGCCCTCAGAGCTGCTTGTTGGGGGAGATGTAGAGCACCCCAAGGACTCTGATAAGGAGGGTGGAGGATGAGAGGAAGACTCTTTGGTGAAGTTTACAGTGTATTGTTTTAGCAGTTTGGAATGTCCCAAGCACAGGGCTTTTATAGTGGTAAACATTTTGTTAGCGTTTACAGTATTTTTTGTACTCAGGAGAGAGTGGCAGAATGGAGAAGGGTTTAGAAGGAGAGAGGCAGTTTTGGCTGTTGACCCAAAGCTAACAAACAAAATATGTAGGCAATACCCACTAATGAGACCAGGAAATTGAGTTTGTAGGAATTGAGATCTGGTGAGGTATGGAAGGCACTTAGAGGAGCAGAGAGAGATGGAGGTCTTGTCAGGATCTGGGGTAAAGGAAAAACTCATTGAGGCAGGGAGCCCAGAGCCCATGGCCTTGTTCCAGGCTGCTGCTCCCAGTCTCACGCACAAATTAATCTCAGAGGAAGGAAGAACAGAATGCATTTTTTGGCTGACATCCTAACTGCAGAAAACCCATCGAAAGACCTAATTATCCTGCCTGGCTTGCTCATGATAAAGCAAAGAGTCATTAGAAGAGTGGGACAGGTGACTTGTTTACAGTAAACTGTGAGCTCAGGAGGATGGAATTGCCACTCCCTTGCTATTCTTATGGTAAAATTGGAGCAGGAGGGGGAGGGGCGAGGGTGAGCTGGAGGATAGGACGACTGGAAGGTGAAGCTACCTGAGCATCAAACTGATAGAGTATGTCTCCTCCCAGAAGGGAGCAGGGCACCGAGGTATAACAAGCAAAGAGTAAGAGAAGGGTGTCTTATAAATCATGCAGAATAGATTGGGAGTCTGCAGAGGCAAGGTTTTCCTCTACCCCAACTATGGAGGGTGAGGCAGCAGAGGTGTCCCCCAATAATGGGTGAGGACTGAGAAGGCTGCCCTGTGTTAATGAGGAAAGAAATTGGCCTACCTGCTACCACCACAGTTACACTGGGCTCCCGGGGAGTGATGGCCGTAGTCGGGTAGTGGGAGTCTGGGCTCCTTTAATCCTCAGATGCCAGTCCTAGAAGGTCAACCTTGGGTGTGAATGGAGTGGATGGCCTATTGACCTGATGGACAAGATAATGTTGAGGGGAACCTCAGATAAGAGAGCACCATTTCACTAACAACAAATATGGCAACACATGGGGTAGATTTTTTTTTTTCCTAAAAATCACAAACCACTACAATTAATTCAATATGGAATAGATGGTTGCATTCTCTTTTAATTTGAAACTCAGATCTCCCATTCTCTGCTTCACTCCCCAGATGACTGCAAGAATTGGGGCTGGGCCAGGCTGTAGCTGAGAGCCTGGAACTTCACCCAAGTCTCCCATGTGGGTGGCAGGGACCCAAGTACTCAAGCCATCACTTGCTGCCTCTCTGGTGCACATAATCAGGAAGCTGGAACTAGGAGCAGACCTGAGACTCAAACCCAGGTATTCCAATATGGGATGCAGGCATCCTAAGCAGAGTAACTGCCATGCCAAATGCTGACTCCTGAACAGATAATTTGAATATCCCCTGCACCTGTTGTGGAAATTGAATCTATAAAGTGAAAAACTCCCCCAAATGATATCCCCTGGCCTCGATGGTTTCACTGAAGCATTCTACTAAGCCTGGATATGATGTGGTATTTCATCGTGACTTTGATTTTCATTTCCTTGATGACTAATGATGTTGAGCATATTCTTACATGCTTATTATTTTTGAGAAATGTCTATTCTGATTCTTTGTCCATTTTTGAATTGGGTTATTTGTCCTTTTATTATTGAATGGTAAGAATTCTTTATGTATTCTAAATGTAAATCCTTTTATTGGGAGTATGATCAGAAAATATTTTCTACCATTTTGTGGGAATGTGTCTTCTTGTTAGGTAGGAAGTTAGATATGAGCTTATGTGTGTCACTCCCCCTCTTCGTGGAGGAACGACACAGGACCCTGCGCTGTTCTTTCGTCCGCTCGGCCCTCCCCGGGCTTGCTGCTGGTTCTTCCCGGGTTGGCTACTATCCCTTCCACCTCCGTGGAAGGGCAGTTCCCCCGGCCACATTCCCCACTTCCGCAGGGGAGCGGCACACCGCCGGCCGGCTCTCTCAGGGGCTGCACAGGTGTTCCTTCAGCTAGATGTTCCCCTTAGATGTTCCCTTTAGATGTTCCCTGGTGCATGCCGTCTCTCTCCTCCTTTATAGTCCTCCTCCGCCAATCCCAACTCGGCTGCCCACACGCCGAGTACGCTGCTCTCCAATCAGGAGCAAGTCCTACAGTTTATTGGTTGAACTGGAGGCAGCTGTGCGGAAGCTGTTTACTTCTCTCCCAGCGCCATATTGTGGGAGAGCAGATGCATAGAATAAGTCTTAATTCCAGTAACTCAGTCCAGTCCGGGCTGCTCCCCACATATGTGTGTATGACAGGCCTAAAGAGAAGATATCTATGTCCAGCATACATCTCAAAGTCATCCCGATAATGTTTTAGAGGCAGCCCGGCATTCGCATCCTGCCCTGCCCCTTTCTACCTGATAACCTGCCAGGTGGAGATCCCTGCCCCTTCTGCCTGACAGTCTTCCACAATCTCCCAGGTGCAGCCCAGTATCTGCATTTCAAATACCCTGCTCTGGATCCCCATTCTCTAGGGGGTCCTGTTCACCCTTCCTCTGAACCCAGGATGGCGCCAGCTAGGCTTCCTCCTGTCTGATACCTTCAAGGGAAAACTCAGATAGGAGCTTCTTAATATTTACAGCCATAAAATCCTTTGTTTCAGGAGGAGATATGTGAAGACAAAGACCCATCTCCTTAAAAACCCCCGGCCTCAACCAGACTGTGCGCTCAGCCCTCTGCCTCTCTGTTGAGCTGCCCGCCTGGCCTGCCCAGGTGTAATCTCTCTACTCAACCATGTAACCTCGCTTCCCCCCACCCCTGTCCGAGAGACTGGGCACTCTCTCTCAGGTCCTGTCTGGAGAGGTGCCAATCCGTTCTTGCGGATGTCCCTACCCTAATAAACTTTGCTACTTTTTACTTTCCACTACTCTGTCTCACGCCTGAATTCTTTCTTGCGCAAAGTCAAGAACCCTGCATTTTCTCCGGTAACATTCTCACTTTCTTGTTGGTGTCCCCTTTGAAGTACAAAAGTTTTCATTTTTTTTTTTTTTGACAGGCAGAGTGGACAGTGAGAGAGAGAGACAAAGAGAAAGGTCCTCCTTTGCCGTTGGTTCACCCTCCAATGGCCGCCGTGGCCAGCGCGCTGCGGCCGGCGCACCGCGCTGATCTGATGGCAGGAGCCAGGTACCTATCCTGGTCTCCCATGGGGTGCAGGGCCCAAGTACCTGGGCCATCCTTCACTGCACTCCCTGGCCACAGCAGAGAGCTGGCCTGGAAGAGGGGCAACCGGGACAGAATCCGGCGCCCCGACTGGAACTAGAACCCAGTGTGCCGGCGCCACAAGGTGGAGGATTAGCCTAGTGAGCCGTGGCGCCGGCCAAGTTTTCATTTTTTAAAAAATATTTTATTTTATTTATTTGAGAAGCAGACTTACAGACAGAGAGAGGGAGAAACAGAGACAGGTCTTCCATCCACTGGTTTACTTCCCCAACGGCCACAATGGCCGGAACTGAAACCATCAGAAGCCAGGAGCCAGGGGCTTCTTCTGGGTCTCCCACATGGGTGCAGGGGCCCAAGTCCTTGGGCTATCTTATACTGCTTTCCCTGGCTATAGTAGAGAGCTGGATCAGAAGAAGAGCAGCTGGGACATGAACTGGTGCCCATCTGGGATCACAGCACTGCAGGCAGAGGCTTTAGTCTCCTACGCCACAGCGCCAGCCCTGGTTTTCAATTTTTACAAGTCCAGTTTATCATTTCTTTTGCTGTTTAGGCTTTTGGTGTCATTTAAGAATCTATTATCAAATCCAAGTTAATGAAGCTTTAGCCTTATGTTTTCTTAGCATTACTTGAGCTGCATTCCATGCCTCGGTATATTGCGTCTTAATTTTTGTTAATCTCAGAATGTTTTCTGGCTTATTTTTTGAACCTTTTTTTGGACTCACTGCTTATTTAGAGATGTGCTGTTTGATTTTCATGTATTTGTGAGTTTCACAAAATTTTTTGGTTTTAACCCATTGGGTTCAATGAACACACTTTGTATTATATGAGTCTGTATGTTAGGTAGGAAGTCAGAGATGAGCTTATGTGTGTGTGACAAAGGCCTAAGGAATTGACATCTACAGGGGTCCAGCATCTGCATCTCAAAGTCAACCTGCACTTCAAATGTCCTGCCTGGATCTGACCTTCCAGGGGGTCCTGCCCCTTCTACCAGATAACCATCCTTCCTCTAAGGCGGCCGATGTCAGCCAGGCTTCCCTTGTCTGATAACTTGGCGGGGGGGGGGGGGGCACTCAGAAAGGAATTTTTCATATTTACATCCAACAAGTCCTTTGCTCTGGAGGAGAAGGAGAAGAGGTGGGAAGGCAAGACCCACCCCCTTAAAAACCTGGGCCTAAATGTAAGCTGTGCACTCTCTCCCAGGTCCTGTCTGGAGAGGTGCCCATTTGTTCTTACGGATGTCCCTACCCTAATACACCTTGTTATGTTGTTTTCTCCTGCTCTCTGTCTCACACCTGAATTCTTTCTTGTGTGAAGACAAGGACCCTTTGCTTCTCCGGTAACATATATGCCTTCAAATTTAGCATGATTTGATTTACATTCTAGCACATGGTCTATCTTGGAGAATGTTCCATGTGTGCTTGAGAAGAATATACGTTTATTAGCACTGAACACTGACAGTGCAGCCAATAGTCTGATCTCCTCTCAGGTTGCCTCTTTCAGGGCAAGGCTTACCGGAGCCCCAGTAGTCATAACACGCCACACCCATGGTAGACCTTCCATCCCTCAATTGGGGACTGGGTAGAAAAAGGGAACTGTCACTTCTCAGTGGTGCTTAACCCCGCCTTAGCCTCAGCAGCGAGCAGACAGGGGAGTGGGGCAGGATGAGCAGCTCTAAAATCCCATTCTTTATAAGAACTAGGTTCTCTGACTTGGAGCTGTGGGGAGAGGGATCCTTTGTTCTTGGCTGCAAAGATCTGGTGTGAAATCCCTCTCTCTTTTTAAAGATTTATTTATTTATCTATTTGAAAGGCAGATTGACAGGACAGCTGAAGAGAGAAAAAGGGAGAACAAGTAGGGGGTGGAGTGGAGAGAGAGACCTTTCATCTGCTGATTCAGTCCCCAAATGGCAGCAGTGACCACGGCTGGTCCAGATTGAAGCCAGGAGCCTGGAACTTCATCCAGGTTTCCCACATGAGCAGCAGGGGCCTAAGCGTTTGGGCCATCCTCTGCTGCCCTCCCAAGTGCATTAGCAGGGAGCTGGATCCAGTGTCTCAGGTGTGGGCTTAACCTGCTGTGCCACTGCCTAGAGTGGAATCTCTGTCTTGCTGAGCTGAGAGTGGGAATAAAGAAATACTCTGGATTCAGGTACTGCAGGCTTGCCTTTCTTACTGGATTTTTTTTACATTTTCACTTGCTGTTTGTCCTTAGCATACTTTCAGAGGTCTTAAATGTTTTCTTTTTATTCTTCACTTACACTGGAGAGTGGGTCAGCAGCACTCCTTACACTGTCATGCCAACAGTCTGCCTCCTTACATAACACTGTTGAAGGAAAACATTATAGAAGCAGGTAAGTTAGTTGTTGCCAAGGGTTAAGGGTAGGTAGGGTAGGTGTGGAGGGCAGCGGGGAAGCAGGTGTGGCTATAAAAGGGGAAGACGATTCTTGTGATGATGGCAGTGCTCTGTATCTTGACTGGGTCAATGCTAATGTCCTGGTAGTGATATTATACTGCAGTTTTTAAAGATGTTACCTGGGTAAAGGGCATACAGAACGTGTGTGTTATTTTTTACAATAGGAAACAGACTGAAAATCACAAATTTAATTAATAAAAAGGCATCTACTATTGAAAGATATTCTAGCAGACAAAATTATGACACATGCTTGCATGAACACATTTTTCCCTTGGTAGCCGTGGACACATAGCTACAGTTTCATTCTGGGGCAAGGTTTAAGTCACAGAGTAGAACTCTGCTATTGGAGCTGGTGCTGTGGTAGGGTGGGTAAAGCCACCACCTGCAGTGCCGGCATCCCATAAGGGCGCCGGTTTGAGTCCCAGCTGCTCCACTTTCGATCCAGCTCTCTACTATGGCCTGGGAAAGCAGTGAAAGATGGCCCAAGTCCTTGGGTTCCTGCACCCATGTGGGAGACCTGGAAGAAGCTCCTGGCTTTGCATTGGCGCAGCTCTAGCTGTGCGGCCAATTGGGGAGTGAACCAGCGGATGGAAGACCTTTCTCTCTCTTTCTCTCTCTCTGTCTCTACCTCTCTCTGTAACTGCCTTTCAAATAAATAAAATTAAAAAAAACTCTGTTATTTGACTACTGATTTTTTCTTTTCAGTGCTGAGGATGGCAGATCACTTGGTTATTTCTCTCCTTTGACAAATTTTCCTATATTCTAGAAGAGAATTGAGATCTATGGATCCTCACTAAATTCTACTTGAAGATATTTCTATCTACATGATCTTTTCCAATTCCCAGTTCATATATAAAGCAGAGATTTCTCTTTTTCACCGTTATTTTTTTAGGAAGTAGCAAGTCTGGAATGTTGTGAAGTCATCCAACTTCGTTGGAAGCGTAAGCACCGATGACAGGCTTCAGTGACTCCTACATGGATTTAGAAAGGGAGTAACTAATAATCCTCCCTCACAGTCAGTAGTCAAGGAATGAATTGGAAAGTAAGCACATAATGATGAAAACTAAGTTATAAAGCTTCTCTAGCTAAAGAGAAGATTCTATTCCATAATTCTATATTAAGTGGCAAAGAGTATTAATCAATTCCTGAATTCTGGTGAGCATAATTATTCTAAGAATAGTTGTAACAAATATTGGTCTTGCTTCAAAGGGATACGTAAAGAAGACTTCAAAAGGGGATTTTTTTTTTTTTTAAATTAGCCAACATGGTTTAGTTATATTGAGGAATGATTTTCTTCTGGGATAATTAAGTTTTAATTTTTTTGTTGAATTTGCTTTTCAGACCAGTCCCTTTCCCTTTCTGTAGTTATATTTAGCTAGTGAAATGACCAAAAGAAGTGGAATAAAAATTAAATTTTTGGTAATATTTATCATGTTTCAGGAATATGATAAATGATCTTCCACATCAGTAGGTGTTGACATGGAAGATCATGTAATTCAACCATTCCATTTTAGTGATAAGGAAATAGAAGCTCAAAAGGGTAAGTCACCTGGCCAGGGGGCGAATTGAGTGCCAGAATTCTGACCTCATGACCTGGAACGCAATGCTGTTCCTTGCATTTGACTGTGTAACTATATTTCACTAACTTGCTTCTGGCAATAGTTACCCCTGCTCAGGCAAACTATTGCCTTCTATTGGAGGGAAATTGGGAGAAGAAATATTACTTTAAGGGATGTGGAATTCATAGAATGAAGGTTCACTCAATTCTTATTCAAATTTTATGATGAATTCAGATAAATTAATATTTTAAATTCACAAGCTTTGAACTGGGTTTGAATCCTAAAAATGACTATGTTGGATCGCTTAAAATGATCAATTCTTAGACCACTACTCACATTAATTAATTTGACAAATATTTTTGAGTGTTATCTTAGGTGTCAAAGACTCAGGAGTTATGATTCTGTTATGATGATTGAGATGTGCACCGGGAGGTGCTGCTTTGCTGGAGCGAAATAATCGGACTTTCCTTCCAATTGTCCTGTGACTATCACAGGTGGGGTCCTGGACTTTTTCACAATCTCCATCTCGTCTACCACAGGTATCAGTGCATCAGCAGCCAGCAGAGTCCAGCGTCACAGCCATTGCCTTCTCTATTTTTTTTTTTTTTTCATTTCCTTCTCTATGAAAACTGACCAGGGACTTCCCACACATGTCTGAAAAATATCAGGTACCATTCCCTCCCCCATCCCCAGTAATCCTTAAATCCTCATTCTCCATTCTGCTTCACACTATAAAATGTGGTTTCCTGGCTCTCCACATGATGTATCTTATTTCTTTCCATGAAACTAGGTTGTTAGGCTTCCCTTCACCATAAATCAGTCATCCTGTCATTTCTCCACCTTCCCCCAAGACCTGAGGTCAGATTAGACCTTCTTAGCAGAAGAATCTGCTGGAGATTAGTGATGCTACTGCATTCTCTATCCCTATTGGCTGAAGAAAAAAGCACTGAAGGGCTGGGGATTTCCAGGAATGATTTTCTTAAAATGTCTCAGTGCAAAAAGCTGGAAGCCTTTTCCAACAGGAATCGGCCTGAACTGAGAACGATGTGGCAGAATCTGGGTCTGAGGGATGAGCCTGTGGGAGCTGCCTGTGAACAGAGAAAAGATGTATTTCTTCCCAAGGACTCATATTTCCATTTTCATCAAATGATACGCTGTAGTACGATGATGAGAATGTTAGTGCTGGACAAACCCAAACCCTCCATTTTAATGGCTTTTTCTTAGCCTTTTAACTACACAGGAATTTCCAAAATGGTTTCCTTGTTGATTTTCCTTTCTATCTACAGCTGTATAATTTTTTTTCTTTTAAGTTTCATTTATTTTGGGGTCAGCACTGTGGCATAGTAGGCTAAGCCTCTACCTGTGGTCCCAGCATCCCATATGGGCACCGGTTCGAGTCCCAGCTGCTCCACTTCCAATCTAGCACTCTGACATGGCCTGGGAAAGCAGTAGAAGGTGGCTCAAGTCCCTTGGGCCTCTGTACCCACTTGAGAGACCTGGAAGAAGCTCCTGGATCCTGGCCCAGCTCCGGCCACTGTGGCCATCTGGGGAGTGAACCAGCGGGTGGAAGACCTCTCTCTCTGTCTATCCTTTTCTCTGTAACTCTGCCTCTAAGGTAAAAACAAAACAAAACAAAACAAAACAAAAAAACAAACAGAGAAGACTCTGCTCACATCAGGCAGAACTGCTCTCTCTACCTGTGTCTGTCATTCTTCCTTGTCCCTGCAGTACCATTTTGTTCATTCTTTTCCCCTTTGCTCCCTTCTTTAACCTGAAGCATGCTCGTCCTCCTTTTTAGGAGTCTTACTATCTCATACACGCGGAGAACTCCAATCCAATTTTGAAAGTTCTTACAGATTTGTAAAACATTTTAACAGTTTTTCTACCTTTTGAAAACTCATGATGCCTGAAATTTATGCTCTTATTGTATTTTATAAACAAATGGGTTGCAGCTTTTGTTGTGTTATATTTATGTTGTCTCTGAACTCCTACAAAATAAAATCTACAGATCACATTGATATTTTTAAAAATTTTATTTATTTATTTGACAGGTAGAGTTACAGAGAGAGAGAAAGAGAGAGAGACAGAGAAAGGTCTTCCTTCTGTTGGCTCACTCTCCAAATGGCCACAACAGAGCTGTGCCGACCCGAAGCCAGGAGCCAGGAGCCAGGAGCTTCCTCCCGGTCTCCCCTGTGGATGCAGGGGCCCAAGCACTTGGCCCATCCTCCACTGCTTTCCCAGGCCACAGCAGAGAGCTGGACTGGAAGAGGAGCAACCGGGACTAGAACTGGTGCCCATATGGGATGCTGGCGCCACAGGCGGAGGATTAACCCAGTGTACCATGGCGCTGGCGCCCACATTGATTCTTATATACCCGCACCTTGAAGAATGCTTTTTGTAATTTCAGTGCTCATACACTTTAAATAAATTTATGTTCCCCAAAGAGAATTTTTTAAAGCCAGAATATAATTCCCATATTCCTACTGTCACTTCCAAAACTGGTATAAAATGTTATTTGCAGAATTGGTCTAAAGATTAGATGAGATAACTGAAAATGCCTAGTTAGGGCCTAGAACTATTGATTCTTTTTCCATCATTGTCCCTGTGTTTTCTTCCGATAACCAGCAGATGGGAGATGACTCTTGATAAATTTCTCTCTCCTTTCCTGTCAATCTCCTTCCCAACACAGATTTAAATTTTCCACCAGAAATGAAACACTAATAACCTAGCACTTTCTCTGCCATTAAGTCCTTGACAAGGGCTTTCCATTTGTGCCTGAAAGGAATAAGTTTCTTCGGTCTAGTATTCTACACCCATCCTGGCACGCTTGCAAAAAAAAGGGGAAGTTCTTGGACATCCACATGACCAGATCCCATTTCTTCAAAACACTAAATTTTGCTCTCCACATAACTCATAATCTGCCCCATATGCCACCTTCTCACATGATCTTAAAACAAGTCTAGGGGCCGGCACTGTGGCATAGTTGGTAAAATCACCACTCTGGCATCCTGTTTGGGTGTGAGTTCGAATCCCAGCTGCTCCTCTTCCGATCCAGGTCCCTGCTAATGAGCCTGGGAAAAGTAGCAGAAGATGGCCCGAGTGCTTGGGCTCCTGTATGCAAGTGGGAGACCAGTGTGAAACTCCGGGCTTCTGGTTTTGGGCAGGCCCAGCCCCAGCTGTTTGGCCATGTGGGGAGTGAATCAGCAGATGGAAGATCTTTATCTCTCCCTTTCTCTCTCTCTAACTCTGTCTTTCAAATAAATAAAAAACAAATCTAATAAAACAAACAAACAAAAAAACAAAAAACAAACCAAGACTAATGCCAGAACTGTTGCAGTAGTCTTAACTCAAATTTGCAGGAGGCAGGTGGTGTTATTTCACCCATTGGATGTATAGGGAGGAAACTGGTAGGTAATGGAGAGTTTCACAAATTACCTTTGTCCATAAAATCGACCTGTTTCATCCTGAAGTACAGAGCCTGAAATCAGGATAGAGAAGTGGCCTGAGGTTCAAGCACTGAGTGTTCAGAATGCTATCTCTGAAGGAAGAAAACAGTTCTAAAAACACTCAACATTTTCTTGCCCTACCCATTCAACGGCAGCAACTCACACAAGTTTGGAAGGACAGAGGACACTTAGCAATATCAGTACTCTAGTCCTGCGGTCATCCCACGTCTCCCTGTGTCGGCACAGCTCCTGGGTTCCCAGTGCTTGCTCTGTTTCCCATGTGCACATCTCAGTCCATCATGTCCCTGAGCAGCAGCGGCTCGGCCCAGCTTCCAAGGCCTGTCAGACCACAGCACCTCTCTGCGTCTCTGTGTCCCACACTGTTCTGTGAGTGGCACATTCACTCTGGCCAGTCAGGGCTTCCCCCTAATTTAATCTCCACCTTGTAACCCCGCCTCAGTACCGCTCCTGCCCATGTAGCTCACATTTGCCCTTTCCTCTGAGTCATGTCCTCCACTTCTCTGCTCCAGTTCTCATTTCTGTGAATGAACCAACATTTTCAAGTTTTCTCTAAAACTCCAATTTATGAGTATATGAATATATCCTTTCTCTACAATCCTTACATTTTGTATCTTGATCTATAACCATTTGTATACTTATTGTAATTTATAAAAATGTATACTTAAAACATTGTTTATTAATTCAATAGCTATTAGCAATTGCCCATTTTGGATCTAACTTTTCTTTCTAGGAGCTGAGAATAGTGCACAAAGAAAATAAAGTCCTAGACTTATCAAGTTTCTGCTCTATGTGTGTTTCTTTCCTGGTAAATGTTGATCTTCATGACATCCTTATCCTGGTACTGCCATCCCCTAGCACACTCCATTGAACACAGGAGGTGTCCAATAAGTGTTCGCTCTTGATTTCATCTGTTCCACCCCACGCTTCTATCGTCCACATAGTACTTAGCATACCACTTGTCATTTATAGGTTATAAGTTAAGATTTGCTGTTTTTTAACTTTTATTTAATAAATATAAATTTCCAAAGTATAACTTATGGATTACAATGGCTCCCCCCCATAACTTCCCTCCCACTCTCAACCCTCCCCTCTCCTGCTCCCTCTCCCATTCTATTCACATCAAGATTCATTTTCAATTATCTTTATATACAGAAGATCGATTTAGCATATACTAAGTAAATATTGAAATCACAGCATTAAGGGCTGGTATTGTGGCGTAGTGGGTTAAGCTGCTGCCTGAGACACTAGCATCCCATATGGGCACCAGTTCAAGTCCTGGCTGCTCCACTTCTGATCCAGTTCCCCTAAAAATGCACCTGGGAAAGCAGTGGAAGATAGCCCAAGTGATTGGGCTCCTTTGCTCATGTGGATGAAGCTCCTGACTTCGGCCTGACTCAGCCCTGGCTGTTGCAGACATTTGAGAAGTGAACCAGCAGATGGAAGATACCTCTTTTTCTCTCCTTCTCTGTCCCTAACTCTGCTTTTCGAAT
Source organism: Oryctolagus cuniculus (assembly GCF_964237555.1). Classification (NCBI taxonomy): domain Eukaryota; kingdom Metazoa; phylum Chordata; class Mammalia; order Lagomorpha; family Leporidae; genus Oryctolagus; species Oryctolagus cuniculus. The sequence continues at coordinate 136,329,034 of NC_091436.1, forward strand.
AAATAAAACACATTTTAAAAAAAGATAGCCCTTGGCCGGCGCTGTGGCTCACTAGGTTAATCCTCCGCCTAACGGCGCCGGCACACCAGGTTCTAGTCCCGGTCGGGGCACCGGATTCTGTCCCGGTTGCCCCTCTTCCAGGCCAGCTCTCTGCTGTGGCCCGGGAGTGCAGTGGAGGATGGCCCAAGTGCTTGGGCCCTGCACCCCATGGGAGACCAGGAGAAGCACCTGGCTCCTGCCATCGGATGAGCACGGTGTGCTGGCCGCGGCGCGCTGGCCGTGGCGGCCATTGGAGGGTGAACCAACGACAAAGGAAGACCTTTCTCTCTGTCTCTCTCTCTCGCACTGTCCACTCAGCCTGTCAAAAAAAAAAAAAAAAATAGCCCAGCATCAAGAGGAGTTTGAGACTGACATCAAGGTGGAGTTTGCTTTCTGGACTGCAGTGATGGTTGAGAAGGCGACCTCTGCCGAGCACTCTCCTGCCCCCTCTGCATGTGCGTATTCCAGTTCACCAACTTCCTAAAGAGGGCAGTGAACACTGGATGCTTTAGGAAGTGCTCCACGAACCCATTCTAAGGCGGGAAAGTGAAAATATGGACGGGAATAGTTTAGTGACCAAAACATGGACAGAACTGGCCCAGCCACCAGGAATCCCATCCATCACAAAGCATTCCTGGAGCTGTGTCCTTCACTGCTTCTTCTCCTTCTCCACCAGGTCATTCCTCAACGTGCATGCTGATGTTTCTCAGATTCTCCTACCCTTTCCCTTCTGTGACTTCCTGCTTTGTGCTCCTCCCTTGTTGCCTTGTTTCCTAGCTACAAGTGTTGCAGCCAGGGTAGCGAGCCACAGGCTCGTTTATCATCCTCATCAGCAGCTTTCCGACAGCCTCCCAAGGCACCCACTAGCATGCTCAGTAATTCCTTATTCTCTCTATTTAACACTTTATATTTCTTACTGCAGATTAATTGTTTTCCTTATGATTAGTGAATTTGGTGTCCTATTTGGAAATGCATTTTCGGCTTCACTGCCATGATGATATTCTCTATTGTCTTTTAGAAATTTTATTGTATTGATTTCACATATAGATATAGAATCTTACTGGAATTAATTTTGTGAATGATGATTAAAAATTTATATTTATGTATTTACTTGAGAGTCAGAGACACAGAAGGAGATATATATATCTCACATGGGATACAGGTGTCCTAACTGGCAGCTTTATCCACTATACAAAATGTGCACCCCAGGTTTCATTTTTGTTTAAATCCTGCTGACCCTGCAGCACAGACAGACAAGCTTATCCTTTCCTGGATGTTCAATTAAAAATAATTAGATGGGGCTGGTGTTGTGGCACAGTGCATTAAGCTGCTGCTTATGATGCTGGCATCTCATATGAGAGTGCCAGGGGCTGGCACTGTGGCCTAGTGGGCTAAGCCTCTGCCTGCAGTACTGGTATCCCATATGGGCACTGATTCATGTCCCAGCTGTTACTCTTCAGATCCAGAATCTCTGCTGAGAGCAGTGGAAGATGGCCCGAGTGCTTGGGCCCCTGCCACCCATGTGGGAGACCCAGAAGAAGCTCCTGGCTGCTGACTTCAGATCTGCCCAGTTCCGGCTATTGTGGCAAGGGGTGTGAACCAGCAGATGGAAGACCTTTCTTTCTGTTTCTCTCTCTCTCTGTCTGTAACTCTGCCTCTCAAACAAATAAAATAAAATATTTTTAAAAAATTGAAAACTTTTGTACTTTAAAGGAAACCAATAAGAAAGTTGCAGCCATTTGGGGTGTGAACCACTGGATGGAAGACCTTCCTCTCTCTTTCTTTCTCTCTCTGTTTGTAACCCTACCTCTCAAATAAATAAATAAAATTTAAAAAAAAACACAGATGCCAGTCCTGACTATGTGCTTCTGATCCAGCTCCTTGCTAATGCACTTGGGGAAGCAGCAGAGAATGGTTCAAGTACTTGTGCCCCTGCACCCATGTGGGAGACCCAGATGCAGTTCCTGGTTCCTAGCTTTGGCCTGGCCCATCTCTGTTCATTGTGGCCATTTGGGAAATGAACCAGTGGATGAAAGATCTCTCTCTCTCTCTCTCTCTCCCTCTTTCTGTGTGTGTGTGTGTGTGTATGTGTGTTTCTTCCTCTCTGTCACTCTACCTTTCAAGCAAATAAATAGATATTATTTAAAAAGAAAATTAAACAATAAAAAGGCACAAATGAGAACATACTGTGTAATTTAATTTGTATAATGTTACTGAGTGTGGTTAAGGATAAAGATTAGGCCATGAAAGTACAAGGGAAAGCAAAGAAGCACTTGCTACCCAAGTCTAAAGAGTGAGTTTTCTTGGTGGGAGGGGAAAGCAGTATGGAAAGGAGGAGGCATATTAGGGCTTACGAGTTGCTAAAGTTTTGTTTCAATATCCGGGTGGTAGTTCTTGGACGTTGACAGTGTAACAATTGCTTTAGTTGTATTTGTCAATGAACATGTGCTTCATGTGGTTTTCTATACATATGTTCTTTCACCGTAAAGTTTTAAAAATGTAAAATATATAATTTCCTCACCAAACTCAAATAATTATTATTTATTGAGTACTAAATGATCAATATTTTTAAATATGCAGGGATGAAACAGCTAGCTGGAAATGCAATGTGTATATACCTACTACAAAGTGATAATGAGAATTGAGTGAAATAAAGCATCTGGAAATGTAACTCAGTGCCTGGAAGAAAACCAATGGTAATCAGTTATTAGGTCTTCCTTTCATTTGTCTATGCATAAAACCATGACAAAGTTGATACAGTACATCTCTCTCATGTCTCCATTTCTTCTGTAATGCAAATACAGGGTGATACCAGCATTGCAGATTTTAATTTGTGCTTTTAATATTAGTGAGGATTTCCCACATAGGAACTCTGATATCCAGCTCCTCCTATTTTCACCCCACATTTTGTTTTATTTTTCAGAAACTCCTTCCTTGCTAACCAAGTAACCACGTAGGTCATAATTTATCCTGCAAATTGAAGCCTCAAACCTTTGTTATCAATATCTGATTTAGTCATCCTGTCCTTCATCCACTTCTTGCCAAGATTTTGTATAAGATGTTCTGCTCAGATGTGTCTGACCGGCTGTTGTGGCAAGCTGGGGTGCAAACCAGCAGAGGGAAGACCCTTCTTTCTGTCTCTCTCTCTGTAACTGTCTGTCAGATGCATCTGCTGGAGATAAGTGATCCTTCTCCACTCTCTACGCCCATTGGTTACAGAAAAAAAATACACACACACACACAAATCAGTTACCTTAGAAGGGATGGGGATTTCCAGTGAAACTTTTTCTTTTTTCTCCAAAGCCTCTCACACAAAAAGCAAAAGGTCAACACCTCGATGGATACAAGGATTGATCCTTTGGGTGCTACCTCCAAAAGGAAAGAAAATACATTTCTTCTAATCTTCTATAAGATCTCAGGTTTTGTCCTTAAGTACGCAGTTACTAATGTATGTCTGGGGATCCAAAAGTAGCGCAGTATTCTTGTTGTCATTCCTATTGTCCTTACATTAATTTCTGTGCCCAGCCCTTCATAATTAATCTTGGGTTGATAAACTTTTCCCCAGTTAATAATTTTTCTGCTGTTGTTTTCACATTTCTAAAAGATATGCCTTCCTGGCCAATTTTCTTTTCTGCCTCCAATGTTGTTCAGTCTTGCATGGCCGCTCAGCTCTACCAGCATTACGTAGGGAGGAATTTCAATTCCAGTCTAACAGGACTCCCTACTATCCACTACCTCATGTTTTTTGTTATTGTTCCTGTTCCCCAGCTGGTCTCTGACCAACCCGAAACACAGCTTCTTCCTCTGTGTTCTGAGTCTCACTTCCTCTGGAACTCACATCTATGTAAATACTTCCTTTTTGTTGCAAATACAAGTTAGCACTTCATTTTTTAAAAAGATTTATTTATTTATTTGAAAGGCAGAGTTATAGAGAGGGAGGGGGTGGGGAGGGAGAGAGAGAGAGTCTTTCATCTGCTGCTTCACTCTTCAATGGACTGAGCTGAGCCAATATGAAGCCAGGAGCCAGGAGCTGTTGATCCTGTCAAATAGTTCTATGTTAAATTTATATGTCTATTTTAACTATAGACACTAGTTTCCTTAAAAGTAGGATTTAAATCCCATGTATCTCTGTATTTTCTGGATGAGAAGAATGCTTTTCACCTAGGAAGAACTCAATAAACATATATTACTATAGATCTAAATATTAATTTATATGTATATATTCATATGTGGGGATAAGTATCTGGATTGCTCTACTGCTTAACCCCACCACTCTGTTTGGTAACAATCTAGATGTACCCTCTGCATTTGGGTGGGAGACAGTGAGAGGAGGGTGCAAAAGCACAGCTCGTGAACAGACACATGGGCAGTAAACACCCAGGGTTTAATCCCCCAGATTTTACTTCTGCTTTCAGCCCCACCTCAGCTATGTCTTTAAAGTTTATAAGAGATTTACCTTGACACACTCAAAAATAGGAGATATTACTATGATTTTAAAAATTATTTTTGACAAAATACAATTATAGGTACATGTAATACAAAGTGATGTTATAAAAATCACATACATATAATGTAGAATTATTAAACCAGATTCATTAATCTTTTTTTTTTGACAAGCAGAGTTAAACAGTGAGAGAGAGAGACAGAGAGAAAGGTCTTCCTTTCATTGGTTCACCCCCAAAATGGCTGCCACGGCCGGCGCCTGCGCTGATCCAAAGCCAGGAGCCAGGTGCTTCCTCCTGGTCTCCCATGCGGGTGCAGGACCCAAGCACTTGGGCCATCCTCCACTGCACTCCTGGGGCCACAACAGAGAGCTGGACTGGAAGAGGAGCAACCGGGACAGAACCAGTGCCCCAACCAGGACTAGAACCCGGAGTACCGGCGCCGCAGGTGGAGGATTAGCCTAGTGAGCCACAGTGCTGGCTTAGACTCATTAATCTTTCCATTAACTTAAATACTTACCATTTTCACCCCATTTATCTGTAACTTTGTACCCATGGACCAAGTACCCGCCCCCATTTTCCTCATTTCACAGATTTTGATAACCTCCAGTCTTATGATTTTACAAGTTCAGTTGTTTTAGATTTCACAGGTGTGAGAATGTGTATTATTTGTTTTGTTTTATTAGAAACCCATTTAGCATTCATATTGTTCAAAGTGGCAGAATTTTTCTTTCTCTTTTTATGGTTGAAGAATATTTCCGTGTGTGTGTGTGTGTGCGTGTGTGTGTGTATCAATATTTCTTTACCCATTTATCCATAATGGACATTTAGGTTGGTTCCATAGCTTGCTTACCCCTGATAAGTAACATTGCAGTGAATATGGAAGTGCTGATGGTCTCTTCCCTGTACTATTCCAAGTCCTCAGGATAGACATGGAGAAGTAGTGTGGCTGAACTGCTAGGTCATGGTAGTCCATTTTTTAATTTTTAGAAGAAACTCCAAATAGTTTTTATAGTGGTTGCACCAAATTAATATTCTCACCAACTGTGCAAGTGTTTTCTTTCTTCACATCTTCTCCAACATGTGTTATCTTTTGTTGTTTTGATAATAATTATTCCAATAGGTGGACCAGAGGAATATGGAAATGGAATTTTGAAAAATAAACTGCCCAAGATATTTGCTGGATGAAGCCATGAATATTTTACCACGTTACAGCTAATATAAGATCAAGATCAAAGAAAAGGAAAAGGAAAACACTTCCTATATACAATAATAATTTACATGCCAGGTAAATTCCAGTAGTTCTCCCTATGACTACTCATTGGGAAATATTCTGGGTATAAAGACAGTGCTGGCAAAAATCAACAGCTTTTGTATACACAGGCAATGCCATGGCTGAGAAAGAACTTCTAAGATCAATCCCATTCACAATAGCTACAAAAACAATCAAATACCTTGGAATAAACTTAACCAAGGACGTTAAAGATCTCTACGATGAGAATTACAAAATCTTAAAGAAAGAAATAGAAGAGGATACCAAAAAATGGAAAAATATTCCATGCTCATGGATTGGAAGAATCAATATCATCAAAATGTCCATTCTCCCAAAGGCAATTAATACATTCAATGCGATACCAATCAAAATACCGAAGACATTCTTCTCATATCTGGAAAAAATGATGCTGAAATTCATATGGAGACACAGGAGACCTCTAACAGCTAAAGTAATCTTGTACAACAAAAACAAAGCTGGAGGCATCACAATACCAGATTTCAGGGCATACTACAGGGCAGTTGTAATCAAAACAGCATGGTACTGGTACAAAAACAGATGGATATACCAATGGAACAGAATAGAAACACTAGAAATCAACCCAAACATCTACAGCCAACTTATATTTGATCAAGGATCCAAAACCAATCCCTGGAGTAAGGACAGTCTATTCAATAAATGGTGCTGGGAAAATTGGATTTCCATGAGCAGAATCATGAAGCAAGACCCCTACCTTTAACCTTACACAAAAATTCACTCAACATGGATTAAAGAATAAATCTATGACCCGACACCATCAAATTATTAGAGAACATTGGAGACACCCTGCAAAATATAGGCACAGGCGAAGACTTCTTAGAAAAGACCCCAGAAGCACAGGCAGTCAAAGCCAAAATCAACTATTGGGATTGCATCAAATTGAGAAGTTTCTGTACTGCAAAAGAAACATCAGGAAAGTGAAGAGGCTACCGACAGAATGGGAAAAAATATTTGCAAACTATGCAACAGATAAAGGGTTGATAACCAGAATCTACAAAGAAATCAAGAAACTCCACAACAACAAAACCAACAACCCACTTAAGAGATGGGCCAAGGACCTCAATAGACATTTTACAAAAGAGGAAATCCAAATGGCCAACAACACATGAAAAAATGTTCAGGATCACTAGCAATCAGGGAAATGCAAATCAAAACCACAATGAGGTTTCACGTCACCCTGGTGAGAATGGCTCACATTCAGAAATCTACCAACAATAGATGCTGGTGAGGATGTGGGGGAAAAGGGACACTAACCCACTGTAGGTGGGAATGCAAACTGGTCAAGCCACTATGGAAGTCAGTCTGGAGATTCCTCAGAAACCTGAAGATAACCCTACCATACAACCCAGCCATCCCACTCCTTGGAATTTACCCAAAGGAAATTAAATTGGCAAACAAAAAAGCTGTCTGCACCTTAATGTGTATTGCAGCTCAATTCACAATAGCCAAGACCTGGAACCAACCCAAATGCCCATCAACAGTAGACTGGATAAAGAAATTATGGGACATATACTCTATAGAATACTATACAGCAGTAAAAAAACAATGAAATCCGGTCATTTGCAGCAAAATGGAGGAATCTGGAAAACATCATGCTGAGTGAAATAAGCCAGTCCCAGAGGGACAAATATCATATGTTCTTCCTGATTGGTGACAACTAACCAAGCATCAAATAGGAAACCTGTTGAAGTGAAATGGACACTATGACAAATGTTGACTTGATCAGCCCTTGTCCTGACTATTGATGTACAATTTAATACTTTATCCCTTTTAGTATTTTTGTTTGTTTTACTTAATACCATTGGTTGAGCTATGTAATTAACATACAATTATTCTTAGGTGTTTAAATTTAACTGAAAAGTGATCTCTGTTAAATATAAGAGTGGGAATAAGAGAGGGAGGGGGTGTATAATTTGGGACATGCTCAAGCTGACTTGCCCCAAGTGGTGGAGTTAGAAATGTGCCAGGGCATTCCAATACAATCCCATCAAGGTGGCATGTACCAATGCCATCTCACTAGTCCAGGTGATAAATTTCAGGTCACAATAGACCATAATGATAGGTCTAAGAGTCAAAGGGATCACATAAACAAGACTAGTGTCTGATAATACTAACTGATAGAATAAAAAGAGGGAGAGAACAATCCAACATGGTAAGCGGGATACACAGAAGGCTCACAGAATGGCAGTTGTCCTAAACAGCTCTCTGGCCTCGGAATCAGCCCTTAAGGCATTTGGATCTGGCTGAAGAGCCCATGAGAGTATTTTAGGCATAGAAAGCCAAGACACTCTGGGGAAAAAAAAGAGGACCTAAATGAAAGATCTCTGCAAGTGAGATCCCAGTGGAAAGAACAGGCCATCAAAGAAGGAGGTATCTTTCTCTGAAGGGAGGAGAGAACTTCCACTTTGACTATGGCCTTGTCGAAATAAGATCAAAGACGGTGAGCTCAGGGGGCTTCCATGGCGCTGGCAACTCATGACTAGAGCCTGGGAAGATTGCTGATGCCTTAAACAAGAGTGGCAATTTGTTAAGTCAACAACAGGAGTCACTGTGCACTTACTCCCCATGTAGGATCTCTGTCCTTAATGTGTAGTTCAATGTGAATTAATGATATGACTAGTGCTCAAAGAGTATTTGGCACTTTTTGTTCTGTGTGGTGGCAAACTGATGAAATCTTTACTTAATATATACTAAATCAATCTTCTGTATATAAAGATAATTGAAAATGAATCTTGATGTGAATGGAATGGGAGAGGGAGCGGGAGATGGGAGGGTTGCGGGTGGGAGGGAAGTTATGGGGGGGGGGAAAGCCATTGTAATCTACAAACTATACTTTGGAAATTTACATCTACTAAAAAAAAAAAAAAAAGACAGTGCTGGGGCTGGTGCTGTGGCTCAGCGGGTTAACGCCCTGGCCTGAAGAGTCGGCATCCCATATGGGTGTCTTCCATCTGTGTCTTCCATCTGCTGGTTCACTCCCCAAATGCCTGCAACAGCCTGGGCTGAGCCAAGCTGAAGGCAAGAACTATGACTCCATCCACATCTCACATGGTGATGGCAGGTACCCAAATATTTGGGCCATCATTTGCTGCTTTCTCACATACATTAACTAGTGAGCTTGTTTGGAATTGGAGTAACTGGGACTCAAAATGGCACTCTGATATGGGATGTAAGTATCCCAGACAGCGGCTTAACATGGTGTGCCATGACACCAGCCCCTGTCACTAAGGTATTACAGTATTTAGGGAATGACTGGTGGATTCAGCGTTGTGAAGCACTGGGTTAAGTCTCTTTCTGTGACACTGGCATTCCTTACAGGCGCCGGCTGGTGTCTGGGTTGCTCTACTTCTGATCCAGCTCCCTGCTAACGCACCTGGGAAAGCATCAGAAGATAGCCCAAGAGCCTGGGCCCCTGCCACAAACATGGGAGACCTAGATGGAGCTCCTGGCTTCTGGCCTTGGCCTTGCACAGCCCTGGCCTTTGTGACCTTTTAGGAAGTAAACCAGCTGATGGGCAATCTTGTTATGCCCAGTTTGATTGTCCCCAAAGACCACCAAGGAGCCGATACTGCTGCAAAACACATGAGAGTTTTATTACAGGTCCGGGCCTGGGCTCTCAACTATCACTGACACAGTGGATTTGAATTGAGGGAGCCAACTCTTCAGTTAACAAGGTTTTTATAGGGTTTTCAGAGACATTCTATACATTATAGTACCATTTAGCAAATCATCTCATCCTGTGGGAAATTCAAAGAATATCTCTAAAAACTGATTAGTACATCCAGTGGTGGGAATGGACCTAGTAAAGGTGGTTGGATGGCTTTGGGGTTGATGCCTTTTAAACTGATTGGCTAAAGTATAGGGTCCGAGCTGCTGGGGTGTGGGTGCCAAACTGCAGGGTCTCGGGAAGTTATCAGTCACCTTAATTGCCTTGAGAAGACATCAGGAACTCTAGGTATTTTTCTGTTATCTGCTAATTGGTTGTTGCTAGGAGAGTTTAATGCAAGGGGAGTTCATTTATTTATTTTTAGGAGCTTCTGGCTCAGGGTTCAGGGCCTGGTCAGGCCCGAGTTACAAGATGGAGGCCTATTTTAAAATAGTTGCACCTTGATCCAGGCTCAGGTCTCTCAATCTCTCTATCCCTTTTTCTTTGTAACACTGCCTTTTGAATAAATAAATAATAAACCTTAAAAAAAATCACTGCTTATTAGAACAGTGGTGGAGTTTGAATTAATGGGGAATTTACATGTAGAGATGTCCTTTAATATTAATGTAGTGAATAATTAGCCAAAATAGTATTATATGTTTAAATTTATATGACTACACTGATAATGTAATCCATACCTTTTCTGTAGTGTTCTATTTCCTGAACATTCTATAATGTACTCATTAGCACATTCCTCTTAGATCTCATGTTCTGATGAAGCAAGAGCAGGAGACTAATAAAGCAGTGCAGTCTCAATAAAATAAGGAAATCAAATGGGAAGTATGGTTAAGAGATTAAACACCCTTTTGCAAAGATATTAATCATTTTAGAGCAGACTGTGGTGTCAAGGGCTGACTTTGTGTTCTTGCTCTCTCAGCGTCCTGAGTACACTGATTCAGGAGTGTCCTGTTGGGTCAGGTGCTCTGCATTCTATCCCACAGGGTCACCTCCTCTAAGCGCCTGGCCTGTGTGTTCTCGAGGGGCTGCTAGACTCAGGGGCAGCATCAGCAAAGGAAAAAACTGTTTCCCTCGGGTTAAATTATTGACTAGCATTTTATTTCTGTTAACAACCCTACCACTGAAGAGGTACAGAATACACTGCCAATCAACAAACCGGATTCTGTCACATCATCAGTTTCCAGGCAGTGCTACACTTTGCTGTGTCCACAGAATCATAGCATTTTCCAACATGGAAATACAGGAAAGATTACAGTGCTTGAGCTAAACTGAGAGAAGCTAAATAATTTCCCAAATTTATAATTTCAATGTGTGATACAACAAGGACCAGGTTAAAATCTTCTGACTTGGATTCATTCTCCTTCCACCTGTTCTCCTAAACACCCTCAGACATACACTTGTGCAAACAGCCACTGATAGATGAATATTCTTGCAAGGCTCAAACTTGGGACATAACAGTGACCAGCTCAGGGCTGGCTTCCAAGAGAGGCCCAATTAACCCGTTTTGAATGCAACTGGATCAAGCTTTTAACATACTAAGTTAACGCAGTCCTTTTAAGGAAGGAAATGATATTTCAGAAGGGAATCTTCATACTGAAGCTCTGACCAGCAACTGATGATGCTTTTCACCTGTGATGCTGGTTGGTTCTTCCACACTGAGACGATCCAATCCAGGCACAGAGAAATGAGTACCTTAGGAGGAGAAGGGTCAGAGGTGTCACTCAGTGAGACTCGCCTGCTCCCCTGGCAGCCATCCCTCCTGCTCTCAGAATGCTGTGTCTGTGGCTCTCCCGAGGCCCCTGCCTGGCAGCTCTGACCGTGACACTGCTGGTGCTGAGCTCTTACCCGGCTTTGGCCAGGGACACCCGACGTAAGTGCATGCTTTGGATGCTGGGCTATTGGGTGGGGAAGGAAGGGAGTTAATTTGTCTCTGAGTCCAGACTTTGTTCCTTAAAAAACTGTGACATTTTCTTCACTGAACACCTATCTTTGTCCTGTGGATGTTCAATATTTCCCTTGAAAGGAACATGGATGTTTGCCCTCTGTGTGAGATCTGCGTAAGGGGCCTCCTGCTCCAAGCCATTTCCTCCCAAATCTCTTCCAGTCTAGCCCCTCCAGCCATGCAGCACGTTTCCTGTCTCAGAGTGTTTAGAAATAATGATGTTAAAGGAATCCCCCATGAAACATTTCTCTCTATTATGTTAATTTTTTCCAGAAAAATGAAGGTGCCTCTGAAAACTTTACTGGGAATCAAAAGGAATTTGAAGTAATCCTCAAACTGGAGCCATGTGCTCCACAGGACTTGTGGAGCTGGTGTCACTCTGTGCACAGCCTGAACCACGGGTCATCCTCTGCTGTCTCCTCTCATCCTCTGCTAAAGCTTGTACCCTGAAGCTGGGATTCTCTGATAGGAACTGTGGTTGGTGTTTCTCATTCTCTCTGTCTTCCCTTTCCCTCTCCTTTCCCCCTCTCCCTCTCCCTCTCTTCTGGAGACAAAGCAAAGATCCTTAGTGCTTGGAGTCACCTTACAGACAAGGAGCAAATATGAGCTGTTCTTTGGTGCTTAGAAGAGCTTCAAGCCTCTTCTGAAAGCCTGGCTGAGTTTAGTGTCTATTTGAATCCTTCTAAAAGTTTCTACTGCATCTCCTACATTTTCTGGCTGGAGCCCACCAAGCAGGAATCAAGTAATTTTGGATAAATTATATGAGGTTCTATTTTTGCAGGTCAAAAATGGAAACCAAAATCAGGAGTGTCATATGTGCCCAAGTACACACTGTGTGCAGGGTGCCAAGACAGTGGGAAGGTTGTTAGCATCCCAGGAGGCTGAAAGCCAGCCTATGAATACTCCTCACTGGAAGGAGGAGGAAGAGAAGTCTGTCCGAATTTCCACAGGAAGTGGGAGGGATGAAATGTGTTAATGAGAACAAAGGAGGAGTTTGCACCCCTTCCTGCTTTCCAGGGTCTCCAGAATGAGGAGGCCCCAGAATCCTGGTTTGTTCATTTTGGGGGACGTCTGGCTTGCAGGCCATGAGAACGCTTGGTCTGGCCCTGCCAGGGCAACCAGAGATGGGACCCAATTTCAGCACATCTGTAGCAGCACATCTGTAGCTATCCAAATGGCCCCTGGCAGAAAAAAGTTCCCGGCCCTAGTGGTGTCTTCTGTGTCCCACCTTAAATGTCCCTCCTCATCCTTCTCGGCGCCCTCCTGTGGCCCAGGGCAATGCTCTGCTCTCGGTTCTGGACTCCGCACCTGTCCTGTTTGGCTCAGTCCCGGGCACACCCGCGTGCATTTGGTCTTGGTCCTGCGCTTCTGCCGGGCTTTAAGGGTTGTGAGGGGAAGGGCGATTGCGAGAACAAGATGGGAACTAAGCACTGGCCGGGCACTGCGTGTGGACTCCAAGAGGGCTTCCTGGGAAGGAGAGGAAGGCAGAGGCGTTTCAGGAGAGGCCGGAGCTGAGAAGTGAGAAGCGGGTGGCGGCGACAGGGCTAAGGATCCGGATGGCTGCGGACCACGCAGGGTTTCCCGACCCAGGGGTCTCGCTCCCGCCGAGGCTGAGGAGGGACGCGGGGCGCAGGGTGTGGGGCGCGGTGGGGTCCCTCAGGGGTGTCCTAGGCCCGCCTTCTCCCAGCGCCCTCGAGTAGGCGGGCGTCGCTGTCGGTCTCTCCCCAGAGACCGTCCCTGTGACCGGTCTCTGTGTCCCCGCAGCCCGTTTCCTGCATCAGTTTGCACCTGAGTGTCATTTCTCTAACGGGACGCAGCGGGTGCGGTTCCTGGATAGATACTTCTACAACCGGGAGGAGTACGTGCGCTTCGACAGCGACGTGGGGGAGTACAGGGCGTTGACCGAGCTGGGCCGGCCTATAGCCAAGGACTGGAACAGCCAGCCGGACATCCTGGAGGACGCGCGGGCCGCGGTGGACACTTTCTGCAGATACAACTACGAGATTCTGGACAGCTTCCTGGTGCAGCGGCGAGGTGAGCGCGGGGCGGGGCCGCGTCCCTGCCAGCGGGGGCGGGGATGGGGGAGGGGCAGCGAACCACCAGGCACGAAGGGCTTCTGAGACCCGTTTTAGGTCTGAGTTGCCTGCTATGTTTTCATTGTTTACTTTCTGAGTGTAATATTTTTACGTTGTTGAAATGAGTGTGAAACCCGCTTAGAACAATTTAACTTAACATACTGAGGTTAGTATTTTAATAATGCCAGTGGAATTGAATTAGTCGCATACTTTGTGCATCTGTAACATAATTTACCTCGCATTCCCCTTTGTTAAGTATTTAAAAAATATTTCAAATACTTTGGTCTGTGTGTGAGGGGGAAGCAGTTCCAGGAGACCCGCAGGTGTCCAAATCGGAGGATGAGGGGCCCTGGTGGTGGCACATGTTAAGCTGCTGCTTGTGGTACTGGGGCCCTGGTTCGAGTCCCAGCCGCTCCGTGTGAGATCCAGCTCCCTGTTAATGCGCCTCGGGAAAGCAACCGAAGACGGCCTAACTGCTGGGATCTCTCCCACCTACTAGGGAGACCTGGATGTAACTCTTGGAGGCTGGCTTTGGCCACACTTTGGAAGTGTAAACGCTGTGCCACAACTTGTCAAGTGATGTTGTTTAGGAAATAATAACAAGAGACAGAAGTGTAAGTGTTCAGTATGGTCACCTTTTTTTAAAATTTTTTCCCTCAAATACTTCCAGGGTGAATTTCTCTGATCACACTTGAGGGTCCAGATAGCACACTGCGCTTTGCCATGTCTCACGTGTTATATATAAATATAAAAATAAATAATAAAGATTTTTTTAAATATTTATTTTATTTATTTGAAAGACAGAGTTACAGAGAGAGGTAGAGACAGAGAGGTCCTCCATCTGCTGGTTCATTCCCCAGATGGTCGCAATGGCCAGAGCTAGCTGATCCAAAGCCAGGAGCCAGGTGCTTCTTCTGGGTCTCCCACGAGGGTGCAGGAGCCCAAGGACTTGAGCCATCTTCTACTGCTTTCCCAGGCCACAGCAGAAAGCTGGATCGGAAGAGGAGCAGCCGGGACTAGAACTGGTGCCCATATGGGATGTCGGTGCTTCAGGCCAGTGCTTTAACCTGCTGAGCCACAGTGCCAGCCCCAAGATTTATTTATTTATTTATTTATTTATTTATTTATTTGGAAAGTCAAAGTTACACACAGAGAGAAAGAGAGGCAGAGAGAGAGAGAGAGAGAGAGGTCTTGCATTTACTGGTTCACTCTCCAGTTGGCTACAACGGCTGGAGCTGTGCCAATCAGAGCCAGGAACCAGCAGCTAGGAGCTTCCGCCAGGTCTCCCATGTGGGTGCAAGGGCCCAAGAATTTGGGTCATTTTCTATTGCCTTCCCAGGCCATAGAAGAGAGCTGTATCTGAAGTGGAGCACCTGGGACTCGAACAGGCACCAATATGGGAGGTCAGCACTGCAGGTGGTGACTTTACCTGCTACTCCACAACGTTGGCCCCAAGTGTTATATTTTTAATATCTGTTTCTTTTGTTTTAAGTTTCTTGAGCATTTTTCACATCATTTGGCCAGTTATTACAACTGCTATAGAAATTATTATCCTTCCCACGAGATTTCCAGATGTTGTCTGGTTTTCTTATGCAGCAACTTTATTAACACTTTGATGGTATTTGATTATGCATTTTCTCCCATTTCTGGTTTATATTTAGACTATGTTTTTTAGTTTACATGATAAGACGATGAATGTTTTAAATCAATGAACTCTACTGCAAAATCATTCATAATGACTTTTAACCAAGCAGAAATCTATCATTTTCTATGTTATCAAAATGTTTCTCCCTAGGTTTTTTTTTTTAACAAAAGTGCCTAGTTGAGGTTGGCAGTGTCAAGGATTGCCCAGGTGTTAGGAACACATGTTAGTCAGTGGCAGACCCTGCCCTGCCCTCAATGTCAGGTTACAAAGAGAGAAGACTCTTGGATTAGCTGTGCTCATGTTGCAAAGGAGTGGGGTTTGTCAGCTGATCATAGAGAGGTTTTTAATGAACAGCCTCTTCTCTCCTTCCCCTCTCCTCAGGACTCCTGCTCTAGACTGGAGCCTGGGGATGGAGAGGCAGAAAGCAGCCACAAGGGAGAACTGCTGTGCCTGCCTCACTCACCCCTCTCCCTCTGCCTCCTAGTTGTGCCAACGGTGACCGTGTACCCTACAAAGACTCAGCCCCTGCAGCACCACAACCTCCTGGTCTGCGCTGTGAGTGGCTTCTATCCAGGCCACATTGAAGTGCGGTGGTTCCGGAATGGAGAGGAAGAGGAGGCTGGGGTGGTGTCCACGGGCCTGATCCGTAATGGAGACTGGACCTTCCAGACCCTGGTGATGCTTGAGACAGTTCCTCAGAGTGGAGAGGTGTACACGTGCCAGGTGGAGCACCCGAGCGTGACCAGCCCCATCACCGTGGAATGGAGTGAGCAGCTTCCCGACCCATAAAGCCCTCCCCCTCCAGGAAGGGGACTCTGCCTGTGCCCGAGTGTCAGGCTGCTCTCCCCGCACTGTGTCTGCATCTGCTGCATGCGCACTCTCCTTCAGCACAGGTCCCTGAGGTAGCCCTGTGCGGGTTTCCACACACACTTCTATCCCCTGGGGAGGTGACCATGCCTGCAGGGAGAGAGAGGTTGTTCCTGTTTTGAACATCACAGGTCATGGTCATCCCCTTGGCTATGGGCTTCTGTCTCTGCTTCTGAGGCTGGGCTTGTGTTTCCGGTTCTGCTGCTCTGAGTTTCTGGTGGTGATCAGAGAAGAGGAGCAGGCAGGGTTTTCCTGACACGAGGGGAGTCCAGTCTCTGCTCTGCCTGCTATTAGCTCTGCTGTCCTGTCCAAGCCCCTGAACCTCAATGAGTCCCAGATGATTCCCACCTCTGCCGTCATTTCAGGCTTGTTCTATTTCAGTAAGCTGAATGCCTGAGCTTGGGGCTCCTCAGTAAGATTTTAAAAATCTTTCTTGCAGGTTGGCTAATCACTGTTGCTCCTCTAGTCCAGGCTTCCTTCCCCCCTCCAAAAGCCCTGCATCTCTGGGTCCTGATTGCAGGGGTCATATGAGATCAGATGTCTAACGCTGGCTTCTTCTTTCAGAGGCACAGTCTGAATCTGCACAGAGCAAGATGCTGAGTGGAGTTGGGGGCTTTGTGCTGGGTCTGCTCTTCCTCGGGCTGGGGCTCTTTGTCTACCGCAGGAATCAGAAAGGTAAGGACCTGTTGCTGTGAGGACTCTCCTAGACCTAGCTGGGGAGAAACAGGGTTTTTCTCAAATTAGTTATTTGTCCATCATTGGCCCTTTGTACTTTTGCATTTGGATCACAGTTTCCTGGAAATCTAGAAACCAGCAATGTGTGGCACTCTGAACAAGGGTCGTGCTGCATAGAAACAAGGACAGGTTAACCAGCACAGAGACTGAGAACCTGGGGCCCAGGACAGCACAGCCACCAGGGCTGCCTGATTGGCACTGCCTTTGTGTGACAGCAGCGTCCCTACCACAGGCTCGCAGATTCTGCTCCTGTCTCTGAACCATTGCTGGAGAGGTGGTGGGAGAGAAAGGAGGACGTATCTGGGGACATATTTGCCTCCACATCTTTATTCATGTATCTTCTCTCTTCCCAGGGCACTCTGGACTTCAGCCCACAGGTAATGCGCCTTTATCCTCTTCTAGAGACAAGTTCAGGTTATCATGAACTGGTAGCAGGGGCAACAAGACATGAGACTGAGCTAATGGCCAATGATCTGGGACCAGACCTCTGCTCTGGCAGTTTGCACTAAGCTTCTCTTGTTATACAAAAGGCTGTGCTCTGTGTTAGCATTAGCTCAGGAGACTTGAGATTTTTCTGTATCTTTCCCACTGCAGTGTGATCCATGCAGCCCTGAGAAAGGGCAAAAGCAGCTGTCTTCAGAGTTGGTTCTGACAGCAACCCTGTCCTCTGTCACCTGCAGGGCTCCTGAGCTGAAGTGAGGAAGGCAGCTCTCAGGAAGAACCTCTGTCCCTGATTCTTCACATCAGCAGGTGCCCTGGGTGGCTCTCCCTGTTCCCCAAAGAGTGTGGTTTCTCAGCATCCGGCTCCCTCCTGGTTCAGTGACCCTGAAGAAAGTGTCCTCCCTGGTGGCGTCCTCAGCCCCTGCCCTTGACCTGGTGTCCCAGTGCTGATGGCAGTGCCTTCTCCGCGCTGTTTTGTGTGCTCCTTTGCGTTCAGCCCTTCATGCCTCCCCTCTGATCTCACTCGTGGCACATTTTTGATGACATTTTTCTCTAATAAATATGAAATGAATATCATCTGCTTCATACAACTTCAAGGACAAGAAACAGAAAAGAGAGGTTTGCATCACCATATAGTAAGTGTTCTTTCCTCTATGATAAGTGTTTGAATTAATGCATGTGTTGAATAGCTTGATGTGTGCATTTCACATGTATACATACATATCAGCATCACGCAGCTAATTATATGTAGGTACAATTTTTCCTTGTCAGTTAATTAAAAAAAAAACAAAAGAAAAGTAAATAAAGTCTAAATGAATGCATAAAAACTGCTACAGGCTGTAGCAATAGAAACATACAACAAAATTATGTAATGGGCACAATGTAGCAAGTAAATAAAAAACTTCTTGGGTATTTGTCTAAAACATTTTGTAACTATAGCTGTAAAACACTACAAAGATCTGTGAGCTTCATTCATATGCTATTATACTGGAGTTGGAGATGTGTATTAGCTTTACTCTAAGTAAAATATGCAAGCCGGATTTCTTGTGAAGGAAATTTATTCTGGCTTACATTTGGCAGTCACAGCTCTGGATCGGGCAGCCCTGTAATCTGGCGTGTAATGGAGGCTGGCAGTGGTGGAGTGGGTGAACCGGGATGATGATCACATGCTGAGGAGGAGTCAGAGAGAGAAGCCAGGAGAACCTTTTCTCCAACAACCAACATTCTAGAGAACCTGCATGAGGAGGAAGTTTGATCAGAAGGGAACAGCTGGGCCTCAAACTGGCACCCTGATGTGGGATGCCAGCATCTCAAGTGGAGACTTAACCCACTGTGCCACAATATACCTATTTAATGAGCATGTTTTGGTAAGAATTCATTGATGATTAAATACACATGTAGAGCAGAGTCCCAAACTAGAACTCCTAACAGTTGAGATTCAATTTAAGAAGTAAGGAGTTCCCGGTTGTTGATATAGTATATTGCAAACTGACACTTTCAGCATAAACATAACCCTGAGAAATAAAAATTAAAATATAAAAAAGTATAAAATAACTGAAACATTTTGCTACCATCATCATTATTGAAATTGTGATTCAAAACAAAAGCCTTTCTAAATAGTGATGCATTGCTGGTGGGGTGGATGATGTCATAACTACGGAAATCCATTTGGCAATTTCATAGACTATCTAGCATAGTTCTGCTGTGGGACTCTGCAGTTGCACTCCTTGAATCACCCAAACAGAGGACAACATGTACTCACAACAATGTGTGTGCAGGTGTTCAGAGCAGCATTAGCATTTGCCTCAAACTGGAAAAAAAAAAAAAAACCCAAATATCCAGCCACAAATAAGCAGAGAAAGAATAGTTCTACAGCTATGTAGTGGAATAGTATTCATCAATAAAGGAGAAAAATGCTGATGCATGTTATAAAACCCATGAACTTCATCAACATTGCACTCTGTGAAAGATACTGGGCACAAACTATGATGTTATCGGATCCCATTTACATGCAACACCTAGAAAAGGTAAATTTGATCAACACAGAAAGCAGACTAGTGGGTGCATGGGGCTTGTGCTGAGGTAAACATTCATGATACACAGCCACATGCTACAGAAGAAATGTTCTAAAACTATTTTCATGATGGTTGCACAAATTATTAATGTTCAGTTTCTTTCTTTTTTTTAACTTTTATTTAGTAGATGTAAATTTCCAAAGTACAGCTTATGGATTACAATGGCTTCCCCCCCCCCATTACTTCCCTCCCACCCCCAACCCTCCCCTCTCCCACTCTCTTTCCCCTTCCATTCACATCAAGATTCATTTTCAATTCTCTTTATATACAGAAGATCAATTTAGAATATATCAAGTAAATATTTCAACAGTTTGCACCCACACAGAAACACAAAGTGAAAAATTCTGTTTGAGTACTAGTTATAGCATTAAATCACAATGTACAGCACATTAAGGACAGAGATCCCACATGAGGAGTAAGTGCACAGTGACTCCTGTTGTTGACTTAACAAATTGACACTCTTGTTTATGGCATCAGAAATCTCCCTAGGCTCTTGTCATGAGTTGCCAAGGCTATGCAAGCCTTTTGAGTTCGCCAACTCTGATCATATTTAGACAAGGTCATAATCAAAGTGCAAGTTCTCCCTTCAGAGAAAGGAACCTCCTTCTATGATGACCTGTTCTTTCCACTGGGATCTCACTCGCAGAGATCTTTCATTTAGGTCATTTTTTCTTTCCAGAGTGTCTTGGCTTTCCATGCCTGAAATACTCTCATGGGCTTTTTAGCCAGATCCGAATGCCTTAAGGGCTGACTCTGAGGCCAGAGTGCTGTTTAGGGCATCTGCCATTCTATGAGTCTGCTGTGTATCCTGCTTCTCATGTTGGATCATTCTCTCCCTTTTTTATTCTATCAGTTAGTATTTGCAGACACTAGTCTTGTTTATGTGATCCCTTTGACTCTTGGTCCTATCATTATGATCAATTGTGAACAGCAATTGATCACTTGGACTAGTGAGAAGGTACATGCCACCTTGATGGGACTGAATTGGAATCCCCTGGGATGTTTCTAACTCTACCATTTGGGGCAAGTCTGATTGAGCATGTCCCAAATTGTTCATCTCTTCCCTCTCTTATTCCCACTCTTATATTTAACAGGGATCACTTTTCAGTTAAGTTTCAACACTTAGGAATAACTGTGTATTAATTACAGAATTCAACCAATAGTATTAAGTAGAACAACCAAGGAAAAAAATACTAAAAGGGATAAAGTATTAAATTGTACATCAACAGTCAGGACAAGGGCTGATCAAGTCAACATTTGTCATAGTGTCCATTTCACTTTAACAGGTTTCCTTTTTGGTGCTTGGTTAGTTGTCACTGATCAGGGAGAACATATGATATTTGTACCCTTTATGGGTAGGCATTCCTACCCATAAAGAGGTTCAGATGATGCTCTCCAATCAATAGCTCTAATTCTGTTACAGCATCATTTACCAGGCAGGGTTTCTCCTTGATGTGTCCACAGAATCACAGCTGCTCCTTTCTTTTTTCCTGGGTCCATCAGAGATTTTTATTTTAAAGATTTTATTTATTTATTTGACAGGTAGAGTTACAGACAGTGAGAGAGAGAGAGATAGAGAGAAGGGTCTTCCCTTTGCTGGTTCACTCCCCAGATGGCCACAATGGCCAGAGCTGAGCTGATCTGAAGCCAGGAGCCAGGTGCTTCTTCCTGGTCTCCCACATGGGTGCAGTGGCCCAAGGACTTGGGCCATCTTCCACTGCCTTCTCAGGCCATAGCACAGAGCTGGATTGGAAGAGGGGCAGCTGGGACTCAAACTGGTGCTCGTATGAGATGTCAGTGCTTCAGGCCAGGGATTTAACCCACTGCGACACATTGCCGACCCCATATATAATCTTTTTTTGAAAAAAGATTTATTTATTTATTTGAAAGGTAGATTTACAGAGAGGCAGAGGCAGAGAGAGAGAGAGAGAGAGAGAGAGAGAGGCCTTCCATCCACTGGTTCACTCCCCAGATGGCCTCATGGTTGGAGCTGTGCTGATCCAAAGCCAGGAGCCAGGAGCTTCCTCCAGGTCTCCCGCACAGGTGTAGGGACCCAAGGACTTGGGCCATTTTCTACTGCTTTCCTAGGCATAACAGAGAGCTGGATTGGAAGTAGAGCAGCCAGGAATTAAACTGGCGTCCATATGGGATGTTGGCATTGCAGGCGGCAGCTTTACCCACTACATCATAGCGCCGGTCCCTGTCCATATAATATTTATAATAAGATTACAAATTAAGAAGGAATTCATGGTTACAAAATGTAATGAACTTATGAAATAATTCTTAAGCCAATATGCAGAGAGGAGACAAAAGAAAAATCAAGAGGTCACTGGCTAGAAAGGCTCACCAGGGTGGGGAGGATATTTAATGCCAATCCCACCATTGGGGATTTCTGGCATGGCTGTCCTTGGGACAGGAAGCTGCAGGAAGGAGCCTTTTTCCCTGTGGCACCTGGACTCCTTTCAAGGCATGAATGGTCAACACTAAGTTTCTACTTGTTTACTAGCTGCATGTGCCTGTGTGATATCAGAGCACTTGATTCAGTTCTATGGTGAGGAAAAGGAGACGCACACAAATGCCAAAGTGACCAAGGAATGGTGGCCTCACTGGAAAAAGCAGCCTGCAAAGCAGTCAAGCTGTCTCACCAGCATCAAGTCACCCATGGACTTAGGGAAAGATTAGGTTACATTCCTGTGTCAGACTGTGTTTCATAAACTTAACTGAGTTCATTTTCAAGCAGTAATAATGTGTATAAGGTTGTAAGCAGATCTCACTCACACTGACAGCCCAAACCGGGGATTATCTTTCCTCAGGTGGGTTTTGGACAAGTAAAATCTATTTTTAAAATAGGCATGTCTTTCATAAGATGATTTTAAAACTCATTCCTTGAATGACTTGGTGGCATTCCAAATGGGAAAATCCACACAGAGAGGAAATATAATGGCTTCTTGAGAGATTGACAAATTAGAAACCATGTAGTAAGGATTTCAGAGTTGGTTCACTGGAAAACAGTCTGTGCCCAATGGGACACATACAATGGTACTTCAAAAAGCTCATGGAAAAATGTAATTTTTTACTTTGGTACCAAAGCATTCAAAGTCGATATATAGTTTTTTTTATAGTATGCATTTTCTCTTAATTTTCTGATGACTCCTCTCCTATCTCATCTGACTTCCTTGATCTCTAAACACACATTGGAAGTACCAGGAGGTGGCCATTGTCTAATCCCAGTGGAACCCTTGGTCAAGGTCACAGCTGATGATGGATGAAGAAGGATTTCATCTTCCACAGACAGGATTTACACAGAGCAGACAACTCAGTCAAGGGCTGGGAGCCCAGCTCTTTGGACTGGATGTACCAGTGCACCAGATCAGCCAGGCCTTAGAGAACAAAGCATTTCCGTGAAGATACTCTGCTCTTATGAAGTTGTCTACTCCACATTGTCTACTCTGATTGACTAATATTGAGGAGTACTTGATATTCAGTTCCTACAAAGCATCAATGTAATCACTGATAAATATTATTGGAACTCCCCCATTCACAAAGCCCTTTGATGGCCTCATCTGTTTGAGGATCCAACCAGCAATCAGACCAACCTTGTGCTGCAGAAGCAGCTGGTAGGGGTTGGAGTAACACAGCCTTTCCATGACTCTGTGGATGGTTGCACCTACCTCTTGAGGATAGGGGTCCCTTCTGTTGAACACTGACATTGGCAGAAAGTGAGCAGAGAACAGAATATTCACCTCCCTTTCTTCTTAAGTGGAAAATGGTCCAGTACTTTCAGAATGAGGTCTGGAAAACACTGGATGAGGACAGGATGTGTGGGCCACAGTCAGCAGTGCTCCACCTCATGGCAGGCTTCTTTCCTGCTCCACTACAGTATCTGTAAATTCCATTTAAGCTGCTGCTCATGGTAGAAAAACAGTACTGGGGTACTGTGTGAAAACAACAGCCCTTTCTTGTCCCTCTTTCTCCATTTCTTCAATTTCTTCTTCAATTAAAGCATGGACATTTCCAGTATCCAATAAAAATATGTGAGAGGCTATATGGGGACCAACTCATCAAGGAGCTTCACCCTGCCTTCTCCTTGTTTGGAAACCCACATCCTGATGGGGGACCCACCTTCACTCCTGTGGCACTGTGCTTGAATTTTGGAAATTTGGCATTTGGACACAATACTGCCAGCCCACTTTGGAAATGTCCTGGACTTTCAATCCAAGAAGAGCCTCAGAAGGAAGTGGTGAACTTCTGTGAGGGTTTCAGGGCCTCTTGTTCAGCATTAATATTACAGTCTTCAGATCCCTTATTTCCAGATGGACTTGAGGTTATGTGCTTTTGGCACATCGGGTTGATTCTGTGTTGGCGGCTGTGGCTGTACCTGGTTGGTGCCCCCATGACTGATGTGCCCTGAAGCTGCCCACAGCTTGCAGGGTCACTGCCATGTTTGGGCTGACTGAAAGCCACAGCATCTTCTGCTATTGAAGTTTTAGAAAGACGAAAGTAGCTTCATTTCAACTGTGAGAAGTTAAGCAATTTCCCCAAATATACAACTCTAAGTTATGGTACAATGAGGAGTAGATTAAAGTCTCTGACGTGGGAAGTCATCTTCCCTCCAGCCCTATACTCTAAACATCTTCACACATATACCTGTCCACACAGCTCTGTCCTTAGTCAGAAGTGATGTCTCCTACAAGGTTCAAATCAGAACAGATCACTGCTGATCACCTCAGAGGAGGCTCACGTCCCACCCTGATGAAAATGCTACAGTTGTAAGGTTCAAAACTTGACAACACTAAATTTAAAACACACTTCATGTGTTTCTGAACAGGACCTTCACTCTGAATGTCTGGCCAGCAACTGATGGTGCTTTTCATGTGCTATGCTGATTGGCTCTCCAAATTATCATTTCTCAGTACAATCCCTAAGCCATGAGTATCTTGGTTTCTATTATTTGAGATGTGTCTGGGTCAGAGTTGTCCTGGGACTTGCCTGCTCCTCTGGCAGCCAGCCCCTCCTGCTCCCTAGAATGCTGTGTCTGTGGCTCCTCAGAAGCTCCTGCCTGGCGGCTCTGACTGTGACACTGCTTGTGCTGCGCTCTCCTTTGTGTCTGGCCAGGGACACCAGACGTAAGTGCATACACTGGATGCTGGGCCCTTATACCTGATTGGATGGTGGGGGAGGAAGGCAGTTAATTTGCCTCTGTGCTCATGATGTGTTTCTTAAATGATTGTGGTGTGTCCTTCAATGACCACCTATCTTTATCCTATGAGTCCTAAGTTATTTCCCCCATAAAGAACATGGTGCCTCCTCTATCTGTAAGATCGCATGAAGAGACCCTCCCATTGCTCCCAGCTCTCCTCCAGTCTCACCCTCTGACCCTCACCACATTTCCTCAGCTGTGAGTGTTGAAATGGATTCTCCTAAGGTAATTCCCAGGCAGCACTGCCCCTTACTATGAGTGGTGCCCCCAAAAATGTTCTTTTGAATATTTTTTGGGGGACTAAAAAGAATTCGAAGGATCCTACAACAACCAGCTTTAGGTGCTCTGCATGCTCCTTGGAGCTGATGTCACTCCCTTCAGATAGGATGTATCACGAGTTGCCCTCTGTCAGCTCCTTCCTTTTCTCCATGTTTATAAAGGGTTTATAAAGGTTAGTGTTTTCTCTAGTGGAAAGCACCTTGCAGCTGGAGCAAAGATCTTGAATGTTTGTGATGACTCAGTAGGTAAGGAGCATCTATGAATTGTTCTTTGATGCCTTGTAGAACTTAAAGCATCTTCTGGAATCCTAGTTGAGGTGAGAGCTCTTTACAAATTTATATGAGACTTTCAGTACTGTAAGTATCTATTATGTCTCCAGATTCTCTGGCTGAAGATCAACAAGAGGGTTTCAACTAATGTAGCATAAATTGTATCAAATTCTGCTTTTGTAAGTCAAAAATAGAACAAATTCAGCAATTTCATCTTGGTCTACACACACACCCATATACAGTGGTACAGAGACAGTGTGAAGGTTGTTAACATCTCCCAGAGCTGAAAGTCAGCAAGCAAGTCAGGGGAACTCATTGGCTTTCTGGTCCTACCCCAGATTTCATGATTTTTCATAATGATCTGTTTTTCTCAATGAACCTTGTCCAGTTTCCTCTACCTTCACTTCCTCCCTATTCTGTATCCAGTTGTGTCATTCCCATTACTAAAAATCCCTGATTTCACACAGATCCTCAGTACTGTTGGAAATCCATCAGAGGAGAGGATGTGATGAAAATCTCCCTCTTTCTGAATATTATCTTTTCCTTACTTGTGAATACTTCTGCCTAGAAGCAGAAGAAAGAGAAAGTTTGTCTCAAGCTGTGCAGGAAGTGGGAGGGATAAAGCATGTTAATGAGAACAAAAGAGAATAAAAGCTTGAGTCCTCTCTTGCTTTTCAGAGTTCCCACACGAATTCTTTTTTTTTCCTCCACTTTAACAATTTTCTTTTTTCCTTTTTTTTACAGTTATGGACTTGATACATTTCATAATTCCAACTTTCTGAACATGGTGATTCTTCCCACAGTGCCCTCCTTCCCCCCATGCTATCACACCCCTCCTCCTCCCTCTCTTATTCCCACTAAAAATATTTTACTAACATCTATTTTCAATTAACTTTATACACATATGACTAACTATGGAAAGTGAAGAGTTCAATTAATAGTATGAAAAAAAAAACACCCAATACTGTTCTTCAACAGTCAAGAGGGCTGTTCAAAGTGACTGCTTCTCAAAGTGTCAATTTCACTTCTATAGATTACATTTTAGGTGCTCTATTAATTATCAGAGGTAAGGGAGAACATACAGTATTTATCCCTTTGGGAATTGCTTATTTCACTAAGTATGATGTTTTCCAGTTTCATCCATTTTGTTGCAAATGATCAGATTTCAGTTACTTTTTTTTTTACTGCTGTGTAGTATTCCATAGCTTACATATCCCATAATTTCTTTATCCAGTCCTCATTTGATGGGCATTTGAGTTGATTCCATATCTTAGTTATTCTGAATTAAGCTGCAACAAACATGGGGATACTGATAACATTTTCATATGCTGATTTCATTTCCCTTGGGTAAATTCCCAGGAGTGAGATGGCTGGGTCATATGATAGGTCTACATTCAGATTTCTGAGGTATCTCCATACTGTCTTGCATAGTGGTTTTACCAGCTTACATTCCCAGCAACAATAGATTAGGGTACCTTTCCCCCCACATCCTTGCAGCATTTGTTGTTGGTTGATTTCTGTATGAAAGCCATTCTAACGGGGAGGGGGGAGGCTGAAACTTCATTGTGGTTTTGATTTGCATTTTCCTGATGTCTAGTGATCCTAAGCATTTTTTTCATGTATCTGTTGGCCATTTGGATTTCCTCTTTAGAAAAATGTCTCCTTCTTGGTGAGATGTGTTTCTTGTAGGCAGCAAATAAAATAAATGAGTTTTTAAAATCCATTCAGCCACTTTTATGTCTTTTAACTGGAGATTGAGACCATTTGCATTCAAGGTGACTATTGATAAGCAACTATTTTGCCTTGCCATTTTTCCATAAATATTCCTATTTTTTACTTTGGATTTCCTATGTGTTTTTATTGGCAGATTTTCTTCCTTTACCTGCTTTTGTAGTGATGATCATGTTTCTGTGTTTCTGTGTGTAGCACATCCTTAAGCATCTTGATTAAGGCTGGATGGGTGGTGACAAGTTCTTTGAATTTCTGTTTGTTACAGAAAGTCTTTATTTCACCTTCATTCATAACTGAATGAACTGCACGGTACAGTATTCTGGGTTGACAGAATGAATGATGCAAGAAATAATTTGAAGTTTATGTTTAGAACTAAATATTTTATTTGTGTTAAGTTTTAAATAATTTTTTTGGCGTTTAAGTGAAGCTGTTCAAGATTTCAAATGAATACAAGACACTGGAGTCCAGTGTAAGACCAGAACGAGAGATATTCCTGAAACTGTGGTGTTACCAACTCATGTATAGTGTTAAACTCCAAAAAGATGAAAGAGGTTACATAGGGAGCAGTGTTGTGTTTGGAAAATAAGAATAGGGCCTAGGCCTCCAAAGGGGATTAAGAAGGAGAACTGGAGAAGCTGGAGGAAAACCAGGAGAATGTGGTACAGTAGAAAATGTTTATCTGCTTGTTTATACTTTCATTTTTGAAAAACAATGCATAAGAGCATACATCTTTCAGACATCCTGGATTTTGTCTTAGTCCCTTTCCGTTTTATTTTGGATGAGCCTATAGGATTAGCACAGCCAGACAGTCACTTCTGAGTTAGTAACTTTTGAGACTTAGTAGGTTTTCCTACTCTCTCATCAAAGAGGCAGTGGTCAACATTGTTGAACGTTGCTGAGAAAATTAAATGATGGTTGAGAACAAGCAACAGGACTGAAGAATTTTAAGATTACTGTTAATTTTTAATTAAGATGGAGACTTGCATAGGAGCTGTGACATAAGGCAGAAATCAAATAATTATATTCAGGGAGTTCTTAATGTAGCATTCACAGGGAGTAAATTCTAGGACACCACTGCCAGATTTCCTAATCTCCTCTGTTTGCTTGACTTGTCATGAAACATGTGACCATGGACAAGTCAATTCACCCCTCTCATTTAGTTGCCTCCATTGTTTGAGGATTAAAAGAGATGATGAACAAGGCATTAGATACAGTGCCTCTACACTTACTTCTGTGCAAGCATATCCTTTCTCTTGCAGGCGTCGTGGATGCTGTCTGTCTCTAAAAGAGCTCTCCAATCCAACTGCCACATGCTTGCAGCAGGCTGCTTCCCTGGCACTACCTATCGTTATCTTGTACTGGATTGTCCCAGCAGCCTCCAATCTCATCCCTTTCCTTCTACATTTTCCTTCATACTTAGGGTACAAAGACAAAAAAATAGCATTCCAGTATATTTTCATACTAACAAAATGGTTGGTGAAGTGTTAGAATAAATATAGAATACAATTTGCTTAAGAAAAATTTCTCACATTAAGTTAACTACTAAGCTAATACACAGCCATGCTTACTACAAGTTATGGTTTGAGGATCTCACATAAGTAGGTTGTTAGGGTCACAGTTATCACTATCATCAAGTAGAGTTAAGAGTCTCACAATTTCAGTGAATGAGATTCACAGAAGTCGCATATTGCCATTCTAAAGACCTTTTCCACTGCCAATACAGTTGTCTAGTAGTGATTCTCACTGTGGGAAACACAGTTATTTATAGTTCCAAAGTTTGTGTCCATTATGTTAGGCTAACAGTGTACTGTTCCCTTATTCTCACCGTATCTTTTGTGGGAATCTTTGCACCTGTGCTCAGTGTTAATTAATTAATGCCACCACTACTATTTTCCTCTCACTTCACTGTCAGTGTTCTGTACTTTATTTTTAATGTCAGCTGTTCCTGATGTATTTATATTATTGGGTTATAATTTCTATCATGTATAGAAGTGCAATATGGTTTTCTTTTCATTAATGATATGGTCGTCTAAATATTCTTTACTAGGTTGTTTGCAAATATGAACACATCTCAACTATGCCAAGTCTTGTTCAGATTTACTTATTTCTTAGCTTCATAATAAGCTCTATCAACTGATTTCTCACATAGATGTGGATTCTGAAGTCTCTTTAAAGTACAATAAACACAGAGTTCAAAAAAGTGTTTGTACCTACTCTTCACTGGACAAGATTCTTTAGTCATTATATTTTAACATAGATAACATCCTAGGAGGAATTAAAAGCCAAAACTTCACCTTTTATAAGAAATTCAAAATATGGTGTGTATAACAGTTGTATAGGGACAATATAAAATTTACAGTTTGCTGTAAATAATTCCACTGTAACAGCGGTTATTGAAGAAATAACAAAATATATCCCTGGTTAGAAACCATATGTTTTTTTTTTTTATTTATTTTTTTCTTTTTGACAGGCGGAGTTAGACAGTGAGAGAGTAAGACAGAGAGAAAGGTCTTCTTTTTTCTGTTGGTTCACCCCCCAAGTGGCTGCCACGGCTGGCGTGTTGCCCCTGGCACACTGTGCCAATCCGATGGCAGGAGCCAGGTGCTTCTCCTGGTCTCCCATGGGGTGCAGGGCCCAAGGACTTGGACCATCCTCCACTGCACTCCCGGGCCACAGCAGAGAGCTGCACTGGAAGAGGAACAACTGGGACAGAATCTGGCGCCTCAACCGGGACTAGAACCTGGTGTGCCGTCGCCGCAGGTGGAGGATTAGCCTAGTGAGCTGTGGTGCCGGCCCAGAACCATATGTTTTGATAGTGTCTCAATAGTCATTGCAAATCAATTTTAAATATTTTGCATTTAGAGGTATGTTTCTCAAAAAATGTGTCATCAGACACAATGTTGGGGGATCTTTTCAATGTAATTCTCATCTGTTTATAATTAATGCTGGTTCCTTTCTCATTTCTCATCTGTTTGTAATTAATGCTGGTTCCTTTCTCATGCATTCTTTTTCAGGTGGTTTACACCAGTGATTCTCACCAGGGGACAGTTTTGTATCCTACTCCCCACCTTTGCACCCCAAATCCCTCCAACAGGGAACTGTTGGCAAGATGTCAGGTCCACAGTTTCAGGAGTGCTGAGCTGGGAAACACTGGTTTACACTGTGCTGATTCTAAAACTTCTAGATTCTCATCTTAATACAAATACTACACAATTCAGTTCTGCATGGTTTATTTTACCTCATTTCATTATAAAACAGAGTGATATGAAACTACAGTTATAGGAATTTACCACTTTCTTACTGAAGCCACTAGATAAGTGTAAATTCAATACCTTCATTTTAGTTTTTGTAACCCTGTGCAATGTTGTTCAGTTTTTGTGAGTTCTTAGTCATCACCTTAGTCTGTCACCTTTCAATAACTTGCTTTATAAGGCATCAGCAGTGTTGACTGCCACAAATATTGTCAATAAAACGCTTAAAACTCCTGCAGAATTCCCACATGCTGTACTACTGGTCTTGTCAGATGCTTGTGTCACTTTTAACCACAGGATTAATTTTGGCAAACTTATTGGGATCTTTTCTCATATTAACTAAATAAAAAGCAAAAATTTAAAAATATACATTTATGTAATGAATTCATGCACAGAAACACATATGTAAGTATGCTAGCATGAATGGAAACTGGGAACACGTGTGATGGATGAGTCCGGACAGCTCTGAGACACATCCTTACCTACACTTCATCTGGTCTAAATTTTCAAAGAATTTGGAATAAAATTTTTAAAAGACCTGGAGACCTTTGCTTTTGAGATTTGGAAATTCATTTAAAGGGCTGCAGACTGTATTAGAATCAGAGTTAGTCTCCTGACGACTTCTCAGTATTTTACCATCACTTGCTGCAAATCTGAAATCCCTACAAGGACCACAGGACTCCTCAGTACGTGGCTAAGGCCGAGTCTCCGTATTCCACCCTCCTGTCACTCTGCAGGGCCCGGCCTTTTCCTGGTTGTGCTCTGCCATTTCTGGTTTCTTGAGGAAGTTCATCGGCCTTCGGACGTCACATTTCCTCTCCCTAAACGTTGCTGCCTTTCACACACACACACACACACACACACACACACACACCACTCCTAGCTCACTCCAGTCTAACCTTTCGTGTCCCACCTCAGAGGTCGCTCCTCATAGGGTCCTTCTCGGCGCCTCCTGCGGCCCAGGTCAACGCCATCGTTGTCTGTGCTGGTCTTGCACGCCCCTCACATTGGCATGTGTTTGGCCTTCGTCCACCACGTTTAGTGCACTTTGCTCCGCGAGGGGAGGGGACACGTCCCTTGTTCTCTTCTTGGGGTTCTCGGGGTGGACACAGGCCGGGCACTACGCGGATACTGGTTATTCCCAGGAAGGAGGAGGTGGATGCCTTTCAGGAGAGCCAGAGCCCTGCGGTGAGAGGCGGGCGGTAGCGTCCCCGCTGAGGCAGCAGCAGCGGCCGGTGCAGGTGCAGGCAGCACCAGGGCGAAGGTGGCTGTGGCCCAGCTGGGAGGCCCCAGGCTGCGCAGAGGCGGAGGGTCCTGAAGGCTGCGGCTCAGAGGGGCTTCCAGCAGCAGGGAGCTCCCTCCCTACAAGGCTGAGGAGAGACGCGGGGCGCAGGGCTGGGGGCGCGGTGTGGTGCATGGGCATGTCCTGGGCCCGCTTCCGCCCCGGCGCCCCGACAGGTGACAGGCGGGAGTCACCATCAGTCTCTCCCCGGAGGCCGCCCCTGTGACCGGGTCTCTGTGTCCCCCAGCCCGTTTCATGCAGCAAGTTAAACATGAGTGTCATTTCTCCAACGGGATGCAGCGGGTGCGGTTCCTGGATGGACACTTATACAACCGGGAGGAATACGTGCGCTTCGACAGCGACGTGGGCGAATACAGGGCGGTGACCGAGCTGGGCCGGCTGGACGCCGAGTACTGGAACAGCCAGACGGACAGACTGGACTACAAACGCGGCCAGGTGGACACATACTGCAGATACAACTATGGGGTTGTGGACAGCTTCCTGGTGCAGCGGCGAGGTGAGTCCGGGGGCCTGGGACAGCGACCTCCAGGCACCAAGGACTTCTGAGACCCATTTTAGGTCTGAGTTGCCTGCTATGTTTTCACTGTTTATTTGTCTTTTGGTGTAATATTTTTACGTTGTTGAAATGAGTGTGAAACCGGCTTAGCACTACAATTTACCTTAAAATACTGAGGTTAGTATTTTAATAATGCCAATAGGATTGAATTAGGCGCATATTTTGCTCTGTGCATTTTAACACAATTTACCGCACATTCCTCTTTGTTAAGTAATTTCAGATACATTGGCCTGTGTGTGAGAGGGGGAGCGGTTCCAGGAGCCCCGCAGGTGTCCAGTTGGGAGGATGAGGGGCCCTGGTGGTGGCACAGGTTAAGCTGCTGCTTATGATGCTGGCGCGCAGGTTCCAGTCCTGGGTGCTCCAAGTCTGATCCAGCTCCCTGCTAATGCGTCTTGGAAAGCCTGGAGGATGGCCCAAGTGCTTGGGCCATTGACACCTTCTTGGGTGACCTGGATGGAGATCCTGGAGGCTGGCTTTGGCCTGGCCGTGTGCTGACCCTTCTTCTCATTTGCAGAGTGACCAGTGGATGGAAGAATCTCTCTCTTTCTCTCTCCCACTTTCTCTTTCTTTCCCTGTTTCTACCACATTGCCTTTCAAATAAATAAATAAATAAATAAATGATAAATAAACCATTCTTTTACAAAATCCAATGGTGCTCCACTCCCTTATATGAAATGGGTAGTGTTTCCATGTGACCTGTGCACACCCTGCCCTGGTCTTTAAAGCATCTCAGGTCACTTAGGCTCCCTAACACTGGCAGTGTGAATGCTGTGCCAACCCTTGTCACACGGTGTTGTTTAGGAAATAATGACAAGAGACAGAAGTGTAAGTGTTCAGTACAGCACTTGTTTTTCCCTCAAATACCTGATCACGCATGGGGATCTGGTAGCACCCTGCACTCGACCATGTCTCCCGTGTTGTATTTTTCCTGTCTGTTTCTTCTGTTTCTAGGTTTCTTGAACATTTTTCCCAATACTGGCCAGTTGTTATGACTGCTCCAGGAATTATCTATCATCACTGACCTCTGGATTTCCGGAGCTTTTCTGGTTTTCTTGTGCAGAAACTTTATTAATACTTTGATGATACTTGGTCCTGTATTTTCTCCCATTTATGGTTTATATATGACTTTGTTTATTGCTTTACATGTATGAATTTAAATGTTTTTATTTAATGAAATACACTGTAAAGTTGTTCATAATGACATCACCAATAGAAAATCTATCATTTTATGTATTATGAATATGTCCCCCTCCCGGGTTTCTCTTTTTTTATTTTTTTGAGATTTAAAAGCAGAATGTATTAGAGTCAAAGACCTCCAGCTACAGTGTTATGGAGGGGGCTCCAAGAGAGGCAAAAACCCAAAGGGCACAATGGTACTGGGGTTTTTAAGCACAATTTTGCGGAAGAAAAAACATGACATTCAGTTACAAGGTGGGGACCAGGTTTCGCTTTTAACAAAATTCCCTTTGTTGAGGTTGGCAATGTCAAGGATTTGCTGGGTTTTAGGAACACATGTCAGTGAGTGACAGATCCTGCTCTGCCCTCAGATGTCAGCTTACAAAAAGAGACGACTCTTGGATTAGCTGTGCTCATGCTGCAAAGGAGTGGGGTTTGTCAGCTGATCATAGAGAGGTTTTTAATGAACAGCCTCTTTTTTCCTTCCCCTCTCCTCAGGACTCCTGCTCTAGACTGGAGCCTGGGGATGGAGAGGCAGAAAGCAGCCACGAGGGAGAACTGCTGTGCCTGCCTCACTTCTCCCTGCTCCCTCTGCCTCCTAGTTGTGCCGACGGTGACCGTGTACCCTGCAAAGACGCAGCCCCTGCAGCACCACAA
The DNA here is from genome assembly GCF_964237555.1 of Oryctolagus cuniculus. Taxonomy (NCBI): domain Eukaryota; kingdom Metazoa; phylum Chordata; class Mammalia; order Lagomorpha; family Leporidae; genus Oryctolagus; species Oryctolagus cuniculus. Next base: position 136,362,693 of record NC_091436.1, read on the forward strand.
CCTCCTGGTCTGCGCTGTGAGTGGCTTCTATCCAGGCCACATTGAAGTGCGATGGTTCCGGAATGGAGAGGAAGAGGAGGCTGGGGTGGTGTCCACGGGCCTGATCCGTAATGGAGACTGGACCTTCCAGACCCTGGTGATGCTTGAGACAGTTCCTCAGAGTGGAGAGGTGTACACGTGCCAGGTGGAGCACCCGAGCGTGACCAGCCCCATCACCGTGGAATGGAGTGAGCAGCTTCCCGACCCGTAAAGCCCTCCCCCTCCAGGAAGGGGACTCTGCCTGTGCCCGAGTGTCAGGCTGCTCTCCCCGCACTGTGTCTGCATCTGCTGCATGCGCACCTCTCCTTCAGCACAGGTCCCTGGGGTAGCCCTGTGCGGGTTTCCACACACACTTCTATCCCCTGGGGAGGTGACCATGACTGCAGGGAGAGAGAGGTTGTTCCTGTTTTGAACGTTCCCAACATCACAGGTCATGGTCACCCCCTTGGCTCTGGGCTTCTGTCTCTGCTTCTGAGGCTGGGCTTGTGTTTCCGGTTCTGCTGCTCTGAGTTGCTGGTGGTGATCAGAGAAGAGGAGCAGGCAGGGTTTTCCTGACAGGAGGGGAGTCCAGTCTCTGCTCTGCCTGCCATTAGCTCTGCTGTCCTGGCCAAGCCCCTTAACCTCAGTGAGTCCCAGATGCTTCCCACCTCAGCTGTCATTTCAGGGTTGTGCTATTTCAGTAAGCTGAATGCCTGAGGCTTGGGGCTCCTCAGTAAGATTTTAAAAGTCTTTCTTGCAGGTTGGCTAATCACTGTTGCTCCTCTAGTCCAGGCTTCCTTCCCCCCTCCAAAAGCCCTGCAAATCTGGGTCTCGATTACAGGGGTTGTTGTGGGGTTAGATGTCTAACGCTGGCTTCTTTTCTCAGGGGCACAGTCTGAATCCGCACAAAGCAAGATGCTGAGTGGAGTCGGGGGCTTTGTGCTGGCTCTGCTCTTCCTTGGGCTGGGGTTGTTTGTCTACCGCAGGAATCAGAAAGGTGAGGCCCTGTTACTGTGAGGACTCATAGACTTTCTTAGGAGCAGAAATGGTTTTGCTCAAAATAGTTATTTGTAAGCCATTGGCCCTGAATAAAGTGTTTCTTTTTCCCAGTTGACCACAAATTTCCTAGAAATTCAGAAACCAACAGTCCTTGGTTACTGTGTCAGAGTTTGATGGTTATGCTTCATGGACAGAAGGAAATAGGAAAGGTTAAGCATAGACATTTGTGAGTCAGAAGCCCGAAGCCAGTGAAGGAAGAGCCACTAGGGGTAATTAAATTGCACTGAATTTGGGTAACAGCAGCTTCTTTGGTTTCAGGCTCCCAGTTTCTGCTTCTGTCTTGGTATGCTTGGTGTATAAGACATGGTAGTAGAAAAATCTAAGATGACACATCTTGGGTTGGGGACATCAGGTTTGGGGACATATTTGCCTCCATGGCTTTTAAACATATCGTCTCTCTTTTCCAGGACACTCTAGACAGCAGCCAAGAGGTAATGCTCTTTTTTCCTCTTCTAGAGACCATATAATTTATCATGAACAGGCAGCAGAGATGACAGGAAACTGAAATAAGGGGAAAGACCTTGGAATAAGACCTCTCATCATTTTTAACTAAGGCTTCTCTTCATTTAAAAAAGGGGGAGGGCTTGTGTTCTGTGTTAACATTAGTTTAGGGAGAGTGAAGGTTTTTAGTTTCCCTTCTCACTGTGGCATGATCAATGCAGCCCTGAGCGAGGGCAACAGAAACCATTTTCAGAGTTAGTTCTGATAGAGTAACACTCTTCTCTGTCCCCTGCAGGTCTCCTGAGCTGAAGGGAAGATGGCGTCTCTCAGGGAAGAACTGTCCCTGATTCTTAACACCATGAAGAAGTTGTTCCAAGTGGACTTCATTCTTCTACAAAGAGAGTGATTTCTCAGGACCTGGATCCCTTCTGGTTCAGTGACCTACAGGAAATGTCCTCCCTAGCCCCTGCCTTGGTCAGGGAGTCCCAGTGCTGATGGCAGTGCCTTCTCTGCATTGTTTTGTGTGCTCCTTGTGTTCAACCCTCACTGACTCCCATACATGTGATCTGACCTGTCACACGTTGCTTTATCACAGTTTTTCAAATAAATATGAAATGAAATATCTTCTGCTGCATATAGTTTCACAAGCAAGAAACAGGAAAGAGTGGGTGGATTACATCACTATGCAATAACAGTTTTGTATTCTTACATGATATGTATGTAATGTAATACCTATATTAAATACCTTGATTTCAGCATTCTATATGAATATATATGTCAAAATGTCATATAAATGGATACAGTTTTCCTTGTCAGTTAATTGAAAAAGAGAAAATACAAAATCTAAGAAAGCAATGCATAAAAACTGAAAACAGGCTGTAGCAATTAAAGCAAACAACAAAAGTATGTTATGGGAAACAATGTAGCAAGTAAATAAAATTTTTTGGCCTTTGTCTAAGACATTTTGTGACTATAGTTGTAAAACGCTACATAGGTCTAAATTCTGTGAGCTTCATTTGTAAACTATTTATACAGGAGTTGGAGAGGTGTGTCAGCTTTCTGTTTCAGGGACTTCTTTGGAAGGAAAAAGTTTATTTCAGCTTACAGTTTGGAGGTCACAGTTCTGGAATGCACAGCCCCATAATCTGATGTGTAATGAAGGCTGGCAGAGGTGGAATGGGTGCACAGAGACGATCACCCAGCGAGCAGAAGGCAGAGGGAGAAGCTAGGCAGACATAGGCTGCAGTAAGCAACTATCTTAAGGACCACTTTCAAATGGCAAGTCCCCAATGACCCAAAGTCCTCCCACCAGACCTGTCTTTTGTTATAATTACATCAAATCTCTATCCTTAATCCTTAATTCATCAACCCTTGATGTTAAGACATCAGATAGCAGTTTAAACATCTACATGAGTTTTGGGAATCCAAGTTTTTTTTTTTTTTTAAGATTTATGTATTTATTTGAAAGGCAGAGTTACAGAGAGAGGGAAAGACAGACAGAAGGAGGTCTTCCATCTGCTGCTTCACTCCCCAGATGGCTGCAATGGCTGGTATGGGCCTGGCTGAAGCCAGGAGCTAGGAACTTCATCTAGATTTCCCATGTGAGTACCAGGGCCCAATAACTTGGGCCATACTCCATTGCACATCAGCAAGGAGCTGTATTAGAAGTGGGCAGCCAGGGGTTGCAGGTGGCAACTTTACTTGCTAGTCCTGGGGATCCAAATTCAATTCAGTCCATAGCTGGCTCCCCAAACTCATGTCGTTGTCATATATAGCATACAGTATTTCCATTCCAGAAGTCCCAAAGTCTTAACTCAGTCCAATATCATTTTTTTAAATTTTAAAGAGTTATATTTATTTATTTGATTGGCAGATTTATTTGAGAGGCAGAGGCAGAGAGAGACAGAGGGAGGTCTTCCATCTGCTGCTTCACTTTCCAAATGGCTCAATGGCCAGAGCTGGGCCAAACTGAAGCCAGGAGCCAGGAGGTTCCTCCAGGTCTCCCACGTGGATGCAGGGGCCAAAGCACTTGGTCCATCCTCCTCTGCTTTCCCTGCTATTCCAAAGTGCCACCCTCCCAACATCAATTTAAAAGTCCATAGTCCAAATTCTCATCTGAGACTCAAAGCAAATTAACTTGGAACCTGTGTAACCAGAACAAGTTATACTCACTTCCAAGATACAGTAGTGTAATGAAAAAGGAAAAAGGTATACATTTTCATTCCAAGGTAGTCAAGGAATTAGGACTAATAGGGGCAAAGCCAGACTGAAAACAAGCAAGGCAAACATTAAGATCTGAAGTTGCAAGTCTAGAGTCCTGGGCACACTGCTTTGGGAGCTGGGATTCCAACTGTTCCAGCAGTACCACCCCTACAGCTTGGCTGGTCCTAGCCCATGTTCTATTCTTACAGGTTAGACTCTCATTTCTACAGCCTATTAGGCACTGGTGTGTAGGGGCTGACTGAGGCAGCTCCAACCCTACCTTTCTGCTTGGCATTACCCTCGTGGAGACTCGTTGCAGTAACCCCACTCTTATGACTCCTGGGAGGCAGGTGATGATAGTTCAAATACTTCAATCTGTTACTCACGTGCAACTCCAAACTGACATCCTGTTTCCTTGTTGAGGTCTGTCCCAGCCAGGGATGTTGTGGGTATTTGGGAAGTGAATCAGTGGACTAAAGATTTCTTTCTGTTTATCTCTGTCTCTGTCTCTTTCAAATAAAATGAGAATAAGTAAAAAGTTAAAAAAAAACAGCACTTAAAGAAATGGTGGATGGGGTAGGAGATAATGGGAGATATATACATATACATATATATAATTATCATCAATTTATCCAGTTATAGCAAAAATTAATAAAAAAGCAAGAAGATTGTTTTTACAACTTAATATACTGACACTGATTTTATGAGAAAAATACATTTTCCAGGTTCTTTTTGAAAAAAAATATGTAAATACCAGCTGTATATTTGGTATTTTTTTTGGATTTTTTTAAACTTTTATTTAATGAATATAAATTTCCAAAGTATGGCTTATGGATTACAATGGCTTCCCCCCCATACCGTCCCTCCCACCTGCAACCCTCCCCTTTCCCACTCCCTCTCCCCTTCCATTCACATGAGGATTCATTTTTGATTCTCTTTATATACAGAAGATCAGTTTAGCATACATTAAGTAAAGATTTCAACAGTTTGCTCCCACACAGAAACATAAAGTGAAAAATAATAGATGATTTTTTAAATGATGATGAAATCAGATCAGACCTATTGTCATGTTTAATCCCAGTGAGAGTCAAGTTGGGAATTGATAATTTCTTCTTCTTCTTCTTCTTTTTTTTTTTTTTTTTTTTTTTTTTACAGAAGATCAGTTTAGTATGCATTAAGTAAAGATTTCAACAGTTTGCACCCCCATAGAAACACAAAGTGAAATATACTGTTTGAGTACTCGTTATAGCATTGTCTCAATGTACAGCACATTAAGGACAGAGATCCTACATGAGGAGTAAGTGCACAGTGACTCCTGTTGTTGACTTTACAAATTGACACTCCTGTTTATGGCATCAGTAATCTCCCTATGCACCAGTCATGCGTTTCCAAGGCTATGGAAGCCCCTTGAGTTCTCCGACTCTTATCTTGTTTAGACAAGGTCATAGTCAAAGTGGAAGTTCTCTCCTCCCTTCAGAGAAAGGTACCTCCTTCTTTGAAGACCTGTTCTTTCCACTGGGATCTCACTCACAGAGATCTTTCATTTAGGTGTGTTTTTTTTTTTTTTTCCAGAGTGTCTTGGCTTTCCATGCCTGAAATACTCTCATGGGCTTTTCAGCCAGATCCGAATGGCTTTAGGGCTGATTCTGAGGCCAGAGTGCTGTTTAGGACATCCGCCATTCTATGAGTCTGCTGAGTATCTCGCTTCCCATGTTGAATCACTCTCCCCTTTATTCTATCAGTTAGTATTAGCAGGTACTAGACTTGTTTATGTGCTCCCTTTCACTCTTAGTCCTTTCATTATGATCAATTGTGAACTGAAATTGATCACTTAGGGACTAGTGAGATGGCATTGGTACATGCCACCTTGATGGGATTAAATTGGAGTCCCCTGGTATGTTTCTAACTCTACCATTTGGGGAAAGTCAGCTTGAGCATGTCCCAAATTGTACATCTCTTCCCTCTCTTATTCCCACTCTTATGTTTAACAGGGATCACATTTCAGTTAATTTTCAACACTTAAGAATAACTGTGTATTAATTACAGAATTAAACCAGTCATATTAAGTAGAACAGACAAAAAAACTACTAAGAGGGATAATGTATTAAGTTGTTCATTAACAGTCAGGGCTATGCTGATCAAGTCACCATTTCTCATAGTGTCCATTTCACTTCAACAGGTAAAATGTTTATTTATCCATTCTTAACTATTTGAAAGGCAATATAATGGGGAGGGAGAAGGATAGGGAGAGAGAGAAAGAGTGAGAGAGAGACTGAAAGCATGAATCTCACCATCTGCTCAATGTCTTCCCAAATGCCCATAGCAGTGGAGGCTGGACCAGGCCAAAGATAGGAGCCAGGAATTCCGTACAGGTCTCCCATGTGAGTAGAACAGATTCATGCACCATCACCTGTTGCCTCCCAGGTGATTAATTTGAAGCTGGATTGGAAGCAACCAGAACTTGATCAGCACTCTGATATGGGATGCTGATGTCACAAGTGGTGGATTAACCCACTCTGCTACAATACACCTCTTTTAGTAAACTAATTTTGATAGTAATTAATTGATGATTAAATACAAGTGTAGAACAGATCCAAAATTGGAAACTCTTGACACTTAAGATTCAGTTTAAGATGCATGTGGAGTTTCAGGTTGATGGTAAAGTATATTCAAAACTCATTTTTTGAGCAAAAATATGACTTTGATGAATAAAAATTGAAATATAAAAAGAGTATAAAATTACTAAAACATTATTTTATTATCATCATTATTATAATTATGTTTGAAAACAACAACAAAAAAGTGTTTCTAAATACTGATGCATTGCTGGTGGAGTGGATCATGTTACAACTATTGTAGAAGTCAATTTGGCAATTTTTTAAGAATATTCAGCATATGTTTACTATAGGATCCAGCAATTCTACTCCTCAAATATGCCCAAAACAGGGGTCAGTACATCTCACAAAAATGTGTGTGCAAATGTTCAGAGCAGCATTAGCCATAGCAGTCCCAAACTAGAAACAATCCAAATATCCAACAACTGCTAAATAAATAAAATGTGCTACACCCATCTGATGGAATGTGATTGAATAATAAAAGGGGACAAAACAATGATAAATTTTACCAAACTGATAAGCTTCCAATGCATTGTACTAGGTGAAAGAAACTAGACACAAAGACAACACATCATATGATTCCATTTATGTGAAATGTCTAGAAAAGTTAAATTCAGTGACAAAGAAAGCAGATCTGTGGGTGCCTGGGGCTTGAGATGAGGTGGAAATTCAAGATGGACAGCCAAATTTTGCAGTAATAGGAATATGATAACTAATAGAGTGCCTAAAAGGCAATCTGTAGAAGTGAAATTGACACTGTGAGAAGCAATGACTTTAAACAGCCCTTGTCTTGGCTGTTGAGGAACAATTTTTTTTCATTCTATTTATTGAACTCTTTACTTAACATAGAGTTAATCACATGTGTATAAAGTTAATTGAAAATCTATCTTAATAAAAAATAAGAGTAGGAATAAGAGAGGGAGGAGGTGGTGGGTAGGAGTGTGGGAGGCAGGGTGGGCTTGGTGGGAAGAATCACCATATTCTTAAAGTTGTAATTATGATGTGTATGAAGTTTGTAAGTGTAAAGCTGTATAGTTCTGCATACATTCCTATAGATTTACTTCTAAGGGTACAGCTTAAAAACTTGCCAAGGGACCCCAAATTCTCTTAAGTTAGATGGTAACAAAAAGCATTTGAAGTGTTAAAATGATCATATGGATAGGATTAAGTGTTAAAGTGATCATATAAATAGGATTAATTATTTGGTAATAATAATAGATAGAATAAAAAAGGAGTGAATACTCCAACATGGGAAGCAGTCCATAGAGATTATGATTATCATCATAGAATGATAATCACTCTAAGTAGCACATTGACCTCAGAATCAGCCCTTAAGGCATTCTGGTCTGGCTGAAATGCCCATGAGAGCATTTTAGGCATGGAAAGACAAGACACTGTGGCAAAAAATGTCCCAATGACAGCTTTCGATTTGCTTTAAAATCATAGGCTTAACCATCCACCAAATAAAGAATTCAACAAGTAGGGAGTAGCAAAACCACTGTTCCTCAGGAGTACAGAAAGGGCTATAAGCAATAATCAAATCAATTCCACACAAGTACTTGTTTTGTACTCTTCATGTTAACACAAATCAGGGAAAACATATGATATTTGTATTTTAGGGGCTGGCTTATTTCACTAAGTATAATTGTCTCCAGTTGCATCCATTTTATTGCAAGAGACAGGATTTCATTGTTTTTTTTTTTTTTTTTTCATGTACCCAAAGGAAATTAAATCTGCTGAATCTTAACATCCTTGGAAGATGGGGCCTAGGAAAGGGGATAAAGAGAAACAAGCAAAGGTTTAGACAGCTCTGTGGGCTTGTGTGATATAAAATGTATGACTTTCCCTGTCAATTGATTATCTTTTCAGAATTTTGTTCAATTTGTAGTGGTGGTGCGGGAATTTGGGAGGCAGAAAAACATCTCTACAGTGTCAGTGTTCTAATCAAGATGTGAACACTACTTTCAACCTCTTGACCTAATTGCTGTTTAAACTGGAGCACTCATATGTTTTATTTATTTATTTATTATTTGAAAGAAATAGATTGGAAAGATTTATTTCAATTTCTTTCTTTTCTTAAAGATTTATTTATTTACTTTGAAAGTTGGAGTTACACAGAGAGAGAAGGAGAGGCAGAGAGAGAGAGAGAGTTCTTCCATCCTCTGGTTCACTCTCCAATCGGCTGCGATGGTGGGAGCTGCCAGGAGCTGGGTGCTTCCTCTGGGTCTCCCACATGGGTGCAGGGGCCCAAGCACTTGGGCCATCTTCTACTGTTTTCCCAGGCCATAGCAGAGAACTGAATCGGAAGTGGAGCAGCCGGGTCTTGAACTGGTGCCCATATGGGATGCTGGCACTGCAGGCAGCAGCTTTACCCACTATACCACAGCGCTGGCCCTTCAATTTATTTCAGTAGATTGAAAGGTTTATATATTGATTTGAAAGTAGAGAGAGAGAGAGAGAGAGAGAGAGAAAGGAGGGGTCTTCCATACACTGGTTCACTCTCCTGATGGTTGCAACACCTGAGGCCCAAGTGCTTGAGCCATCTCTGCTGCTTTCCCAAGCTCATTAGCAGGAAGCTAAATTGGCAGTGGAGCAGCCAGGGCATGAACTGGTGCCTGTATGGGATGCAGGCAGCTTAACCTGCTGTACCACAATGCTGGCCCAAGAAGATTCTTTTTAAAAAAAAAATATATTTTTTGAAAGGTAGATAGACAGGGCGGGGGAGAGGGAAGATCTTTCTTCCACTGGTTCACTCCCAAAATGCCTGCAGAAAGTCAGGGCTGGGTCAGGTTTAATCCTGGACCCAGTCAACAACTGTGTTTCATTTCTTCAGTATTGGTTAGATTCTGTTTTGATGCTTCTTTTGCATTCTGTCCATTGTGCAGAGCTATCTTTTCCTAACAACAAAACATTATAAGCACAACAGGGCTGTTTTTATTCTCCAGTTATTGGTTTCCCTAACTCCATCTGGGCCTCTTGGGAGGGTGGCAGGAGCTCTGAGACTTGGGTCATCTTTTGCTGCTTTCGCAGGCACATTAACTGGAAGCTGGATGGGAAACAGAGTAATTGAGGCTCAAACTGGCACCCTGATATGGGGTGCTGGTATCACATGTGGCAGCCTAACCCACTGAGCCATATGCTGGGCTCCCATAAAGGCTATTCTTGAAATAAAACATGTGCTATGGCCATAAAACTAGTCAATAAATTTCCAAGGATTAAAATCACACAAAATTTGTTTTCTGACCATAATTTTATCAAATTATAAATCAATATGAGTATTAAAAATTAGAAATTTCTTGAAGTAAGTCATACACTTTTTAAAAAAGATTATTTAGTTATTTGAAAGAGTCACACAGAGAGGCAGAGAGAGAGAGAGAGAGGTCTTCCACCCACTGGTTCACTCCCCAAATGGCTGCAATGGCAGGAGCTGCACCAATCCGGAGCCAGGAGCCAGGATCTTCTTTTGGGTCTCCCACACGGATGCAGGGGCCCAAGGACTTGGGCCATCTTCTACTGCTTTCCCAGGCCACAGCAGAGAGCTGGATAAGAAGTGGAGCAGCCAGGACTCGAACCAGGGCCCATATGGTATGCCAGCACTGCTGGAGGCGGCTCTACCTGCTACTCCACAGCATTGGCCCCTATACTTTTAAATAATCTAGGATTTGTCAAAGAACACATTATCAGGGAAATTAGAAATTAATATAGAGGAATACTAAGATAAATTTTAAAAATATTTGATATGTGGGGCCAGTATTCTGGCCTAGTTGGTAAAGCTGCTACCTGTGATGCTGGCATCCAATATGGGTACTGGTTCACGTCGTAGCTGCTCTGCTTTCAATGTAGCTCCCTGCTAATGGCTTTGGAAAAGCAGCAGAAGATGGTCTAAGTGTTTGAACTCCTGCCACCCACATGTGAGACCTGTGTGAAGCTCCTGGTTCCTGGTTTCTGCTTCTTGGGCTGGCCCAGCCCAGATGTGGCCATCTGGGGAGTGAACCAGCAGATGGAAGAGCTGTGTCTGTGTGTCTACCTCTCTCTCTGTAACTCTGACTTTCAAACAAATAAGTAACTATTTAAAAAATTTTAAAAAATATTTGATAAGTAAACAGAGAAGTTGTCAGAGGGAAAATTATAGGTTTAATTACATTATAAAGGAGAAATATATGAATATTTAAATTTATATCATAATTTAGGAAAGGAAATTGACATTAACTAAAAACAGAAAAAATGAGAAGAAATTAATAAAACAGAATATATATATATATAAAATAAAGTAAATCAGTGGATCCAGAAGTCTTTCTGTTTCTGTTTTTTAAAAATAAGCCTCCTGCGAGATTAATACAATAAAAGATGAAAACAATCTAAACGATGAATTGTTGACATCTGGAATGAAAAAGATAATATTCACAAAGATCCTACAGACACTAAAAAGATACTAAGAGTATGTTATAAAGACTTTTGTACCAGTAGATTTGCCATCTTAGAAGAAAGTCATTGAAGAAGACAGTATTTCATTATCTACTAGCATAGTAAATCAGCCCAAAACTAAATGGCCTAAAGTTATAGGCGTGAATCATTTCTCACAGTTCTGGGAGCTGACTGAATGACCTGGGTGGCTCCCATTGGAGTCTCTCATGTGGTTGCAGTGAGAGGCTATGGGCTGCTCTTCTCCGGAGGCTCAACAGGGATGCTGGGAAATAGGATGCCTGTGACTCTAGGGTCTGTAACATGGCCTAAGCAATCCCCTCAACAATACAGAGAATCTTTTTACCTGAGAGCTCAGGGGTCCCAAGAGTGTGTTCTCTAAGAGAGGTAAGTAAAAACTACAAAACTTCTTTAGATTTAGCAGCAGAAGTTTGGAGACATAATTTCTGTCATGCCCTATTGGTCAATAAGGTTGACCCAAATTTATGGGGTTGGGAAAATCAATGTACCTCTTAGAAATAGTTTGTACCCTTCTTTAATCTACCCTATATAATGTTACAAAACTGATCTTATAACTTTCTCAAATCATCCTTCAAAGAAAATTACTGGTCCAGTTTGCTTTAGTGTTAAGTTCAAAATAATTTTAATCCATCTGGAGTTAATTACTATTGTGATTTGAGTAGCTGTCATGGTAACTATTTTCATGGCTATTCAAACAACTTAGAGGCATTTGTTGAACAAAATTATCTTTTCATCATTGTCTTTGGAATGCTACCATTAAACCAAGTACAGTGCTTGGGAGGGGTCTGTTCCTAGACTTCCTGTTCTGTTGTGTTGTCTGATTTGTCTGCACTTGATTTTGTTCTATGCTTGCTAATATTAACTGTATAAAAGATCTTGTTATCTTGTGCTGAGCTTCCTCCAGTTTTGTTGATGTATTTCAAAATTTTCCTTGGCTAACGTAACACCTTAGCATTTTTGTATGAATTCTAAATTCATCTTGATGATTCCCCATTCTTTTAAAAGAAAGCCATAGAAACAAACAAGAACAAAACAAAGCAAGCAGGCAAACAAAAAATCCTTACCATGATTTTCACTGAGACTTTCCTGAATAGAAATTAATTTGGAGAGAATGGATACCTTTCAAATATTTAACATTGTAATTCCCCAATTATGCAATATTTCACTTTATTTACATCCATCAATTTCTCCCAATGATGTTTTAGATTTTTCAGTGTGGAAGTCTAGCATTTTTTTTTAATTTCCAAGTACCTTGTGATTACAAGAATAACAGAAAACTTTACCTACTTGCATCATTATATCTTTTGTTTATTTTTATTGCCATCTTATGGACTAACATATCTAGTATTCAATATATCAAGGAGAAAGTATTAAACATTTCACCACTGAATCTGCTCTGTGTAATAGGGTAGGTGTCTTTTCTCATATTGAGGAAAATCCTTTGTAGTACAAATTTGCAAAGAGATATTTTAAAAAGTTAGGACCAGATTCTGTATTCTATCAGGTGATATTTATGATTCTATCAAGATGATCATAGACCTGCTCTAGTAGCAGAATTTTCATGTCACTGGGTTGGCTGATGGGATCAACTTGTGGAATGCTACTAAAATGATTAATCACAACAAAATTACAGTTGAGTTTACTGGTTGTTCTTTTCATGTTTGCCATACATTCTATTTGTAATACATCATTACTATTTATTTGAAGATGCAAAGAGAAAGAGAGAGAGAGAGAGAGAGAAGAGACAGAGAGAGATTTCCCATCCACTGATTCACTCCCTAAATGACCTTCACACCTGGGACCAGTCTAGGCTGGAGCTAGGAGCTGGAAACCCAATCCAGGTCTCCTACACAGGTGGCAGAGATGCACTACTTAACATGACCTGCTGCTTCCCAGGATTGGGAGAAAGATAGAGTCAGGAGCAGAGTGGGGACTCAAACTTTGACACTCTGATATGGGCTGCAGGGATCCCAAGTGGTGCCCAAACTGCTGTGCCAAACCATGCTCCTCCCCACCCACCTGATGTTTTGAACACATTGGTACCTCTTGGCTCTGCTTCTCTGGGACCTCAGTTAATTTATGACAAACATCATGAATATATGTGACCCCAGAGCTCCATGTTTAAGATGGGAGACTGAACTGAAGATGATGATTAAAACAATTCTGAACATCAGGCTCTTCATAGCAGTGTGACCCAGAGATGCTTGAGGAGGTGCTTACACAAAAAGTGTCCTCTGCATAAGACCTTAACCTAGAGAAATACTTCATTAGTATCAGACTTTCAATATTCGAGTCTATTTTCAGTGGGCTTAGAGGTAATATGCTGTCAGATGTAGGGGTGATAGCATACTTGCCAAAATGCAATTTTCATGTTAGTGATCGTGGTATACAGCAAGCTGATGGTCACTCTGTTGCATAGGTTCAGGGATCAGTAGAATGCACCTAATAGACACAATGACATCAACTTGCTTTCTGGTTGAACTCCAGGCAAGATTACAAGACAACCAAGATGTGAATTTTCTATGGACAGAAGATTTTCACATAACTCTTTGAAGACTGTATCAGACTATACCTGGAAGGTATATTTTCAGAGTCTCTGCTTGGTTGTAAATTTCAAACCTGGAGGTCCAATGCACAGAGGAATATCAGTTTGTGCCACAGGAGATCATCATGATTTGTGCCAAGGTTCCTGATTTCATTGCCTGGAAAATTCACAACACAAAATGCAATTTCCAGCACTCGTCAGTCAGAAGACTTTGAGAGAGTCCATCTTTTAATTTTTCATGCAGTTTTGTATTTAGATTTCGTGGGTGATAGTAGAACATCTGCCAGCAGTGAGCCACAGAGTTCTGAATGCCACAAACTTCTCCCAATGCTTCACTGCCTAAGGGGAATTCTTGAATCTTTGTAGCTGTCTGTAATGGACATAAAAGTTTAAACAGTTATTTTGAATTACAATGTGTTTAATGATAGGACAAGGACAGCCAACTGGGTAAGTCCTCCATTGAATTGTCCATATGGGAGCACAACTAATTTGCTTCTGAGTATCAGAGTCACATAGCTATAAAACTTAGGTGATAAAACTGAGGTCCAGACTAACAACATTGCAATAAATGTCAGCAAAGTACTGAAATAAAAGTTGGTAATTAAAATAAGTTAATATTTAGTTAACTTCTCTTGCTCTGGAGGGAAAATAAACCAACTACAATGTGCTTTGTCTGGATGGCAGAACTAATAACCTTTGAGTATATTCTTGTTATACTGTATTTTAATTGCTTTAGAAATTGTAAAACCATAAGATTCCTTGCATCTGAAGAAGCTTAGCATTTTTAACAGTCTTTGTTCTCTGCTGTGGTTATGAGGAAGCATTCTTCCTCTGGCAAATAATGTATTCATGGCTTACATCAGTTTTTATTAACTAGCAGCTTTGTTCATTCTGTGACTCACCAGACCCCTCTGACTGGGGTTGCAGATTCTGGACTAGAGATACTGATAGAACACATGTTGAATCCAAATCATCTTTAGCTTCTGTAGATATGTATGTAACAGAAACAGCTTTGCTCCTTTATCTTGCTTATGTATCCTATAGAATGAACTTAATATGAAAAAAGAGAACATGAGGCCAGTGCTGTGGCATAGCAGGTTAAGCTGCTGTCTTCAGTGCCAGCATCCCATATGGGCGATGGTTCAAATCCCAGCTAATACACTTCTGATCCAACTTCCTGCTAATATTCTGGGAAAGTAGTGGAAGATGGCCAAAGTGCTTGGGTCCCTGTACCCATGTGGTAGACCCGGAAGAAACTCCTGGCTCCTGGCTTCAGATAGGACCAGCCCCAGCACTTGGGGCCATTTGGGGAGTGAACAAGTGGATGGAAGATCTCTTACTCTCTCCTTCTGTCTCTGTATCTCTGCCTTTCAAATAAATAAATAAATCTAAAAAAAGGAAATTGCTCATTCTCCGTGTTGGCAACATTTTATAAATATTTAAGTTAATTTCATTTAAGTGAAATGTTGTTTAAGTAAATAAGTACTAGTCAACTTACCTTTTCAGAGTAGAATGTTGTTCATCCCTCAGGATTGGCTGTCAGCCGAACAGCTGCTAAAATATTTTATCCTTTATTTTCAATAAAACAAATGACTTCCAAGGCACCCACTATAAAGGGTAGTCAAGAGTCTGGCACAGGTGAACAGACTCATCAATCTCTTCCCTGCCCCTGACAGCATCTACAATCACTGAGCAATGGGCTAGTGGAATTCTGAAATGGAATTTTGTAAAATCAACTTTTGTTTGTACTGGGTAGGGAGACGGATACTTTGCCACAGCAAAAGTAACAGAAATTCTAGATCAAAGAGAAAGAAAATCAAAGCTGTTCCTATCTATAATATCAATCGATAAGTTGATGGGAATTCTAGTAGTTCTCTTTATTACCAATAAATGGCAATTGATTGAAAAAGCAAAAGGTGCCATATTAAAGTATTAGAAACATGGATAGGTTGAATCAAAGAATGACACTTGGAAGTTGAGGAAGCCCTGACAGCTGATACAGTCAGCACCCTGGTGTAAATACTGGCTCCACACACATTTCCTCCACAGAACACATCACTGTGGTCACTTTCTGGAAAGGGTCCTATTAAACCTGCTGAAAACTAACTAGGCACGGTCTACTGCTGAGGATACATAGCCTTTATGGTGAGAAGAAATGGCCCTGGCAGTTTTCCTTCTCCTGTAGCCTAGTGGCCTGCTTCTCACTTAATGCTCCAGATGAGTGGTGGGTATGGTTCTGCAACCCCTGAGAATATTCTGAACTCTCTGGACACATGACACAGATTCTATGCTACCTGTGACCTGTAATAGCCACAGGAACCCATTTTTCCAAGATAATATTGTGAACTTTCAGGTTGACGACAGCTGAGTTTGAGAGAAATTCTCAAGATGTTCTGTAATGCTACAAATCTAGCCTGTCTGTTGTTCAACAAAAGTCTGTCTTTCTGATTTCACTGCTTGTTCCCATGGTTTAGGTGATTTGTTTCCCATAAAAGCAAATATTTAGTTACAAGCATCAAGATTACAATTTGTAGATTCAGTTGAATAAGCACTAATGCTTACTTTCTTCTGGAAACCAATCTAAGTGCCCTTTTCATTGGGAATATGTTGTTATTTACACACTGCAGAAGCTGAGCAAGGCTGCTCTACATGGTCAGTGAAGCAGTTCAACCTCGAAATCAGCTCTAGGATGGATGGTTTGGAGACAGTTGCCACATTATTTTACCTGAGCTGTCCTTATATTAAATTCATACCAGAAAAGAGTATGAGATGTGCAGTTTACCAAGCAGTACATTGTTTTTTACTCATAAATACATACAACATTCAAAATTTACTTCATGACTAGTAGCCATTTAAAAAATAAGTTTGTATGGTTTGTAAATTGTTATGTTAATTTTTGTTATTTATAAGAACAAGTTTTGCTCATATTCTGTTTCATTGGATTTCAGTATATTCTTGACATAGACTTTTCCTTGCCATCCCTCTTATCCTAAAATGAAGTGAACCATAGAGTGGTCTTCCTAGATTTGCACAAGTCATATTTAGTTAGTTTCTGAGTAAGCTATATTTCTGATAATCAAATTGAATGTGATATTATCCTATTTGTAGTTACACAACTGCCAATAGTAGAGCATTATCTCTGGGGTCTAGAGACACAGTTTGTTCTCAAATGCAAGGACAATAATGATTTCTATCCAATATCTCTCTAATAAAGTTTGAATTTTACATATGAATCAAAACATATTTCTCCAAAAAAAGTGAGATACCATACCTACTTTCTTTCTGATCAAATTGCACTGCATTTTGCTAAGAACTTTGAGATAATTATTGAGAACAATAAATTGAATTTAAGAATTCTGAGATAGGAAGGACACCTGTGCAGAAGCCAATGGTCTAGTTACACAAGGTAAATGCTTATTGCACTATTCCAGTGGAAGATGGAGATGGAGATGCTAAT
Organism: Oryctolagus cuniculus; assembly: GCF_964237555.1. NCBI lineage: Eukaryota > Metazoa > Chordata > Mammalia > Lagomorpha > Leporidae > Oryctolagus > Oryctolagus cuniculus. The sequence continues at coordinate 136,379,473 of NC_091436.1, forward strand.
CATGGAGATGAGAGAACTCTTTTGAAGACAGTAGCATTGTTGCATAGGACATCCGCAAAATATATACTCTCATTCATTAAAAAGAAGTAGCTATTGATTTGCATATGTGAGCATGAAAGTGATAAGAATTCAGAAATTGAGAAGGTCGTGGTTGTATGATATAATTTTTTTTGACAGGCAGAGTGGACAGTGAGAGAGAGAGACAGAGAGAAAGGTCTTCCTTTGCCGTTGGTTCACCCTCCAATGGCCGCTGCGGCCACTGCGGCAGGCGCACCACGCTGATCCCAGGGCAGGAGCCAGGTACTTATCCTGGTCTCCCATGGGGTGCAGGGCCCAAGCACTTGGGCCATCCTCTACTGCACTCCCTGGCCACAGCAGAGAGCTGGCCTGGAAGAGGGGCAACCGGGACAGAATCCGGCGACCCGACCGGGACTAGAACCCGGTGTGCCGGCACCACAAGGCGGAGGATTAGCCTAGTGAGCCGCGGCACCGGCTATAATTTTTTTTTTTTTTTTGACAGGCAGAGTGGACAGTGAGAGAGAGACAGAGAGAAAGGTCTTCCTTTTTCCATTGGTTCACCCCTCAATGGCCACTGTGGCCGGTGCACCACGCTGATCTGAAGCCAGGAACCAGGTGCTTCTCCTGGTCTCCCATGCAGGTGCAGGGCCGAAGGACTTGGGCCATCCTCCACTGCCCTCCCAGGCCACAGCAGAGAGCTGGACTGGAAGAGGAGCAACCGGGACAGAATCCGGCGCACCGACCAGGACTAGAATCCGGGGTGCCAGCACCACAGGCAGAGGATTAGCCTATTGAGCCACAGTGCCAGCCCTGATAGAATGGAATTTAAGTTGCATGTTACTCAGTTTAAATTGCTCATTCATTAAACATGGGCCCTCGCAAATGTTGCTTAATCTCCATTAATTTATTTTCTCCGTCTGTAGAGATGTAAAGGGTATGGATCTCACTGAACTAAAAGTAAAAGCATAAAATGTTCTTATACAATTTTGAGAACAAAGCAAATGCTCCAAATTGTTTAATAAATTTTTGGTCATTTTGTGTTGCAGCATGTTGACTATTCAGTCATAGAAATAATAAGGACATACAGAAAGACTCCTTATCAGAAATGTAGAGCATGAATTAATGCAATACTACACATGTGCAGTTACCCTATGACATCCATTCTGAATCTGAGATGTTACCTTCATACAAAATAATGTATAATGATTACATGAAAAACATGGGGCAAGATGGCAGTGGAGTAAAATCTTCACTGGTTCCATGGCTCAGGCACAAGTTATGTTTCCTATTAAATATAACAGTGATCTCAAAATACAACAGTTACCTCAGATTTCTTAGCACAATGTAGGACAACATATTAAAATAAATTATTATCCCACACAGACACTGATTTGAACAGCCTATTCATATGCCAATCTACCTTTATGAAAGCTGAGGAAGCAGGGCTGGCCCTGTGGTGCAGTGGTTTAAGCCTCCGCCTGTGATGCCAGCATCCATGTGGATGCTGCCTCCACTCCCAGCTGCTCCACTTCCAGGCCTGTTTCTTGCTAATGTGCCTGGGAAGGCAGAATAAAATGGCCTGAGTACTTGGGCCTCTGCCACCCATGTGCATCCAGGTTGCCTGTAAAATCTCCAGATGCATATGTAGTGGCACCGTGTTTTTCTCTCTTATCTTGCTTGTATTACCCATGAAATAATCACAGGACCCAGACTAGAAGATAGCACTAATTGATGAGTATCTTACGCTCCAGTTTTCTCATTATTGTAGCACTTGCTTTGTTTACAGTCACATTGCACAGGAAGTGCTGCAGCACAATAGAGTCAGCTCATTCTCCTCCTTGGGAAATCTTTTGCAAACATTCAAGTTGATTTCATTTAGGTAAAATGTTAATAAGTACTAGCTAGTTAACTTTCACATAGTAGAAATCTGTTCATTTATCAAAATGGAGTATTAACAAAATAACAACTAAAAGGCTATTATTTATTTTGAATAAGCAAACAACACTGAGGCACTTACTTTACAGGATAAATTGTAAAAGTTGGTAAGGCTGGAAAGATTCATCATCTTTTTTTTAAATAGCCAAGATACATTTTTTTCTATTTATTTTAAATGCAGAGACATGGAGAAACAGGAAGAGAGAGAGGTGTCTTCCATCTGTTGGTTCAATCTCTCCCTAAATGCTCTGGGACTCAGAGGATGGGCCAGGCTAAGACCAGAGGTATAGAGTTCAATCTGAGTCTCCTATGTGGGTGGTAGAGATCCAGTTACTTGAGACATTGCCTGCTGCCTCCCACGGTGCACATTAGCAGGAAGATAGAATTGGACCAGAGCCAGGACTGAAATCCAGGCGTATGACATTTGATGTGGTTTTTCCTAGTGGCTCCTTTACTGCTATGCCAAACTCCCGCTCCTCATTCATTTCTTCACTGTCACAACACCAGGAATCATTGTGCCATGGCTAGTGGAACATGGAAATGGAATTTTGGGAAATGATATGCCTATTGTAATAGATAAAGAGGCAGTTATTTTATCACAGCACAATTCACAAAATAGCTACATCAATGCGAAAGAAAAGTAAAATTATTTCTATTTTCAATAATAACAGACAAGCTTATGAGAATTCTAACAGTTCCCTCTGTGACTATTCAATGTAAACTATTCTTGCTTGGAAAAATGTGAGGGGAGTTATATCTAAAGTATTATGAAACACAGATAAGTTGACTCACAGAATGGCATTGGAAGTTGTGGAAGGCCTGACTAGGAAAACGCCATGGTGTAAAGTCTGGCTCCACCTGAATTTTCTCAGTAGAGAGTTTTGCTGAGATCATGGTGGGCAGGGTCCTGAGAAGCTTGTTGGATACTAGCATGGCTTTTACAAGACCCAGCCCTGGGGGCAGACTTTGGCACAGTGGTCAAGATGCCACCTGGGATGCTTACATCCCACGTTGGAGCACCGGTCGCGTCCTGGATCCCTGCTTCTGATCCACTTTCCTGCTGATGTGCACTCTGGGAGGCAGCAGGTGTTTGCTCAGCTAGCTGGGTCCCTGCCACTGCATGGAAGACCTGATTTAACACACACCTCCTGGCTTTGGACTGGTCCAACCTTGTGCAACTTTGGAGAGCGAACTAGTGGATGGAAGATTTCTGTCAGTCTGTTTCTGCTTCAATTTCTCTATTTTTGCCTTTAAAATAAAACGAAAGTAAATAAAAATTTAGAATTATAAAATAGACACAATCCTCTGTTGGGATACATATCTCCCATGGTGAGGAGAAATTGGCCCTGTTATCCATTTCTTGTTATTTTTTTTCCTTAGTTAATGAGACCAGTAAATTGCTCTCACTTTCTGGATTAGTGTTGTTATTTTCTGATAGCTTGTGAGAACATTCTAAGACTTCTTGGCCCAGTGACAACCATCTTTGCTATGGCCTGCTGTTGGCCACCAGGGCCAATTTTCCCCAGGTGGCCACAAATAAGTCCTATTACATGACAAGTGATAGGATTCAAGACATTCCGTGGAGTTACAAATTCTCCCTGCCTGTTGTTAAACAAACTCTGTGCTTCTGATTCACTCATTCGTTCCCAAGAATGTTTTGTTTCATTTACCATAAATAAGTTCAGCCTGGCATTTTCCTTATATTGCATTAATATTGAAGTATAGGATGATCAATTTTCTTCATTTGAACAGTGAGAAGTTAATCTTCCTATGTACATAACACTGAGTTATGTATAATAAGGACCAGATTAAAGGTCCTCTTCCCTCCACCTCTGTACTGCTAAGCATCTTCACACATTCAGCTGGGCAAACAGCTCTCCCGTGAGAGGTGAAGGCTCCTACAAGGCTCAGAGCTGGTTCACAGTAGGGCCCAATTAAATTTTTGAATCTGCAAGGTTTAAACTTAACAACATTAAATCAAAACAATCCCTTAAATGATAGAAACTGTAAATTTCAGAAGAAGACTTCCTTACTGAATCTCTGACCAGCAACCGATGGTGCTTTTCATCTCCTGTGCTGATTGGTTCTCCAGATTATCATCACTCAACTCTGTAGTAAAGAAAGGAGTATCTTGTTTTCTATTATTTGAAATGTGCCCGGGTCAGAGTTGTCACAGTGAGACTCGCCTGCTCCCCTGGCACCAGGCCCCTCCTGCTCTCCAGGATGCTGTGTCCTTGGCTCTCCCGAGGCCCCTGCCTGGCAGCTCTGACTGTGACACTGCTGGTGCTGAGCCCCACCCCGGCTTTGGCTGGGGACCTCCTATGTAAGTGCATGTTTTCGATGCTGGGTTATTATTGGGTGGGGACGGGAGGGAGTTACTTTGTCACTGTGCCCGGGCTGTGTTTCTTTAAAAAATGATACATTTTCTGCAATGACCACCTGTCTTTACCACATGTATCCTACATTACTTCTCTGAAGAGGACCATGAATGCTTGCCCTCTCTGTGAGAGCTGCATAAGGGGCCTCCTGTTCAGGCCATTTCTTCCCAACTCTCCTCCAGTTTACCTTCGCCAGCCTTGCACCACGTTTCTTCAGAGTCTTGAGAGCATTCAGACATAATGATCTTAAATTAATACCTCATACAGCACTTCCATTTATTCTGCTGGGTTGTGACATGAAAAAGAGGGTTTCTCTGGATGTTTCACAGGGAACCAAAATGACTGTGAAGGAATCCTGAAAGAACAAGTCTTACGTGCTCTGCAGGATCCTTTACGTTGGTGTCTTTCCTTAGGTGTGGCGTTATTATCTCCCATTATCTCTCTTTTCTCCCTGAATTCCAATGTTTATGAAGCCTATACCCCTGAACGTGAGATTCTCTGGTGGAAGTCGATTAGTGTTCTCTCTGCTGTGGAAAGCACCTTGCAGTGGAAGCAATGATCCTTAGTGTTTGGAACGGCACTTAGGAGTCACTGTTTGGTGCCTTGAAGAATGTAAAGCATCTTCTGAAAGCCTGGCTGAAGTTGGGTTTCACTAAAAACTTATGTGACCCATTCTATATGATGTTTCTAGTATGTCTTCTACGTTTTCTGACTGAAGCCCACAGAAAAGATTCAATTAATGTAGGATATATTATAAGAAATTCAGCAGTTTCACTTGAGTCCATCTCCTATACCCATAACACAGTGGTACAGAGACCATGTGAAGGCTTTTAGCATCCTACAGTCCTGAAAGCCCAGAAGAAAGTCAAGGGAACTCACTGGCCTCCGGGTGTGTCATCCTAAATTTCATGGGGTCATTCCTCACACCTCGCAATAACCACATCTCATTTTTTCTACCTCCAGCTCCTCCCTATTCTTTCGCTAGCTATGTGATCACCATTACTAAAAATCTCCGATTTTTCACAGATCCTCTGCACTGTAGGAGATCCATCAGAGGAGAGGAAACAATGAAAGTTTCCCTCTTTCTTTTTTTTTAAGTTTATTTATTTATTTGAGAGATAGAGTCACAGACAGTGAGAGGGAGAGACAGAGAGAAAGGTCTTCTGTCTGCTGGTTCACTCCCCAAATGGCTGCAATGGCCGGAGCTGCGCCGATCCAAAGCCTTGAGCCAGGAGCCTTTTCCAGGTCTCCCATGTGGGTGCAGGGACCCAAGGACTTGGGCCATCCTCTACTGCCTTCCCAGGCCACCGCAGAGAGCCAAGGGGAAGAGGAGCAGCCGGGACTAGAACTGGCACCCACAGGGGATGCTGGCACCACAGACGGAGGATTAACCCATTGTGCCTAGCACCGGCTGAAGTTTCCCTCTTTCTTAAAATCATCTTTTCCTTGCTTGTGAATATGTCTGGTTGGAAGGAGTACAAAGAGGAAGTTTGTCTGACTTTCCACAGAAAATGGGAGGGGGCAAATGTGTTGATGAGAACAAAAGAGAAGGGGAGTTTAAGTCCCTTCTTGCTTTCCAGGGACAATGATCCATTTCCAGGAATCTGATTTGTTCATTTGGAGCACAGGTATGGCACTGAGCATATATCCTGAACCCCATTCTGTGCTCAGAGAATTCCTTTTGAATAAGACGGAAAGGGTGTCTAACCTCATGGAACTTTTTTTTGTTTTGTTTTTTTTTTTTTTTTTTTTTTTTTTTTTTTTTTTTTTTTGACAGGCAGAGTGGACAGTGAGAGAGAGAGACAGAGAGAAAGGTCTTCCTTTGCCGTTGGCTCACCCTCCAATGGCCGCCGCGGCCGGCGCGCTGCGGCCGGCGCACCGCGCTGATCCGATGGCAGAAGCCAGGAGCCAGGTGCTTTTCCTGGTCTCCCATGGGGTGCAGGGCCCAAGCACTTGGGCCATCCTCCACTGCACTCCCTGGCCACAGCAGAGAGCTGGCCTGGAAGAGGGGCAACCGGGACAGAATCCGGCGCCCCGACCGGGACTAGAACCCGGGGTGATGGTGCCGCAGACGGAGGATTAGCCTAGTGAGCCGCGGCGCCGGCCCCTCATGGAACTTAATGACAGACGAGAAAGGCAAGAACCCAACATGGATTTGGCAAAGAAGAGAACTTCACAGAGCAGGGAGTGCTGTGAAAAAAGCGGGGCAGGGTGAAGGGATCAAAAGCATTGGAATCTCACATCTTCAGTTCCAGAGACCAGGGAGCTTCCATGAAAAAGGGACTTATAGCTGAGGCAAGGGTCCTGAGAGGACAGCCATATGTGCTCCAAGGGACGAGTGATCCACTGAGGGTGATCAGAGGAAAGGTGGAAATGTGAGGAACCCGTCCTGGTCCAGGTTTAGAACTGTTTCTCCAGAAACATCAGTTTGTTCAGGCTTTCTTTCATCAGATACAATGTTGGCCATTTTTGCAATGTGGTTCTCCGATGTTGTGTAATGAACTCTGGCTTTTCAGATGGTTCACACTAACAGTTCTCACCCAGGGACAGCTTCCCTCTCGTTTCCCCCATTCTTCCAGCATTGGGCATTTGACAAAATATCAGGTCCACAATGTAAACAGTGCTGTTCTTGAAATAACTGTGCTGTGCTGTGCACGGTGCTGATTCTGAAACTTCTAGACTCTCACATTAATATAAATACACACCCCACAATTCAGGTTTTCATAGTTATTTTACCTTTTTTTATTAGAAAACAGAGTAATAAAAAACCAAAATTATGTATTTGCATAAAGTCAGCTTTCTTGTTGAATCCACTAGATCATTGTAAGTCCAAGGCCTGCATTATTTATTTATTTATTTTTACCTTATTCAATGCTTAGTATGTTGTGAGTTCTTAGTCATTCCCTTCTCTTTAACCTTTCAACAACTTGCCTTTGTGAGACATAAATGGTGATGTCTGCTATAAATATTCTTCAGTAAAATGCCTCAAACTTCTGCAGAAATTCTATATGCAGTATTACTGGTCTTGTCAGATACGCTCATTTACTTGTTTCACTTTTAACCACAGGATTAACTTTTTTAACCTGTCAATGACCTTTTATCTGTTTAATTAGTTAAAAGCAAAAATTTAAGACGCACATGTGTATGGTGAATTCATGCAGGGATTCACTCACACGGTGTGTTACCCTTGCATGTATGTCTGCATGAATGCAAACAGTAGAAGCACAGGTGGTGGATGAGCCCAGAGAGCTCTGAGGCACAGCCTTCCCCGCACCCCATCGAGTCTGAGTTTCCAAATGAATTTGGCATCAAATTTCCGTTGAAAAGCCCGTGGACGCGTGACAGAACCAGAGTTCACCTCCTAAACTTCCACCCTACGTCACCATTACTTGTTGTAAATCCTGAATGCCGACGGCGACCCAGGACGGTGCACACAGTCTTTCACCGTCTCCTTCTGTGCCATGTGTCCGGCTTTGTCCGGTTTAGCGCGTCTTTTCTCTCAAACTCTGGGTCGTGACATTTCCTTTCTTACGCATGCGCGCACGCACACACGCACACACACACCACGCACTCTTCCTCTAGCTCACTCCAGTTCAATTTTTCGTGCCCCGCAGTAAACATCACTCCACACAGGGTCCTTCTCGGCTCCCTCCCGTAGCCCAGGTCAACACATGGTTCTCGGTTCTGGATTCCGAACCTGTCCTCACTTGGCTCAGTCCCGTGCACACCTGCATGTGTTGGTTTCGTCCGTCACTTTTACTGGGCGGCGCGGAGGCGGAGGGGTCCGGACCCTGCACTCAGAGGGGTTTCCCGCCCCAGGGGTCTCCCTCCCTCTAAGGCTGGGGCGGGACGCAGGGCGCAGGGCGTTGGGGGCGGTGGGGTCCACCAGGGCTATCCTGGGTCCGCCTCCTCCCAGGGCGCCCGGGCAGGCGGGCGTCGCCATCGGTCTCTCCCGGGGGGCCGCCCGTGTGACGCGGTGTCTGTGTCCCCGCAGCCCGTTTCATGCTGCAGATGAAGTATGAGTGTCATTTCTCCAACGGGACGCAGCGGGTGCGGTACGTGGAGAGGCACTTCTACAACCGGGAGGAGACCCTGCGCTTCGACAGCGACGTGGGGGAGTTCAGGGCGCTGACGGAGCTGGGCCGGCCGGAGGCGGATGCCTGGAACCAGCGCGAGGACAGACTGGAGGACAGGAGGGCCGCGGTGGACACGTTTTGCAGATACAACTACCTGGCGCTGGAGAGCTTCGCTGGGCGGCGGCGAGGTGGGAGAGCCGGGCGCGAACTTCCGGCACCTCCAGCCCTTAGATGTTTATTTCAGGTCGAATTACACTGCTATCTTAGTGTGACATTTCTCATAGTTAAAATGATTGTTAATTCGGCTTAGAGCTATAATTTAGCTTAACATACTGATGTTACTATTTTAATAGTGCCAATAGGATTTAAGCAGGTACACCGATTCCTTTTTTTTTTTTTTTTTTAAAGATTTATTTATTTGAAAGTCAGAGTTACACAGAGAGAGGAGAGGGAAAGAGAGAGAGAGAGAGATCTTCTATACACTGGTTCACTCCCCAGTTGGTAGCAACAGCCTGAGCTGCTCCGATCGGAAGCCAGGAGCTTCTTCCGGGTCTCCCACGCGGGTGCAGGGGCCCAAGGAGTCGCGCCATCTTCTACTGCTTTTCCCAGGCCATAACAGGGAGAGAGCTGGATTGGGGGTGGAGCAGCTGGGACTCGAACTGGTGACCATATGGGATGCCTTTGCTTTAGGCCAGGGTGTTAACCCGCTGCGCCAGAGCGCAGGCCCCATACCCTACTTGTCTGTTCCTTAACACATTTTATCTCACTTCCCCCTGTGGTACCTGCTTTAGAAAACAGTTCCAAATACACTGGGCCATACACTGGACCATTTGAATGGGGGGAAGGGGTAGTTCCAGGAGTCCTTTACTTAATCAAAATCAGAGGCTACTTAAGTCCCTTAGATGTGGCTTTTGCATACCACCTGCCCTCCCCCCATCTTTAAAATCACCTTTAGATTGCTTAGGATACCCAGTACAGTGTGTCTTGTGGATAGTAGTTACACACGATTGTTCAGGGAATATTAATAGAAAACAAAAGCCTAACTAGTTGTTCAGTGCACTCCCAATGATCTTTTTCCAAGTATTTTCCATCCCTAGACAGTTGAATCCCTCTGTACCAAACCTGGCGATACTGACAGCCAAGTATACTCTAAAAAGTTTTATATATAATTTATGTGTTTATATATAATTATAAACATATATTAAATAATATTTATATTATAATTACATGTTATAATTTATGTATATATAATTTATATAATAAGTATAATATGTAATTTAAATGTCTAGTTCTTTTAAAAAATATTTATTTTATTTTTTTGAAATGCACAGTTACAGTGAGCCGGGGGAGAGACACAGAGAGAGAAAAACCTTCCATCCTTTGGTTCACTCCCCAAGTAGCCTCAACGGTCAGGGCTGGGCCAGACTGAAGCCAGGAGCCATGAATTTCTCCCAGGTCTTCCACGTGGATGCAGGGGCCCAAGCACTTGGGCCATCTTCCATTTCCTTTCCACGCCATGGCAGAGTTGGATTGGAAGTGGAGGAGCCTCAGACTCAAACCAGCCTCCATACAGGATGAGGCACAGTAGGCTGTAGTTTAACCGCTATGCCACAGCGCCAGTTCTTGTAATGTCTATTGCTTTGATGTCTGTGTTTTTGAACATTTTTCACATTTATTGGCCGGTGGTTATGACTGCTCTCAGTTATCTGCTATCTCTTACCTCTGTGGTTGGAATAGAGTGTTTTTTTTTTTTTTGAGTGTTCCATAAGTTTTTCTAGGCTGTAACATGCATAATGCTTTGTTGACATTGACATTCATATTTTCTCCAGCTTATGATTTATATTTTGATTCTATTTATTATTTGACAAAGTAAAAATGTAAATGTTCTTATTTAATGAAATATACCGCAAAATTGTTGATAATGATTTATCACCAATGTTAAATTTGTATTTTATAAATGTTATGAAAATGCTTTCTCCTTTAACAAAAGTGCCTTTGCTGAGATTGGCTGTGTCAGGGATTGGTCATGCAGACCCTGCCCTGACCTCAAATGTAAGTTTAGAAACAGAGACAGTTGTAAAACCGTAACAATACTAAGAATAGCTGTGCTTGTTTTGCACAGGAGAGGGGTTGAACAGATGGTTGTAAAATGAGAACTTTCACGGAAACCTTGCTCCTTCCCCTCTCCTCTGGACTCCTGCTCTAGACTGGAGCCTGGTGTGGAGAGAGGCAGAAAACAACCACCAAGGAGAACTGCTGTGCCGGCCTCACTCACCCCTCTCCCTCTGCCTCCTAGTTGTGCCGAAGGTGACCGTGTACCCTGCAAAGACGCAGCCCCTGCAGCACCACAACCTCCTGGTCTGCGCTGTGAGTGGCTTCTATCCAGGCCACATTGAAGTGCGGTGGTTCCGGAATGGAGAGGAAGAGGAGGCTGGGGTGGTGTCCACAGGCCTGATCTGTAATGGAGACTGGACCTTCCAGACCCTGGTGATGCTTGAGACAGTTCCTCAGAGTGGAGAGGTGTACACGTGCCAGGTGGAGCACCCGAGCGTGACCAGCCCCATCACCGTGGAATGGAGTGAGCAGCTTCCCGACCCGTAAAGCCCTCCCCCTCCAGGAAGGGGACTCTGCCTGTGGCCGAGTGTCAGGCTGCCCTCCCCGCACTGTGTCTACATCTGCTGCATGCACACCTCTCCTTCAGGTCACTGAGGGTGACCTTGTGGTGGTCTCTACAAACACCTGCTCCCTTAGAAGATAATTTCACTTGGCAGGTGGGAAAGAGGCTGCCTCTGCTTTGAGCTTCCTGTGATATCACACGCATCCTGGTCATCCTCTTGGCCATGGACTCCAGACCCAAGCCATAGGGTACTCAGCCCCCAAATTTTGCTTGCCTGACCATTTTATTTGGAAATAAGTAACTTCTTTTTGATTATATGGTTTCCCAGCTTTGGGAGTTCACCTTGAGTCTCAGATGAGTTTTAAATTAATGTTGGACTCAGTTAAGACTTTGGGACTCCTGTGGATGGAATGTTGCATGTGAGAGTGAGTTTTGCAGAGCGAGGAGGGAACATTATGGATTGAAAAGGATGTGGCTGCACAAAACTTTAATGGAAACCTCCTTGCTCTTTCCACTTTCCTCTGGACTCCTGCTGGATCCTGGAGCCTGGGTGTACAGAGAGGCAGAAGGCAGGCACCAGGGAGAACTGCTGTGCAGGGTCTTCCTGAAGTGAGCAGAGTCTGGTCTCAGCTCTGCCTTTCATTAGCTCTGCCATCCTGGGCAAGCCCCTTAGCCTCCCTTAATCTCAAACTCCTCACACATTAGCTGTCTTTTCAGAGTTGTGGTATTTCAATGAGTTAAATGCCTGATGCTTGTAGCTACTCAGTGAGATTAAAATAATTTTTTTTTTTGTTCCCAGAGATGCTTAGTCATGGTTGCTCTTCTAGTTTGAGTTACTTCTCCCATTCTCAAAGCTCTACATCCCCAGGACTTGATTGAAGTGTTTGGATTTTGGACAAAAGTCACTAAATCTAAGAGCTCTAAATCTCAGGGTCCCAACTAGAGAGATTGGGTCTCTGATCAAAATGTCTAACTATGGCTTTTTCTCCCAGGGGTACAGTCGGAATCTGCTCACAGCAAGCAGCTGAGTGGAATTGGGGGCGTGGTGCTGGGTCTGTTCTTCCTGGGTGTGGGGCTGTTCATCTACTGCAGGACTCAGAAGGGTAAGTCCTGATGGTGGTGAGCACGCTGCAGAATTTTCTTGGGAAGGAAATGTGGCTTCGCTCAAACTAGTCATTTGTAAATCACTGGTACTGTGCAAAATCTTTTTTCCCCCCAATTTCCTGAAAATCGGAAAGCAATCACTCCTGGTGACTGTTTCAAAGCCTGACGGGTTATGCTTCATGGAGATAAGAAAAGGTTAATAAGCATAGAGTTTTGTGAGTCAGAATCCTGGGGCCAATGATGTAAGAGCCACTAGGGCTAACTAAAGTGCCCTTGATTTGTGCAACAGCAGCTGCATTGGTCACAGGTGCTTAGTGTCTGCTCTTTGACTTGGTTGGTGTGGAATGCAGTGATAGAGAAATATGACAGATCTTGGGCTGGGAACATTGTATTTGGGGAAATGTTTGCCTCCATGACTTTTTTTTTTTTTTTTTGACAGGCAGAGTGGACAGTGAGAGAGAGACAGAGAGAAAGGTCTTCCTTTGCTGTTGGTTCACCCTCCAATGGCCACCGCGGCTGGTGCACTGCTACGGGCGCACCACGCTGATCTCAAGGCAGGAGCCAGGTGCTTCTCCTGGTCTCCCATTGGGTGCAGAGCCCAAGCACTTGGGCCATCCTCCACTGCACTCCCGGGAAACAGCAGAGGGCTGGCCTGGAAGGGTGCAACTGGGACAGAATCCGGCGCCCCGACCGGGACTAGAACCTGGTGTGCCAGCGCTGCAAGGTGGAGGATTAGCCTATTGAGCCGCGGCGCCGGCCCTGCCTCCATGACTTTTAAAAAATATTTATTTATTTATTTATTTGAGAGGCAGAATTATAGACAAAGAGTGGAGGAGAGACAGAGAGAAAGGTCTTCCGTCTGCTGGATCACTCCCCACATGGCTGCAATGGCCAGGGTTGGGCCAATCTAAATCCAGGAGACAGGAGCTTTTTCTGGGTCTCCCATGCAGGTGCAGGGGCCCAAGCACTTGGGCCATCTTTTGCTGCTTTCTCAGTCCATAAGGTGAGAGCCCATATGGGATACTGGTGCTGAAGGTGGTGGTTTAGCCTACTATGCCACAGTGCCGGCCCCCTCCAGGAGTTTTAGGTATGATTCTTCCTCTCTCTTTCCCAGGTTGCTCTGGGCTTCAGCCAACAGGTAATGCTCCTTTAGCTCCTTTTAAAAAAAGTTATACAAGTTAAACTTTTTAAAAGTAACACAAGTTTTAAGTATTTCATATGTACAGATTTAGGAACATACTTATATGACACATAAATAAAAGCTAAAAAAAAAGTTACATGACACAGATTCAGTTTACCTTAACCAGGTGACAGAGTTGACAAGACGGGAGACAGAAATAAATGGGCAAGGTTTTGGAGCCATTCTTCTGACCTAGCTGTTTTCAGTAAAACTTCTTTTATTCATGAAAAAAAGTTGTGTGCTCTGAGCTACCTTTGACCAGGGAGACTTTAGATTTTTCTTTTTCTTTTTTTTTTTCTCTTTACTGCAGTGTGATTACCCGGAGCCCCAAGAGAGGAGGGAAAGCAACCATTGTCACAGTCAGCTCTGAGTACAGCCTTGCCTCTGTCCCCTGCAAGGCTCCTGGCCCGGAGTGAAGATGGTGACACATCGAAGAGCCTCCGTCCCTGATTCTTCATCATGACATCTTTTCTGGAAGGCTCCTATTCTTTCTCACAGAGAGTGGTTCCTCAGGACCTGGCTCCCTCCTGGTTCAGTGACCTACAGAAAATGTCCTGTCTATGGCCTCCTTGGCCCCTGGCTTTGCCTGGAAGTCTCAATACTGACGGCGGTGCCTTCTCTGCATTGTTTGCAGCTATTATTTAGATGCAACCCTTGCAGCCTCCTCTGCATCGGATATCACCCGGTGCTACAGCACTTTAACACACTTTTCTCAAATAAGGTGAAATACTGTCGGCATCATACAGCTGCAAGGAAGCGAACTGGAAAAGAGAGGGAGGATCACATCACCAAGCAACAAGAGTTTTCATTCCTAGCTGATAAATAAGAGAAATAATGCATATGTTAAAGGCATTGATTTGGCTGTTCTACATGTATGCAAATATCAAACCATCATGTCGCACACTACAATATGTGCAGTTTTTTTCTTGTCAATTAAAAATGAAAGAAAACGAAATCAGAACCTTAAGGAGGCAATGCATAAAAACTGAATACAGGCTGTGGCAATTGAAACAAATGATAAAAACTTTATGATGGCACACAAGCTGGGAAAGTAAATCAAAACTGCTTTTGGCCCTTGTCTAAACAATCAGGTAGCCACAGTTGTAAACTCTGTACAGACATAAAAACCAATGGGCCTCCTTAGTATACTATTACAATAAAGGTGTGGAGAGGAGTATTAGCTTTTTGTTCAGTTCCAAGGAGGAGGCTCTTGGGAAGGAAAAGGTTTATTTGTCCTTATAGTTTGGAGGTCACAGTTCAGGATCGCATGTGCCCATAGCCTGGTGGTTGGTGGAGACTGAACAAAGTAGGTGAGGAGCAGTGGTCCCGTGGTAAGTGAGGAAGTGGAGAAGGAAGCTGGTAAACTTGGCTCCAGTAATCAACCCTCTCCTGACAACAACTCTTCAAGGGCACGACCCCAGTGACCCAAAGACTTCCCACAAGACACACCTCTCAGGAGCCACAATTAGAGCAAATCTCCACCCTTAATTCATCAACCCTTAACATTAAGACAGTAGAACTGAAACATGTGTGTGAGTTTGGACAGTCACATTCTATTCAATCTGTAATATTCCACCCCTTGCTCTCCAAAACTCAGTCTCACATGCAGCATCCCTTGAAGTTCCAAAGTCTTAACTCAGTCCTACATTAATTTAAAAGTCATCTGAGGCTCCAGGTGAACTCCCAGAGCTGGGCAAGCTACATAATTGAAAACAAGTTACTTATTTCCAAGATAAAATAGTGAGGCAGGCAAAAGTTACACATTTTCCTCCTAAATAGGATAGGAAGTAGAAAGGATTAATAGGGAGAAAGCAAGAGTGAAACTCTGTTGGGTAAACATTAAGTCTTGAATTCCATGTCCAGAATCCTTGGCACATTGTTGGGGGCTGAGCACTCTGCAGCTTTGCTAGCTGCCCCTACTTCAGTTCTCTCTCTCTCGGAGATAGCTCTCAGTTCTGTGGGATAACTGAGGCAACTCATTTCTGTGGAAACTGCAGCAGTGTTGCCCCAGATTTCTACTTGGCAATGCTCTGGTGGAGGCTCATTGCAGTGACTCCGTCCCTGAGACGAATCTCTAGCTCAGTCCTCAGTTTGCTTACAACGTCCCTTGAAATCCAGGAGGGGCCTCCGTGTCTCCATAGCTCTGTTGTGGGAACATGGTTTCCCTGCTGCTGAATTCCAGGTTGTTGCCCTCATGTGTGAGAAATTTAAGCAGAAACTTAGATAAAATGTAAAAATGGGAGCAGGATTTATTTAAAGAGAGAGTACATACAAATTCAGATGCAGGTGTGGACAGCCCAGTGTTGAAAGCTACACGCCACAAGAATCCACCTGTGAGGAGAGGGAAAAGGAGGAGGAGGAAGAGCGAGCTGCACCTATGAGGAGAGGAATGTCCTCCACCCTCGTTTGTCCTCCCCTCCTTTCCTGGGTAGGGGGTGGTGACCTAATTGAAATACAAATGGGGCTGAGTTTGGGTGGGGTTCGGTGTGCATGGTGAGGTCCTCTGGGCAATATGCATGGCGTCTCCACGTGGGGCTCTGAGTACATTGCTTGTCTTGGTATCTTCATTATGCTGGAAGACTCAGGTGCTCCTTAGGAAAGTGGGTGTGCTGAGTAGGCCGACGAGGAGGTGGATTTAGGGGTGCAGGCTAGAGACAGAAACTGTGGGAGCCCTCCCAGCTCTTCTGTTCCCTATATGACTGCCTGCCTATCCCACACCAACTCTGCCCGACTGCACCTTGTGGCTGCTCTCTCGGGTTACATGCTGATGTCTGTGGCTTTCCCTGGCTGACCTGGACACGGCTCACAGATTTTCATGGTGGGTTTCTCATGTTGCTACGTTTCTGGCGTTTCCTCAGCGGCTCTGCTCTCAACAGCCTCACTATGCGCTGCTCCATGCATTCCCATCTTGCAGCACGACTGTGCCTGGCCTCCTAGGCTTTTCATTGAAAGCTTGGTGGAAGCAGCCATGAGCCTGTAACTCTTGCCTTCTACCTGGCTGCAAACCCAGCATCATGTGTCAAGGTCTGTCACCAGCAGGGAACACCGCAGTCTTTGAGCAATTTGCAGGCAAATCAGGATCAGGAGCTGCTTTGTGAAAGGATTCTACCCTGAAAGACCTTGGAAACAAATGCGCACTTTTCTGATGGACCTGTGATGGTTGGGGCAGATTGCAAGTTCTCTGTTGTACCCTTGGGGTCTTTTTCCCATTGTATTGCTCATTAATGCAAGGCTTCCCTAAACCTGAACTAATCTCTTTAGCAAGCAGTAGCTCTATGGCCTCTTGTCCCAAACACATCACTTTCTCTTCATTCCTTCCCTGGCCAGGCTGTGAGTTTTCCGAATCTGTCCTGCTCACCTTTGCCTCCTGATTCTCACTGTATGACTTAGTAACAGCAATGCCCGTGCTGCAGCCTGAATGCTTTGCCGCCTTGAAATCTCCTCCACCTAACAGACGTGTCCATCATCTTTATGTTCAGCCTCCTGCAAAGTCTCAGGGCAGTGACACAAGAAATCCCGGTTCTTTACCACAGTGGAGCAAGGGTAGTCTTTAGTCTAACTCCTAACAGCATCTTCATTTCCACTGACAATGCCACCAAGCATGGCCTTCATCACCCATATTTCTTCCAGCACTTCAGTCTTCCGAGTCTTTATCAGAATCACCCTCAATGCTCTCCTTACGGCATTCTAGTCTTTTCTAGTATACTCCTCCAAATTCCTCCAACCTTCCCCAGAAAAGCAGTTCCAAAGACTCTTCTGCATCTTCAGGGATAGTTAATAATAATGATCACACTTCTTAGTACCAATTTTCTATACAGGTCAGTTTTCTCTTATTTTAACTAAAATATCTGAGAAGAGCTTATTGGGAAGAAAAAGGTTATTTTTGGCTTGCAATTTGCTTGTAATTTGGAGGATCACAGTTCTGGATTGGGGAACTCCATAGTCTGGCCCCTGATGGGGGCTGTCCATTTCGGAATGGGTGCAGAGGGACAGTTATACGGTCAGCCAGGAGGCAGAGAGAGAGGGTAGGCTGAACTCAGCTCAAACGACCAACCCTCTGGTGAGAACCAATCTCCTAAGGCATGCACCCGGTGATTTCCCACCAGATCTACCACTCAGACACCAGATTATATCATCTACACCTGTAATCCACCAATGTTTAACATTAAGATGGCAGCGTTTAAACATCTGTGTGACTTTAGAAATTTCAGAGAAAGACATACTGTTTTTTTTTTAAACTTTTATTTAATGAATATAAATTTCCAAAGTACAGCTTATGGATTACAATGGCTTCCCCCCCATAACGTCCCTCCCACCCGCAACCCTTCCCTTTCCCTCTCCCTCTCCCCTTCCATTCACATCAAGATTCATTTTCGATTCTCTTTATATACATAAGATCAGTTTAGCATACATTAAGTAAAGATTTCAACAGTTTAGAAAGACATATTGTTTAAGAAGACATAGGGTACTGCTTTTGTATTCCCATTGATCAGTCACTTTTAACTGTAAATCAGATCTGAAAAGTTGGTAACTTGGAATTTGCTTCAAAGTAATAAGCATTTGAGCATGATTTCTCCACTGTCAAGAGAGAACTATTTGGGGCAGGTGTTTTTGCATAGTGGGTTAACCTGTGGCTTGCAGTGAAGGCATGCAACATTGCAGTTCCCAGCTGCTTTACTTTTGATCCAACTCCCTTCTTCTTTTGATTTTAAGATTTATTTATTTTCTTGAAAAGCAGAGTTACACAGGGGAGGGGGGAGAGAGAGAGAGTCTTGCATCTGCTGGTTCACTTCCCAAAAGTTGGGCTGATCCAAAGCCAGGAGGCAGGAGCTTCTTCCAAGTCTCTCACAAGGGTGCAGGGGCCCAAGCACTTTGGCCATCTTCTACTGCTTTCCAAGACTATAAGCATGGAGCTGGATTAGAAATGGAGCAGCTGGGACTCCAAACAGTGCCCATGTGGAATGATGGTACCGCAGGAGGATGCTTAACCTACTATGCAACAGCGCCAACCCCTATTTACTTAAAATTTTGACATCTGTGTTTGTGAGTGGTATGTCTGCAAATTGATTTTTGTTGTAGGGTCTTTTTTATTTTTTTAAAAAAGGATTTATTTATTGATTTGAAAGGCAGAGTTACAGAGAGAGTTACACAGAGAGTCAGGGAGAGAGAGAGAGGTTTTTCATCTGCTGGTTTGCTCCACAGATGGCCATAACGGCGGGAGCTGTGCTGATCTGAAGCCAGGAGCTAGGAGCTTCTTCCGGTTTTCCTACACGGATGCAGGGACTCAAGGACTTGAGCCATGTTCGGCTGCTTTCCCAGGCCATAGCAGAGAGCTGGATCAGAAGTGGAGCTGGGGCTGGCACTGTGGTGTAGTGGGTAAATCAGCCACCTGCAGTGCCGGCATCCCATATGGGCGCCAGTTTGAGTCCTGGCTGCTCCACTTCCCATCCAGCTCTCTGCTGTGGCCTGGGAAAGCAGTAGAAGATGGCTCAAGTGTTTGGGCCCCTGAACCTGCACGGGAGACCCGGAAGAAGCTCCTGGCTCCTGGCTTTGGATCGGTGCAGCTCCAGCCGTTGCGGTCATCTGGGGAGAGAACCAGCAGATGGAAGAACTCTTTCTCTCTCTCTCTCTCTCTCTCTCTCTCTCTCTCTCTCTCTCTCTTTTTCTCTGCCTCTCCTTCTCTCTCTGTGTAACTGACTTTCAAATAAATTCATAAATCTTTAAAAAAAAAAGTGGAGCTGCCGGGACTGCAACCAGTACCCATATGGGATGCCGGCCCTGCAGGCTGTGGCTTTACTAGCTATGCCACAGCGTCGGCCCCCAACTCCCTTCTAATGCACCTGGGAATGCAGCAGAACATAGCCCAATTGCTTAGGCCCCTGACACCCATATGGGAGATCCAGATGGAGTTCTTATCTCCTAACTTTGGCCTGGCCCAGCCCTGGCTGATGTAGACATTTGGGGAGTAAGAAAGGAGATGGAAGATTTTTCTTTCTTTCTGTCTCTCCCTCTCTTTGTTGCTCTTTCAAGTAAATAAGCAAATTTTCTTAGAGACAACTATTTTACTATTAAGTGAATTCAAATTTTATTTCCTGCACATTTAATTTCTAATTATAACATGTATATATGTGGAAAGATGATTAAATTATAAGAATATGATAAATTTATATTGGTCTGTTTGATTCCAGGATTACAACTTTACTGTTGCTTTGTTTTCTTAAATAAAATTTTTTTTTTCTCATTTTATTTGAGAGCTATGTTGTGAAATTCTTATGAAGAGTTAAAATGTATGGCAGAAGTACTTCAGTGAGGATGCTCTCTGCTGGCAGTGTTGCCTAAAGCTTGGTCCCTGTCCTTGATGTCAAATCAAAATAACAAAGACAAGATCTGAAGGCAAAGGAAAGAGAGTTTAATCTTATGGTAGACAAGGAGGTAGCTGACTGCTGAGTCTCCGGAACTGCTCTCCTGTTGGATGAGGTGCTTTTGGGTTTTCAGGGAGGGTGCAATGAAGCACTGGGACAGCAGCCTTGTTGGCCTCTGGTCAAGCGCTAAAGGTCTGGTTGGAGTCAACGTGGTCATTGGGTCTGGTTACATGTTCAGCTTGTGTCCAAGTTCCTTGTTGGTCAGCAATGTTGTACACGTCAGGGAATTTTTTGATGGCAAAGTGCGCTTCAGTACTTTCTGCCCTGAGCCTGGAGTTCCCCTGCCCAGATCTGGAAGTCCCCGAAACAAAACCCCTTGAGACAATTCAGGAAATCAAGGTGCTATAATCTTGTAGGGCTGGCTGAACCCCTCCCTCATTTCAGTGAGTTAAGCTAAGGGAGTGAGGCGAGGAGACTGGGGCTTGACGCATTCAAGCACTGTTTGGGGGTTCAGTTTCAGTAAGAACAGGAAATCCAATCTAGTTGGCTCTATTTTTCTTTCAATTATTAAGGCTCACAGGAGATACAGCCAAGTGGTCCATATGGAACATTCTAGCTTATCCTGTTACCAGAACAAAATTAGGCTCAGGTTGCTTGATGTTTGGTAATTTCTTCTCTTATCTGAGATCTGTTGTAGCCACAAGATAAAAAGATAGCTTTTGGTAATTAGAAGCTGAAAAGAATATAAAGATGTACTTTTAAAAAAAGATTTTTTTTGTTTGAGAGGCAGAGTTACAGACAGAGAGAGGGAGAGACAGAGAGAGAGGTCTTCTATCTGCTAATTTACTCCCCAAATGGCCACAATGGCTGGAGCTGGGCCCATCTGAAGCCAGGAGACAGGAGCTTCTTCTGGTCTCCTATATGTTACAGGGACCAAGCACTTGGGCCAGGAAGATGTACTTTCTATTTATAATTGCCAATGTGAGGCTAGCCTCAAGGTCAGAATGTAGAGAAGGATTGGGGAGTGTATTGTGGTTACAGTCCCTCTCTCATGCACAGGTTGTGGGCATTCCTGAGATGGTAGAAAGACACCTACAGTGACTTCAGAATCTCTCTCAACTACTATGACATGTAGGTAAAGGACATTGTTCCATCTCTTGGGCTTTTATGAGTGGAAACCAAACTTCCCATGTTCCCAGTAGACCCACTGTCTCACACATTGTCAAGAGCTTGAGATTAAGTGGCAGGCTTTGTGTGTGTGGTTAGGTTGTGGGATGGTGGTGGCTGATGCACATGGGAATAAATGGAGCAAAATTTTACCAGTTTTTGAAAGAAAGAAATGGTGGTAGTGGGCATGTAATGTAATGGTTAAGATCCCACTTGAGATGCCTGCACCACTTATTAGAACACCTGGATTTGAATCCCAGCACCACTTCCAATTCCAACTTCCTGCTAATGTGCATCCTGGGATGCAGCGAGTGATGGCTCAAGTGCTTGGGTCTCTGTCACTCATGTAGGACACCCAGATGGGACCCCAGGTCCTGGATTCAGCCTCCCTCAGCCAGGGCTATTGTGGGCATTTTGGAAGTGAGCCAGCAGATTTAAGAACTCTTTCTCTCTGTCTCTCTGTCTGCCTTTCAAATAAAATGAAAATAAATAAATAAATAAATGCGGGGGGGGGGGCTCTAATCGAAAAGGAAACAAAGTTGCTAAGCCTCCGCTCCACAAGGCCGCTAAGCCTTTCCTTGAGTTTGCCGCACTTCCGCATCCCAATGACTCAGCGTTTCCAACAATCCAAGATGGCCCCTGGGGGAGGTACCTAGCCTGACAGGAGACTTCTGTATTCATGAACAGTTTTGTGTCCTCGGCTGTGATTGGCCCTTGAGGGCGTGCCCGGCTCGTTTCCTGCCTTACCTTTCAGCTGGTTGGCTCGAATCCCTTGTGCCCTGGACAGCCCCCTTTCTGTGTCTATAAAAGCTCTTCCCCTCCCAACAAAGTCGAGAACCCGGCTGCGCCCTGGGCGTTGACTGATCTCCTGGCTCTCGTGTGGTTCCTTTGCCGCCGTCACTCATCATCGCGCTCGGCCCCTGAGCTCCCCAGGCTGGCCCTGAGGAGCTCCATCGGACCTGCTGCCCTGTGACGAGCAGCAAGTAAAATAAAATAAAAATTAAGATTTTGTCATGTTGGATTTTGTCAAATGATACTTTCTGATTCTATCAGTGTTGTCACAGTCCTTTCTATATAGAAGAATTTCACGCCACTAGGATAGCTGACAGAACCAGCTTGGGAATGCTGGTAATCATAGAGGGTAACAAAGTTCTATTCAGTTTAATGGCTATGTTTGTTTATGCTTCTCATATCATCTACGCTTTAAAATTACTTATTTAATTAATTAATTATTTATTTATTTGCAAGGCTGATGGGGAGTGAGGGAGAGAGAGAGAGAACAAATGTGAATGAAGCCAGGGGCTGGGAGCTCAATCCAAGTCTCCTACATGGGTTGCAGTCACACAACTACTTGAGCCAGCACCTGATGCTGTGCATAATTGGCAGTAAGCTAGAACTGGGAGCAGAGATGGGCTTCAACCCCATGTACTCTGATATGCAATATAGGCATCCCAAGCAGTGTCCCAGCTGCTGTGCCAAACACCTCCCCACATGTGCTATTATGAAAAGATCAGAATATTGTGACTCACTTACTTCTGGGTCTCAGTTTTATAGCTAACATTATCAAAACACGCGGTCTCCAGAGCTCCATATTTGAGGTGGGAAATTGCACTGAAGATGATGCTAAGAGACAACTTCAGGATCTTCTTAGCAGCTGGGACCCAGAGGTGCTTCAGGAGGCACTTACGTGAACAGTTTTCTCTGCACAAATCTTCTTAACTAGAGAAATCCTTCATTGCTACCACACTTTGAATAGTCTCATTCATTTTTGCATGTGTTTAGAGGTAACATTCAAGCAGAGTTAGTGGTAGTGGAGTACTTGCCAAGATTTGGTTGCCGTCTTAGTGATGGTAGCTGATATGCAGAAAGCTGACATGCCTTCTCTGTTGAGCATGAGCAGAGACCATTGGACGACAACTGGTGGACATAATGACAGCAACTTGCTTTCTACTTGAAATCCCTGTGTCTCTAAACAGGATTACAGGGCACCCAAGATGTTTGAGATCCTGCATCTCTAGAACATTTTCATGGAATTTTGAAGACTCTATCAGACTGCTACCTGAGAAGTTTTCAGAGTTTCTATCTGGGGATGAATTTCAAATCTGAAGTTTCAATGAAGAGAGGAATCTCAAATTGTGCTCCAGATTTCCTGATTTCATTGCCAGGAAAATTTATACAATTGCAATGCTCAACATTCCTTGGTTAGAAAACTTTTGGAGACATCAAGTGCATCTTTTAACTTCCCATAAACAGAAGTATGTTATTTCATTCATGTAGATTAGAGACAATAGAACTTCTATGCTAATAATTGCTGTCCTCCAGAACTCAATTTAAAAGCCTTTTTCCCAGGAAATAAATGGTTACCTGACACCTCTCACACACAGCAGAGACTGGATAGGATTGCTTCTTTTCTTGGTGTCAGCAAAGAAGTTCAGCCTGAAGATCATATGTAGGAGGGATCATTTGGTGATGGTTGCACACTGTTTTACCTAAGCTATTCTTATATTGAATTAATATTTATAAAAAGAGATCTGTAATATTTAAAGCAGCATATTGTTTACACTCATGAATGTATACAATTTACAAAACTTAGCTCATGGTCATTAATCATTCTTTGTAAAATACATTTGTATTGTTTGTAAATTATTTTTCAAATTTATAGGAATAGGTTGTGCTTATGACTTCTTTAACCATATACCAGAATATTCTTCATATAGAAATACTTTTCTTTGCCATACCTTTTTTTTTAAGATTTATTTATTTTATTTGAAAGTTAGAGTTACACAGAAAGAGAAGGAGAGGCAGAGAGAGAGAGAGAGAGAGAGAGAGAGAGAGAGAGAGAAAGAGAGGTCTTCCATCTGCTGGTTCACTCCCGAATTGGCCGCAATGGTTGGAGCTGCTCCAATACAAAGCCAGGAGCCAGGAGCTTCCTCCAGGTCTTCCCATGTGGGCACAGGGGCCCAAGGACTTGCGTCATCTTCTGCTTTCCCAGGCCATAGCAGAGAGCTGGATCGGAAGTGGAGCAGCCAGGGCTTGAACCCGGCCCATATGGGATGTCGGCACTGCAGCGGGCGGCTTCACCCACTATGTCACAGCACTGACCCTGCCATGCCTTTTATCCTGTGATAATCAAATGAACTTTGGAACGATTTACTTAGATTAAAATACATCATTTTCTAAGTAATTTTTCTGTTTATCCAAAAAAATATTATCATTATTTTTGTAATTACACAAATGCCAATAATAGCGAATTGACACTGGGGTCTGAGGCTCTAGTTTCTTCTCAAATCAAGACTCAATTAGGCCGGTGCCGCGGCTCACTAGGCTAATCCTCAGCCTGCAGTGCTGGCACCCCGGGTTCTAGTCCCAGTCGGGGCGCCGGATTCTGTCCCAGTTGCTCCTCTTCCAGTCCAGCTCTCTGCCGTGGCCCAGTAAGGCAGTGGAGGATGGCCCAAGTCCTTCGGCCCTGCACCCACATGGGAGACCAGGAGAAGCACCTGGCTCCTGGCTTCAGATCAGCGCGGTGCACCGGCCACAGCGCGCTGCCGGAGAGCCACTGGGGGCTGAACCAATGGAAAAGGAAGACCTTTCTTTCTGTCTCTCTCTCTCTCACTGTCCACTCTACCTGTCAAAAAAAAAAAAAAAAAGACTCAATTAAACCAAATTTATTTTTTTGGTGTTTTTTTAGGAAAGATTTTATTTATTTATTTGAGAGAGAGAGTTACAGACAGAGGGAGAGACAGAGAGAGAGAGGTCTTCCATCCACTGGTTCACTCCCCAAATGACAGCAACTGCTGGAGCTGAGCTGATCTGAAGTCAGGAGCCAGGAGCTTCTTCCAGGCCTCCCACATGCGTGCAGGGGCCCAAGCAGTTGGGCCACTTTCCACTGCTTTCCTAGGCCTTAGCAGAGAGCTGTATTGGAGGAGGAGCAGCTGGGATTCCAACTGGTGCCCATATGGGATGCCAGTGCTGTAGGCTGAGGTTTAGTGCACTGTGGCATAGTACCGGCCCCTCCCCAATTTCTAAGAAAGTTTGAACTCTCCACATTAATAGAACTATAGTTTTCAAAAAATCTGAGCTATAATGTCTATTCAATTTTGATGTGGTCAAACTTGAACTATGTTATGTTGAAAAATATGAGATAGTTATTGAGAATAGTGGTTTGGACTCAGGAATTTTGAGCTCACTGTTCTCTTTAACAGGAAGGGTATTTGTACCTGAGCTCTGTGCAGCTACAAAAGACAATTGCAGGTCTTCGCGTGACCAGAGGCGGGTAACTATAGCGATGGGGGCACTCTTCTGGAGGAAATAGCATTGCTACATAGTACGTCCTCCCCAATACATGAAATTCCCTAGTTCATTAAAAGAAATAGCCTTATTGATTTGCATGTCAGTGAATGAAGATGATAAACATTTTAATAAAAGGGTAATTATTGTCTACAGAAACTGAGGTGGTGTAATATAATGGTTGAGCCTGTGGGGTTTGGAATCACATTTTATTTGGCTCAATCTGAAGCATATCATTTATTATCCTTGTCTCTTGCCAATGTTACTTAATTTCCGTCATTTTATTCTCTTCCTCTATAGTGAAAAAGGTACTTTATCTGAGCTCATGTAAGAAGTAAGAGTATCATATATAAAATGTTTTTAGTATAATTTGAAAATAATTAAACTTTTTCAAATAAATTTTAATCATTTATTATTGTAACACTATGACTTTTGTCACTAGAAGTATTAAAGTACATAAAGACTGAGCTGGCTGGTCCCCAGATGTGCCAGGAGTTACTTGTGCAGCCCTCAGACACTAATAGCTGCCCCATCCAGGCACGCTGTTGTGGCCTAGCCAGTCTGCAGCTCTCAGACCTTGGCAGGCACTTTACCCTGCTACTGAGCACACTAGGCCACATCTATGTGGACCCATACTTACCTTATAACCACATCCAAGTGCACTGTGTATAGAGCTACCAGTGCACCTACCCTACCTAAGGGAGCTGCATCCCAACTGGTAGTGCAAACTCACAACCCCTGCATGCTAGGATATTGAGACGCCACACATATTGCGAGTGCTTATTACAGCTAAAGAAGTTACATGGGTATAACACTAAAGCACCCACCTAGAATCAAAGCTAACATTTAGCCAACAATCTAGTGCACATTATCAGCAGATAGCCTTTTACTATGAAAACCACTCTATGTGGGGCCGGTGCTGTGGTGCAGTGGGTTAACACCCTGGCCTGAAGTGTCAGCATCCCATATAGGTGCCAATTCGAGACCTGGCTGCTCCACTTTCAATCCAGAGCTCTGCTGTGGCCTGGGAAAGCAGTAGAAGATGGCCTAAGTCCTTGGACTCTTGTGCCCACATGGGAGACCCGGAAGAAGCCCTTGGCTCCTGGCTTTGAATTGGCACAGCTCTGGCTGTTGCAGCCAATTGGGGAGTGAACCAGCGGATGGAAGACCTCTCTCTCTCTCTCTCTCTCTCTCTCTCTGCCTCTCCTCTTGCTGTGTAGCTCTGACTTTCAAATAAATAAATCTTTAAAAAAAAGAAAACCACTCTATAAAGCTGGTAGAATCAACTGACCTCCCATATGTGCAAAAACCAACTCAGAGACACAAGTAACATGAAAAAATAAGGTAACAGGACGCCTCCAAAGTAACACAATAACTCTACAGCAATAGACCACAAGAAAATAGAAATAGATGAATTGTCTGACAAAAAACTCAAAAGAATAATTTTAAGGAAACTTAATGACATACAAGAGAATACTGAGAGACAATTCAATATTAGGAAGACAATCCGTGATACGAATGAGACATGTGGCAAAGCAATAGAAATGATAAAGACAATTAGAAATCTTTGAGTATACTTTGTGCAGCAGTTAAGTGGCTGCTTGTGAAACCCATATCTCATATCTAAATGCTTGGGTTTGAGTCCCATTTCTGCTCCTGATTCTACTTTCCTCCTAAAGTGCACTATTGGAGGCACCAGTGATATCTCAGGTAGCTGGGTCCTTGACACTCATGTGGGAGAGCTACATGTTTTCCATACTCCTGGCTTCCGCCTGGCTCAGCTCTGGCTTTTGTAGGCGTTTAGTGGAGTGAACCAGTGGATGGGAAATCTCTCTGTGCTTCTGTCTCTATCTCTTTGTTTCTCTACCTTTCAAATAAAAAAAGTCTTGTAGTTGAAGAACTCAATATATAAAATTTACAATATAGTTGAAATCCTCACAACAGAATTTAGTAGGCAGAAGAAATAATTTCTGAAGTTGGATATATGTCTTTGGAAATATTCAGACAAAAAAAATTAGGAAGAATAAGGAAAGACTTTGAAATGTATGAGCCAATATTAAGCAAGAAAACACTCCCACATCAGTGTTCCAGAAGAAAAATAGAAGGGAAAAGGCATAGAAACCCTTTTTCAGATAAGTAACTACTAAAAACTCCCAAAATTTGTGAAAGATATGGACATCCACTGTAGGAAGCCCAAATGACCTCTAATAGATTCAACCCAAACAACTCTTCTTTTAGTCATATTATAATAAAACTGTCAAAAAACAAAAAGGCAAATATACATATACTCTCTCACACACACAGTAAGACCAAAAGGGAATTCTAAAAACAGCAAGAGAAAAGTGTCAAGTCATTTGTAAGGGAATATACATGAGATGGATCGCAAACTCCTTGCACAAACCTTGCAGGCTAGGAGAGAATGGGATGGAATAGTCAAAGTCTAATAGAAAAAATGCCTGCCAAGAATACTATACTCAGCAAAGCATTCCTTCAGAAATGAAGGAGAAATAAAGACTTTCCACAGAAGCAAAACTGAAGGAATGCAACCCCTCAGACTGGCCATACAGGAAGTGCTTAAAGAAATGAAATGTTAATTACCACCACAAAAGCACTGAAAAGTCGAATCTCAACTAGGAGCAGGTACACAGAAGAGAAGAAAAATTTAATGATGTGTATTTTCTTCTATATTTCATTATGTATTTAATGAAGGGTTTTTTCACCTGTACTAATTAGGGCTATTGGTCTATAATTTTTTCTTTTTGTACTCACTGGGTTTTAACATCAGAATTGTGTTGGTTTCTCCAAATGAGATGGATAGCATTTGATCTCCCTTTATTTCCTGAAAGAATATATTATTGTGCTATTATTTCTACTTTAAATGTTTGGTAGAATTCACCAGTGAAACTATTTAGTCCTTTAGTTACATGTAGGGGAATATTTTTAAAATGAATTTAATTTAAGTATTTATGCAATTATTCTACAAATTTTACTTTCTAGTCTGTTCTCTGACTTCGTTTTGGGAAAAAAAAGACATGCATTTCACATAAGTTGCCCAAATGCTTGTCATGAAATAATTTAATACACTTAGAAAAGTAAAAATAGAGCTACCCTATGATCAGCAACTGCATTACTGGGTATAGATTTGGTTTCCCTAGAGTGGATGGCAGACATGACAGGCATAAGACAGAAATACTGGCAAAGACTTTGAATGCAAATTTTTATCAGACCATTTAACTGAAGTACTTAGTGAAAGGCTGTGATAGCATGGGACCAGGGAGACAGGAGTTTTCTTCTGACTGCAGCCCTGAGTGAGGGGCAAGGCAGCCATTTGCAGAGGCAGGTCTGTAACTAGCCTCTCCCCTGTCCTACAGGACTCCTGGGGTGAAATAAAGATGGCAGCACTCATGGAGGACCTCTGTCCCTGATTCTTCGTCATGAACATTTCCCGGGTGGCTCCTATTCTTCCTTGGAGCGACTCCTCAGGACCTGCTCCCTCCAGGTTCAGTGCCTCCAGGAAGCGTCCTCCTTGCTGGCCTCCTAAGCTGCTGCCTCGGCCTGGAGGTCCCAGTACTGGGGGCGGTGCCTTCTCTGCGTTGTTCCCAGCCTTTGTATTCAACCCTCACTGTGTCCTCTGAATTGAGTCTCACCTGGTGCTACATTTACCTTAATATATTTTTCTCAAGAACATGTGGAGTGAATGATCATCTCCTTCATACAGCTGCAAGGACCAGAAAGAAAAAAAGAGAGAGGGAGTTTTCTATTTCAATACAATGATAGTTTTCATTCCTATATGATGAGTATGTGAAATAATGTCTAGGTTAAATAGCTTGATTTAGCCATTCCAGAACGTATACATACATCAAGCCACCATGTTGCATGCCATAAAGACATACAATATTTTACTTAAAATGTTTTTGATCCAGTGTAAAATATTTTATTACTGTCATTATAAATCAGGACATCATTCCAAATCCCATATACTATTTTTAAGAAGTTGGATTCATTTCAGAGAAAGGCAAAGATGTTAGGAAGATGGAGCATTCTGCTATTTTGTTTTATGTGATGAGTCAGTGTCAAATGTAAGGCAAATTAACAGAGTAAATGAAAATTCAGAAGCTCCAAACTAGTAATGATTTGGATATACGACACATCAAAGTTAATTTTGTTCATTACTTTTAAACGTATTATGCTTTTTAAAAAAGATTTATTTTATTTACTTGAAAGACAGAGTTGCAGAGAGAGGTGGAGACAGAGAGAGAGAGGTCTTCCATCCGATGGTTCACTCCCCAGATGGCCGCAACAGCCAGAGATGTGCCAATCCGAAGCCAGGAGCCAGGAACTTCTTCCGGGTCTCCCACACAGGTGCAGGGGCCCAAGGACTTGGGCCATCTTCTACTACTATCCCAGGCCATAGCAGAGCACTGGATCAGAAGAGAAGCAGCTGGGATTTGAACCGGTGCCCAGATGGGATGCTGGCGCTTCAGGCCAGGGCTTTAAACCCACTGCGCCACAGTGCTGGCCCCATATTATGCTTTTTTAAGATTTTTTTTGAGAGGCAGAGTTACAGAGATGGAAAGACACACAGAGAGAGGTCTTCCAGCTGGGGATTCACTCCCCAAATGGTTGCAAGGATCTGGGCTGGGCCAGGCTGAAGCCAGGAGCCAGGAGCTTCTTCTGGTTCTCTCATGTGGGAACAGGCACCCAAGAACTTGGGCCATCTTCTGCTGCTTTCCCAGGTGCATTAGCAGGGAGCTGGACTGGACCTGGAACACCTGAGACTCAAACTGGCTCCCATATGGGTTTCCAGCACAGCAGGCAGAGGCTTCACCTACTACGCCACAGTGTCAGCCCCTAAATATATTATATATTATTTGTGGAATGCAGATTAGCCTTTAGGAAAATGATAAACTGATAGTCATGTTTACTTTTGATTCCAGGGTGACAACTTGACTCTTGCCTTGTTTCTTGAAATGAAGAAATGATTTGTCCCATTTTACTTGAGACTTGTGATACGAATTATCAGAAGTATTACAATGCAAGGTGGCATATTTCAAAGGAGATGCTTTCTCTGCTAATAATAGGGAACCCAATCTAGCGGGTTTTATTTTCTTCAACTTGCTATGACTCATAGCAGCTAGGTCAAGGTAGTGCATCGGCAAGTTTGCTAATTTAGTGGCAATCCTGGGACTTTCTAGTTCACCTGTCTTCTACACTGCAGGTCACGTTTCCTGAGATAGTAGGGAGACACCTGCACTGGTTTCAGATTCTGTCACAACTGCTGTGACAGTTAAAGGAAGCCATCTGTTCTTGTGTGCTTTTATGAGGCACAGCTAAACATGTCCCCGTGTTCCTCAGTAGCCCCATTCCCCCACACGCTGGAAGGAACCTGGGATTATAGTGGAAGGCTCAGACAAAAAGGATTCAGACTTTGTGGAAGGGGCCTGATGCATATAGGGAGAAAGGGAGAAAAATCTTATCTTTTTTGAAAAGCAGTAACGGTGGATAAGTAAGAGAGAATGACTTAAGGGTAGGGAGATGAATTTCTGGTACTAATGAGTTGTTGGTAATGGGGTCAGTTTCCTCATGAAGCCCCATAGGTTCTTGATAGGCATACTCACTTCAACAACTTTCCTCTCTAAAAGGGGCTGGTGCTGTGGCATCGTGGGCTCCACCTGTGGTGCCGGCATCCCATCTGGATGTCAGTTGGTTTCCCGGCTGCTCCACTTCCAATCCAGCTCTCTGCTATGGCCTGGGAAAGCAGTGGAAGATGGACCAAGTCTTTGGGCCCCTGCATCTGTGTGCCAGACCCAGGAGCATGTGGCTCCTGGCTTCGGATTGGCTCAGGTCTGGCTGTTTTGGCCTTTTAGGGAGTGAACCAGTGGATGGAAAACCTCTCTGTCTCTCCCTCTCTCTGTATGTAACTCTGCCTCTCAGATAAATAAATAAATCTTTTTAAAAACTTTTATTTAGTAAATATAAATTTCCAAAGTACATTTTGTGGATTACAATGGCATTTTCTCCCCCATAACTTCCCTCCCACCTCCAACCCTCCCATCTCCCACTCCCTCTCCCATTCCATTCACATCAAGACTCATTTTCAATTCTCTTTATATACAGAAGATTGATTTAGTATATATTAAGTAAAAATTTCATCAGTTTGCACCCACACTGAACATAAAGTGTAAAATACTGTTTCGGTACTAGATATAGCATTAATTCACATTAGACAACACATTAAGGACAGAGATCCCACATGAGGAATAAGTACACAGTGACTCCTGTTGTTGACTTAACAATTTGACACTCTTGTGTATGGTGTCAGTAATCTTCCTAGGCTCTAGTCATGAGTTTCCAAGGCTATGGAAGCCTTTTGAGTTCACCGACTTCTATCTTATTTCAACAAGGTCGTAGTCAAAGTGGAAGTTCTCTCCTCCCTTCAGAGAAAGGTACCTCCTTCTTTGATGGCCTGTTCTTTCTACTTGGATCTCACTCGCAGAGATCTTTCATTTAGGTCTTTTTTTTTTTTTAGAGTGTCTTGGCTTTCCATGCCTAAAATACTCTCATGGGCTCTTCAGCCAGATCCGCATGCCTTAAGGGCTGATTCTGAGGCCAGAGTGCGTTTAGGGCATCTGCCATTCTATGAGCCTTCTGTGTATCCCGCTTCCCATGTCAGATCGTTCTCTCCCTTTTTTATTCTATCAGTTAGTATTAGCAGACACTAGTCTTGCTTGTGTGATCCCTTTGACTCTTAGACCTATCAGTGTGATCAATTGTGAACTGAAATTGATCACTTGGACTAGTGAGATGGCATTGGTACATGCAACCTTGATGGGATTGTATTGGAAAAAAAACTTTTGGAGTGTTCAAGTCCATTTCTTTAATTTGAAGAAGTTGGTATTTGACTTCATAAGTGGAATTAGAACAGAGTTCTGACACAAGTATGCCAAAGACCCCTGCATCTCACACATTTTCCCAAACATTTCATGGACCACTTGAACTTTCTTGAACCCATCTAGAATTTTACAATTCACTAAGCAGTTTGAATCCTTCCAATGATACTGACTTTGTATTTAGCAGGGAGGGCAACCAGAGATATCCTTAGAAGCCCGTGTGGGTAAGCACTCCAGTGAACTGTCCACATGGGAGAACACATGTATTTCTGATGGTCTGAAAGCTGCTGAGAATCTTCTGAGATTCCTGGACAGGTCACAGATACCCTGTCTAACTGTGGCCTGTTGTTAACCACAAGAGCTCACTTCACCGTGATGCAGTGCAACTTT
The DNA here is from genome assembly GCF_964237555.1 of Oryctolagus cuniculus. NCBI lineage: Eukaryota > Metazoa > Chordata > Mammalia > Lagomorpha > Leporidae > Oryctolagus > Oryctolagus cuniculus. The sequence goes on from NC_091436.1 coordinate 136,411,877, forward strand.
TCAGGCTGACTGTGGTGAATCTGGGAGAAGGACTGTATGTAACACCACAAATTCAAATGCCTGTTGTTCAACAAAAGATGACTTCTGATTTTACTTGTTTGTTTCCAATAATGTCGAGATTTTTTTCCCATAAAACAAACCTGTAGTTTCAGGCATAAAGATCAGATACTATAGAACTTCTGTACTGAGAGTCATTTTCTGGAGATCAATTTCAATATCTTCTCTGGAAATGAATCCTTGTTTGATGCCTATCACACTGCGGGTGTTGAACAAGATTGTTTCTCCTGCTTTCAGTGAGAAGCTCAGCCTAGACATCCTCTGTAGGACTGATGGCTTGGTGACCATTGCTAGCAATGTTTTACTGGAGCACTCCTTGTATTGAATTAATACTGAAAAAAGTGTAATCCATATAATATTTAAGGGAGCACATCTTTGAAAATGCTATTTATTTGTTTGAAAGCTAGAGGGACACACAGAGAGAGACAGAATGAGAAAGACAGAAATACACAGAGGGAAAGACAGACACACAGAGAATGAGGACTCTCATCCATTGGTTCACTTCAAAAATACCAGCTACACCTGGGACTGGGCAGAGGCTGAAGCTGGAAATCAGGAACACAATCAAAGTCTCCCACATGGATGATAAGAACCCAATTACACGAGTCATCACTGCTCTCTCTCCAGGCCTACATTAGCAAGGAACTGGGGTTCAAAATCAAACTCAGGGACTCTGATGTGAGATGTGGATGTCATAACCACTAAACTCCTGCTCTATAAAGGAGCACATCCTTGTTACTCATAAGTGTAAATGCTAATCAGAATTTGGTTCCACAGTCCCTGGCCATTCTTTTTAATTACAAATGTATACAGTGTATAATTTGTATGTCAGCTTCACAAGAACAAGTTTTGATGATGTTCTGTTTGACTATATATATTTCATTATGCTCATAATATAGAATTGCCTCTTTTGCCATTCATTTTATACTGTTATACTGAGGTGGATCTTAGATCGACTTTAGATTATCACACGATAGTTAGTTTCCGAGTTGGTTGCTGTTCTCTGTGTTAAATTAAATGTAAATTCTCTTCGTTGTGATTACACAGCTGCCAAGAGTGCTGAATTGTCACTGGGCTCTGGGGACAGGGTTTCTTCCAAATCCAGGGACAATAGTGAATTCAACCCACCCAAGAAATTTGAATATTCTATATTAATAGGAATATCTTTTTCCTTAAAGAAATGAGATAGTATTTTTATTTTTTTTTTTTGACAGGCAGAGTCAGACAGTGAGAGAGAGAGACAGAGAGAAAGGTCTTCCTTTTTCCATTGGTTCACCCCCCAAGTGGCCACTATGGCCAGCACATTGCGGCCGGCATTGCGTTGATCTGAAGCCAGGAGCCAGGTGCTTCCTCCTGGTCTCCCATGTGGGTGCAGGGCCCAAGGACTTGGGCCATCCTCCACTGCACTCCTGGGCCATGGCAGAGAGCTGGACTGGAAGAGGGGCAACCAGGACAGAATCCGGCACCCCGACCGGGATTAGAACCCGGTGTGCCGGCGCCGCAGGTGGAGGATTAGCCTAGTGAGCCACGGTGCCGGCCTCTATTTTATTTTGAAATGATCAAACTTGCATTACATTATGTTGAGAAATATGAGAAAAATTGTGTTTGAGAGAACAACTAATTGTACTTGAGGAATTTTGAGGCCATTGTTATCTTTAATAAGGTTACTTGTGCAGGAGCTATGGGTGCCGTTACGAGTGATAAATGCAAATTTTGTCACTTCCAGTAGTGTTAGCAATAATGATGAAAGGAGTTTTTAAAGAAATTAACATTGCTACACTGTCTCTCCCTAAACTATATGAAATGCTGCTATTCATATAGTCTTATTGATGTGCAGACACATGAATTAAAGTGATAAAAATAATTCAATATAACAATTATTGTCGAAAAATTGAGCATGAAAGAAATTTGATTTAATGATTGAGCCTGTGGGATTTAGATTTGCATAAAAGTCGATTCAATTTGTAGTGCACCAGTTACTGTTTGTATTAGTCAGCACTTCATTACTTTAACTGGAATACCGAAGTGTATTGCATAGGAAGAAAGAAGGTTTTTTTAAGCTTGAAGTCTTGGAGTTTCACAATCCTAGGTTGGGCAGCCACACTGGTTTAGGGATGTAGTGAAACTGCAGGATGGGAGAGGGACAGTTGCATGGTGATACAGGAAGTAGAGAGACACAAAAAATGTGATCTGCTTATGCAAGAAGCCTTCCTGTGAAAATTACCCTCTGAGGGCATGACCCTATTTACAGAAAAACCTTGCACTAGGCCCCCTCCCAGACGATAAAATGAGATCAAGTTTATACTTTTTTTTTATAATAAGATTGTATTTATTTATTTGACAGGTAGAGTTACAGAGAGTGAGAGAGAGTGAGACAGAAAGGTCTTCCTTCCGTTGGTTCACTCTACAAATGGCTGCAACAGCCGGAACTACCCCGATCCGAAGCCAGGAGACAGGTGCTTCCTCCTGGTCTCCCACGTGGGTGCAGGGCCCAAGCACTTGGGCCATCCTCCACTGCCTTCCCGGGCCACAACAGAGAGCTGGACTGAAAGAGGAGCAGCTGGGACCAGAACTGGCACCCATGTGGGATGCTGGCGCCACAGGCAGAGGATTAACGTAGTGTGCCATGGTGCTGGCCCCAAGTTTATAATTTTGATCTATCAATCATTAACATTAATTAATGAATAATATAAGGCTTTGGTGTTTTAACACCCTTGTGGGTTTGAGGAGCCAAATCCTGTCCAAACCATAACACTGGCCTTATATCCTTGCAAAGTTTTCCCAGCTCCATCAGTTTATTCTCTCCACTTGCCGGGATGAAAAGGGTACTCTCTTCCCATAATCATGTGAGGATTAAATTAGTGTTGTGTTTAAAAAGATCTTTGGTACAATTTTGAGTAAAATGTAAGATGCTCAAATTTGCTCAATAGTTTTGTGTATTTTTATTAGAGCAAGGTGATTATCCTGACACTAGAAACATTAAGGCACATAAACAATGACTCCTTATCTGAATCCTTGTAGGGTATGGACTAATACAGAGCTATCCCATAAAGACCATTTTGTATCTAAGACATTACACTTATATTAATATGATGTACAGTAATTATATATAAGTAGAAATAAATTTATGGTTACATAAAATGATTTCATTAATAGTTTTTCCATAGTGTTCTATTTCCTGAACATTCTATAATGTATTCAATAGCTAAGTCTTCTTATATCTTACTTTAGGTTTCTTGAAGAGAAGGGGGATGATAAAGACATACATCCTTAACAAAATGAGGAGATCATTATGGGAATCCACTTAAGAAACCAAAGTCTTTTTCACATAAAAGATTAACCATCATAAAATAGAGTGTGTCCAGTTTGACTTTGAGTCTTTCATCCATCTCTCAGTCCCTTGTACACTTTTATTTAGGCAATTTGTCCCTATTACTTGGCTGGTTAAGTGCTCTGCACAAAAGCCTTTGAAACTCTCCATTTCCAATAGGTAACCTCTTCTAAGCCCCTAGCTTTGTGTGTTCTGGAGGTGCCACTAGACTCAGAGACAGCATCACAGAAAAATTTGCAAAAATAATTTTACATGGTTAAATAATTGACTACCTCGCAATTTTGTTTTGATTATCAGGTACTTCCTTGTCTGCAGAAAGGTGCAGCCAGTGAACAGCTCTGTTTTTTTCACACAATCAGTCAGTTCCCAAAGGATGCTGCTCCCTGAGGTGTCCACAGAATCACAGCATTTTCCAGTGCTGAAATGAAAGATGGCACTACCTTCATTTCAACTCCAGGAGATTAAGTAATTTCCCCAAATCTGCAACACTAAGTTATGGTACAATTGGGACAAGAGTATAGGTCTCTGGGCTTCCAAGCATTTCCCCTCCAGCCCTTTACTCCTAAACACCTCCACACACATACTTGTCTGAATATCTGTCTTCAAATGAGAGCTAAATGCTCCTGTAAAGTTCAAACTTGTGAACATATCAGTATCAGCTCACAGCTGATTCCTATCCAATTAGAATTTGTTAGGTGAAACTGGGCAACCATTTAAAATTCTAAACTAAAACAATATTTTTTTTTGACAGGCAGAGTGGACAGTGAGAGAGAGAGACAGAGAGAAAGGTCTTCCTTTGCCATTGGTTCACCCCACGTGGCCACTGCAGCTGGCGCGCTGCAGCTGATGCACCGCGCTGATCTGAAGCCAGGAGCCAGGTGCTTTTCCTGGTCTCCCATGGGGTGCAGGGCCCAAGCACTTGGGCCATCCTCCACTGCACTCCCTGGCCACAGCAGAGAGCTGGCCTGGAAGAGGGGCAACCAGGACAGAATCCGGCGCCCCGACCGGGACTAGAACCTGGTGTGCCAGCGCCGCAGGCAGAGGATTAGCCTAGTGAGCCGCGGTGCTGGCCTAAACAACATTCTTAATGAAGGAAATCACAAGTTTCAGAAGAGGATCTTCATACCAAATTTCTGGCCAGCAACAGATGATGCTATTCAATTGCGATGCTCATTGATTCTTCAGCACTGAGGTTGCCCAATACCACAACAAAGAGGCGAACACCTTGCTGCTGTTGCTTGGGATGTGAGTGGAGCAGGGTCAGCGTTCTCATCAAGTGAGACGTACCTGCCTGCTCTCCTGCTCTCCAGCATGCTGTGGCTGTGGTTACCTGGAGCCTCCTGCATGGCAGCTCTCCCAGCGACACTGATGGTGCTGAACCTTCCCCTAGCTTTGGCCAGGGGTCACCAGCGTAAGTGCAAACCTTGGGTTCTGAACTTTTATGGGATGAGAGAAGAAAGGGAGTTAAATTTGTCACTGTGTCCAGGTAATGTCCCTCAAAAAATTCTGACATTTTCTTCAATGATCATGTGTATCTTCATCAAACAGATCCTGCATTATTTCCACAATGAAAGGAACCTGAGCACCTAGCCACTCTGGGAGACCTGTGTAGGGGTTCTCCATGTAGGTCATTTCTTCTCAGTTCTCTTCCAACATAACTGTTCTAGCCTTGCATCACATTACTTCAGGGTCTTCAGAGGATTTAGAAATAGTAATGTTCTCTGCAATACCAGCATCCATATGAGTGCAGGTTGGAGTCCCGGCTACACTGCTTCCGATCCAGCTCCGTCTAATGCACTGGGGAAGCAGTGGAGGATGGCCCAAGTTGGGCCCCTGCCACCCACATGGGAGACCTGGAAGAAGCTCCTGAACAGTTTTGTGATAGCTTTTTGTATGACTAGTTAACGGATTATATGCAGGGTGATGGGAGCTAAAAGCCAGGATTATTTCTAAGGATTTGGTCTTAAGGGTATAGGTGGATGGTGATGCTGTTAATGAAGTAGGGAAGACAGAGGAGGAACTGATTTGAAGTGGGTGGTTAGAAATAAAGGTTTTATTTACATCAAGTTTGAGATAATTTTTTGACATTCATATGAAGCTGTTAAGAGGTCAGAGAATCTAAAACACTGGAGTTCATGGTGAGGCTGGTGCCTAAGGGATGTTTGTTGTCCTGAGTGGTAACGGGATTTGACAGAAGGGGAAGGGGAGGTGAAGAAGTGAAGGCTGCTTATAATCGACTTTTGAATGGGCAGCCTCAGAAAAGAGTTCTGCTCTGAGGTCAGGAGGCAAGCAGAACCTGAGAAAAATAAAAAACCAGACAATAAGCAACCCTGTTGTGAATTCATGAGTACAATGCCATGAATTCCTGCAGCCATTACTTGTCAGTGACCTACAAAGCACCAGTTAGTACCTCAGGCGATGGTGATGATGATGGAGTGAGGAACAAAGCAAATATGGTCTCTGCATGGAGCACTGTAGTCCTTTCAGCCACTGTGTTATCAGGCCTATACGTTTCAGTACGGAATTCCAGTAACTACCGTGTCACATCTGTAGCATTGAATATATACATATACATATATATAATAAATATAAATATAATATATACTCATACATTATAGATTTACCGAATATATTAGATAATTATATGTAAATAAAATAGTTAAATATAAATACATATGCATATATATTTGAAATGTGACTCACAAAAGGTGGAGCAGCACTGTGTACACTTCCATTTTAAAGACTTTATATCGACAATGTTCCGGAGCTAAAGATGACTGCATTTCCCTAAGTGAGAGTCCCAGCTGTGACGCGATCCCTGTGCCCACAGCTGTGACGCGATCCCTGTCCCCACAGCTCGTTTCACCCTGCAGGCTAAAGGTGAGTGTCGTTTCTCCAATGGGACGCAGCGGGTGCGGCTCCTGGCCAGATTCATCTACAACCGGGAGGAGTACGTGCGCTTCGATAGCGATGTGGGTGAGTTCCTCGCCCTCACGGAGCTGGGTCGGCCGGATGCCGAGGGCTGGAACCGGCAGGAGGTCACACTGGACAAGTATCGGGCCGCGGTGGACACGTACTGCGTACACAACTACCGTGCCTTTGAGCGCTTCGCGGTGCCGCGGCGAGGTGAGCGGTGCGCAGTGCGGTCTGGGGCGAGGGAGAGGTGTGTGCAGGATTGTGGGTGCTTGGAGGTTGTTAGGGGACCTGGGAACCTGCAGTGTTATTGGGAAAACAGTGGGGTCTTGTCCGTGTGTGATGTGAGAGGGGATGTGTGCGCGTCAAGGGAGGGTGCCCTCCCCACAAATTTATGTGGAGGGTGGGATTCTGTAGGCTTGGAGCAAGAGGGGAGAGGAGAGGATTGGTGGGTGCGGTGTGGAGGTCTTTAAGTCCTGAAACTGAACCCTTACCCCTAATGCCTGTGATGCTGATGTTATCAGGCCCCTGTATCTCTCCCTTAGCTCCAGGTTCTTGTCTCCCCTTTGCTGATTACACATCAAAGCCTTGCTAAAGATTTTTCTCACTAAATTAAGGCAGTGACAAAGGGTAAAGCTCTCCTTTAAGAACATGAATCACAGAGTGTCAGCATTTGGTGATAGGCCTGAGGCTGTAGTATAGTAGGTTCAGCCTTTGCCTGCTGTGCTGGCATCCCATATGGGTGTCCGCTTATGTCCTGGATGGTCCTCTTCTGATCCAGCTCCCTTCTAATGCGCCTGGGAAAGCAGTGGGAGATGGCCCAAGTGTTGGGTGGCTGTCACCCATGTGGGAGATCAGGATGGAGTCTTGGCTTCTGACTTTGGGGCAATCTGGGGGGTGAACCAGTGGATGGAAGACCTTTCACTCTCTCTCTCTCTCTGTGTGTCCCCCTCTCCCTCTCTCTCTAACTTTCTTTCTCGAATAAATAAATAAATCTTAAGAAAAAAATCTTGTGATCATCTCTGTGGTTAACATCCCAGTAATGGACTGCTCTGGCAGCCTCACAGGCCCTCACAGGCCCTATTCAGACAAAATAATGCCTGTTCTCCTTGTAGAGCCCACACTGACCTGAGCCCATCTGTCATTACAATGGGAACACGCTGGTCTCCTATCACAGACCCATCAGAGGCAGAGCATGAACTTGTAGACCAAGCCAAGAGCTGGCCACACATTGCTCAGTGCCCTTTAATATGTAGGATCCATAGCCCTTAATTCTGGGTAAATTCAGGTCTTGAGGTATAGCTGTCTGACTCAGCACATTGCAAAATAAACTCTTAGTTTCTTACATCATCTGGTTTCAGTGATTGGCTTACTCCGTGTCCAGCAAAAAGGATCCAGGTTTGGAAGTACAATAGCAAGTTCTTTTTCTTTTCTTTTTAAAAAAATATTTATTTGTTTTTATTTGAAAGGCAGAAATACAGAGAGAGAAGGAGGGAGGGATGGAGTGAGGGAGGGAGAAAGGGAGGAGAGAGAGAGAGAGAGAGAGAGAGAGATTTTTCCATCCTCTGGTTCACTCCCTAAATGACCAAAATGGATAGACCTGAGCTAAGCTGAAGTCAGGAGCCAGGAGCTTCTTCTGGGTCTCCCACATGGATGCAGGGGTCCAAGACCTTGGTCCATCTTCTGCTGCTTTCCTAGGCCATTAGCAGGGCGCTGGATTGGAAGTAGAGCAACTGGAACTAGAACGGGCACCCATATGGGATTCCTGCACTGCTGGCAGATGCTTAACCTTCTAAGCCATGGCACTGGCCCCCAACAAGTTCTTTTGAGAAAGATTTATTTATTTATTTGAAAAGCAGTTGCAGAGAGAAAGAGGGGGATCTCCATCTGCTGGCTCACGTCCTAAACAGCCCCAATTGCTGGAACTGGGCCAGACCAAAGCCAGAAGCCAGGAGTCCATCCTGATCTCCCACACTCCAGCACTTGAATCAGTGTTATGGGATGCCGGCAACACAGGCAGTGGCTTAACCCACTGTGCCACAACACCTGCTCTATAATGACACTGTCTGGTGATCCCTGTGGGAGGTGGGAAGGGGGATGGGGTGGCTTTGCAGGGTGGGAGGGGGAGGGAATTTTGGCTGAGTGGGTCCCTAGAGATGCCAGAAAGGGCAGTTTAAAGCATCTGGTTGAGCTAAAGGTTTAAGGGAGGAAAACTGACAGATGTAAATGGTTTGTAAGAATAAGGAGGCTGATCATACCCTGTCCTTGGCATACACGCTTCTTCCTGGAAGCCCTGAAAGGAAAGTGCGCTGTGTCCTCTGCAGGAGCATTTCACTGGAAGAAATGTGAAGCTAAATTGGGGGTGGGGAGGGGAGAGGAGGCCTTTTCAGGTCTAAATTGCCCATGTTTCCCTGGTATATGTACTTTTATTAGTAGAAATGTCTGTGGAATTAGCGTGTTCAAATCTAATTCTATTAAATAGCATACTGGTAATACTTTAAAATGCTAGTAGCATATCAGTAATTGCATACTTATTCCTCTGTATAGTTGTAACACAATTTACTTCATGCTCCTCTTTGTTGGGTCTTTTTTCACTATTACCAAGTACTGAGTCAGGAATTCAGACCTCTTTCCTGTTTCGTGTTTGTGCTGTGTTGTTATAAAGCTTTTAGGAGACACTTGTTGCAGCACATGGCCAGCTTTGAGGGAAGCCCACCTGAGACTGGAGCCTGGGGACAGAGAGAGGCAGAAGCAGCCACCAGGAAGAATGCCCATGCCTCCCTTCTCCTTTCTCTATCTCCTAGTTGTGCCGACGGTGACCGTGTACCCTGCAAAGACGCAGCCCCTGCAGCACCACAACCTCCTGGTCTGCGCTGTGAGTGGCTTCTATCCAGGCCACATTGAAGTGCGGTGGTTCCGGAATGGAGAGGAAGAGGAGGCTGGGGTGGTGTCCACGGGCCTGATCCGTAATGGAGACTGGACCTTCCAGACCCTGGTGATGCTTGAGACAGTTCCTCAGAGTGGAGAGGTGTACACGTGCCAGGTGGAGCACCCGAGCGTGACCAGCCCCATCACCGTGGAATGGAGTGAGCAGCTTCCCAACCCATAAGCCCCTCCCCCTCCAGGAAGGGGACTCTGCCTGTGCCCGAGTGTCAGGCTTCTCCTCTTCCCACATGTATTAGTCTGCTTTTCATTGTTTTAATTTAAATTAAATTAAAGGAGGAGATGCTGGTTCATTTCAGCTCACGGTTTGGAGGTCACAGCTTAGGACAAGGTGGCCCCATCGACTGGCATCTGGTGGAGGCTGGCGATGGCCTCGTGCATGTGCAGGGATGGTAATAGGGTAAGCCAGAACACACAGAGGGAGAGCTGAACTGAAGCAGGCTCACACACCCAACCCTCTAACAACAGCTACCTTCTCAGGCACGTCCCCAGCGGGTTAAAGACCTCCCACCCTATTCCTTTCACAGATGCCATATTAGATCACGTCTCCATGCTTGATTCATTGACATGTAGCATTAAGACTTCAGAGTCTAGGTATCTTCATGAGTTTGGGGAGCCAATTTCTCTTCAATCTCTAACACCCTGTGAGTTTTTCTACTGCACCTTGGGGATGTCAATTGTGCCTGGCAATAGAAAGGATGTCCCCATGTGGATCCCTCTAGTAACATCACCGGCCGTGGTCACCCCTGTGGGGTTCTGTACTTCAGACTTGACTTTGGTGCTGGGCTTGTACGTATGGTGCTGTTGCTCTGGGTGGTTCGTTGTGATCTGAGAGCCATGTAAGCTCTTCCTGACATGAAGGGTCCCAATCTCAGCTCTGCATTCGTTAGCTCTGCCGCCCTAGACAAACCACTTAACGCCCCTGAGTCCAGGCTCTTCACACATCAGATGCTATCTCAGGCCTGTGATATTTAAATATGCTCAAGTGCCTGAGCCTTGTGGCTACTCAGTGTGAGTTGAATCTCTTTTCTAGAAATGGCCAAGTCCTGGTCTCCCAGGGAAGACTTCCTCCTCCAGACTCAGCAGTTCTCAATCTCAGGGTGTCAATGAGAAAATGTGCAGTTGGGATAAAAATGACCAGATCTGGCTTCTTCTCTCAGGGGCACAGGCTGAATCCACACAGAGCAAGTTGCTGAGTGGAGCTGCGGGCTTTGTGCTGGGTCTGCTGTTTCTTGGACTGGGGCTGTTCATCTACTGCAGGACTCAGAGAGGTAAGAGCCTATTGGTAGCTGAGATCTCCCAAGGACTCTTCTGGAGGAAGAAATCTGCCTTTCCTGGCATTTGTTATGTGTATAGAGAGGCCCCACATAAGCTCTTTCTTTCCTAGTTGACCTCAACTTTCCTGAAAACGCAGAAGTCAGCAGTACATGGTTACTCTGCCAAATCCCAGGTGGTAAAGGCTTGGAGAGAAAAGAGAGAGGTTATCAAGCATGGAGTTCTTCAGGGGGGAACCTGGGACCAATAAAGGAAGAGCCACTCAGGCTGGTGAAGTGGGCTTGTGTGAGAGACATCCTGGGTCATGGCTCTCAGATTCTGCTCCCTCCCTGCCCTGGCTGGTGTAGGCTGTGCTGGTAGAGAAATCTCAGATGGGAGATTTGGGGCTGCGGAGGTTGGCCTCTGTGTCTGTTAAGAACATATCTTCCCTTGTCTTTCCCAGAACATTCTGCACTTCAGCCAGCAGGTAATGACCTTTGTTTCTCCTTCAAAGGTAGATTTGGATTTCCTAGAAAACACGGCAGAGGTGATGATAGGAGACAGAAGTAATGGCAAAATTTGAATGCAGAGTTTTGAATCAGGCCATTTACACCAAAGCACTTTTTCCCCTCTCGGTCCAAGGTCTGTGCTCTGAGGAAGAATTGTCTCCACGTGATGGAAGATTTTTCTTCTTACTGCAATATGGTCACTCAAAACCCTGAGTGAAGGGAGGAGAAACCGTTGTTACAGGTCTGAAAACAGCCTCTCCTCTGTCCCCTGCAGGACCCCTGAGCTGAAGTGAAGATGGCGACGCTTAGGGAAGAATCCCTGATCCTAATTCTTCATGAAAAGGTGTTCTGGGTGGCTCCTATTCTTCCCCAAACAGAGTGGCTCCTCAGGACTTGGCCCTCTCCTGGTTCAGTGACCCTGAAGCAAACGTCCTCCCCATGGCCTCCTCAGCCCCTGCCTTGGCCTGGAAGTCTCATTACTGATGGTGGTGCCTTCTCTACTCTGTTTCCAGCACCCCCTCCCCCCTGCTGCTTGGGTTATCACCTGTGCTGCAGTTCTTTGTTACTTTTTTCAAATGCATGTACAGTGAACAATCATTGACTTCATACAGTTGTAAAGAAAAGAAATAGAAAAAAGACAGGTGGATTCTATCTGAATATAAAACAGTTTTCATTCATGTATTCTGTGAGATAATGCCTATGCTAAACAGCTTGATTTAGCCATTTTGCAATGTATACATGTATAAGCATCATACTATAAATATACAAACTTTTACTTAGCAACTAAAATAATTAAAATTTTCAATCAGTGTGTAGAAAGATAAATTGTAAAAACTGCAATCATGGGGCTGGTGCTGTGGTGCAGTGGGTTAACGCCTTGGCCTGAAGCGCCAACATCCCATATGGGCACCGGTTCGAGACCTGGCTGCTCCAGCTATCTAGCTCTCTGCTATGGCCTGGGAAAGCAGTAGAAGATGGCCCAAGTCCTTGGGCCCCTGCACCCACGTGGGAGACCTGGAAGAAGCTCCTGGCTCCTGGCTTCGGATCGGCTCAGCTCCGGCCATTGCGGCCAATTGAGGAGTGAACCATCGGATGGAAGATCTCTCTTTCTGCCTCTCCTCTTTCTGTGTAACTCTGACTTTCAAATACATAAATAAATCTTAAAAAAGAAACACTGAAAGCAAACTTGCAACAAACTTGATGAAAAATATTAGGGAAGCAAGCCATAAAAATGAATCAAAACTTTTATTGATGTTTGTATAAAAGGTTTCATAACTACAGTTATAAATCAGTAAATAGTTGGAAATTTCAGAGACTTTGGAATGTCCTATTTTTAATGAGTTGGGGAGATTTCAAAAAAAGGCAAATGAATTCGTTAAGATGAAGGGTTCTGCTCTTGTGTTCCACTCGAGAAGTCAGTGTCAAATCTACAAAGTAGGTAACCATTCAGAAGTTCATTTCAAAGCAAGAGTGATTGGAATACAGTTTCTCCACTGCCATAGATGTCTCATATTTTACGCTCAAGCAACTCAAACTCAAAATCTATTTTATGAGTATTTAATTTTTAAGTGGGGCATTGTTTGTGGGAAGCATATTACCCTCTAGGAATTTGATAAGCTGACAAACTTGTCTGCTGGTTGACTGAACTCTTGCTTTGCTCCCTGAGATGAGTGAATGATTTGTCACATTTTATCTGAGACCTGTGGTGTGAAACTTTAATGAATAATTAACGTGCATGGTAAGAATATTCAAGTGAAGATGCTTTCTGCTGCTAGTAACAGGAAACCCAATCTAATTGGCTTTATTTTTCATTAGCATTTTATGGCATGTAAAAGATATGTCCAAGGTAGGACATTTCCAGGGTTGCTCAGTTCAGCTGGCCAGGGGCATCACCTGTGATTCGCTTCTTCCTTGTTTGTCCCTCTCATTCATGGGAAGTCAGCGTTCCTGAGATGGTAGAAGGACACCTGCAGCAGCTTCAGGTTCCAGGTTCTCTCAATCCTCCTGTGGCAGGCAGGTAGAGCAAACTGTTCTCATGTGCTTTATAGGCAACAACTAAACTCCAAGTGTTCCCCGTAGACTCACGTCTCAGACATTAGAAGCAACACAGGATCACAGCGGAGACTCAGACAAACCATGATTCAGCCTTTGTGGAGTGCGCTTGATGCACATGGGAATACAAGCAACAAAATCACAGTGGTGGATAGGGTAGGAGAGAATGATTTTTATCTTTTCCAGAAAGAGAAGTAAAAATTGAAAGTCTTCTTAGATCTCAGGCCAAGTGTGTAAAGCATCATTCTACCACATTATGTTGGTCGAAAGGGACTGCCCAAATTTAAGAGCCAGGAAAGTATTACCTACCTATTCAAGATTAATAGCAAATAATCTGCAATGTTCTTTAATCTATCTTATGTAATTGTTCAAAACTAACCCCAAAATACACAATCTATATAGCCCTACATTTATATAGGATTTGTGACTTTCTAAACCCTTTCTTCAAAGAAACTTAAAGGCATACTTTTCTTAAGTGTTACATTATGCTAAGTAATTTCAAATATAATCTGACTAGATGTCATGATAAATTTCTTCACGTATATTCAAACACCTAGCATCCTCTATTTATTTTTATCTTTTTTTTTTTTTTTTGACAGGCAGAGTTAGACAGTGAGAGAGAGAGACAGAGAGAAAGGTCTTCCTTCTCCGTTGGTTCACCCCGCAAGTGGCCGCTACGGCCGGCATGCTGCGGCCGGCGCGCTGTGCAGATCCAGAGCCAGGTGCTTCTCCTGGTCTCCCATGGGGTGCAGGGCCCAAGCACTTGGGCCATCCTCCACTGCACTCCTGGGCCACAGCAGAGAGCTGGACTGGAAGACAAGCAACCAGGACAGAATCCGGCACCCCAACCGGGACTAGAACCCGAGGTGCCGGCGCCGCAGGCAGAGGATTAGCTTAGTGAGCCGCGGCGCCGGCCGGATTAATGTTTTTTAAAATGCAAGACACATGTGATACTTAAAGAAGCGCACTGTAAGGCCAGCGTTTGGTGTAATGGTTAAGTCATTGCTTGGTATCACATCCCATCTCCTTCTTTTCCAATCTGCCATGTGCACCTTGGGAAACAGCAGGTGATGGCTCAAGCACTTGGGCCCATACAATACATGGTAGAGACCTCAGCTGAATTCTGAGATACTGACTTTTGCCTGCCCCAGCCCTCATTTGGAGAGTGAACCAGAAAATGGGAAATTTCTCCCTGTTTCTCTGTCACCCTTCAACGTGGAATGAACATAAATAAATAAAAATATTTTTAAAATAAAGGACATTGCTGTTAAGATAAGTGCATGAGACATACAAAATATATTTCATAGCCACTGGCCATTCCTTTTTTTCCACATAAAATGTCAGAAATTTTATTTTAGTTTTAGTTTTTGAGATAATTTTAGTTTATACTACAGTCAACAGCTTAATGCTCAACTAAATAAAGAGATCAACAGATCTAGCTGGCGCCGCGGCTCACTAGGCTAATCCTCTGCCTGCGGCGCCGGCACCTCAGGTTCTAGTCCCGGTTGGGGCGCCGGATTCTGTCCTGGTTGCTCCTCTTCCAGTCGAGCTCTCTGCTGTGGCCCAGGAGTGCAGTGGAGGATGGGCCCTGCACCCACACGGGAGACCAGGAGGAAACACCTGGCTCCTGGCTTCGGATCAGCGCAGGTGCCGCCTGTAGCGGTCATTTGGAGAGTGAACCAATGGAAAGAAGACCTTTCTCTCTGTCTCTCTCTCTCACTAACTCTGCCTGTCAAAAAAAAAAAAAAAAAAAAAAAAAAAAAAAAAAAAAGAGATCAACAGATCTTAGCTTAGCAGGAATATAGGCAATGTTATAAACAATAATCAAATGGAAAGATGACCATTTCACTCATATACAGTAAATTTTAAAGTAATCACAGATCATTTAAATCATAGTAGTATAACATTCTTAACTATTGATTTGACAAATATATAAAACAAAGCTTGACAAAATAATTTGCAGCAATACTGATGAACAGAGACATTTCTTTCTTTGTTTTTTGACTTTTTTCTTTTTTAATTTTAGTTTCCACATATAAGGGAGAACATGTGGTATTTATCTTTCTGTATTTGGTTTGTTGTATTCAACATGATGTCTTCCAGTTTTATCCATTTTGATGCAACTGGTTGAATTTCATTTTTAATATCTGTACAATATTCCATAATATATCAATCACATTATATATTTATCACAATCACTATATATATATATATGTATATATATATATTATCACATTTCTTTATCCATTCATCTGATGAGGGACACTTTGGCTGATTCTCTATTTTGGCTATTGTGAACAATGATGCTATTTTTTGTTTGTTTTTTGACAGGCAGAGTGGAGAGTGAGAGAGAGAGACAGAGAGAAAGGTCTTCCTTTACCGTTGGTTCACCCTCTGATGGCCTCCACAGCCAGCGTGCTGCGGCCGGCGCACCACACTGATCTGAAGGCAGGAGCCTGGTGCTTCTCCTGGTCTCCCATGGGGTGCAGGGCCCAAGCACTTGGGCCATCCTCCACTGCCTTCCGGGGCCACAGCAGAAAGCTGGCCTGGAAGAGGGGCAACTGGGACAGAATCCCGCGCCCCGACTGGGACTAGAACCCTGTGTGCCAGCGCCACAGGCGGAGGATTAGCCTATTGAGCCGTGGCGCCGGCAACAATGCTGCTATTAACATGGTCATGCAGGTTTCTCTGACACAGTGTGTTCATGTGTCTTCAGTATATACCCAGTAGCTGGATTGCTGTATCATATGACAAATCTATCTCTAGCTTTTTAAGAAATCTCCATAATGTTTTCCGCAATGGCTGCAGTAATTTACATTGCCACCCACAGTGTATAAGTTATCCCCTTTCTCTACATCCCCACAAACATTTATTACTCTGTCTTTGGATAAAGACCATTCTGACAGGAGTAGGGTGATACCTCATTGTAGCTTTATTTCTTTTACTCTTTATTTTATTTATCTGAGAGAGAGAGAGAGAGAGAGTCTTTTTTCTGGTGGTTCACTCCCCACATAGCCACAATGACCAGGGCTGGGCTAGGCTGAAGCCAGAAGCCAGGAGCTTTATCTGGATCTCCTATGTTGGTGTGGGGCCCAAGAACTTGGGTCATCTTCTAATGCTTTCCTAGGCACATTAGCAGGGAGCTGGATCAGAAGTGGAGTAGAGGGGGCTGGAGACGGTACTCATATGGGATGCTGGCATTGCAGGTGGCAGGTTAACCCATTATGCCACAATGCCAGCCCCTCACTGTGGCTTTGATTTGCATTTCTCTAATGGTTAGTGATGCTGAACATTTTTTTCATCTATTTGTTGGCCATCTGTATTTCTTCTTTTGAGAACTGTCTATTGTGACTCTTTACCCATTTCTTTACTGGATTGTTTTGCTGTTGTTGAGTTTTTTTTTTTAAGTTGCTGATATATTCTGGATAGTAATCCTTTGTTAAATAGGTAGCTCACAAATATTTTCCCCATTCTATTGGATGTCTGTTTATTCTATCAATCATTTTCTCTGCTGTGCCGAAGTTTTTGAGTTTCATATAATCCTATTAGTTTAGTTTTACTTTTGTTGCTTGTGCTTTGGGGGTCTTATCCAAGAAATCATCTATACCAATGAGTTGGAGTGTTTCCCCTACATTTTCTTTCAGTAAATTCATATTCTCAGGTCTTAAATTTAGGTCTTTGATGCATCTTGAATTGATTTTCATAAGTGATGAGAGGTATGGATCCAGTTTTATTATTCTATACATATACATCCAGTTTTGTAAGGACCATTTATTGAAGAGAATTATCCTTACTCTAACGTATGCTCTGGTCATTTTTTTAAAAAAGAAATTTGGTTTGTAACCTGTTTCAGATTTATAGGACCAAGTGTTGATTGTGTCTTCTTCAACTACATTTCAGTTTGTTCTTGATGCAGGATTTTTTTTATTTGTCACCTCTTTTATCCTATTTTACTAAGAAGAATCTTAGATTGGCTTTCCTAGATTATCACGTCACAGCTTCTGAGTAGGTTATTTTTCTCTGTGGTTAACTGACTGAATTCTCCTCATTGTGATTGCACAGCTACCAATTGTGCTGAATTATCTTTGGGCTCTGGGGACACACTTTCTTCTCAAATCCAGAGACAACAGTGAATTCTACTCAACCTAAGAAATTTCAATGTTCCACATTAATAAAAATATATTTTTCTAAAAGAAGTGATATAGTTTTTCTATTCTATTTTGATATGATGAAACTACTTTATGCTGAGAAACCTGAGATACTGTTAGAGAGACTACCTGACTTGAGGAATTTTGAAAGCATTATTATCTTTTTTAAAGATTTATTTATTTATTTGAGAAGTAGAGTTGCAGACAGAGAGAGGGAGAGCCAGAGAGAAAGGTCTTCCATCTACTGGTTCACTCCCCAAATCACTGCAATGGCTGGAGCTGGGCCAATCCAAAGCTAGGAGTCAGGAGCTTCTTCTGGGTCTCCCAAGCAGGTTCATGGGGCCCAAGCACTTGGGCCGCCTTCTACTGCTTTCCCAGGCCACAAGCAGAGAGCTGGATTGGAAGAGGAGCAGCTGGAACACGAACCAGCACCCATATAAGATGCCAGAGCAGCAGGCAGAGGCTTAACCTACTACTCACAGCACCAACCCCCATTATTATCTTTAGTAGGAAAGATAACTTGTGCAGGAGCTCTGGGTTGCATTACATAAGATAAAAAAAATTTCCTCATTTCCAGAGAAGGGTTGAAATGGAGATGAAGGGACTTTCCTGAAGGAACTAACATTGCTACACAATCTCTTTCCATATTGTATGAAATGCTGTTATTCATTAAATGTAGTCTTACTGATGCACTAATTAAACTGCTAAAAATAATTTAACATAATGGTCATTGTTGTCTTCAGGATCTGAGTGTGAGGAAGTGTGTGTGAAGTTTGGAGTTACATATAACTAGGCTGAGTCTGGTGTGCATCAGCCTTGCAAAAGTTGTTTCGTCTCCATATTTTTTCAGTCTATCTGCAGGGAAGGTAAAAGTATTTATCTCCCATACTCTTGTGTTTAGATAAAGGTATTATGTCTAAAAATTGAATGCTATGCCTAAAAATTTTTGTCTAAAGTATTGAAAATTAGAGTATAAAGTAAGACACTCAAAATTTGCCCAATAAATTTTAGTTATTTTTATCACAGCATGGTGACTATGATGTCATTAGAAATATTAAGGCACCTAACATCGACTCCTCATTAGAAGGAGAACTGTAATATAGTTATATATGTATAATTGCCCTTTAAAATATATTCTGAATCTGAGACATTGCAACTATATTAATATAATGTGCATTAATTGTGTCAAGGTAAAAATATGTTTTAAAATATATGATTACATCAAGTGATAGAATTCAGAGTTTCACTATAGTGTTCTGAATGTTATATCATGCATCCATCAGCAAGCCCTTTTTGTATCTTTTCTTAGGATAATTTAAGAAAAATAAAATAGTAATAAAGTGTATTCTCAATAAAATGAGGAAATCATAATGGGCAGTATGATTGAGGGAGTGAACCCTTATTCACGTAAAATATTAATCATCATAAAGCAGAGCCGTGTCCAAAGCTGACCTTGCGATCTTCACTGCTCTCTCCGGACCCTGTGTGCTTTCACTGCCAGCGGCCTCGCCGCGTCGTTGGGGTGAGTGCTGTGCACAGGCACCTCCAGGACCTCCAGTCCACACCCAGCCCCTGGCCTGCGTGTGTCCTAGAGGGACCACTGGACTTAGTGACAGCGTCAGAGGCAAACACGAGCAGCCTCTGTACTCAGTATCTTTTGGCTTATCAGGCACTTCATTGACCATAGAGAGGCCCATTCCTCTAGTCAGCAGCCCCAGTTCTGTCACATCTCCAGTCACCAGGGCTTGCTGCTTCTTTAGTGTCCTCAAAATCACAGCATTTTCCAGGATTCAAATACCTGAGAGATCACAGTACCTCTGCTTAACCTGTGAGAGCATAAGTAACTACCCCAAATCTGTAACACTGAGTTATGCCACAATTAGGACCAGATTCAAGATTTCCTGGCTTGAAATACCCCCCCACCCCGCCTCTTTACTCCTAAACAACTTCATACTTGCACCTGTCTAAACAGCTTTTTCCTTAGCCCACACATGAATGCTCCTACAAGGCTCAAATTTGTGAACACATCACTGGCCATCTGAGTTTTGGCTCACTTTAGGGCCTCAGTGAAAGAGTTTCAGTTCCACTTGGATCCAATCCTTGAGATGCTGAATTAATATCGTTAATGTGATGAAGAAAACTGTACGTTTCACATGAAGACCGTCATACTGGATCTCTGACGAGCAACTGATGATGCTTTCCTTCCCTGATGCTGATTGATTCTTCAGCACTGAGGTTGCCCAATACCACAACAAAGAGGCGAACACCTTGCTGCTGTTGCTTGGGATGTGAGTGGAGCAGGGTCAGCGTTCTCATCAAGTGAGACGTGCCTGCCTGCTCTTCTCCTGCTCTCCAGCATGCTGTGGCTGTGGTTACCTGGAGCCTCCTGCATGGCAGCTCTCCCAGCGACACTGATGGTGCTGAACCTTCCCCTAGCTTTGGCCAGGGGCCGCCAGCGTAAGTGCAAACCTTGGGTTCTGAGCCACTATGGGATGAGAGAAGTGGAGTTAACTTTGTTGTAGTGTCCACAAACTGCCTCTTGAGTGTAAGAATATTTTCATCAGTGATCCTGTATCTTCTTTATCTGGATTCTATATTATTTCCACAACAAAAGGACGCTGGTACCTGCATCCTCTGTGAAAGCTGCGTGAGGGGCCTTCAGCCAGGCCATTTCTGCTCAGTTCTCTTCTGAGAAAACTTCTCCAACCTCACATCACATTCCCTCGGTGTCTTGAGAGAATTTAGAAATAGGGATGTTAAAATCCTTTTTGCACTTTTCTTTATTATGTTGTTATAGGAAGAGGGCATCTCTAGAAATTTTATGGAGAATCAAAAGGAAATTGAAGGAATCCTGGACGCTCCTGCATTTTGCTATCAGGATGTGTGAAGTTGCTATCTGTCCTTAAGTGTGAGGAGGTAGCAGAACCAGACTCTATGATCGTCTTTCTTTTCTCAATGAACTCCTTATTTCTGAAGCCTGGATCCCTGTACTGGAGGTTCTCTGACAGAATGTGGGGTTATTGCTCCTTCTCTCTATTCTCCAGCCCTGGAGCTGAGACAGGGATCCTTACTATCTAGAAGGCCCTATACTTAAGGAACACCTGTGAGTCATCCTTTGGTGCCTTAAGGAACTGAAGTCATCCTCCAAAATCCTGGCACAGGTTTGCTTTCATTGCAAACTTTTTTGGACCCTTCTATAATATCTCCTACTGTCCATAATATCTCCACATCTTCTACTTTCTCTGACTAGAACCCACAAGAAGGGATTCAACTAGTACTGGATAAGGTATTTAAAATTCTGTTTTTCTAAATCAAACTTAGTCAAGTACCAGCAATTTCACATGGTTCAAACTATACCCTAAGCAGGGGTTTAGACAGAGTATGAAGATTGTTAACATCTCACAGTGCTGAAAGCCAGTAAGTAAATCAAGGAAACTCAGTGGCATACTGGGATCTTGTGCCCAATTTCGAGGGTTAATTCATTATGCCTCCTGCCTCCCTTAATTATCCATGTCTAGTTCCCTCTGCCTTGAATTCTTCCCTAATCTTTCCCCCGCTAGGTCATGACATTAATGAAAATCCCCCAAATTTGCACAGATCCTTTATACAGTAGAAGATTCATTAGAAGACAGGAAACTTAAAGAAAGTTTCCAACTTTCATAAAATCACCCATTGGTTCCCAGGAGAATTTCTGACTAGAAGGAAGAAAAGGAAGGCTTTGCCTTATTTCCTCACAGGAAGTGGAAAGGATACAACGTGTTGCCAGAATAAAAGACCGATGGAATGTTGGCCTTTGCTTGTTTCCAGAATCCCCACAATGATTCATTTCCAGACTACTGATTTGTTCATTTAGAACACAGATATCTTTTGAGCGTATATTATATATGAAGCTCCATTCTAGGCTCAATGGATTCTACCTGAAGAAGATAGAAAAGGCTCCTACTCTGATGGAGCATAACTTAGTAAGAGGAGTCAGAAAATAGACCAATAAGCATATGACAAAGAAAGTAGATTGGGAGAGCAAGAAGTCCTGTGACAAATGACATCAGGGTGGTGGGACAGAAGGACAGGATTTGTCTACCTTCAGTTCAGGTGACTAGGGAATCTCTCTGAAATAAGAATAAAGAAAAGTCATCCACGGATGCTCTCAGGAACAAGTGTTGCAGGGAGAGGGGAGAAGGAAAGGTGGAAATGTAAAAAGATGTATGCTGTATTTAAGAGTCAGAAAGAAGGCTGATGAGGCTGAAGTAAAGTGAGAAAGGTGGCCCAGTGGGTGGAGTGGCAGAGGTTGAAGTAGGTTGGAAAGGAAGTCAGGAACCCATCATTTGGTCCTTATGTCCAGAACAAGAAATCTGAGGTTATTTAAACAGATATGGGAAGCTACTGGAGGACAGTCCCTTTATAATAATTTTTTAAAAATAATTTGAGAATGATTGAGGTTCACATGAAGAAACTGGGTGAATATATATGAACATAGTAGAATGCTCTGTGGAAGACAAGTTTGTCGTACAGTGCCGTAGTCACAGAGACACTGATAATGACTCAGGCAACCGAATTCATATGTATTTCTGTTTGACTTGCTTATAGTTTGAACCAAGCTTATTCCTAAGAGCTTTCTCTTATTTAACAGGTGGATGGTGGTGCTATTTATTGAGATATGGAAGAAGGAGGGAGGATGTGGGTAGATAGAAATAAAGGTTTTAGTTTGAGATGATATTTAGACAATTACATAGAACTATCAAGAAGCCAATCAAATAAGAGACTGGACTTCAGGGTGAAGCCAACACCAGGACACATCTTGGATAAATTTCAGGAAATAAAGAGGGTGCATATGGGACAGATAATGCAAGAGGAGGCCAAAGGACAAAAAAGAGGACCACAAAGGTTTACCAGTGATGCAGAAGGAAAATCAAGAAAGTAATGTTTTTCAAGGAGCACCAGCGGCTTGCTGTGGTGACTTTCACCAACAGGTGGATGAAATGATAAGGGGGTGGGGAAGTGGGCATTGAGGTTTGGTGGAATTGAAAGCTTTACAGATTCAGTTAAACATCCTGGATGGAAACTAAATTTGACTGTTTTAAGAGAGAGGGAGGAGAAGAAGACAAGTGACTTCAGTGACTTAAGAATGGACCAAGCTCCGAGAGCAGGGAGCCAGCTGAACCAAAGGAAAAGAGAAAGGAGCCCTAAGAGAAGACGAGGACTTGAGAACCAGAGAGAAATACTTAGTCTTTAGCAAAGAAGCACAGAAGGGCCTAGTGTGTAGTGGTTACTGGTTGTGCAAAAAAGCCATGAATCCACTTGGCCACTATTTCTTAGTGGCCTATGACACACCAGTTGTTACTCAAGGTGATGAGGTTGAAGTAAGGAACAAAATAAATTTGGCTTCTGTCAGCATGGAGCATTGTGAAATTTACAACTACTATGTACCAGGCCTATAAGCTTCAATATGAAATTGCAGTTATTGTCTTACATATGCAGCATTGAAAGCATATACACATATGAAATCTAAAACTCAAATATTTTAAGTTCACATACCCAGTGTGACATGGCTAGTTCTCAAGCCTAGATTATAGTACAAATCACGTTGAATACAGTCTCACTCTTCATCCACATGTTCCATGCTCCTCTGTGGTAGGTTCATGCATATTCCACTATTACACATAAACCAATGTTTCTGTCCTTGAGTGCTCAGAATGTTAATTAGTGATAAAATTAATAGAAGACAATTGCCAAATCACGATGAGGGTATCTTTTGTTGTTTAAGTTAAAGAATAGAAATATCTTGTGTTTAAAATAGTGATAGGTTTATTGGGTATTGTGTGATCAACACTGGAAGAATCACTATTTAATTTAATAATTAATTGTCTTATGACAAGGGGTGGACTTTGTGGGGTAGTAGTTTAAGCTGCCCTTGAAATGCCTGCATCCCAGATTGTAGTGCCTGATTGGAGTCCTTGCTACTCTGCATTCATTCTAGCTTCCTGTTAATTCATACCTTGAAAGATGGCAGATAATGGCTCAGATATTTGGATCCCTGCCACTCACATGGGAGAATAGGCTAGGTTTTCTATTTCCTGGCTTTGGCCTGACCTATCCTGGCTATTGTAGGCATTTGGGTAGTGAACTAGTGGCTGGAAGATCTCTCTCTCTCTCTCTCTCTCTCTCTCTGTGTGTGTGTCATGTGTCACTGTGCCCTTCAAATTAATAACAATGAACACTTAAGAAAATCCTATGAAGAATATGCTATTATTAAATCAATTTTAGAGATAGAGAAAAAAAGATCCAAGGATTTTGGAAACTGACCAAAGTTGAAAAATTCCATGTTCAGAATCAGATTTTCTGCTTCTGAAGCCTGAACTTTTAACCACCACAGGCAAATAGTGAATAGGAGTTAAACTGAGTCTTCATGAATGATATAGTTTCCAGTGTACCAGTGTATATCTTAAGCTAGAGGAGACATACAAGGGCTGCTAGCTCCAGCACAGAGAAGGATTTTAGTCTACTTAGCATTTGTTATTGAAAGTTCTTCAGGGGCTCACACTGCATGTGCTATCATGGATGTGTGTTCAACACCAATTATTAGATCTACTCCTTCTGTGGTTACAGTTGCCAAAAAAAAAAAAAATAATATGTTCAGTTGGACATGATTTTCAGCTAAACCACAATGATTTACCTGAGATAGAAATTCAACTGGGCAATGGGTATTTATTTGTATTTGCTAAATCTGGTGACCAAGTTGACCCTAACTTGGTCACATGGCTGGTGATGGCTTTTTTTTAATTTTTATTTTATTTTATTTTTTGACAGGCAGAGTGGACAGTGAGAGAGAGAGAGACAGAGAGAAAGGTCTTCCTTTGCCGTTGGTTCATCCTCCAATGGCCGCCGCGGCCGGCGCGCTGCGGGTGCAGGGGTGCAGGGCCCAAGCACTTGGGCCATCCTCCACTGCACTCCCTGGCCACAGCAGAGAGCTGGCCTGGAAGAGGGGCAACCGGGACAGAATCCGGCGCCCCGACCGGGACTAGAACCTGGTGTGCCGGCGCTGCAAGGCGGAGGATTAGCCTAGTGAACTGCGGCGCCGGCGGTGATAGCTTTTACGCAGACAGAATGTGAGCATGGACTAACAGCGCTGATCAGCAGTGGTGATATAAATGTTACCATGAACAGTAAACTCGCATATTTTCATTTTTAACTTATCCAATAAGAAGATATTTAGAAAACTTGAGAATAATAAGGTGGACCTTGTTTGATCCAGAATTCATTCCTCTCTGCCATCATTTCTCAAGCACAAAGTGGGGTTGAGGTCTGGACACCTGTTCAATATTGTGAACTACATATATGAGGATGCTATCCTCTTCTTAGTGTCCCCCCTTCTGAGAGGACTCGACTATGGAAATGAGAGTCCCACACCTGTCCGCGCCTGGTGACTTGGCGAGTATTGAAAGCTGGAGACTGACAGAAAACAAATTAGTTGGGGTTACTGAAGAGGAATGAAATGGCTGTGGCTGCAGCTTGATGCTGTAGATAAGTAGTAGACCACTGACTGAGACATCCATAAGAATAAATTCTTATGGCTTAGTGACTGCTTGACCAATAAAATCAGCTACAAGAGTCAAAGATTCATATTTTAGTAATGTACTACATATATGAGGTGTTAGATATTTTAGTTTTCACACGCACCATTTTCAGAAAAAAAAATGTATCCCTACACTATAGAGAAAAGAAAGTGGGAAGGTTAAATTCTGAGTTAAAATGTGCAATGAAATTACTGGAGTTCTGACACAAAACTTATGTATTGGCTACATTATGGTTTGGGAGAACCTGAGATGGTGGAGGGTGATAACGCTTGATAAGCAGGTCAAAGCATATTAAAAATGTGGAGAAAGCTTCAAAGGTGGGGTGGTAAATACTGGTGAAAGCTTCCCTGAAATTGAATTGATGACTGTGAAAAACAAACTGGATTTATGAACTTTCAGGTTAGTCTTAATTTTTAATGAAGAAGGAGACTTGCAGGACAGCTATGACATAAGAAAGCATTTGTGTAATTATATTCAGCAAGGTCTATGTGCAGTGTAGGTAGGGGTTAATGCCAGGATACGACATTCAGAGGTTCTTATTTCCCATCCTGTGACCTATCATTAAATATGGGACTGTACTCCAGTCCTTTTACCCCTCCATGCTTCAGCAACGTCAATTGTAAAATGAAGAGGATGCATCTGCTTCATAGAATTGATCTGAGGATTAAGAGATGATGTGTAAAGCATTAGGAATAGTACCTGCCACACTGTACGCTTAGTGTATTGCAAACGTCAGTCATCCCATCCATTCATAGATTCCACTGATGTTGTCTCCAGGAGATCTTTCAAACCCGACTGCTACTTTCTGTGTACCAGGCTCTGCCCCAGCCCTACCTGTCATCATCCTGTACTTGAAGTCTTCCATGTGCCTCTAAATTCATCTATTTCTTCTACCTATTCCTTCTTCTATTCTGAAAGCATTCTCTACACTGCCATCAGTCATGTCTTACAACATACCAGATTTGTAATCCCATTTCTGACACCCTTGAGGTCAGATGTGCTTTAGAAATTAGGATTTTGGCCTTTATAAAGATAATAGTCCATTTCCCTATAACTGCATGCCACCTTCAGTTGGTTAAAGGACCTGTGATTAAACGTATTTACCCTCCAACCTATGAATATTCATGCTAATAGTTCAAAGATAATAAATCATATTCCAGTTTATTTTCACAATAAAAATGGTAAATGTGGTAGTAGGATAAATATAGAATAAATTCTAGTACATTTTTCTTAGGAAACTATTCAGTACCACTGCAAAGTGGACAGTGCTGAGGTTGAAAATACCCGTTTATAGTGTGCTGATTCTCAAATGTCTAGACTCTCATGTTGTACAAAATCTCACCTACACATCAGTCTTGCACGTTTTATTTTACCTGATCTATTACAAAACAAGCTAAGGAACAAGCCAAAAGTAGGCAGTCGCAAAAATCCACCAGTTTCTTTTTGAATACATTGGACTGACTGTATTTTTATCTTATCAATGTTGCCTAATGTTTCATGGATTCTTGGTCTTAATGACCTAAGTTTTCTTCCAACAACTTGCCTTCATAGCATAAGTAGTGATGACTGCCACAAATATTCTTCAGTGAGATGCCTCAAACTTCTGTAGAAATTCTATTGATAGTGTTAGATGTTTCCATTTGTTCTTTCACCTTAAACCACGGGGTTAATTTTTTTTTTTATCTCTTTTGACATTTTCCTAGTTCAATTAAATATGCAAATCAAAATTTAAAACTCCATGTATATGGAGTATGTTTGCAACTATACGTGTGCTATGAATGTATGCATGCATGTATGCACATGTTCCTATATGTACACACATATATGTGTGAGTCCCGAATAGTTTTTGGGGGTCGCCTTCCACCTCTGGCATTTGGGAAATGAAGGGTGCAGTGCTTGGGGTACTAGAGTATCCCGGGGGGCTGCCTGGGTAACCAGATTCTCTGTGTCCCCACAGCTCGCTTCCTGGAGCAGGTGAAAGGCGAGTGCTATTTCTACAACGGGACGCAGCAGGTGCGGTTTATAGTCAGAGTCATATTTAACCACGAGGAGTACGCACGCTTCGACAGCTACGTAGGGGAGTTCCGCCCCGTCAACGAGCTGGGACGCCAGTCAGCCGCCTACTGGAACCGGCAGAAGGATTTCCTGGAGCGGACGCGGGCTGCGGTGGACCGATGCAGGATCAACTACGAGGTTGTGGAGCCCTTCGCGGTGCCGCGGCGGGGTGAGAGCAGCTGGGTACCGCGGGGAGTGGGCGCGCTGGTGGCGGGCGAGGTGTGCTGTGCAGGGCGCACTCGCGACGCCTGTGTGTGTGGGAGGTGGGGGCTAGGGTGCAGGGTGCAGTGGTAGAGAGAGGAGACGGGGAGAGAGGAAACCGGAGACCAGGTGCAGGGGACCGGAGGTGGAGCAGATCGCTACTGGGCTGGGTCCCCAGAGATGTGGGGGAAGGGACATTCACAAAGTCTGTGGTTGGGCTGGACTTTAGGAGGGGCAGGGGAGGGGGCAAATGGTTTTGGACAGGGAGGATGCTGGCCTCAGGCTGGCCTCCGTTAGTCCAAACAACCCTGAAATGAACGTGCAAGCCAAGCCGTGCTGTCTGTAGAGGGATGTCGCTCACGGTGTCAGACTAACCTGCGCGTGGGTGTTTGCGCGCGTGTGTCTGTGTGTGTGTGCGTGTGTGAACCTCTGAGGCACCTGACCCTGTGACCATTTCAGAACTATTGTAGGTATAAATTTCCTGCTGTGTTTTGTTTGTTTGCTTTCTCCTTGTAAGTACTTTTACACAGTTGAAGTGATTATGACATTGGTTTTGAATGATAATCTTACACAGTGATATTGCTGTTTTTATCAGGGTAGTGATAGTTAAGTAGTCACATCTTATTCCTTTGTACAGTTGTGACACAATTGACTTCACATTGTGCTTTGTTAGATCTTCTCAGTATTGTCGCATACACCTGCTTCCCAGTCTCTGAGGAGGGTATTTCCAGGACCTTGGAGGACGAAAAAAATCCCGGGATGCCCAAGTTCCTTATATAAAATGTCACGAGATTTGCATATGACATACACGATCCTTCCCTACACTCTACGTCATCTCTGAATTGTGTAAATTATGTATAATACATTATTGCTAATACAGGGTAAATGGTTATTATTCTGTATTGTTTAGGGAATCATGCCACAAAAAAAGAGTTCACAATGTCTTTTTTTTTTTAATTTTTATTTATTTATTTATTTTTTACAGGCAGAGTGGACAGTGAGAGAGAGAGACAGAGAGAAAGGTCTTCCTTTGCCGTTGGTTCATCCTCCAATGGCCGCCGCGGCTAGCACGCTGCGGCCGGCGCACCGCGCTGATCCGAAGGCAGGAGCCAGGTGCTTCTCCTGGTCTCCCATGGGGTGCAGGGCCCAAGTACTTGGGCCATCCTCCAATGCACTCCCGGGCCACAGCAGAGAGCTGGCCTGGAAGAGGGGCAACCGGGACAGAATCCGGCGCCCCGACCGGGACTAGAACCCGGTGTGCCGGCGCCGCTAGGCGGAGGATTAGCCTACTGAGCCGCGGCGCCGGCTCCACAATGTCTTTTTTTTTAAAAAAAGATTTATTTATTTGAAAGTCAGAGTTGCACAGAGAGAAGGAGAGGCAGAGCGAGAGAGGGGTCTTTATCCGCTGGTTCACTCCCCAATTGGCCGCAATGGCCAGAGCTGCACAGATCTGAAGCCAGGAGCCAGGAGCTTCTTCCGGACCAAGTGGGTACAGGGGCCCAAGGACTTGGGCCATCTTCTACTGCTTTCCCAGGCCATAGCAGAGAGCTGGATCAGAAGTGGAGCAGCCGGGACTCAAACCGGCACCCATATGAGATGTCAGCACTGCAGGCGGCGGCTTTATCCACTACCCTACAGTGCCGGCCCCCACAATATCTTTCTGAATTTTTTCAACGCTAGTTGGTTGAATCCCTATGCACTAAACCGGCAGATGCTCAGAGCTAATCATAATTTAGAATGTTATGTTTTTTTAATTATAAATGTCTATTTTTTTGGTTTCTAAGCTGTGTGAATTTTTTTCACAATTATTAGTGAATTTTCAAGACTGCTCTAACAATGACCAATGATCTCCTACTTTCAGTGTTTTACTGGTTCTCTAGGCAGTGAGATTGTTTGTTGTTAGTTCATGCAGTATTTCCTCTAGTTTATATTTTGATTCTGTTTATTGCTTTCTGTGTTAAGAATTTAAACATTTTAATGAAATATACTGAAAAATTGTTAGCAATGATTTATCATGAATCTTAAATCTTTTTCTGGTATTGTGAAACTATTTCCTCCCAGTTTCTTCTTAAAAAAATAAAAAAGATGCATTTGTTAAGAATGACAATATCAGGTGATATGGGACCTGATCAGGAAGATTGGGTTAGATTGATTAGATTCATGAGCTGGAGATCACACCCTACCCTGGCTCCCTGCATGATCTCACCTGTATCCACCCATCTGTCAGTCAGACTATGTAACCACTCCCCTTTTGGAAGAGAATAAGAGGCGTGGAGCACGCCTCTTGCGTGCCCTCTGTTTTTGGCCTGACCCTGGTCCTTCTCCCCAGTGTGGCTCCTCCACAGCCTCTGGCCTATAGACTCCTGCATGTGACCCCTGGCCTGCCTTCTGAAATTTTGGTTTGGAACTTCCCATATGTTCTTTCTGACCCCCTCTCCCTTAATAAAACTCTCCTATTCCTGTGTATTTCTCTCAGTTCCCCAAATAAATCCTAAGCTTTTACCGTGTTGGCTGTCTCGTTTGTGCCCAGGCTCAGAATGCTTCTCTAAGCTTAAGGCTAGAACCTGAAATATTAATTTTGGCTTAGGCTAGCCAGTAACACAGGGACTGTCCTGACATTAAGAACACATATTAATGAATCCTGGGTCCTCTCTTGACCCCAAATGTCACTTTAGAAAGACAGTTGTGAACTAGTAAGAGTTTTTGTAATAGCTATGTTGTGTTGCAAAGGAGAGGGGTTGAGCAACTGAGTGTAGACACAAGAACGTTTTAGTGAATGACTATGCTTGCTCCTTTTCCTCTCCTCAGAACCGCTCTTGTTGGGACTCTGCTCATAGCCTTAGAGAATCTCCTCTGTACCTGCCTCTCAGGCTACCCCTGTTCTGGCACTCTAAGGTGTGAGGCATCAGGACAGCATTCCTGGGATTCCATGGTCTTATCTTCCTGTCTACCCTCCTGGTGTCCCCCAGTTTGCTATACTATTTGAACCATATTTTCTCTCAGAGCAAACAAGCAAAACGAGCAAAAATTGACAAATATTGAAGGGTAAATTTCAGCCATGGATTTACGTATTTTATATGCATTAATCCTCACATAACCATGAGGATAAGTAGGTGCCATTATGGCTCTTTATAGGTAAGAAAACTGGTAGGAAAAGTCAAGACAAAAGTCACCGAGGATTATAACAGTAGGAATCAGAGACTGAATTTGAATACAAACAGACTGACTCCAAAAATTGCACTTTCAACTAATATTCCATATGCTTTGTAGACACCTGTAAGCACTTGAATTCCGTAATGAAAATTTCTCCAAGCTGGGAAGCCCAGTGAACGCAACTGTTTTCAGTGTTCTCAGATCTAAGGGGTCCTGCTGTAAGGACTGCATTCAAGGCTCAGCACTGTTGGACCACACGGCCAGCTTTGACTGGATTGGGTTTGGAGAGAGGCAGAAAGCAGCCACGAGGGAGAATTTCTGTGCCTGAATCACTTATCCTTTTTCCCTCTGCCTCCTAGTTGTGCCGAAGGTGACCGTGTACCCTGCAAAGACCCAGCCCCTGCAGCACCACAACCTCCTGGTCTGCGCTGTGAGTGGTTTCTATCCAGGCCACATTGAAGTGCGGTGGTTCCGGAATGGAGAGGAAGAGGAGGCTGGGGTGGTGTCCACGGGCCTGATCCGTAATGGAGACTGGACCTTCCAGACCCTGGTGATGCTTGAGACAGTTCCTCAGAGTGGAGAGGTGTACACGTGCCAGGTGGAGCACCCGAGCGTGACCAGCCCCATCACCGTGGAATGGAGTGAGCAGCTTCCCGACCCATAAAGCCCTCCCCCTCCAGGAAGGGGACTCTGCCTGTGGCTGAGTGTCAGGCTGCTCTCCCCGCACTGTGTCTGCATCTGCTGCATATGCTCTTTTCCTTCAGCCCAGATTGCTGGGGTAGCCCTGTGGTGGCTACTACGAACACCTCTACCCTCTGGGGAGGTAGCTACACCTGTCAGCTCATGGTCACCTCCTTTGCCCTGGGCTTCAGTTCTTGCATCTGAGGCTGGGCTTGTGTTTCTGATGCTTTTCTGAGTTGTTCTCTATGCTCTGAGAAGAGAAGCCGTGCAGGGTCTTCCTGATGTGAGGGGAGTCCAGTTTCAGCTCTGCCTTTCCATTGGCTCTGCCTTTCTGAGCAAGCCCCTTAACCGCAGTGAATCCCAGATGCTTCATATAACAGCTGTCATTTCAGGGTTGTGGTACTTCAATGAGTTCCATGGCTGAGACTTGTAAATACTCTCATTCTTACATTTTTTTCCAGACAAGGTTAATTGTTCTAATGCTGCTAGTTCATATTTCTTGTTCCATTTCCAAAGCTCTGCATCTCTGTGTCTCAGTTAGAGAAGTTATACTTTGGGCAATTTTCTTTAAATCTCAAAGATCTGAATCTCCAGGTCTCCATATAGAGGTTGCATTTGAGTGAAAAATGACCAAATTTGACTTATTTCTTCAGGGGCACAGTCTGGATCTGCACAGAGCAAGATGCTGAGTGGAATTGTGGCCTCTGTGATGGGTCTACTCTTCCTGGGGCTGGGTCTGTTTACCTACTTTGGGACTCAGAGAGGTAAGTGGTAGTGAAGAATATTCTAGACTTTTCTGGGGAAGAGATGTGGCTTTGCTCAAACAAGTTATTTGTAAATCAGTGGACCTATATAAAATCTTTCATTTCCCAGTGGAGGTCAGATTTCTTGGAAATGCAGAATCAACAGTCCACGTTTGTTCGCATGTCAAAGTTGAAAGAGTTAAGGTTCATGGAGATTAGAGAAAGGTAACCAAGCCTGGAGCTCTTCAGTGAAGAATCTGGGGACAATGAAGGAAAAGTCACTAAAGCGAATTAAGTTGTACTGGGTTGTGTGG
Organism: Oryctolagus cuniculus; assembly: GCF_964237555.1. Classification (NCBI taxonomy): domain Eukaryota; kingdom Metazoa; phylum Chordata; class Mammalia; order Lagomorpha; family Leporidae; genus Oryctolagus; species Oryctolagus cuniculus. Next base: position 136,443,805 of record NC_091436.1, read on the forward strand.
CATAAGCTTCCTGGGTCACACACAGCTTCCTGTTTCTGCTCTCCTCTCTGCCCTGGATGGTGTGTTCTGTACTGTTAGAGAAATCTCAGGTGGCAGATCTGGAGCTGTGGACATTGCATCTGGGAATGTATGTGCCTCCATGTCACTTAAGCATAGTCTTCTCCATTTTTTCCCAAGACACTATGGACTTCCGTCAACTTGCGAGGTTCTTTTATCCTCTCTGGAGAGAGTTTCAGTTTATCCTGAACAGATAGCAGAGGTGCAGGACAAAGAGGCAGAAACACTAGGAAAAACTTTGGATCAGGCTTTTGATGTAACAATTTGCACTGAAGATTCTTTTTTTTAAAGATTTTATTTTATTATCTAAGAGGTAGAGTTACAGACAGAGAGAAGGAGAGACAGAAAGGTCTTCTACCTACTGGTTCACTCCCCCAGATGGCCACAACGGCTGAAGCTGGGTCTCCCATGCGGGTACAGGGGCCCAAGTACTTGGGCCATCTTCTACTGCTTTCCCAGGCCATTAGCAGGGAGCTGGATCAGAAGAGGAGCAGTTGGGACACGAAATGGAGTCCATCTGGGCTGCCAGTGCCACTGGCAGAGGCTTAGCCTACTGTGCCACAGTGACAGCCCTTGGAGATTCTTTTCTTCACTTAAAGCTTGTGCTCTGAGATAGCCCTGCTCAGAAAGATTTCAGATTTTTCTTTTTCTCCTTACTACAGGTTGTCTTGTGAGGTCTTGAGGAGGGGGAAAGAGGCCGTTTTCAGAGTTGGGTCTGGAAATAACTTTCTACTTTGACACCTGCAGGATGCCTGGGATGAAAGGAAGAAGGGACACTCAGGGAAGAATCTGTCTCTGACTCTTCATCATGAAAAGGTTTTCTTGGTGGCTGCTACTCTTCCACAGAGTGGCTTCCCAGGACTGGTGACTCTACAGAAGGTGTCCTCGCCCATGGCTTCCACAGCCTCTGCCCTTGACCTGGAAGCCAAAATAATGATGACCTTCTCGGTGTGGTGTTGCTGGTCCCTTTTGCATTCAACCCTTACTGCTGCTCCTGCATCTGATCTTACCTGAGCCACATTACTTTATTAAAAACACTTTTCTCCAATAAATATGAAGTGAGACATCATTTGCTTCCTACAGCTTCATGGACAAGAATTAGAAAAGAGAGAGTGTGGACCACACCACAATACCATCATAATTTTTCATATCTAAGGATGTGAGGTACTGCATGTGTTACGTGACTTGATTTAGCTATTCCACAATGCATGCATGTGTGAAAACATGCCATATATTATAAATGTGGACAATTTTACTTGTAAATTTGTAAATTAAAAAAAAATAAAATTGAATCAAAGGTTTAAGAAGGCAATGAATAAAAACTGAAAATATCCTATAGCAATTGAAACAAATTTGACAGAAAGTACATGAGGGGGAACAAAGCTAGAACAGTAAATTCCATCTACATGTACCTTTTTTTAAAACACTGTGTAACTGTAATTCTGAATCAGTATATAATTCCAAAGTCCGTAGACTTTAATAATATACTATTTTAAGGGGGTAGGAATGTTTTCAGAGAAAGGCAAATAAATTAGTTAATAAGATGAAGAGTTTTGTTATTTCATATAAGGGGTCAGTTTCAAATGCAAATCAAATCTACAAATAGGTATTTAATTCAAAGTTCATTTCAAGATAATAATGATTTGAATACAAGGTCTCCATTATCAGAGACATGTCATATTTTGAATTCAAACAAACTCAAAGTTCATTTTATGCATATATAATTTTAATTGTTATATATTGTTTGTGGGTAGCAGGTTACTCTATAATAGGAATCAAATTTTAAGAAAGAATTAAAGTGTATGGCAGGATTATTTCAATGAAGATGCTTTCTGCTGCTAATAAAAAGAAACTCAATCTATTTAGAAACTCAATCTATTTGGCTTTATTTTTCTTTAACTTTGTATGGCACATAGCATAGAAGAGAACTCCAATGTAGAGCATTTCCAGGGTTGCTCAATTCAGTGGGCGAGGGGTATCATCAATGAGTCTGGAACTTTCTTGCTTTTCCCTCCCTCATTCGTAGCAGGTCAGCTTTCTTGTGATGGAAGGATATCTGTAGGAGTTCTGGGTTTCAGGTTTTTTCCAAAACTACTGTGGCAGGCAGGTACAGGAAAATGTCTTTGTGTGCTTTTGTTAGAACAACTACACTTCCCTCAGTATTCCCAGTATAGCCATATCTCCACACATTGGAAGGAAAATGGAATTACAGTGGAGACTCAGACAAATCATGATTCAGCTTTTGTATTTTTTTTAATATTTATTTTATTCATTAAAATGAAGTGAGAGAGATATATATAATATCTATATCCGTATCTACATCTATATCTATATAGATATCTTCCATCTTCTGGTTCACTCCCCAAATGGCCGCAAGGGTCAGGGCTGTGCCAGGATGAAGCTAGGAGCCAGGAGCTTCCTCAGGGTCTCCCATGTGAGTGCAGGGACCCAAGCACTTGGGTCATCTTCTGCTGTTTTCCCAGGTGCACCAGCAGGGAGCTGGATCATAAATGGAGCAGCCAGGACTCAAACTGGCACTCTTGTGGGATGGTCGATGTTTCTGAGGCTTTACTTGCTATACCATAATGCCAGCCACCAGCCTCTGTATTATTAGTACTATTATTTTTAGTTACCATAACTATTTTTATTATATTACAATAATTTGGAGAAATACAGGTCATGACAAAAATATTATAAATTGCTTATCATTTCACAGCACTTACTCCTATAAATATTTAAAACAATTTCAATTAAAGAATGGGTTTTAAAATTTAATATTTGATATGACCAACATTTCTAGGTCAGTACAACCAAAGGAGGGAAAACAGCTGGATCACACTGCATATGTCCCACCAAAAAAATCACTATGTACAAAATGTGCATGCTTCAGTTATACTATACAAAAATAGCTAAAATACATTCCAGGTAAAGATGTTACATTAAGTATTAGTAAGAAATTGGCACTCAAAGACTTTTAAATATGAAAACACAAGACAGTGGAACTGGAAACTTGGATAAACATCATGTAACTCCTTGAGTGCTAGTGGGGTTGTGACAGATGTTTCTGCAGCTAATAACTTCCGTTTTTTTCTAAGTCCGTCTGAATTACCTGTTATGATCCCAAACAGGCATCTCAAACTATTAAAGTAAAGCACAGATCTTAATCTAGTTATGATTATGCCTCAAAAACCAATGTGGGGGCCAGCGCTGTGGCATAGCGGGTGAAGCCGCCGCCTGTAATGCTGGCATCCCATATGGGCGCGGGTTGGAGTCCTGGCTGCTCCTCTTCTGATCCAGCTCTCTGCTATGGCCTGAGAAAGCAGTAGAAGATGGCCCAAGTGCTTGGGTCCCTGCATGCATATGGGTGACCTAGAAGAATCTCTTGGCTCCTGGCTTTGGATTGGCTCAGTTCTGGCTGTTGCGGCTATTTGGGGAGTGAACCAGAGGATGGAAGACCCCCCCCCCCCGTCTCTGTAACTCCACCTTTCAAATAAATATATCTTAAAAAAACTAATGTGACTGTATCTCTAAGAAATAAATAATTTTCATTTTCTGGCAGAATTTACACCTACTAGATGATTGCTATTCAATTTCTCAATGCAGAATCCATGCTGCCCAACAGTAATGAAGAAGTTCGATTTTAAATAAACTGCTGGTTTTTTGTTTGTTTGTTTTTATTATTTTTTTTGACAGGCAGAGTGGACAGTGAGAGAGAGAGAGACAGAGAGAAAGGTCTTCCTTTGCCGTTGGTTCACCCTCTAATGGCCGCCGCGGCAGGCGCACCGCGCTGATCCAATGGCAGGAGCCAGGTGCTTCTCCTGGTCTCCCATGGGGTGCAGGGCCCAAGCACTTGGGCCATCCTCCACTGCACTTCCTGGCCACAGCAGAGAGCTGGCCTGGAAGAGGGGCAACCGGGACAGAATCCGGCGCCCTGACCGGGACTAGAACCCGGTGTGCCGGCGCCGCAAAGCGGAGGATTAGCCTACTGAGCCGCGGCGCCGGCCAACTGCTGGGTTTTAAAAAACACTACCAAATGATAACCAAGAAGTTATTATTTTTTACTAATGGGAATGACTTCAGATATTTTTTATTGCCACCAAAAATATTCCTAAATGTGTGTGTGGGTGTATAAATAAATAAAATTTGGAAAAAAGAATGGTGAGCAGAAAAAAAGATCACTAGAATACAAATGAGATGAACTTGTGCAATATGTACCTTAAACATTCTTCAGAAAGCTCCCAGGAGCCGGAGCTGTGGCGCAGTGGGTTAAAGCCCTGGCCTGAAGTGCTGGCATCCCCTATGGGCACCGGTTCTAGCACTGGCTGCTCTTATTCCGACCCAGCTCTCTGCTATGGCCTGGGATAGCAGTGGAAGATGGCCCAAGCCCTTTGGCCCCTGCACCCACATGGGAGATCCGGAAGAAGCTCCTGGCTCCTGGCTTCGGATCAGCGCAGTTCCAGCCATTGCAGCCAATTGGGGAGTGAATCAGCAAATGGTAGATCTTTCTCTCTCTCTCTGTCTTACCTCTCTCTGCAACTCTATCTTTCAGATAAATAAAATAAATCTTTAAAAAAAGAGAGAATGCTCTTATATATGAATATATTATGACAAAATTGTGCAATCGTGGCAAAGGTCTTGATAATCCAAAAGTTAGATTCTAAATTCCTATGCAGGGTGGCTCAGTTAACACAGAGCCTAGAATTCCACATTTGGAATATTCCACTCAAATGATGCTACATATGCCAGCTAAGTTCTTCGGCAAATATGTTAATGCCCAAAACTATGTAATTTTTCCCAGCTTCAATAAGGATTTTTATTTTTAAGTTTATTATAATTAGGTGACATTTATGTTATTTCTAGGATTCTCTCACCCTTTAAAATCTCTACAGAAACAAACATTTTGTTAAGCCATTTAAAATTCACACAATGAAGGATCATTACCACCACCTTCAAAAAATTGTCCAGCTATAACAAAAACTCAACAGCCTTAAATATCCCCTCAGTTGTGCATTGTGGTTCCTAACGTGTGGAGTTATACAGAGCCTTTGAGATGACTTCTTTTAACAGGAAGACCTGGATAATAAATGATTTGTTCAAAATCAAAGAATTCTACGAGGAAAATATCTAGTATCTAAGTTACCTTCCTCCTAGTCTGGTGCTATATTTACCTTACCATATCATCTCATTTCAAATATTTTAAATTGAACAACATTTTAAATTTATCAAAAGAACTTTTTATTAATGTTAATTCATCTCTGCTTAAGTATTAGATATTTTAAAATTTGGATCAGGCTTGAAAAGTGTTTATGAAATGCTACTTTAATGAATGTTAAGAAAATTCATGAAACTAGAGATTTTGAACTTTCTCACTTCATTGCTTAAAAAAAAAAAAGTCTTGACATACCCAAATCCAAATCTCAACTTCAAAATTAATATTTAAAAGTAATTTTTAAAAAAGTTTAAAAAAGGTGATGTTCCTGATTTGTTTGTGGGACCATCACATGGTATGAATACATCTTGCTGAGCTATCCATTCTCCCTGTCCCCTCTGTGACCAACTGATGCCTGGCAACACTGGATGACCACAGGCATAGCCTGTGCTTGGAAACTCTCAGGGAAGCCTCAGAGGGTCCCACAGGGCCTGGCCTTGCCACCTAGGTTTCTTCAGTACTTACTAAGCTGTAATTGGCTCAAAGAATCATCAATATCACGACTGGAATTAATACTATTTTAAAATACTTAAGTCCAAGTCAAGATGTAAATTTTTTTTGACAGGCAGAGTAGACAGTGAGAGAGAGAGAGAGAGAGAGAGACAGAGAGAAAGGTCTTCCTTTACCGTTGGTTCACCCTCCAATAGCTGCTGCAGCTGGTGCACCCCGCTGATCCGAAGCCAGGAGCCAGGTGCTTCTCCTGGTCTCCCATGCGGGTGCAGGGCCCAAGGACTTGGGCCACCCTCCACTGCCTTCCTGGGCCACAGCAGAGAGCTGGCCTGGAAGAGGGACAACCGGGACAGAATCCAGCGCCCCGACCGGGACTAGAACCCAGTGTGCCGGCACTGCAGGCAGAGGATTAGCCTATTGAGCTGTGGTGCTGGCCGTAAGGATGTAAATTTATGCTAAGAAAGAGCATAAATCTGGCACAGGGAGACTATATTCAATTTCTATGAGAATTTTTAATAAATATTAAAATTTTAATTATTGTAAAAATTTAGTGACATTTAAATATAGCTCTTGAATTGTTGTTATAATCCTTATTTCATACTTAGTTTGCCTTAATTGGAAAAGCAATATTTTAGGAGGTCTCAGTCAGTTTTCTAATGTGGACGGTCAATGACCTTGTAGGACAGTGACCATGGGTGGTAGTGAACAGTGTAACTTTACATTTGTGAGGATGACAAACTGGAGGGCATGATGCCTAGAAGACAAGTCAACAGAAGTCCATACATTTGTGTTCCCTCAGTGTTACAGAAAAACCAATCATACAAAATCTCAACAGAAGTTGCAGTTACTAGCTAATCCATTTATGTGACTAGATAAAATATAAAATAAGCATGATTTGAAAGCCTCATGAATTTGTTTCACACCAATGTTCACAATTGATCAGAAAAACAGGAAGTAATCAACTCCAAGCACCAATACCCCGAGACAGCCACCTCAGGCATTCAGGTTCTTCTTCACAGGCACTGCTAGTTCAAGAACCAAAATTAGGGAACACTGGCATGTAGAGGAAAAAAGATGTCCACTGTCATTTAAAAATAAGCATCTAGGATAAAAGCTAACATTTTGCATGGAGAAGAAAAAATGAAGTAATGCTAAAACAAATGCTAATAATTTACCATAGTGTATGAAAATTGCCACTTTTACTTACGTATGCCTTAAGAAAAAAGTACAAACTATTAACATAATTATACATGTTGTCTTTGACTTCTTTTTCTTCTTTTTACCATCTTTGCTTTTCTTTATGTTTTTGAATTTCTTGAAATAACCAATAGAAGGCATCATCAACATCCTGCCTTGTCTTCTCAGATATTTCAATAAATGGAATTCCATAACTTCTTGCTAAGTTCTGAGCCTGTTTTGTGCCTACCATTCTAGAGGGCAAATCGCATTTGTTTCCTACCAGGACCATAGGTACATCTTCGGAGTCTTTAACTCTTTTAACTTGTTCTCTATAATGGTGAATATCTTTAAATGCTTTAGCATTATATATGGCAAATACACAAAGAAAGCCCTCCCCTGTTCTCAAGTACTGGTCCCTCATTGCACTATACTCTTCAGTATCCAAGAAGGTTCTTGAATATCCAAGAAACAGGTTTCTCCATCAATTACTGCTTGTTTCCTGTAGGAATCATCTATTGCAGGGTCTTGGTCATCTGAACTAACTCTATTGTCAAGGCACACTTGCCTACGCCACCAGCTCCAGCTACAACAGGTTTATATTCTATCATTTTCAGCAGGCCTCTCTCCCGCACCTGGGAGATGCCACTGCCCTCAGGGCCCACGCTTGCTCCCAGTGCCTAGATTATCACACACAGCAGTTAATTTCTAAGTTGTCTTCCTGTTACATTAAGTGTGGCATTCTGCTTTTTGCAGTTGCACAACTACCAACAATGCTGGATCATCTTTGGGCTCTAAGGACTCAGTTTCTTCTCAAATCCAGGAACAATAGTGAATTCTACCTGACTTCTCCGAGACATTGTGAACTTTCCACATTAATAGAGAGTTATTTTTCTGAAACAAGTGAGACAACATTTTTATTCTACTTTATTTTTATTTTTTAATATTTATTTATTTTTTTACTTGAAAGTCAGAGTTACACAGAGAGGAGAGGCAGAGAGAGAGAGAGAGAGAGAGAGAGAGAGAGAGAGGTCCTCCATCCGATGGTTCACTCCCCAGTTGGTCGCAATGGCCGGAACTGTGCCGATCCGAAGCCAGGAGCCAGGAGCTTCTTCCAGGTCTCCCACGTGGGTGCAGGGGCCCAAGGACTTGGGCCATCTTCTACTGCTTTCCCATAGCAGAGAGCTGGATGGGAAGTGGAGCAGCTGGGTCTTGAACCAGCGCCCATATGGGATGGTGGTGCTTCAGACCAGGGCATTAACCTGCTGCGCCACAGCGCTGGCCCCTTTATTCTAGTTTAATATGCTCAAACATGTACTACATTATACTGTGGAATCTGAAGTAATGTCTGAAAGAACAAATGATTGGAATTGAGCAATTTTGAGTCCATTGTTATCTTCAATAAGATGGAGTCTTGTGAAGGAGTTTCAGTGGTCATTACATGAGAGAAATACAGATTTTCCCATTTGTAGAGGGTAAGCATGGTGATGACGGCACTCTCAAAGGAACTAGCTACACTGTACCTCCCCAGAGTGTATGAAATGCTGCTGTTTATAAAAAGTGGTCTTGCTGGGGCCAGCACCATGGTGCAGTAGGTTAATCCTCTGCCTGCGGTGCCACATCCCATGTGACCGTCGTTTCTGGTCCTGGCTGCTCCTCTTCCAATCCAGCTTCCTGCTATGGCCTGGGAAGACAGTGGAAGATGGCCCAAGTACTTGGGCCCTTGCACCCACATGGAAGACCGGGAAGAGGCTTCTGACTCCTGGCTTCAGATCAGCGCAGCTTCAGCCATTGCAGCCATTTGGGAAGTGAACCAATGGAAGGAAGACTTTTCTCTCTGTCTCTTCTTCTTTTAAAGATTTAAAAAAAATTTTTAAATCCTTAAAAAAAAAGTGGTCTTACTGACATGTCTATCCATGAATTAAACTAAGAAATTATTTACTGTAGTGATCACTAGTTGAGCATGAGGTAGTGTAATATAATGATTTAGTTTGTGAAGTTTGGAATTGGATGTAACTTGGATCAGTCTGGACTGAATCGGTTACTCACCTGGTATCCTTGCCAAAGTGGTCTAATCTCCTCCATTTTATTTTCTCCATTTGTATGGATGCAAAGAGTAATTTATCACCCATATTAATGTGGGAAATAAATAAATAAAATACTATGTATAAAAATCTCTTGGTGGAATTTTGAGGTCACAGTAAAATGCTAAAAAATTACTCAATAAATGTGAATATTTTTATTGCTGTATTACAGTTATCTTGCCACTAGAAATATTAAAGCTACCCACAATGACTCCTCATCAGAACTGTTGTGGAGTGTGAACTAAAGCAGAGTTATGTATGTATAGTTGCCCTGTAAAGTCCATTCTGAATCTGAGACATTATACTTATGCTAACATAATGTACAATAACTACACACAAGTAGAAAAATGTTTAAAATATATGATTTCATCAAATGATATAATTCATAGATTTTTTCTATAGTGTTCTATTTCCTGAATATTCTGTCATGTGTTCATAATATAGTCTTCTTTTATCTTTCCTTTGGATGAACAAATAGAATAATAAAGGAACATGTTCTTAACAAAATGACAAACCACAATGGGAACTGTGATTAGTGGAGTGAACACTTTTTTTAGAAATTATTAGTCATCATAAAGCAGAGTTTTATGTCTAAGGATGAATTTGAGTCCTTTTTTAAAATTTATTTATTTGACAGAGTAGAGTTACAGTCAGGGAGAGAGAGAGACAGAGATAAAGGTCTTCCTTCCGTTGGTTCACCCCCCAAATGGCTGCTAAGGCTGGTGCTGCTCCGATCCGAAGCCAGGAGCCAGGAGCTTCTTCCTGGTCTCCCATGCGGGTGCAAGGGCCCAAGCACTTGGGCCATCCTCCACTGCTTTCCCGGGCTACAGCAGAGAGCTAGACTGGAAGAGAAGCAACTAGGACTAGAACCTGGTGCCCATATGGGGTGCTGGCGCCACAGGCAGAGGATTAACCAAGTGGGCCATGGCACCGGCCTATTGAGTCCTTTACTTGCTGCTCGTCACAGGGCAGCAGGTCCGATAGAGCTCCTTAGGGCCAGCCTGGGGAGCTCGGGGGCTGGGTGGGATGATGAGTGTCGGCGGCAAAGGAACCACACGAGAGCTGGGAGATCAGTCAACGCCCAGGGTGTTCTCAACTTTATTGGGAGGGGAAGAGCTTTTATAGACACAGAAAGGGGGCTGTCCAGGGCACAAGGGAACCTATCCAACCAGCTGAAAGGTAAGGCAGGACACGAGCTGGGCACACCCCAAGGGCCTATCACAGCCAAGGACACAAAACTGTTCATGGATATGGAAGTCTCCTGTCAGGCTAGGTACCTCCTCCAGGGGCCATCTTGGATTGTTGGAAAGGCTGAGACACTGAAATGCGGAAGTGCAGCAAACTCAAGGAAAGGCTTACCGGCCTTGTGGAGTGAAGGCTTAGCAACTTTGTTTCCTTTTCAATTGGAGCCCCCCCCCCCCGCCCCCCGCATCTACTGATCTCTCAGTCCCAGTCTATTCAATAAAGGGTGCTGGGAAAATTTGATTTCCACGTGCAAAAGCATGAAGCAAGACCCCTACCTTTCACCTTACACAAAATCCACTCAACATGGATTAAAGACTTAAATCTATGACCCGACACCATCAAATTATTAGAGAACATTGGAGAAACCCTGCAAGAATTAGGCACAAAGACTTCTTGGAAAAGACCCCAGAAGCACAGGTAGTCAAAGCCAAAATTAACATTTGGGATTGCATCAAATTGAGAAGTTTCTGTACTACAAAAAAAAAATCAGGAAAGTGAAGAGGCAACCGACAGAATGGGAAAAAATATTTGCAAACTATGCAACAGATAAAGGGTTAATAACCAGAATCTACAAAGAGATCAAGAAACTCCACAACAACAAAACAAACAACCCACTCAAGAAATGGGCCAAGGACCTCAATAGACATTTTTCAAAAGAGGAAATCCAAATGGCCAACAGACACATGAAAAATTGTTCCAGATCACTAGCAATCAGGGAAATGCAAATCAAAACCACAATGAGGTTTCACCTCACCCCGGTTAGAATGGCTCACATGCAGAAATCTACCAACAACAGATGCTGGTGAGGATGTGGGGAAAAAGGGACACTAATCCACTGTTGGTGGGAATGCAAACTGGTCAAGCCACTATGGAAGTCAGTCTGGAGATTCCTCAGAAACCTGAATATAACCTTACCATTCAACCCAGCTATACCACTCCTTGGAATTTACCCAAAGGAAATTAAATTGGCAAACAAAAAAGCTGTCTGCTCCTTAATGTTTATTGCAGCTCAATTCACAATAGCTAAGACATAGAATCAACCCAAATGCCCATCAACAGTCCCCTGAATACTTTGATCCAGGAAGTACCCTTATCATGTTGTTGGATTGTGTTCCTCACAGGCACCTTCAAGATTCTTTATTCCATACAGGTCACCTCTAAGCCAGTGGCTTATGTGTGCTGTTTTTGTTTTTGTTTGTTTTTGCTTATCAGCTATCTCTTTGACTTAGATAGGTACAACTCTCTAATCAGCAGCTCTAATTCTGTCACATCAGCAGTTACCAAGCAATGCTGCTCCTGTGGTGGCCACAGAATTAGAGAATTTCTCACAACTGAAATATCTGAAAGATTGCAGCTGTTCCTTCACAGTTGACTGAGATTGCTCAACCAACCAGCATCCAAGAAGAAAACGATCATCAGTTGCTGATTAGAGATTCAATATGAAGGTCCTCCTCTTCTGAAATTTATGATTTTTAGATACATGAGAAATTTGTTCATGAATTTTTTCACTAAAAAGCTTATGCAAATTTAACATTCTAAAGACTCGAGTGTCTTGATTCCTAACATTCGGGATGTGAGTGGAGGAGGGTCACAGTTCTCTCTGAGTGAACTTGCCTGCTCCTCTCCTGCCTGGTTCTCTCCTGACCCACAGCACGTTGTCTGTGATCATCTGGAGGCTCCCCCATGGCAGCTCTCACACAGATGCTGATGGTGCTGCCTTCCCTTAGCTTTAGCCAGGGAACCCCCACACAAGGGCACAGCTTGGGTTCTGAACTGCCATGAGATTAGGGGATTGTTACTCCTATCCAGCTTAATTTAGTACCTGTTAACCAACTTTCTCCATCCCATCAACCGCCTTTGGTAACCATGGTTATACTTACCATCTTTATTAATGGTATAACTTTGCCTACTGCAAAAATGCTTTCCTCTAGTTTATTCTTTTTTGCTTTTAAAACAATGGCATGTGTTGGGTGTCTGTTGGTGTCAGGGATCGTCCTGGGTGTGATGCACACATGTTACTGAGGTCCGGATCTGGCCTTGTCCTCAAACTCTAATCTGAAAAGGGAACAATTCTAATCTAGATATGCTTGCATTGTGAAGGACAGGGATCAGCTGAGTATAAATTTTAAAACATTCCATTGGAATTCTAATGTAAGACATCAACAATAAGGGAAGATGGTAGGGGGTACTTATGGGAACTACGTATCACTTCACAATTTTTGCTTTGTAAATTTAAAACTATTTGAAATTAAAAGCTTTAAGAAATGACATATTATACGAATGACTATTCTCTTCCCTCTCCTTCAGGACTCCTGCTTATCAGGAGACTCAGCTCACAGCGCCTCGCCTCTCTATTACCTTACTTCCCAGCCTGGAACAATTTCTGCGGCATTCTAACTTGTGATTTTGCAGGGGTAGCCTTCTGCTCTAGCTTCGTGGCTTTGAGTCAGATTTCTCTCAGAGTAAACAAGGGTAACACACAGCTGACATGGTGGAGACTAAATTCCAGCTATTGCTTTGTGAAGTTTAGATGCATTAATAGATGCATTAATCCCCACATAACCATGGGTGTAACTAAGTGTCACTTTACTCCTTCATAGGTGAGAAAACTGTAGTAGAGAAAACCATAAAAAATTCGCCCATGATCAACAGGAAGAAGCAGAGACTGAATCTGAGGACAAGCAGTGTTTCTAGAAATCACCCTTTTTTTAAAAAAAAAAAAAGATTTTATTTATTTATTTGAGAGGTAGAATTACAGACAGTGAGAGGTAGAAACAGAGAGAAAGGTCTTCCTTCCTCTGGTTCACTCCCCAGATGGCCACAATGGCCAGAGCTGTGCCAATCTGAAGCCAGGAGCCAGGAGCCAGGTGCTCCCTCCTTGTCTCCCATGCTGATGCAGAGGCCCAAGGGCTTGGGCCATCCTCTACTGCTTTCCCAGGCCACAGCAGAGAGCTGGATTGGAAGAGGAGCAGCCAGGACTAGAACCGGGGTCCATATGGGCTGCTAGCACCGCAGGCGGAGGATGAACCTACTGCGCCATGGAGCCAGCCCCGAAATCACTCTTCTAATTCATATGCTGGCTGCTTTGCAGAGATCAGTAAGCACTGCACTTCCATAATGAATGACGTCTGCAAGCTCAGAAAACCTGATGAACACAATTTTCCTCAGCGTTCTCAAATCTAATGGGTCCCTGCTATAAGGATTAAATTTAAGGCTCAACACTGTTGGACCACATGGCCAGCTTTTGAGAAAGGCCTGCCTGAGATGGGAGCCTGGGTTAGGAGAGAGGCAGAAAGCAGCCTCCAGGGAGAATTCCCGGGCTTACAACTCTTATTCCTTCTCCCTATCTCCTAGTTGTGCCGAAGGTTACTGTGTATCCTGCAAAGACCCAGCCCTTGCGGCACCACAACCTGAGTGGAGGCTCCAGGCTTCAGCCTGGCTCAGACAAGGCCATTGCAGCCATTTGGGGAGTGAACCAATAGATCTAAGGTCTCTTCCTCTTTCTCTCCCTCTCTTTCTGTAACTCTTTCAACTAACTAACTAACTGACTAAATAAATAAATAAAACATTTAAAAAATATAGACCTTTTCATTGTTGACTTTTTTGAATGTCTTTTATTTTCCGGATGTTAATCCCATGCCAGAAGTCTGCAAATATCTTCCCCTTCCTATAGGTTGTATATTCACTCTATCTATTGTTTCCTTTGATGTGCATATGCTTCTTAGTGTACTGTATCCCATTTGTCGAGTTTTGCTTTTGTTGTATGTGCTTTATGGGTCTTAACCAAATGATCATTATGTGTGTCAATGCCTTAAAGTGTTTCCTCTATGTGTTCTAGTAGTTTCAGCTATCATATTTAGGTTTTGATCCATTTTTGAGATTTTTGTACGTGGAGAGTGATCAGAGCAAGTTTCACTGTTCTGCATGTGGATATCTAGCTGTCCCAGAACCATTTATTGATTCAGATGTCCTTTCCCATTGTACATTTTTGGCACCTTTCCTGAGAATCAGTCGATTGTGGTTGTGTATATTTCTTTCTGGGCTCTTTACTCTGTTCTTTTGGTCTATGTATCAGTTTCTATGCCAGTACCATGCTGTCTTGGTTACTATAGCTCTGTAGCATATTTTAAGATTGTTGAATTCTTCTTTGTTTGATTGCTCAGGACTATTTTGGCAAATCAGTCTTTTGTGCGTCAGTATAAATTTTAGTATTTTTTCTATTTCTGTGAAGAATGCCACTGGTGCTTTGAAAAGGAGTACACTGAATTTGTAAACCACTTTGTGTAATATGGACGTTACATTTGAAAAATTAATTAATTTATTATTTGAAAGGCAGAGAAAGAGACACAGAGGAACTTTCCATTCATTCACTCACTCCCCAAATGCCTGCAACAGTCAGAGCTGGACCAGGCCAAGGCCAAGTATGTGGAAGGGACTAAGTGCCTGAGCTGTAACCTGCTGTCGCAAAGGGTATGCATTAGCAGGAAGTCGGAATCAGAAGCAGAGCCAGGACTCGAACCCAGGCTCTCCAATATGAGATGCAGGCATCCCAAGAGAGGTCTTAACCACTTCACCAAACATCCACCCTAATATGGACACTGAAAAAAATATTAATTCAGAGGTCAGCCTGTGGTGCAGTGGGGTAAGCTGCTGCCTGCAAAACCAGCATCCCACAGTGGCACAGTTTGAGTCCTGGCTGTTCCACCTCTGATATAGCTCCCTGCTAATGTATCTGAGAAAGCAGCAAAAGATGGCCCAAATACTTTCCCCTCTACCCATCACGTGGGAGACCCTGATGAAATTTCAGGCTCTTGGCTTTGACTTGGCCGATCCCCAGCCATTGCAGGCATTTGAGGAGTCAACTAACAGATGGAAGAGATCTCTCCCTCCCCTTCCCCGTATGTGTGTGTGTGTGTGTGTGTATGTGCAAATGTAAAAGGCAGCATTGGTCATAGTAGCCAAACCAGGTAACAATTTAAATATTAAAACTAGTGAATGGATAAACAAAATGGGTTACACCTATACAATAGAATTCTATTCAACAATAAAGAGGCTCAAAATAAACATCAAACCCATTATATTAAGTGAAAGAAGTGATACACAAAAAATTACATGTAGCATGTACATATATGTCATGATCATAAAATTTTATACTCAAAAATCTACAAAATATGTGAAGTGAAAATATACTGCAAGATGGTATTTGGTTTCATGACAATCTAAGTTGATAAACCTCTCTGGGTAGTTTGGATAATTCAGAACTTCCATCCTAGGTATTTATACTTCAGATAAAATATTTTACAAGATTTAGTAATGTTATTTATTTTAGAAACAGACACCCGTGTGTGTGGAGGGAGAGATAGAAAAAGAGTGAGAGTGAGAGAGCAAGAGAGTGCCAAGAGCAAGTGGGGGGGGGGGGAGAGAGAGTGGTTTTCCACCTGTGGTTTACTCCCCAAATGCCTGCAACAGGGCTGGATTATGCCACCACTTGGGATGCCTGGATCCCATGTTGGAGTTGTTGGGGAAGCTCCACTTAGAATAACAGCTCCAAGCTAGTGTGTACCCTGGGAGGCAGCAATTGAGCTGGAACTTGCAATATGCCTCCCCCCTTCCCCAACACCTCCAACATGAGATGTAGGCATCCCAAGTGGCGTCCTGATGATGCCAGACATTTGTCTTCTTCTGATAATTGTTTGTAATCATAAGGAACAAAAAAGAAATATCTAAATTCCAATAACATCTAAAGTGAAAGACATGACAGTTCTGCAGATCAGAGATTAAAAGGATACTAAAACAGTAAATAATTTTATTTCCATATATTTAACAATTAGGTGACATTTTTTGAAAAACACAGTATTTCTTTATTTCTGTGTGATAAACCACCCCAAAATTTAGTGTTTTAAAATTATGGCCATGCGATGATTTCTCTTCACTCTGGGAGCTGATGAGTTCAGGTAGGTGGCTCTCAGTGGAGACCTCTCATGTGGCTGTAGAGACAGGGGGCATCTGGGGCTCGGTTGCCCTGAGGTTTAGTTGGGACACTGGGACATTCTCTCTGTATGTGGTTTCAGTGCCTCTTACATGGTGCTGTGGTCTCATCAGCAGGGAGAAGAGTTTTGTTACTGAGAGCTGAGATTCCTGAGAGCACATTTTCCTAGAGAGGAAAGGACTTGATGCAAGATTTCTTTAGGGCTAGCCTCAGAAGTCGAGGCATCATTCCCACCACTCTGTCAATACATATATAGGGCAGCCAAAGCTTAAGGATAAGAAAATACAGTCTACAGCTCTGCAGTATGAATTTCAAATGCTAGCCCATATCATTTATCAAAGCTGAATGAACAACAAACAATTTGTATAGAATCCTAATCTGATAAAATGATTGGAACTGTTACGGAAACCATCTCTCAAAGGAAACTAAAAGCCCAGTTTCCTTCAGGGTTAAAGTCTAGTAAATATTTTCAGTCTACCAGGGAATGATTTTTATTGATTATTTGAGTAGGTAGACTTTATGGTACATTTTCTGCAATAAATACGCAAATGATCATCAGCATTTGTTGAAAACGCCATTTTTCACATGGTGCATTGCCATGCTTCTATAGGCCAAAGCAGTGTATTTGTTTCTAGAATTTCTATTCCATTTCATATTTGACGTTACACAGGGCAAATTAATGTAGGCCTTGCCTTTTTGTACTGAATTGCCTTTAGTTCTGTTATTTTTTTTAAAGATTTATTTTATTTAGTTGAAAGGCAGAGTTACAGAAAGAGGTAGAGACACAAAGAGAGAGATCATCTGTCTGATGATTCACTCTCCAAATGGCCCCAGTGGCTGGAGCTGGGCCAATATGAAACCAGGAGCCTGGAACTTCTTTAGAGTCTCCCATGTGGATTCAGGGACCCAAGGACTTGTGCCATCCTCCACTGCTTTCCCAGGCACATTAGCAAGGAGCTGGATCAGAAGTGGAGCAGCCAGGACTCAAACCAGTGCCCTTATGGGATGCCCATACTGCAGGCTGGGGCTCTAACCCATGGCCCCACAGTGCCAGCCCCATAGTTTTGTCATTAAAAAAAATTTTTTTTGACTAATCCATTAACTTAGTACTTATATTGAATTCAGTTTGAAATTTTCTCTTCTATCCAAAAGAAAATAGAAGAAATGAAAAGCAACAAAACAAGCAAGCAAACAAAAAACCTTGCCATGATATTCAATAGTTTTATTGAATATAAATTAACTTGGAGAAAACTGACATTTTGAAAATATTTAACGGTTGAATCTTCAAATTTGGCATATTCTACATTTATTTGGTTTCATTAATTTATCCCAATAATGTTTTGTGCTTTTCAGTGTAGAAATCTTGTTAATCTTTCCTTAGTTTTATTCCTGAATATTTTGTAATGCTAGTCTAAAAGATATCATTTAAAAATTGCACTTTATTTATTGATGATAGAGCATAATAATAGTACACATAATTTTGTATATATTGATGTTATATTTAGAAAAATTATTAAATTTGTTAAATACTCCTATCTTTGATGTTTTTATTTTCTAAATGCATGATCCTGTCAAAAGCAGATAATGACTAATTTACCTGCTCTGCAATCTCTATACCTTTAATTTGTTTTTCTTGCCATTTTTCATGGCTTAAGAAACCTGCAGAGTCTGGTGTGTACAGTAGGGTAGCTGTCCTTTCTCAGACTCAGGAGATTCCCTTTAAATACAAGTTTCCTAATTAATTTTGCTCTTTCAGGTGTTGAATTCTGTCAAATAATGTTTTTTGCTTCTATTGCAGTGGTCCTATGTCAGTTCGCCTTCTTTTAGTTAATGTGGTTAAATAAATTTCATCATTTGATTTCTTAAATTCATACAATCTTGTATTCTTGGAATAAACTGAACTTGATCATGGTGTAGCATCTTTTACATCTATCAGTAGATTCAATTTTCAATATTTACTTAAAATTTTTAAAAGATTTATTTATTTAGCTGAGAGGCAGAGGTACAGACAGAGAGAGGGTGAGACAGAGAGAGGTCTTGCATTCGCTAGTTCATTCTCTAAATGGCCACAACAGCCAGAGCTGGGCCGATCTGAAGCCAGGAGCCAGGAGCTTCTTCTCATGTGGGAGCAGGGCCCAAGCACTTGGGCCATCTTCTGTTTTCCCAGGCCATCAACAGGAAGCTGGATCAGAAATGGAGCAGCTGGGTCTCCAACCAGTGCCAATATGTGATGCTGGTGCCACAGGTGAATGCTTAACCTACTAAGCCACAGCACCGACCTCTATTTACTTAAGATTTTGACATCTGTGTTTGTGGGTGGTATGTCAGCAAATTACTTTTTGTTGCAGAGTCCTCGTTGGGTTTTGAAGTAAAGGTTATAGCAATCTTAGGAAAGCACTTTCTTTTTTTTTCTAGTTCTTCTAAGTTTGTATAAATTAGTGCTGTTTATTCCTTTCCTTATTTAAGAGAGATTCAAATGGGCTCAACTAAAGAGATTTAAATCTGGGGTTTTGCTGTGGGTAACTTTTACACAATAGACTGTATAGACAAATAGATGGCACAAGCATTTTTAGATCAGTGAAACTCTTATGACACTGTAAATATATGGCATCTTGTATGTCAAACCCACAGAACTGTATAATAGAAAGTGAATCCTCGTGTGACCCTGGGCTTTAGCTAATAGCAAGTATTAGTCTAAGTTAATCAGTTGTAACAAGTGTACACTAATGCAAGATAGTAATAATAGGAGAAACTGGAGGGTCTGCAGAGGACACATGGCCTCTTCTATTTTTTCTACAATTTTTTGCAAACTCAAAACTTCTCTAAAAAATAAAGTATATTAAAAAGTAGCTTTCTTATGTGGAGGATCTAGATTTATTTTTTTGCTTTTTTATTGCATAATTGTCTGAGTTTTAGTGTGTTCCCCATTGTACATCTATTTACTTTATAATACAAATTTGGAGTTGTGTAAGACAAATACCCCTGCCTATTCTGTCTTCAATATTGTCAAGATTCTGCTTTGACAGAAGCCAGTTTTTAGTAGTAAGTCTTATGAGGTCATTCTGCATAGATTTGTGTGTGTTTTGTTTTGTTTTTCTTAGATTTTTATCATCATGCTGTATAACTTTTGGGGAAAACAACAGAATTTATAGTTTTTGCAATTTTGCAATCATTAAACATCGTACCTAATTACTTCACCTGAGTTTTTCTTTTAATTCTCATAATAACCCAGTGTATTAAAAATTGACATCAGTACTATAACAAGGAATCTGAAGCTAAGATACAGGTGGATGTACCTCTACTAAGTGACAGAGCCAAAATGAAAGCCCAGTCTAATGTCTTTCCAAAGTTCTTATTTGCCAGTCTTCCACTGCCATGGGTAGTTGATTTTCATGGTTTTTGGTAGGTTCTGGTAACCATCTTAAAAATGAAAATCACCAAACTTTCACAAACAAATGAGCCATAGCTCATTGTGTTTATAATGAGTTTTCCTCCCATTTTAGTGCTGCACCCTGTCCTTCCTCTCATTACTGTTTTCCCACTCAAGGGCACATTTCCAGATATAAGATGGATCCAGGCCGGCACCGTGGCTCACTTGGTTAATCCTCTGCCTGTGGTGCCAGCATCCCACATGGGCACTGGGTTCTGGTCCCGGCTGCTCCTCTTCCAGTCCAGCTCTTTGCTGTGGCCTGGGAGGGCAGTGGAGGATGGTCCAGGTGCTTGGGCCCCTGCACCTGCATGGGAGACCAGGAGGAAGCACCTGGCTCCAGGCTTCGGATCAGTGCATCGCTGGCTGTGGCAGCCATTTGGGGAGTGAACCAATGGAAGGAAAACCTCTCTCTCTCTCTCTCTCTCTCTCTCTCTCTCTCTCTCTCATTGTTTATAACTCTACCTCTCAAATAAAAAAGATGGATTCAGTAATAAGTTAGAGTCTTCTAGGCGTGAGCAGGTGCTCAAGGCTGTCTCACAGAACTGATAATGCCACTCTTTGGTGTCTAGACTCATTCTTCATTGATTTTGGAATGTGTAGAGTTGATTTGTAAATCCTTTAATGTATATGAATGCTTTTCTCATTTTACTCCCCATCCTACCCCCATCTCCTCCCCTCTCTCTGCCTTCCTTAGTACCGAGGCCAAAATCTGGGCTTTGGGACTCACTCTACTGAAGATACAACTATTTCCTTGACTTGGAGGTTTGATAACCAAAACTGGATGCTGAACACATTGATGAGTAGAGATCACCAAACCAACCAGCCCTGCCACAGGGTTTCCCTGGTGAGGTTTGATCACAGCAACAGGATTGTCTTCAGAGGCCTACAGTGAGACCAAGCCTTAGTGAACCTGGATATTTCTGGTCAATTCCAGAATATAAAGGGCTTTTTCAATATTCAGGTATTTCTTGATGGGAAGGACCACATGCATTCCTCAAATCTGTTGCTCCCACCCAAACAAAACAAAATAAAACATCTGTTTCAGACACCAAATTCCCCAAAACCAGTTTATTGTACTTAAGAAAAAAAAAATCACAGTTTTGAGAAATCCTAAGCAATAAGTACACAGGAGATGCCCTAATGAAACGTTCAGAAAGTTGCATAGCAGTGAAAGAATTTTGTGGGGTTTATTACAGAGGTATTGCCTGGTGATGACAAGATGGTAGGAAACACAGGAAAAGCAGATACAGGAAATAGTGATAAAGAGGGAAGGCCATCCAGATGCTAGAGAGCGGAAGGCTCAGGGAAGGTGTCAGTATCCCTGGGGTGGCTAGATGTCTGGAAAATGCTGAAGATGGTGGCAGAGGTTGACCACTGAAGTACTGCCAGGCTTGTAAAATTATTACATCAGACACTGAATCTTCAATGTTCTCTCTAAGAAAGGAATCACCTGTAACAGGACACATGCAGTTACTAAAATGTTTAAGATGAGTATTTTGAGCTTTTGCATTTGACTCCTTCTTCTCTCTCTCTTTCCCTCTCCCTCTCTTGCCCCCTCCCTCCTCTTCCCTCCCCTTCCCACTCCCCTACCCCTCTCTCTCTCCTTCTCCCCCCCTCTCTCCCTCTCTCTCAGAGCTTATAATAGCAATTTTCAGACAGGAGTGACAGAAATCGTCTTGGCATCTAAAATATTTCCACTGCATGCAGAGATGTTACCTCTAACATCAGTGGACCCAGGCTTGTAAGTGCCTCTTAATTGATAGTCTCCCTCAGCAAATATAAGCCAATGGTGGGGCTTCCATACTAGATCACTGGACTCATTATTCTAATGTGAAGCAGTGGCCTTAGTTACTGGAGATGATTTCCAAGACAGAAAGTGTGGTCTAGACACACATCTCTGAAAGGGGATAAAGGGCCTTGATGCTTTGGGACACCAGATAATTCCAATATCTGAGTCATTCTAGCAAAAGAGAAATAAAGAACAACAACTTTTCCTACACCTCTCTCTTAAAAACATCACACATCCTTTCCCCCACCTTGTCTTCCACCCTTAGCGACTTCCATATGAGTCCTTCTCTGACCATGCCTCACCCACCTTCCTGTGCTCACAGGGTCCCCCGGCGTTCTGTAGCATTGCCCTTGTGCACGCCCTTGATGATGAAGATGGTGCCAACAATGATGCCCACCAGACCCACAACCAGCCCTAGGGCACACACCACATTTTCTGTAGTCTCTGGGAGAGGGGTTCGTGCTTCAAACTCTGGAGCAAAATAAAACAGAGTACATGGTAAAGAATGTGGTAGGGGGTAGTTTAGAATGAAATATAGGGTATCGATCGAAGAGGAATGAAGATAATGTATCAAGGGAATTGTGGTTAGAAAGTGGAAGAAGCTGGGTAATAAAAGAAGACAGGTGTGAATTGTGGCAGATGCTATGACACAGTACCCTGCATCCGAGGGTGCAGACAGCATCGTAGGAAGCAATCTTATGAGAAAGGAGCCGGAAGGATGGACCATACCCCAGTGCTTGAGAGTAGGCTCCTCCAAACCCCAGTGCTCCACTTTGCAGTCATAGACGTCCTCGGTCGAGGGCAGGAAGGGGAGATAGTGGAATTTGCGGAAAAGGTGGTCATCCCTGGGCAGGAAGACTGTTTCTGATACTCCCATGGTGACAGGGTTTCCATTTCGGAGCCATGTGACATTGATCACAGGTGGGGAGAACTTGTCGATGAAACAGATGAGGACGTTGGGCTCTCCCAGTTCCACAGGGCTGCTTGGGAGCAGAGTCACCTCTGGAGGCACTGAGGGAAACATGACAGAAATTAGCATCCATGGCTTGGGCTTGCCATTCTGCCTCTCACAGTGACTGGAGGAATAAACCCAGCTATGGACTCTCACGCTCAAGAAGCTTTAGCTTTAGGGCAGTTGAAATTGTGCCCTGAGAATTCTATGCCACATTCTCTGATACTTAACTCTGACAGCCTTTGGAATGAGCTGGAGCCAAGACTGAGGCATCAGACAGCCAGAGCACTTGTTCCCTAAGCAGCACAGTCACCAGGGATGGCAGAGACAAGATCTGAGCACACTGATAAAGGGACACACACATAAATTCCCAGGCCTGTGGCAGGAGAACTGGGAACTTGCTTAGGCAAGGGGAGACTCTGGGGAGGCCAAGTCAGTCATAATGTAACACACAGGACAGAGGCATCGACTTAAAAGCTGTGCATTCTCACATTCAGGGGTGCAACACAGAGAGAGGTACCATTGGTGTCTGGGGTGTGATTGGAGCGCTTTATCATGATGTCCAGGTTGGCTCTGTCCACTGCTATATTTGCCAGTGCACCCTGGGCCTCAAAGCTGGCAAATTGTCCGAATTCTTTAAGCCGCCAGACTGTCTCTTTTTTGTCCATATCCACATGGAAAATCTCATCACCATCAAAGTCAAACATGAACTCTCCTAAATCGTCAGGGGACAGAAAGTACTCGGCCTGGATGATCACGTGTTCCTCTGAAATGGAAGGAACAAAAGTTAGCGGGGAATCAGCAGAGGGAGATGCAGAACCCACATGCAAAAAGGCAGGAAGTGGTGGTGATGGAAAGGACCAAGCGGACTGTAGGAGTGGTGGAGAGAAACTCCGAGTGAAAAGGTGAAGTCTGGTTCAGCTGTGTTGACAAAGCTGGGAGGGAAAAGGACCGTGTTAGAGAGGACGGACGGAAGGACTTGAGGGCTGAAAAGACTACAGTCTTGCAAAGCTGTCCTTTGGCGTCCAGATGATTTTCTTCTTAGGAATTCAGCAGTAGCCCCTAAAAGAGGAATGTTCTCTCATTCTCTATACTAATAATTAAACATAGCAAGGCCAGAATTCCACACAACGTCTTTCTCAGAACATTGTATTCTAAAGAAGAAACCCTGCTTAAAAGGTTGGATTCTGAACTCCAGAAGCAAATACAATCTTGATTTCCTGTATAGCTACTTAGTGAATGTGAGCATGTTATTCTACCTACCTGTGTGTAATTTTTCAATCACAATTCTGCTGTGTCTTGATTCTGCCATAGGTTTGTTTTCAAGATTCAATGAGATAAGTAAGTAACTTCCTAGTATATCATCAGGCCTATAACAAGCACCAGTCACATTTTAGGGTCAGAAACTTCTTTATATTTAAGTACCAGGCCCAGGGAAAATATAACCAAGGCTCAAGGCAGGAAATTAAGATTTACACCTTGGAATGTTGTAGAATACTCACTTCTCTGAATTGAAATCCACAACATAAATACCTCTGTAAGAAGGGTCATGTTTGAATTGATTTTGGCAACTCAACTTTTATATTAACCCTAACCCTAACCCCAGCTCCTCAGACTGGGACTGTTATTATGGGATATACTCTGTTATGGCTGATGCTGAGAATAACCAACACCAAGGGAATGATCAACCTGAAGAAATAAAGCTACAGTTGATGGGGATGCAGCTTTCACGGTGTGTGCAGATGAGATGGGGATTGCTTCTCTAATTGGCCTTCAGAGATAAGGGGAAGAATTTTAACATTTGACTGTATATTGATAAACTCAGACTCTTACTTTGTATTTACATCTATATACCAATATAAATGTTCTATCTGTCCCAGTCCAGTTCAAGGGAAGAGCCTCTATCTCTCCAGGTAAGCAAGGTAAGCACCCCCGTACATGGTTCTTTGAGGGTAGTAGAGGTCTGCAATTGGCATCATGGGTCTGGGAGCTGGGTAATTACTTTGCTCATTTCCAGCCTACCTGTCACTTTCTGTGGAGCCAGCTGGGTGAAGAATACTTTCTTTTTGCAACATGTCATTACTACAGAGTGAATGTTTGCAGAGAGCAATGTCAGACTACCCACTTCCTTATTCATTTTTCTGCTCTTTTGGAAATACGCATAACAATGACAGATAATGGAAGATCTAGGGTGGCACAGGGGTGCAGTGGCAGGGAGGGGAAGGTGGCTAACACATTATTAAGACTGTAAATTAAATGCAGTTCACATCGGTTTGCTTGCCCTCTCTCCCACCTTGGGTAGATCATCACCTTTGGGGGCCTTTTTTTTTTAAGTGATCTCCAACAATGTCTGTGCTCAGAGATGCTTATAGGATATACATCCAAAAATTAACTACCATATATTCAGCCAGGAACAGAGCTAAGAATGTCTCATATTTTTTTCTTATTCTCACAAATTTATGTAAGGCTTTTGGTTCTTAATATTAATAATTTTCTGGAAAGAAAAATTAAAGCCCACTGTTAGAATCTCTTAATACCACCAGTATATATTCCCTACATCCTAACAAGTTTGGCTAGTATCAAGTCAGTTGTGTTAATAAATATTCAACTTAGTTTTGTTCTGTAAATTAAATTTGACTTTAATTTTTGAGGAGGGAAGAACTCCTCTAAACTACAATTTATAATAGATTTGCACACTCATAACATCTGCCACACTTTTCTTTCTCTCCAACGATTATTTTGCAGATGCCCCGCCTCATTTCTCCAATGCTTCCCAGTCTTCTGCCCCAGGGTTAGATTCTCTCAGCACCTACCTTTGATAGCCCAAGACTTCTGAGGGCTCATCAGAATAGCAATGATGAAAAAGCCCAGGACTGGTACTCCACCGCTTATGGCCATTTTCTTCTTAGTTTCTTTGATGGGTGTCAGTGGAACCACTAGTGAGGCAGAAGAGACCAGAATAAAAGAAAGAGAAGGTGGAGTGTGATAGAGTCCGACAATTAAAAATTTAAATCAACTGAGTGTTAAGCTAATCAGAAAAATCTTTTGTGATGACACATCTGTTGCTAGGGGAAGGGCTCTTGTACAGGGTGCAGGACAAGAATAGTTCACTAGATAAGAAGTTCTGAACAAAACAAAAAAAAATCATTCGAGAAGTTTGGTTGATCTGTCAGACTTTTTCATCCCAACTCAGTTCTAGAAAGGGGTATGTCTGAAACACAGTAGTGGAAATAGAATTAATGAAAATATCCTTTTTTTCTTTTTTCAAACATTTACTGAACACAAACACCATATTTTTCCTTTTGTGCAGCAAGATTGTTAGTTTCAAATTAGCTGAGCTATTAGGACTGTCCATTGCCACTAAATTAAAAAAAGTGATTCAACATGTCAAACTCAAATAGGGGGAAAAACAAAAGAAAATTTCCTAACGAGATAGATAAATGCAGACCACGCCTCTGTGGTGTGACAGCTGGACTTTATCTGAGGGATGATGAATCATCTAAAGAACAGGTAGAGTGTCAGGCCGTGGAAAACACCTGGATCTTGGTGGTGCCTGGCAACAGAGCTTCATTTAAGAAGCTCCTGATTGTGACATGCTTCTCCAGTGCCCTAGACTCCATAGGATAAACTCAGCCCAAGAGCTTGGGATCCCTGACATCGTCCTGTATTTAGAAAATACCCAAGGAGAAAGCTTGTGTTTCAACATTTCCAGATGTGGAGAGGTATTGGAAAGTTATATATGTTGGGGTGTGAGTAGTGGCTGCCGGCAATAGTGGTAGCTTCTCTTGGCCTCCATCCTGTGAAATGTCACCAGAGACTGGAGTAGTCTTCTAGGGACACACCTCGTTTAAGGACTCAGGGCAACAAACATGCTAGAGTAAATTAGAGCTTATTTTACTTGGAGCACTGAGGATAATTCCCCCAGGGGGGCTTTACCATTTCTTTCCCTGTGTCATATAATTACCAGAGTTCTGATCCAAAATGTATATTTTGATGTTTACCAAAGAGCATACTGAAAGTTAAGAGAGTCTAACTCACCCTTTTCTGAAAATACAGTGTAATAGAAAAGCAAGATGTTGGGCAGGCGCCACGGCTCACTAGGCTAATCCTCCGCCTGCGGCACCAGCACCCCGGGTTCTAGTCCCGGTTGGGGTGCTGGATTCTGTCCCGGTTGCTCCTCTTCCAGTCCAGCTCTCTGCTGTGGCCAGGGAGTGCAGTGGAGGATGGCCCGGGTCCTTGGGCCCTGCACCCGCATGGGAGACCAGGAGGAAGCACCTGGCTCCTGGCTTCGGATCGGCACAGCGCGACAGCTGCAATGCGCTGGCCGTAGTGGCCACTTGAGGGGTGAACCAATGGAAAAGGAAAACCTTTCTCTCTGTCTCTCTTTCTTTCACTGTCTAACTCTGCCTGTCAAAAATAAATATATAAATATAAAGAAAAGCAAAATGTTAAGCCATATATAGAAAGGACCGACATCCAAATACTTCCAGTGATCAGAAACCTGACAGTGAGGCAGCCCGTCAGATTGTGAATCCATGGTTTAATATCAGTCCTGACACATTTGCTTAAGGTAGACATTCCACACTGTTATGCTGAGGTCTTACTCTGTCATGCAGCTGTCCTTACACACAATTAAGGCAAACACCTGCATATTACTGGTTGTCTGATCACATCTAAGGGCTTCAAACATCCCGACATTAACTCCTAAAGCATTGAAAGGAGGTCCACCACACATTTCTGCCATAAAATTGCTCAGAAGTTTATTTCCTGGTGGCATAGGAATGAGCCAGGTCAGTGTTTGATAGTATTACTCTGTGCTAAAAAATGGTCCTATATTAAACTTGGCATCTTCTCTTCCAGAGGTAAATATCAAATAGTACAATTTTTGCTGGCTTCCATAATGCCTTGTTACTACAAGGTGCCTAAGAAGTACATGGTAAATTCAAAGGCATTTTACATGTTGTACTAGCACCTTCAATCTCAAGGTGTTGCTCAACGACTGATGACATTGTTCAGTCCTAAGACACTGATTGGTTCTCCTCCTGAGATCACCAAATTTGGGAGATGTTACACCAGACTTTCAGTTCCCCTTCTCTGTGTGAGGACAGAAGTTCCTGATTCTGAGACTGTTCATGGTTCCCCGTTTTTTCCTAAACTCTCGTTTCCTGTGTGCGTGAGGGAACTTCTGACAGCCTCTGACTGAGGTTCTCTCGATGACATTAAATTTGATGATACCTGTAGTCCGAGTCCAGCCAGGAAAGAGAAATCACCATAGACGTTCTGAACAGAATTAAGTCTGTCCCATGGAGTTATCACTTAGGAATGCTAGGAAGTGTGGAGCAGCACAAGCCAGCACAGACCCTTAACTTTGAGGGGTCAGGAACCTCTCAAAGCCTCATGGGGAGCCTCTGCTTCCCTAGGGGCTCCTCTAGGGCCCCCAGAGAGGGGAGTGCCTTCCACTCATGTCTGCTGCTGCCGGAGCTCATGTCTGTGGAACCTTGTGCCGGCTGCCTGAGATGCCCCCAGCCCAGCTGCCATCTCCCAAATCTCATGATACTATGTTTCACTGGAAAATGGATGCTACATTCATTCAGGGCACAGAGACCTGGGAAATGTAACATCCTCACTGCCATTGATAGCAGGGGAAATATAAAAATGTCTTCTTGGCCGGAGCCGTGGCTCACTAGGCTAATCCTCCGCCTTGTGGCGCCGGCACACCGGGTTCTAGTCCCGGTCGGGGCGCCGGATTCTGTCCCGGTTGCCCCTCTTCCAGGCCAGCTCTCTGCTGTGGCCAGGGAGTGCAGTGGAGGATGACCCAAGTGCTTGGGCCCTGCACCCCATGGGAGACCAGGAGAAGCACCTGGCTCCTGCCCTGGGATCAGCGCGGTGCGCTGGCCGCAGCGCGCAGGCTGCAGCGGCCATTGGAGGGTGAACCAACGGCAAAAGGAAGACCTTTCTCTGTCTCTCTCTCTCTCACTGTCCACTCTGCATGTCAAAAAAAAAAAAAAAAAAAAAGGTCTTCTCTCCACATCTATCTACCTATCTACATGAAAGTCCTTCAAAAAGTTTGTGGACAATGAAATTAGAAGATAAATTTATTTTGATGCAAAATGTTTTTGAACTCCATGCAGAGTTTTTTCCAGGAACCATCTGAAGTCCTCTTGCGTTTGTAGAAAATCACCAAAGGTCATCCTACTTCTCTTCACAGCATAAAGCCAGAGAAACCGGAGTAGGTTAGGGTTTGGAAGTGTGATGTCTTTCTCATGGGTTCAGCTCAAGTCTGGGACGTGAATACATCATATGTTTGTGTGGTTTGGGTTTTGAGAAGTGTCAGCCCCGTTTAAACTTCCCTTCCTGATTCCACTTCCCTCTAGCACTCAGGGTCTTCCCAGTGCCTCTCTCCCCAGGCCTCCCCACCGGAGACACTGAGGGGATATTGACCCAGGCATTTTCTTTCCGGCTCACCAGACAAGAAACTTTTCCTGTTAAAGGCTTTTCTCTACATCCTCAGAGGTGGCAGAAACTAATCCCTGGAAATCAATCTCTAGCAGAGTGAAAACTGAACTTTGCTGTTAGCACGTGTGCTAGGGGGTAGGGTAATGGGCCTCTTACCATGTTCCGTGTTGATAAAGGGCTTCACCTGAAACCTGATGTCCCAAAGATCTGAGTTTTCTGTATACAGACCCCCAGGACTGTGGGTTGTGTGTGTGTGTGTTTGGAAACTTTGATTCTACATTTCAGAATCCTTCTCTGCCACTCACCCATGGGTTCTCTTACTTTAACTTGGACATCTTTAGCCAGATTGTTCTGCAACACTTCACTTTCTGTTTGTTTTAAGAAGCACAAGCTGGGCTTTTTAAATGAGAGCTTGTGAAGGGAAAAATGAACTTGAAAATCACCAAAGAAGCCCAAGTGTGAGCGGTTGGCTCCAGTAGCTGCTCCCACGTGGCAGATCAGTAGTTTGATTACACATTGAATGCTCCTCCTGGTTGTTGGACATTCTAGCAACTTGTTTTCAGAGTTGCATCCAACTCTACCATTTTTGCCACTCCAAAGCCAGCACAAATAATTAGAACACAGGAAATTCCAGGGCAAATTTAGTTTTAATCTGAAATTACCTGCCTTCACCTGTGAACAGGGGATGATTTTACTGGTCACACAGACGTGCTTACAGTAAAGGAAATGACCACGTAAGCAGTGTTTCTTAGTCCAGTTTTCTTACAGGATAGTTGAAAATTGTAGGCAGATGACTTTTTTTTTAGATGAAGCATTGTACGGAAGCTCTCTCTCAGTTCTTTTCCTTTCTTTTACATATCTTGCTCTTTTTAATTCAAGAGTAAAAAGATATTTGAGACATCAACTTCCGCTTTCTGTTATATTAAATATTTCAATGATGCTTATTTTTAACTTACTAAGAGACATCTGTTTTTGGGCACATGCTACATGAAAACCACAACTGCTTAATTAAAGATTGTTCTTTCAGAGGAAAGCAGCAGGATTTTTATAAGGACCTGTTACTTTAGTTAGGAGAGAATTTAAGGACTCTGAGAAGGGACCACATCCAGACAAGAGTGCCACCTGATGATGGGCATTGCTGTTGCCATTTCTCTGGGCAGATGTAGCATTGTTTGGAAATGGTTATCCATTAAGCATGGTCTTTGCTCATTGTTGAAGCCTGTGAGACTGTCTCTACAGTAGCTCCTTCTACTTTTACCCTTTTACTAAGTGTGTAATTGAGGGTAAGCAATTAAAATCCTAAAAATGGTTTATTTAATATATTTGGTCAACAGTCATAGTATTGGATTCTAAATATGAAAAACACTTAATTGTAGAAATTTTGAAGAGAAAACAAGGAGAATAAAGATGAGAGGTTAAGAAATGGGAGAATAACTCACTAGAACTTGATGTCTGATTGGGTTGGGGTGAGGCAGGTAATGGGTATGATCCCAAAGTACTTAAGCAGTAAAGATTTCAAGTCTGGGGGCCAGCTTTACGTCATAGAGGGTTGAGTCACTGCCTGCAATGCTGGTACAACATATAGATGCCCATGTAAATCCTGACTGCTCCACTCCCCATCCAACATCCTGCTAATGAGCCTGGGAAGGCAGCAGAGGATGGCCCAAATACTTGGACCCCTGCTACCCACATAGGAGACCCAGTCTAGCCCAACCCTGGCTGTTGCAGCCATATGGGAAGTGAATTAGCAGATGGACAATCTGTCTGTCTCTCCCTCTCTCTTTGTAACTCTGCCTTTCAAATAAATAAATCTTTAAATGAAAAAGTTTTCAAGTCTGAATTTCATGAAGTCTAAATTTCATGAATGATGAAGTAATTTTTCACGAAAAATTTTCATGAAAAGTGGAGGTGATGATGGTGACACTTGCTTGCATTGAGCACAGCACAGATCAAGTGCAGAGTGTGAGAGGGAAATTTGTTAAATGACATTAGTAGATGAAAGGAATCTAGAGAATAGACAGTCTGAAGTGATAATGCACAAGGAGTGGTCAAGGCTGTAGAGTACTTTAGAAGAATCAAGCATGACAATAGGAAACAATGACTTTAAAGTTAGAAATAACGGTCAGAAATAGGCCAGAAATTCTTCATCATGAGTTTATATTACTACTGATAATCAATACCATTTTGAGTCTCATGAGTCTTACTGTTATACTTACTAGGTGATAACTGTATTTCCATTTTTTTTTTTTTTGACAGGCAGAGTGGATAGTGAGAGAGAGAGACAGAGAGAAAGGTCTTCCTTTTGCTGTTGGTTCACCCTCCAATGGCCACTGCAGCCAGCGCACCACGCTGATCCGAAGCCAGGAGCCAGGTGCTTCTCCTGGTCTCCCATGGGGTGCAGGGCCCAAGCACTTGGGCCATCCTCCACTGCCTTCCCGGGGCCACAGCAGAGAGCTTGCCTGGAAGAGGGGCAACCGGGACAGAATCCGGCGCCCCGACCGGGACTAGAACCCGGTGTGCCGGCACCGCTAGGAGGAGGATTAGCCTATTGAGCCACAGCGCCGGCCAGGAACAGGTGTTTTAAATCAAGTCCCTGAACTTGGAAGCTGGTAACATGTGGACTCTATGAGTCCATTAAAGCACTAAAACTGCTCCAGCCACGCATACAGCCCAAGTTGGGGGTGAAGGTTGCTTTGTCTTTTTGTGCACTGGGTTCATACACAGGTTCTCTGGAAACATGTGCCTCCCCCCCCCCCCCCCCCCCCCCCGTGTGACACATACAGTATAAGTGGGCCTTGGCTTCCCTCTAGTGGTCAATAGTATTGAGTTCATCACAACTGTTTTTGACATTGCATATTCAGTTTCTGAAAGATCAAGAATTTGTTAATTCAGGATACTTGAACTAATTTTTTCCTCATATACATCTTCAAAGATTTCTGAGAGTGTTTGTTGTAATCGGGTGGCTTAGCTAACAGTTTGAACACATCAGGGCTGGGACTGTGGTGTAGAAGGTTAAGCCTCTGCCTGTAGTGCCAGCATCCAATATGGGCACTGGTTTGTGTCCTGGCTGTTCTACTTCCAGTCCAGCTCCCTGCTAATGTGTCTAGGAAGACAGTGGAAGATGGCCCAAGTACTGGACACCAGCTCCAGCCAGTCCAGGGGTCCCAAGGTGTGAGAGGTGTCAGTGCTTGAAGAAATGAGACACACTCACAGCAAGGCTGACGGCATGGCTCTGGCTCTCAAGCACCAGACTTTATTTTTATATCATAAGCCACATAATGATTATTTTTTCTCACAATAATAAGTCTGTTGTACATTTTTTTCTAATTACAATTTCTTTGATTTTCAAGGGCATTTTCAGAGCATGGGTTACAGTCACAGACAGGTGCTAGATAAAGGGCTGCTCACACAAGCCAAGGCCTGGAGTGCTGTCGAGCTGTGCAGAAATTGGCTGCACAAGCTAGAACAGTACCTTCCTAATCTAATCTTTACTAGAAGCCCCAAATTCAAAGCAGGCCCTTTTTAAAATGTATCCCCTCTTTGCAGTTCTTTCTGTAATTCTTTAATTTCTTTATTGTATTTATTTAAAGGTTCCTTAGATCTATTCCACAGTTTTGACATCCTAACCATTGTAGTATTTGTAGCTTATATTGAATTAAAGCTTTAATAACATTTATCTTTATTCTAGTGGGAAGTATATACCAGGAGCCTGTTGCCTTTTAATTCTTTTCCACAAACAGCTCAACCTTGCATAAAGCATTAACCCTTTCTCCTACACTAACATTCTGCTTGATTAAAATTCTACAAAGCAATGGACAGTTTGGGGATAATGAGACTAAGCGTTCTTCCCTAAAATTAGGAATACAGCAAGCATTAGCAGGACCACCAGGAAGCTCTGGCTTTCTTAAGTAGAGTGTAGTTCCCAACAAACCTAAAACCACCAAGAAGACTGCAGCTGTCCTTCTCATGCCTTGCTGAGACAGACCTTCTGCTGTGACCTTGTCAGCCAGCCAAAGTTACCTTGGCCTCACCACCAAGTGCTTGGCCCCTGAACATACCTGGGAGACCCAGAAGAAGTTCCTGGCTTCTGGCTTCAGGCTGGCCCAGCTCTGACCTTTGTGGCCACTTGGGGAGTGAACCAGAAGATAGGAGATCTCTCTATATATTTCTGACTTTCAATAAATAAGTAAACATCTTTAAAAAACATTTAAAGTTTTTAAAGATGTTTATTGATTTATTTATGGGAAAGGGAGAATAATCATCTTCAGAAAGCATGGATAGTTTGAACAAAGCTCCCTTCCACAAATGCCTTTCTTTCTTGGCTCCCAATTCACTCCCAGTTCACAAGGGTCATCCTATCATCTGAAGCATTTGTCAGGACAGCCATCAAGTAGGTGGTCTTTTTTCCCACCTTTTCTCCCCTGGGCAAGTCTGCTGTGACTCACCCTGACATAGTCAAAGTCCCTTGAGCAGCCACAGTCCCTAGGGACTAGAGGAGAGCCCAGGAGTCACGTACAGCAATGCCTCTGCTCTTGGTTCCTGAAATATTTTAATGTGTGTAAAACAATATTAAAAAATAATGGTGAGAGACTTTTGGTCCTGGACAAGATGGAGTCGGCACAATCCTTCCTATTCCTCCTTCTAAGAACCAGCAAAGACAACTATAAGAAGGCTATGGATGTGGAGGAGAGTTGGGTTGGCCATAGACCTTGGGATTGAGGATCAACATGGTGGTGAGTTCATCAGGTTTTCTTTTTGCTTAGTGGGTGCTGGAGAAACTAAAAACAGAAAACACCAAAGACACTGACAAAAATGTCTCAAGGAAAGCGTGTTTTCTCTCTCTGAAGGAACAGGAAAGGGCAGACTAGTAAGGCAAAAAACTCAGACAACAAATGCACTCCTGGGGTCAAACTTGGAAAGCTCTGTGGCTCCCACAGGTACCTTCATCAGCAATGTCCAGTGAGGAGCTTAGAGTGACCCCCATCCCTTAAACCCAGCAGGTGGGGTCAAGGGAAGCTAACTGGGGACCAGGACTTTCACCACTGCCTGTCAGGAGTAAGCCACCTCCACACAGTGGAGTTAGTGAGGTCACCACCAAAAACCAGGACTTCTGCTCTACCAGGTGTAAACAGGCACCTTAACCCACGCAGAGTGCTCTCTGCCAGGGTATTGTCTGAGGGTGCCAGGTGGAAAGCTGGACCTTCCCCTCCCTGCTCTGATGTCATCAGGCACTTCTACTACCCTGGTGTTGGGAGTGGAGGCTATAGGGAGCAGTCAAAAGGCATCCCAATCCTTCCCAGTCAGCACCCTGAAAGTGGAGACCTTCTGGAGATCCTGGATTTCTACATCTGCCCTGCAGTTCCACACTGCCTACAGAGGAGGTCCGAGTTCTGTTTGCCTGGAAGTGAGCCTTCTGGTAACTTGATCCTGGAATTCCCAGCCTCCATAACTGTGAGAAATAAATGAGAAAATCACTCAATGTGGGTGTCAACATGTTGTGGGCTAGGTTAGAATCAATCTCCTATTTCAGGCTCTTGCCTTTTACTTACAGAAGAATTATAGGTACAGGCACAAAACATGATGTGCAGAGTGATATTTATGGAGTGAGAAGAATATACAGGAACATGAAACTTTATTGAGGGAGAGTGGACCAGGAAGGATAAAAGAGACCTTCCCTGGGTCCATGAGAAGAGAGAGGGGGAGAGTGCCTTTCCCTTCACCAAGCTTCTTATCCACTTCCAGAAGGGGAGTGCTTACACAGTCTGATTGACAGGTGGGTTGATGGGATTACTTGGGGGTGGGGAAGGTGTGGTTTCCAGCTCATGAACTATCTATCTACCTTGAGTTTTCCCGCATTATCCCCCACTCAGAGATTCCTGAGCCTTAATCTCAAGGGGATGCTGAAAGATGTAGACTCATTATGTCATCTGTATCTACTTCTTGCTGATCATAGATGTGAGTCCTGCTGGTCTTGGGTCCATAAATCTCTTCCTATCTCATCTAATGAATCTGTTTCATGAGCTGGAGAATTTTCAGTCACCGCCAATGGCTGTGTTCCCTTCATGGTCATCATTGCTCTCAGAAGTTGTTGAATTGTGAAACACACAAGTTTATCAACAAGTATAAGCAAAACTAGAACAAAAAATTTGCAAGTGGGTGCTCTTTAAGATGGAAAGAATATATTATATATTAATATATTATAGATACTGGGTAGTGATAGGCTGTTCTTATGCAGATTGTTAGACCATTTAGCCTGAGCATAGAGATTTTATTATCTCCTTCAGTAAACATACTACTGTTTGAGTAAAAGTGGCATATCCCACTAATCACTGCACATGTTCCTCCTTGTTCCATCAGTATATATTCCAAGACCTGTTGGTTGTCCATAACTACCTTGCACAGAGTGTCTGCGGATGTAAGTACTTGCTGTAAAAGTTGGCCTAAAGTGTAAGTCTAAAGCAATATCAGACTTTTAAAATCAGCTTCATGTGGCACTCCAGGATCTTCTAGTGTTATAATAGAAGAACCCACTAAGGAGTTTAACTGCCAATAGCAGCTCCCAGAAAGAATCAAAAGAAGAGGCTGGTACAACATGTCTGCCTTAAAGTGCAGCAGTCTTGATGCGGAAAAAGCAAAAGCTTTACTCATCTTTTTGAAGAGGTATTTGAGGTCTTTGGCTCACAGGAGTAGGCAGACGTATCTTCCAAGTTCACCTGTGATGACTCAGAGGTAGAAGCTTAATCTTTGACAAATGCACCCTGCTTGGGATGCCTTGTAATTTTATTGAGGTGGGTGTGCTCGGTAGTACCTGGTAGGGTCCCTTCCATTCAGGCTGCAACTGGCCTTAAGGGATCCTTCTTTCCAAGTTTTTAATAAAACTAAATCTCCTAGGGAAATAGGCTGTGCATGAGTTTTAAGATCTGGCACTGGAAGAACTTTATTACCACATTCCCTTGGAGCCTTTTGTACCTGGCCTAAATTGATAAAATACTTTATCTGATCTTGAATCTTTGAATCAAAGAGGATGTCAGAGGGGAGGAAAGGCCTTCCATTTAGCATTTCATATGGACTCAGCTTTAGGTCAGTCTTGGGTGCTATTCACATCCTGAGGACAGTAATAGCCACATTTCTGAGATAACTTGGAAAAGCTTAGCTAGAATTTCCTGAAGACTATGATTAGCCTTTTCAGCTTTACCTGATAATTGAGGTCACTGAGAGGCATGGAGAAGGTAAGAAACTCCTATAGCAGGAGCTAGCTATTGAGCTACTTTAGATACAAATGCAGGTTCATTGTCACTCTGGAGTTACAGTGAGAGTCTAAAGCATAGTGCAATGTCCTTCAGCAAGGCTTTGGATAACTCTCTCTTTCTTTTTTTTTTGACAGGCAGAGTGAACAGTGAGAGAGAGAGACAGAGAGAAAGGTCTTCCTTTTGCTGTTGGTTCACCCTCCAATGGCCGCCGCAGCCGGCGCGCTGCGGCCAGCGCACCGCGCTGATCTGAAGCCAGGAGCCAGGTGCTTCTCCTGGTCTCCCATGGGGTGCAGGGCCCAAGCACTTGGGCCATCCTCCACTGCACTCCCTGGCCACAGCAGAGAGCTGGCCTGGAAGAGGGGCAACGGGACAGAATCCAGTGCCCGGACCGGGACTAGAACCGGGTGTGTGGCGCCGCTAGGCGGAGGATTAGCCTAGTGAGCCATGGTGCCGGCCTTGGATAACTCTTGTGACTTCTGTTTGAGTTGGGAAAGCTATTAACCCTGTGAAGGTATCAATAAAAGCTAGAAGATATTTGTAATTGTTGTTGGAGGCATGTTAGTAAAGTCTTCACCTAGGTGTGTTCCTCTCCTTTGCACAGGAGTCACCAAAGGAGGTGGCTTTATATGACCACCAGGGTTATTTTGTAAACAAAGAATGAGCACGTCCCTTATGGCAGCACTTAGTCCATTCCCTCTAAACACTCAAGAGAATATTTGCATTAAAGCTCCTCTTCCCAGTTGGGTTGAGTCATATATTTATTTAATAACTTTCCATTGAGGGGCCATTGGGAGCATAACTTTATGATCTAAAGGTTACAGTACTGCCTGAAGTAGAGCTAATATCTCCTTTCAATATTTAATGGGGGAATTGTGCAGTCAACAAGTCTTTTTCTCTCCAAACTACTGTATTTTCATGTAATGTAAGGAAAGCATATTGGGAATCTGTGTATATATATATATTATAAATATATAAATTCGTTGACCTTTTCCCAACTACAAAGCTCTAGTTAATGCAATAAGCTTGGCTTTTTGAGGTGAAGTATTACTTGGCAATAACCAGCTCTCACTGCAGTACCACAGTGGAGAAGCTGAAAGGGTTGGGCAAAATCAGGAAGAATAACTGAGATCCACTGGCCATGTAGCTCTTTATTCACAGAGGGAGATGAGGAGAGAGGGAGGAAGAGAGAGAAAGCAAGCACACTATGATGTTGACCATTTGTATAACCTTGATCCAAGAGGCCTGCGAGCTGTGATGGGATCAGAACAGTGGGCAGTGCCCCTGGAAACAGAGAGCAGACAGGCACAGCTCGCCTAGCCCTGAGACTTGCCATGTGTCTCAGTCTGTTCCTGCTGCAGAACACCTCCAGAGGAGTAATTTACAGAGAACAGAAATTTATTCCTCACAGGACCGGAAGCCGGGAAGTCCAAAACTCAGGTGCCGACATTTGGTGTTTGGTGAGGGCCTCCTTGCTGTGCCTTCACCAGGTAGAAGTGGGGAAAGCGGGCAAAAGGGGCTGATTCTGTTTTCTCACACTGTGGAGGGGCTGGAAGGGCAGGGGCCTTGCATGGCTCCTCAAGCCCATTCATGAAGGCAGAGCTCTCCTGGCTTAGTAACCTCCTAGAGGCTCTGCCTTGTCATGCAAGTACTAATACATTGGGTCTTAGGCCCCACACTGTGCATTTTGGGGATCACATGCAAAGTGCAGCACTATGTAAATTACCAGTGATTGTCCAACATGAGTTGATTTAGGGTTGATAGCGGGGCATGTACCCTAGTCACACTGTTCACACAATACCACAGGTGACTCAAGACTGTAGCTGAGAAACAAATGTCTGTCTACTTGGGTGCATGAATAAAAGAAATGTGACATTTACCTTGGAGACATGGAATATTATTCAACCTTAAAAACCAAGGAGATCCTGTCACATGTAACCACATAGATGAACCTGGAAGATATTATAGTAAGTGAAGTAAGTCAGATAAAGACACATTGCATGGTTCCACTTACATGTGGTATCTAAGACAGATTCATAGAAACAGAGTTGGGTGATGATTACCAGAGGGTGAGAGAGGGTGAGATGGGGGTGATTGTTCTATCAACACAAAGTTTCAGTTATGTTGCAAGATAAGTAAATTCTAGAGACCTACCATATGACCTTACACCCACAGTTGACACTGCAACTATGCATTTACTTAGAAATATGTTATGAGGGGCTCAGCAATGTGGTGTAGTGAGTTAAGCCTCTGCCTGTGGCATTGACTTTCCACATGGGTGCCAGATCAAGTTCTGGTTGCTCCACTTCTGATCCAGCTCCCTGCTAATGGCCTGGGAAAGCAGTGGAAGATGGCTGAAGTCCTTGGGCCTCTACACCTGAGTGGGTGACCTAGAAGCAGCTCCTGGCTCCTGGTTTCTGATTGGCTCAGCTTTGGCCATCACTGCCATTTGGAGAGTGAACCACTGGATGGAAGACCTTTCTTTCTGTCTCTCCACCTCTCTCTCTAACTCTACCTCTCAAATAAATTAATAAATCTTTAAAAAAATCAAATCTCTTATGAGGGCAGATCTCATGTTAAGTGCTGTTGCCGTAATAAAATACACTTTTTAAAAAAGATGGCCAGTATGTGTAACTGTTGAAGCAAGAGGGCTCTTTCAGTGTAAGCCACTCCAGCAGTAGCAGGGCCCCAGCTCCCCAGCCACAGCTTTCGCTAGTGTCTCAGTCCCTGCCATGCTCAGTGCAAGCTGCAGCCCTGCTCCTCAGTGTGTGGGGTGCACTTCTCTGGCCTCGTTCCCCAGGTAGCTTCAAGAGCTGGGAAAAGTAGAAAGGGAAAGACTCATCTTCTGCTTGAGGTAGACCCAGATCCCAAGCATCTCCTGGTTTTCCTGAGCATGGCTGACAAGGAGATGTCTCCGTTCTGCCTCAGAAGTTCTGGGCCTGATTTGGAGTTCTGTGTTGTACCAGTGCTCAAGAAATACCTTGTGATGGGATCTGGCCGTGAACGTGAAGCCCTTCCCTTTGTCACTGCTAAGGCCTTGCTAGATTCCCACTTGTCCGGCTCTTAACCTCTGCCTGGCCTGATGTCTGCTCAGCCAGCGCTGGGAATGGGCAATAGTCCCACAAGTGGTGGGAGTCAGCGGGCACTGGCAGAGCACCAAGGACCAGCCCTCCTCTGCACCACAGCACCAAAGACCAGCCCTCCTCTGCACTACAGCACCAACGAGCAGCCCTCCTCTGCCCCAGAGCACCAAGGAGCAGCCCTCCTCTGCACCACAGCACCAAGGGCCAGCCCTCCTCTGCACCAGAGCACCAAAGACCAGCCCTCCTCTGCACCAGAGCACCAAAGACCAGCCCTCCTCTGCACCACAGCACCAAGGGCCAGCCCTCCTCTGCACTACAGCACCAAAGACCAGCCCTCCTCTGCACCACAGCACCAAGGACCACCCCTCCTCTGCACCACAGCACCAAGGACCAGCCCTTGTCTGCGACTTTATTTCACCTGACCTGTGTTGCTTCCAGGGCTCTTCCCTCCTGTGAGTATATATTTTATGCTTCTTAATTTTTTAAAAAAAGTTATTCTGTTGTATTGACCTGACTGTAACTACATTAGTCAGAGTCCAAGTCCTTTACTGTTATTTTCCTGGCCTTCTGTTACTTTTGGTCTTTCTTTATGCTTCTTCTTTATGGAGGTCATTGCAGAAGCATAATATGAATGATAATGTGAGGCTCCAAACAGTGTTGTATTTCCCCAGAGGTTAGTTAGCTTTGCTTGAATCAGGCAGAAGCTAGGGCAGCAGTATCCCTGGATCAGCTCAATGTGGTCTAGATTCGGGTTGATGTAATTTGGCTTCGGTTCCTGTGAGGGAAAATCTATGTCTAGTGTGCCCTGATTCCTCATATTAGACTTTCAGGGTTCTTGTGGAAAGGGTGCCTTTACCTTGGGGGCCTCTCTTTCGTGAGCTATAGATTCTGGATGTGTCTCTCTCGCACCATGAACATGGAAACACCCAGCAATGTACAAATACACAGTGAGTGTATTTGTATGATGTGAGTTGAGTCAGATTAAAAGGAAAAATTTTGAATGCCATCTGGAAGCTGGTGTAGCTGATTTGAGCTAAGTATTGAATGTATGTTTTGGGGCTGGCACTGTGGTGCAGTGGGTTAACACCTTGGTCTGAAGTACCAGTATCCCATATGGGTGCCAGTTCGGGACCCGGCTGCTCCTCTTCTGATACAGCTCTCTGCCATGGACTGGGAAGGCAGTAGAAGATGGCCTAACTCCTTGGGCCCCTGAACCCGTGTGGGAGATCTGGAAGAAGCTCCTGGCTCCTGGCTTCAGATTGACACAGCTCCGGCTGTTGTGGCCAATTGGGGAGTGAACCAATGGATGGAAGACCTCTTTCTCTCTCTCTACCTCTCCTCTCTCTGTGTAATTCTGACTTTCAAATAAATAAATAAATCTTTAAAAAAAGAATGTATGTTTTTTCCTCATATGCATTATTCTCTTATCAAACTGGGGCTGAATCATGGGGAACAATGTTGTCTGTGCCTTTATTTTTTCTGGTCTTTCACTGGTGATGGACATCACCTGTCACCATGATTCTCTCTCATGGGATCTTGGCCAGGATCTAGTTCCTCTTACCCAAGGGAACCTCCAGATAGTAGATCACTGGGGGCTGGGTAGTTTCCTGGATAATTATAAACGTAGAGTTTCAGTTCCACACAGCTAGCTGGAGTTATCTTCCCCACCACCCCACTCTGGGCCACCCGTACCAGGTCTGACAGCTGAGGTGAACAGACAGAAATTCAGAGCCTTGGGGCTGGCATTGTGGGCACCCTTACGATCCTGGCATCACAGTGGGAGCGTCAGGCTGAGTCCTGGCTGCTCTGCTTCCAGTCAAGCTCCCTGCTAATGTGCCTGGGAAGGCAGCTAATGATGGCTCAAGTACTTCAGCCCCTGACACCCAAAGGGGTGACTTGAATGGAGTTCCTGGATCCTGCCTTCAGCCTAGCCTAGACCTGGCTGCTGTGGACATTTGTGGAGTGAACTAACAGATGAAAGATTCTCTCTCTCTCTCTCTCTCTCTCTCTCTCTCTCTCTCTCTCCCCTCTCTCTCTTTCTGCCTTTCTTTTTTTTCTTTCTGCCTTTCAAATTAACCATTCAATCTTAAAAAAATAATCAGAGCCTTCACATCCAATGACATAAGCCAGAGCTGTTACCTGTGTGACTAGGCCACAGAAGAGAAAAAAATACCAAAGACATATAAAATGAAATGGGGGCTATTGATTTATTTTCTTTGCTTGTAAGATGGCATATTTGGGCTCCTCTCTGGGAGCACTGCATTTCTGGTTCTTATCATATGGGTTGCTACATGGTGCTTGCACTGGGCAAGAATCACCAGAAAGCTAGCCACATTAGGATTTCTAGCCCTTATCAGAGATCCTCCTCTTTGATCAGAACTACAAAACATGTCTCTCCCGAGCCTCCTTTTTTTCTGTTTATTCACCGATTCCTTGTTTATAGGAACACGAAGAGAGAGACAACTTGAATCTAGAGGCAGGCAGGTGTCGTCCACATGTCCATCTTTGCAGACACGCTCTGTGACCGAGGCCCCATGAAGAGTTATGCCCAAGGACAACGCAAACTGGAAAACATAAGTTTAGTCAGCACTTGTGGTTGCCAATGACAGTGCACAAGGAGGCTTTGGAGAAATCGTTTCTTTCTTGGTTCTCACATGTCTGCAGCCTGGCTCGACCCTCTGGCCTCCCCTCTCCATAAGAAGCTGATGTCTGTAATTGTAGGGAAACTGATGTGAGTTCCGGGTTCCTTTAGGAATACATCTGCAGGAAAGAGGAGTCCAGAGAGGCCACGTCTTGATGTGGATGAGCAGCCCTGACAGCACCCAAGACGGCAGATGTCGTTGGGGAGGCAGTCAGGAAGCTGATGATCCAGATAGCAGCATGCTGCAGGTTGAACTAAGCCTGGGGTCTAATGGGGGACGACCTGTGGGCTGGTGAGGGCAGCCTGGGGGCCTTCTGCATGGTGGGCTTCAACTGGCTAACCCAGAGAGGGCAGGATGGGAGCTGGGAGGTGGGCTGGGGTGTGGGGGAGTCTGTCCCCAGCCAAGAGTGGGAGGGGTGGTGTAATTATACATTGTGAACAGAAATAGACACCAAGACATGAATATTTTGGAAGTCATTAAACACGAGGATTATTTCATGTTATCCCTGTTCCTTTTCTCCCTTTCCCCTCCGTCCTTCTCCCCTCCTCCCTCCCTTCTTCCCTTCCTCCTGCAGTCCCCACCTTCCTTCTTTCCCTACATCTTTGCTGTCCTTGGTTTACTCTGTTAAAGAATTTGTCCAGGAGTGCATGTCAGAAGGTGGAGGTACGCTAGGTGGCAGGTGGAAGCCAGCTGGTGGGTCAGTCCTGGAGGAGCTGTGGTCATGCCTGCTGCTGGTGGAAGAAGGAAAGGGAAGCTCCGGCTATGGCTACGTCAGGAGTTACTCGATACGAAGAGTGTGCGTTTCCCTCTGGAGGACGATGGACTCTTTAATTAAAGGGCAAACGGCTCCCAATCCACGAAATCCTAAAACCCTCATCTCCCTCTGTATTAATTTCCTGTAAATAGGCATTAAGTATTATATATTGTTCCAATGGTAATTGGAACACAACGGCCAGGTTGAGCACTGCCATTCTGAAATGGAGACTGGGAGTTTCCTCCAGAGAGGAAGGTTAGCAGCTCAGGCTCCGGGGCTCAGCTGCAGCAGAGAGGGCTCCTGCCGACCGCTGCTCTGTGACATCAGGTTCACACCTGCGGATCTCCAGGGCTCTTCTCTCCCCCGTCCTTTGAAGACCTTCTGTACCTGGGACTTCATTAGTTCTTCCTCTTCACTCAGAGAATGCATCTATTTCAGCTCAGCTCATCCTGAGGGGTTTTGTTTTATTACTATTCTAACAACAGACTTCCATTGTGAGTTATGTGTGATATGCTGGTGGTGGTACACAGAATTACTTTTTTTTTTTTTTTTTTTTTTTTTTTTTTTGTATTTTGCCATTGCTAAATTCACACACCCCAGGGATTGCTTTCTCAGGATTTCACACATGGGCAAGGACACTTGCTAGGCTGCAGTGTTCATTCTTTGCTGAACGGAGTCTGAAATTGTGTGAAATCTGCTTGGCTCACATTAATCCTAAAAATAATATTGTTTAAAGAAATATGAGTCTATAAATTTCCAGTGAAGATGTATTTTTTTTTCCCAAGGTTGGTTGGAATGCAAGGGTGTGGAATTCATAAACATGGATGCATTTTTCTCTGAGGCTGAAAATGTGTTTCCAATAAAGCTTGCTCCAGCTTCTTGCCAGAGCAACCACAGTCAGATAGCCGGGGTCTCAAGATTTATCCCATGAAGATTTTTGTGATTCCA
Organism: Oryctolagus cuniculus; assembly: GCF_964237555.1. Lineage (NCBI taxonomy): Eukaryota > Metazoa > Chordata > Mammalia > Lagomorpha > Leporidae > Oryctolagus > Oryctolagus cuniculus. The sequence goes on from NC_091436.1 coordinate 136,487,316, forward strand.
TCACAGTCACTGAATTCTTACAAATTATTTTACCTACATTTTCTGTTCTTAAAACTGCAGATGTTGAGCTCTGGATTTACGATTTTCAATTTTTCTTCGCTAAGAGTCCGGGAAGGAAATGTGGTAACAAAATATTTAAGAAGTGAAGCAGTGCACCCCACACACCCCTCACCCCTCCTCTCCCTCCTGCCCCCACCGTCCTAACCCCGAGTGTGGGACCCGCAGAGACTGAAGCAGGTTCAGCGGCAGCAGTTTTCCTACTCTTGCCTTCAATTACCACTAAAACATAAAAACGCCACTAATAAAGGAAAGGATTAGAAATCAAGCTGTGGGACGCTTAACGCAATTCTCAGTCCTCTGAAGTCCCTGAGCCCTCCTGAAGCCCCGGCGCTTCCTTGAACAAACATGCCCTCTACTGGCGGGTTTCGGAACTGCAACAGGCTGCTTGGGCATGCGCTCTTCAGAGACGGCGTTCTCTAGCAGCAGGAGGGCCAAGCCACAGAACCCAGAGGCAGGACTCAAACGCAGGAGGCTTGGCAGACGGGCGCTTCCTTTAAACTTCTTCTGCCACGATCAGGAGGACTGTTTTGTTCACCCCGTGAGCCGTGCCTGGATATCTGTGAGTGCAGATTTTCTGGTGCTGGGGGGAGTGTGGCCCAGGGGAGACACCTGCCTGGTTCTCCAGTTGACTGGTGTGATTCTCACCAGTGTGTACGACTCCTCCCAAGAACGCTGTTCTTATAGGCTGAATCCGCGATGGAATCAGCTGTACATGACTATCATTTTCAGATCAGAAAGGATGATACTTATTGTTTTATCCTCTTGTAACTTTTTCATAAGACTAAAATTAAAAGCAAATTAAATCTTTTAATGTTAAAGTCAGTGTTATAAGAAAGAGGGAGACACACAAAGAGAGGGAGAGATCTTCCATCTGCGGGTTCATTTCCCTAAAGGCCTGGCCAGGCCGAAGCCAGGAGCGGGAGCTTCTTCCAGGTCTCCCATGTGGGTGCAGGGGCCCAAGGACTTGGGCCATCTTCTGCTGCTTTCTCAAGCACATCAGAAGTGGAGCAGCTGAGACTTGAACCAGCGTCGTATGGGATGTGGTGTACAGGCAGCCGCTTTACTTACTATGCCACAGCACCAGCCCCTAAAAACAAAATTTAAAAATCTTAGAGGACTGGTTTGTCACTTTTTGGATTCTAAGAGAGAGAAATCTAACAGTGCCCTTCAGCTCAGACTACAGGTCCTCAGAGCTGACTGCCCCAGCCGTATTCCTACATGCCCTCCTCCCCCCCCCCCCCACGCACACACACACTTACTGGCCAACCCCTGCTGTGGGAATCTAATGCTAAGGTTGGTGTGGGTGAGTCAGTCCCTGGGCATTTGCTGTCTCCGGGTCCTTGAGGCGTGAACTTTAGCAATCACGATCTTCCCGTCCTTTGCAGGGTCCTCAATGCGCAGGATCGCACTTTGTGGCTGTTGGGCTCCTCCCAGATGGCGATTCCGGCTGCCCCCTGGTTTGAAGGGACCTCCTGCAGCGCTAAGCCGTGGCCTCAGGAGCAGAAGCCCGGTTTTTTGGGTGTGCGCCTGCTGCGGAGGCCAGGGTGACACTGGGCGGGGAAGGGTCTGAGGAGGGGGCCGACACACCTCGGAGCCTTGGGAGCTGCTTCCTGACAGTTCACGTGCCCATCACCTGTCTTGACGGGCCCGGGATATCACAGGGGGCCTACAACATGCTCCCGGACACGGAGTAACTTGTTTTATCCCCACAGGGCTTGAGCACAACCTCACACTATTTATGCCTGGAACACACTACCCCGTAGGGTGCACCTTCCTGGAACTGCTGTCAGGGACAGGGTCCTCCTGCACCACGGGGGAGACGCGGCGTGGCTCTGCTGCCCTCTGGTGGCCGTGTGGAGCCAGGACGCTCCTTCCGCGCCGCTCTCCCCGCAGACCCCTCTGGGGACCCCGCTCTTCTGTCACTCGGGCTGTGCTGTGGGCATTGTCCTGCCTGAGCTCCGGCACGGGGACTCCTCTCGTCAGAACGGCAGAGATCTGCCTTGGTTTTTCTCTCCCACACCGATATGCACCTACACACAGAGCGCCCCCATAACACATAGCGTTATGTAGGACACGGTTCTGATTTAAAAATGGGCAAACCTCTAAGAAAGTGCTTGTGAATGGTTCGGGAGAAAAGGTGTCCACGAGTTTAAACAGAGGTTCTGTAAACAGCCCGTGGTGCTCACGTGCGGACCGCACACAACACATGACAAGACTTCTGGAAGATTCCAGCACCAAGTGGCAAAGCAGGTATGTGATCGGTACGCTATTTGCACACCACAAATTCAAGTGCGAGGAAACAAAATCCTGTACCTTCCTACCACTAAATTTTTATGCCTAGCACTATCGTGTTTTTCAGCAGAACGATGAATCCGGTGATTTCCGGAACACCTCAGCGGCTTTCCCAGCCCTGGAAGACACTCTCGCCCCTGCCCAGGGTTGCTCTCAGGTTCTGAGGCAGGAGGTGGGCGGGGCAGGCGCCGGAGGCCGCCCCTTATTTCCAGCATGACCTGTCCTGGGACGTCGCCCTCTGGCGGTGCTCCCTGGTCGGCGCTGTCTCCCCGCCTTGATGACACTGCCTGCTGTCTCCGCAGAGCGCGCTCTTGCTGTAGCCTCCCGGGAGACACTCGGGGCTTCCAGGGTTCACATCTTCTTGCCATGGACAGCGTTCCCTTTGTGGCGAGTCTTCCGTGTCACTGGGGGTGGGGAGGGAGTGGTCTGCGGAACCAGGTGGGGGGACCCCTGTATTGTAACTGAGAGAATCGGGGTCAAGAGACACTCGTCCCCTCATCAGTGTTTAATGATTTTTCTTTCCTTTTCAACGCCCTCCCCCTCCACAGTGAGGAGGCCCTTAGACTGAGGAGGAAGCTGGCGGTCCGACGGTAAGACCTAGGGCCCGGTGCTGTGGCGTAGCCTGTAAAGCAGCTGTCCGCAGTGCCGGCATCCTGTGCGGGAGCCAGTTCGAGCCTTGGCTGCTCCATTTCTGATCCAGCTCTCTGCTGTGGCCTGGGAAAGCAGTAGAAGATGGTGCCAGTGCTTGGGCCTCTATGCCCACATGGGAGACCTGGAAGAAGCTCCTGGCTCCTGATTGGCCCAGCTCTGGCCTTTGTGGCCATTTGGGGAGTGAACCAGAGGATGGAAGACCTCTCTCTCCCCTCTCTCTCTGCCTCTGCCTCTCTGTAACTCTGCCTGTCAAATAAATAAATTAATTTATAAAAAAAACCAGTGACCTCAAATGGGGGGCCTAAATAGGGTCTCCCTGTTGGATCATAAGAGAGGAGAGCAAGAAACTTCTAGACAAAATAAATTCAAACCTTATAACCTTGTAATGGTGCATATGATTATATTATTACACAATGGAAATCTGAAATTAAGTTGAACCTTATTCTAGAGAACTCTGGAAATCATGACAGCATATCTTCAGACACCCTACAGAGCAGAGCAGACTCAAAGGGCATGTGGCAGAACACCTGGCTGAAATAGCATGTAAAAAAAAATGTCCCTGTGACATCTGTCATCACGCTCTTCGTGCCCTAGCTTTATATTAAAAAGCTTATTGAAGGTCTTTGGTAAGGATTTTAGAGTGGTTAAATCCTTTATTACTTAGCAATGGGAGATAAAGAACCAAAGGAAAAAGAGCAGTAAACCAGCCCTCAGGGGTCCGCAGCCTGGGACTCTGGCCCAGGAGAAGGTAACTCAGTCTCTGGGCTCTACTTCCTGTAAGACACATGGGATACTTAGTTCAGTGTACTTCCAGCGCTGCAGCCCGAACAGTGCCACATTCTGGTGGAAACTTGGCACTAGGCGGGGAATCGGATGTGTGGAAATGAAGGGAAGGGTGAAGACATACACCCACGCTGGGTGCTGCCGGGGCTCCCGGTGTGGGTGAGGACCTTACTAGCTGTGGCACGGGTGGGTGTCAGATGGAGAACAGCCAGAGAGCCCTGATGTTCCAGGGAGGGTGAGGAAAATTGCAACATCGCAGTGTTCTCTGCAGGTCTGAAGGACCCACGGCTGAAATCAAAGTCCACGTCTCCTCTGAGTTTCACTTTTGACATACTGCACTGGCGGGAGGCGACTGCTGTTCCGATTGGACTCTCATTTTCAGAGCCTGCCTGGGGGATTTGGCTCTGCCGTCAGTTTGCATGAGGCAGCATCGATCCTCCCTTCACCCAAAGCCCTGGGGAGCCAGGAGCCGCCTCCACCCCTAGCTGGCTGTCCCACGGTTGTCTCCGGTCGTTCTGTGGACGCCTGCTGTGGGGAGGAAGGACACTCTGGCAGCTGCGGGCTCCACCACAAGGAAGAGAGGGAGGCACGTGAGTGGTCTGCAAACTCCCTGGGGAAGGGCGGTCTGGGGCTTTGGGGCAGTGGACCACGGAGTACAAGTGGGGCACACAGGCAGTGAGGACGCGTCCTGGTAGGCAACTCTCTCACTTCTTGTAATGCCTTGCATATCTCACCCCACACCTTTCAAAGTGCTCTGGGAGCTCAGGGGATCCGCTCAGTGTTCCTGTGAAGCAGGCTGGGTGAGGCGGGGCTCCTGGATCAACAATCAGTGAGCCAGGATCCTGTTGCACCTTTGTCACCGCGGCTCTGGGCCCTGACTGCTTTGTCTGTCACCCGGTGCGCAGCTGGGACCCTCAACAATGATTGACACCAGCAGAGGAGACACTCTTTTTAAAGTTTATACGAGTGTGCAAGCTCCAAACTTCACAAAACTCAGTTGATTCATTCTCACCAGGCAAACATTGTGGCTGCTTGGCATTTTGGGGATTTACCATTCTAGGATATTTTTTTTGTTAGAGAAACAAATTCTGATAACTCAGAATATATAGTAACTTGCAAATTTCTTTGACATGGATTTTAATAGCGTAGGGATAGGCCTTGGAACTCAGAATTGTTATTCACCAAGTGCCTAAACATAAACCTCCACTTCCTATTACAACTGAACACTTGTACTTCATTCAGAAAATTAAGTGAAGGGGAGCTTTTGGACATTTAGTGACGCATATATGTCTTAGCTCATAGATCTCAACAATATCAAAGTTTACCATATTCTGTATCAACGGCAGTTGTATGGGATTCTTGGTCTATGTTGAAACGGTAAATTGGAGATGGCAAAAATTAAGTTAAAAGGTATTAATTTAACGTTTGACATTTAAGTCAAGTTATTTATTTATAGAAAATAACTGGTGATTTTGAGCTGACAGCAGCTAGTCCATGGCAAGCTTTTCCCTGGGCCTCTGGCATCCTGATGCTCTGTGCTGGCTGGGTCCCTGCTGTGAGTTTCAGGATGATTGGCAGCATCTTGCTTCTACCAATATACCACCCACCCCACCCCCAGTGATAACCCAAGATGCCTCCACATAGCGCAGATGTCCTCCAGCACCGGGGCTGCTGCCCTTCCACTGGGGACCCTGGCCTGAGGCAGCTGCTCTCCCCTTTGCTCCTCTACAAATCTGCGCTGAGCACAGAGAAGACTGGGCTTCATTTTCATAACATCTTCAAAAGCTTCCTTGATTTTGACTTTTTTTTTTTTTTAATGTGGAGTGCATTTAAGACCTAAAGTAACACAAACTTATAAAGTGGTTTGCAGCACCTGTGGGATCTTTTCCATTCACACAACTGGTGGCTAGTGTGGCATGGACTTTGTGGGCTGTTTCTGCTCTTACTAGGAGGGGGGAATATTTCCACTTTTTACAAGAGAAGGCGAGGAAGCATCTGCCTTGGTGGAAGTGGCTGGTGAGTTTCAAGTGGCAGTTACTAAAGGTCTGTGCTGTCTTGTGATGCTAAGGCTCATCCTTTTCTTAAAATTGTGTTAGAGAGAGAGAGAGAGACAGACAGACAAAGAGGATGTCTTCTATTTGCTGGGGTTCACTCCATCAAATACCCTCTCCAGCCTTGACATATATGTCTTAGCTCATAGATCTCGACAATATCAAAGTTTACCATATTCTGTATCAACAGCAGTTGTATGGGACTCTTGGTCTTCCTAAACTGAAGCTAGGAGCCTGGAATTCCATCTGGGACGCCCATGTGGGTGGCAGGGACCTACGTACATGAGGCAGCACCTGCCTCCCAGGGAGCACATTAGCAGGAAGCTGGATCAAAGCAGAGTCAGAACTCAAACCCAAGCACTCCAGTGTGGGTTATAGGCATCCCTAGCAGTATCTTAGCTGCTGCATCCAATGCCTGCTCCTCTGTCTCATTTTTATGTGAATATTTTAGTGCTCTTTTAGGCTTAGCTGTTGTGGCTGGGCCCCTATCAGTGTTTTTAGTGATATCTGAAATGAAATCATGCATTTTTATAAAGCAAATAGACAAGCATCAGAGTAGCAGTTATCTCCTGAAGCACCTGAATCACAATCTCCATGTTCTACTGTTGAGTTTTTCTTCTGGTCCGTAACAGATGACTGCTTTAGATTCTGGCAAAGGGAAGGAGTCATGGCTCAGCATTGCTCCATTCGGCGTGAAGTAATTCTTTCTTTCAATAAACACCTGCCGCAACAGATGCAACAGGCATTTGGCTGCTTTCACTCTGAGTTTCCAATTGTTCAACATTCAATTAACATTAGCACTGTTTTTGTCCTGGAAGTTTTAGACTTTTATCTGCTAGAGTATTTTTATTACATTGGTACGATGGGATTGTAGGATTTGCCAGGGCCTGCCAGTGGGGATGTTTCTCTTGTTCTTCCCCAAGTGTCTCTGAGACTGTCCTGACAGGCTGCTTCAGTCATCCTGCTGTGTTCTACAGCACTGCCCCAGGACTCTTTCCATAACATTCCAGAGCACCCTATGCCCCTTGGCTCCTGCTGCAGCCCCGGGACACAGCCTCCCTGCTCTTTCTGCACCCAGGAAACCTTAGTGAAGAAGGACTTTGCAGGAAGAGCTGGAAGGAGGATGAGAAAAAGATGTTTGCAACCTGTTCTGCAATTTCTCTGTGCTCATCACAGACAGAACCTCAGGAGGGTTTTGTTGTTGTTTGTTTTGTTTTTAATGAGATTGGCACTTAGCTCTTCATTTCAATCAGAAAACATCCTCAGGCCTGAAACATAGCTGAGAGTGTAATACTGTAGGTAAGGGAGAAATGTGCTCCCTAACCAGGCAGCCGGGAGCCAAGCCTGCTTCCCTGTTGGACCGTAGAGGGGTGGATGCTCATTCCTTGTTCAGACTGCACAGCCGTTGGAAGGCACGGATGCTGAGTCTCACGCTCTCTCATGCTTGCTCCAGGCAGGATGTTGGACTTCTCGCAGTACAGTCTGTCTGGTGCGGTTGCCTCCTTCTTCTTCATCCTGCTGACCCTGAAGCCTCCAGGTATGATCCCCTTCTCCCCTTTCTACACACTGTAATGCTCTGGAGATCCAGTCCTGGGGCTCAGTCCTAAGGACTGGCACAAGATTTCAGAGCGTGGGCCCAATGGCCAAAGCACCTGAGTTGCAAAAAGGGCTCCTCCACTTCCAGCTGTGTCACCCTGGGGAAGTTATCTGAGCCTCTTATGCTTTGGTTTCTCCACATGTATGGTCAGAACAATGACAGTACGTACACCTGAAGGTTGAGCATTAAATGAGACCATGAATGAGAAACGCCTGACCAGTGGCTGGAACTTGTTAGTGTTTTCATCTATTCTCCTACTTCCGTGAACTTGGGGGTAAGACAAAGAGCTACTTCTTTTTTATTTTCTAAAGATTTTGTTTTTACTTATTTGAGAGTCAGGAAGGAAGAGAGAGAGAGAGGAGAGAGAGAGAAAGAGAGAGAGAGAGAGATTCCATCCACTGATTCACTCTCCAAATGGCCAAAAACATCTAGGGCTGGGCCAGGCTGAAGCCAGTAGCCAGGAACTCCATCTGAGCCTTCCACAGGGCACTTGGGCCACCATCCACTGTCTTCCCAGGTGCATTATCAGGGAGCTGGGTCAGAAGTGGAGTAGCCAGGACTTGAACCAGCATTCTGATATGAGGTAACAAGCATTGTAAATGGCGACTTAACCTGCTGCACCACAATGCCAGCCTCATACCATGAACTCAGTAACATAAAAGTGTTTGGAAATAAGAAATTAGAAGGAGACTTCCAAGAAATGGACTTGGAAGCCTCAGTGGTTGACTTGTTTTTTAAAGATTTATTTATTTATTTGAAAGTTGGAGTTACACAGAGAGAGAAGGAGAGGCAGAGAGAGAGAGAGAGAGAGAGAGAGAGAGAGAGGTCTTCCATCTGATGGTTCACTCCCCAGTTGGCCACAACAGCCAGAGCTGCACTGATCTGAAGCCAGGAGCCAGGAGTCTCTGCCGGGGTCTCCCACGTGGGTGCAAGGGCCCAAGGACTTGGGCCATCTTCTGCTGCTTTCCCAGGCCATAGCAGAGAGCAGGATCAGAAGAGAAGTAGCTGGGACTTGAACTGGCACCCACATGGGATGCTGGCACAGGAAGTGGCAGCTTTACCTGCTGTGCCACAGCACAGGCCCCAGTAGTTGAATTTTGTCAGTCAAAATGTTATACCTTGAAATAAAATTATGAAATGTGGATGTCAGAGAGAAAAATCAGAGCCCCAAGGAAAACATAGAATGGCAATTTGATAAAAAAATAAAAAAACAAACAAACAAACACATCCTGTGAAGACGTCAGAAGGTGGACTGCAGACTTGGTGCCGTGGAAGTTTTGTGAGGTTCTGAGGCCGCTGTCCTCTCTCTCAGTCATGCTGTGGTTTCCTAGTCTGTAAAGGACTGGCATAGCCTCAGCCCTTGCTTCATATTTGGAATAAAAAATACAAACAGATCTCCACCCAAGTTTAATGATGACTTTTTGAGCAGCATCTATTTGACAAGGAAAGGTTTGCCTCTGGAGGACGAGTGTGCACAAAGGTCAGGTGGCTGTGGGGCATTTAGATAGAAAGAGCACAGCATAAATGACAGACGAGGTCCTGAAAGTAACAACGCGTGCCAATATTAAACATCTCTGATGTGCAGGTAGCAAGGAAGGTCAGACATGATTTAGAATTGGATTGGAGGACTCAAATTCTCTATGGACCACTGTGCTTAACCCACCACAGAGAGTCCTCATGGACCATGCATTGTACTTAATTCAGTCACTGCAGTCACCTTCTTTAGAGAAAGGATAAGAAAAAAGAAAATCTCATTTCCTTACCTAGACAAGAGTGAGTGATCCTGAGATGCCAAAAAGACTAATCGATGAGTTCCTTATCTAAATTTAAAGAAACTAATTAAAATGTTAATCACTAATAAGTTTTTAATAAATAAATAAATTTATGTATTAACTTCCCTGAGTACAAAAACAACCCAGACATGATAGTTTTAGTGTCTTAAAGATGAAGAAATTAAGATCATAAACCTCAAAGACTTACTGAGAATAATAGATTTGCTCCAGATTGTCCAGCTAGTGTGTGACAGGTTTGGCTTTTGTGCTCAAATTTTTGAACTACATTTTCTTTCAGTACACAAGGTTGTGACTGTAACAAAGGAGTGCACAAAGAATCCTGGTGGAGTTCTCTAAAACGTTGAGAGCAAAGCCCACCCCTCTCTGTCTTTGTAGGTTGGACAACACAGGCAAGCACACTGGTCCTCCTGCTGGCGCTTCTGGCTGACACTTCCTCTTTTGTGCTCTGCTTTGTAGATGACTTCAGAGTGACTGGTCCTTCCCATGCTATTGTGGCTATGGTGGGGGAAGAGGCCCTACTCACCTGTCAGCGCCTTCCCAAGAAGACTGCGGTGCACACGGAGGTGAGGTGGTACCACTCAGAGCCCAGCGCACCTGTAATTGCATACCGGGATGGAGGTGGGATGACTGAGGTGCAGAAGGAGGAGTACCAAGGCCGAGTCGAGTGGATAGAAGATGGCATCGCAGAGGGACGTGTGGCTCTGAAGATACACAGCATCCAGGCTTCCGACAACGGGCAATACTGGTGCCGTTTCCAAGAGGGCAACTATTATAGTGAAACAAGCTTGCTGCTCAAAGTAGCAGGTGAATATCTAGGAAAAGACGTAGGATTCTGGAGAGGAGCTTATTAACATGTGGGAAGGTTATTGCCAGTTGAAGAATTCCCTTTGAGTCGTCAAAGCCATTCCTGGTGCCCCATAGTCTACTCTGAGGCACTTGAAACAAACGGTTCTGAAATCTTTAAAACAAGCTCACTTGTGAAATATTCTTCCAAATTTAAAACTTACACAGTTGACTGTTCTTGAGGATTATTTGAAATATAAAACATATAGTTCCTAGAAACTTTGAAAGAATTATTTACCTGTTTGTAAAGCAGAGTCATGGGGGCAGGACACCTTGCATCTCTGGTTCACTCCCCAGATGGCTGCAACAGCTCAGTTTGGACCAGGCTGAAGCCAGAAACTCCATCTAGGCCTCCCACCTGAATGGCAGGAACTCAAGTACTTGAACCATCATCTACTGCTTCCCATGTGTATAAGCAGGGTGGTGGATCAGAAGCAGAGTGGCTGTGACTCAAACCCCACTGCCTCATGGAATGTGGGCATTCCAAGCAGTGGCTTAACATGCCAGCTGCAGCACCTACCCCATTCATTAGCAGTTTTTCTGAGGTAAGAGCTTGTGCCACCTAAGGTTGGTGTGCCAGAGCAAGTCGACTGCTGAGTGAGTGAGCCCAGCTCCTGCTCCTCATCTGTGTCTCAGTGGAAGCAGTTGTTCCTTATCCCCCTTGGGGACTTCAAAAAGTCCATGGAAGTGGAATTAAAAGCTTAATTTATTTTGGTGGAAAATTTTTGAAATCTATGCATGGTAATCTCACGATAGGCATTTTCTGTGAACTTTCTGGAGAGTCCTTCTGTTTGGGGTGACTGAGGTGTGAGAACTTTGCTTTGTCAATGCCCTGGTCAGAGAGCCAGTGATGAGGCTGAAGAGGTTAACACTGTGCTCTCACAGAGATGTTCGTGCTCCACCATTCAACAAACGGGGCACTTGCAGGAGGTGTAGGGACACCCTGTGAATGGCAGGTTCTAAAGAATGCTGTTGTATTCTCCCATTCTCTGCTTCACACCCCAAATGTGGCCTAGATCTACCATGGCTAAGCCCAGGAGCCTGGAACTCTGTCCCTATCTCTCACATTGGCTCAGGGGCACAAGTCCTTGGGATGTCTTCCAGGTGCATTTGCAGAGAACTGGAACAGCTGGGACTTGAACTGGTGCTCACACTGGATGCTGGCATTGCAGGTGGCAGCTTAACGTGCTACACCACAACACCAGCCCCCAACTTTCCTGTTAATACTGCTTTTGCTGTATTTTACAGGTTTTGGTACTTTGTGAAAATATAGTTCCCTTTGAGTTTGGGAAGTGTAGTGTAGGACAGAGAAAGAACTTCATGGCTCTGTAAGTTATCCTAAAGTAGGATTTCTCAAAGCCACTCTTGCCATTGAAGGGGATATCTAGACACAAGGAACTCTGCATGGAACTTGCATTCCACACACTGCAGTTTATGTCTATCCCAAGGTCACTACCACCAACCTCCCCCAACAAAAAAAGCAGAGAGAGAGGAGATTAATTCTCTTTCAGGTGATTTGTGACTTTATCTTTAATATTGTTATTAAATATAAACAATTTCATATTGTTTAAATTAGATCATATTATCATCTGAAATGTCAAAAAGAAGTGCCTGATACAAATAATATTAAGATTAAAAGGCAGGGTTAGTGGCATCAAAGAATTCATGGGTCAGTGATGACACATCTTTGTTTGCTGTATTAAAGAAAGAAGTAAAATGTTATTGTATCTCCTGTCTCCTATTCCCCTGTCTGCATCTGAAGAAGCATGCACTCAGATGCTGAACTTAAAAGATACTATAAGGGCTGGCACTGTAGCATAGAGGGTAAAGCTGCTCCTGTAGTGCAGGCATCCCATGTGGGCACTGGTTCGAGTCCCAGCTGCTCCACTTCCAATCCAGCTCTCTGCTGTGACCTGGGAAATCAGTAGAAGGTGGCCCAAGTCCTTGGGCCCCTGAGCCCATATGGGGGACCTGAAAGAACTCCTGGCTTTGGACCAGCCGAGCTCTGGCTGGCTATTTGGGGGAGTGAACTAGCAGATGGAAGTCTTTCTCTCTGCCTCTGTAACTTTACCTTTTAAATAAATAAATAAATCTTTTTTAAAAAAGAAAAGATACTGACTGGAGAATGAAGGAAGTGGACCTGAACTCTAGATCTGATGAGAAGAACGCCTTAGACCACCTTCTACTTCCCTGGCCCCTGAGCGCCCACCCTCTCCCGTGGGCAGCATCACTGGGATCCCACTGTATGTGATTTGTGCTGCCATCATTTGGGGCTCAAGGCTGTGACTTCTCTCCACAGGCCTGGGGTCGGCCCCACGGATCCACATGGAGTGGCCTGTGGGGGGTGGAGTGCAGCTTGTGTGCACTGCAAAGGGCTGGTTCCCGGAGCCGCAGGTGCGCTGGGAGGATGGCCAGGGAGAGCAGCTGCTGTCTGTCTCCGAGCATCACATCCAAGATGAACATGGTCTGTTCTACGTGGAAGCCACCCTTGTGGTCAGGGATGCCTCCGCAGAGACCGTGTCCTGCCTCATCCACAACCCTGTCCTCAGCCAGGACAAGGCGTCTGTCATCGCCCTCCCAGGTCAGTGCTCCGCCCTGGGACCAGCTTGCTCAGGGAGCCATGGCGCCTGTGTTTCTGGTCAGGACAAATCTCACGTTTAGTAATCTCTATTAAAACCTATAAAACATTTATAATTGGAATAGATGCACTGTATTTTGACTAAATAACTGTTGAAAGTACTGCAGTTATTTTCAAATTCTACCTTGTTTCTGCATTGATTTTTTAACCGCAAGTATTCTTAGGAAAACAAAACTATATTCCTTCAACTGAATTTTTTTCCTATGCTGCATTCTGCCAATTAGGCCTAGGGACCTATCAGACAAAAATAAGCAAGGTGGAGAAAACTACTTACGTAGCATCTTAATAGTGTTCTCACTTATAAAACAACAAGAACAACAAAAACCAAAGAAAACCCAATAAAATGATATAGTGTTAAATTTCTCATGTCACTATAAAAATAACAAAAATATTTTCAAATAATTTTAGTGGCTTAATCCTATTGATAAATTATTTAATGATAAAGATCATATCTATCTATATAGCTATAAATAGATATTTTGAATCACATAGGTTATTGACTTTGAATCACAAAACTGGATTAAGATTTTTGAGGCTGTATTTATTATTCTGATTCATGTAAATGAGAAAAGAAAAATTAAATGTTATGTGTTGATGTTAAAAGAAGACATATATATTTATAAAATATTAACTATTAACATTTAATTTTTCTTTACTCATTTACATGAATCAGACTAATATATTTGTGAATATATATATATACATACATGAGCTTATAATGTCTCAGTTTGGAATTACAAATGTGAAGTTTATGTCCTCATATTTTTATATTTTCTGAGTATTTACAAAATTAATGTGTATGCTTTTTATAACTGGTAGTTAAATATCTGCAGAAACAAACAGAATTATTGGGTGATAATACTGAGAGCATTTTTTTGTTGTTCAGAAAAAAGGAAAACTAGCAGGAATACTAGATGATCTGTGGTAAAAAAATCAATATTTTTCATCATTTCACATTGCATATTGAACTCTCCAATGAAACGTAGAACTTGCTTTGTTTCATTTTACTGTACTTGATTTATTTTATCTTTTTAGATAACTTTTCTCCTTTCTTTCAGACCAATTTCCTCAATATGTTATTCTCATTCTTTTTCCAGAGAAACTCCAGTCTGAGATGGGTGAGTAGGACCTGCCCCTCCCCCCATGCCTGGTGAGCCTTGTGGACACACAGCTTGTGGCACCAGGCTGAGACCCTGTAACCCAAATGGGAAACCAAGGCATGGATTCAACAAGTCTTAGGCTCCGTTCATATTGGTGGGACTGGCCAAGTGCAGGCTACCACGGTCTCCTTTAGGGCCTTTCCCACTGTGTATCTGCCAGGGGGGTTCCAGCGAGCCTCAGATGGACACCTAGATGACACAGACACCACCTCTGCTCCGTGTAGGAGACGAAAGAGCTGCCTTCTGAGTGTTTGGCAATGGCACCTGGCAGTTGGCCAGCCCTGGGGGCCATTTTCAAACTTTCCTAGAGTGAGAAAGGGCGGTGTCTTCATCATAATTGGAGGTCACTGCCTCCACTCTCTCCTCTAACCCTGCCATGGGTTTTGCACCTGCTCCTCCTCCCAGTAGATCCCTGAATTCATCACTACAGAGAGGAGGCTGTTACTTTCTTTCCCAGGTGCCACCCTATGACTGGGGTGATAACTTTCTTGCATTTTTTTAAACTTTATGGTTGGGCTGTTGCTCTTATTTTATTGTAGTGCAGTTAAGTGGTTTAAAAAATAACTTGTTGTAACCTCTTTCATTTTCTGTTTTCCCACCTTACACGCCTTACTCCTGTCCAAGGTCTCTTCTACCAGCCCATGGTGGCTGCTTCTGCCCTAGTGCATATGAACCTGGGTCACTCATTTCCTTCTCCCATAAATGCCCACCCACCCTCCATCGAGACACCTGTCACAGGAATGTGTGTGCATTTGTGTGTGTGCCCCCACGTGTGTGTCAGTAGAGCTTAAGTATACCTTTCCTTTCAGTCTGTGTGAGAGTTATTGAGGAAGATCAGGGTAACACACCCTGATTTCTGTTAGATTCTGGAGTGAAACATTTGACCCCATCAGACCATAAAGATAAGGAATGGGCCTTAGGTCAAAGGTAACTCCATATTCTGGGGACAGACAGGTGCCTGTGAGCCCTATCCGTCTAAGGCAGCTCGTCTTCTGCCTGTTCTGACAGAAACCTTAACCCATGGAGCTTGTTAGTTACAGATCAGGACTTCAATTTGGTGTTTGGAGTAGGTTGACCCAACTGTTGTCCCACAGTGAGATTTGAGGTAAAGAATCATCCCTGAGGCCAGCACCGTGGCTCACTAGGCTAATCCTCCGCCCACGGCGCTGGAACCCCGAGTTCTAGTCCCGGTTGGGGCGCCGGATTTTGTCCTGGTTGCTCCTCTTCCAGTCCAGCTCTCTGCTGTGGTCTGGGAATGCAGCGGAGGATGGCCCAAGTGCTTGGGCCCTGTACCCACATGGGAGACCAGGAGGAAGCACCTGGCTCCTGGCTTCGGATCGGCGCAGCGTGCCAGCCGCAACACGCCAGCCATAGCGGCCATTTGGGGGGTGAACCAGTGGAAGGAAGACCTTTCTCTCTGTCTCTCTCTCTCACTGTCTAACTCTGCCTGTCAAAAAAAAATAAATAAAAAGAATCATCCCTGAGTTCTCTGAGCCACCTCCACATGCCCATTGTAAACCAGGGACACAAAATGCAATCCCTGTCGGGTTCTTCCCAAATCATGCTCACTTCTGGGAACACAAACAAGGTGGAAAATTTGATCTTCATTTTGCCCACTGTCAGGCTGGGGGAGAAGGGCTGAGCCCCAGGAGCTTGGAGGGTGGTGTGCTGAATGGCTGAAGGGCCCAGGTGCTCTGTGGCTGTCTCTGTGCTTTTGCCATGAATTAGAGGCCAAGAGAAAGGACCCACACACGAGGTTGCTGCAAACCCAGCCTGCTCACAGGTCCTGAGACTAAAACTCCAGTTCCTACTCTGGCAAAATATGCTATTGGTTTGTAAAAAACAGTGACTGGTTACTTGAAATATTATGTTCCAAGCAATATGCCAAGTGCTTTGTAAGAATTGTTTCATTTTTTCTTATAGTTATAAAGGTTAACAGATTTATCCTCATTTTCTATTTAGGAAGCAATCTTAGAGGCGTGTGTGGTTTGCTGAAAACTGTAAGAAATTCTGGTGTTTTCCTTTATAATCATTGTCTATCTAACCTAAGAGTGCAAGTTCTTGGTCACCACAGTTTTGGCAACCCACTAGTCTCTATTTTTCCCTTCTTTAAAATGAACAGATTGAACTTAAGTTGCAAGAAAGTGCCCAGTTCTACTACACTGGATGTAAGGTGAATCAACTTGGCATTCAGTGATGAGAGCACGTCACTGAAGGTGCTGATTGACAGCACAGGGAGGGTAGGATGGCAAGACTGTCCGGTTTCAGGGGATTAGCACACAATTCAGTGCACTTCACATGCCAGATGTGATTTAATTTTCAGGTGAGTATTCAGAAGGATTTCAGGAACATACATCCAATATTAAAAAACCAGACAATAAATCTGAGCACTAATGGTGTGAAAGGCTGGATGCTAAAATTTATAGGAAAAGGAGATTATATACAGCTCCCCAGGTGATCATATTTGTATAGAATACCAATTATTAATATTAAGATATAATGATTTACCTAGAACTTTAAACTTTGAATTCAGGAGAAATGGGAGCTTTGTATATCTATAATACTCCCAATTAACTGAATTCCATATTTATATTTTGCTTCCTTTAGTTCCCATTAAAACCAACATTAGCTCTTTTTTTTTTTTGACTGGCAGAGTTAGACAGTGAGAGAGAGAGAGACAGAGAGAAAGGTCTTCCTTCTGTTGGTTCACCCCCCAAATGGCTGCTACAGCCAGCGCGCTGTGCCAATCCAAAGCCAGGAACTGGAACCTGGGGTGCCGGTGCCGCAGGCGGAGGATTAGCCTAGTGAGCCGTGGCACCGGCCTAACATTAGCTCTTAATTACCCATGTCTAGTAGGGTAAACTGGTTTGAGATTTGATATGTGCCACAGGTCACAGACAAGGGGAAAAATCCTCCTAACAATGACAGAGAAGAAGAAATGGCCTTTTCCATTAAGTAATTTGAGATTTATGGGTGAAAAAATAGTAGCAAACTATTGCTCAGTTTATTTTTTTCTGATTCTTACCCTTGTCTTCAGATTTAACAAATATACATGTGATGATGATAATATTGCTTTTGGTAAATTTTAAAAGATAAAGCAAAAACATATTGGAAATAACTGGAGTCACATTTTAGATAGACTAGAAGGGAATAATCTGAATGCTAAAATTGTGTTGACAGTGAATTTCTTCTCTAGAAATACGCTTTGCAGATTTTGACTATGATATAATAAGGACGTTATGTTTTTGGCCATTGATTTCTGTGCAGAGAATCTGAAACTGTATGCCCGTATTTCTATTGTAAGTGGTCTCAGCATGTATTAAACCATCTTTACATTTGTCAGAAAATGACAACCTTCGAATTATAATAGAGCAAAGTTGGTAGGGCACGGCCTGTGGGAATTGAAATTGTTATACAGCTGTGGTCCAGGAAAGCCCTCAGTGAAGATCTTGTCCATACTGGTAGAACTTGGATTCATGGTTGTACTGCATTCTGCGTTCTGTCAAGAGCCCCAATTCTTCCTCTTAAGGTTTTACTCTAAATTATGTGAGGACGTTGTATCTGGTATGTGTCTTTAAACTCACATACATATAACCTTGGGGAAATAAAATATGGTGGCTGGACTGGACTTATGAGGTACCAGAAATACTAACATGAGGAAGATTTCTTCAATTATCTTACTAAAAATCCACAAGAGACCCATTTACAACTCCTTCCCAATTATCAAGTTTAAAGCATTTGCATCTTGCCCATACTCCTCTGGTCACATTGTATGGTGATCCAAGGACTTTATCTTGGTCATTTTGTTTAATCTCACAGCAACTGAATGATTTTGGCAATAATATGACATTTTTATAGTTTAAGAAAGTGAGAGACATATTAAGAAATAGTTTAATATCATCCAGATTTGAAGTGATAGTGTTCATTTTATCCTGTGAGGTTTAATGATGGAATTATTTTATTATTGATCCGTAAACTGAATAAATTACAGGCAGGGGTGAGTGGTGGTTCAATCAGTGATTGGGATTGGCACACATCATGAGATGGCTTTTCCTTGGACAAGAATGACCTCTATACTGAGTCTGTGAAACCCTCATCTTTTCAAAAGCCAGCCTTGGACATCACACGGGGTGTTCTTGAATACTGGAGATGTCGGTGCAGGTGGCAGCATTTACTCCACTTTTATTCTTTCCTTTGTGTTTTGTCTTTGTATTTACCAGCTTCCCTAACAGTGATTGGGCCTTTCCAGCCCATCCTTGTCAGGGTGGGAGAAGATGTGGAGTTAACCTGTTACCTGTCCCCCAAGGTGAATGCACAGAACATGGAGGTGAGGTGGGTCCGATCCCACCGTTACCCCGCTGTTCATGTGTATGTGGACGGGGACCATGTGGCTGGAGAGCAGATGGTGGAATACAGAGGGAGGACTGCTCTGGTGGGTGATGCGATCCACGAGGGGAGACTGACACTGCAGATACATGGTGCCAGGACTTCAGATGATGGGCAGTACCGGTGCCTTTTTGAAATTGATGATGTCTACCAGGAGGCCAGCATGGATCTGAAGGTGGTAGGTAAGGATTCTAGACATGTGTCCTGGGTTCAACACCTATTCCTAACATATTGACATGCTAACTCCTAGGACATTTCTCTGGCATTTGAAATTTTCTTATCAAATGTGTATTGAATCCTCTGGTGCCCAGAACTGTCACAGACACTTAAAGATCACAAGCTTAAATGGACCAAAGTTAATTCTTTGAGTATAGAACTTGTATTCTTTTCAATCTGTCCATAAAGTAACCATATGTTTAGGGACATCTACTCCCTAATTTTACACAGAACTCATTATTTCTCATTTTGTTATTAAATTTCTGAAAAATGCGATTATCAGGAAGTGTAATAATTTGTAGACAAAAGTAGATCTATCATGGAAACAAAAATGAAGATTGGCATGCATGCCAGAGTTGGAGAAGATGAAACCACTTCCCGCCTCACTGCTGATATTTGTGAGAATTGATTTTCCAGGGATAGCAAATGCTGTTGAAGACAGGCCAAAATCCTGGATGTTACACAAGTTCCTCCCATGCATTCTGAATCTAAATTAGAAAGCACACTTAGCAAGTATCCATAGGAGGACACATGAAGAAGTAAATGGGCTCCGTTGTTTTCTGCCATTGGACGTAGATATTTTTAAGAGTTTGAGAGAACACTTACTATGTTTTATCTTGCACATGTGATCCATGCCTTGGTAAAGTTATTTTGTTCTCGGGGACAGAAGAAAAAGGTTTGGTATGGAATTGTGTTTTACTTATTAATCTTCCCGAGGGTGATTTGGCAAAGCAACAACAACAACAATACCCAAACAGAAATTACAAACAAGACAAGACATGCTCCAGCTGCTTTCGTCTGAGTGGAGCGGATGCCCCTTAAGATCTGCTGTCTCCCGCAAGCCCTCTGAGTCCCCTCCTCCCTCCCAGGGAAGTCACTGACTGTAGATCTGAGATCTCTCTTCCCCAGGAGTGGGCTCTTCCCCACTGATCACCATGGAAGGACCGAAGGATGGAGACGTGCAGCTGATGTGCACTTCGGATGGGTGGTTCCCACAGCCCCTTGTGCAGTGGATGGACAGACAGGGAGAGGCAATGCCGTCGTTTTCTGAGGCCCTGAGTCAAGACAGCCGTGGGCTGTTCCATGTGGAGACGGCTTTATTGGTGGCAAGGAGCTCCATTGTGAACGTGACTTGTTCCATCAGCAACCCCCTTTTGGGTGAGAGGAAAACAGCATCCTTTTCTTTCTCAGGTGGGTGATGCCATTTATTTCTGCTAAGTTTGGGAAATAATTGTCAAGACCAACCCAGACTTATTTGTTTTATTACTTCTCATGAAACACCTGCTATCTCTTGAAAATCTGATCTTTAGGAGATCCACTCCTCCGAGTTTCTCCCTCACACACCCGCCAAGATCCCTAAAGTTAGGCTTATTACTGGGTATACACTAAGTTCCATTTTACTGTATCTGAAAAATCCCTTCTTCTATTGTGGAAATAAATAGCACTTTGCTTGTGTTTTCCCCTCATGGTGAGTTTTCTTGCAGATCAGAAATCAATTTTCCAGGAAGGAACACTTGGTTAGGATACCCACATCACTTATTGGAGTGCCTGGGGTCAAGTCCTGGCTCCACTTCCAATTCCAGCTTCCTGTTAATGTGCATCCTTGAGGCAACAGGTGGTGGCTCATATACCTGGGAGTGAGTGTTGGAGTTCCCAGCTCCCAGCAGTAGCTGTTATGGGCATTTGGAGAACGAACCAGTAGGTGGGAGATCTCTGTGCCTCTCTGCCTTTTGAATACATAAAGTAGACAAATTTTAAAAGTTTTTGGAAAAAAACCCCAATTTTCCTTATTGCCTGTTCATGGTTGTGGACTGTGCGATTTTATCCTTTTGCACTTCAGCTATTCCAGGGATGGTGTGATGTAGTTGGGAAAGATAGGGGGAAACATTTGTGGGTGTTGCATGTGTGTTTCTGAGAGGAGTAAGCACTAAAGCAAGACACAAACGTGTTCTCTCCTCAGCATCCATGGAGCAGGCAGGAGTGGACCAAGTGCCTCCTCAAGAGGCCCAATTCTCATCTCCTCTCCAGGCAGGGAGCCACTCAGATGAAAAGAATAATCTCGATATTCTCCCATTTCATTAATGGGGCTCTGGGGTTTCCATTTCAGAGTCCAGGATGAATTTGTTGTGGATCATACTGCTTATGCTGGGATTGCTTCTTGTTGTGGCTGTAGGCCTGAGTAGGAGGAAGAGCCGTAAGAAAGGTAAGTTAGAAGAGCGGCAGGGTGCAGTATACTTGGTGGTGGGAAGCTCACTACTCCCTCTTGCCGGCCTCTCTTTTCAGCCATCACACATAACAGACACTCAGTAAATATTTAGTAATTAGCAAGACATCAAAATCTATGGTTTCCATTTACGTAATTGAGGATCAGTGCTGCATGAGATTGGAATTTGCAGCAGTGGTAGAAGCCAAAGGACTAAGCAGCAGCAATTTGCTTTCCTACTGTCTGTTCCCCAGTGATTTAGTAAAGGGAGAGGAAGAGGTTAGTGCACAGTTGTCCTTGTTTCTAAGCTGAAAGCTTGGAAATGCTGGCGTGGGCATTTTCATTTCATTAAGGTCTTTGTACACGTGGTGACCCCCATATTGGTGATTCCCGCTCTGCTGATAAGGACTTCTCATATATGGATAGAGAAGCTGTTTTGTGTGCTCCAGAAAGTTCTTTCACTTTAAATTTTTTGGGTCACTGAGACTTATGCTTACCTGTTGATGGCTTGAAGTTGATACTTTCTGTTATTGGGTCATTATCACAGATTTTCTTTCTTTACAGCAGATGTGATACCAGATCTAAATACAGCACACTCAAGATCGATTGATTCTGAGGAAACCACGGATATGACCCATGGACATTTGGACAGCCAGATACCCAACAGAGATCTGACTACCTGCTCCTCGTGCAGGGCCAGGAGGCACACAAGCCAGGGAGGCGGGACTGAGAGGTGGAGGGTGAGAACAGGAGAGGAAAGCTCCCCAGTGTTGTAAAGGAAGATGTTGTGAGGAAGGGCATCACCTCTGTGTCACGTGAGACTGAGGTCTATTGCAGTGGATCATTATGGAAATGAGTACTGGGAGGCCAGCATTGTGGTGCAGTGGGTTCAGCTATAGCTTGCAATGCTGATGTCCCACATCAGAATGCTGGTTGGAGTCCTGGCTGCTCCACTTCTAATCCAGCCCCTTGCTAATGCACCTGGGAAGGCAGCAGAGCATGGCCCATGTGCCTGGGTCCCTTCCATCTACATAGGAGACCTGGTTGGAGTTCCAAACTCCTGGCGTCTGTATGTCCCAGCCCTGGCTGTTGCAGCCATTTGGGGAATAGAACAAGGTATGAAAGATCTGTCTCTTTTTTTTCTCTTCATACATGCACACACTCATGTATACATATATCCTCCCTCTCTCCTTTTCAAATAAGTAAATAAATATATTTTTTAAAAAGGAAGTGCATACTGAGCCATCATCCATTCTCCAAATCTCTGCGTGAAAGTGGTCCATGGATCAGAATGTCCATGGGTCAGAATCTCCTTGACTAGATCTCAAACACCTCTCCTCGCCCAACATGACCAACATACACCACATCTGCACCTGCCCCAAACCTTCCTGCTCTGGGGCTCCGCATTCTCTGGTATGCCGATGGAGGTTCTCCAGAGTATTTCATAGACTGAGGAGAGCCTCTTCAACAACCTTGGAATCTGGAAATCAGGGTTGCATTCTGATTCCCAGATGTATTTCTCCTGTTACCAACGGCTTGAAAGGGGCTTGCGTGATCATCAAGGAACTGAGAGTGCTTTACCCTCACTCCAGCCGCCAACATGATCCAAGGCTGATCCTGCCAGGGATATGTCCTAGTTCAAGCTCTGTGATACCCACCTACTGATCACAATATGACATCTGATTAGCTGCACAACCTCTCTTTGCCTCAGTTTCCATATCTAGCAATCGGTTAATGATATTGCATCCCTTATGAACTTATATTTGAGACTGGCTCACAATGGATCCATGGCTCCTTCTGTCCCTCCTTGCTTGTCTGTAAATAACAGACCCCTTTGCATACCCTCTTGTGTGTGTGTGTGCCCCATCTCACCGGGCACAGATAAGCAGGTAACCAGTGCATGGTGAACTTAGACAGTAGCCCATATTGCAATGGGTGTGAGAATATGGAGTATATGTATTATTCTTCCACAAGTGTTTACATATTTATTTTATTTAAAAAATTTCAATTCAGTAAAATAAGTACAATTCATCATTTGGATCATTTTAAAGCGTGCAATTTAGTACTATTCCATATATTCACAATGTTGTACAACCGCCATTGTTATTTTGTTGGAGAATATCTTCATCATCCCCTAAAGGAAACTCCATACCCACTAAGCAGTTGGTCCTCAGTTGTTCTTCCCACCAGCATCTGGCAACTACCAATTTACCCTTTGTCTTTAGGAAATTTTCTATTCTGGTTATTTCACATAAATGGAATAACAAATGTGTAACAGGTTTGCTTATTGCCAGTCCTAATAAAGGACTCCCACTGCTTGGAAAATGGCAAATATCATCATTGCACCAACCTCCAGAAGCAGGAGTCCATACCTTTAGGCTCACTGCATCCTGGGGTTAGATACAACCTATAGAGATATAATCCTACATAAGACACAATTCTTGTTTTAGGCATTTGACCATTCTAGTCGTCACTCAGTTTTTAAATGTCTTGTCATATTGTAATAAACTTGTTTAAAATAAGATTTCCAGAGTTGTCCATCAATGAAGAATTAATGGAATAAGCCAGATGATGAATTTATGGTCATTACTTTTCCAGAAACTACAAGCTATTTGGAGACCTCTCCCTGCTTGTTAACTTACCCACAGTTACAGATGAGGCTAATGCAGGCATTGGTATCTCTGACATTGCTACAACTCTGAATCAAACAAGACATCTACCTTCACAATGTCTTTCATTGTCCACCTCCAGAAAGGCATAATCCCATTAAAATGAGTGGAAATGTGATGGGTAGAAGAGTCTTATAGAATAAAACATGAATTTAGGTCCCTGCAGAAGAGATTCTAAAAATGCGCTTGTGATGAAATCTTTACTTAATATATACTAAATCGATCTTCTGTGTATAAAGATAATTGAAAATTGATCTTGATGTGAATGGAATGGGAGAGGGAGTGGGAGATGGGAGGGGTGTAAGTGGGAGGGGAGTTATGGGGGGGGAAGCCATTGTAATCCATAAACTGTACTTTGGAAATTTATATTTGCTAAATAAAAGTTTTAAAAAAATGCGTTTGGAAATCTCATGCTGAATTTCCAAAGAGTACAACAAGAGTGAAATATTCAGGGTCCAGGCATTTAGCTTAGCAGTTAAGATGCTCATCTCTCACAAAAGAGAGGGGTTCAGTTCTCAGCTCTCATTCCTGGCTACAACTTGCTACTAATGCAGACCCTGGAAGGCAAGGGTAATGGATTAGGTAATTCCGCTCCTGCCAGCCACTCAAGAGATCTGGGTTGTGTTCCTGGATCCCACTTTAAGCCTGGACTAGCCCTGGCTATTTCAGGTCTTTGGGGGAGTGATCTTTTTTTCTCTCTCTCTTTCCCCTGCCTCTTAAATAATGATAGATAAATAATTTTATTTTTAAAAAGTAAAATATCTTAAATGAACCCATTATTGTCTCTGTTCTATATTATAGTTTCACTCCCATTTGTTGTTGTGACACCTGTGTACAAGAGTCTGTTGTCCAGAAATCCCTCCTTACCACATTAATTTGATTAACCTATTAATTTTTCCCACCATTCATTAACCCCTCTTCTGCCTTTATCACCTCTGTGTAGGCCCTCTCTTTACTTAAGTGGAAGTTAGGATTCAGGGCTCTGTATTGATTCTTCCCGGGTACAAATACTGTATTCAATACCACTTAGTGACTATGCATAGAGAAATTTCAGCAAGAGGCTACACCTTCTCAGAATTTAGCTTAAAGATCTGTCAGTAGTGTAGAAAAATCTAAGTGTATCTTTTCTATTATCCACAAAGCAGCATTCATTTAACAACAGAAGCTCATATATCATATCATTGAAGGCATAACCTTGGTGCTAAGTAGCTGGTGAAGGCTTGGATGCAGTAAAGACCAATAGAAATCCATACAGTGGACAGAATATGGTCAAAAAGAAAAGTTGTAATATTTGCAGTGACTCTTTATCCATAAGGATACGGTTGTTTCTTCATTTCTACTTAGCTATTTTCTCTCTGAAAATATAAACTGCAATTCAAATTCCTTTGCCATTCACATTCTCACAAAGGATGCAATTTTGGACTTATTAAACAGTGGGAATTTGCTAAAGAAAATGGCTCACTCCACTCAGAAGACTTGATTTATGGTTTTGTATTGGACTTTGCCCCTTGGCAGACTCTAATATTAGAAGGCCATGGAGCACTGGTAACTGAAGAACACACAAGCCGAGCTATTACATTTCAATGGAGTTTAGCAGATTTCTGTTTATTTCCAATGGTGGTAACATGTATTCAGAATTCATTGAAATGTGACCTTTCCATTACAACATCAACCTCCTCCACATCTAACAGCAAAAAAAGAAGATATATATTTTCATTTTATAACTATTTATTTATATAAAAGGAACAGATTTTAGATATTATTATATGTACAGTTTTAATAGCATAATGATACTTTCCACCCTATCCTCCCTCCCTGCCTCATTCCCATCCTCCCTCCCCCTGGTTTTCTTTTAAATTTCACAATGACATAGTTTTAATACAGTTTATAATCACAAGCTTAACCCTCCACTAAATAAAGAACTCAACAAGTAGTCAGTAGAAAAACCACTGTTCCTCAAGAGTATAGACAAGGGCTAGAAACAATCAAATCTCAAAATGTCAATTTTGCTCATATACATGGTATTTTTTTAATGTAATTAAATGTATTAGCATAAACACATACTAAGCAACGGTTTAAGACTCATATACTTATTTGGCGTTATCTGTAACAAACCTTGCTGTCCACAAAGACACTGCTGTTCCCCATTGAGAACTGTACAGGAAATCCCCCCTGGATTTTTTCCAGTTTCCCTGTTTCTCTTTCTGCCTCTTCCTCTTTGAAAGGGGTTGAAATGGACTTACTCCACCCAGAACAGCTTTTTGGAAAACACACTTGTAAGAAGCTTGAGTAGAAGCAGTTGGGGTACCTGTGGGCTGACACTTTATTTCTTATGGAGATAATAGAGTGTTAGTTTCCTGAGGGACATCTGTATCAGAGTTCCTTAAGTGAGTTACTGATGTCTCTGCAGAAGAACTGGGAACATTTTCAGTCTGACCCGAAGCTGAGCAGATGGTCATAGATGTGCCAGCACCTTGCAGGCTAAAATAAGACTGGAATTTCCCACAGAAGTTGATGCCAGTGTAGGAATAGATGTGGGACCCATCCACCATGTTGTAAAAGGACAAATCCCCAGCCTCCCAGTCCAGGAAAACTCCTATCCTCTCAGGGTAACTTCTTAGTGACAGAGACTCTGGCTTGGAGGTGAGGGTCGTGACCTTTCCTTCCTTGTAGGCCACCAACCAGAAATTCTTCTCTGTATTTTCCACAAACCACCCTGCTCTATTCACTGTTTCAGGATAAATACCCAGAGCCCATCGAGCTCCATGTCCCATTTCTTTCTCCCCAAGTACTTTTACTTCCCAATAGTATCTCCCTGTGGCAAAGCAATTCTGACCCACAGCACTGAAGATGGTTCCAGACCCTCCTGTCCCCTGTGTTGTTGGAGCATCAACATTCTTTTCCAAAGAAACACGTTTTCCATCCCCAGATATGGTGAGGCCACGGTGAGCTGTGTTTTTATCCAGAGAAACATCCACTGCAGGGGTGGGGAAAACAAGGAAGAAAAGATCAGTCAGTCAGGGAGGCTTGTTGGCCCTAAGAAAGATGGAAACGCGGTGTAAGGACAAAGGAAGGAAATAGGACAAAGACAACCAAAGGGTAGGCAAAACAACCTGTGTTCTGTTCCAGGAGCCACATGAGGAAGTGGAAGTCCAGAGCTGGACAGGACTTCAGGTAACCGTCTGTTCCAGAATCTAGTCAGGATGACTGCTTTTGACAATCCTCAGCGTCGTGTATTTTAGGATGAGGTCTTCCACCCTTCTGTAAATAGCCTGTTATTTTTTTTTTCTTTCTCTTAAGAGTTAAGTCTTGTCATCTTCTCAGTCACTGTGTGCTTGCCTACATTTAAGCCTTTTCAGTATCATTTTTCTATGGGTTTATATAGTGACCAAATCATTTATTTCTCATGTACTCCTATTATATTTTTCTAATTGTGATTCAACAAGCTCTTTCCTGAGTCAGGCTGGTTATACAATAAACTTCCTTCTGACTGAAGCATTCTTCCAATGTTGTTCATGTGAAGAAATCCATGAATTTGCTGAAGTGCCAGCTTAAATAGTAATTCCGTTTAGGAAACCCTTTAATCCACTTTTTTCATTCTTGATAATCTCTTATTCCTTCAAAATATGTATCACAATTTATATGAATATTTTCCTATTAAGTCAGAGATCAGGATATATTTATTTACTTGGCACTGAATAAATAGTTATATAAAGATGCTCCTTGACTTACAGTGGGTCTAATAAGCCTGTTGTAAATTGACAATACCAAGTTGAAAATGTCCTTCATACACCTATTCTACCTAACATCCTAGAAAAGATTACCTGAAAAAAAAAAAAAAGGCCTGAAACATAGCTGAGAGTGTAATACTGTAGGTAAGGGAGAAATGTGCTCCCTAACCAGGCAGCCGGGAGCCAAGCCTGCTTCCCTGTTGGACTGTAGAGGGGTGGATGCTCATTCCTTGTTCAGACTGCACAGCCGTTGGAAGCCACGGATGCTGGGTCTCACGCTCTCTCATGCTTGCTCCAGGCAGGATGTTGGACTTCTCGCAGTACAGTCTGTCTGGTGCGGTTGCCTCCTTCTTCTTCATCCTGCTGACCCTGAAGCCTCCAGGTATGATCCCCTTCTCCCCTTTCTACACACTGTAATGCTCTGGAGATCCAGTCCTGGGGCTCAGTCCTAAGGACTGGCACAAGATTTCAGAGCGTGGGCCCAATGGCCAAAGCACCTGAGTTCCAAAAAGGGCTCCTCCACTTCCAGCTGTGTCACCCTGGGGAAGTTATCTGAGCCTCTTATGCTTTGGTTTCTCCACATTTATGGTCAGAACAATGACAGTATGTACACCTGAAGGTTGAGCATCAAATGAGACCATGAATGAGAAACGCCTGACCAGTGGCTGGAACTTGTTAGTGTTTTCAACTATTCTCCTACCTCCGTGAACTTGGGGGTAAGACAAAGAGCTACTTCTTTTTTATTTTCTAAAGATTTTGTTTTTACTTATTTGAGAGTCAGGAAGGAAGAGAGAGAGAGAGAGAGAGGAGAGAGAGGAGAGAGAGTAGAGAGAGTAGAGAGGAGAGAGAGAGAGAAAGAGAGAGAGAGAGAGATTCCATCCACTGATTCACTCTCCAAATGGCCAAAAACATCTAGGGCTGGGCCAGGCTGAAGCCAGTAGCCAGGAACTCCATCTGAGTCTCCCACAGGGCACTTGGGCCACCATTCACTGTCTTCCCAGGTGCATTATCAGGGAGCTGGGTCAGAAGTGGAGTAGCCAGGACTTGAACCAGCATTCTGATATGAGGTAACAAGCATTGTAAATGGCGACTTAACCTGCTGCACCACAATGCCAGCCTCATACCATGAACTCAGTAACATAAAAGTGCTTGGAAATAAGAAATTAGAAGGAGACTTCCAAGAAATGGACTTGGAAGCCTCAGTGGTTGACTTGTTTTTTAAAGATTTATTTATTTATTTGAAAGTTGGAGTTACACAGAGAGAGAAGGAGAGGCAGAGAGAGAGAGAGAGAGAGAGAGAGAGAGAGGTCTTCCATCTGATGGTTCACTCCCCAGTTGGCCACAACAGCCAGAGCTGCACTGATCTGAAGCCAGGAGCCAGGAGTCTCTGCCGGGGTCTCCCACGTGGGTGCAAGGGCCCAAGGACTTGGGCCATCTTCTGCTGCTTTCCCAGGCCATAGAAGAGAGCAGGATCAGAAGAGAAGCAGCTGGGACTTGAACTGGCACCCACATGGGATGCTGGCACAGCAAGTGGCAGCTTTACCTGCTGTGCCACAGCACAGGCCCCAATAGTTGAATTTTGTCAGTCAAAATGTTATACCTTGAAGTAAAATTATGAAATGTGGATGTCAGAGAGAAAAATCAGAGCCCCAAGGAAAACATAGAATGGCAATTTGATAAAAAAATAAAAAAAACAAAAAACAAACAAACAAACACATCTTGTGAAGACGTCAGAAGGTGGACTGCAGACTTGGTGCCGTGGAAGTTTTGTGAGGTTCTGAGGCCGCCGTCCTCTCTCTCAGTCATGCTGTGGTTTCCTAGTCTGTAAAGGACTGGCATAGCCTCAGCCCTTGCTTCATATTTGGAATAAAAAATACAAACAGATCTCCACCCAAGTTTAATGATGACTTTTTGAGCAGCATCTATTTGACAAGGAAAGGTTTGCCCCTGGAGGACGAGTGTGCACAAAGGTCAGGTGGCTGTGGGGCATTTACATAGAAAGAGCACAGCATAAATGACAGACGAGGTCCTGAAAGTAACAACGCGTGCCAATATTAAACATCTCTGATGTGCAGGTAGCAAGGAAGGTCAGACATGATTTAGAATTGGATTGGAGGACTCAAATTCTCTATGGACCACTGTGCTTAACCCACCACAGAGAGTCCTCATGGACCATGCATTGTACTTAATTCAGTCACTGCAGTCACCTTCTTTAGAGAAAGGATAAGAAAAAAGAAAATCTCATTTCCTTACCTAGACAAGAGTGAGTGATCCTGAGATGCCAAAAAGACTAATCGATGAGTTCCTTATCTAAATTTAAAGAAACTAATTAAAATGTTAATCACTAATAAGTTTTTAATAAATAAATAAATTTATGTATTAACTTCCTTGAGTATAAAAACAACCCAGACATGATAGTTTTAGTGTCTTAAAGATGAAGAAATTAAGATCATAAACCTCAGAGACTTACTGAGAATAATAGATTTGCTCCAAATTGTCCAGCTAGTGTGTGACAGGTTTGGCTTTTGTGCTCAAATTTTTGAACTACATTTTCTTTCAGTACACAAGGTTGTGACTGTAACAAAGGAGTGCACAAAGAATCCTGGTGGAGTTCTCTAAAACGTTGAGAGCAAAGCCCACCCCTCTCTGTCTTTGTAGGTTGGACAACACAGGCAAGCACACTGGTCCTCCTGCTGGCGCTTCTGGCTGACACTTCCTCTTTTGTGCTCTGCTTTGTAGATGACTTCAGAGTGACTGGTCCTTCCCATGCTATTGTGGCTATGGTGGGGGAAGAGGCCCTACTCACCTGTCAGCACCTTCCCAAGAAGACTGCGGTGCACACGGAGGTGAGGTGGTACCACTCAGAGCCCAGCGCACCTGTAATTGCATACCGGGATGGAGGTGGGATGACTGAGGTGCAGAAGGAGGAGTACCAAGGCCGAGTCGAGTGGATAGAAGATGGCATCGCAGAGGGACGTGTGGCTCTGAAGATACACAGCATCCAGGCTTCCGACAACGGGCAATACTGGTGCCGTTTCCAAGAGGGCAACTATTATAGTGAAACAAGCTTGCTGCTCAAAGTAGCAGGTGAATATCTAGGAAAAGACGTAGGATTCTGGAGAGGAGCTTATTAACATGTGGGAAGGTTATTGCCAGTTGAAGAATTCCCTTTGAGTCGTCAAAGCCATTCCTGGTGCCCCATAGTCTACTCTGAGGCACTTGAAACAAACGGTTCTGAAATCTTTAAAACAAGCTCACTTGTGAAATATTCTTCCAAATTTAAAACTTACACAGTTGACTGTTCTTGAGGATTATTTGAAATATAAAACATATAGTTCCTAGAAACTTTGAAAGAATTATTTACCTGTTTGTAAAGCAGAGTCATGGGGGCAGGACACCTTGCATCTCTGGTTCACTCCCCAGATGGCTGCAACAGCTCAGTTTGGACCAGGCTGAAGCCAGAAACTCCATCTAGGCCTCCCACCTGAATGGCAGGAACTCAAGTACTTGAACCATCATCTACTGCTTCCCATGTGTATAAGCAGGGTGGTGGATCAGAAGCAGAGTGGCTGTGACTCAAACCCCACTGCCTCATGGAATGTGGGCATTCCAAGCAGTGGCTTAACATGCCAGCTGCAGCACCTACCCCATTCATTAGCAGTTTTTCTGAGGTAAGAGCTTGTGCCACCTAAGGTTGGTGTGCCAGAGCAAGTCGACTGCTGAGTGAGTGAGCCCAGCTCCTGCTCCTCATCTGTGTCTCAGTGGAAGCAGTTGTTCCTTATCCCCCTTGGGGACTTCAAAAAGTCCATGGAAGTGGAATTAAAAGCTTAATTTATTTTGGTGGAAAATTTTTGAAATCTATGCATGGTAATCTCACGATAGGCATTTTCTGTGAACTTTCTGGAGAGTCCTTCTGTTTGGGGTGACTGAGGTGTGAGAACTTTGCTTTGTCAATGCCCTGGTCAGAGAGCCAGTGATGAGGCTGAAGAGGTTAACACTGTGCTCTCACAGAGATGTTCGTGCTCCACCATTCAACAAACGGGGCACTTGCAGGAGGTGTAGGGACACCCTGTGAATGGCAGGTTCTAAAGAATGCTGTTGTATTCTCCCATTCTCTGCTTCACACCCCAAATGTGGCCTAGATCTACCATGGCTAAGCCCAGGAGCCTGGAACTCTGTCCCTATCTCTCACATTGGCTCAGGGGCACAAGTCCTTGGGATGTCTTCCGGGTGCATTTGCAGAGAACTGGAACAGCTGGGACTTGAACTGGTGCTCACACTGGATGCTGGCATTGCAGGTGGCAGCTTAACGTGCTACACCACAACACCAGCCCCCAACTTTCCTGTTAATACTGCTTTTGCTGTATTTTACAGGTTTTGGTACTTTGTGAAAATATAGTTCCCTTTGAGTTTGGGAAGTGTAGTGTAGGACAGAGAAAGAACTTCATGGCTCTGTAAGTTATCCTAAAGTAGGATTTCTCAAAGCTACTCTTGCCATTGAAGGGGATATCTAGACACAAGGAACCCTGCATGGAACTTGCATTCCACACACTGCAGTTTATGTCTATCCCAAGGTCACTACCACCAACCTCCCCCCACAAAAAAAGCAGAGAGAGAGGAGATTAATTCTCTTTCAGGTGATTTGTGACTTTATCTTTAATATTGTTATTAAATATAAACAATTTCATATTGTTTAAATTAGATCATATTATCATCTGAAATGTCAAAAAGAAGTGCCTGATACAAATAATATTAAGATTAAAAGGCAGGGTTAGTGGCATCAAAGAATTCATGGGTCAGTGATGACACATCTTTGTTTGCTGTATTAAAGAAAGAAGTAAAATGTTATTGTATCTCCTGTCTCCTATTCCCCTGTCTGCATCTGAAGAAGCATGCACTCAGATGCTGAACTTAAAAGATACTATAAGGGCTGGCACTGTAGCATAGAGGGTAAAGCTGCTCCTGTAGTGCAGGCATCCCATGTGGGCACTGGTTCGAGTCCCAGCTGCTCCACTTCCAATCCAGCTCTCTGCTGTGACCTGGGAAATCAGTAGAAGGTGGCCCAAGTCCTTGGGCCCCTGAGCCCATATGGGGGACCTGAAAGAAGCTCCTGGCTTTGGACCAGCCGAGCTCTGGCTGGCTATTTGGGGGAGTGAACTAGCAGATGGAAGTCTTTCTCTCTGCCTCTGTAACTTTACCTTTTAAATAAATAAATAAATCTTTTTTAAAAAAGAAAAGATACTGACTGGAGAATGAAGGAAGTGGACCTGAACTCTAGATCTGATGAGAAGAACGCCTTAGACCACCTTCTACTTCCCTGGCCCCTGAGCGCCCACCCTCTCCCGTGGGCAGCATCACTGGGATCCCACTGTATGTGATTTGTGCTGCCATCATTTGGGGCTCAAGGCTGTGACTTCTCTCCACAGGCCTGGGGTCGGCCCCACGGATCCACATGGAGTGGCCTGTGGGGGGTGGAGTGCAGCTTGTGTGCACTGCAAAGGGCTGGTTCCCGGAGCCGCAGGTGCGCTGGGAGGATGGCCAGGGAGAGCAGCTGCTGTCTGTCTCCGAGCATCACATCCAAGATGAACATGGTCTGTTCTACGTGGAAGCCACCCTTGTGGTCAGGGATGCCTCCGCAGAGACCGTGTCCTGCCTCATCCACAACCCTGTCCTCAGCCAGGACAAGGCGTCTGTCATCGCCCTCCCAGGTCAGTGCTCCGCCCTGGGACCAGCTTGCTCAGGGAGCCATGGCGCCTGTGTTTCTGGTCAGGACAAATCTCACGTTTAGTAATCTCTATTAAAACCTATAAAACATTTATAATTGGAATAGATGCACTGTATTTTGACTAAATAACTGTTGAAAGTACTGCAGTTATTTTCAAATTCTACCTTGTTTCTGCATTGATTTTTTAACCGCAAGTATTCTTAGGAAAACAAAACTATATTCCTTCAACTGAATTTTTTTCCTATGCTGCATTCTGCCAATTAGGCCTAGGGACCTATCAGACAAAAATAAGCAAGGTGGAGAAAACTACTTACGTAGCATCTTAATAGTGTTCTCACTTATAAAACAACAAGAACAACAAAAACCAAAGAAAACCCAATAAAATGATATAGTGTTAAATTTCTCATGTCACTATAAAAATAACAAAAATATTTTCAAATAATTTTACTGGCTTAATCCTATTGATAAATTATTTAATGATAAAGATCATATCTATCTATATAGCTATAAATAGATATTTTGAATCACATAGGTTATTGACTTTGAATCACAAAACTGGATTAAGATTTTTGAGGCTGTATTTATTATTCTGATTCATGTAAATGAGAAAAGAAAAATTAAATGTTATGTGTTGATGTTAAAAGAAGACATATATATTTATAAAATATTAACTATTAACATTTAATTTTTCTTTACTCATTTACATGAATCAGACTAATATATTTGTGAATATATATATATATATACATACATGAGCTTATAATGTCTCAGTTTGGAATTACAAATGTGAAGTTTATGTCCTCATATTTTTATATTTTCTGAGTATTTACAAAATTAATGTGTATGCTTTTTATAACTGGTAGTTAAATATCTGCAGAAACAAACAGAATTATTGGGTGATAATACTGAGAGCATTTTTTTGTTGTTCAGAAAAAAGGAAAACTAGCAGGAATACTAGATGATCTGTGGTAAAAAAAATCAACATTTTTCATCATTTCACATTGCATATTGAACTCTCCAATGAAACGTAGAACTTGCTTTGTTTCATTTTACTGTACTTGATTTATTTTATCTTTTTAGATAACTTTTCTCCTTTCTTTCAGACCAATTTCCTCAATATGTTATTCTCATTCTTTTTCCAGAGAAACTCCAGTCTGAGATGGGTGAGTAGGACCTGCCCCTCCCCCCATGCCTGGTGAGCCTTGTGGACACACAGCTTGTGGCACCAGGCTGAGACCCTGTAACCCAAATGGGAAACCAAGGCATGGATTCAACAAGTCTTAGGCTCCGTTCATATTGGTGGGACTGGCCAAGTGCAGGCTACCACGGTCTCCTTTAGGGCCTTTCCCACTGTGTATCTGCCAGGGGGGTTCCAGCGAGCCTCAGATGGACACCTAGATGACACAGACACCACCTCTGCTCCGTGTAGGAGACGAAAGAGCTGCCTTCTGAGTGTTTGGCAATGGCACCTGGCAGTTGGCCAGCCCTGGGGGCCATTTTCAAACTTTCCTAGAGTGAGAAAGGGCGGTGTCTTCATCATAATTGGAGGTCACTGCCTCCACTCTCTAACCCTGCCATGGGTTTTGCACCTGCTCCTCATCCCAGTAGATCCCCGAATTCATCACTACAGAGAGGAGGCTGTTACTTTCTTTCCCAGGTGCCACCTGGAACCCTATGACTGGGGTGATAACTTTCTTGCATTTTTTTAAACTTTATGGTTGGGCTGTTGCTCTTATTTTATTGTAGTGCAGTTAAGTGGTTTAAAAAATAACTTGTTGTAACCTCTTTCATTTTCTGTTTTCCCACCTTACACGCCTTACTCCTGTCCAAGGTCTCTTCTACCAGCCCATGGTGGCTGCTTCTGCCCCAGTGCATATGAACCTGGGTCACTCATTTCCTTCTCCCATAAATGCCCACCCACCCTCCATCGAGACACCTGTCACAGGAATGTGTGTGCATTTGTGTGTGTGCCCCCACGTGTGTGTCAGTAGAGCTTAAGTATACCTTTCCTTTCAGTCTGTGTGAGAGTTATTGAGGAAGATCAGGGTAACACACCCTGATTTCTGTTAGATTCTGGAGTGAAACATTTGACCCCATCAGACCATAAAGATAAGGAATGGGCCTTAGGTCAAAGGTAACTCCATATTCTGGGGACAGACAGGTGCCTGTGAGCCCTATCCGTCTAAGGCAGCTCGTCTTCTGCCTGTTCTGACAGAAACCTTAACCCATGGAGCTTGTTAGTTACAGATCAGGACTTCAATTTGGTGTTTGGAGTAGGTTGACCCAACTGTTGTCCCACAGTGAGATTTGAGGTAAAGAATCATCCCTGAGGCCAGCACCGTGGCTCACTAGGCTAATCCTCCGCCCACGGCGCTGGAACCCCGAGTTCTAGTCCCGGTTGGGGCGCCGGATTTTGTCCTGGTTGCTCCTCTTCCAGTCCAGCTCTCTGCTGTGGTCTGGGAATGCAGTGGAGGATGGCCCAAGTGCTTGGGCCCTGTACCCACATGGGAGACCAGGAGGAAGCACCTGGCTCCTGGCTTCGGATCGGCGCAGCGTGCCAGCCGCAACACGCCAGCCATAGCGGCCATTTGGGGGTGAACCAGTGGAAGGAAGACCTTTCTCTCTGTCTCTCTCTCTCACTGTCTAACTCTGCCTGTCAAAAAAAAAATAAATAAAAAGAATCATCCCTGATTTCTCTGAGCCACCTCCACATGCCCATTGTAAACCAGGGACACAAAATGCAATCCCTGTCAGGTTCTTCCCAAATCATGCTCACTTCTGGGAACACAGACAAGGTGGAAAATTTGAGCTTCATTTTGCCCACTGTCAGGCTGGGGGAGAAGGGCTGAGCCCCAGGAGCTTGGAGGGTGGTGTGCTGAATGGCTGAAGGGCCCAGGTGCTCTGTGGCTGTCTCTGTGCTTTTGCCATGAATTAGAGGCCAAGAGAAAGGACCCACACACGAGGTTGCTGCAAACCCAGCCTGCTCACAGGTCCTGAGACTAAAACTCCAGTTCCTACTCTGGCAAAATATGCTATTGGTTTGTAAAAAACAGTGACTGGTTACTTGAAATATTATGTTCCAAGCAATATGCCAAGTGCTTTGTAAGAATTGTTTCATTTTTTCTTATAGTTATAAAGGTTAACAGATTTATCCTCATTTTCTATTTAGGAAGCAATCTTAGAGGCGTGTGTGGTTTGCTGAAAACTGTAAGAAATTCTGGTGTTTTCCTTTATAATCATTGTCTATCTAACCTAAGAGTGCAAGTTCTTGGTCACCACAGTTTTGGCAACCCACTAGTCTCTATTTTTCCCTTCTTTAAAATGAACAGATTGAACTTAAGTTGCAAGATAGTGCCCAGTTCTACTACACTGGATGTAAGGTGAATCAACTTGGCATTCAGTGATGAGAGCACGTCACTGAAGGTGCTGATTGACAGCACAGGGAGGGTAGGATGACAAGACTGTCCGGTTTCAGGGGATTAGCACACAATTCAGTGCACTTCACACGCCAGATGTGATTTAATTTTCAAGTGAGTATTCAGAAGGATTTCAGGAACATACATCCAATATTAAAAAACCAGACAATAAATCTGAGCACTAATGGTGTGAAAGGCTGGATGCTAAAATTTATAGGAAAAGGAGATTATATACAGCTCCCCAGGTGATCATATTTGTATAGAATACCAATTATTAATATTAAGATATAATGATTTACCTAGAACTTTAAACTTTGAATTCAGGAGAAATGGGAGCTTTGTATATCTATAATACTCCCAATTAACTGAATTCCATATTTATATTTTGCTTCCTTTAGTTCCCATTAAAACCAACATTAGCTCTTTTTTTTTTTTGACTGGCAGAGTTAGACAGTGAGAGAGAGAGAGACAGAGAGAAAGGTCTTCCTTCTGTTGGTTCACCCCCCAAATGGCTGCTACAGCCAGCGCGCTGCGCCAATCCAAAGCCAGGGACTGGAACCTGGGGTGCCGGTGCCGCAGGCGGAGGATTAGCCTAGTGAGCCGTGGCACTGGCCTAACATTTGCTCTTAATTACCCATGTCTAGTAGGGTAAACTGGTTTGAGATTTGATATGTGCCACAGGTCACAGACAAGGGGAAAAATCCTCCTAACAATGACAGAGAAGAAGAAATGGCCTTTTCCATTAAGTAATTTGAGATTTATGGGTGAAAAAATAGTAGCAAACTATTGCTCAGTTTATTTTTTTCGGATTCTTACCCTTGTCTTCGGATTTCAACAAATATACATGGGATGATGATAATATTGCTTTTGGTAAATTTTAAAAGATAAAGCAAAAACATATTGGAAATAACTGGAGTCACATTTTAGATAGACTAGAAGGGAATAATCTGAATGCTAAAATTGTGTTGACAGTGAATTTCTTCTCTAGAAATACGCTTTGCAGATTTTGACTATGATATAATAAGGACGTTATGGTTTTGGCCATTGATTTCTGTGCAGAGAATCTGAAACTGTATGCCCGTATTTCTATTGTAAGTGGTCTCAGCATGTATTAAACCATCTTTACATTTGTCAGAAAATGACAACCTTCGAATTATAATAGAGCAAAGTTGGCAGGGCATGGCCTGTGGGAATTGAAATTGTTATACAGCTGTGGTCCAGGAAAGCCCTCAGTGAAGATCTTGTCCATACTGGTAGAACTTGGATTCATGGTTGTACCGCATTCTGCGTTCTGTCAAGAGCACCAATTCTTCCTCTTAAGGTTTTACTCTAAATTATGTGAGGACGTTGTATCTGGTATGTGTCTTTAAATTCACATACATATAACCTTGGCTGGACTGGACTTACGAGGTACCAGAAATACTAACATGAGGAAGATTTCTTCAATTATCTTACTAAAAATCCACAAGAGACCCATTTACAACTCCTTCCCAATTATCAAGTTTAAAGCATTTGCATCTTGCCCATACTCCTCTGGTCACATTGTATGGTGATCCAAGGGCTTTATCTTGGTCATTTTGTTTAATCTCACAGCAACTGAATGATTTTGGCAATAATATGACATCTTTATGGTTTTTTTTTTTTTTTTTTTTTTTTTTTTTTTTTTTTTTTTTGACAGGCAGAGTGGACAGTGAGAGAGACAGAGAGAAAGGTCTTCCTTTTGCCGTTGGTTCACCCTCCAATGGCTGCCGCGGCTGGCGCGCTGCGGCCAGCGCACCGCGCTGATCCGATGGCAGGAGCCAGGAGCCAGGTGCTTTTCCTGGTCTCCCATGGGGTGCAGGGCCCAAGCACCTGGGCCATCCTCCACTGCACTCCCGGGCCACAGCAGAGGGCTGGCCTGGAAGAGGGGCAACCGGGACAGAATCCGGCGCCCCGACCGGGACTAGAACCCGGTGTGCCGGCGCCGCTAGGCGGAGGATTAGCCTAGTGAGCCGCGGCGCCGGCCGACATCTTTATAGTTTAAGAAAGTGAGAGACATATTAAGAAATAGTTTAATATCATCCAGATTTGAAGTGATAGTGTTCATTTTATCCTGTGATGTTTAATGATGGAATCATTTTATTATTGATCCGTAAACTGAATAAATTACAGGCAGGGGTGAGTGGTGGTTCAATCAGTGATTGGGATTGGCACACATCATGAGATGGCTTTTCCTTGGACAAGAATGACCTCTATACTGAGTCTGTGAAACCCTCATCTTTTCAAAAGCCAGCCTTGGACATCACACGGGGGTGTTCTTGAATACTGGAGATGTCGGTGCAGGTGGCAGCATTTACTCCACTTTTATTCTTTCCTTTGTGTTTTGTCTTTGTATTTACCAGCTTCCCTAACAGTGATTGGGCCTTCCCATCCCATCCTTGTCAGGGTGGGAGAAGATGTGGAGTTAACCTGTTACCTGTCCCCCAAGGTGAATGCACAGAACATGGAGGTGAGGTGGGTCCGATCCCACTGTTACCCAGCTGTTCAAGTGTATGTGGACGGGGACCATGTGGCTGGAGAGCAGATGGTGGAATACAGAGGGAGGACTGCTCTGGTGGGTGATGCGATCCACGAGGGGAGACTGACACTGCAGATACATGGTGCCAGGACTTCAGATGATGGGCAGTACCGGTGCCTTTTTGAAATTGATGATGTCTACCAGGAGGCCAGCATGGATCTGAAGGTGGTAGGTAAGGATTCTAGACATGTGTCCTGGGTTCAACACCTATTCCTAACATATTGACATGCTAACTCCTAGGACATTTCTCTGGCATTTGAAATTTTCTTATCAAATGTGTATTGAATCCTCTGGTGCCCAGAACTGTCACAGACACTTAAAGATCACAAGCTTAAATGGACCAAAGTTAATTCTTTGAGTATAGAACTTGTATTCTTTTCAATCTGTCCATAAAGTAACCATATGTTTAGGGACATCTACTCCCTAATTTTACACAGAACTCATTATTTCTCATTTTGTTATTAAATTTCTGAAAAATGCGATTATCAGGAAGTGTAATAATTTGTAGACAAAAGTAGATCTATCATGGAAACAAAAATGAAGATTGGCATGCATGCCAGGGATGGAGAAGATGAAACCACTTCCCGCCTCACTGCTGATATTTGTGAGAATTGATTTTCCAGGGATAGCAAATGCTGTTGAAGACAGGCCAAAATCCTGGATGTTACACAAGTTCCTCCCATGCATTCTGAATCTAAATTAGAAAGCACACTTAGCAAGTATCCATAGGAGGACACATCAAGAAGTAAATGGGCTCCGTTGTTTTCTGCCATTGGACGTAGATACTTTTAAGAGTTTGAGAGAACACTCTTACTATGTTTTATCTTGCACATGTGATCCATGCCTTGGTAAAGTTATTTTGTTCTCGGGGACAGAAGAAAAAGGTTTGGTATGGAATTGTGTTTTACTTATTAATCTACCCGAGGGTGATTTGGCAAAGCAACAACAACAACAACACCCAAACAGAAATTACACACAAGACAAGACATGCTCCAGCTGCTTTCGTCTGAGTGGAGCGGATTGCCCCTTAAGATCTGCTGTCTCCCGCAAGCCCTCTGAGTCCCCTCCTCCCTCCCAGGGAGTCACTGACTGTAGATCTGAGATCTCTCTTCCCCAGGAGTGGGCTCTTCCCCACTGATCACCATGGAAGGACTGAAGGATGGAGACATGCAGCTGATGTGCACTTCGGACGGGTGGTTCCCACAGCCCCTTGTGCAGTGGATGGACAGACAGGGAGAGGCAATGCCGTCGTTTTCTGAGGCCCTGAGTCAAGACAGCCGTGGGCTGTTCCATGTGGAGACGGCTTTATTGGTGGCAAGGAGCTCCATTGTGAACGTGACTTGTTCCATCAGCAACCCCCTTTTGGGTGAGAGGAAAACAGCATCCTTTTCTTTCTCAGGTGGGTGATGCCATTTATTTCTGCTAAGTTTGGGAAATAATTGTCAAGACCAACCCAGACTTATTTGTTTTATTACTTCTCATGAAACACCTGCTATCTCTCGCAAATCTGATCTTTAGGAGATCCACTCCTCCGAGTTTCTCCCTCACACACCCGCCAAGATCCCTAAAGTTAGGCTTATTACTGGGTATACACTAAGTTCCATTTTACTGTATCTGAAAAATCCCTTCTTCTATTGTGAAAATAAATAGCACTTTGCTTGTGTTTTCCCCTCATGGTGAGTTTTCTTGCAGATCAGAAATCAATTTTCCAGGAAGGAACACTTGGTTAGGATACCCACATCACTTATTGGAGTGCCTGGGGTCAAGTCCTGGCTCCACTTCCAATTCCAGCTTCCTGTTAATGTG
Source organism: Oryctolagus cuniculus (assembly GCF_964237555.1). NCBI lineage: Eukaryota > Metazoa > Chordata > Mammalia > Lagomorpha > Leporidae > Oryctolagus > Oryctolagus cuniculus. The sequence goes on from NC_091436.1 coordinate 136,527,893, forward strand.
CATCCTTGAGGCAACAGGTGGTGGCTCATATACCTGGGAGTGAGTGTTGGAGTTCCCAGCTCCCAGCAGTAGCTGTTATGGGCATTTGGAGAACGAACCAGTAGGTGGGAGATCTCTGTGCCTCTCTGCCTTTTGAATACATAAAGTAGACAAATTTTAAAAGTTTTTGGAAAAAAAAACCCAATTTTCCTTATTGCCTGTTCATGGTTGTGGACTGTGCGATTTTATCCTTTTGCACTTCAGCTATTCCAGGGATGGTGTGATGTAGTTGGGAAAGATAGGGGGAAACATTTGTGGGTGTTGCATGTGTGTTTCTGAGAGGAGTAAGCACTAAAGCAAGACACAAACGTGTTCTCTCCTCAGCATCCATGGAGCAGGCAGGAGTGGACCAAGTGCCTCCTCAAGAGGCCCAATTCTCATCTCCTCTCCAGGCAGGGAGCCACTCAGATGAAAAGAATAATCTCGATATTCTCCCATTTCATTAATGGGGCTCTGGGGTTTCCATTTCAGAGTCCAGGATGAATTTGTTGTGGATCATACTGCTTATGTTGGGATTGCTTCTTGTTGTGGCTGTAGGCCTGAGTAGGAGGAAGAGCCGTAAGAAAGGTAAGTTAGAAGAGTGGCAGGGTGCAGTATACTTGGTGATGGGAAGCTCACTACTCCCTCTTGCCGGCCTCTCTTTTCAGCCATCACACATAACAGACACTCAGTAAATATTTAGTAATTAGCAAGACATCAAAATCTATGGTTTCCATTTACGTAATTGAGGATCAGTGCTGCATGAGATTGGAATTTGCAGCAGTGGTAGAAGCCAAAGGACTAAGCAGCAGCAATTTGCTTTCCTACTGTCTGTTCCCCAGTGATTTAGTAAAGGGAGAGGAAGAGGTTAGTGCACAGTTGTCCTTGTTTCCAAGCTGAAAGCTTGGAAATGCTGGCGTGGGCATTTTCATTTCATTAAGGTCTTTGTACACGTGGTGACCCCCATATTGGTGATTCCCGCTCTGCTGATAAGGACTTCTCATATATGGATAGAGAAGCTGTTTTGTGTGCTCCAGAAAGTTCTTTCACTTTAAATTTTTTGGGTCACTGAGACTTATGCTTACCTGTTGATGGCTTGAAGTTGATACTTTCTGTTATTGGGTCATTATCACAGATTTTCTTTCTTTACAGCAGATGTGATACCAGATCTAAATACAGCACATTCAAGATCGATTGATTCTGAGGAAACCACGGATATGACCCATGGACATTTGAACAGCCAGATACCCAACAGAGATCTGACTACCTGCTCCTCGTGCAGGGCCAGGAGGCACACAAGCCAGGGAGGCGGGACTGAGAGGTGGAGGGTGAGAACAGGAGGGGAAAGCTCCCCAGTGTTGTAAAGGAAGATGTTGTGAGGAAAGGCATCACCTCTGTGTCACCTGAGACTGAGGTCTATTGCAGTGGATCATTATGGAAATGAGTACTGGGAGGCCAGCATTGTGGTGCAGTGGGTTCAGCTGTAGCTTGCAATGCTGATGTCCCACATCAGAATGCTGGTTGGAGTCCTGGCTGCTCCACTTCTAATCCAGCCCCTTGCTAATGCACCTGGGAAGGCAGCAGAGCATGGCCCATGTGCCTGGGTCCCTTCCATCTACATAGGAGACCTGGTTGGAGTTCCAAACTCCTGGCGTCTGTCTGTCCCAGCCCTGGCTGTTGCAGCCATTTGGGGAATAGAACAAGGTATGAAAGATCTGTCTCTTTTTTTTCTCTTCATACGTGCACACACACATGTATACATATATCCTCCCTCTCTCCTTTTCAAATAAGTAAATAAATATATTTTTTAAAAAGGAAGTGCATACTGAGCCATCATCCATTCTCCAAATCTCTGCGTGAAAGTGGTCCATGGATCAGAACGTCCATGGGTCAGAATCTCCTTGACTAGATCTCAAACACCTCTCCTCGCACAACATGACCAACATACACCACATCTGCACCTGCCCCAAACCTTCCTGCTCTGGGGCTCTGCATTCTCTGGTATGCCGATGGAGGTTCTCCAGAGTATTTCATAGACTGAGGAGAGCCTCTTCAACAACCTTGGAATCTGGAAATCAGGGTTGCATTCTGATTCCCAGATGTATTTCTCCTGTTACCAACGGCTTGAAAGGGGCTTGCGTGATCATCAAGGAACTGAGAGTGCTTTACCCTCACTCCAGCCGCCAACATGATCCAAGGCTGAAACTGCCAGGGATATGTCCTAGTTCAAGCTCTGTGATACCCACCTACTGATCACAATCTGACATCTGATTAGCTGCACAACCTCTCTTTGCCTCAGTTTCCATATCTAGCAATCGGTTAATGATATTGCATCCCTTATGAACTTATATTTGAGACTGGCTCACAATGGATCCATGGCTCCTTCTGTCCCTCCTTGCTTGTCTGTAAATAACAGACCCACTTCGCATACCCTCTTGTGTGTGTGTGTGTGCCCCATCTCACCGGGCACAGATAAGCAGGTAACCAGTGCATGGTGAACTTAGACAGTAGCCCATATTGCAATGGGTGTGAGAATATGGAGTATATGTATTATTCTTCCACAAGTGTTTACATATTTATTTTATTTAAAAAATTTCAATTCAGTAAAATAAGTACAATTCATCATTTGGATCATTTTAAAGCGTGCAATTTAGTACTATTCCATATATTCACAATGTTGTACAACCGCCATCGTTATTTTGTTGGAGAATATCTTCATCATCCCCTAAAGGAAACTCCATACCCACTAAGCAGTTGGTCCTCAGTTGTTCTTCCCACCAGCATCTGGAAACTACCAATTTACCCTTTGTCTTTAGGAAATTTTCTATTCTGGTTATTTCACATAAATGGAATAACAAATGTGTAACAGGTTTGCTTATTGCCAATCCTAATAAAGGACTCCCACTGCTTGGAAAATGGCAAATATCATCATTGCACCAACCTCCAGAAGCAGGAGTCCATACCTTTAGGCTCACTGCATCCTGGGGTTAGATACAACCTATAGAGATATAATCCTACATAAGACACAATTCTTGTTTTAGGCATTTGACCATTCTAGTCGTCACTCAGTTTTTAAATGTCTTGTCATATTGTAATAAACTTGATTAAAATAAGATTTCCAGAGTTGTCCACCAATGAAGAATTAATGGAATAAGCCAGATGATGAATTTATGGTCATTACTTTTCCAGAAACTACAAGCTATTTGGAGACCTCTCCCTGCTTGTTAACTTACCCTCAGTTACAGATGAGGCTAATGCAGGCATTGGTATCTCTGACATTGCTACAACTCTGAATCAAACAAGACATCTACCTTCACAATGTCTTTCATTGCCCACCTCCAGAAAGGCATAATCCCATTAAAATGAGTGGAGATGTGATGGGTAGAAGAGTCTTGTAGAATAAAACATGAATTTAGGTCCCTGCAGAAGAGATTCTAAAAATGCGCTTGTGATGAAATCTTTACTTAATGTATACTAAATCGATCTTCTGTATATTAAGATAATTGAAAATTGATCTTGATGTGAATGGAATGGGAGAGGGAGCTGGAGATGGGAGGGGTGTAAGTGGGAGGGAAGTTATGGGGTGGGGGAAGCCATTGTAATCCATAAACTGTACTTTGGAAATTTACATTTGCTAAATAAAAGTTTTAAAAAAATGCGTTTGGAAATCTCATGCTGAATTTCCAAAGAGTACAACAAGAGTGAAATATTCAGGGTCCAGGCATTTAGCTTAGCAGTTAAGATGCTCATCTCTCACAAAAGAGAGGGGTTCAGTTCTCAGCTCTCATTCCTGGCTACAACTTGCTACTAATGCAGACCCTGGAAGGCAAGGGTAATGGATTAGGTAATTCCGCTCCTGCCAGCCACTCAAGAGATCTGGGTTGTGTTCCTGGATCCCACTTCAAGCCTGGACTAGCCCTGGCTATTTCAGGTCTTTGGGGGAGTGATCTTTTTTTCTCTCTCTCTTTCCCCTGCCTCTTAAATAATGATAGATAAATAATTTTATTTTTAAAAAGTAAAATATCTTAAATGAACCCATTATTGTCTCTGTTCTATATTATAGTTTCACTCCCATTTGTTGTTGTGACACCTGTGTACAAGAGTCTGTTGTCCAGAAATCCCTCCTTACCACATTAATTTGATTAACCTATTAATTTTTCCCACCATTCATTAACCCCTCTTCTGCCTTTATCACCTCTGTGTAAGCCCTCTCTTTACTTTAAGTGGAAGTTAGGATTCAGGGCTCTGTATTGATTCTTCCCGGGTACAAATACTGTATTCAATACCACTTAGTGACTATGCATAGAGAAATTTCAGCAAGAGGCTACACCTTCTCAGAATTTAGCTTAAAGATCTGTCAGTAGTGTAGAAAAATCTAAGTGTATCTTTTCTATTATCCACAAAGCAGCATTCATTTGACAACAGAAGCTCATATATCATATCATTGAAGGTATAACCTTGGTGCTAAGTAGCTGGTGAAGGCTTGGATGCAGTAAAGACCAATAGAAATCCATACAGTGGAAAGAATATGGTCAAAAAGAAAAGTTGTAATATTTGCAGTGACTCTTTATCCATAAGGATATGGTCGTTTCTTCATTCCTACTTAGCTATTTTCTCTCTGAAAATATAAACTGCAATACAAATTCCTTTGCCATTCACATTCTCACAAAGGATGCAATTTTGGACTTATTAAACAGTGGGAATTTGCTAAAGAAAATGGCTCACTCCACTCAGAAGACTTGATTTATGGTTTTGTATTGGACTTTGCCCCTTGGCAGACTCTAACATTAGAAGGCCATGGAGCACTGGTAACTGAAGAACACACAAGCCGAGCTATTACATTTCAATGGAGTTTAGCAGATTTCTGTTTATTTCCAATGGTGGTATCATGTATTGAGAATTCATTGAAATGTGACCTTTCCATTACAACATCAACCTCCTCCACATCTAACAGCAAAAAAAGAAGATATATATTTTCATTTTATAACTATTTATTTATATAAAAGGAACAGATTTTAGATATTATTATATGTACAGTTTTAATAGCATAATGATACTTTCCACCCTATCCTCCCTCCCTGCCTCATTCCCATCCTCCCTCCCCCTGGTTTTCTTTTAAATTTCACAATGACATAGTTTTAATACAGTTTATAATCACAAGCTTAACCCTCCACTAAATAAAGAACTCAACAAGTAGTCAGTAGAAAAACCACTGTTCCTCAAGAGTATAGACAAGGGCTAGAAACAATCAAATCTCAAAATGTCAATTTTGCTCATATACATGGTATTTTTAATGTAATTAAATGTATTTGCATAAACACATACTAAGCAACGGTTTAAGACTCGTATACTTATTTGGCGTTATCTGTAACAAACCTTGCTGTCCACAAAGACACTGCTGTTCCCCATTGAGAACTGTACAGGAAATCCCCCCTGGATTTTTTCCAGTTTCCCTGTTTCTCTTCCTGCCTCTTCCTCTTTGAAAGGGGTTGAAATGGACCTACTCCACCCAGAACAGCTTTTTGGAAAACACACTTGTAAGAAGCTTGAGTAGAAGCAGTCGGGGTACCTGTGGGCTGACACTTTATTTCTTATGGAGATAATAGAGTGTTAGTTTCCTGAGGGACATCTGTATCAGAGTTCCTTAAGTGAGTTACTGATGTCTCTGCAGAAGAACTGGGAACATTTTCAGTCTGACCCGAAGCTGAGCAGACGGTCATAGATGTGCCAGCACCTTGCAGGCTAAAATAAGGCTGGAATTTCCCACAGAAATTGATGCCAGTGTAGGAATAGATGTGGGACCCATCCACCATGTTGTAAAAGGACAAATCCCCAGCCTCCCAGTCCAGGAAAACTCCTATCCTCTCAGGGTAACTTCTTAGTGACAGAGACTCTGGCTTGGAGGTGAGGGTCGTGACCTTTCCTTCCTTGTAGGCCACCAACCAGAAATTCTTCTCTGTATTTTCCACAAACCACCCTGTTCTATTCACTGTTTCAGGGCAAATACCCAGAGCCCATCGAGCTCCGTGTCCCATTTCTTTCTCCCCAAGTACTTTTACTTCCCAATAGTATCTCCCTGTGGCAAAGCAATTCTGACCCACAGCACTGAAGATGGTTCCAGACCCTCCTGTCCCCTGTGTTTTTGAAGCATCAGAGTTCTGAACAACATTCTTTTCCAAAGAAACACGTTTTCCATCCCCAGATATGGTGAGGCTACGGTGAGCTGTGTTTTTATCCAGAGAAACATCCACTGCAGGGGTGGGGAAAACAAGGAAGAAAAGATCAGTCAGTCAGGGAGGCTTGTTGGCCCTAAGAAAGATGGAAACGCGGTGTAAGGACAAAGGAAGGAAATAGGACAAAGACAACGAAAGGTAGGCAAGACAACCTGTGTTCTGTTCTAGGAGACACATGAGGAAGTGGAAGTCCAGAGCTGGACAGGACTTCAGGTAACCGTCTGTTCCAGAATCCAGTCAGGATGACTGCTTTTGACAATCCTCAGTGTCGTGTATTTTAGGATGAGGTCTTCCACCCTTCTGTAAATAGCCTGTTATTTTTTTTTCTTTCTCTTAAGAGTTAAGTCTTGTCATCTTCTCAGTCACTGTGTGCTTGCCTACATTTAAGCCTATTCAGTATCATTTTTCTATGGGTTTATATAGTGACCAAATCATTTATTTCTCATGTACTCCTATTATATTTTTCTAATTGTGATTCAACAAGCTCTTTCCTGAGTCAGGCTGGTTATACAATAAACTTCCTTCTGACTGAAGCATTCTTCCAATGTTGTTCATGTGAAGAAATCCATGAATTTGCTGAAGTGCCAGCTTAAATAATAATTCCGTTTAGGAAACCCTTTAATCCACTTTTTTTATTCTTGATAATCTCTTATTCCTTCAAAATATGTATCACAATTTATATGAATATTTTCCTATTAAGCCAGAGATCAGGATATATTTATTTACTTGGCACTGAATAAATAGTTATATAAAGATGCTCCTTGACTTACAGTGGGTCTAATAAGCCTGTTGTAAATTGACAATACCAAGTTGAAAATGTCCTTCATACACCTATTCTACCTAACATCCTAGAAAAGATTACCTGAAAAAAATAGATTACCTGGTACCATCTGAAATGTAGCCAGATCCCTTAGATTCATTTATAGTTGGGCAGAATCATCTAACATAAAGCCTATTTTACAACAATGTATTGAAAATTTCATGTAATTTATTGATAATATAATGGGAGGCAAAATAAAAACACAATATCAAAAAATGCTATCAACACAGCACCCTGCAGAGCATCCAGTGGTTTATCCTGGATAGTGTTTGCCTGGATGATCAGGAGCTGCAACTCACTGCTACTGCCCAGTGATATGAAACAGTACTGTGTTGAGATGGATGTTTGGCAAATCAGCTTAAGCAAACACTTGGGATGCCCACATTGCATTTTAGATTGCCTGATTTTACTCCCAACTATGCTGTTTCTGATCCAGTTTCCAGCTAATGTGCAACCTGAGAGGCAGCAGTTAATGAACCAAGTGCTTGAGTCCTTGCCACCTATGTGGGAGATCTGGGTGAAGTTATGGGCTCTTGGCTTTTGCCTGGCCCAAGCCCAGCAGTTGTGTGGAAATTTGGCAAATGAGCCAGCAACTTAAATATTCTCCCTCTGTCTTTCTCTCTCTCTGCCTCTATGGCTCTGTCTCTCTGTCTCTTTCTGTCAATGTCTATCTGACTTTCAAATAAAAGGAAAATAAATAAATAGAAAAATATTTAAGAATAGCATCATGATATACATTGACAAGGAAAAGATCAAAATTCAAATTTGAAGTAATGTTTCTACTAAATGCAAATTGCTTTTTTACCATTTTAAAGTTGAAAGGCTGTAAGTCAGAGACCGTCCATGCATGCTGTTTGAATACATGGTCTCAGGACAGAAAGGAAGCCATTGAGACTTAGAATGAAGGCCATGAGAGGACTTCTCAGGAGTGCTTCTCATTTGTATAGAAGAGGTTGAGTGGAACAAGGTAATAACTCACCTGCTTCGAAATTTTTCTTTCTCCAGTCTAAAAAGAAAATAAACTCTATGGTAAAACATGCCAAGAACATATTTTGTGAGCTAATGGGATATTCCTTTGCCACCCACCCCACATTGGTTTCAAAATAAAATCTCTAGAAGATGCCGTGTCTCTGGACAATGGTCTGCTATCTCACAAGATCCTGGGTCAGCTGAAGCCACAGACAGCATCAGATTTACTCACCAGCATATAAATTTGCTTTTTTCCAGTCTGAAATAAAAGAAAAGAATTAGATGCTTCCATTCATGGTGCCCTCACTGCAGAGAATGAAATGTACTGTGACTATATGAAATCTGAGGTTTCTGAAAGTGTTGTTTCTGTGGTCTGTCTCTTAATGATAATTCTAGTGTATTTGTGTTCTTTTACATATTCTGGTCTACTGACATTTTTAGCATTCCACCAATCTAAGGGTCTGGTCCTTTGAGAAGAGGGTGCAGGTGTGAAGGTGGGGCTGTATGTTGAAGCCTAAATATTATGTGTTGCCCTGACATCTTTGGGATCACATTGCTTCAAGTGACAAAGGTTCCCCTGCTCCCCACCAGATAGGAAAGCTCCCTCCCCTGCTCAAACCCCTATACTCAACCCAGCTGAGCCCCTCCTGGTTCTCAAGCTAATGGGCATCATTTCCATGCCAGCATGCAAATTTATTCAAGCAAGCTAAGCCGCATTACTTCCTCAGAAAATAGTGAGCACCTCCTCTTCTTGTTGCTACAGTTTGCCTCTTACCTCCCTTCATGGTTCACTTAACTCTCTTGGGCAACTCCTCTGTGGTCCTGTGTAATGTACAGTGTCCCCTTCCCCCAGGCCATGAGTACATGTAACTGATACACTGCTCTCAGTTCCATCTGTCCTGTATAGATGTCATGTGTTTCACCATCTTAGGCAATTTAGGGTGGAAGATCCCTTTCACCAAAAACGGTGAATAGAAGGTGATCAGAACAGAGGGACAGGGGCCCATAGTGTGGCTCAGTGGATTAAGCCATCACTTGCAATACCAGAATCCTGTATCAGAGGACTGGTTTGAGCTCCAGCTGCTCCACTTCTGATGCACTCCCTGCTAATCCTCCTGGGAAAGTAGTGGAAGATATCTGAAGTACTTGGGCCCCTGCCATCTGCATGGGAGACATGGATGGAGTTCTGGGCACCTGGCTTTGGCCTGACCCAACCCTAGTTGATGTGTCCATTGGTGAGTGGATCAAGGGATAGAATATTTTTCTCTCTGTGTGTATTTCTCTTTTTATACTTCTGCCTTTCAAATAAATAAATGATTTTTTTTAAAAAAAGGACAGAGGGACAGATGAGATGAATGGCTTAACCATAACACCAGTGGAACTCACCATGCTGATACAGTTCCTTCCTTGTGGCTGAAAAGAAATAATGACCTGTGAGATGCCAAGCATGGAGTAAACACTCTAATTTCTCTACAAAGCAAAGAAAAAGGAGAACTTACCAAGCTCTTTCTCCAAGTTTTCTAAAATGGAAACAAAATAACAGAATAGATTTTATATAGCAGAAAGATGAAGATGCTCCCAACAATGATGTCCCTCAGACCCACAACCAGGCCTAGGGCACACACAGCACATTTTCTAACACTGATGGACCCAGGTCTGTAAGTGCCTCTGAACTGATGGCCTCCCTCAGCAAATATAAGACAATGTTGCCCAAACTGTGGGGCTTCCCTTCCCTTCCTATATTACTGGATGCATTATTCTATTGTGAAGCAGTGGCCTTGGCTACTGGAGAAGATTTCCAAGACTGTGTGTGGTCTATATACACATCTATGGAAGGGGATAAAAGGCCTTGACACTTTGGAAGAGCAGATAATTCCAATGTCTGAGTCATTCTAGCACAAGAGAAATAAAGAGCTGTGTGTGGCTGAAAAGAAATAATGGCATGTGAGACACCAAGCATGGAGTAAGGACTCCATTTCTCTACAAGGCTAGGAAAAAGGAGACCTTATCAAGCTCTTTCTTCAATCCTAAAATGGAAAAAAACATAAGAGAAATCTAAAGTCTGTTTTTTAGTTTATAATCTAAGCCCAGATCCTAAATACTTCTAAATTTTAACTGAGTCAAAAAAATCTGTATCTTTGCTGAGAATTACTAAGATTGGTTTTTCTAACTTCATGTTTATATCAGCAAGTACTAGATTCTATTTTTTTTTCCCACAGGGGTCCTGGACTCCATGGTTTGTTGAAGGTCTTGGGATTCTAATGCAGATCTGTATATATATCTGCATGTTCCAACAGATGCCAACCCTATATCAAGCCAGTCTAACAGACCCACAAATTTATAAACCCCACCATGTATGAGTCACAGTGTACCTTTGGCTTGTCTTTCTTTTTCTTTTTCATCCTTGGCATTCTGCACTCTCTTCTTTGCTTGTTTTTTTTTCCAAGCCAGAAGCACCACAGCACCCAGGCAAATCAGAAGCATGAAGAAAGTCACAGCAAATGCTGCCCTCCAAGGCGAGGTCCTGGGGAAGAAGGACTCTGAAGCAGAGCCCTCACATGTGATTAAAAAAACACACACACCAGGCAAGCCTACCCCATCTCATCCCCAAGTACTCCCTCCTGACTCTCACCCCATCCACATAATAAGCAAGACTTTACCTGGGATAGAAATTGTTTCCACCTGTTCTTGTCCAAAGAAGGGGTTCTTCATGGAGCAGGACACTTCTCTCTTTGATCTGTCTCTAATGATGATGGATGCCTCTGTCTGGAACAATCCATCATCATCTTGGGTCTCGTCCTCAGAGAGCGATGGAAGCTTCTCTCCCCCTTCACCTTTCCATTGTATTTCAGGCTGGGGAAACCATCCCTTGCCAGTACACGTCAGCCTTATTCCTTCATCTTCCGGACCCACCATGAGGATGTGAGGGCCAGAACCAAGACCTGTGGAGAAGTCATTCAAGTGAAACCCTGCTGTTGCTTGTCCAGAAATCTCTAATGTTACACAGTAGCACCGATGTGGGGAGATGCATGAAAGACCAAGGTCTGCAGGAGATGGATGAAGGACCAAGGTCTGTGTGGGAGGAGGGGGCTGCTTCTGTTCTCCCATGACAGATATCAGTATCTGTGGTTCACAAATCATAGCAGACTTGAAGCTGTTATTAATACATCCATTGAGGCCTGTCACATACGCTCTACCCAAGCTTACTTGCAATTAGGTCACAGAAGGATAACAGAAAAGGTGCTGAGTGAAATTTGTTTATGTTGAATTGTTTCAGAAAAACACCCACATTTCCATATCTTTATTTATAAATTTCTATTCCATTTCCTGGAGTCTCAAGGAAAACTATTTGAGCTTAGAATGAGATTTCTGATAGTTCCTTCAACAATCTACCTTTGCAATTTTTTCCAAATTTTCTATCTTTGCCAGAGTACAGATAAAAAGAAGGAAGCTAGATGATGTGAGTGTCTGGAGAAGTAAAGTTGCTTCTAGTTATTTTGAAACCTTACTCCTTCTTTTCCCTGGCCAACACATTTATGTTTCTTCAGTTCATGTCAGATTGAATTTACAAATAGATTGAACATAACAGTAGCAGATTCTAGAACAACCCACTATGTCTCACAGACAGTGAGTACCCTGACTTCTAAGATTACATATTAGTGTACCTCATATCATATGGTATGTCTAGCTCAGTCTTACTTCAATATCTCAGATGTAGGACATGCATCAAGAACTTTAACTACACTATCTTTCTGGTGCTAAAAATTACAGCAGAGCTAATGTTTATTACCAGACCCTGACCTAGGGAGGATACCCTTTAGGGAAACAAAGCAATCTGGAAAATAATCCATCTCAGAATTACTCAAGGGAGCTGCCAACTCTCTTAAACAAAGGAAGTGAATGTTTGAGTGAAACTGTTCTTAAGTAAAATGGAGCAGAGTCACATTGGGAAGTAAGAGAACAGAGACAAATTAGACCTTGAACCTCCTGGGAGAATTTAACCGTTGAAGTTCCAAGTCCAACTAATAAGACAAAAGCTATACCTGTGTTGAGAAAGAAGGGATATCCATTCCTCAGCACAGAAGTGGCTATATCAAAGGTTAACAGAATGGAAGATAAGCATGGATATGTAATCAACCAGTTGCTTCTAAAGGTCAGACTTGTACCCCATTAATCAGTGGACTGATGGGGGAAGATACTGACAAATGCATGACTCCCAAGAGGGAGTTCTGAGTCTGTGAAAATCTTTTACTTCTCACTGAGAGGATGCTAGAGTAGAATCACAGTAATGTGACTGAACAGATTTTGTCACTATTTCTTTCAAGAACTAGTGGATTTGGCTTCTTATGCAAAGTACACATAAAAAAGATGGGTAACATGAGCCTACTGTAGATACCATTCTAGACAGCATCGAGAATTATTACTTTAAGACAGGTCATACAAATAAAAAAGATATCACAGTTGAAAAAAAATTTCTCTTAGCAGAGGCTAATTGTGGTATATATACATAAGGGAATACTACTCAGCTGTTAAAAAAATGAAATCCTTTTACAACAAAATGGATGCAATTGGACACTTTTGGTTTGTGAAATAAGCCAGTCTTGAAAATACAAATATCATGTTTTCCCTTATTTACAGTTATTAATATAAGAGGCCAAAAAATGTAATGTATATGAGCAATATTGAAATGTTGAGATTTGATCATTGTTATAACCCTTGTCTATACTCTTGAGGAACAATGATTTTTTTTTCTTAATACTTGTTCAATTCTTTATTAGTAGAGGGTTAAGCATGTTGTTATAAAGTATTTTGAAAGTATGTCGTTGCAAAAAGGAAAAGAAAAATAAGAAAGGAAACAAGAGGGAGGGCAGGTGTGATGGAAGGAAGAGAGGAAGTATCATTTGCTCTTAAAACTGTGTATTTGAAAGACATAAAATTTGTTACCTTTATATAAATAAAAAATAAAATTTAAAAATACAAAACTTAAAAAGTTGAGAGCATGACATTGTGAAAAAAGGGGACAGATAAATTACCATAATCACATAGAGAGTTTAAACTTCACTCTGATATCTCCACTAGAAATTAATGGAAAGTGATATATGTATAAATTGGTTAAAATTTCCCAAAATAATTACAAATGGCATAAAGATAAGCTAACATACACTGGAAAATATTTTGGATATTCCATGAAACTTTACACCAAAATAATATTTCTGTAGGCTGAAGTTTTACATGTTGAAAGCAAGATAACTTTAAAAAGGCAGAAATGAATTACACTTACACACAAGTGACTACATGGGAAAACTTACAAACATTATGTTGAGCAATAAAACAGAAACATTAAAGAGTTTGTGAAATTCAAAATCGCATGTGGTGCAGCAGGTTAAACAGCCACCTGTGACGTCATCATCCCACATGAGCTCTTGTTCAAGTCCCAGCTGATCCACTTCCGATCCATCTCCTTGCAAATATGCCTAGGAGGGCAACAGAAGATGGCCCAAGTACCTGGGCCCTGTCACTCAACCTGGAAGACTCGGATGGAGTTCCAGGTTCCTGGCTTCAGCCATGCCCAGCCCCAGCTATTGCAGCCATTGGGGAATGAACCAGTGGATGGACAATGTCTGTCTCTTCCACTCTTTCTTTGTAACTCTTTCAAATAAATTTTCACTTAAAAAAAAAAAACACAAAACTAATCTCTGAGGTTAGAAATCAGGCTAGTCATTTCCTGTGAGGAAATAGTGACTGAAAGGGGAGACACAGATTTTCCTGGCTTTTTTTTTTTCTTTAAAGATTTATTTATTTATTTATTTGAAAGGCAGAGCTAGAGAGAGGCAGAGGCAGAGAGATAAAGAGGTCTTCCATTTGCTGGTTCACTCCCCAAATGGCCACAATGGCTGGAGCTAAGCAAATCCGAAGCCAGGAGCCAGGGGCTTCTTCTGGGTCTACCATGTGAGTGCAGTGGTCCAAGCTCTTGTGACATCTTCTGCTGCTTTCTTAGGCCATAACAGAGAACTAGATTGGAAGTGGAGCAGCCGGGACTCGAATGGGTGCCCATGGGATCCCAGCATGGCAGACGGTGGCTTTATCCCCTACACCACAGCGCTGGCCCCCTGGTTCTAATTATGTTCTGTTTCCTGATCTGGGAACTAGTTTTTCAAGTTTATTTTTTGAAAATTTATGTAGTGACACATATAAAGCCAGTATTAAAATTCCAGTGTATTTTCAGAAAAAGTATCAGGACACAGGAAGGTGGAATATTTTTGGCAACATTGGTATAAAAACTTCCATAAAAAACCAAGAAGAATGAAAGATAATGTTGATAGTTCTATATGTATGTTTAAAAACTCTTCCAATTAAAGACAGCATACAATTATAAGACAAATAGAGATGAAAGGATGTTTCCAATAATTATATGATTAAAAAAGTGACTATAAATTGACAAAAAATTTCCGAAAACAGTCCCTCCATGAAGCCACACACAGTTAATTAAAGGACATAAACAGGAAAGTGAAAGAAGAAAAACACAAGTAAGACATACATGAAAAGACATTCATATCTGTCATGAGGTTAAATAAAAACAATAGGATATCACTTTTTACCTGACAAGTAAAAATGTAATAAAATATAATATTCTGTGTCATTAAGAGTGAAGAGGGGTCAGCATTGTGTTAAAGTCCTGGCTGCTTAATTTCTGATCCAGCTCCCTGATATTGTGCTTGGGAAAGCAGCAGAGGATGTCCCAGGTACTTGGGCCTCTGCAGCCATGTGGGAGACCTGGATGGAGTTTCAGGCTCCTGGCTTTGGCCTCACCTAACTGACCATTTTTGCAGACATTAGGTGAGTGAATCAGCAGATAGCAGGTTCATTCTCTCTCACTCTCACCCTTCCCAAGCCCCTCCCTGTAATTCTGCCTTTCAAATAAATAAATCAATCTTTTAAAAAAAGGGTGTGAAGAAATGTTTATTGTCATACTGTGCTATTAGGAGTATAAATTGGAGCAATTGTTGAACTATGCATTTGCTCAAACAAATTTTATGATATATTTGAAACTTGAATTGTTATGCTATGAGATGTAAACTTAATAATTTGAGAAATTTATCATACAATAACCAGTGTAAATCATTGCACAAAGATTTTTGTGAAAATATATTTAATACATGATCTTATCATGATATAACATCGAAGAGTTAATGCTAGGTAAATATTCATATAAACTATGGAGTTTTATGTAAATGGAACATTTGTACTTATTAAGATAATATTTGTATATTATCTACTATACATTGTTAAGGAGTTGCAGAGAGAACATATTGCAAGATATTTTAAGTGACAAATACTAGTATTGTTACAGAGAAGGAAATGTCTTGATTTCTTAACAGTGGTGTTAACTTTGCTTTTACAGCCATTACCTGACTTTTACTCTAGGATTACTCCTCCCTCTCCTGATTCCAACTATTGCTTCTCAGCTTTAGGCTTCACTGTTTGGTTTAGAGTAAGAACTGCATGAAGAAGACTTTTCTTTCTTTCTACATCATTGAATACATTAGTTAATTAAAGCAAGTGCATAATTTGAGTAGGAAAAAAGCATCAGTGGTCTAAAGTTCTCAAAAGAAATAGAGAGAAGCTTAAACAGAAGGACCAGCAAACTTCAGGTTCCTTTTGAAGAGTTGTATCAAGATTTATTTATTTTTTAAGATTCATTTATTTATTTGAAAGACAGAGTTACAGAAAGAGAGGGAGAAACACACACACACACACACACACAGAGAGAGAGAGAGAGAGAGAGAGAGAGAGAGGTCTTCCACCACTGGTTCACTCCCCAAATGGCCACAATAACTGGGGCTGGGAAGGGGCGAAGCCAGAAACCAGGAGCTTCTTTCAGGTCTCCCACGTGAATGCAGGAGCCCAAGAACTTGGGATGTTCTCCACTGCTTTCCCAGACACATTATCAGGGAACTGGATCAGACATAGAGCAGCCAGGACATGAACCAGTACCCACAGGGACTGCTGGTGTTATAGGTGGTAGCTTAACCCACTATGCCACAATGCCAACCTTGTATCAATACTTCAATAGTATTCATGACTTAATCTTTCTGGAGTGCATGGTGGAGTGACACCTCAAAGTCTCAGAGGATGAGCATCTTTATGCAACCCAGTGCTGTGGGATGCCTTGGACTCCAAGCATTTTTGCACAATCCTTACTCAAGGGAAGGAGGTGCAGAAAGCTCCAGTAATAACTATGACATATCTTCACTCCAGCCTGATGGCTGAGGGATCAAAGACAGATTTAATTTTTTGAAGTAAATTAGCATAAGCATTTTTGAAGACAGTTTTTTTTATTATAGATCAAGATCAACCATATAATTATACTGTTATAGAGAACAAGATATCCAGAAGGGCATAGAACAATCTTAGAGCAGAAATTATTTTGGAAGATAAAAGGGAATACGGGAGTGGAGGGGGTGGTTTGTCAGTTTGAATTTTGGACGTTTCTGAGTTGAGTTCAAGACAGCAAGAATATGATTTTGTTGTAATTAAAAATGGAACAGCACTGATGGTGACAAAATCCTTGTGGTCAATTCTGTTCTGGCTATTCCAGCTTTCTTCGCTGGTCTCTCTCTTCAGGATCCTTTCATTTCACCCCTAAATCACTCAGCTAATAGTTTTCTCTACTTCTGCTTCACTTGGCTACTGAAATCTGGTTATTTCTTTCTGATCTCAACCCTCTGTTGATAATTGTCTTCTGCAACCTCAACTCAACCCACCCTAACACAACCCTCATACTCAATTCCCCTGAATACTGCAATTAAGGGCTCTCAGCTCAGCCCCCGCTCATCACAGGAACCAAGAAGGGACCTGGTCCTTGAAATAATGGTACATTTTGAAAATTGTGATGCTTTCCTTCAAAATGCACAGGGAGAGACATGGGTGGGGAATAAATTATTTATTTTCATAGTAGATATTTATAGAAATAATTCATTTTTAAAGTTTATTTATCTGAAAGCCAGAGTGGATAGAGAGAGGGGAGAGAGAGAGAGAGGGGAGAGAGAGAGAGAGAGATTTTCATCCTCTGGTTCATTCTCCAAATGCCTGCAACAGACGGCTGAGCCAAGCTTACACCAAGAGTCAGGAATTCTATCCAGGTCTCTCAAGTGGATGGCAGAGACCCAAATAATTCAGCCATCATCTGCTGCCACCTCCCAGCATTAGCAGGAAGCTGAATTAGAAGCAGAGGTAGGACTTGGTCCCAGGCACGGAAGCTTAATCCACTGAGCATAAGGCCAATCGCTGAAGTGGCTCATCTTTAAGGTACAGCATAATACATGTGCACCCAGATCAACAGCATCTGGGGTAAAATCTAGTGTCTATAACGTTGAACAGCTTCAAGCACCTCTAATTCTGGTTTGTGCCCTATTTAACATCATCTTATCAAATCAGATATGGGTCACTCACATTTCCCTGAGTTACCTGTATTTGCAGAGAATTACTTACTTATGATCTTGAGCTCCAAAGTGGCTTCTTCAAAGTCGTTGTCTCGTTTAAAGAAACACTTGTACATCCCGTTGTCTGAGACCCGGAGACTGTGGATTCTCACGGCTACTTTGCCCTCGGAGATGTAGTCCTTCACCAGCTCTGCCCGCCCTTTGAAATCTACGAGCTGTTCCTCCACCTGCGCCATTCCGTCCCGATAGGCATACACAACCTCTGAGTACTGCGAGCGGAACCACCGCAGCTCCATGGTCTCCACATTCATGGGTGGGTCCACCTGACAGGGCAGCACGGTTTCTGAGCCTAGCTTAGCCACAATGGGCTCCGAGGGGCCGCTCACTATGAAGGAATCTGTGGAATCAACAGAACCAAATGTAAAAAGAGTGTCAGAACGACCGGGCATTTTAGAACACAGTCCCAGTAGAGGCCCACCAACATCTCATTCTCTCAAGTATAGATGGCACATATTCAGCCTGAAGGTCTGGTAGGGATCAAGGCAACAAGGGCTTCCGCTTTTGAGGAGCTTACAAACACCAGGTTAGTTTCACATGAAGCAAGTCATTTTTAAATTGCAAGAGTAGTACATTCTATGAAGCAGGTGGAAAATCACAAAGCTAGAGCTTTTACCCAGATCTTTGGCAGCATTCAGAAAATGCATTCATCATGAAGCTGAGAACTGAATGAATTAGATGGCATAGGTGAAATAATTCTACCTGGTGGCTAATTTGTCCTGATGCACAAGCGAATAAATCATTCTGGCAAAATAGAGGATTTTAGAATTAGCATAGATTTATATGAGAAGTGATTCAATTCTTCTATTCAGAAAACAAGAGAACTTCGTTATAAAAGCATAAAATATCCTCACCTGAGCCCCATATGGCCGCCTGGAGAAGCAGGATAGAGAGGAGCTCTGTTGGCATGGAGATGTGCAGGGGACTCGCCATGTTTCCCAGCGTGGGGGCGGGATGATGTGGAGGTGGGTCCTGCAAATCACTGCAGGGGTAACAAGAGTGGGACTCACGGGGCCAAAAGACTGTGGCTTCTAAGAAGCAGTCCCCTGTGTCCCTCAGACAGCCGCCAGGAAACCCGAGGAAGCCTTTGACGCACAATGTATATTTTGTGTTTCTCTTCTCCAGGTAAACAGTCAGTAGCCACCCTCCACAAGGGTACACCCTGTCTAAACTCTTCTTTTATTCAAGGAGACATTCTGTCTCTTGGGTAAGGAGGTGGAGGGGAGGCATGAGCAGCCTTGGAGAGAAAGGGCTTTAGCACAAACGTCACTCTGGGCTCCATGAAATGCCTCCCCACTCATCCCTGCATAGAGAAGGAGCAGACAGAACTCAGCCGGTCCTCCACCACCCCACACAATCCTGACCCAGATCCTCTCTCCCCTCGCTCTTGCCCATCACCCAGAAACTGCTCGCGCAACACTCACAGCTTTTAGGTTCCTCTTAGAGAGACGGAGGCATCCTGAACTTCTCAGACCCTGCTCTACGCCGGCACCAGCTTGAACTCCTCCCTACCACTCTTTACACTTCCCTTCTTTGGTGCTCAAAGGGCTCTCCTATGCCTCTTGGTCTAAGCTGCTTTGAGAATGTGGGGCCGTAGGAGTAACCTTAGGTAGCTTTCGAAAGGAATTCAGAAGTTGGAAGCAAGAAGCCTCCTACACAGAATCCCTTCAGCAACGGGCTTCTCCTTGGCCACCCTAACATATTCAAAACTGAAAGTAAAATAAAGCAAGAAAAAAGGACTTTGACCTGGTAAAGATAATAAATTTATCTTATAATTACATGCATAGAAGAGATAGAAAGGATCAGAAACAACTGATTTCTTTCTTCTGGAGAAATACTGTGTGAGCCTAGTTACTAGCGCAGGTGTTAGAACTTGACTTCCTGAGTTAACCCTGCTGAGGGGACTTATGAGCTTAAGCTTTTGAGCAAGTTATACAGTCTCTTTGCACCTCAGTTTTGCCATCTGGCAATAAGTGTCATAATACTACATGCCCTGAAACTTTTGTGTGATTATTAGGTGAAGTAGTGCACAAAGCACTAAGAGGCCAGCAACATATATCTACTTTTAGATTAATATGTGATTCTTGCACAGGTTTATGGAGTATGACGTTATTCCACACATGTATAAAATGTAAACTGACAAAAGTAGTTAACATTTATGTTTCTTTCTCTTTTCTTTATGTATGGCGGTTATGAGCTCCTCTTTATACAGTACATAATCCAGTATTGAGGAGTACAATTGCCTCACTGTGCTGTAGAACATAGAACTCATTAATTCTACCTTCATAGTTCTTTTGAAAATTTATTAATATAAAGAGAACAGATTTCATGTACTTCATGGAGACAATTCTAAGAAGATAACCTTACTTCTTAAACTCCCTCCCCCACTCAATCCACCCTTCTTTCCTTTTTTTTTTTTTTAATTCTGACTATGCCTTGGTAGCAGTTACCAAAATTGCCCCTATTTCTCCTCTAGTCACCCTTCCTAGTTTCTAGTAATCACAGTTCTAAATTCAGCTCAACTTTTTAAAGCCTCCATAGGGAGAACATACACTAATTGTCTTCATGTGATTCATTTATTATACTTAATATAATAACCTCTGATTTCACTCATTTTGCTGCAAATGTCAGGATTTCATTTTTATTTATGGCTAGGTATTTTTCATTATGTATTTATATATATTATATTTTTCATTATGTATTTATATTTTCTTTATCCACCTGTCCACTGACAGACATCTAGGTTGATTCCATTTATTAGCCATTGTGAATAGTGATGTGATGAACACAAAGCTGTATTTCTTTGATATGCTGATTTAAATTTCTTTGGATGTATATCCCAAAGTAAGATAGCTGGGTCATATAGATCTATTTTTAGTTTTCTGGGCAATCTCCCTACAATTCTCCATAACGGCTGCACTAATTCATATTCCCAACAGTCCTATAAAAGAGGGTGTCCATCAGTGGATGAATGGATGAAGAAAATGTGTTGTATACACACAATGGAATGCTATTCAGTAATAGAAGGCAGTACAGTTATTTGTAATATAAGGAATTAGAGGACATTATGTTAAGTGAGATAAGAATATTATGTTAAGTGAAGTACAGAAAGACAGTACTGCATGATCTCATTCATATGTGGAATCTGAAAATATTGATCTCACAGAAGCTGACAGAATAATCATTACCAGAGTTTAAGAGAGTATGGGGGGTGGATAAAGATTAATCAATGGGTATTAAGTTATAGTTAGGAGAAATACATAAGTACTGGTATCCTATTGCACAGTAGCATGACTATAGATAAAGATAACATATAGTATATTTTAAAAAACTAGAAGAAAGAATTTTGAATGTTTTTTACTGTGAATAAATGATAAATATTTTTAAGAGATAGATATGCATATCTTGATTTGAACATTGCACAGTATATACATGTATCAAAGTATCTCATGGTATTCATACAATGTAATATTAAACAGCGGTAAATATACAAAATGCTGATATACACAACATCACTAAATCTCAAAAATCATTTTGTTTAGCCAAAGGATCCAAATCATAAAGCATACATTTCATACAGTGTATGATTCCTTTTGTTGTTGTTTTTGAAGTTTTAGAGTAGGCAGGATTAAACCATCATAATTTGTATTAGAATACTGTTGATATGACTGGTGTGGCTGAAAATGAATGTGAGGGAAATATTCAAGAGTCAGAACTGTTTTATATTTTGATCAAGGTAGTGGTTACATTAGTGTAAGCATTTGTGAAACTTCTTTGAAGTGTACATTTCCAAACTCATGTATTCTGTATGTGGATTATATGTTAATTGATTAGATTTCTAAAAAGCTGCATGCCCCTAATGGAGACTAAAGAATATTCATTTAGGAGTTGGTGCCTTCAGCCAAACTGTTAGCAGATCAGTCCTACTATTTAGACAATTGCTTGGGTCCCTGATTATCGGTAAACCTTGTTGACATGAAGAAACACTGAGCTCAGGAAGATATGAAATGGAAAGCAAGCTCCTCTGAACACATTCTACGTCTGGGACAATCGTGTTACTCTTTCTAGTCTCCCACTGGGGGCCCTAAGTCTGTGGAACAAAGAGCCCTCCATTTCTGAACTCTGATCTTTCCCCTGCACCACTCTACAAGTGGCCTCTAATGTCAATTAGAGTATGGTAAGAAGAAATTACGCTTCTTTTGCTTTTATTCTATAATAAATAGATTTAGTAATTTGAACATTGCAAAGACCCACAAATCTGAACATCACACAGGAAGATGCTTCCTTCACTCTGAATAATGTGATTTCAGCCCTCTGCTAGTGAGAGAAGGGACCTACATTTTCAACAAGGGCACATATTCCAGGTCTTACTCTGTAGCCCAACCCAGTTCAAAGTACCCTGCAGTGAACTTTATTACTTTCTCTTTTAAAATAACTGAAGACTTCAGCAAAGTCAGGCTGCGGTTTTCTTCTTAGATTCCTTCCGGGAGCGACATTCACAAACCTGTGCATCTTGGCAGCAAGGTGTGCCCCTCTTCTCAAGACTATTTTCCCAATTCAGTGAAGTTAGAAACCTGCCAGCTCCAGACCCTGAAGCCACACCCTTGGATGCTGACTATGAGAACAACCAGGTGCAAACTGCCTACGGAGCCAGGCTTATTGGTGCACTGAGGAGACCAGAAGCTTCCAGAAATCCATCAGCTCCATCTAGATGGTGAGAGAGAAATATGTGGTGATCTGCAGAGGTGTCTGTGGTAGGTGAGGTTACTGGCAAACAGGGGCTTAAGTTCTGGGGCTTAGGGGGAGAAAAGGAGTTAAGTCACAAGAGCTGTTTTTGGTAAATAAACAAACAAATGCAAAAAGACTGAAGATAGATTGGCTGAGGAGAGTGATCTTGTTCTGTTTGACTTCAATTGTTCAGTGTTGACTTAGGGTTTTCAATTCCAAGAGAGCCCTGGTGAGGTGACTCTACAGAGAAGCAAGACAGAAGCAGAGCACAAGAGAATAGTTTACAGTATTCTACACTTAATGTAGCAGCAGTTGGTTTTCAGGAAAAAAAAAGAGAGAAAGAGAAGGAAAATCCACTGAGCAGGGAGGAGGGGGAGTTGATGCTGCTTGTCTTAAGGTCTGTAAGGGGGAGTTAGCCCAAATAAAATATAAAGTTAAGTCTTTGAACAGAAAATTCTTTTTTCTTAAAGGACTCTTAAACTGCTGGCTGTCTCACCCCCTTCTCTTACAGAATAATTCAACATAATTCACTGTCAGAGTGAACATTTCCCTCTGCTCTGACGAAGATGCTGCGTTTTCCCAGGCTGTCTCCATCTGGCTTTCTTCTCCCTTCGCTCCTTCTCCAGATGTTCATCTGGTATTCAGCAGGTCAGTGTTCTGCCTCATACTTTTTATTTATTGGTTTCTTTTCAATGTCTCCTCTTACATAAATGGAAACATGTGTCAGTCAAGAAAACTCTCTCACATCATCTCCCCTTACTCCTTTGGGTAAATCTTGTAAAATCATACTTGTAATATTTATCTACAATGTCACTGATTATAGGTGACTTTAGCCTATTGACCTTTGATTTATCTGTTAGTGAAAATATTCTTTGTAATTTTCACCCTGCCAAGGAAAGTCTAGAGTACACAAATTTAGACCCAGAGCTTCTGAGTTCTAATTGATTAAGATCTTGGACAAACTACTATTCTTTCTGGGACATGAGTCTTCCCTTCATAAAATAAAAAGGTTCCATAGGATGAAGCTTCAGATGCCAGATTTGGAGATAAACCAAATGCAAGATCACAAGAATGATTTTTTTTCTTATCATCTCCTTAATTTGATGTCAGTTAGATGGTGAGTACCAAAAACTTTAATGTACATGCATGCTAACTCAAAAATTCTATAAAAATTTTGTTCTACAGAAATGCTTTCCCATGTGTGTGATATGCTGTCTGTAGCAATTGTTGGAAGCAGTGTAAATATTCACTGATTTAGGAAAAGCTTGAAAATGATGGTGCAGGCAGTGAAAAAACGAAGTAGAGCCAACTACAAGTACTAAAATGTCTGTTGTTGCAGCAGTTGCTATATAATGATCTCACATGATGAATTCACAATGATTTTTTCCACTATGCTTTCGCTACATGTAATGCCAAATACCTTTTTCTAAATTAAATTCCTCACACACTGTGTATTGCCAACATCCTAATATCAAGTAGCTAAAAACATATATCTCCTGAGTTTCAACAGTACCCAGTATTTTATGCAGGGATGGAATAGAATGGGGACCACTGCCTCAATCCAGCACAATGGCTACTGTCATTCTCCTTGCCTAGACTGTCTGGTCCACACTCTCAGCTGGTCAGTGCCACTTTCTCTAAGTTCATATGCCCTTGCCTTTTGTACTCAGTCCTCCTGGGCACCCACACAGCCACTCTGTTCTGAATTCTTCCCACCCCAGAATCATCACACTTGTGGGACCTGGGCACCGCAATGTCCTGTGCCTCTGCCTATGCAAGTTTTACCAGTCACTTTGTGACCGTGGGTTTCTACAATAAAGATGTTTTCTTGCTGCAAATGCACGCCCTGGCAGTGAGTAATGGCTCAAACCACATGGGCGTAGGATTAAGTTTTGGGCTCCTGGTTTCTGCCTGGCCCAGCACCATCTGTTGAGGGTATTTGAGGAGTAAATCAGCAGAATGAGGACCTCACTCCTCTTTATGTCTCTTGCAAATGCAATGAAAATAAACAACTAAATTTTTTTAACTAAAAATTTTAATTGGATGGCTCAGGTGACTTGATGAAGGAGCCTATTTCACAACTCAGACAAAATCTCCATTTTCTCTGCGGCACCTCCTTCATCTTTAATAAGGGCTGCCTGCCTCTCAACACAGACACACAAACCTTTGTTTCCTGCACCTTTTTCATGAAAGTAATTTTCATAGGAAAAAATTCTTTAAGGTTTAAAGCCTTCATAGTTATTTGCAAATAAATAAAAAGCCCTATCTTCCTTTAAAAGTCTACTTTTTAAAAAAAATTTTATTTATTTCAGAGGTAGAGTTACAGAAAGTGAGAGGAAGAGACAGAGAGAAAGGTCTTCCTTCCTTTGGTTCACTCCCCAGATGGCCGCAATGGCTGGAGCTGTGCCGATCTGAAGCCAGGAGCCAGGAGCTTCTTCTGGGTCTCCCATGTGGGTGCAGGGGCCCAAGGACTTGGGCCATCTTCTACTGCTATCCCAGGAACAGCAGAGAGATGGATCGGAAGAGGAGCAGCTGGGACTAGAATCAGCGCCCATACGGAATGCCAGCGCTGCAGGCAAAAGATTAACCTACTGTGCCATGGCATCAGCCCCTAAAAGTCTACTTTTATCTTTAGGATAAAATCTTGTCTCCCTTTCCCAACCCAGGGCAAGGTCAAGGTCAGAAATGTCTAGTGTCTACTTACCCTCCTAGGACAGAAAGGTATGAGTGAGGAGAGTTATAACCTCCACTCTCCTCCCCTTCAGAAAAGATAATTGCTTAGTGGGTTACTTTGCCACATTTAATTATCAATAAATCTCTTCTACATAATTTACATATAAATACTATTTGGAATGCCCTTTCAAATGCCAAACTATCAATAGTTGTTACTTCTGAAGAAATGAGTGGAATCCGTTGGAAGAGAGTAAGAGGAATATAGTTGGAGAAAACATTATATATACATGTATATATATATAAATTTATATATGCACAGATTTTTTTATAGAGATAAATTTTTAAATTTTAAAACATATTATTTTTCTGGAAAAATTATACAAATAAGAAATATGTTTGAGTTCCCAAATCAAGAAATATCACTGGGCTTATAATCTCAACCTCTGTCACTCATTCCCACCATCTGTGCTTGGTTTCCCTGCAGGGTCCCAGTTTTCTGTGAAGGGTCCTGCTGAGCCTATCGTGGTCTCACTTGGGGCAGACGCCACTCTACCCTGCCAGCTGTCCCCTGAGCAGAGTGCCGCCGGCATGCACATCCGGTGGTACCGAGCGCAGATCTCCCCGGCGGTGCTGGTTTTCCAGGACGGACAGGAGCACAGTGAGGAGCAGATGCTGGAGTACCGTGGCAGGACCCAGTTGGTGACCGACTCCATTGACACGGGGAGTGTGACCCTGCTGATACAGAATGTCCGGGCCTCTGACGATGGCCAGTACCGGTGTTATTTTAGAGACGGTGACATCTCGCGAGAGGCCACTGTGGAGTTGAATGTTGAAGGTATGTGACCTTGGCAGCGTGTGGGGCATGCTGCAAAGCCAGGAGCAAGGTAGGACCTCTGGATTCCTCACCTGCACGGCTTTCCATCTGGGATGTGCTGACACACTATTTTTGCCTTGTAAAATGCCTGCTTCCTAGGTTGTACCTAAGGCTAAGACTGTCTATGCTAACCACTCTAAAATACATCTAAAGATGTTTTCGGATCAGCGCGGTGCGCCGGCCGCGGCGGCCATTGGAGGGTGAACCAACGGCAAAAAAGGAAGACCTTTCTGTCTCTCTCTCTCACTGTCCACTCTGCCAGTCAAAAAAAAAAAAAAAAAAAAAAAAAAAAAAGATGTTTTGACATACAAAAGTTCCCAGAAAATTTATTCAGCAGTAGTATTAAGTACTGACAGCCTCAAGCATTATTTTTAACCTAATCAGGAGAGAAAACTAAGTAACAGAATTAGATTTTTTTTTTTTTTTGGTTTCAACTGTCCCTGTTATTTCCTCTTCACTAAATGACCCAGAAGCTCTCTCAGTCCAAATACATTGCCAAGGCAGTAAGTTGATTTCAAAACAGAGCCACAAGTCAGCCTAAGGCTCACATCCGAACTCCAGTCTCCTCCTCAGTGAAGGGCCTCAGAGACCCTGCGCTCTGAGATCCCGAGACCTCAGGTAACTGCTTTCTCTCCCCAGGCCTGGGCACGGTCCCTCGTGTTCACATGACGGGGCCTGAGGACGGTGGGATCCGAGTGCTGTGCTCCTCAGAAGGCTGGTTCCCAAAGCCAACGGTGCAGTGGAGAGACAGCGCGGGCGGGAAGCTGCTATCGCCGCCAGAGTCTCAGACCCAGGACGGCGATGGGCTCTTCCAGGTGGAGGCTTCTCTCGTAGTCAAGGACAGCTCCTTGGGCAATGTGACCTGCTCCATCCAGAATCCCCTCTCCCGTCAGGAGCTCGCATCAGCCATCTTCCTCCCAGGTGATTGGGGCCCAAGCCTCACCAAGGAGGAGTAAGGACAGGAAGTGGGGAGGAGGCTGGCAGGGAGTCCTGGGGAAACAGCAGCGCTTCCTCCAGGCTGGTCGCTGACAGTGCCTCTGTACGCCCCGGTGCAGAGCCCTTCTTCCCCAGGGTGTCTCCGTGGAAAGCCGCCCTGGCTTGGACGGTCCCTGTGCTGAGTCTCCTCCTCGTTGGGATCAGCTACATTGGCTGGAGAGAACGTCAAGCCAAAGAGGAGGAGATAAAGAGAAGTGAAAGAGAAGCTAAAGAAAGAGATAGGGTGAAGAAGGGAAAAGAAGAGGCATTTAAGAGCAAAGGTAAATTGGGGTTACAAGAGCAAATTAGAGGTTCATGCAAAAGCTGGGGAGGACTGGGTAGATAGGGAAATCAGAGATTTCACAGGAAACACAGGGGACCAGGCATTCTGCAGAGCTAGGAGTCTTGTGCAGAGGAGAAAACCCTGTGGGAAGCTGGATCAGGGCACCGTGGTCAGGAGGCCTCAAAATGTGGCTCCTCAAACCACACCACGGCTGCCTCACACCCAGTCAGAACTATTTCTCTCTCCTTCTGTACATGTTTTCCCCAGAATTCTCTCCCTACTCGTACTTCAAGAGTAAGCTTCTGACAAACCCAAGAAATTCTGAAGTCTCATGAAGCATGGTTATTTCTTCCCCTGTGACCCCAAGGCATCCCCTACTTTTCTTAGCACTTGCTATTTTAGACTGGGCATCCATGTTTGCTGCCCCTTCTCACCCAGAATACGAGATCCTTAAGAGAAGGCCAAATCTAATTCATCTGACTACTCCCCAAACTCAGGGACAGCTAAAATCTCAGCTGATGGGTTTTATATCTCCTTCTCTTTCAGAAAGCCTCAAAAAAGAGCTCGGTAAGTCCTACTGCCTCTCATGCCCCTGTAGTTTGTTTCCCCTTTCATGCCTGTCTGGGACTCTCATGGGATGTTGTTTCTTTCAGAAGAGCGGAAGGAACTGTACCTTCAAGGTAAGAGACTTGGCCTTTCCCCTACCTGATGCCCCGGTGTCTCATCCTTTCTTAGCTCCTCTCCTTGGAGGAAAAGACAAAAGATGAAATAGTGGAAGAAAAAGAGGAGGAAAGGAAGGAATGTGAGATCACAGATTACTACCTCAACTTGGCTTACCTGGGTTTGTTCTGTTTCAGATTGGAAGAAGGCCCTGCTGTATCCTGGTAAATAATGCTCCTAAATCTTGCCTAGAATCTCTAGTGTTATGAGCTCAATAAATAGACACTAAACATGGACCCACAAACACACACACATACATGCGCACACCCCTGCCCATTTGCAATTTGTGGAAATGTATTTGGTATCAATGTGTGGTAATTAGAGGTAAAGTGAAAGGGGAAGTCATTACTACCTGGTGAATTTCACAACAGGCTGGTGTAGGCCTCATTGTTAGTCTGTTCACGCTGAGAAGGGGGACAGAGAATTCGGAGAATTCAGAGTGATTTTGGTCAAACAATGAATCTATTGTATCAGTATTTTTATACCACAAATAAACAAATAAGGTACAAAAGAATAATAATATAGGGGATGGTTTTGTGGTGCAGTAGACCAACCTGCTGCCAGCAACACTGGCATCCCATATAAGAACTGGTACTAGACCCAGCTGCTCCACTTCTAATCCAGCTCCCTGTCAAGTTGCCTGGGGAGGCAGTGAAGATGACCCAAGTACCTGGGCCCTGCCACCCATGTGGGAGACTTGGATGATGTTTCAGGCTCCCAGATTTGGCCTGGCCCAACTTCTGTTGTTATGGCCAGTTGGGGAGTAAACCAGCAGATGAAAGATTCTCTCTCTTTCTCTCTCTCTCCCAATCTCTCTGTAATTCTGCCTTTCAAATAAATAAATAAATCTTAAAACATAAAAACAGATAATATATTTTGTAGCTGGAAGTATATATTAAATAGAATTTTATCTATTCAAGACAAACCAAGTAAGAATTGATATACAGGAGCATAGATTTAAACAGTTTGGAAAACTACCTAAGCTGAGACAGAGCACAGACAGCATCTACTTGTGCTGTAGTTTCTGGATCTACTGGAGACTGAGGGGTTTTGGGAGGAAGTGAGGAAAGTTGGGAGGAGAAAGTAGCCATCCAGGGTAGGAAGCATCTTCTGTTTTTCATTCCCTGGGTGCATGCCCTTTAATTTGTATTGCTCTTTTTCAGACTGGAGAAAGGAAAAGTTCCAGGCTGGTGAGTGATTTTTGGCCCCTTTCCAATGTACCTTTCATACCTCATTTTCCCTTATTAACACCATTTTCTAGTGGAAAAGACAAGGTACCATTATTCTGGTAAAGAGATGGAAGACCATGAAGGTCATGAAATGTTACCCTGAACTATTAACTGGTTGTGTTTCCATCTCCACATATTGGCCTGCTTTCTTGTCTGTGGGGTCCACTTAGTTTTGAAAACAGGGATTAATGTAATCTTTCAGCTGAGGAGACCCCAAAGTAATAGGTGCTGGAAATGCAGAGTCAGCTGCTATTTTTAGAGATTAGTTTATGTGAGACCTATTACACGGTGATGAATGTGTAGACATTTATTCTTCTATAAATTAAATCACGGTCCTAATTTATAAAGAACATGGAAAGGAAATATTCTCAAGTAAATATTGCAAGTCCTGGCTCACTCTGGCACTCTGCTCAGATGCTAATTGTAGCAAAGATGATATAAAACATGAAGAGTCCCATCAAATGCACCTTGAGAGGACATTCAAGCCCAACATGCACACCTTGAGAAGTGTTGATATACCACTAGCTCCTCATTTTCTTTGTTTCTTTAGAGTTTTATCTGTACAACAACTTTCTGAAATATTCAGTGGTGGTTCTTTTTTTGTTCTTCTAGCTGTGGTGACTATATATAATGAAAGGCTTTCTGAGAACAATTCTGGAACAGAAGGAAAAGAGAACCACAGGAAGGAGTCACAGAATCTCATCTCAGTGGAGCAAAGATATTTCACATCAGGGAGACATTACTGGGAGGTGGACATTAAGGATGCTGATGAGTGGACACTAGGCATTTTTGAAGAAAATACGGTTAAGAATGCATCATCTAGCGAACCATCAAAGAAAAAATTCAGAGTCTTAGAGAAGAAGCGAGGTACATACCGGGCTCTTGGCTACTGTTTCCAAGACATTTTTAAAGAGGAGACTCTCCATATAGAAAAGGATCCACAAAAGATTGTGATTTTCTTAGATTATGGGGATAGTGATGTTTCTTTCTATGACATAGATAGTGGTGACCACATCTTTTCCTTCACTGAACCCAGCTTCTCTGGATCACTGTATCCTTACTTCATTCATAAACCCGTGGAGTTCTCCGTATGTGCACAGCCCACTGACTGACTTAGAGGCAGATCTCACACAAATGCTGCAGCCCAGGACTCCAGTCCTGATCAGTGACCCCAGGCACCACTGAGCATGGGGTCTCCACGGGTACTCATGGATAGAGATTATTACATAAAAAGTGGTATTCCTTGAACAATCTGCAGAGAAGAATCAGGTTTCTTTCATTATTTTTGTAAATGTAATTTCTAACTTTATATTCAATATTTTCCAGATTGATAATTTCCTAAAATGAACTGCTACAAGAATGGCATGAATAAAAGCAAATATGTGCAATTAGAAAGACGTGGCAATTATTTTAGTATTCGATTCTGCATAAGGGGCCGTTGCTGTGTCATGGTGGGCTGGGATCCCGTGTGGGTATGCCAGTTTGGGTCCCAGCTGCTCCTCTTCCAATCCAAATCTTTGCTGTGGCCCGGGAGGGCAGTGGAGGATGGCCCAGGTGCTTGGGCCCCTGTACCCATGTCGGAGGCCCAGGACAAGGGAGGCTCCTGGCTCCTGGCTTCAAATTGGCTCAGCTCAGCTAAGCTGTGCTCAGCTCTGGCCATTGTGGCCATTTGGGAAGTGGACCAGCAAATGGAGAACCTTCCGCTTGTCTCTCCCTCTCTGTGTCTGTAATTCTCTCTCTCAAATAAACAAATAAATTTTTTTTTAAAAACTATTCAGTATAAGTAAAATTATTCTATCAATTGGCTCTGTAAGCTTTGTTTACACTCTTTCTGTGTTTGTTTAGTAAAGAACTGGTAAAGAATAAATTGTATACAGCACAGTTCTTTGGACTACACATAGACTAGCATGGCTAAAGCAATGTTCAAAGAAATAAAAATTAAATGAACATCATAGTTCTCAAGAGCAAAACAGCAACACTGAATAAAACTACAAAACAATGCTATTTACAAATGTTTAAGGAGAAAACTTAAATTTTAATTTGATAACCAGACAAGATTAGATATTAAATGCAAGGATAATTGTAGGAAAGAAAAAAAATGTCAATTACAATCCAGTTCTAACAAATGTGATGATGTTAACATGATGTGGCTCTGGGGCCACCATAATGAAGTGAGCACATACTGGAGGAGGAAGAGAGGAAAATTCCATTGCTTTGCCTTAGATATTAATAAAGCAAATAATTACATATTGGGAAATTCTAAGTAGGGGGAAGATTCTTCTTTTTCCCCTTCCAATCAAAACCATTAATTACATTGTAACAAACAATTACAGGAAACAGTATCCAGTACTCAAACAGGGATGGCAATAGTATGTTCCTATCAGCCTGGCTGGAAATCTTTGCAAATTCAGTGGGCGTTGGGTACTGAAACTGGGACATGAAGAACTTAAGATTCTTGTCTTATTAGCAGGAAACAATCAGCATTAGACTCAAAACAGCCACAGTTCTGATGATTAAATATTAAAAACAAGAAAGACCCAAAAGTCCTAAGTTGTTTAGCAATGTCTTAACTTCATCCCAGAAGAGAGTTCAATGAGGTAAAATGCATAATGTCTGACATCCAATCAATAATGACCTGGTATGAAAAAAATAAAATATAATTAACAACAAAGAGAAAATCAATAGATTAAAATGACACATAACTTATACAGCTGTTAGAATTAACAGACAAGAACATTATAGTAGAAGTTACAACTATCTCCAAATGTTCAAAATGATAGAGATTGAATTTATAAGATTCAAATTGAGTTTCTAGAAATGAAAACTATAACAAGTGAGATGAAGATGAAACTGGATCAGTCTGAGGATACAGGGATAAACAAACTCAAGGACTTTTCTTATTTGCTAAGTTGACAATCAATACGAAGACTGCTCCTGACACCAGAACGGGGAGAGGGGTGGATTCCTCACACAGCAGCAAGCAGTCAATCCTGCAAGAAACACCAGCTGGATGTCTTAATTCAGTTTGATTCTGACACTATCTAGCTGGAGACAGCATCAAACCACCGACTGAGGGCTAGCTCTCACAAGACCGCATCCACTTTAGATGATACTTGAAGGCACAGGTTGTTTATCTGTATTTCTGACTCACCAGCTCTCTTAGTGTTTCCAACCTTCTTTTAGGATTCAACTAACAAGCTAGAGTAACTCACAGAAATCAGATAAACTTTCATACTTGCTGAATTATTATAAAGGAACATTATGAAGGATGCTAAAGAGATGCACAGGGTGAAATGTTTTGGGTGCAACAAGGATTTGTATGCCCTTTCTGGCTGTGGAACACTCTGGGCCCCTCCACATGTTCACTAGAAGCTCTCTGATCCAGTCCTTTTGGGATTTAATGGAATGTTCAGGGGCACAGTTGGTTAAATCATTGGCCTTAGTGCTCACCGAATCTTCAGCCCCTCTCTCCTCCCTGGAACTTGGATTCTGGAACTGAAAGTTTCGTTTTGTTTTTGAAGGGTCACAGAGAGAGGGAGAAACAGAGAGATAGAGAGAGGGAGAGAGCCTCCACCCGCTGGTTTGCTGGTTCACTTCCCAAGTAGCTGCAATGGTCAGGGTGGGCCAGGCATAAATCAGGAGCCAGGAGCTTCTTCCTGGTCTCTCACATGGGTGCAGGGGCCCACACACTTGGGCCATCCCCTGCCACCCTCCTAGGTACACCAGTAGAGAGCTGGACCAGAAGTAGAGCAGCCAGGACTTGAAATGGTGCCCACAAGGGACCCCAGCATCATAGGCACTGGCTCCACCCACCATGCCATAAAGCTGGCCCCTGGGACTGAAAATCTTAATTCTCTAATCCCACCTTGATTTTTCTGGTGACCAGCACAAGGCCCCCTCCCTCATGCCTCACCCTGCCCAGAATCTACCCCCCTAATCATTAGCATACAAAAATACAACTTATACTTGGAAGAGTCCAAGGATTTTATTTTTAATAATAAATTTTTCTTACATTTTTAAGACACAGAAAAGTTTTACATATTCATATGATATCATGTGATGTTTTAATATATGTACATACTGAGTAATAACCAATCATAGCAAAAATATATCCTCAAATATGTAACATTGCTTTATAGTGAAAATATTCAAAATATTGTCTTCCAAGTTTTTTTAAATAGAGAAATATGCAGTACACTAACATTACTTACAGTGACTCTACTGTGTAACAAAACCCCAGGACTTCTTATTTATTTATTTATTTTAATTTAATTTATTTCATTTTGCCTTAAGTGCAACTAGTGAAAGAGAAATGAGGGAAGGGAAGAAAGAGAGAGGAGAGAGGAGAGAGGAGAGAGGAGAGAGAGAGAGAGAGAGATATCTCATCTGCTGGTTCACATCCCAAATCCCAAATGCCTGCAACAGCCAAGTCTGGGCCAGGCTAAAGCCAGGAGCCCAACACTCAATCCAGGTCTCCCACTTGGGTGGCAGGGAGCCACTGCTTGAGCCATCACCTCCTCTTCCCAGATACACATTAGCAGGAAGCTGGAATTGGGAGTGGAGATGGTACCCAAATTCAGGCACCTTCATGTAGGACTTGGGCTGCACAGGTGGTATCCTAACTGCTATGCCAAATGACTGCCCTAAACCCTAGAACATCTTATTCCCATGTAGCTGTGATTTAGTACCCATTATTGGCCGGCGCCGCGGCTCACTAGGCTAATCCTCCACCTTGCGGCGCCGACACACCGGGTTCTAGTCTCGGTCGGGGCACCGGATTCTGTCCCAGTTGCCCCTCTTCCAGGCCAGCTCTCTGCTGTGGCCAGGGAGTGCAGTGGAGGATGGCCCAAGTGCTTGGGCCCTGCACCCCATGGGAGACCAGGAGAAGCACCTGGCTCCTACCTTCGGATCAGCATGGTGCACTGGCTGCAGCGCACCAGCCGTGGCGGCCATTGGAGGGTGAACCAATGGCAAAAGGAAGACCTTTCTCTCTGTCTCTCTCTCTCACTGTCCACTCTGCCTGTCAAAAGAAAAAAAAAACAGAGCTCTCTCCAGATCCTCTGCCTCTTTAAAAAAAAAAAAGTACCCATTATTCAAACTTTCCTCACCCCTCCCCTCCCCTTACCTCCCCAGCCTCTGATAATCCACCACTATACTCTAAACTTCTATGAGATCACCTTTTATTTATTTTTTTCCTTTTTTAAAATTTTTTCAACTTTTATTTAATAAATATAAATTTCCAAAGTACAACTTTTGGATTATAGCGGCTTTTACCCCCATAACCTCCATCCCATGTCCCACTCCCTCTCCCATCCCATTCTTCATCAAGATTTATTTTCAATTATCTTTCTATACAGAAGATCAACTTAGTATATACTAAGTAAAGATTTCAACAGACTACACCCACACAGACACACAAAATATAGAGTACTGGTTGAGTAGTAGTTTTGTTGTTAATTAGCATAGTATAACACATTAAGGACAGAGGTCCTACATGGGGAGCAGGCGCACAGTGACTCCCATTGTTGATTTAACAATTGACACTCTTATTTATGACATCAGTAATCACCCTGAGGCTTTTGTCATGAGCTGCCAAGGCTATGGAAGCCTCTTGAGTTCACAAACTCCGATCTCATTTAGACAATGGCATATTCAAAGTGGAAGTTCTGTCCTCCCTTCAGAGAAAGGTATGTCCTTCTTTGATGGCCCATTCTTTCCGCTGGGATCTCACAGAAATCTTTCATTTAGGTCATTCTTTTTGCCACAGTGTCTTGGCTTTCCATGCCTGAAATACTCTCATGGGCTTTTTAGCCAGATCCGAATGCCTTAAGGGCTGATTGTGAGGCCAGAGTGTTGTTTAGGGCATCTGCCATTCTATGAGTCTGCTGTGTATCCTGCTTCCCATGTTGGATCATTCTCTCTTTTTTTAATTCTATCTATTTGCAGACATTAGTCTTATTTATATAATCCCTTTGATACTTAATCCTATCTTTTTGATCAATTATGAATTAAACTGATCCCTTTAACAAGTAAGATGGCATTGGAACATGCGACATTGATGGGATTGAATTGGAATCCCCTGGTACGTTTCTAGCTCTACCATTAGGGGTAAGTCTGAGTGAGCATGTGCCAAACTGTACATCTCCTCCCTCTCTTATTCCCACTCTCCTCCCTCTCTTATTCCCAATCTTATATTTAACAGGGGTCATTTTTAGTTAATTTTAAATGCCTAAGAATAATTCTGTTTTAATTAAAGAGTTCAACCAATGGTATTAAGTATAATAAAATAATACTAAAAGAATAAAATAGTAAGTTTTATTTTATCAGGACAAGGGCTGATCAAGACATTGTTTCTCATAGTGTCTATTTCATTTCAACAGGTTTCTTTTTAGGTGCTCAGGTAGTTGTTACCAATCAGGGAGAACATATGATATTTGTCCCTTTAGGACTGGCTTATTTCACTCAGTATGATGTTTTCCATAATCCTCCTTTTTGTTGCAAATGACCAGATTTCATTTTTTTTACTGCTATATGGTATTCTATCGAGTAAATATCCCATAATTTCTTTATCCAGTCTATTGTTGATGGGCATTTAGGTTGATTCCAGGTCTTAGCTATTGTGAATTGAGCTGCAATAAACATTGAGTTGCAGATAGCTCTTTTATGTGGGGAGCAAACCGGACTAGACTGAGTTACTGGAATTAAGACTTATTCTATGCATCTGCTCTCCCACAATATGGCGCTGGGAGAGAAGTAAACAGCTTCTGCACAGCTGCCTCCAGTTTAACCAATAAACTGT
Source organism: Oryctolagus cuniculus (assembly GCF_964237555.1). NCBI lineage: Eukaryota > Metazoa > Chordata > Mammalia > Lagomorpha > Leporidae > Oryctolagus > Oryctolagus cuniculus. The sequence continues at coordinate 136,563,714 of NC_091436.1, forward strand.
AGGACTTGCTCCTGATTGGAGAGCAGCGTACTCGGCGTGTGGGCAGCCGAGTTGGGATTGGCGGAGGAGGACTATAAAGGAGGAGAGAGACGGCATGCACCAGGAACATCTATGGGGAACATCTAAGGGGAACATGTAGCTGAAGGAACACCTGTGCAGCCCCCGAGAGAGCCGGCCGGCGGTGTGCCGCTCCCCTGCGGAAGTGGGGAATGTGGCCAGGGGGAACTGCCCTTCCACGGAGGTGGAAGGGACGGTAGCCAACCCGGGAAGAACCAGCAGCAAACCCGGGGAGGGCCGAGCAGATGAAAGAACAGCGCAGGGTCCTGTGTTGCTCCTCCACGAAGAGGGGGAGCGACACTTTTATTTGCCAATTTAATTTCCTTTGGGTAAATTCCAAGGAGTGGGATGGGTGGGTTGTGTGGTAGTGCTAATTTCAGGTTTCTGATAAATCTCCAAACTGTCTTCCATGGTGGCTTTACCAGCTTGCATTCCCACCAACAGTGGATTAGTGTGCTTTTTTTCCCACATCCTCACTAATATCTGTTGTTGGTAGACAACTTATACTTGGAAGAGTCCAAGGATTTTATTTTTAATAATAAATTTTTCTTACATTTTTAAGACACAGAAAAGTTTTACATATTCATATGATATCATGTGATGTTTTAATATATGTACATACTGAGTAATAACCAATCATAGCAAAAATATATCCTCAAATATGTAACATTGCTTTATAGTGAAAATATTCAAAATATTGTCTTCCAAGTTTTTTTAAATAGAGAAATATGCAGTACACTAACATTACTTACAGTGACTCTTCTGTATGTGAGCCATTCTATCCGGGGTGAGGTAAAACCTCATTGTTTTTTTTTTTTTTATATATATATCTTAAAGAAACATTTTATTTAATGAGTACAAATCTCATCAGTACAACTTTAGGAATATAGTGATTCTTCTCATTATGCTGCCCTCCCTCCTCCACTCTCACCCCACTCCTCCTCCCTTGCTCATTCCAAGTTCCATTATCCTTTAAGATACATTTTTATTTAACTTTATACATAGAAGACCAACTTTTACAAAGTAGATTTCAACAATTTACACATGCGAACAAACACACACAAGCACACACACATTGTGGTTTTGATTTGCATTTCCCTGATGGCTAGTGATCCTGAATATTTTTTCATGTGTCTGTTGGCCATTTTGATTTCCTTTTTGAAAAATGTCTATTTAGGCCCTTGGCCCACCTCTTAATGGGTTGCTTGTTTTGTTGTAGTGGAGTTTCTTGATCTCTTTGTAGCTTCTGGTTATTAATCCTTTATTGGTCGCATAATTTGAAAATATTTTCTCCCATTCTGTTGGTTGCCTCTTCACTTTCCTGACTGTTTATTTAGCAGTACAGAAACTTCTCAATATGGTGTAATCCCAATTGTTAATTTTGGCTTTGACTGCCTGTGCCTCTGGGGTCTTTTCTAAGAAGTCTTTGCCTTTCTCCGATGTTCTCTAATAATTTGATGATGTTGGGTTGTAGATTTAGATCTTTAATTCCTGTTGAGTGGATTTTGGTGTACGGTGTAAGTAAGGTCGTTCTTCATGCTTCTGCACGCGGAAATCCAGTTTTCCCAGCATCATTTACTGAATAGACTTGCACACTCAGTGTAGGTGGAATACAGCAGGGAGATCCCTCAAAAAACTAAAAATAAAAGTACCGTATGATTTTGGTATATATCCAAGGAGAACAAATTACTCTAAGAGAAATCTGTACTCCCACATTAGTGTGATACAATTCTAGGGTTTTTAGAAGTTACATGCCAAAAAATGGAAGGGATAAAAAATACATATTTCATAATATCTCAATGGGATTCAAATCAGTTTATCCATTGCAGAAAAAAGATTAATGCATTTGAAGATAGATAAATAGAAATTATTCCAACTGGAACACACACTTCTTTCTTACTTGGAAAAATTGAAAAAGCATCACTAAGACACAGAAAAGCATCCAAAGGCCTCATAGATAGGAACTGCAGTCTTGTGCCTGGGATTGAGGATGGGAAATAAGAAGGGGCTTCAAAAAGTTTATGGAAAATGAAATTAAAAGATAATCATGAAATTTCCATGAATTTTTGGAATTTCCTTGGAAAAGCCAAATGTTTGGGTGTTATAAAATACCAAACTAAAAGAACACAAAATGCACAGATCTAAATAAAATATATCATAGCACATAATCATAAAAAAATTCAAAATCAGAGCCGTAAGGAAGTCAAACTAAACACACACACATGAACACACATACACATGTTAAATACAAGACGAAGGTAAGAATGACAGCATCCATATTTCAAGTAATGCAAGTAAGAGAACTGTAAATGAATGTTTTTAAAGTACTCAAAAGAATATATATATATATATATTTTAACTTTTATTTAATGAATATAAATATCCAAAGTACGGCTTATGGGTTACAATGGCTTCCCCCCATAATGTCCCTCCCACCCGCAACCCTCCCCTCTCCCACTCCCTCTCCCCTTCCATTCACATCAAGATTCATTTTCGATTCTCTTTATATACGGAAGATCAGTTTAGCATACATTAAGTAAAGATTTCAACAGTTTGCTCCCACACAGAAACATAAAGTGAAAAATAATAGATGATTTTTTAAATGATGATGAAACCAGATCAGACCTATTGTCATGTTTAATCCCAGTGAGAGTCAAGTTGGGAATTGATAATTTCTTCTTTTTATTTTTTATTTATTTATTTTTTTTATACAGAAGATCAGTTTAGTATACATTAAGTAAAGCTTTCAACAGTTTGCACCTCCATAGAAACACAAAGTGAAATATATTGTTTGAGTACTCGTTATAGCATTAAATCTCAATACACAGCACATTAAGGAAAGAGATCCTACATGAGGAGTAAGTGCACAGTGACTCCTGTTGTTGACTTAACAAATTGACACTCCTGTCTATGGCATCAGTAATCTCCCTATGCTCCAGTCATGAGTTTCCAAGGCTATGGAAGCCCCTTGAGTTCTCCGATTCTTAGCTTGTTTAGACAAGTTCATAGTCAAAGTGGAGGTTCTCTCCTCCCTTCAGAGAAAGGCACCTCCTTCTTTGATGACCTGTTCTTTCCACTGGGATCTCACTCACAGAGATCTTTTTGCCAGAGTGTCTTGGCTTTCCATGCCTGAAATACTCTCATGGGCTTTTCAGCCAGATCCGAATGGCTTTAGGGCTGATTCTGAGGCCAGAGTGCTGTTTAGGACATCCGCCATTCTATGAGTCTGCTGAGTATCTCGCTTCCCATGTTGGATCACTCTCCCCTTTATTTATTCTATCGGTTGGTGTTAGCAGGTACTAGACTTGTTTATGTGCTCCCTTTGACTCTTAGTCCTTTCATTATGATCAATTGTGAACTGAAATTGATCACTTGGAATAGTGAGATGGCATTGGTACATGCCACCTTGATGGGATTGAATTGGAATCCCCTGGTATGTTTCTAACTCTACCATTTGGGGCAAGTCAGCTTGAGCATGTCCCAAATTATACATCTCTTCCCTCTCTTATTCCCACTCTTATGTTTAACAGGGATCACATTTCAGTTAAATTTCTTTTTTTTTTTAATCTTTTATTTAATGAATATAAATATCCAAAGTACGACTCATGTGTTACAATGGCTTCCCCCCCCATACCGTCCCTCCCACCCACAACCCTCCCCTTTCCCACTCCCTCTCCCCTTCCATTCACATCAAGATTCATTTTCGATTATCTTAATATACAGAAGATCAGCTTAGTATACCTTAAGTAAGTATTTCAACAGTTTGCTCCCACACAGAAACATAAAGTGAAAAATAATAGATGATTTTTTTTAAATGATGATGAAATCAGATCAGACCTATTGTCATGTTTAATCCCAGTGAGAGTCAAGTTGGGAATTGATAATTTCTTTCATTTCTTTCATTTCTTTCTTTCTTTTTTTTTTTTTTTTTTTTTTTTTTTACAGAAGATCAGTTTAGTGTACATTAAGTAAAGATTTCAACAGTTTGCACCCCCATAGAAACACAAAGTGAAATATACTGTTTGAGTACTCGTTATAGCATTAAGCCTCAGTGTACAGCACATTAAGGACAGAGATCCTATATGAGGAGTAAGTGCACAGTGACTCCTGTTGTTGACTTTACCAATTGACACTCCTGTTTATGACATCAGTAATCTCCCTATGCACCAGTTATGAGTTTCCAAGGCTATGGAAGCCCCTTGAGTTCTCCGACTCTTATCTTGTTTAGACACGGTCATAGTCAAAGTGGAGGTTCTCTCCTCCCTTCAGAGAAAGGCACCTCCCTCTTTGAAGACCTGTTCTTTCCACTGGGATCTCACTCACAGAGATCTTTTTGCCAGAGTGTCTTGGCTTTCCATGCCTGAAATACTCTCATGGGCTTTTCAGCCAGATCCGAGTGCCTTTAGGGCTGATTCTGAGGCCAGAGTGCTATTTAGGACATCCGCCATTCTATGAGTCTGCTGAGTATCTCACTTCCCATGTTGGATCACTCTCCCCTTTATTTATTCTATCGGTTGGTGTTAGCAGATACTAGACTTGTTTATGTGCTCCGTTTGACTCTTAGTCCTTCATTATGATCAATTGTGAACTGAAATTGATCACTTGGAGTAGTGAGATGGCATTGGCACATGCCACCTTGATGGGATTGAATTGGAATCCCCTGGTATGTTTCCAACTCTACCAATTGGGGCAAGTCAGCCCGAGCATGCCCCAAATTATACATCTCTTCCCTCTCTTATTCCCACTCTTATGTTTAACAGGGATCACATTTCAGTTAAATTTCAACACTTAAGAATAACTGTGTGATAATTACAGAATTAAACCAGTCATATTAAGTAGAACAGACAAAAAAAAATACTATGAGGGATAATGTATTAAGTTGTCCATTAGCAGTCAGGGCTATGCTGATCAAGTCACCATTTCTCATAGTGTCCATTTCACTTCAGGAGGTTTCCTTTTTGGTGTTCAGTCAGTTGTCACCGATCAGGGAGAACATATGGTATTTGTCCCTTTGGGACTGGCTTATTTCACTCAGCATGATGTGTTCCAGATTCCTCCATTTTGTTGCAAATGACTGGATTTCGTTGTTTCTTACTGCGGTATAGTATTCTAAAGAGTACATATCCCATAATTTCTTTATCCAGTCTACCGTTGATGGGCATTTAGGTTGGTTCCAGGTCTTGGCTATTGTGAATTGTGCTGTAATAAACATTAGGGTGCAGACCGCTTTTTTGTTTGCCAATTTAAATTCCTTTGGGTAAATTCCAAGGAGTGGGATGGCTGGGTCGAACGGTAGGGTTATCTTCAGGTTTCTGAGGAATCTCCAGACTGATTTCCATAGTGGCTTGACCAGTTTGCATTCCCACCAACATTGGGTTAGTGTCCCTTTTTCCCCACATCCTTGCCAGCATCTGTTGTTGGTAGATTTCTGTATGTGAGCCATTCTAACTGGGGTGAGGTGGAACCTCATTGTGGTTTTGATTTGCATTTCCCTGATTGCTAGTGACCTTGAACATTTTTTCATGTGCCTGTTGGCCATTTGGATTTCCTCTTTTGAAAAATGTCTATTGAGGTCCTTGGCCCATCTCTTAAGTGGGTTGTTTGTTTTGTTTTTGTGGAGTTTCTTGATCTCTTTGTAGATTCTGGTTATTAACCCTTTATCTGTTGGATAGTTTGCAAATATTTTTTCCCATTCTGTCGGTTGTCTCTTCACTCTCCTGACTGTTTCTTTTACAGTACAGAAACTTCTCAATTTGATGCAATCCCAATAGTTGATTTTGGCCTTGACTGCCTGTGCCTCCCGGGTCTTTTCCAGAAATTCTTTGCCTGTGCCAATATCTTGAAGGGTTTCTCCAATGTTCTCTAATAACTTGATGGTGTCAGGTCATAGATTTAGGTCTTTAATCCACGTTGAGTGGATTTTTGTGTAAGGTGTAAGGTAGGGGTCTTGCTTCATGCTTCTGCACGTGGAAATCCAGTTTTCCCAGCACCATTTATTGAATAGACTGTCCTTGCTCCAGGAATTGGTTTTAGATCCTTGATCAAATATAAGTTGGCTGTAGATGTTTGGGTTGATTTCTGGTGTTTCAATTCTGTTCCATTGGTCTATCCATCTGTTTCTGTACCAGTACCATGTTTTTTTGATTACAACTGCCCTGTAGTATGTCTTGGAATCTGGTATTGTGATGCCTCCGGCTTTTTTTTTTTTTGTACAAGATTTCTTTATCTATTCGAGGTCTCTTGTGCCTCCATATGAATTTCAGCATCATTTTTTCTAGATCTGAGAAGAATGTCTTTGGTATCTTGATTGGGATTGCATTGAATGTATAAATTACTTTTGGGAGAATGGACATTTTGATGAAGTTGATTCTTCCAATCCATGAGCATGGAAGATTTTTCCATTTCTTGGTATCCTCTTCTATTTCTTTCTTTAAGATTTTGTTTTTTATATCATAGAGATCTTTAACGTCCTTGGTTAAGTTTATTCCAAGGTATTTGATTGTTTTTGTAGCTATTGTGAATGGGATTGATCTTAGCAGTTCTTTCTCAGCCATGGCATTGTCTGTGGATACAAAGGCTGTTGATTTTTGTGCATTGATTTTATATCCTGCCACTTTGCCAAATTCCTCGATGAATTCCAATAGTCTCTTAATAGAGTTCTTTGGATCCCCTAAGTAAAGAATGATATCGTCTGCAAAGAGGGATAGTTTGACTTTTTCCTTCTCAATTTGTATTCCTTTGATTTCTTTTTCTTGTCTGATGGCTCTGGCTAAAAGTTCCAGAACTATGTTAAATAGCAGTGGTGAGAGTGGGCATCCCTGCCTGGTGCCAGATCTCAGTGGAAATGCTTCCAACTTTTCCCCATTCAATAGGATGCTGGCCGTGGGTTTTTTTATAAATTGCTTTGATTATATTGAGGAATGTTCCTTCTATACCCAGTTTGCTTAGAGTTTTCATCATGAAAGGGTGTTGAATCTTATCGAATGCTTTGTCTGCATCTATTGAGATAATCATATGGTTTTTCTTTTGCAGTCTGTTAATGTGGTGAATCACATTGATTGATTTGCGAATGTTGAACCATCCCTGCGTACCAGGGATAAATCCCACTTGGTCTGGGTGGATGATTTTCCTGATGTGTTGTTGAATTCTATTGGCGAGAATTTTATTGAGGATTTTTGCGTCTATGTTCATCAGGGATATTGGTGTATAATTTTCTTTCAGTGCTGCATCTTTCTCTGGCTTAGGGATTAAGGTGATGCTGGCTTCATAGAAAGAATTTGGGAGGATTCCATCTTTTTCAATTGTTCTGAATAGTTTGAGAAGAAATTGAATCAGTTCTTCTTTAAATGTGTGGTAGAATTCAGCAGTGAATCCATCTGGTCCTGGGCTTTTCTTTGTTGGGAGGGCCTTTCTTACTGTTTCAATTTCTGTTTCAGTTATGGGTCTATTTAGGTTTTCTATGTCTTCATGGTTCAATTTTGGTAGATTGCATGTGTCCAGGAATCTATCCATTTCTGATAGGTTTCCCTGTTTGCTGGCATACAAGTCCTTGTAGTAATTTCTGATGATTCTTGTTATTTCTGTGGTGTCTGTTTTTATGTTTCCTTTTTCATCTCTGATTTTATTGATTTGGGTCTTTTCTCGTCTTTTTTTAGTTAGTTGGGCCAATGGGGTGTCAATTTTGTTTATTTTTTCAAAAAACCAGCTCTTCGCTTGGCTGATTTTTTGTAATTTTTTTTTTTGATTCAATCCTGTTAATTTCTTCTCTGGTTTTAATTATTTCTCTTCTCCTACTAGATTTGGGTCTGGTTTGCTGCAAATTTTTTAGGTCCTTGAGATGCGCTGAAAGCTCATCTATTTGGTGCCTTTCCAATTTCTTGATATAGGCCCCTATTGCTATAAACTTGCCTCTCAATACTGCTTTTGCCATATCCCGTAAGTTTTGATATGTTGTGTTGTTATCCTCATTAACTTCCAGTAAGTTTCTGATTTCTCTTTTGATTTCTTGAATGACCCAGTGTTCATTCAGGAGCATGTTGTTCAGTCTCCATGTGTTTGTATACTTTCTGGGGTTTCCTGAGATGCTAATTTCCAGCTTCATTCTGCTGTGGTCTGAGAAGCTGCATGGTATGATTCTAATTCTTTTAAATTTGCTGAGACTTGCTTTATGACCTAGTATGTGATCAATCCTAGAGAAGGTTCCATGCACTGCTGAGGAGAACGTAAAGTCTTTAGATGTAGGGTTGAAAGTTCTGTAGATATCTGTTAGATCCATTTGGGCAATAGTGTCGATTAAATCTGCTGTTTCCTTGTTGATCTTCTGTCCGGATGATCTGTCTATTTCTGAGAGTGGAGTATTGAAGTCCCCCAGTACTATTGTATTGGAATCTAAGTCTCCCTTTAAGTCCCTTAACATATCTTTTAAATAGACCGGTGCCCTGTAATTAGGTGCATATACATTTATAATAGTTACATCTTCCTGTTGAATTGAACCCTTAATCATTATATAGTGCCCCTCTTTGTCTTTCTTAACAGTTTTTGTATTAAAGTTTATTTTGTCTGATATTAATATGGCTACACCTGCTTTTTTTTGGTTTCTGTTTGCATGGAATATCTTTTTCCAACTTTTCACTTTCAGTCTGCATGCATCTTTGTTAGAGAGATGTGTTTCTTCTAGGCAACAAATAGTTGGGTGTTGTTCCTGAAGCCAGTCAGCCAGTCTGTGTCTTTTAACTGGACAGTTCAGGCCATTCACGTTTAATGTGACTATTGATACATAGTGAATTTGCCCTGCCATTTTCACGGAGATATTTTCTAGTATATGCTTTGAGCTTCCCATGCTCTTTTACTGGTAAGTGTTCTTCCTTTCCCTTCTTTCATATTGATGGCCGTGTTTCTGTGTTTCTGAGTGTAGCACATCTTTAAGTATCTTTTGCAGGGCCGGACGAGTGGCCACAAAGTCTTTCAATTTCTGTTTGCTATGAAAGGTCTTTATTTCACCTTCATTCACAAATGAGAGCTTAGCAGGATATAATATTCTGGGCTGGCAATTTTTCTCTCTTAGCACCTGTGCTATGTCTCTCCATTCCCTCCTAGCCTGTGGTGTTTCTGATGAGAAGTCAGCTGTGAGTCTGATTGGAGATCCTCTGAGAGTAATCTGACATTTCTCTCTTGCACATTTTAGGATCTTTTCTTTATGTTTCACTGTGGTGAGTTTAATTACAACGTGTCGTGGTGAGGATCTCTTTTGGTCATGTTTACTGGGGGTTCTATGAGCTTCCTGTATTAGGATGTCTCTGTCCTTCTCCAAACCTGGAAAGTTCTCTGCTAGTATCTCACTAAAAAGGCCTTCTAATCCTTTCTCTCTCTCCATGCCTTCAGGAACTCCTAGAACTCGAATGTTGGTTTTTTTAATAGTATCCTGTAGATTCCCAACAATATTTTTTAGATTTCTAATTTCCTCTTCTTTTCTTTGGTTTGACTGTATGTTTTCCTGTGCTCTATCTTCTAAGTCCGATATTCTCTCTTCTGCTTCACCCATTCTGCTTTTAAGGCTCTCTAATGTGTTTGTCATTTGATCTATTGAGCTCTTCATTTCATTTTGATTTCTCTTCACTGTCACACTTTCCTGTTCTACTGGTTTCTGCGTTTCATTTTGATTCTTCCTTAAAATTTCATTTTCACGAGAGAGATTTTCAATCCTGTCCAATAAGGATTTCTGTAGTTCAAGGATTTGCTTTTGAAAACTTCTAAATGTTCTTATCATAAATTTTTTGAAATCCATATCTTGCATTTCTTCTATCTCATCATCTTCATAATCTTGGCTTGGGGTGTTTTGTTTACTTGGAGGCGTCATAGTGTCATCGTTGATCTTGTTCCCTCGATTTGTGTGTTTATTGCTTGGCATGGTTAATTCTGTTTCCCTCACTGTGAGGTTTTTTTTTTTTTAATATGTCTGTGTTAAGTGGACTGCCTGCTGTTGGAGGAGCCTTGGAGGCTTGAGATGGGTGTGGCCTGTGAGCTCTGCTTGGTTCTTCAGGGTTACAGGTGTGCAAAGGTGACACCCTCAGGTTATGCATGGTAAATCTCTTTTATTTATTTATTTATTCATTTATTTTATTTTATTTTATTTTTTATTCAGGAGGTAAGTAATATTGCAAGGCTGAGCAGAATGGATGGTATTTCTCTTCTGATCTCTGGCTTCTACCCAAAGAGTCTGTGCAGGCTTGGTTTCTCCTGCGAACTCCCACTGGGTTGCCTAGGCTACTGAATTGTAGCCTTAACTCCCCCCTTTTATTATGTATATCCCAGCTCTTTGTCTCTTGCTCGCGTTTGCAAGGTTGGCGGAGAGTGGAACTTGTCTGTACCAGTATGCCCCCACCTATTTATTTATTTATTTATTTTTCCTTCTCTCCTGTAGTCTGTTGAACTTTCCCGCTTCAATGCCCGCTTCCCTCTAAAATTCTGTCCACCGTTTCCCCGCCAATGTCTCCGGTTACTGAGCTCACCTCCACTTCCAGCGCCGATGTGTGGACTCGGAGCCCTGGGCGTCCCTCCTCTCCCCGCTAGTGTCTGTGTCACATCGACTCCCCTTCCCGCACTGGCTCTCAGACTCTGCGGCTCCCGCGGTTTGGCTTCCGCGTGGTGGGCGACCCTGCTCTCCCAGTAGGTCCTCTGAGTCACAGCTAATAGCTCCGGAAGAGTTTCCTCTGCAATTTTTTCCTGATCCTTTTTCTGAGGCTACTGTAACTCCACTTTTATTAAACTAAATTTTCCCGGACTATCGGTGCGCGCCCTCACTATTCCGCCATCTTGGCTCCGCCCCCCTGAAAACAATATATTGTTAAAATAGAATTTAATATCTGGTGAAAGTGCTCTTCAGAAAAATGATGGGTGAAGGTATTGGTGTGTAGTGGGTTATGCTTCTACCTGAGATACCTGCATCCCATACAGCAGTGCCAGTTTGAGTCCTGGCTACTCCACTTCTGATTTAGCTTCCTGTTAAGGCATCTAGGAAGGCACCAGATGATGGCCCAAGTATTTGGGCTTCTGCCACCCATGTGGGAGATCTGGATGGAGTTTATGGCTCCTGATTACGCTTGGCCCTGCCCCGGTTGTGGGCATTTGGGGGCATAAGCCAATAGATGGGAGATTCTCTCTCTCTGCATGTATCTGTCTCTTTTCCTGTCACTCTTTCAAATAAATAAATATTAAACTGTCATTCTTTCAAATAAATAAATATTAAAAGAGCAAAAACTGGAGGAAAGGCATTTTCATTCCATTTGTAGAAAAGCAAAAAGAATTTAGCAGTACAAGATTTGTTACAAGAAATGCTACAATCAGGGGTGAGCATTTTGCATGTAGTTAAGATAAAACTCGGGATGCCTGCATCCTGTGTCTGAGTGTGTGACTTCAAGTCCCACTTTCACTTCATAGTCTATCTCCCTGACAGTATGCACCTTGGGAGAGCTACAGTACTTGGAACCCTACCATCCACATAGGAGACCTTCACTGAGTTCCAGACTCGTGAAAATCAGTTTAGATTATTTTAAAATGTTTATGATAAACTCCAAGTAAATCATGAAGCTTTTAAAAATGTAAATTATATGCAAAATAATACGATAATTAGAATCCTAAAAAGTATAATATTAAAATAAGAAAAGGTGAAAAATTATGGTGGAGGGACAAAAGACATGCAACAAATAGACAATTGTTATAAAAATTAACTTGGTTATGTAAAAGTCACTTTAAATGTTAATGGTGCAAATGATCCAATCAATAGACAAAGGTTTCTGGCATGGATAAAAAAGACACTACCTAACTGTATATTATTAGTAAGAAATTCACTTTAAATTAAAGGTCTCAGATAGTTCAAAGTGAAAAAAATGGACAAAGATGTGCCATACTAACACTAATCAAATGAAAGTTTAAGTAATGATGCTAATTTAAGACAAGCAGAAGTCAGAATAAGAAGATAATCTATAATAAAATTGGGCAACTTATATGGTAAAGGAGTTAATTCGCTAAGATCTCACAGTCCTAAATCTGTTCGCACTTAAAAACAGGGTGTTAGAAAATGAAATAAAAACTGATAAAATTAAAAGGATAAATAGGCAAACCATTTTAGTTGGAATTTTGAGCACTCCTTGTATTAGTTTTATATTGTCACTCTTAAAATTCACCATAAATTTGTGGGTTAAAACCTTACAAAGTGTTCTATTAGAGTTCTGGATGTCAGAAGTCTTGGTGGGTTAAAATCAAGGTGTTGGAAGAATGTGTCCCTGGGTAGAATCTGTTGATTTTTCAACTTTTGGAGGCTGCTCACCTTTTTTGGCTCATGGTCCTCTTCCTCCATCTTTAAGCTAGAGCTGGCGGGTTGAGCCTTCTTACACTGAGTTCCTCCAACTCTTCCCTTGCATTCCTGTTCTACTTTCAAGGACCCTGTCATTGTGCTGGGCCACCCAGGAAATTCCAGTGAATCTCCCATCTTGAAGTCAACTGATCAACATCTTACTTTTATCTCTACCTTGATCACCATTTTCCATGTAACGTACTTACAGATTCCGGAGAGTAGGATGTGAACTTCTCTTGGGAGTCACTATTCTGTCTGCCTCACTCCTCAAGCAGCAGCATATCAGTGAGGACATGATGACCTGAGCAGCATTAGCAACCAGTGCGATTTAATTTACATTGAAGCCAAAAAGTGACCCTTTATATATGTACATTTAAAAAATAACTTAGGAAGCTGGGAGATCCTCAAATGGAATGAGGACTGTGTTTATTGACTCTAACTGCACCACAAATGTACAGGACTTCAATTTCACTCCTACACATGACATTTTAGATACTCTATTAGTTACCACAGATCAGGGAAATTGACATTTTGAGATTCAATGATTGTTTACAGCCCTTGTATCTACTGTTGAGGAACAGTGTTTTATTTTCCCTTTTACTATTTGTTGAACTCTTTACTTAATGTAGGGTTAATCTTATGAGTGTAAAGGAAACTGAAAATAGATCTTTGTAAAAATTAAGAGTGAGAATAGAAGGAGGAGGAGGAAGAGGGTGGGACTGTGGATGGGAGGGAAGGTAGGATAGGAAGAATTGCTATGTTCCTAAATCTGTATATGTGAAATGCATGAAATTTGTGTGCCTTAAATTAAATTGAAAAAGTGAAGGGGATGACTGAAGGGTAACATAATAAAACTTAGGTTTTCATAAGATGAAAAATAAAGTATCTGTGTATATCTCCTTTGATAAAGTGTTTGTTAAATATTTTACCTTTTTTTGCTTATTTTTTGTTTTTGAGTTTTGAGATTTTTTTTACAGAGTTAGTGAGAGAGAGAGAGAGAGAGAGAGAGAGAGAGAGAAAGGTCTTCCTTCCATTGGTTCACCCCTCAAGTGGCTGCCACAGCCAGCGCACTGCGCCGATACGAAGCCAGGGGTCAGGTGCTTCCTCCTGGTCTCCCATGCGGGTGCAGGGCCCAAGCACTTGGGCCATCCTCCACTGCCTTCCCAGGCCACAGCAGAGAGCTGGACTGGAAGAGGAGCAACCGGGACAGAATCTGGCGCCCCAACTTGGACTAGAACCCGGAGTGCTGGTGCCGCAGGCAGAGTATTAGCTGAGTTTTGAGAACTTGTATATATTGTGGGTAGCAGTGTTTTGTCAGATGTGTATTTTGCAAATGCAGTAGTATCTCAAAAGGATGTACAGAACAACTGTGCTGAAGAGGAAATGGTGCTGACCTACAGGGAATGAGTTCAAGGATCTTGGAGTTGACCAAGGAAAAGATCTGTCTTGAAGTGCACACATGAGCTTTAGTTGGGAAATACTTTGGCAGATTTGTATATGGAGGTCATCCCTAACTTCATGAGACAGTGCAGAGTGTCCAGCATCCAGAAAGGGAGGAAGACAGAGGAACTCACGGAGCAGGTGGGAAAGGGGGCTTATGTGCACAGATACTATTGCTCAGTGGCAGGGCAGAGTGTCTGTGAGTTAGAAAGTCCTGAGGGCAGCAGTAGCTTGCATTATCTTTCTAATTTTCTGTTTTTTGTGTGCAGTTCTGGGTTTTTGTGTTTATTTATGACTGGGCTAATATATGTTTATTGTCATTTAAAGTCTCTAAATTTTGAGGTTGTTCACATGATAGATAAATAGTAGCAATAATCAAAAAGCTATCTCTAGAACATAAAAAAGTGCTTCTTTTCATCAACTAGGTTAGTCTCAAATACATTTAACTAATTCTAATTGTTTTCCATTCCATAAAGGTTTTCCACATTTTTATTTTTATAAAGATTTTTATTTATATATTTGAAAGGCAGAGCTATAGGGGTGCAGAAACAGAGAGAGAGAGAGAGAGAGAGAGAGAGAAAGAGAGAGAGTCTTCCCTATGCTGGTTCACTCCCCAGATGAATGCAATGGCTGGAGCTGGGCCGATCAGGAGCCAGGAGCCCCTTCTGGGTCTCCCATATGGGTGCAGGGGCCCAAGGACTTGAACCATCTTCTACTGTTTTTCCAGGCCATAGTGGAGAGCTGGATCAGAAGTGGAGCAGCCAGGACTTGAAACAGTGGCCATATGGGATGCTGGCACTGAAGGCAGTGGCTTTATCCACTACAACACAGCGCTGGCCCCTCTACATTTTTGTTAACGTGGAATAATTGTGCCCATTTATGGGATATAGTGGGTATTTCAAAACATTCATTCAGCATAATGCACTGTTGATGGAAAGGTAAACTAATGCAGCTCTTATGGAAAGCAGTATGGCAGTTCCTCAAAAAGCCAAAAGTAGATCCACCACATTATCTTGCTATCACACTTGTTCATATTTATCCAGAGATACTTCTGTATTGTCTTGCTTATTGTGGCGTTTTTCACAACAGCCAATGTATGAATGTAATCCAGGTACCCGTTGACAGAAGGATAGATTAAAAAATGTGGTTTGTCTGCTTAATGAACTGTTACTCAACCCTAAAGAATGGAATCCTGTCATTTGCAGGAAAATGGATGGGGCAGGAGGCCCTTAATTTAAGTGATTAAGTCAGGCATGAAACGACAAATATCCCATGTTCTCTCCCACAGATAGTAGCTTTAAAAACATTTATATGAATGTTTAATAAATGCTTACTGGAGGATGAGAAAGCCAGCAGGTGGGGGAGGGGTTAGAAGGCTGGCTTAGGGGCACAGTTAGAAGGAACAGGTTCCAATGCTCCACCTTCCCCTGACACCTGACATCCTAGGCGGAATAATACCCAAATAGTAGAAGGCACTCTTAGAACCAAATCTCATTTTCTCACACCATTCTCCAGTAAAGGAACCAGGACTCCATGAAGAAATTACTGATTCTAGACCTGGAAAAGAAATATACAAGGCAGGCCTGGAGCATCACGTCATTGCCAGAATATAGGGAAGTGCTCAAACGACAAGGGCAAACCAATCAAAAGGACAAAACACAGAACCATGCTGAGATGGCAGGGGGACACAGGGACCCCTGAAGAACTTTTATATTCTAAACTGTAACTATTTGAGCAAAGAAATAAATGTCAGTATTTGATGATAACTCAAAACATAAAATAAGTGCCATGAATTCATACTTATATAAACCAATGATCATTAACAAATTGGAAGGCTAAATAAATCTCCTATGTAGAAGAATTACAAGTGGTTTGTGTAGATACTATACCTATTTATTTATTTATTATATTTTAAAAAGAATTTATTTGAGAGAGAAGGAGGGCTCCCTTCCATTGGTTCACTTCCCAAATATCTGCAAGGAAGCCTGCAGTTGGGAACTCAATCCAGGTCTCCCATATTGGTGGAAGGACCCTAAACCCTAATTACTTTAGCTGACACTGCTGCTTCCCGGGGTCTGCATTAGTAGGAAGCTGGAGTCAGGAGCCGAGAATTCAACCAGGCACTCAAATGAGGCTCAGGGGCATTGTAACTGCTAGGATAAGCACCATCTCCCCTCCCTCACTTCTTATATATTGGTTATACTTAATGATTTCTTCCCAAAGAGTGCAATATGAAAGGGGGTATGGAGCAAACTTTTTGACTAAAACATGTGACTCTTGTTTAGCCACTAAAAGCAACTGAGACAAAGGCAAATTGAAGGACATTTTACTAAACCCCTTAGCAGAGGTCCTCAAATCTGTCAAACTCATCAAAGATAAGCAAAGTCTGAGAAACTGTCACAGTTCTACTTTCCACAGACTTTTTGAAGTACCCTCTTACACATTGTTTTAGGAAAATCTTAAATATAATACTCCAGAAAAATTAGAGCTCAAACCAGGAAAATGGATTTGATCCAGATGAATAGTGGAAAGAATGTCCATGCAATAAAGATCAGGAGATTTACAGAGAGAGTTAAACATTGAGGAAGCTGTGACTGAGTTTCAGGCTCCTGGTTTTGTCATGGCTCAGCCCTAGCTGTTGAAGGCATTTGGGGAATAAACCAGTAAATCTCTCTTTCTCTCCCTCTCTCCCTCTCTCCCCTCTGTCTGCCTTTCAAATAAATGAAAATAAATAAGTACATATTAAGAATAGTGGCTTATAAATTTCAAAATAGATGGTTGTGAATGGCCTCATCACAAATAAATAGTAAATGTCCAAAGTTATCTGATTATTATACAATGTATACTTTCATCAAAACATCATACCGCTTACCACAAATTTGCACAATTATTATGTGTCAATTAAAAACAAAATAAAAATTAAAAATAAAAAACCTGGTGTGATTTCTATTGGATGCTGCTCTCCAATATTTTTTAGACTGTACTGCAAACAAGCTTAAGAGATAAAGCCGAGTCTATAAAAACAATTTCTGAAAACAGTTACAGAGAACTGGCCCTGCTGTGGTCACATCACTCTGGAGAATATGCTGATGTTTTTTGAATCCTAACCAGCCCCATCTCATGTACAGTCTGGGAAGTTCCTAGTCTATACTTTGGGGGGTCTTCAGGCATGCATTCCACTGCCCAGAACAAAAGCCTACCTCAAGAAAGAGTAAAGGCTTCACATATGAAGAAGGTCATGTGGTACTTTGTAACCCTCAGACCCCAGCCAGCTCCCCAGGCTGGACTTGAAGTCTGTAGTTGACTGTGGAATTCTCCCTCCATTAAAGTTGCTGGTTTCGGGGTGCCATGGCAACTTTTTCCTCCCTTTTCTGGGGAAGACAGTGTTTCTCAGGCAGTAGTCAGCTGCATGGATGCAGAGTTTGCTAGTGGCATGGACAGCCACATTGACAGCTTGTGCTCTTTCCTCTGTATCCCATGCAGTTTCTGTTCTGTTCTGTCACTTCTCCCCTGAACATTTCTGTCAGTCTCCTGGGAATGTGATCCATCTTTTGCTTTTCTCTTCTATTTCTAATGGTCAGGTCAGTGTGGCTTCTCACTATCTAGCCATCTTGAATTCTCACCCCCTGTAACTTCTTGAAGTTGCGTATCTGTCTTCTTAACTTGGATATACTCAGGAGTGTTCATTTACAATGATATCAGCTGTGCCTTATGCACCTGGAAGGACTGCAGAGCAGCTGGTGAGAACTGAAAAGCTTCCTGATGTCTGCATTATCTAAGGGCTCCAAATCACGTAGGTAGGAGAGGAAGTGAAGATGCTCCAGGTTACTTGAGATCCTTTCTATTCTATTTGATTATACCTTTATGTTAGAAATCCTTCTGACTATGCTAAGAAGCACATATACTCAGTATTATAAGAAATGTATGTATTTAATTTGCAAGTAGCATGATGAACTGTACTTTTTAAAAACATTTTTTATTATTTTTTTAAAATTTATTTGACAGGTAGAGTTGGGGAGAGAGAGAGAGAGAGAGAGAGAGCGAGCGAGAGAGAGAGAGAGAGAAGTCTTCCTTCCATTGGTTCACTCCTCAAATGGCCGCCACGGCCAGAGCTGTGAAGATCCACAGCCAGGAGCCAGGTGCTTCCTCCTGATCTCTCATGCGGGTGCAGGGGCCCAAGAACCTGGGCCATCCTCCAGTGCCCTCCTGGGCCACAGCAGAGAGCTGGACTGGAAGATGAGCAACTGGGACTAGAACCGGTGTGTGGGGCTCCATGGGATGCACAGCCATGGAGCCCCCACGTCAAGGTCGGTCTGATAGCTGTTGCTGTGTCTTTATCACAAGGCAGATGTTGCTAGTTTCGGTTAGGGCAATGCCTTCCCACGGTTGGGACTTTCCAGAGGAGTTGAGAATGTTGTAAACAACAAGATGGCGCTGAGGACTATGCGGTGAGCCTGCCTGCTGCATGACACCTCATCTGATTGGCCCGAGGATGCGTGCACACTGCGTGAACAGACAGCGGATTGGAGTGTTCCGTGCATGGACTTGAGTCCGCTTGCAATTGGCCAGATTTTGTATATAAGCTGTGTGCTGAGGAAGGAGGGGGCTTTCCTGTCCACTCTCCTCCCTTCATTCTTTCTCTGTCACTGTTATTTTCTCATTAAAAGTCTGCTGAAGACTGATAAGCTGCGAACAGTGTCGTTCCTTTGTGGGCAAGGGAGTGGCAAGTGGTGCCGTGACTCGGATTCGGACCACTTTCTACACGCAGGAATAGGTAAGGAACAAAAGGTAAGCGTGCGTGTGCACGGAAATCCAGCTGGGGAAAGAATAGAAACTGTGGTTCCGTCAAGGAAAGATGGGGAAATTAAGCGCCAGAAAAAAGGGTAAAGGAATCCCTTAAAAGGCGGGAGTACAAAGTGTTCAGAAACGCCAGGAAATAGGCGGAAACTTCCTTTTTACCTCCAAATGGACAATACTCAGAAACTTCCTTTTTACCTCCAAATGGACAATACTCCATCCACCACTAGGTTGCGCATGCTGTTGAGCTGCTTGTTAAAAGCTGTGGGGACGCCTGTTAAGGCGGCTACAGTATGCGCATTCACTAGGGCGGTTGCCAAGACGTCACCATGGTTTGTGGAAGGTGGCCAATTAGATGAGCAACAGTGGTGCAGAGTAGGGAGACAGTTGAGAGCAGCTGGAGAGCTGGTAGAAATACTTAGATTATGGCAACTCATTGACCAGACACTTCAGGACCCCACTGAGAGCATAGGGCTTTTACTTGATGAAGGATGCGAGCTCCTAGAAAAGGTTCAGGAGGAGTCTCGGCATGATAGTCAGTCTAGTGACTGTGGTAGTCAGTGGGACAGGAAGCAGATGGACAAAGGTCCCTGTAGGGACGAGCCACTGGATGAGACAAAGGAAAATTCAGAGAAGGACCATCCCCCATCAAGTGTGCCCCTGCGCTCGAGGGGGGCATCTCATTTATATCCCAGTTTGACTAGGCTAGCAAATTTGTCCTTAGAGGGCAAACCACCACTGCGGTATCGTCCATTGACTCTCCCTAAATCGGCCCCTAGAGAAAAAAAAAGGGGGGGGCTATAAAGACTCCATTACAGATGCAGGGAATAGGGTTAAAAAAGGTGAGCCATAGAACAGTTCATTAATGCTATAAAAATAGTCAGTCCTTGGTTCGCAAAAGGAGTCGTGAATGAGCAACATTGGGATTTGCTCAGAAAAAACTTAAATGTGCATTTAAAAAAAAACAAAGCAAGCCGTGACAAAGGCTGTGAAAACTTTGTTACAGATGTAGAGAATAGGGTTAAAGAAACAAACCGTAGAGCAGTTTATCAGTGCTGTTGAAACAATTAGTCCTTGGTTTGCTGAAGAGGGTGTTGTGGATAAGAAACACTGGGAGTAAAAAATATAGATCAGTATACACTGGACAGCCCTCACCTTGCATTTAAATATTTCATTTGAAGTAAATGTTCTCTGTTATAAAGTTAATATTACTATGTGAAATGAGAAATTGTGGTGACAAAGTGTCCGGACTACCCATTTTGTTTTTGTTTTATGTACTAACTCTACCCCTATTATTGATAGGAATGCTTGAGCAGATTATGCTTGGTTTACTTTACAAAAAAAAAAAAATGTAAGTCAAAATATGCCGCAAGTAGTTAAGATTCCACAAACCTGCAGAAATGTAATAATTACAGATAATAAGAGGCTAGTTCCCTCAGAAAAGTTACAATTTATCCTTAAAACATATTGAATATTATTGTGTTTGATTGCTGGATGCATACTTGTATAGAAAATTTGTATTATATTTTTATGATGTATTAATTATGCCTATACCTTGGTGGAACTCTAGGGCCAAATGTAAGGACAGATTTTGGGATGGAGAGGCTTGTGTCTTTGGCTCTGATAAACAAGTAACTTGTCTGCCAGATGACCTTCTCCTGCTCCTTGGGAGCCTGGCCAGCTCCTGGGGAGGGGATAAAGGAATGTTTTCTGATAAACAGGTGGGCATGCTTTGTGTCTCGGCTCTCTGGCCAAGATCCGGGATGGGACGCACTGTTTGCCTAACATCTTGGCAATGAGCCACCCTTGTCCTTGGGGGCTTTAAGGGGGAGCCGGAGCAAGCCTCTGCTGCTGCTGTTTCATCCTGGGGGAACATGCAGTCAAGCTAAACGTTAAACATGCCCGTGATGATTACTAATAATGTTTAATTCTCAGTATGGATCCTTTTCTGGTGCTGTGTAAAGACTGCCTAGTAATGCCCACAGTACTGTAAATTCTACAAAACATAAGTACAACGCAGATATGAATCGATTGGCTATTGTGGCTGAGGTGTTCTGTAACAGTCTCTTTAATAAAAAATTAGCAAAATAAATTAATTTAAAAAACAGAACATTCAGGACCTGCCACTCTGCTTGGTATGTCATTACAAAAATCAACAAGGAGGGCTATGCCTAATAAATGAGGGTGCTCTCAATGTGGGCAGCAGGGACATGTACAAATATTGTCCAAAAGTCAAACATCAAAAAAGCCCCTCTTCCTGGGATTTGCCCCCAGTGCAAAAGAGGAAGGCATTGGGCCAATAAATGTCACTCCAAAACCAATTAAAAACTTTCATTAAATAAATAAAGTTCAGAAAACTAAAAGTGGGGCTGGCCCCAGGCCCCATCCCAACAAATTTTGGGGGCCATGACATTTGTTCCTCAACAGAACACCCTAAATCCATCAATTTCCTCCACGGAGCCACAGAGGGTAGTACAGGACTAGACCTCAGTGCCACCTCCTATACAGTATTGACCCCTGAGATGGGCCCACAAGGTCTCCCTACTGGGATTTTTGGTCCTTTGCCAACTGGGTTTTTTGGTCTCCTACTGGGCAGAAATAGTATAACTATGAAAGGGTTACAGGTTTTTCCTGGAGTTATAAACACTGACTTTACTGGTGAGATAAAAATTATGACTCAAGCCAATAATGTAACTTTAACCCCAGGACAATGCATTGCTCACTTGATTCTGTTCCCCCTCTCTTCAATTGGTAAGTCTTTTTTTAAATAAAAGAGAAAATCATGGTTTTGGATCTTCTGATGCTTATTGAATACAACCCATAACTAAGGACCGACCCAAATTTTTCTTAAAATTAAATAAAAAGTTATTCAGTGGTCTTTTAGATACTGGAGCTGATGTCTCTGTTATTTCAGCAGCAAGCTGGCCCACAAATTGGAAAAAGAAAATTACCATAACTCAATTGCAAGGTATTGGTCGGAGTCAAAGATTAACACAAAGTTCTAAATTGCTACAATGGGAGGATAAAACAGGTAATGCTGGAGCCTGTCGCCCCTATATTTTGGCTGCATTACTTGTTAATCTCTGGAGACGTGATATTCTAACTCAAATGGGGGCTTTAATACATAGTCCAAATAAGATTGTTACCATTAACATACTTCAACAAGGTCATTTGCCAGGTAAGGGTTTAGGCAAACAACAACAAAGCATCACATCTCCAGTTACTGTAACTGTCAATCATGACCAAAGAGACTTGGGTTTCCCTTGATGGCTACTGGTCAGCCTGTGCCCCATGCAAAAATTAAAATAAAATAAAAATCAGATAATCCCGTGTGGGTGAATCAGTGTCCTTTACTACAGGAAAAGATAAATGCTGCACAGATATTGGTGGAAGAACAATTAACAACAGGACATATAGTTCCTTCTAATTCTCCTTGGAATAGTCCTGTTTTTGTTATCAGAAAGAAATCTGGGATATAGCAATTGCTTCAAGGCCTTAGGCCTGTTAATGCTACTGTGAAAATTATGGGGGCTTTACAACCAGGTTTACCATTGCCTACTGCAATTCCAAAGGACTCTTATATTGCAATAATAGATTTAAAATATTATTTTTATACTATACTTTTACATCCAGGAGATTGTCCCCGAATTGCTTTCAGTGTTCCATCAGTAAATTTTAAAGAACCTATGCAAAGATGCCAATGGAGGATCTTACCTCAAAAAAATGGCTTATAGCCCTACTTTGTGCCAATAATTCATTGATGCTGCTCTTCCAAAAATTTGCAAAAAATATAGCAATTTATATATTATACACTATATGGATGATATTTTGAGAACTGGACCCGAGAAATTTTTGGTGATGCAATGTCTGACAGTAATAAAAGAACAATTATCTGCTTTTGGTCTTATCAAAGCCCCTAAAAAAATGCAACTTCAATATCCTCATCAATATCTAGGCTTCCAATTGTACCCATGAGAAATACTTCCACAAAAAGTCACCTTACAATTGGATTCTTTACAGACTTTAAATAAGTTTCAAAAACTTCTAGGGAATATTAATTTGCTTTCTGCACATCTCCACCTCACAACAGGAGACCTTAAACCTTTATTCAATATCCTAAAAGGAGGTCAAGCTTCTGTAATTTGTGATGGTCACCATACGGTTATTAACACCTCTTTTTCATCTCTACAGCTAGTTAAATTAGCTGCTGTTGCACTTGCATTGCAGTCTACCTTGGATGTAGTGGTTAACATACACACCGATAGCAAATATGTGTTCCTATCGGTGCCTCAATTGGAAACTTGTTCATTCCTTCCTGGATCCTCAGCTGCTTCTCCTTTGTTTTCTCGCATTTGCACTGTCATTCGACAACATACCTGCCCTTTCTTTATAGGTCATATTTGAGCACATTCCAATCTTCCTGGACCATTGGTAGAGGGCAATCGTTTGGCAGATTCTGCTCTATGCATATATTCTATTAATACAGCAACAAAAGATCACGTTTTAGATCATTTAAATGCTCATACGTTACACTTAATAGATAATGTTACTCAAGAACAAGCTCGCCAAATTGTAAAAATTCTGTTCTACTTGCTCCATCCAGTTACCAGTACCTCACTTTCGCATTAATCCTCGTGATTTATTCCCCCAATCAACTATGGCAAATGGATATCACCCACTTCATAAAATTTGGTAAACAAAAATATATACATGTGTCTATTGATACTTGTTTTAAATTTATTTTTGCTTCCTTACATACAGGTGAAGCTACAAGACATGTTATTGCCCATTGCTTACAAGCTTTTGCTTCCCTAGAAACGCCAAAGCAGATTAAAACAGATAATGGACCTACTTATATTTCTGCCTCTTTTAAAAATTTTTGTGTAACTTTCTATCTCATGTTACTGACATTCCTTATAATCCTCAGGGTCAAGACATTCTTATACGTACACATAACACTTTAAAACAATATTTTAATAATATAAACAAAAGGGGGAGTTTAGGGTTCTTGCCCATTCTCCTAACAAATGGCTCTCATGTGCTTTATTCATTTTAAATTTTCTCACATTGGATAAAGATGGTCGTTTTGCAGCTGATCAACAGTGGCATCCACAAACAGCTGGGGTAAGAACAATGGTAAAATGGAAGGATCCTATCACCAATCAATGGAATGGACCTGATTCAGCACTGGTATGGGACATGGGCTCTTAAGGGATGGGTATTTTTATACAACCAATTTGCTTTTACATTGTTAACCTCTGATGATTTTCGCAACTGCTCATTGGGCCGTGTGGCCCCAATGCTAACATCTGTATTTCCAAAGGCACGACAGCGATGCTCATTATCTGAGAACTGTGATGATGATGTCATCTTAATTGGAGACCTGCTTTCACCATGGCTATACAGCTAGTGGGAGTTCCTGGGTTGGCTTATGGAAATAATTGTGGACTACAAAGGCTTACATGTTTGGTGACCAAAACAATCAATCTTACTGCTACTGCACTATCCAATATAGCTGAAAAATTGGATCAAGTTTGTTCAGGAGTACTCTTAAACCGAGCAGCTATCCCTGTTCCAGGGAAATGCAGTTTTAACATTACTAACAATGCCATATATATAGTCTGTTATTGATAAACTTAAGAGTAAAATGCAACATATGTTTATTGCTAACCCACTAACATTTGAAGGGTTTCAATGGATTCATTGGTTATTAATGCGGGCTGGATTGTTACTGCTTTTCATACTTTGTATGGGATGTTTTCCGTGTGTTCTGCAATTTGTGCTAACTTCACTACAATCTGTATGGACTGACATTCATCACTTAAAACTTCGTACCAAACTTCCTTTGTAATAAAAAATAATTGATATTTAGCTGTATGTTTCATCTCTCACCAAATGTTGGGCTAAAATGGTACTCAAAAACGGGTAAGACACTCCACATCTTGTACCTACCTAAGACAGGGCTCAAGTTAAAGAATGGGTCGCTGTCGGTTGCTTGTTTGTCATGGTACTATTGGGCCTTGCCTTCATCGCCAGATGGATCAGAGCCTTAGCACTCCGTCAGCAGAATACCAACTTGATAATCCAACAGGCTATGCTGGCCACCTTGCAATCTCACCCCAATAAAGAAGTATGGCTTAGCATGATGGAGTGGTAGTCAAAGATGGGTAAACACTGATGGGTGCTCCTAGCAACCTAAGACAGAGGGTAGGACAGGCTTCCTATTACCTCCATGACGGGTAAGCAGGTAGCGCGCCATTGGGTACCTAAGACAGGCACGTTTCCACGCCATTTAAATAATAAAGAAGGGGGAGATGTGGGGCTCCATGGGATGCACAGCCATGGAGCCCCCACGTCAAGGTCAGTCTGATAACTGTTGCTGTGTCTTTATCACAAGGCAGATGTTGCTAGTTTCGGTTAGCGCAATGCCTTCCCACGGTCAGGACTTTCCAGAGGAGTTGAGAATGTTGTAAACAACAAGATGGCGCTGAGGACTATGCGGTGAGCCTGCCTGCTGTGTGACACCTCATCTGATTGGCCCGAGGACGCGTGCACACTGCGTGAACAGACAGCGGATTGGAGTGTTCCGTGCATGGACTTGAGTCCGCTTGCAATTGGCCAGATTTTGTATATAAGCTGTGTGCTGAGGAAGGAGGGGGCTTTCCTGTCCACTCTCCTCCCTTCATTCTTTCTCTGTCACTGTTATTTTCTCATTAAAAGTCTGCTGAAGACTGATAAGCTGCGAACAGTGTCATTCCTTTGTGGGCAAGGGAGCAGCACCGGTGCCCACATGTGATGCTGGTGCCACAGGCAAAGGATTAATCAAGTGAGCCACAGTGCCAGCCTTTTTAAATCTTTTTAAAAAGCAGTGGAGGGACCGGCGCTATGATGTACTGGAGTAAGCTGGCTCTGGCAACCCAAAAGGGCACTGTAATGTGTCCCAGCTCTGCCTCTTCCAATCCAGCTCTCTGCTGTGGCCTGGGAAAGCACTGGAAAATGGCCAAAGTGCTTGGGCCCCTGCATCCAACTGGGAGACCCAGAAGAAGCTCCTGTCTCCTGGCTTCATTTGGCTTAGCTCTAGCTGTTGCAGCCATTTGGGGAGTGAACCAGCAGATGGAAGACCTTTCTCTCTGTCTCTCCCTCTCTCTGTCTGTAACTCTACCTCTCAAATAAATCTTAAAAAAAAAAAAACAGTGGAAAATAACTTGCGGCAGAGAGTAAATGTGTCCCACAAGGCCTAAAATACTTCCCATTTTGCCCTTTATTCAGGCATGGAAAGCCAAGACACTCTGGAAAAAAAAAAAACCTAAATGAAAGATCTCCATGAGTGAGATCCCAGTGGAAAGAACGGGTCATCAAAGAAGGAGGTATCTTTCTCTGAAGGGAGGAGAGAATTTCCACTTTGACCATGGCCTTGTCTAAAAATTATCAGAGTCAGTGAACTCAGGGGGCTTCCATAGCCTTGGCAGCTCATGACAAGAGCCTAGGGTGATTACTGAGGCCATAAACAAGAGTGTCAATTTGTTAAGTTGGGGGCGGAGCCAAGATGGCGGAATAGTGAGGGCGCGCACCGATAGTCCATAGTCCGGGAAAATTTAGTTTAATAAAAGGGGAGTTACGGTAGCCGCAGAAAAAAGAACCAGGAAAAAATTGCACGGGAATCGTGAATCGGAGGACCTACTGGGAGAACAAGGTCGCCCACCGCGCGGAAGCCAAGTCGCTGGACTGAGCCGCAGAAGCCCCAGGGTCTGCACGCCAGTGCTCCAAGGGGAGTGCATGCCACACAGACAACAGCGGGGAGACTTGGGACGCTCAGGGCTCCGAGTCCACACATTGGCGCTGGAAGGGGAGGTGAGCTCAATAACCCGAGACATTGGTGGGGAAACGGGGGTCAGAATCTAGAGGGGGGCCAGAAAGTGCAGCAAACTCACTACCGGAAAGAAGGAAAAAAAAAAGCTTCGGGGTTTCTCTTCCCCCTAACCTTGCAAAGGTTACAAGGCTGCAAGGCTTGAAGAATTCCCAAGAGACAAAGAGCAGGCCTGCTCTCTGGATTTACATATCAATGGGGGAGAGCTAAGGAACTGAGTCACTACAATTCAGTAGCCTAGGCAACCCAGTGGGAGTCCAGAGGAGCCAAAGACTGGAAGCTAAATACCATCAATTCTGCACAGCCGTGCCCTGCGGTGTTACTTACCCCCTGAATAAATAAAATAAATAAATAAATAAAAAGAGAGAGATTTACCATGCATAACCTGAGGGTGTCACCTTTGCACACCCTTAACCAGGAAGAACCAGGCAGAGCTCTCAGGCCGCACCCATCTCAAGCCTCCAAGGCTCCTCCAACAGCAGGCAGTCCACTTAACACGGACACAGTATAAAAAAAAAAAAGAAAAAAAAAACGCACAGTGACGCAAGAAGAATTAACTATGCCGAGTAACAAACACAGAAATAGAGGGAGCAAGATCAACGATGACACTATGATGCCTCCAAATAAGCAAAACACCCCAAGCCAAGAGTATGAAGATGATGAGATAGAAGAAATGCAAGATACGGATTTCAAAAAATTTATGATAAGAACATTTAGAAGTTTTCAAAAGCAAATCCTTGAACTACAGAAATCCTTAATGGACAAGATTGAAAATCTCTCTCATGAAAACGAAATTTTAAGGAAGAATCAAAATGAAACTCAGAAACTAGTAGAACAGGAAAGTGTTATAGTGAAGAGAAATCAAAATGAAATGAAGGGCTCAATAGATCAAATGACAAACACATTAGAAAGCCTTAAAAACAGAATGGGTGAAGCAGAAGAGAGAATATCGGACTTAGAAGATAGAGCACAGGAAAACATACAGTCAAACCAAAGAAAAGAAGAGGAAATTAGAAATCTAAAAAATATTGTTGGGAATCTACAGGATACTATTAAAAAAACCAACATTCGAGTTCTAGGAGTTCCTGAAGGCATGGAGAGAGAGAAAGGATTGGAAGGCCTTTTTAGTGAGATACTAGCAGAGAACTTTCCAGGTTTGGAGAAGGACAGAGATATCCTAGTACAGGAAGCTCATAGAACCCCCAATAAACATGACCAAAAGAGATCCTCACCACGACACGTGGTAATTAAACTTACCACAGTGAAACATAAAGAAAAGATCCTAAAATGTGCAAGAGAGAAACGTCAGATTACTCTCAGAGGATCTCCAATCAGACTCACAGCTGACTTCTCATCAGAAACCCTACAAGCTAGGAGGGAATGCCGAGACTTAGCACAGGTGCTAAGAGAGAAAAATTGCCAGCCCAGAATATTATATCCTGCCAAGCTCTCATTTGTGAATGAAGGTGAAATAAAGACCTTTCATAGCAAACAGAAATTGAAAGACTTTGTGGCCACTCGTCCGGCCCTGCAAAAGATACTTAAAGACGTGCTACACTTAGAAACACAGAAACACGGCCATCAATATGAAAGAAGGGAAAGGAAGAACACCTACCAGTAAAAGAGCATGGGAAGCTCAAAGCATATACTAGAAAATATTTCCGGGAAAATGGCAGGGCAAAGTCACTACGTATCAATAGTCACATTGAACATTAATGGTCTGAATTCTTCAGTTAAAAGACACCGTTTGGCTGACTGGCTCACAGAACACAACCCAACTATTTGTTGCCTACAAGAAACACATCTCTCTAACAAAGACGCATGCAGACTGAAAGTGAAAGGTTGGAAAAAGATATTCCATGCCAACAGAAACCAAAAAAAAAAGCAGGTGTAGCCATATTAATATCAGACAAAATAAACTTTAATACAAAAACTGTTAAGAGAGACAAAGAGGGACACTATATAATGATTAAGGGTTCAATTCAACAGGAAGATGTAACTATTATAAATGTATATGCACCTAATTACAGGGCACCGGTCTATTTAAAAGATATGTTAAGGGACTTAAAGGGAGATTTAGATTCCAATACAATAGTACTGGGGGACTTCAATACTCCACTCTCAGAAATAGACAGATCATCTGGACAGAAGATTAACAAGGAAACAGCAGATTTAATTGACACTATTGCCCAAATGGATCTAACAGATATCTACAGAACTTTCAACCCTACATCTAAAGACTTCACATTCTTCTCAGCAGCGCATGGAACCTTCTCTAGGATTGATCACATACTAGGCCATAAAGCAAGTCTCAGGAAATTTAAAAGAATTAGAATCATACCATGCAGCTTCTCAGACCACAGCGGGATGAAGCTGGAAATTAACAACTCAGGAAACCCCAGAAAGTATGCAAACACATGAAGACTGAACAACATGCTCCTGAATGAACACTGGGTCATTCAAGAAATCAAAAGAGAAATCAAAAACTTTCTGGAAGTAAATGAAGACAACAACACAACATATCAAAACTTATGGGATACAGCAAAAGCAGTATTGAGAGGCAAATTTATAGCAATAGGTGCCTATACCAAGAAATTGGAAAGGTACCAAATAAATGAGCTTTCAGTGCACCTCAAGGACCTAGAAAAACTGCAGCAAACCAAACCCAAATCTAGTAGGAGAAGGGAAATAATTAAAACCAGAGAAGAAATTAACAGGATTGAATCCAAAAAAACATTACAAAAAATCAGCCAAGCGAGAAGCTGGTTTTTTGAAAAAATAAACAAAATTGACACCCCATTGGCCCAACTAACTAAAAAAAGAAGAGAAAAGACCCAAATCAATAAAATCAGAGATGAAAAAGGAAACATAACAACAGACACCACAGAAATAAAAAGAATCATCAGAAATTACTACAAGGACCTGTATGCCAGCAAACAGGAAAACCTATCAGAAATGGATAGATTCCTGGACACATGCAATCTACCAAAATTGAACCATGAAGACATAGAAAACCTAAATAGACCCATAACTGAAACAGAAATTGAAACAGTAATAAAGGCC
This sequence comes from Oryctolagus cuniculus, assembly GCF_964237555.1. Classification (NCBI taxonomy): domain Eukaryota; kingdom Metazoa; phylum Chordata; class Mammalia; order Lagomorpha; family Leporidae; genus Oryctolagus; species Oryctolagus cuniculus. The sequence continues at coordinate 136,593,290 of NC_091436.1, forward strand.
CTCCCAACAAAGAAAAGCCCAGGACCAGATGGATTCACTGCTGAATTCTACCACACATTTAAAGAAGAACTAATCCCATTTCTTCTCAAACTATTCAGAACAATTGAAAAAGAGGGAATCCTCCCAAATTCTTTCTATGAAGCCAGCATCACCTTAATCCCTAAGCCAGAGAAAGATGCAGCACTGAAAGAAAATTACAGACCAATATCCCTGATGAACATAGACGCAAAAATCCTCAATAAAATTCTGGCCAATAGAATACAACAACACATCAGGAAAATCATCCACCCAGACCAAGTGGGATTCATCCCTGGTATGCAGGGATGGTTCAACATTCGCAAATCAATCAATGTGATTCACCACATTAACAGACTGCAGAAGAAAAACCATATGATTATCTCAATTGATGCAGAGAAAGCATTTGATAAAATTCAACACCCTTTCATGATGAAAACTCTAAGCAAATTGGGTATAGAAGGAACATTCCTCAATATAATCAAAGCAATTTATAAAAAACCCACAGCCAGCATCCTATTGAATGGGGAAAAGTTGGAAGCATTTCCACTGCAATCTGGCACCAGACAGGGATGCCCACTCTCACCACTGCTATTTAACATAGTTCTGGAAGCTTTAGCCAGAGCCATCAGACAAGAAAAAGAAATCAAAGGAATACAAATCAAGAAGGAAGAAGTCAAACTATCCCTCTTTGCAGACGATATGATTCTGTACTTAGAGGATCCAAAGAACTCTACTAAGAGACTATTGGAACTCATAGAGGAGTTTGGCAAAGTGGCAGGATATAAAATCAATGCACAAAAATCAAGAGCCTTTGTATCCACAAGCAATGCCATGGCTGAGAAAGAACTGCTAAGATCAATCCCATTCACAATAGCTACAAAAACAATCAAATACCTTGGAATAAACTTAACCAAGGACGTTAAAGATCTCTACGATGAAAATTACAAAACCTTAAAGAAAGAAATAGAAGAGGATACCAAAAAATGGAAAAATCTTCCATGCTCATGGATTGGAAGAATCAACATCATCAAAATGTCCATTCTCCCAAAAGCAATTTATAGATTCAATGCAATACCAATCAAGATACCAAAGACATTCTTCGCAGATCTAGAAAAAATGATGCTGAAATTCATATGGAGGCAAAAGAGACCTTGAATAGCTAAAGCAAACTTGTACAACAAAAACAAAGCCGGAGGCATCACAATACCAGACTTCAGGACATACTACAGGGCAGTTGTAATCAAAACAGCATGGTACTGGTACAGAAACAGATGGATAGACCAATGGAACAGAATTGAAACACCAGAAATCAATCCAAACATCTACAGCCAACTTATATTTGATCAAGGATCTAAAACTAATTCCTGGAGCAAGGACTGTCTATTCAATAAATGGTGCTGGGAAAACTGGATTTCCACGTGCAGAAGCATGAAGCAAGACCCCTACCTTACACCTTACACAAAAATCCACTCAACGTGAATTAAAGACCTAAATCTACGTCCTGACACCATTAAGTTATTAGAGAACATTGGAGAAACCCTTCAAGATATTGGCACAGGCAAAGAATTTCTGGAAAAGACCCGGGAGGCACAGACAGTCAAAGCCAAAATCAACTATTGGGATTGCATCAAATTGAGAAGTTTCTGTACTGCAAAAGAAACAGTCAGGAGAGTGAAGAGACAACCGACAGAATGGGAAAAAATATTTGCAAACTATGCAACAGATAAAGGGTTAATAACCAGAATCTACAAAGAGATCAAGAAACTCCACAACATCAAAACCAACAACCCACTTAAGAGATGGGCCAAGGACCTCAATAGACATTTTTCAAAAGAGGAAATCCAAATGGCCAACAGACACATGAAAAAATGTTCAAGGTCACTAGCAATCAGGGAAATGCAAATCAAAACCACAATGAGGTTTCACCTCACCCCGGTTAGAATGGCTCACATTCAGAAATCTACCAACAACAGATGTTGGCGAGGATGTGGGGAAAAAGGGACACTAACCCACTGTTGGTGGGAATGCAAACTGGTCAAGCCACTATGGAAATCAGTCTGGAGATTCCTCAGAAACCTGAATATAACCCTACCATTCGACCCAGCCATCCCACTACTTGGAATTTACCCAAAGGAGTTTAAATTGATAAACAAAAAAGCGGTCTGCACCCTAATGTTTATTGCAGCACAATTCACAATAGCCAAGACCTGGAACCAACCTAAATGCCCATCAACGGTAGACTGGATAAAGAAATTATGGGATATGTATTCTTTAGAGTTCTATACCGCAGTAAGAAACAACGAAATCCAGTCATTTGCAACAAAATGGAGGAATCTGCAACACATCATGCTGAGTGAAGTAAGCCAGTCCCAAAGGGACAAATACCATATGTTCTCCCTGATCGGTGACAACTGACTGAACACCAAAAAGGAAACCTCCTGAAGTGAAATGGACACTATGAGAAATGGTGACTTGATCAGCATAGCCCTGACTGCTAATGGACAACTTAATACATTATCCCTCATAGTATTTTTTTTTTGTCTGTTCTACTTAATATGACTGGTTTAATTCTGTAATTATCACACAGTTATTCTTAAGTGTTGAAAATTAACTGATATGTGATCCCTGTTAAACATAAGAGTGGGAATAAGAGAGGGAAGAGATGTATAATTTGGGGCATGCTCGGGCTGACTTGCCCCAAATGGTAGAGTTGGAAACATACCAGGGGATTCCAATTCAATCCCATCAAGGTGGCATGTGCCAATGCCATCTCACTACTCCAAGTGATCAATTTCAGTTCACAATTGATCATAATGAAAGGACTAAGAGTCAAAGGGAGCACATAAACAAGTCTAGTATCTGCTAACACCAACCGATAGAATAAATAAAGGGGAGAGTGATCCAACATGGGAAGTGAGATACTCAGCAGACTCATAGAATGGAGGATGTCCTAAACAGCACTCTGGCCTCAGAATCAGCCCTAAAGGCATTCCAATCTGGCTGAAAAGCCCATGAGAGTATTTCAGGCATGGAAAGCCAAGACACTCTGGCAAAAAGATCTCTGTGAGTGAGATCCCAGTGGAAAGAACAGGTCTTCAAAGAGGGAGGTGCCTTTCTCTGAAGGGAGGAGAGAACCTCCACTTTGACTATGACCTTGTCTAAACAAGATAAGAGTCGGAGAACTCAAGGGGCTTCCATAGCCTTGGAAACTCATAACTGGTGCATAGGGAGATTACTGATGCCATAAACAGGAGTGTCAATTGGTAAAGTCAACAACAGGAGTCACTGTGCACTTACTCCTCATGTAGGATCTCTGTCCTTAACGTGCTGTACACTGAGGCTTAATGCTATAACGAGTACTCAAACAGTATATTTCACTTTGTGTTTCTATGGGGGTGCAAACGATTGAAATCTTTACTTAATGTACACTAAACTGATCTTCTGTAAAAAAAAAAAAAAGAAATTATCAATTCCCAACTTGACTCTCACTGGATTAAACATGACAATAGGTCTGTTCTGATTTCATCATCATTTAAAAAAAATCATCTATTATTTTTCACTTTATGTTTCTGTGAGGGAGCAAACTGTTGAAATCCTTACTTAAGGTATACTAAGCTGATCTTCTGTATATTAAGATAATTGAAAATGAATCTTGATGTGAATGGAAGGGGAGAGGGAGTGGGAAAGGGGAGGGTTGTGGGTGGGAGGGACGGTATGGGGGGGGAAGCCATTGTAACACATGAGTCGTACTTTGGAAATTTATATTCATTAAATAAAAGATAAAAAAAATTTGTTAAGTCAACAACAGGAGTCACTGTGCACTTACTCCTCGTGTAGGATCTTTGTCCTTAGTGTGCTGTACATTGTGCTTTAATGCTATAACTAGTACTCAAACAGTATTTTTCACTTTATGTTTCTGTGTGGGAGCAAACTGTTGAAATCTTTACTTAATGTATGCTAAACTGATCTTCTGTATATAAAGAGAAATGAAAATGAATCTTGATGTGAATGGAAGGGGAGAGGGAGTAGGAAAGGGGAGGGTTGCGAGTGGGAGGGACGTTATGGGGGGAAGCCATTGTAATTCCATATTCTGTACTTTGGAAATTTATATTCATTAAATAAAAGTTAAAAAAAATAAGAAAAAGTTTGCTGAACCCTATTCATTAAAATTGACATCCCTAGGCCTGGCTATCTCTAGTGTTCTGTGCAGCTGTACGAACTACCCTAAGGGGTGAACATTTTATATTTTGTCTAAATAAGTTTCTTTCTTCAAATTTTTTTTCCTAGTGTCTGTTCTGTATTAGCCACTCTTACCTCATCTGCATTATCTCCTGGTTTCTCTTTTAAATTTATATCAATTATTTATAATAAGGAAAACCTAACCTACATTGTTGTCATTCATTCACCTTTTTTTTTTAACTTTTATTTAATGAATATAAATTTCCAAAGTACAGCTTATGGATTACAATGGCTTCGCCCCCATAACGTCCCTCCCACCCGCAACCCTCCCCTTTCCCATTCCCTCTCCCCTTCCATTCACATGAGGATTCATTTTCAATTCTCTTTATATACAGAAGATCAGTGTAGCATACATTAAGTAAAGATTTCAACAGTTTGCTCCCACACAGAAACATAAAGTGAAAAATAACAGATGATTTTTTAAATGATGATGAAATCAGATCAGACCTATTGTCATGTTTAATCCCAGCGAGAGTCAAGTTGGGAATTGCCAATTTCTTCTTTTTTTTTCTTTTTTTTTAACTTTTATTTAATGAATATAAATTTCCAAAGTACAGAATATTGATTACAATGGCTTCCCCCCAATAATGTCCCTCCTACCCGCAACCCTCCCCTTATCCACTCCCTCGACCCTTCCATTCATATCAAGATTCATTTTCGATTCTCTTTATATACAGATCAGTTTAGTATACATTAAGTAAAGATTTCAAGTTTGCACCCCCATAGAAACACAAAGTGAAATATACTGTTTGAGTACTCGTTATAGCATTAAATCACAATGTACAACACATTAAGGACAGAGATCCTACATGAGGAGTAAGTGCACAGTGACTCCTGTTGTTGACTTTACCAATTGACACTCCTGTTTATGGCATCAGTAATCTCCCTATGCACCAGTTATGAGTTTCCAAGGCTATGGAAGCCCCTTGAGTTCTCCGACTCTTATCTTGTTTAGACACGGTCATAGTCAAAGTGGAGGTTCTCTCCTCCCTTCAGAGAAAGGCACCTCCCTCTTTGAAGACCTGTTCTTTCCACTGGGATCTCACTCACAGAGATCTTTCATTTAGGTTTTTATTTTTATTTTTTATTTTTTTTTTGCCAGAGTGTTTTGGCTTTCCATGCCTGAAATACTCTCATGGGCTTTTCAGCCAGATTGGAATGCCTTTAGGGCTGATTCTGAGGCCAGAGTGCTGTTTAGGACATCCTCCATTCTATGAGTCTGCTGAGTATCTCACTTCCCATGTTGGATCACTCTCCCCTCTATTTACTCTATCGGTTAGTATTAGCAGGTACTAGACTTGTTTATGTGCTCCGTTTGACTCTTAGTCCTTTCATTATGATCAATTGTGAACTGAAATTGATCACTTGGAATAGTGAGATGGCATTGGTACATGCCACCTTGATGGGATTAAATTGGAGTCCCCTGGTATGTTTCTAACTCTACCATTTGGGGCAAGTCAGCTTGAGCATGTCCCAAACTGTACATCTCTTCCCTCTCTTATCCCCACTCTTATGTTTAACATGGATCACATTTCAGTTAAATTTCAACACTTAAGAAATACTGTGTATTAATTATAGAATTAAACCAGTCATATTAAGTAGAGCAGACAAAAAAAACTACTAAGAGGGATAATAGTGTCATAGTGTCCATTTAACTTCAACAGGTTTCCTTTTTGGTGTTCAGTCAGTTGTCACCGATCAGGGAGAACATATGGTATTTATCCCTTTGGGACTGGCTTATTTCACTCAGCATGATGTGTTCCAGATTCCTCCATTTTGTTGCAAATGACTGGATTTCGTTGTTTCTTACTGCGGTATAGTATTCTAAAGAGTACATATCCCATAATTTCTTTATCCAGTCTACCGTTGATGGACATTTAGGTTGGTTCCAGGTCTTGGCTATTGTGAATTGTGCTGCAATAAACATTAGGGTGCAGACCCCCTTTTTGTTTGCCAATGTAAATTCCTTTGGGTAAATTCCAAGGAGAGGGATGGCTGGGTTGAATGTTAGGGTTATCTTCAGGTTTCTGAGGAATCTCCAGACTGATTTCCATAGTGGCTTGACCAGTTTGCATTCCCACCAACAGTGGGTTAGTGTCCCTTTTCCCCCATATCCTCGCCAGCATCTGTTGTTGGTAGATTTCTGAATGTGAGCCATTCTAACCGGGGTGAGGTGAAACCTCATTGTGGTTTTGATTTGCATTTCCCTGATTGCTAGTGACCTTGAACATTTTTTCATGTGTCTGTTGGCCATTTGGATTTCCTCTTTTGAAAAATGTCTATTGAGGTCCTTGGCCCATCTCTTAAGTGGGTTGTTTGTTTTGTTTTTGTGGAGTTTCTTGATCTCTTTGTAGATTCTGATTATTAACCCTTTATCTGTTGCATAGTTTGCAAATATTTTTTCCCATTCTGTCGGTTGTCTCTTCACTCTCCTGACTGTTTCTTTTGCAGTACAGAAACTTCTCAATTTGATGCAATCCCAATAGTTGATTTTGGCTTTGACTGTCTGTGCCTCCCGGGTCTTTTCCAGAAATTCTTTGCCTGTGCCAATATCTTGAAGGGTTTCTCCAATGTTCTCTAATAACTTGATGGTGTCAGATCATAGATTTAGGTCTTTAATCCATGTTGTGTGGATTTTTGTGTAAGGTGTAAGGTAGGGGTCTTGCTTCATGCTTCTGCACGTGGAAATCCAGTTTTCCCAGCACCATTTATTGAATAGACTGTCCATGCTCCAGGAATTGGTTTTAGATCCTTGATCAAATATAAGTTGGCTGTAGATGTTTGGGTTGATTTCTGGTGTTTCAATTCTGTTCCATTGGTCTATCCATCTGTTTCTGTACCAGTACCATGCTGTTTTGATTACAACTGCCCTGTAGTATGTCCTGAAATCTGGTATTGTGATGCCTCCGGCTTTGTTTTTGTTGTACAAGATTCATTCACTTTTGTGTATCATCTCTTCTTTCTCTTTTCTATGTAGCTAAAAGCTTTATTCAACGAAGACTAAAAACAATGTTTTCTCATTATTCCTCCTGTCTATGGTGGAGTATATGCTATGATGGTTTGTACCCAAAGTAAAATACATAGATAAAAGGAATAGAAATGTGGCTATGAATGTTTTTGGTGATCTGCAACATATCAGGATACTAAGATTCTAGATTTGCCAGGTCTAAATGACTCCTCCTGACAAAATGGGGCAGATAAATCATTTCAGCATGACTAAAATAAGTTCTTAAGAGAGAAAATATTAAGGAACTTGAAGCCCAACTCTCCAATCTCATAAATGGAACTAAAATGCAATAAACTGATATAAATTCTTGAGAGGTATGAGGCAGAAGAAATTTGTTTGAACCACTGCAAAAAGTAATGTTTTAACATTTCCCGTAAGTATGACACAGTGAATATACTTTCATATTCCAATTTTCATTTTACAGAACTGTATTATCTTATTCTACACTTTGGGAAAGAGTAAGTTTTATGACAGAGATGGCTTGCTAAAGAATTAAGTTAGAATCCAACTGTAACATATTAATTATCTGGTGGACTTTTATGCTACTCTTCTGATATATTTTACTTTTTTATCTAAGCAAGAATTCGTGTCAATTGGATCTTTATAAAGTTGTAAGTTCCTTACTTATGAGTAACACCTCCACAATAATAATTACTATATATTCCTGAAATAATGGGAGATCAGGGAACAGTAGGGCTATTAACGGCCACTTTTAAATCAGGCATTTTAAAGAATCCTTCAGTATTTGAGTAAAAGGATAAGAAGAAAGAGGCATTAGAATCCCTCTGTGGCAGCAATGTAAAGTCTCCATGAGAGCACACAGGAAAGGAGAAGCAATAGAACTTGGAAAGTACTGTTGTGGCCAAAGAAATAAGGTCTCTATTATACACTATGGTCAATGCTCAAGAAGAGTAGAGCAAGAATGCATCAACACTCCATAACTGATATTTTCCCACTCCTGTACCTTTAAATGAAAATGTGTTGTATTTGTCTACCCAGCATTTTCTAGATCTTTTTAGGGACCATGCCTCATTGTGCATGAAATTTGAGTAAGAACTATTGGTGAAATAGGTGACTAAGATCCAGCCAGTTCATGTACCAAGTATTCTTAGTCACAAGTAATTATTTCAGGAGTAAGAATCTTACTCAAGCTGATCCATTCAGAGGGAATCTGCATTTATGAGAGAACTACTAATATGAGAAAGCTCAACGCCTTTTGTTGGACTTAAGACAGAGCCTGCTACCACTATGGACCACCATACAGAGGCGCCGTATGTCTATACAAAGCCAACGTGAAAGACAACATGGCCTTCAGTTGGAGTTGTGGCCCTCGCATTAAGTCATATGGTGTATATTTTTTGTTCTTTCAGGGAAAATATTAAATTCAATTTTTTAAAAAATTGATTATCTATCACCTTTATGGAGAAAATTCATAACATACATATTGTTATTTTTTATTACTGCTGTTGTTGAATACTTAGCATTTGGGAGAATGACTTTGCTAACTATAAGAATTTTCTTTCTGCCTTAAATTTTTGAGGCAGACTGTACCGCTGCTTATGGTAAATCTCTCCCAGAGATGTCATATAGACTTAAACTCTCTGAAGTCAGTTCTATGTTCAATATTCTGTATGCATGGTCTTCCCCACAGTCCTTTTAAATTTTATATGCCAAGACTATAGGCTTTGCATATATAAGACATTACTAGCCTGATCAGAAGCAAGAGAGTTTCTCACTTCAATATACAAAGAACAGTAATTTTTTATACACCAAGGATGAACTAACTGAAAGAGATATCAATAAATCCCATTTACAATAGCCGCAAAAATCAAATATTTAGGAATAAATTCAAGCAAAGAAATGAACGATCTCTACAAAGAAAATTATAAAACACTGATGAAGGAAATAATCAAAGACACAAAAAAATGGGAAGATACTCCTTTGCTCATGGGTTGGAAGAATTAAAATCATTCAAGTGTTTATATCACCCAGAGTAATTTACAGATTCAATGCAATCTCTGTCAAAACACCAATGGCATTCTTTATCGAATTAGAAAAAAAAAACCTAAAATTCATAAGGAATCGCAAAAGACCCAGAATACCCAAAGTGATCCTGAGAGGAAAAAAAAATCAAACTGGAAGAATCACAATACCTGACTTCAAAGTACACTAGAAAGCTGTGATTTCAACAGCCTGGTACTGGCATAAAAATTGACACATAGATCAATGGAACAGAAAAGAACACAGAAATTTATCCATACATTTGGCCAACTGATTTCTTACAAAAGTGCCCCAAAATACATTGGAGAGAGAAAAATCTCTTCAATAAATGTGCTGGCAACACTGTATGCATTTATGTAGAAGCACAGAATTAGATTCCTACCTCTCCCACTATACAAAAATCAACTCAGAATGGATCAGAGACCTAAATTTAAGACCTGAGACTATGAAGTTGTTAGAAGGAAATGTAGGAGAACTACTTAAAGACATTAATGTGGGTGATGGCTCCCTGGATAAGACTTCTAAAACATAGGCATCAGAAGCAAAACTTGGACAAATGGGATTATATCTTTTTTTTTATAAAAAAATCTCCATGAACTTACAGCAGACACAAAAAGACATTAAAACAATCTACAGATTATAAAAGTGTATTTCATAAAGCTCATGGAAAAATGGAATTAAAAGATAAGCTTGTTTTGGCAAAAATTTAATCTAAGTATTTTGCTTCATGGTATGCATTTCTCACAAACTTTTTAAGATTTACTTTATACTTCCACTTGGCTAAGACTTGTCTAACAGCAAGAAAAAAGTAGTTCAATCTTTAAAAGCCCACAATTTTGATACAGAGGTAAACTTAACTGTTATCAATGTATCTGAGACCATGTGAAGATTTTCATAAAGATTGCAAGATTAAAAATTAGATGTATGGAGTTTTCAAGTTAGAAACAATAGAAGTAGTAGGAAAGAGGAAAAGCTACTCCTAAAAGATTCCTCTAGGATTGGTTCATAAACTTACAAGCAAGAATGACACAATTCTCTATCTTTATATGAAAATAGCACAGCAAAATTATAACAACTCTAATAATATAAGGAGCTTTATATTAGTTTCTCTCTATTTGAAAGATGACTGAAAATATAGTAACTGTAATCACAGAGTAGAGACCTATTTCTTCACAAGAAAGCTCTTATCCTTGCAATCTCGTTTCACAGACTACTCTTGTCTTATATATTCTTCAAAGAATATTCAAAAATGAGGAAAACAAGATGGAATGAAAGGATATTTCCTTAGCTTAGTCCAAGATCTATTATACTTATCCTCAATAATTTTAGAATCATATACTATGTTTTACGATTCATTTTATGATGAGGCACCACAGTATCAATATACCTAAAAAGATAATGAAATGGAGCATGAATGTATGGTAAAGGCAGTAAGAGTGAAACTCTTAATGATAACAGAGTTCAAAAAACACTAGTCGTTTCCCTTTGTGGCGTTGTGATAAGGCAGTCTTTGAACTATGAATTCCTGATATTCACTCCACCTTGGAAGACTTTGCTTGAGCTGATAGATAAGGTTTGGAGGCACAGAGCTGTCAGCACAGGCCTGTGCTTCTTGATCTTACGTGCACAGTATAATCTATTGAGCACAGTTGTGAAATCACTTATCTCTAGGTGGTTAGTCTCAGGTAGAAACTTGGCAGCACCACTTACAAAGCTTATCAGGTGACTCTGGTGATTAGTTGGATGACAATGAGAATGGACAATAAGTAGGTTAATATTTTAAGCCAAGAGGAATTTCACACCACAGTTCGTTGTGCCTTATGACTCTGAATATGTATTTCTCAGAAAGAACAATGAGGGTTGGTACATGACTGGTTGGATGGTCAAAATTTCAAAGATGCTAATATCCTCCATCCTAGAACTTGGGGTTAATTTTATATTTTTTGATGATTGTGTCATAGAGGAAATCTGCAGTTCTTTCCCTGACCCCCTTCCTCTGCCTGCCTACCTATTTTACCCAGAGTGGGTAAGAGATGTAATGAATTGACCCAATTCAAGATCAGTAGGGACTGATCCTGCTATGATTAGCCTTTGCCTTTTTAAAGATAAGGTTGGAAAATTACAGAGACTGTAGAGCTGGCCTTACCTAAAGTTAGAAAGATAGCAGATTTGAAGAGAGTAAGGTTCCTATTGCCATTGCCTAAGAAGTACTGAAACAAGTAGCATAGATACGTTCTGCTGTAGGCTGTGGGTGAACATCCTTGGGGAACAACACTGGTAAGGATATTCTTTTTGGGATAAATTGTTTCTTGCTATCAACTTGTTGCATAAAGCAGAGCCAGAATTTCTCACCTTAGCAAAGACATCAAGAAAAAGGAGAAAAAGACTTCCATTCTCTCTCAAGTGTTATCAAAAGATTTCAAACACTTTCTATCATTTTGATTGTAACCTTAGATTTCAAACCATGGGACTATTCAGTTTCTAGGTGCGCAAAAAATTCATCTGTATGTGACATTTTTATTTCTTCTATTCCAGTATTTGGTGTGAGTCCTCAGCTGTGATATGTATCTTTTTTATCTTTTTTTTACTAGTGTTTGTGATTGAACTATTGAGATTAACATATTCCTATTATTCTAGAAGTTAGGAGATAAAATCAAAACTAGATTTGCCAATTGCTTAGATCCAACTATCTTTGGCCAAGTGACACTTTTTCTTATTAGAACATGTCTATGCCATATAGGCTCAATACAGAGATCCTGAGACCTGAAGTAAAAGAAAATACACTTGCAAGTGTGGAGTGTGGATTTTAATCCTGTGCTTATAAAGTAAATTGAAAGTATGCTATTGCAAAAATTACAAGAACAAAAAAGAGAGAAAGGAAGGAGAGGAGATAGAGGGAGGGTAGTACGGTTATTTTATTAGAATTGTATCTATGAAATACATGAAATCTATTCTGTTTATATTAAGAAAAAATTTTAAAATAAATATCAAATAATTAAATAAATAGAAATTCCATCTTAAAAGTCAATGGGAACAGAAATATCTAGGGTGAAGTGTCTAAGGTTGGAATCTACTATAGTTAATGGACTTACACTCTTCTAATAAATTGCTATCTGCATAACTGACACTAAGAAGCCTGTGTTAATAAATCTCAATACAGTAAACACCTCTCGGACTTGGCATGCTCATGGTCTGTGACACCCCCTGCACCCTCACACCCTCCTAATCCTCCTGATTCCTTCATTGACTGCCCCTGGCCCACTGTCCTGCAGGCTGTGATGGGACCGCAACTAAACGGCTTAACTTCATTATTCGTCATCTTGAATTGATTCACATATTTCCAAAGGGGCACCACCTCGAGAGTTTCATGGTAAAAAAAAAAAAATCTCACCAACCTCCTCAAAGTCCATGTCCTCCTCATTCTGCCTAGGCTCCAATATCTCAGGATCCAAAATGATAGAATTGTGATCTCCATCACCATTGTCTGATGTTTCTGTTTCTTCAGACAAGAGGACGTTTCAAGAACCTTTCTGGGGCTGCTGCTGTGGCACAGCACATTAAAGTCCCAGCCTAAAGTGCCAGCATCTTATATGGCGCCATTTGCTCCTCTTCTGATCCAGCTCTCTGCTATGACCTGGGAAAGCAGTAGAAGATGTTCCAAGTCCTTGGGTCACTGCACCTGTGTGGGAGACCTGGAATAAACTCCTGACTCCTGACTATAGATCTTCCCAGCTTTGGCCGTTGTGGTCATTTGGGGAGTGAACCAGTGGATGGAAGACCTCTTTCTTTCCCACTACTGCTCTCTGTACTTCTGTATTTCGAATAAATAAAAATAAATCTTTAAAAAAATAAAAAGAACCTTCTGAACCTGGTCTGTGTACTGTGTAGGTCTGAAATGCCAGGCTGAGATCAGCATTCTTAAGGATGTTCAACAAGGTGTCAGGGGTCTCTGAGCCACTGCTTATGGCTATTATTTTCACAGTACTTTGTTCCAGAACCACCTCTGTTGTCCTCTGCTGTTAAACTGAAAGTGAGTATGGATGGACTTTCCAAAGCTATCAGAGCAGTTCTAGGTACATTTTTCTCCTACTGCTGCCTGGGAGGACTTGGTGAGCTGGCTTTCCTCAGATACACTGACTACTGCCTGATTCAAAAATCTAAAAAGCCATGAATTGTCATTCTTTAATTTTTAAAGTTAATACAGTGACTTTCTAGCTTCAAATTTGTAGGCAACTTTTCTTTAAGAGGATATCAAATACCATTATCTTCAAATGTTGCTGTTACATACATCTCACCAATTCACAATTTAATATCATATACATTGCATACTGAAAATTTCAGTGTTTCACAAAACATTAATAAAACTATTAGGAAAACTAGACTACCACAACCAAAGATGTTATAGGTATCAGAACTGAAGGAGTGGCTTGATGATTGGGGGTGTCTGATGGACCAGGCTGCAGCAAACCTTCTCAAGTCACATGGAAGAACTGTTGCAAATGAGGAAATCTTGCTAGAATATAATTAGTTCGTAGAATGTTATAATAATTAGTTCATAGAAGGTATATTTGAAAGCAAAATGAAAAAAGAAGTTTCTGATATTTAAAATATTAATATCACAGAATTTTTTAAAAAGTCTAGAACTCTTGTGAGTTTTTAACTCAAGGGAGAAAGTGCAGCAGAATGGGTATGAACTTGGTGCTTTGTAACCTAGTAGAACAGAAATGGGATGCTAGCTGCATCAATAACTATTTGCATGATTGTGAGAAATTACTTAACTTCTTTATGCTCCAGTTTCAGTTTTAACAACTATAAAATGAGGATAATAGTGCCTACCTAGGGGCTGGTGCTGTGGTGCAAGGCCCACATCCCATATGGGCACTGGTTCGAGTCCTGGCTGCTCCACTTCTGATCCAGCTCTCTGCTATGGCCTTAGAAAGCAGTGTAAGATGGCTCAAATCCTTGGGCCCCTGGACCTATGTGGGAGACCTGGAAGAAGCTCCTGGCTCCTAGTTTCAGATCAGTGCAGCTCCGGCTGTTGCAGCCATCTGGGGAGTGAACCAGGGGATGGAAGACCTCTCTCTCTGTCTCTACCTCTCTCCGTAACTCTGTCTTTCAAATAAATAAAATAAATCTTTTTTTTAATTTAAGTTTTTTTTTATTTCATTTTTTTTAACTTTTATTTAATGAATATAAATTTCCAAAGTACAGCTTATGGATTACAATGGCTTCTCCCCCATAACGTCCCTCCCACCCACAACCCTCCCCTTTCCCACTCCCTCTCCCCTTCCATTCACATCAAGATTCATTTTTTATTCTCTTTATATACAGATCAGTTTAGCATACATTGAGTAAAGATTTCAACAGTTTGCTCCCACACAGAAACATAAAGTGAAAAATACTGTTTGAGTACTAGTTATAGCATTAAATCTCAATGTACAGCACACTAAGGACAAAGATCCTACATGAGGAGTAAGTGCACAGTGACTCCTGTTGTTGACTTAACAAATTGACACTCTTGTTTAGGCTAAAATAAATCTTTAGAAAAAAATAATGCCTACCTAATACGGATGCCAACCTTAGACTCTACATAGCCCTTGTATTATTCATGGTGCTACAATCTGTGGTTTTGAATATGTAACTCTTTCTATATTTCCTAAAGCTTTGAGAATCTAAATATGTTTAATTATAGCATAAAATATAAACAAAATACACTTTGATTGTGATTTCTTTTCTAACAATTCCTCCTACATACTCTATTCCAATTCACATTTCTTCTCATCTCTGGTTTTCAGACATTTTCTTTTTAAAAGGTTTATTTTATTTATTTGAAAGACAGAGTTACAGAGAAAGGTAGAGCTGGGGGAGGGGGGGAGACAGAGACACACACACACACACACACAGACAGGTCTTCCATCAGCTGGTTCACTCTCCAGATGACTGCAATGGCCAGAGCTGAGTTGATCTGAAGCTAGGAGCCAGGAACTTCTTCCAGGTCTCCCACATGGGTGCAGGGGCCCAAGGACTTGGGCCATCTTCTACTTCTCTCACAGGCCATAGCAGAGAGCTGGATCAGAAGTTGAGCAGCTGGTATTCAAACCCGCACACATATGGGATGCTGTCACTGTAGGCTGGGGCTTTACTCCACTGAGCCATAGCACCAGCCCCCAGACATTTTCTTAGATACATACTTAATCCTTTCAACCCTTATATATTTGATATTCCAACCTCCATACTATCCTTTCTTTGAGGCCCAGGCATTAGTAGTATCCTGGAGTCATCCCCTTAGCTGAAGAAAGGGAAAAATGAAAATTTCAACCGATTCTTACTACTTTAGCAGTTCATAAACTAGACAAAGTTACAATTGGTTATTGCCTAGGCCATTGTAATTATATTTTACACGTTTTATTTTTCCCTTCCATTACTCTCTCTTTTTAACAGAGCAGCAATATTGATTGTTTTATGTCTTAATTCAGACATAAGGGGAGTATGCAATTTCTATAATAGATCCACAGTGTTTCCTTATTTTACTAAAGTTAAAATCAAAGGCCTATCACATGTCATGACTTACTAGATATTACATGATATGCTGCCTTCATAACTTCTTCTATTGTTTTCTGGGGCTCATTTCATATCAGCCATGTTGATCCCTTAACAATCATTGGAAACAGCAGGCATATTCCTACCTCACGGCCTCTGCTGAAATTCTTTCCTCTGCATGGCAAACTCTTCACCCATAAATCCATTTAGATAACTCTCTTGCCTCCCCTACTCTTGGCTCAAGTATTAGTTTCTCTCAGAGGTATATCCATCTAACCTATTTTCTTCTTACTATTTATTGAATTATTTACTTAGTGGAGGGTCAATCTTATGATTATGAAACAAACAGAAAGTATGTCATTGTAAAAATTAAAAGAAAGGATAAGAAATGAAGGAGGAGGCAGGGTGAGAGCATGGGCAGGTGGGAGAGTAGGGTGGGCAATAGCACCAAATTCAGCAGCATTGAAAGAAAATCACAGACCAATATCCCTGATGAACATAGATGCAAAAATGCTGAATAAAATTTTGGCCACTAGAATGCAACAACACATCAGAAAAATCATCCACCCAGACCAAGTAGGATTTATCCCTGGTATGCAGGGATGATTCAATGTTTGCAAATCAAACAATGGGATGCACCACATTAACAAACTGTGAAGGAAAACCATATGATTATCTCAATAGACGCCGAGAAAGCATTTGATAAAATACAACACCCTTTCATGATGAAAACTCTAAGCAAATTGGGTATAGAAGGAACGTTTCTCAACACAATCAAGGCAATTTATGAAAAACCCACGGCCAGCATCCTATTGAATGGGGAAAAGTTGGAAGCATTTCCACTGAGATCTGGTGCCAGACAGGGATGCCCACTCTCACCACTGCTATTCAATATAGTTCTGGAAGTTTTAGCCAGAGCCATTAGACAAGAAAAAGAAATTAAAGTGATACAAATTGGGAAGGAAGAAGTCAAATTATCCTTCTTTGCAGATGATATGATACTTTATTTAGGAGATCCAAAGCGCTCCAGTAAGAGACTATTGGAACTCATAGAAGAGTTTGGCAAAGTAGCAGGATATAAAATCAATGCACAGGTCCCCCTCTCCGCCCCCCGGGAGGGGCGCGAGGGAGCTGCGGCTGATGTCAGAAATAAACTTTCGGGAAATGGCCTCTAAATCTTGGCTGAATTTTTTAGTCTTTCTCTGTGGATCAGCAATAGGATTTTTTTTATGTTCTCAACTGTTTAGTATTTTGCTGGGAGAACACAGTGACACCCAGCCTAACATTCTTCATAATGACCCTCATGCTAGGCATTCAGATGATAATGGACAGAATCATCTAGAAGGACAAATGAACTTCAATGCAGATTCCAGCCAACATAAAGATGAGAACACAGACATCGCTGAAAACCTCTATCAGAAAGTTAAAATTCTTTGCTGGGTTATGACAGGCCCTCAAAATCTAGAGAAAAAGGCCAGACACGTCAAAGTAACATGGGCCCAGCGTTGTAATAAAGTGCTGTTTATGAGTTCAGAAGAAAATAAAGACTTCCCTACCGTGGGATTAAAAACCAAAGAAGGCAGAGATCAGCTATACTGGAAAACAATTAAAGCTTTTCAGTATGTTCATGACCATTATTTAGAAGATGCCGATTGGTTTCTGAAAGCTGATGATGATACATATGTCATACTGGACAACTTGAGATGGCTTCTTTCAAAATATGACCCTGAAGAACCCATTTACTTCGGGAGAAGATTTAAGCCCTATGTAAAGCAGGGCTACATGAGTGGAGGAGCGGGATATGTACTAAGCAAAGAAGCCCTACGGAGATTTGTTGATGCATTCAAAACAGACAAATGTACACATAGTTCCTCCATTGAAGACTTAGCGCTGGGAAGATGCATGGAAATTATAAATGTCCAAGCAGGAGATTCCAGAGACACCACTGGAAAAGAAACTTTTCATCCCTTTGTACCGGAACACCACTTAATCAAAGGTTATCTCCCCAGAACCTTTTGGTACTGGAATTATAACTATTATCCTCCTATAGAGGGTCCAGGTTGCTGTTCTGATCTTGCAGTTTCTTTTCATTATGTTGATTCTACAACTATGTATGAATTAGAATACCTCGTTTATCATCTTCGTCCATATGGTTATTTATACAGATACCAACCTGAATTACCTGAAAATATATTAAAGGAAATAAGTCAAGCAAACAAAAATGAAGATTCAAAAGTAAAATTAGGAAACCCTTGAAAGAAACCATGAATTGACAGAGATAAAATGTCTGTCATTGCATTGAAGGAGGACTTCTGCATTTTTGACATACAGAACCCTGGAATCTCAGTGAGCAATTCTAAGTGACCATTCCATAATAGAGATCTTTGACATATAAATGACTGTAAACTGAAGCTTTAAATGAGCTGTGAAGTCTGTTAAAATGTGTTTTGATACATACAGTAATATATAAATATATATATATGAATAATTTGTGTTTTTAAAATGGTGGCCAGGGAGAGGAACCAAGAGAGATTTTGTTGCCTGTTCCTGACCATGTTTATTACTGTCACTGAGAAACTCAAACAGTTAATTGCTAGAGCAGTACTGCACTGTTAGTAACACACATGATGCTAAACTGATCTGCCTTAAAGAAAATTCTAGAAGGAAATATTGTTGCTCAGTGTTGTTTATAAACTCAAAAAATGAGTTTATATTTGCAGTATGATATAAATGAACCAAACCCCAACAAACAGCATTTTTGTCAAGTGAAAGTTTGGCTGAGATTATTTATAATTGGCAGTATTTCTTCCAGAAGAACGTAGAGTAAGAATGGCACTTCTCCTAAAGTGCATTAATAAAACCACATTTTGAAATTATCCTGGGCCTTGACTATATTGTATCCTGGGTTCTAATTAGCAGTTAACCCTCCAGTTCCTGGTTATTTCTTTTCTAAATATGTTTAACCACTCTTGAATACTATTCTCCACTTTTAATATTTATTTACTCACAGCATTAATAGCTTTCTGTAAACATGCATTTTAAGTTACTTGGTTCCCACATTTCTCGTTACTTTTAGGTAACGAATAAGTAAATTTCATGCCGTTTAGGCATTCTTTTGTATCAGTGCCACTCTCAGGAATCATTAAGTGACATTTTAAATTGATTATTTAAAACTTTTTCCAATTACATAATTATATTTCATTTTATTTTTCTGTTGAGAGATAACTTGTTTAAAGCAAAGTTTGTAAAGCACTTTTAGGATCGCAGGTGGCTAATACTCTGGCAAGATATTTTGAATGGGAGATTTTGTTAATTAAAAACATTAGAAAATGCAGAATGCTTAAACAAGCTAAACTGTCACCTATTTAAAAACCAAATACTTTATGGGTCACAATGGAAAGTTTGATGCTGACTTACAATTGTGGGGTAATTGTCTTGCCAGTGGACAGCAGAATACCCATCCAATACTGTTGTCAAAAATAGTCACAAGTAATTCCATTTTCATTGTAGTGACTCCCTAAAGAGTTTCTGGAAGGAAAGAAAATTCTCAATTTTTGTTGTCTTTAGTAATCTAAGTGCTGAGTGTATTGTAACAGAATATATTAGACTTTATCAGATTACTTTTTATGTTACAAATTATTTGCATTTTTCATGTCATTATGCTAACTTTACTTGGCTGTCACACCATTGACTGTGCTGCTTCCCTAAATATATTTATTGTGCCAAAACATGTCAAAACCATGACCTCCCTGGATGGTCTGTTGAGAAGATGTTCATTTCAGTGGCTGGTTGTGGAGTACTCTCTGCATAATGAAAACACGTACCACTTGTTATCTGTTCAGTTGTTGTTTGTTGTTTTCATGATAGTATCATCTGCCAAGAATTCAAGGTATTCATTCTGTTCTTTGAACAGCTAGCTCTTCACCGTGATGTGGACATGAAATTTTTATATATGCTTCTTTTCTTTACTGGAAGTATAAATTCTTTATCGTAAACATCCAGAAACCCTAAAATTTACTCATAAAAAGGTAAATGTTGAGGAGAATCCTGGGCTCTGGAGTTAGACAGCTTGGGTTGAAAGTCTCGCTTCATCACTGTTTTTGCTACCTTGAGCAATTTACTTATTTCTCTGTGCCTCAGTTTCCTTGTCTGTAAGTTAGATATTACTACTACCTACCTCACAGGATTTACATGAGGATTAAATAAGTGCATGTATGTAAGGCTCAGAACACTGGCCCAGAACAGGGAGCAATAAGATTTTATTTTTATTCTCTTACCTTTGTGTGTAAATATTTAAATAGATGATTAAATGAGACACTGAAGTAAGTATTTTATACATTACTTATAAGTAATAGCTGGCATTTATCTAGTGCCTACTATTTGACAGGTACTGTGCTTAGATGCTCTGTGTGTATCAGCGTGAATCCTCACCATTTAGGTGATAATCTCATTTTATAGATGAGGAAACTGAAGTTCAGAGTTAAGATCACTTTTCCACTGTCACAAAGCTAGGAGCTAACAGAGCTAGGATTTACGCTCAAGTCCTGTGTTAGTCGTGTAGCATTATTTCCATTTTAATTTATAGTATGTGACAGTACATCAACCAGTACTAGATTAACCAGCCAAATTGTTGTCATAGTGGTTCTTATTTTGAGTCTCTCACTCTTGCCTGGGAACTGTTGAAGTACAGATCTCAAAACCCTAGTCCACCAGATCTCTAACTTTAGCTTGTTGCCCAGGAGTCTCCATTCTTACTAGACGGCCTAGGGCAGTGGCCACAAGGTGTGGTCCCAACAAACCCCATCAGTACCACCTGGAGACTTGTCCAAGATGCAGCCTCTCTCGGGCCTCACCCTACAGCCACTGCCTCAGAAACTTTGCAGGTGAGCCCAGCATTTGTGTTTAAACAAGCACTAGAGGTGAATCATTTTCACTCTAGTTTGAGAACCCAACTACTTACATGGTTCTGGTGCCGACATCTGGCACACACCAAAGGTTACTTACTGCACTATACATATTTTTCAAACACTTAAATAACTAATGTTTTAAATCAGTATAGTCCAGGATTACACTATATTCAGTGTAAAATACTTAAAATACAATTTCAGTGGTCACTGGATCATTCATTTTAGCAAAATTCTTTAGCTCCTCCAGACTGATATCAAAGCCCACAGTAAAATCTGTAATTCTCTCAAGTTCAGCAATTTCACAGTGGGGCAGGCAGGGTTCCTTAAGTATTAATAAGTACATACTGCTTCATTAAAAGCATACATAAATGTAATCAAAAGTATCCACTGTTGTAACTAGAGTTTTTAAATAGGGGTAGCAAAATGGTATTTTATAATATGCAGAGCATTTTCCTGCTAATTCATAATATCAATTTAAAATTTCATCACTTTTAAGAATCATTTGTCTTAGGTGACATAAGTAAAAAAAAAATTCTTCTAGTATTTGATAGAGTACATCAAACCAGATTTCATGATAATGATTTATCATCTTAGATTAAGATCTTCGTCATTTGAGCGAATGCTTTTGATGTGCTCTCAGAACATAAGGCTTTGATTTCTTGGGTTCTCTTACAGCAGTATTCGTGTATTCTCTAATGGCAAGTTCATAGATACAAGGCAAATTTTTGTCCCAGAGTTTCCTTCCAAATCCTAAAACTTCAGAGGAGGTTTTACTACTGTAAAAAGCTTCACTAATAAATCACTAACCAGTTTTTAATATTTTTTGAATATGATAATTAAAATTGGGCATTGGATTTGCTAACTGGTTACTTTCCATAATTGTTTGCGTATCAGCTTTGCACTTCCTTGCGCCTCTCAAACCACCGTTACCAGATTGAGGCGCTACTGTACTTGAAAGAATCCTCAGTGTGGTAGCTCCTATCTAACCTTTTATTCTAAAGTTTCAGTTTGTTAGACCATTGTTCTGTCTTTGATCATTTGTTTCTGTTAACACCCTTCTTTATTTCTTTTAAAACTAACTTCTGTTTTCTAGCTACTCTTAAAGCTGCCTTTACAAGGTTAATTTGGCTTAATTAACTATAGGTTTCCCTATGAGATTGAAAGTAAACATCTAAGAATAATGCCTGTTGGCTCTCAGGAGGCTTGTGTTGTTTCAAAGCCTATAGTTTTTAAACTATTTCTACATCTACAATCATTGATCCTGTCACCACTCACCCTTTTCTCAGAAACAAACAGCAAAACCCTGCTTCATTTCTCTACTTCCTTACAGTAGACCTGACAGAACTGTACTTAAGAAATCTGGGGGACAATCTGTGGTATATTTTATGCTAAATGTAAGTTCTGTTGATTAAAAAAAGGAGTTATTTATATCTGAGTTGAAAAAAATTTTAACACAGATGGGAAGAAGAAATTTTACAAACTCTCTTGAGAGAACTGCTCTATTTTTCAGCTCCTTTACCTCCCTAGTTTTCAGTTGATATTAGCTAAGTTTGAATAACTTTGCAGGGCCCTGCCAAGTAATAATCTATGTGGAGTATATTGTTAGAGGGAAACTAATCTTACTGCTAAGCAGTGTGTTGTACTACATAGTGAATGTCTGTGTTTTGGAATTTTAAAATTATTTAAGGTAATAGTGTCATGAATGGTTTGAAATGTCTGGTGACTTGCTTATTTTAAGTGATCACCATTAAGTCAGAAAAATGTATTTCTAAATGTTTTTTAAGTGCCTTTTGAAAATTTTTAAGCAACAGATTTGAACAACTGCATAAAATAAATTACCATGTTCAAAAAAAAAATCAATGCACAAAAATCAGCAGCCTTTGTATACACAGGCAATGCCACGGCTGAGAAAGAACTGCTAAGATCAATCCCGTTCACAATAGCTACAAAAACAATCAAATACCTTGGCATAAACTTAACCAAGGACGTTAAAGATCTCTATGATGAGAATTACAAAATCTTAAAGAAAGAAATAGAAGAGGTCCTTGGACCATCTCTTAAGCGGGTTGTTTGTTTTCTTGTGGAGTTTCTTGATCTCTTTGTAGATTCTGGTTGTTAATCCTTTATCTATTGCATAGTTTGCAGATATTTTTTCCCATTCTGTCGGTTGCCTCTTCATTTTCCTGACTGTAAATAAACTTATCAATTTGATGCAATCCCAGTTGTTAATTTTGGCTTTGACTGCATGTGCCTCTGGGGTCTAGTCCAAGAAGTCTTTGCCTGTTCAAAAATCTTGCAGGATTTCTCCAGTGTTCTCTAATAATCTGATGGTGTAGGGTAAATGCAAATGGCCAACAGACACATGAAAAAATGTTCAAGATCACTAGTGATCAGGGAAATGCAAATCAAAACCTCACAATGAGGTTTCATTTCACCCGGTTAGAATGGCTCACATACAGAAATCTACCAACAGCAGATGCTGGCAAGGATGTGGCGAAAAAGGGACACTAACCCACTGTTGGTGGGAAAGCAAACTGGTAAAGCCAGTATGGAAGTCAGTCTGGAGAGTCCTCAGAAACCTGAATATAACCCTACCATACAATCCAGCCATCCTACTCCTTGGAATTTACCCAAATGAAATTAATTTGCCAAACAAAAAAGCTGTTTGCACCTTAATGTTTATTGCAGCTCAATTCACAATAGCTAGGACCTGGAATCAACCCAAATGCCCAAAAACAGTAGACTTGATAAAGAAATTATGGGACATGTACTGTATAGAATACTATACAGCAGTCAAAAACAATGAAATCCAGTCATTTCCAACAAAATGGAGGAATCTGAACGCATCATGCTGAGTGAAATAAGCCAGTCCCAAGGGGACAAATATCATATGTTCTCTCTGATTGGCGACAACTGACCTAGCACCAAAAAGGAAACCTGTTGAAGTGAAATGGATACTATGAGAAACAGTGGCTTGATCAGCCCTTGTCCTGACTGTTGATGAACAACTTAATACTTTATCCCTTTTAGTATTTTTTTTGTCCTACTTGATACTATTGGTTGAACTCTGTAATTAACACACAATTATTCTTAGGTGTTTAAATTTAACTGAAAAGTGATCTCTGTTAAATATAAGAGTAGGGAGGCTGGTGCTGTGGCTCACTAGGCTAATCCTCTGCCTACGGCGCAGGCACACCGGGTTCTCGTTGCAGTTGGGGCACCAGATTCTGTCCTGGTTGCTCCTCTTCCAGTCCTGCTCTCTGCTGTGGCCCGGGAGTGCAGTGGAGGATGGCCCAAGAGCTTGGGCCCTGCACCCACATGGGAGACCAGGAGGAAGCACCTGGCTCCTGGCTTTGGATCGACGCAGCACTGGTCGTTGCAGCCATTAGGGGGGTGAACAAATGGAAGGAAGACCTTTCTCTCTGTCTCTCTCTCTCTCACTGTATAACTCTGCCTGTCAAAAAAAAATATAAGAGTGGGAATAAGACAGGGAGGAGATGTACAATTTGGGACATGTTCAATCTGACTTGCCCCAAACGGTAGAGTTAGAAACGTTTCTGGGAATTCCAATTCAATCCCATCAAAGTGGCATGTATCTATGCCATCTCACTATCCCTATTGATCAGTTTCAGTTCATAATTGATCATTATGTTAGGATTAAGAGTCAAAGGTATCACATAAACAAGATAGTGACTGCTAATACTAACTGATAGACTTAAAAAGGAGAGAATGATCCAACATGGGAAGCGGGATACACAGCAGACTCATAGAATGGCAGATGTCTTAAACAGCACTCTGGCCTCAGAATCAGCCCTTAAACATTCAGACCATGCTAAAAAGCCCATGAGAGTATTTCAGGCATGGAAAGCCAAGACACTGTGGCAAAAAAAGACCTAAATGAAAAATCTCTATGAGTGAGATCCCAGTGGAAAGAACAGGCCATCAAAGAAGGTGGTACCTTTCTCTGAAGGGAGAAGAGAACGTCCACTTTGATTATGACCTAGTCTAAATAAGAAATGAGTTGGCGAACTGAAAGGGCTTCCATAGCCTTAGCAACTCATGACAAGAGCCTCGGGTGATTACTGTCGCCATAAACAAGAATGTCAATTTGTTAAGTCAACAACAGGAGTCACTGTGCACTTACTCCCCATGTAGGATCTCTGTCCCTAATGTGTTGTACTATGTGAATTAATGGTATAACTAGTACTCAAACAGTATTTTACACTTTGTGTTTCTGTGTGGGTGCAAACTGTTTAATTCTTTACTTAGTATATACTAAATTTATCTGTATATATAGATAATTGAAAATGACTCTTGATGTGAATGGGTGGGAGAGGGAGCAGGAGATGGTTGTGGGGTGAAAAAGCCACTGTAATCCAAAAGCTGTACTTTGGAAATTTATATTTATTAAATAAAAGTTAAAAAAATGGCTGGTGCCGCGGCTAATCCTCCACCTTGCGGCGCCGGCACACCGGGTTCTAGTCCCGGTCGGGGTGCCGCATTCTGTCCCGGTTGCCCCTCTTCCAGGCCAGCTCTCTGCTGTGGCCAGGGAGTGCAGTGGAGGATGGCCCAAGTGTTTGGGCTCTGCACCCCATGGGAGACCAGGAGAAGCACCTGGCTCCTGCCATCGGATCAGTGCAGTGCGCCGGCCGCAGTGCGTCGGCTGCAGCGGCCATTGGAGGGTGAACCAATGGCAAAGGAAGACCTTTCTCTCTGTCTGTCTCTCTCTCACTGTCCACTCTGCCTGTCAAAAAAAAAAGTTTAAAAAAAGAACAAGGGCAAATTATACTTGGTTGTCTAATGTGCATTAAATATTTTGAAATAATTTGAGCTCACAAAGTCAAAGATCTCCGGCTCTTCTGTTAGGCGCAAATGCTTAAAAATAAAACTGTAAGGCACACTAAAAATGCTATTTGATTTATTATTCGTCAATGCTCTATACCTGAGAAGTTTATTAATTTCACTAGTAGTCCAAATTCGTCCTCTCTCTGTATGTGACTTTTCCCATTAAGAAGTATATAATCCCTTCCTCTTAATTTCAAATTTGATAATGTAAGTTTATTTATTAAGGCACGTCAGCAGTTACAACTTGTGCATTAAACGAACTTGCATGTTTCTCTTGTCTCTCACTCTTCTTTGACATTAAAAAAACACACCCAGACTGGACCACTGGAGGATGAGAAATATGTAGCAAAGGTAAGTTGATCTAGATGTTCTAGCTGAGGCCATCCTAGGTCAATCATGGCTGCAAGACTTCATGAGTAAGCCTAAATCATTCTCAGTAGATCATGAGCTAATATTTACTTGTATCTACAATATATGAGAAACTCAACAATAACAAAACAAAACTCAACAGTAACAAAAGGCAACCAATCTAGTTAAGAAATGGGAAAAGGATCTCAATACCCAGTTCTCAAATGTTTGCCAAATATGAATTGGTCTTTGTGTGTACCTGTGATTATCTGTGCAAGTGTTCAAATGCAAACTTGTAACTGAAATGCTGTTTTACGATCCTATGGGTTCATGGTCCAGAGTCTCCTTACCTGCTTCTGAATTAATTCTAAGCTGCACCTGGCTGCAGACCTCAGGATCAAGAAACCTGGTTCATAGTACTGAAGTTTCCCTCTGACTTGGTGATATTACCGGGGTGGTAGATTCTTTCCCAGTCTAGCTAGTGCAAAGAATTTCTGGGCCCCTACAAAAGCAGATTTGAGGAGACCTAGTAATTTCTCGTGGATCAGAAGTGTCACACGTGAAACGGATTCCATGCCTAGATGGCAATTCGGTCAGTGGAGCATGGGAGACATGAAGGTGAGTTTTGCTTTGTTACTGCTGTTACTGTTGACGTTACACACACACACACACACACAGAGTCTGTGTGGCTAGTGCTTCTAAGGGAAATATTTTAGTTACAGTTACAAAGTGCAGGTCTAAGTTGGTCTAAGATATGATCAATTGACTTCTCATTTCTTTCTTTTCCTAAAGCTCCCTTAAGGAGTTCTCAACTCATTAACCGCATTTCCAATATACATTGTTTTCTCTTCCTTCTCCTTCTTCCTCATCACTCCCAGTGTACTTATTTATTTTTAGATGAAATAATGAATGATTTTTTAAACTATCACAGCTGTCTGAAAATAGAATAGAGACTTCTATAATGCAGCACAAGTTGCCTGACTCTGGATGCACAAGCAGGAAACCACGTGGCTACTTAGTAGGTCTGTAAAAAAATGATAGAAGTTTAAATTAAGCTGTAATAATTAAGTCCTTCTAAGCTGATTAATTTTCTTTTTCATTTGTCTCAGAATCATTGGAATGTAGAGGTAAATTTATTCTTTTGTACAGAAGACCATATAAAAGCTTTTTTTTTTTTGACAGGCAGAGTGAACAGTGAGAGAGAGAGACAGAGAAAGGTCTTCCTTTGCTGTTGGTTCACCCTCCAATGGCCGCCGCGGCTGGTGTGCTGCCGCCAGAGCACCGTGCTGATCCGATGGCAGGAGCCAGGTGCTTCTCCTGGTCTCCCATGGGGTGCAGGGCCTAAGCTCTTGGGCCATCCTCCACTGCACTCCCTGGCCACAGCAGAGAGCTGGCCTGGAAGAGGGGCAACCGGGACAGAATCCAGTGCCCCGACCGGGACTAGAACCCGGTGTTCCAGCACCGCAAGGCAGAGGATTAGCCTAGTGAGCCGCGGCACCGGCCAAAAGCTATTTTACTGAGTATATTTGAAATATAAATTTATGCGAATGTAATAGGAAGCTAAATATAATTTTCATGTTATCTTCTTCAATGATAATGCATATTATTTTTAATAAAAGTTATCTCATAATATTTAATGTCAAAATTATGTTTATATTCAGTAGTAGCAAAATATAAGGACAAAAAGGTAACAGAATAAGAATCAGATGGGTAAGAAGAAAATTCAGAAACAATTTTGTAATAGGAAAACAAATCACGTTATAGTCAAAGAATAGAGTGGTAAATACAATATTTGCTCTAGAAAATTTAAGAACATTGAAAAATGAGCTTCTGGTTTAGCAGGACTTTGCCAGATCATTTTCAGTGTAACATTGCAGTTCATCAATAAGGTTAGAACAGAAAGCAAAACGTTAAAGTTCTTATTTGGTTAAGTGTTAAACCTTTTTAATGTTATGTCATTTTAAAATATTTCACCTAAAAAAACTAAAAAAAGAGAGAGAGAAGGAAATAGGGTGCGAGGGAAAAAGGAGGAGGAAAGGAGGAAAGAAAGGAATATCATTATGTTCTTAGAATTGTATCTACAAGTCACATTGAATCTGTTCAAAATTAATTAAAACTTAAAAAGTTTTTAAAAAAAGAAAAAAATACAACATAAAGGAAAAATAAGACCAGGATAGTGTCTGGAGATTTTTGGAGGAATGTGATTAGAACTTTCAGAGCATAAATGGAACCTTCAAACAAAGGAACCAATCTGTGAGATGTCCATTCACTTAGGAGGACAACTAAACCAAGCTTTCCTTTCCATAGTACCAACAGTGAATAATGTAAATACTTGCAATTTTCAGGGCTGGTGCTGTGGTTCAGTGGGTTAAAGCCATGACCTGTA
The DNA here is from genome assembly GCF_964237555.1 of Oryctolagus cuniculus. NCBI lineage: Eukaryota > Metazoa > Chordata > Mammalia > Lagomorpha > Leporidae > Oryctolagus > Oryctolagus cuniculus. Next base: position 136,621,581 of record NC_091436.1, read on the forward strand.
GGGCTGGCATCCAATGTGGGTGCTGGTTTGAGCGAATACCCGCTGCTCCAGTTCTGATCTAGTTCCCTGCTAGGGCACCTGGGAAAGCAGTGGAGGATGGCCCAAGTGCTTGGACCTCTGCATCCATGTGGGAGACCTGGAAGAATTTCCTGGCTCCTGGCTTTGGCCTGGCCCAGCCCTGGATGTTGCGGCCATTTGATGAGTGAACCAATGGATAGAAGATCTTTCTGTCTCTCACCCCTCTCTGTAACTCTGCCTTTCAAATAAATAAATAAATCTTGAAAAATGTCCAATTTTCCTCATCTGACATTTGACTAGAAAATAAATATAAAATAGTTGATCTGTAGTAAGAAAAAGGATGAAACTGAACAAAAGAAGTAGAAATTGAGTAAAATCACAGCCGGATTAAGGAAAGATACTTGTCAGTTGCTTAAAGTCTTGGAATTTATCTCAACTATTTAAATTAATGTTCTTTCACAAACAGTAACTAAATAATTTGAATGTCATGCAAGACCACATTATTGCTTTCAGAGATAAAAATCATTAAAAATGCGTAGCATTTATTAAGGATATACAAATTTTTATGTAGACTTTGAAAGTAAAGATAAGATTTACAGGTAAAAAAGGTTTTTTTGCTGTTGTTGATTGGTAATTTCTAATGTTTCTGTTATTTGTCAGCAAAATTTGATACTCTTTTAAAACGTTTTATTGCATTGCCAAATTTCACATATTTTGCATCTCATTTATTTTGAAATAAATTTTTGGGTAATTCTTCTATAACAATTTTAACTGTTGACCAAATGATGATTTCCAACAAAAATGACCTAACTGCAGGAGGACAACAGAGGTGGAGGAAGTGGTGCATAATACTTCTATGGCAAATCCTCCAGAGAGAACACAGACATTAATTAATTAATTAATCATGTGCATTAAAGTGCACATGATTCAGCCATTAGAAAATGATTGGTGTTCTCTTACTGTAGGACTGTACAATGCCCTTAAACTCTCTGTTCCTAGATTCAATATCTGTGAAATGACTCCTGGCTCCAAAGACCTTATCTGTATTAAATGAGGCCAAGTATTTGAAGTACCCAGCCTTGTGTCTTAACACAAGATAATGAGAAGTTTTGTGAAGGAAATGTTAATGAAGATGATGATATTGAGCCTAGACTAGGATATGCAAGTTTATCTGCATTAATATATTAAGGTTGATCATTCTTCATTTAAAATCAAAATTCTGAGTTTAATAAGATTTTTACTAACCATTGCACTTTTGTGAGAAAAATATTTGCAACAACAAAATTAATTCATTCTTTACTTTAAAAATCTTCTGGGGAAAACCACAGTAAAAATATTTTGTCTTTATTCCTATAGTATTTCTATGAGTAAAATTTCGCTGTTTAAAACAAGAAGGGCTATATTAGCACACATCTGTTGATCTGTTGCATGAAACATCTTTCCACTGTGCTCTCCCCCGAATCTCCTGTCTTTTCCATGCTCCGAGTTTTGTTGTTGTTGCTCTTGTTGCTCCATCTGTTCTATGTCCTTTGCATCTGTTGTGCACCCACCAAAGCCAGTTTTCTAGGCAAAAGGTCTGCACTGCTACACTTGGCCTCATTCTGAAAGTTCCTGCTGAGCCCCGCAAACTTTATAACTCCTGCATCCATCCCACACCTTTTGGTACTGCTCTCTACATTTTTCTGTTTAGTCTCGGATTCCCTGTCTCCTTTTCTTTGCTTGTCTCAGTCCTACAGTCTACTTTCTGCCATTGTGGCACACACTATAAATTCTTCCTGCAAATTAAAAAAAAGTGTTCCCCTTTCTTTTCTTTAATGTTTGTATCATATTGTAGTTTTCCATAATTTCATTTTCAATATACCCTAATCATATTTGGAAGTGACTTTCTTGCAGATAGCATATAGTTTGGTAATCTTTCTAAAGATTTATTTTATTTATTGGAAAGGCAGAGTGATACAAAGAGAGGGAGGGAGAAAGAGAATGAAAGGGAGCAGAGAGAGAGAGAGAGAGAGAGAGAGAGAGAGAGATTGATTCTATCCATTGGTTCATTCCCCAAATGTTTGAACCAACAGGTTTGGGCCAGGCTGAAGCCAGGAACCAGGTACTTCTACCAGGTCTCCCAAGCGGGTGTCAGGCTCCCAAGTACTTGGGCTATCTTCTGTTGCTTTCCCAGGGGGATGGGTTGGAAGCAGAGCATCCAGGACTAGAAACAGCACTCTGATATGAAATGCCAGCATCACAAGTGGCATTTTAACCTGTGCCACTCAGCCTGATGGCAGAGTGATCTAGCATATACAAGAGTTCTCTCTCTAACCCCCTCCCTCCCTCTCTCCCTCCCTCCCTCCCTCTTTCTCTACCTTTCAAATAAGTTTTTGTCGCTCCCCCTCTTCGTGGAGGAACGACACAGGACCCTGGGCTGTTCTTTTGTCTGCTCGGCCCTCCCCGGGTTTGCTGCTGGTTCTTCCCGGGTTGGCTACCGTCCCTTCCACCTCCGTGGAAGGGCGGTTCCCCCTAGCCACCTTCCCCACTTCCGCGGGGGAGCGGCACACCGCCGGCCGGCTCTCTCGGGGGCTGCACAGGTGTTCCTTCAGATAGATGTTCCTGGTGCATGTTGTCTCTCTCCTCCTTTATAGTCCTCTTCCACCAATCCCAACTCTGCTACCCACACGCCGAGTACGCTGCTCTCCTCCAATCAGGAGCAAGTCCTACAATTTATTGGTTGAACTGGAGGCAGCTGTGTAGAAGCTGTTTCTCTCTTCTCAGCGCCATATTGTGGGAGAGCAGATGCATAGAATAAGTCTTAATTCCAGTAACTTAGTCTAGTCCGAGTTGCTCCCCACAGTTTTAAAAATTTTAAAAAGTATGAGAAATATAATGTAGATGAAGCCAAAAGAAACTGGAATGGGAAACAGAATCAGGACTGAAACCTAGGCGCTGTGATATGAGATTTGGGCATCTCAAGTGATATCTTATGTGAAACACCAGCCCCTTTTGTATCTCTTTGAAAATATTTATTAGTAGTTGCTCTAACTACTACATTACATATAAATCCCTCATCACAGCCTACTCATGTTGACATTTCACTAGTTTCAATAAACTGTGAGGATATTACCTTTCTTTAGGTATTTTTATTCAACCTTATTTATAATTGTATTAAATATACATACTTACATCATGTAACATTACAGAGTTCAATCATTCAATGTATTTAATAAAATTCAAAAAGAAAAATCTATCACATTTGCCTATAGTTATATTTTTTCTGTTATGTCTTCTTTATGATATTCCAAGATTCCTTATTTTATCATGTTTCAATTTTAAGAAAATTAGCCATTCTTTTAGTACAGATCTGCAGTAAGAAATTCTCTCAGTTAATATTGATCTAAAATGTCTTTTTTCCATTCATTCCTGAAATATATTTTCAGAGAGTTAAAATTCTGATAGGTAACACTTTTGTTCCATAAGTTTAAAAGTATTACCATCTCCTTCTGGTTTTCATGAATTCTGATTAGAAGTATTCTGGGAGAATATATTTGCCATAGCATCTAAGACACTGCTCTAGACACCTGTATTTCATACCAGAGTGCCTATGTCCAAGTCCTATCTCCAATCCTGATTCTAGCTGCCTGCTAATGTGCAGCTTGGGAGGCAGCAAGTGGTGGTTCAAGTGTTTGGATCACTGCCATCGCGTGAGGGCCTGGATTGGGTTCCAGTTTCAGGTCAGCCAAGTGTTAGCTGCTGCAGAGGCATTTAGGGAGTGAATCGGTGGAAAGCAGTTCTTATTTTTAAATATTCTGTGGTTCAGATTTTAAAAGTATAATTCATCAGGCTATGTGCTGACACTTAGGAGGACAGTGTCTTCTCAGTGGCTCTGCTGAGACCTCCACCCAGGAAGGCACGCCCTCCCCAGACCTCTCCCTGCTCACTGCATCACCTCACCTTATATCCTGTGATGAAGTGAGAGCTGATATCTTGGGATGAGGTGAGAGGGGAAGGAGGTTACTGCTGAGGAGCTGTAGACACTATCAAGACGATGGGGGTGTGGACAACAACTGACTCTGAGAAACTGCGACACCAGCTCAATACTCTGTTGGAACAAGAGTCTAGATGTCAGCCCAAGGTCTGCAGCTTGAAACTACTTGAGTCTGCACACCCTAATTTCCTCAGAATTCCTGCATGGTTGAGGGAATTGGAAGTAAAAGCTCTTCAGTATACTCAGCTTTTTTTTTTACTTCGACATGGAAACATTTTCCCTAGCTGTGAATTTAATGGCCAGATTCCTGCCTAATGTGAAGGTACAGCCCAAGAACCTTGGACTTGTCAGTCTGAGCTGTTTTTATTCCGCTGTAAAATCAATAGATGAGGGAAGGAGTAGCCCATGGCAACTGACTTGATTGGAACAAGTCAGTGTTAGGTTCATGGTATCAGACTTGATGAGAATGGAAAACTATGTACTGGAGAAGGTGTGTTGGAAAGTCAAAGCTACCATGGCCTTCTAGTTTCTGCAACTTTATTATTCTCCATTCAAGAGAATTTACAAAGAGAAATAGCCTTTATTTTGAAAGACTAGAAACTCATGAAAGGCAAGGCCATATTTCTCTTTTTAAAAAAATTTTTAAATTTTTTAACTTTTATTCAATGAATATAAATTTCCAAAGTATAGCTTATGGATTACAATGGCTTCCCCCCCATAACATCCCTCCCACCCACAACCCTCCCCTTTCCCACTCCCTCTCCCCTTCCATTCACATCAAGATTCATTTTTGATTCTCTTTATATACAGATCAGTTTAGCATACATTAGGTAAAGATTTCAACAGTTTTCTCCCACACAGAAACATAAAGTGAAAAATACTGTTTGAGTACTAGTTATAGCATTAAATCTCAATGTACAGCACACTAAGGACAGAGATCCTACATGAGGAGTAAGTGCACAGTGACTCCTGTTGTTGACTTAACAAATTGACACTCTTGTTTATGGCATCAGTAATCACTCCAGGCTCTTGTCATGAGCTGCCAAGGCTATGGAAGCCTCCTGAGTTCACTGACTCTGATCATATTTAGACAAGGTTGTAGTCAAAGTGGAAGTTCTCTCCTCCCTTCAGAGAAAGGTACCTCCTTCTTTGATGACCCATTCTTTCCATTGGGATCTCACTCGTGAAGATCTTTCATTTAGTTTTTTTTTTCCCAGAGTGTCTTGGCTTTCCATGCCTGAAATACTCTCATGGGTTTTTCAGCCGGATCTGCATGCCTTAAGGGATGATTCTGAGGCCAGAGTGCTGTTTAGGACATCTGCCATTCTATGAGTCTGCTGTGTATCTCACTTCCCATGTTGGATTGTTCTCTCCCTTTTTTTATTCTATCGCTAGTATTTGTATTTATATAGTATTTCTAATTTTTTAAAAATTTTATATAAGGTATACAAATTTCATGTGTAACTTATATACAGATTTAGGAATATAGTGATTATTGCCACTCTACCCTCCATCCCACCCATGATCCCACCCTTTTCTCCTTCCTCTCTTTTACCTCTCTTAATTTTTACAGTGATCTATTTTCAGTTTACTTTATACTCATAAGATTAACTTGGGGCCAGCGCTATGGCATAGTAGGATAAGTCTTAGCCTGCAGTGCTGGCATCCCATATGGGCATAGATTTGAGTCCCAGCTGCTTCAGTTCCAATCCAACTCTCTGCTCATGGCCTGGAAAAGCAGTGGAGGATGGTCCAAGTGCTTGAGTCCTTGCAACCATGTGGGAGACCCAGAAGCTCTTGGTTCAGGATAGGTCCAGCAGATGGAAGATTCTCTCTCTCTCTCTCCCTCTCTCTAACTCTGACTTTCAAATAAAATAAATAAATCTTTGCAAAAAACAACTAGATTTAACACTCCAGAAGTCTTTACTAAGTAAGCGTTTTTATAAAACTGCTGCTGCTTCTAATCTAGATGAGAATTTTATTTAAAAAGAGTATACTTTCACTAATGCCCATCCTGCATATATTTTTTTAAAGATTTATTTATTTATTTGAAAGTCAGAGTTACACAGAGAGAAGGCGAAGTGGAGAGAGAGAGAGAGAGTGAGGTCTTCCACCTACTGGTTCACTCCCCAATTGGCAATAATGACCGGAGCTGCGCCGATCCAAAGCCAGGAGCCAGGAGCTTCCTCCGGGTCCCCCACGTGGGCCATCTTCTACTGCTTTCCCAGGCCATAGCAGAGAACTGGATTGGAAGTGGATCAGCTGGGACCCGAACCAGTGCCCATATGGGATGCTGGCACTGCAGGCAGCGGCTTTACCCGCTACACCACAGCGCTGGCACCAATCCTGCATCTTAAGGAAAGTAAGTGGACAGTTCCTAAATAGGAGATCACTCAGTCAGTGTGCAATAAACCCCCTGCAGTAAGCCAGTGAATGTATTGAGATCTACAGTGTGATAGTGTCACTTATGGTTAACAGCAGTGCATAGCCTGAGCTCATTCGGAGTGGCTGTAATCAATTTTGAGATCATGCTGTGAATAAATACATAATACAAAAGTAAAAATCAAAGAATCACAGCATATATTATCCTTAAATTTTGCAAGCTATGTTTTACAGATAACTTCAGTTTTCCTAAAACGCTGCTGTATTTATTTTTATTTATTTATTTATTTTTTAATTTTTGACAGAGTTAGACAGTGTGAGAGAGAGAGAGAGAGACAGAGAGAAAGGTCTTCCTTTACCGTTGGTTCACCCTCCAATAGCTGCTACGGCTGGCACACTGCGCTGATCTGAAGCCAGGAGCAAGGTGCTTCATCCTGGTCTCCCATGCGGGTGCAGGACCCAAAACCTAGGCCATCCTCCACTGCCTTCCCAGGCCACAGCAGAGAGCTGGACTGGAAGAAGAGCAACCGGGACAGAACCGGCACCCCAACTGGGACTAGAACCCGGGGTGCCAGAGCCGCAGGCGGAGGATTAGCCCATTGAGCAGCGGTGCCGGCAGACTGCTGTATTTTAACATTTGGATACACCAATGTCAATTCTGAATTGCAGAGGTAACCCAACCAAACATCATTATATTTGGTATTAAGTAACATACCTTTCAATACAGTTATTAAAATTCAAAAGAAATGCTATTTATCAGCTTTTATGATTTTTTCTTTTGTTTTTAGTTTTCAGAAATTGGATTAGGATATGTCTTGAATTTATTTGGCTTTATCCTAGTTGTGGATTACTCAGCTTCTTGAACCTGTAGGTTAACATATTTTTCCAAATTTGGAAATTTTCAGTCATTGCCTTTTTAAAATACTTTATCTGCACATTCTTGCTTGTCTCCTTCTGTAATTTCCATGCCATTAGCATTAGCTCTTTGTTTTAGCCCATAGAACCCTGAGTTTCCATTTATTTCAGCCTATTTTCTCTCTGTTGTCCAAATTGGATAATTAGTATTGTTCTATCATAAATTCACTGATTGAGTCTTCTATCAATTCTGGTCTCTGTTAAGCCTATGCAGCAGATATTTTATTTTAAATTTTGTTCATCTATATTTACTTCATTTGAAATGTAACACACACACACACACACACGCACACATGCATCCCGAGAGAGAGAGGGAGAGAGGGGAGAGAGAGAGGGAGAGAGGGGAGAGAGAGAGGGAGAGAGGGGAGAGAGAGAGGGATCCTCCATCTACTGGTTCACTCCCCAAATGCCTGAATGCATTTGATCTTCTATGTGGGTGGCAGGGACCCAAGTACCTGAGCCATCATCTGCTCTCTCATAGGGTGTGTTTTGTCAGGAATCTGATTGAAAGTAAAGAAATAGACTTGAATCAGGCACTCCAATATGAGATGCAGGCATCCTAAGCTGCAACTTAACTGCTGAGCCAAATGTCTATCCCTATTATGGCTACTGCATTTTTTTCAGTTATTAAATTTCTATTTGGTTCTCTTTTATAACTACTATTTCCTTGTTAAGACTATTATTTTTTTCATCTTTTACAAGTGTGCTCCCAATTGCTTAACTTTATTATGGCCACTTTAAGGTCTTTGTCAGATAACTCAAACATCTTAGTCATTTTGGCATCTGTGCTTCTTGATTATCTTCATTCAAGTTGATGTATTCCTGGTTCTCCCAAGTATGAAGTGTGATTTTCAATCCTGCACACGCTGAGTATTTATTATGAGATTCTGGATTTTATTTAAATCTTCATAGGAGTAGGAAGACATCACCTTGCTAATGCTAAACTGGGTATAAAACTACAGGTTCTCTACTGGAGACACTTTCTACTGCTGGGTAGGGCTGATGGTTCAGATTCCCTCCACCCATCCCCACCTCCGTCACTTCTTCACTAATCCCACCACACTAATAGAGCGCAAACCACCTTATTAGTGTTTTCCATGTGGTCTCCGGTCAACTGTAGTAATGATGAGAGATTGGCCTCACTATTGCTAAGTTAAAGTGGAAGTTCCAGCTCTACATTTTGTCCTCACTGTCACCATCCCAGGAGGTAAAGAAGTGTATTATTAGTGATGCACAGGTGAATATCTAGGTTCCTCCCTTACTCGTTGCTGAAGAGTGAGAATACAGCTACAGTTTTTTCTGTGGTGCTGTTTGAGTAGAAGAGATTTTATTTAAGATGTGTTTCTGTTTTACTAGGCTATTAGAAAATGTGGATTTTCCTTGATGATTATTTTATGTTTGTCCATTGGCATTTCTGGGTTGCTGGCTTCTCCACAACCCAGTGGGGATGTATTAAGCAAAAGGAAAACTTTAGAACTCATCACGTGTCATTCCTTGCATACCAAAGTCCTCAGCATATCTAACTTCTTCCAACAACTTCTCAGGTTTTTTTTTTCTGCAAAATGTTCAGAGTTTTAGGTTATTATTATTATGAGGAACAGAGACAAGTTTGTCTACTCAGTCTTGTCTAAGACTAACTAGGTAATTCCTTGATTTCTTAATTGAATACTGATATTTCTCTCAATATTTCAATTATTAGAATAAATGTTCTCACCAAAACATTAAAAGTCTTAAATTGATTTTCTCAGTACATATTTCTTTGGCTATTCCAAACATGATTTCATTTAACTCTCCATGGATCAATGGCTTCTTCTGCTTAAGAAATGAGCCATTTGAAAATTTGCTTTAATTGCAGCCTCATGTTTATTTTATATTTACATGAAGAAATTCTATGGAGATATTTCAATTTAAATTTTTATAATTTTTCTTGTACTTCCTTTACCATAATTTGAAAATACTGTTTAGAGTGCTAGTCTGGAAATGTTAATATGTATTTCACTCTTTTAGCTGTAATGTCATTGTATAATATATACACTTAATTCAATAATAAATTAATCCACTCTCCAATATACCTTAAGATATTTTAGGGAGAGACAAACAAAAAAGAGATCTTCTATTAATTGCTTCAATTCCCAAATGTCGGAAACAGCTAGGGCTGAGCCAGGTCAAAGCCAGGAATCAGGAACTCCATCTGGGTCTCCCATGTGGCCAGCAGGGGTCCATGCACTTGGACCATTTATGATGCCTTCCCAGTCACATTAGTAGGTAACGATATTGGAAGTGGAGCATTCAGGTTTAAACTAGCACCCATATGGGATGCTGGGATTGCAGACAGCAACTTAACCCATTGTGCCACAATTCCAGTCCCCTGAAAGTTCTGCTTTAAGTTCTCATTTTGCAGTGATTGGAATTCCTTAGTAATTAAACAGAGATATAAAGCAAAATGTTGTGGTGACCAAATGGGCATGCCACTCAAAATGCTGTTGAGTTGTAATGACACACTGTTCTATGGTCTCTGGGCTGCAACTACTCTACTATTGTTGTGCAAAAGCAGATATAGATCATATTTTCATGAATGAGCATGATTGAGTTCTAAGACACTGAAATGAAATTTCATATAACTTTTGTGTTATGAAATATTATTCTTGTTTCAATGACTGAAAAATTTAAAATCCATTGTGAAATCACAGGTCTCCCAAAAATATACATCAGACTTGGTTTGGGCCAAGAGCTATATATTTTGCAAATCCCTGCCTTCTATTATCTTTGGCTTCAAAGGGGACAAGAGAGTGATGTGGGCAGATCTGGAACTTTGCAAGGATTCCTTCATTTACACTGGAGTGTCTACACCCAGGAATTCCTCAAAATTCGTGCGAGAAGTATCTGTCTTATCCTTGACTCTTTGACAAATATTCCATTCTGTACTGTCCTCTGAGTGACTGGTGCAATTTACTACTGGGACAATGGTGTTCCTCAACTCTATCTACAAAGAGTAAAACTTGGTCATATATTTAAATTTTCTTGAATTATTGAATAAACTCATAGTGTAGAGACTGTCTTAAGGATGATCTGGATGTTATTAAGGAAATTATTTGGCATTTACTTTTCAGAACTCCTACCTGAAGTATACAATGTAGACGCCGACACTGCAGCTATCCTTCTCCAATTGTGCATGATATTATTTATTATTGAAGTGTTGAGAAAACCATATGAGTATGGTAAGTTACCAAGTATGTTAAGTAATGATATGTTAAGGAACTGTCCACTACTCTGACAGATTTTGACATGGTTGCTGAATGGTGATGCAAACAGTGATGAGCAAGATTTGACCTTCCCATAATAGAAACAAAACTGGAAGAAAGATGTGACAGCCTCACACTAGTGTTTACTGTTCACTTCTGTTAGGAACTCATTCGTTTAGTTCCTTTTTAAATTTTACTTGTTATGCAAGTTTCAAATATTTAATATATATAGATTTAGGAACTTAGTAGCACTTCCTCCTGCCCCCTCTTCCTGCCACCCATGCTCCAATCCTCATTCATTTAGTTATAGGGATATAGTTTGAGAGACTGAGAAACTGTGATCCATTAATTTTGAATTGTCAATGTCCTGAAAAACACTACCTTAGAAATCATAGTATAAATAAATAATGTGTTTAACAGGTAAAAGCACAATATTTGAGGTACTTTTGAAACCTTTTAACTCTATATATAATTACTCTTTGAGAGAAGATTCCTATTATTTATCTATAAACTATTTGTTTTCTACCTATTATCTTCTGAAAAATTTCTGCTATTATGGTTATAAATAATTGGTTCTCAATACAGGAAATTATCTTAATGATGATACCTGTCTCAATATTGAATATTTTGAGGAAAATAAGCTCATGAGTTCACTCTCATTGAAACATTTAATCAAAATCTTAATGGCCAGATAGAGGAATTGTTTTTTGTAACACTGCAGAGTATATTGCTAAGTTATTAATAAGTTTTATTGTGTATATTGGAAGTTTATAATATGACATTATGGATACATACAGATAATAGAATATTGCTGGGGTGAAGCAAATTAACATATGTGTATTATCTCATGTAGTCGACTTTTTTGTGTAAAGAGCAACACATACTCACTTATCTAACAAAAATAATAAGTAAAGCACAATTTTGGGGCCGGCATTGTGGTGTAGCAGGTAAAGCCATCAACTGTGATGCTGACATCCCGTATAGGTGCCAGTTCGTCGCAGCTGCTGCACTCCCAATTCAGCTCCCTTCTATTGGTCTGGGAAAAGCAGTGAAAGTTGGCCCAAGTGCTTGACCCCTATGTGGGAGTTCTGGATAAACCTTCTGGCTTCTGGCTTGGTCAGGCCAATTCTTTTTTTTTTTTTTTTAAACTTTTATAATAAATCTAAATATTGAAAGTACAACTTTTGGATTATAGCGGCTTTTCCACCTATAACCTCCCTCCCACCTGAAACTATCCCAACTCCCACTCCCTCTCCCATCCCATTCTACATCAAGATTCATTTTCAATTATCTTTATATACCAAAAGATCAACTTAGTGTATACTAAATAAAGATTTCAACAGTTTGCAACCACACAGAGACACAAAATATAAAGTACTGTTTGATTACAAGTTTTACCATTATTTCACATAATACAACACATTAAGGACAGAGATCCTACATGGGGAGTAAGTGCACAGTGACATCCATTGTTGATTTAACAATTGACACTCTTATTTATGATGTCAGATGTAAGGCTCTTGTCATGGGTTGCCAAGGCTATGGAAGCCTCTTGAGTTCACAAACTCTGACCTTATTTAGACAAGGTCTTAGTCAAAGTGAAAGTTCTCTCCTCCCTTCAGAGAAAGGTACCTCTTTCTTTGATGGGCTGTTCTTTCTGTTGGAATCTCACTCACAGAGATCTTTCATTTAGGTCATTTTTTTTGCCACAGTGTCTTGGCTTTCTATGCCTGAGAAACTCTCATGGGCCAGATCCAAATGCCTTAAAGGGCTGATTCTGAGGCCAGAGTGCTGTTTAGGGCATCTGCCATTCTATGAGTCTGCTGTGTGTCCCGCTTCCCATGTTGAATCATTCTCTCCCTTTTAATTCTATCAGTTAGTATTAGCAGACACTAGTCTTGTTTATGTGATCCTTTGACAATTAATCCTATCTTTATGAATAATTATGAACTTAAACTGATCACTTTGACTAGTAAGATGGCATTGGTCATGGCCACCTTAATGGAATTGATTTGGAATCCACTAAACTTTTCTAACTCTATCATTAGGGGTAAGTCCCAGTGAGCATGTGCCAAACTGTACATCTCCTCCTTCTCTTATTCCCACTCTTATATGTAACAAGGTTCACTTTTCAGTTAAATTTAAACACCTAAGAATAATTGTGTGTTAATTAAAGTTTTCAACCAATGGTATTAAGTAGAACAAAAAAACACTCAAAGGAATAAAAATAATAAGTTTATCCTCGACAGTCAGGACAAGGGCTGATCACATCATTGTTCCTGATAGTGTGCATTTCACTTCAACAGGTTTCCTTTAAGGTGCTCAGTTAGTTGACACCGATCAGGGAGAACACATGATATCTGTCCCATTGGGACTGGTTTATCTCATTCAGCATGATGTTTTCCAGATTTCTCTATTTTGTTGCACATGACTGGATTTCATTTATTTTACTGCTGGGTAGGGCTGCTGTATAGTATTCTGTAGAGTACTTATCCCATAATTTCTTTATCCAGTCTACTGTTGATGGGTATTTAGGTTGATTCCAGGTCTTAGCTATTGTGAATTGAGCTGCAATAAACATTGAGGTGCAGACAGCTCTTTTATTTGCCAATTTAATTTCCTTTGGGTAAATTCCAAGGAGTGGGATGGCTGCGTTGTATGGTAGTGTTATATTCTGGTTCCTGAGGAATCTCCAGACTGACTTCCATAGTGGCTTGACCAGTTTGCATTCCCACCAACAGTGGGTTAGTGTCCCTTTTTCCCTACATCCTCACCAGCATCTGTTGTTGGTAGATTTCTGTATGTGAGCCATTCTAACCGGGGTGAGGTCAAACCTCATTGTGGTTTTGATTTGTATTTCCCTGATTGCTAGTGATCTTGAACATTTTTTCATGTGTCTGTTGGCCATTTGGATTTCCTCTTTTGAAAAATGTCTATTGAGGTCCTTGGTCCATCTCTTAAGTGGGTTGTTTGTTTTATTGTGGTAGAGATTTTTGATCTCTTTGTAGATTCTGGCTATTAATCCTCTATAGTTTGCATAATTTGAAAATATTTTTCCCATTCTGTCCATTGCCTCTTCACTTTCCTGACTGTTTCTTTTGCAATACAGAAACTTCTCAATTTGATGTAATCCCAATTGTTAATTTTGGTTTTGACTGCCTGTGCCTCCAGGGTCTTTTCCAAGAAGCCTTTGCCTGTGCCTAAATCTTGTAGGGTTTCTCTGATGTTCTCTAATAATTTGATGCTCTAGGGTCATAGATTTAGATCTTTAATACATGTTGAGTTGATTTTTGTGTAAGGTGTAAGGCAGGGGTCTTGCTCATGCTTTGCATGTGGAAATCCAGTTTTCCCAGCACAATTTGTTAAATAGAATTTCCTTGCTCCAGGAATTGTTTTTAGATCCTTGATCAAATATAAGTTGGCTGTAGATGTTTGGATTGATTTCTGGTGTTTCTATTCTGTTCCATTGGTCTATCCATCTGTTTCTGTACCAGTACCATGCTGTTTTGATTACAACTGCCCTGTAGTATGCCCTGAAATCTTGTATTGTGATGCCTCCAGCTTTTTTTTTTGTTGTACAAGATTGTTTTAGCTATTCAAGGTCTCCTGTGTCTCCATATGAATTTCAGCATCATTTTTTCCAGATCTGTGAAGAATGTCTTTGGTATCTTGATTGGTATCGCATTGAATCTTTAAATTGTTTTTAGCAGAAAAATGCACATTTGATTATATTGATTCTTCCAACCCATGAGCATGAAAGATTTTTCCATTTTTTGGTATCCTCTTATATTTCTTTTTTAAGATTTTGTAATTCTCATTGCAGAGATCTTTAACATCCTTGGTTAAGTTTATTCCAAGGTATTTGATTGTTTTTGTGGCTGTTGTGAATGGGATTGATCTTAGAAGTTCTCCCATCCAAGTACTAACCAGGCCCGACCCTGCTTAGCTTCCGAGATCAGACGAGATCAGGCGCGTTCAGGGTGGTATGGCCGTAGTGCAAACTGTTGAAATCTTTACTTAATGTACACTAAACTGATCTTCTGTTAAAAAAAAAAAAAAAAAAGAAAGAAACTATCAATTCCCAACTTGACTCTCACTGGGATTAAACATGACAATAGGTCTGATCTGATTTCATCATCATTTAAAAAAAAAATCATCTATTATTTTTCACTTTATGTTTCTGTGTGGGAACAAACTGTTGAAATCCTTACTTAAGGTATACTAAGCTGATCTTCTGTATACTAAGATAATCGAAAATGAATCTTGATGTGAATGGAAGGGGAGAGGGAGTGGGAAAGGGGAGGGTGGTGGGTGGGAGGGACGGTATGGGGGGGAAAGCCATTGTAACCCATGAGACGTACTTTGGAAATCTATATTCATTAAATAAAAGAAAAAAAAAAAAAGAAGTTCTTTCACGGCCATGGCATTGCCTGTGGATACAAAGGCTGTTGATTTTTGTGCATTGATTTTATATCCTGCTACTTTGCCAAACTCTTCTATGAGTTCCAATAGTCTCTTAGTAGAGTTCTTTGGATCCCCTAAGTAAAGAATCATATCATCTGCAAAGAGGGATAGTTTCACTTCTTTTTTTATATATGCATTTTTTAACTTTTATTTAATGAATATAAATTTCCAAAGTACGACTTATTCCTTCTCAATTTGTACCCCTTTAATTTCTTTTTCTTGCCTAATGGCTCTGGCAAGCTTTTTCCAGCTTAGGGATTAAGGTGATGCTGGCTTTACAGAAAGAATTTGGGAGGATTCCCTCTTTCTCAATTGTTCTGAATAGTTTGAGAAGAATTGGTTTTAGTTCTTCTTTAAATGTCTGGTAGAATTCAGCAGTGAATCCATCCTGTCCTGGGATTTTCTTTGTTGCAAGGGCCTTTATTAATGATTCAATTTCTGTCTCAGTTATGGGTTTGTTTAGGTTTTCTATGTCTTCATGGTTCATTTTAGGGAGGTTGTATGTGTGCAGGAATCTATCCATTTCTGATAGATATTCCTGTTTGCTGGCATACAACTCTTTGTTGTATTTTTTGATGTTTTTTTTTTTTTATTTCTGTGGTGTCTGTTGTTACATTTCCTTTTTTTATCTCTGATTTTATTGATTTGTGTCTTTTCTCTTCTTTTTTTTTAGTTAGTTGGGCCAATGGGGTGTCAATTTTGTTTATATTTTCAAAAAACCAGCTCTTCATTTGGCTGATTTTTTGTAATTTTTTTTGGATTCAATCCTGTTAATTTCTTCTCTGGTTTTAATTATTTCTCTTCTCCTACTAGATTTGGGTTTGGTTTGCTGCAGTTTTTCTAGGTCCTTGAGATGCCTTGAAAGCTCATCCATTTGGTGCCTTTACAATTTCTTTATGTAGGCAGCTACTGCTACAAACTTTCCTCTCAACACTGCTTTTTCTGTATCCCATGAGTTTTTTTTGACAGGCAAAGTGGACAGTGAGAGAGAAAGACAGAGAGAAAGGTCTTCCTTTAACGTTGGTTCACCCTCCAATGGCACGCTTCAGTTGGTGCATTGTACTGATCCGAAGCCAGGAGCCAGGTGCTTCTCCTGGTCTGCCATGCGTGTTCAGGGCCCAAAGACTTGGGCCATCCTCCACTCCACTCCTTGGTCACAGCAGAGAGCTGGACTGGAAGAGGAGCAACCAGGACAGAATCTGGTGCCCTGACCGGGAGTAGAACCTGGTGTGCCGGTGCCACTGGTGGAAGATTAGCCTATTGAGCCACGGCACCAGCCTCCCATAAGTTTTGATATGTTGTGTTGTTATCCTCATTTACTTCCAGAAAGTTTTTTATTCCTCTTTTGATTTCTTCTATGACCCAGTGTTCATTAAGGAGCATGTTGTTCAGTCTCCATGTGTTTGCATTGCTCTGGGGATTCCTGAGTTGCTAATTTCCAACTTCATTCCACTGTGGTCTGAGAAGCTGCATGGTATGATTCTAATTCTTTTGAATTTGCTGAGACTTGCTTATGGCCTAGTATGTGGTCAAACCTAGAGTAGGTTCCACACACTACTGAGAAGAATGTAAATTCTTTAGATGTAGGATTGAAAGTTCTGTAGATATCTGTTAGATCCATTTGGGCTATAGTGTCGATTAAATCTGCTATTTTCTTGTTGATTTTCTGTAAGGTTGATCTGTCTATTTCTGAGAGTGGAGTATTGAAGTCCCCCAATACTATTGTATTGGAGTCTAAGTCTCCCTTTAAATCCCTTAACATATCTTCTAAACAAACCAGTGCCCTGTAATTAGGTGCATATACATTTATAATCATTACATCTTCCTGTTGTATTGAACCCTTAATCATTATATAGTGCCTCTCTGTGTCTCTCTTAACAATTTCTGTGTAAAAGTTTATTTTGTCTGATATTAATATGGCTATGACCATTCTTTTTTTCATTTCTGTTAGCATGGAATATCCTTTTCCAACCTTTCACTTTCAGTCTGCATACATCTTTGTTGGAAATATGTGTTTCTTGTAAGCAGCAAATAGATGGGTTTTGTTCCTTTACACATTCATCCAATCTGTGCCTTTTAACTGGAATGTTGAGGCCATTAACGTTCAATGTGACTATTGATAAGTAGTAACATTGCCCTGCCATTTTCCCCAAGATATTTCTAATATGTGCTTTGAGCTTCGTGTAATCTTTTACTGGGAGGTGTTCTTCCTTTACTTTCTTTCATATTGATGGCCGTGTTTCTGTGTGTAACACATCTTTAAAGCATCTTTTGCAGCGCTGGACGAGTGGTGACAAATTCTTCCAATTTCTGTTTGCTATGAAAGGTATTTATTTCAGCTTCATTCAGAAATGAGAGCTTTGCAGAATATAATATTCTGGGCTGGCAATTTTTCGTTCTTAGTACCTCTGCTATATCTCGCCATTCCCTCCTAGCCTGTATATTTTCTGATGAGAAGTCTGCTGTTTGTCTAATTGGAGATCCTCTGATAGTAATCTGATGTTTCTCTCTTGCACAATTTAGAATCTTTTCTTTATGTTTCACTGTGGTGAGTTTGATTACAAGGTGTTGTGTTGAAGATATCTTTTGTTTATGTTTATTAGAGTTTCTATGAGCTTCCTGTACTTGGATGTCTCTGTCCTTCTCCAAACCCGGGAAGTTTCTGCTAGCATCTCACTAAAAAGGCCTTCTAATACTTTCTCTCTCACCATAGTTTCAGGAACTCCAAGAACCTGAATATTGCGTTTTAAAAATAGTATACTGTAGATTTCCAACAATATTTTTTAGATCTAATTTCCTCATCTTTTCTTTATTTCTTTTTTAACTTTTATTTAATAAATATAAATTTCCAAAGTACAGTTTATGGATTACAATGGGTGCCCCCCCATAACTTCCCTCCCACTCACACCCCTCCCATCTCCCAATAACTCTCCCATTCCATTCACATCAAGATTCATTTTCAATTATCTTTATATAGAGAAGATCAATTTAGTATATATTAAGTAAAGATTTCATCAGTTTGCACCCACACAGAACATAAAGTGTAAAATACTGTTTCAGTACCAGTTATAGCATTAATTCACATTTGTACAACACATTAAAGACAGAGATCCCACATGAGGAGTAAGTGCACAGTGTTTCCTGTTGTTGATTAACAATTTGACACTCTTGTTTATGGTGTCAGTAATTTCCCTAGGCTCTAGTCACGAGTTGCCAAGGCTATGGAAGCCTTTTGAGTTTGCCGACTTCGATCTTATTCAGTCAAGGTCATAGTAAAAGTGGAAGATCTCTCCTCCCTTCAGAGAAAGGTACCTCCTTCTTTGATGGCCCCATTTTTCTACTGGGATCTCACTCGCAGAGATCTTTCATTTAGGCCCCCCCCCCCTTTTTTTTGCCAGAGTGTCCTGGCTTTCCATGCCTGAAATACTCTCATCGGCTCTTCAGCCAGATCCAAATGCCTTTAGACTGATTATGAGTCCAGAGTGCTATTTAGGATATCTGCCATTCTATGAGTCTGCCGTGCATCTCGCTTCCCATGTTGGATCGTTCTCTCCCTTTTTTATTCTATCAGTTAGTGTTAGCAGACACTAATCTTGTTTGTGTGATGCCTTTGAAACTTAATCCTATCAGTGTGATCAACTGTAAACTGAAATTGATCACTTTAACTAGTGAAATGGCATTGGTACATGCCACTTTGATTGGATTGTGTTGGAATCCCCTGGGACATTTGTAAATCCACCATTTGAGGTAAGTCCGATTGAATAAGTCCCAAATTTTACATCTCTACCATCTCTTATTCCCACTCTTATATTTAACAGGGATCACTTTTCAAATTTAAACACCTAAGAATAATTGTGTATTAATTAAAATTTTCAACCAATAGTATTAACTAGAACAAAAAATACTAAAAGGGATAAAGTATTAAATTGTACATCAACATTTAGGACAAGGGCTGATCAAGTCACTGTTTCTCATAGTGTCCATTTCACTTCAACAGGTTTCCTTTTTGTTGCTTGGTTAGTTGTCACCAATCAGGGAGAACATATGATATTTGTCCCTTTGGGACTGGTTTAATTCACTCAGCATGATGTTTTCCAGATTCCTCCATTTTGTTGGAAATGACCGGATTTCATTGTTTTTCACTGCTGTATAATGTTCTGTAGAGCACATCTCCCATGATTTCTTTATCCAGTCTACTGTTGATGGGCAGTTATGTTGATTCAAGGTGTTAGCTATTGTGAATTGAGCTGTAATAAACATTAAGGTGCAGACTGCTCTTTTGGTTGCCAGTTTATTTTCCTTCAGATAAATTCCAAGGAGTGGGATGGCTGCGTTGTATGGTAGTGTTATATTCTGGTTTCTGAGGTATCTCCAAACTGACTTCCATAGTGGCTTTACCAGTTTGTATTCCCTCCAACAGTGGGTTAGTGTCCCTTTTTCCCCACATCCTCACCAGCATCTGTTGTTGGTAGATTTCTGTATGTGAGCCATTCTAACCGGGGTGAGGTCAAACCTCATTGTGGTTTTGATTTGCATTTCCCTGGTGGCTAGTGATCTGGAACATTTTTTCATATGTCTGTTGGCCATTTGGATTTCCTCTTTTGAAAAATGTCTATTGAGGTCCTTGGCCCATCTCTTAAGTGGGTTGTTTGTTTTGTTGTTGTGGAGTTTCTTGATCACTTTGTAGATTCTGTTTATTAACGGCCAGCCCAGAATATCCTGCAAAGCTCTCATTTCTGAATGAAGCTGAAATAAAGACCTTTCATAGCAAACAGAAAATGAAAGAATTTGTCATCACTCATCCAGCCCTGCAAAAGATGCTTAACGATGTTTTACACACATAAACACAAAAACACGGTCATCAATATGAAAGAAGGTAAAGGAAGGAAACCTCACAGCAAAAGATCACAGGAAGTTCAAAGCATATGTTAGAAAATATCTTTGGGAAAGTGGCAGGGCAATGTTACTACTTATCAATAGTCACATTGAATGTTAATGTCCTCAACTGTCCAGTTAAAAGACACAGATTGGCTAATTGGGTTAAGGAACAAAACCCATCTATTTGCTGCTTACAAGAAACACATGTTTCCAACAAAGATGCATGCAGACTGAAAGTGAATGGCTGGAAAAAGATATTCCATGCCAACAGAAATGAAAAAAGAGCAGGTGTAGCTATCTTAATATCAGACAAAATAAACTTTAACAGAAAAACTGTTAAGAGAGACAAAGAGGGGCACTATATAATGATTAAGGGATTAATTCAACAGGAAGATGTAATGATTATAAATGTATATACACCTAATTACAGGGCACCAGTTTATTTCCTCTTCTTTTCTTTTGTTTGACTGTATACTTTCCTGTGCTCTGTCTTCTAAGTCTGATATTCTCTTTTCTGCTTCACTGATTCTGTTTTTAAGGCTCTCTAATGTGTTTGTCATTTGATCTATTGAATTCTTCAGTTCATTTTGATTTCTCTTCACTACCACAATTTCATGTTCCACTAGTTTCTTCATTCAATTTTGATTCCTCCTTAAGATTACATTTTCATGAGAGAGATTTTCTATCTTGTCCAGTAAGGATTTCAGTAGTTCAAGAATTAGTTTTTAAGAACTTCTAAATGTTCATATCATAATTTTTTTGAAATCTGTTTCTTGCATTTCTTATATCTCATCATCTTCATAATCTTGAATTGGGATGTCTTGTTCATTTGTGGGTGTCATAGTGTCTTCCTTGTTCTTGTTTCCTCAGTTTCTGTGTTTGTTGCTTGGCATTGTGGAGATATTCTTTGGTCTCTTCCTTTTTTTTTCCTCGCTGTGGTGATTTTTCTCGTTATTTTATGACTCTAGATTAAGTGAACTTTCTGCTTTTGATTGTTACTTAGAGGCTTGTGATGGGTGTGGCCAGAGAGCTCTGTTTGGTTCTTCAGGGTTAAGGATGTGCAAAAGGAAACACACCCATGTTAGGCGTGGTAAATCTTCTCTCTCTCATTCTCTCTCTCTCTCTCTCTCTTTTTTTATTCAGAAGGGAAGTAATTCTGCATAGCTGAATGGAATTGAAGGCATGCAGTGTCTGAGCTCTGGCCCCTGTGTGTATAATATTTGTCTGCTCTGTCCCAAGGACCACACAAAGAATCTGTGCAGTGCTCAGTGTAAGCTCAAATTCCCATGTAATCTCCCACTGGGTTGCCAAGATTGCGGAGTTTGTGGCATCTCATGCACTCCGTGAGTTCTATCACACCCTCAGTTTTTTCTCATAGTTTCAGTTCATTAGCTCCACACATTCACTAGGTCTTAACCTGCTGTTATTTTCTGCTTAGCTGAAGGTGGGCACAGCCCAGAGGTGATGCAACTTTTATGTATGTCCAAAATGGTGCCTGCTCTTTGTCTTGCTCACCTTTTTTTTCTTTTGACAGGCAGAGTGGACAGTGAGAGAGAGAGAGACAGAGAGAAGGGTCTTCCTTTTCCATTGGTTCACCCCCCAAATGGCCGCCATGGCTGGTGCGCTGTGCTGATCTGAAGCCAGGAGCCAGGTGCTTTCTCCTGGTCTCCCATGCAGGTAGAGGGCCCAAGGACTTGGGCCATCCTCCACTGCACTTCTGGGCCACAGCAGAGGGCTGGACTGGAAGAGGAGCAACCAGGACAGAATCTGTTGCCCCGACTGGAACTAGAACCCAGGGTGCTGGTGCTTCTGGCAGAGGATTAGCCTATTGAGCCTCTGCACTGGCCTGTCTTGCTTGCCTTTGTAAGGTGAGTTGAGAGAGAAAATCATGTCTGTACTGGTCCCTTTTTTTATCTACTCTAGTTAGCCTGGTGAACTTTCCCTCACGGGGTTTTAAGCCTCATTCCCTCTAGGCTCTTCCTGCTGTTTCCCCGCCAGTGTCTCGGGCTACTGAGGTTTCGCCTCACCTCTCATTCCAGTGCTCATGCATAGACTCGGAGGCTGGGGTCCCAAGCTGTGGGTGCTCGTGCCCTCCTTGTGGGTCTACGGTGTCCCACTCATTCCAGAAGAGTTTCCTCTGCAGTTTTTTCCCTCTTTCTGCCATCTTGGAGGAAGCTTTTTTTTCAGAGAGAGAGAGAGAGAGAGAGAGAGAGAGGTCTTCCTTCTGTTGGTTCACTTCCCAAATGGCCATTACAGCCAGTGTGCTACACTGATCTGAAGCCAGGAGCCAGGTACTTCCTCTTAGTCTCCCATGCCGGTGCAGGGCCCAAGCACATGGGCCATCCTCCACTGCCTTCCCGGGCCACAGCAGAGAGCTGGACTGGAAAAGGAGCAACCAGGAAAGAACCGGCACCCCAACTGGGACTAGAACCTGAAGTGCCGGTGCTGCAGGCGGAGGATTAGCCTAGTGAGCTCTGGCGCCAGCCTCCATATGGACTTTAAGAGTGGCTGTATTATTTGATATGCCCACAAACAGTGGATTAGGGTACCTTTTACCCCATGTATTCAACAGAATTTATGGGTTGTTGATTTCTGTATGAGAGCCATTCGAACTAGTGTGAGGTGAAATCTCATTGTGGTTTAGAAATGCATTTCCCTGATGGATAGTGATCATGAGAATTTTTTCATGTGTGTGTTGGCCATTTGGATTTCCTCTTTTGAAAAGTGCCTGTTTAAGTCCCTTGTCCACTTCTTAACTGGATTGTTTGGTTGTTGTTGAGTTTCTGGAGCTCTTTATAGATTCTGAATATTAATAATTTATCAGTTTCATACTGTGCACATATTTTCTCCTATTCCTTTGTTTGTTTCTTCACTTTGCTGCGTGTTTCTATTGCAGTGTTGAAGCTTCTCAGCTTTATGTAATCCCATTTGTCAATTTTGGCTGTGATTGCTTGTGTTTCTGGGGTCTTTCCCAAGAAGTCTTTGCCTGTTTGAATGTCTTGCAGAATGTTCCTAATGCCATCAGATTGTATAATTAGGTCCTTTATCATTTTGAGTGAATACCTTTGATTTCTTTTTTTTTTTTTTTTGCCTAATGGCTCTGGCTAAACTTCCAGTACTATACTGAATAGCAATGGTGAAAGTGAGCATCCTTGTCTGGTTCCAGAGCTTATTGGAAATGCCTCAGCTTTTCTCCATTCCATAAGATGTTGACTGTGGATTTGTCATAAATTGCCTCAATTGTGTTGAAGATTTTCCTTCTATATCCAATTTGCTTAATGTTTCCATCATGAAAGGATGTAATATTTTATCAAATGCTTTGAATCTATTGAAAGAATCTTATGTTTTTTATTCTTCAGTTTGTTAATGTGATGTATCACATTTATAAATTTTAATGCAGGAATCTTGTTTCCTACTTCTTCATGTGGAGATCCAGTTTTCCTAACATGATTTGTTGAAGAGACTGTCCTTGCTCCAAAGATTGAGTTTAGCTCCTCTGTCAAAGATAAGATGATTATAGAGGTATGGGTTGATTTCTGGAGTTTCTAGTCTATTCTGTTGGGTTGTAAGTCTATTTTTTTCCAGTACCAGATTGTTTTGGTTATAACTGCCCTGTAGTATGTCTTGAAATCTGGTATTGTGATGCCTGTGGCTTTGTTTTTGTTTTATAAGATTGCTTTAGCTATTTGAGGTCTCTTACTTTATTTGAAGATCTGAGAAGAATGTAATTGGTGCTTTCAATTTGATTGTATTGAATCTGTAAATTCCTTTGGGTAATATGGACATCTTGATGACATTAATTCTTCCAATATATGAACATGAAAGATTTTTCAATTTTTTGAGTATTTTTCTAATTCTTTCTTTAATGTTTTGTCATTTTCATTTTAGAGATCTTTGACTTCCTTGTTTAGGTCTATTCTAAGATATCTAATTTTCTTGTAGCTATTGTGAATGGGATTGATCTTAGGCTGATCTTAGAAGTTCTTTCTCAGCCATATCATTATCTGTGAATACAAAAGCTATTGATTTTTGAGTGTTGATTTTATATTCTATCACTGCACCAACTCTTTTAAGAGTTACTATAGTCTCTAGTGGAGTCTTTTGGATCCCCTGTATATAGAATTATCATCTGCACACAGGGATAATTTGACTTCCTCAATTCCAATTTGAATCCCTTTGATTTCTTTTTTTTCTTGCCTAATGGCTGTGCCTAACTCCCAGGACTATACTGAATAGCAGTGGTGAAAGTGGGCATCCTTTCTGGTTCCAGATCTCAGTGGAAATGCTTCAGCTTTTACCCATCCCATAAGATGCTGGCTGTGGTTTTGTCATAAATTGCCTCAATTGTGTTGATTTTCTTTCTAAACCCCATTTGCTTAATGTTGTCATCATGAAAAGGTGTTGTATTTTATCAAATGCTTTGAATCTATTGAAAGAATCATATGTTTTTTATTCTTCAGTTTGTTAATGTGATGTATCACATTTATTGATTTGTGAATGTTGAACCATTCATGCATACCAAGGATAAATCCCACTTGGTCCAGGCGAATGATCTTTTTGATGTGTTGTTGGTTTTGGTTAGCTAGTATTTTGTTGAAGATTTTTGCATCTATGTTCATCAGGGATATTGGTATATATATATTATTGTATCTTTTTGTAGTTTTGGAACTAAGTTGATGCTGGCTTCATAAAAGAAATTTCTGAGAATTCCATCCATTGAAATTGTTTTGAATAGCTAAAAAAGAATTGAGAATAATTCTTATTTAAAAACTGGTAGAATTCAGCATAAAATTATTTGGTCCTGAGCTTTTTGAATTGAATTTGTGGTGACAAATTCAATTTCTTTTTTGAGGTAGAAGGTCTTTATTTCACATTCATATAAAAATAAAAGCTTTACTGGGTACACTGTTCTGGAATCAGGTTTTTTTTTTTTTTTTTTGACTTGGTCTTTATCTCCCCATTTTCTCCTGCCTCTAGGGTTTCTGATGAGAAATCATCTGTGAACCTAATTGGAGACACTCAGAAGGCAATCTAGAATTTATCTATTGTATATTTTAGGATGTTTTCTTTATATCATACCTTTGAAAGTTTGACTATAATGTGTCTTGTGAAGCTCTTCTCTGATCATGTTTGTTAGGATTTCTTTTTTTTTCTTTTCCACTTTTATTTAATAAATATAAATTTCCAAAGTACAACCTTTGAATTATAGCAGATTTTCCCCCAATAACCTCCCTCCCACCTGCAACCACCCCATTTCCCACTTCCTCTCCCACCCCAATCTTCATTAAGATTCATTTTCAATTATCTTTATATATAAAAGATCTATTTATTACATACTAAGTAAAGATTTCAACAGTTTGCACCCACAAAAACACACAAAGTATAGAGTACTATTTGAGTAGTAGTTTTACCATTCATTCTCTTAGTACAACACATTAAAGGCAGAGGTCCTACGTGGGGAGTAAATGCACAGTGACTCCAGTTGTTGATTTAACAATTGACACTCTTATTTATGACGTCAGTAATAACCTGAGGCTCTTGTCATGAGCTGCCAAGGCTATGAAAGCCTCTTGAGTTCACCAACTCCGATCTTATTTAGACAAGGACATAATCAAAGTGGAAGTTGTCTCCTCCCTTCAGAGAAAGGTACCTCCTTCTTTGATGGCCCATTCTTTCCACTGGGATCATAGTCACAGAGGTCTTTAATTTAGGTCATTCTTTTTTTGCCACAATGTTTTGGCTTTCCATGCCTGTGAAACTCTCATGGGCTTTTTACCCAGACCCAAATATCTTAAGGACTGATTCTGAGGCCAGAGTGCTGTTTAGGACTTTTGCCATTCTATGAGTCTGCTGTGTATCCTGCTTCCCATGTAGGATCATTCTCTCCTTTTTAATCATATTAATTATTTGCAGACACTGATATTATTTATGTAATCCCTTTGACATTTAATCCTACATTTTTGATCAATTATGATCTTAAACTGATCACTTTAACAAGTAAGATGGCATTGGTACATGCCACCTTGATGGGATTGAATGCAATCCCCTGGCACGTTCCAGCTCTGCCATTAGGGGTAAGTCCCAGTGAGCATGTGCCAAACTGTACATCTCCTCCCTCTCTATTCCCACTATTATATTTAACAGAGATCACTTTTCAGTTAAATTTAAACACCTAAGAATAATTGTGTATTAATTACAGAGTTCAACCTTAAGTAGAACAAAAAATACTAAAAGGAATAAAATAGTAAGTTGATCCTGGACAATCAGGACAAGGGCTGATCAAGTCACTGTTTCTCATAGTATCCATTTCACTTCAACAAGTTTCCATTTAGGTGCTCAGTTAGTTGTCAGTGATCAGGGAGAACATATGATATTTGTCCCTTTGGGACTGGCTTATTTCACTCAGCATGATGTTTTCCAGATTCCTCCATTTTGTTGCAAATGACCAGATTTCATTGTTTTTGACTGCTGTATAGTATTCTATAGAGTACATGTCTTATAATTTCTTTATCCAGTCTTCTGTTGATGGACATTAGGTTGATTCTATGTCTTAGCTATTGTGAATTGAGCTTCAATAAACATTAAGTTACAGACAGCTCTTTTATTTGCCAATTTCATTTCCTTTGGGTAAATTTCAAGGAGTGGGATGGCTGGGTCGAACGGTACGGTTATCTTCAGGTTTCTGAGGAATCTTCACACTGACTTCCATAGTGGCTTGACCAGCTTACATTCCCACCAACAGTGGGTTAGTGTCCCTTTTTCCCCACACCCTTGCCAGCATCTGTTGTTGGATTTCTGTATGTGAGCCATTCTAACCGGGGTAAGGTGAAACCTCATTGTAGTTTTGATTTGCATTTCCCTGATTGCTAGTGATCCTGAACATTTTGTCATGTGCCTGTTGGCCATTTGGATTTCCTCTTTGGAAAAATGTCTGTTGAGGTCCTTGGCCCATCTCTTAAGTGAGTTGTTTGTTTTGTTTTTGTGGAGTTTCTTGATCTCTTTGTAGATTCTGTTTATTAATCCTTTTTTGGTTTGCATAATTTGCAAATGTTTTTTCCCATTCTGTTGGTTGCCTCTTTACTTTCCTGTCTGTTTCTTTTGCAGTACAGAAACTTCTCAATTTGATGTAATCCCAATTGTTAATTTTGGCTTTGACTGCCTGTGTCTCTGCAGTGCGTTCTATACTTAGATATCTTTAACTTTCTCCAAATTAGGGAAGGATTTTGCTATTATATCACTGAATAGGTCTTATAACCCATTCTGTCATTCCATACCTTCAAGAACTTCTAAGACACATATAATATTTGTTTCTGTTCCATAAATGTCATGCACTATTTTTGTTTTTCTATTTTTTTCTTCTTTTTCATTTGACTGAGATATTTCTAAAGATTTGTCACCTAGCTCAGATATTCTTTCACCTGCATCGCCAAATCTCTTGTTAAGGCTTTCTACTGTGTTTTTTATTTGATATTTTGCAATTTTTATTTCTAATATTTTAGTTTGATTGTTTTTTGGTATCTCTTGCCTCTGGCAGTATTTATCATCCACATCATGGATTACTTTGACTTATGGATTTGCTTCTCTGTGTTTTGAGTGATGTTATGATTCTTTTTTTTTTTCAGGTATTTCAACCATCTCTTCATCTTCATGTTCTAATATCAAAGTGTGATGTTTTCCTTTTGAGGAGTCATATTGTCTTCCTTGTTCATTTTCTTGTACTTTATATTTAGGCATGAGTGGAATCACTTTTATGTTTTTCTTCTGACTATGAGGACTTTGTCCTCAAAATGTGCCTTATAGCTTAGGGGAATATCTAGTCCTTCAGCAGATATCTAAAAGTATGTGCTTTGGCCAGCGCCGCAGCTCAATAGGTTAATCCTCCACCTAGTGGTGCCAGCACACAAGGTTCTAGTCCCGGTCGGGGCACCGGATTCTTTCTCAGTTGCCCCTCTTCCAGACCAGCTCTCTGCTGTGGCCCGGGAAGGCAGTGGAGGATGGCCCAAGTGCTTGGGCCCTGCACCCCATGGGAGATCAGGAGAAGCACCTGGCTCCTGGCTTTGGATCAGCGCGGTGTGCCAGCTGCAGCGCGCCAGCCGTGGCGGCCATTGGAGGGTGAACCAACGGCAAAAGGAAGTCTTTCTCTCTGTCTCTCTCTCTCACTATCCACTCTACTTGTCAAAATAAATAAATAAATAAAAGTATGTGCTTGATGGGGACCAGGGAGCTCAGGCCAGTGCTTGATGGTGGGCAAGGATCCAAAGTGACCCCCAAGTTAGGCATAGTAGATCCCCTCTATTGTCACAGGGGGTAGAGTATAATTGCACCAGCTAGTGTGTTCACAACCCCAGCTACTTTCCTCCATAGTAGACCAATGGCTTAGGGTGACCCCAAAGTGCCTGTGTGCTCTACCCCCTCAGGTGCATGAACCTCATAAAGGATCTATGAACTCCTCAGTTTGAGCATAGTCCTCTATTAAGATCCTCCTCAGCACTCAAGGAATTCTGAGCCTCTATAGCCATACCCAGTGATTGCCCAAAGACCAAGTTACACCCTGGTACCTATCATGCAGTCAGAAGTTGCAGGTATCCTACAGTCCCAGGGAGCAGGGGATCCACTCTCTGCCCCATAAACCTTCCTACTCATCGAGAGAGCCATCCTGCTCCCAGAGAAAGTCAGCATCCTGGCAGAGATCCGTCAGTGCTCTGCATTGACAACTGAGTCCTACACATTGCTGGAGAACAGGGATGAGAGCAATATGCCCTCTCTAATTGACCTAAGTGGGCACCCCGTACCTTGCCAACTCTCCAGGCCAGAAATAAAGGCAGAGGTTTGCACTGATTTATCCCTCCAACAAAATCCACCAGGGCCCTCAGGCCACAGTAGCCTTCAATTGTCTTACTAAGATGGTACCTACCCCCTGCTGTTTACTGGGCTTGATGTTGGTGGGAGGGGAGGAAAGCAATGTGCTCTCCCTTCATGTGGTTGGGACTGCAATATTCTAGCCCAGATGATATCACCAGTGTCATACAGGCTGCTGCAGTTTCCTTTCACCTCACCCTGAGAAGATTTCATTTTCACCAGCCACTGGCTGCATGACTTGCTGGTGGTATCCCGCTAATTGCTGCATGATTGTGTGATCCCTCTTGCTCCACAGTATCTCTTCTTTCTGTGCACCCTCCACGGCAAACTGCTCTCCAAGTGTCCCCTGGGAAAGCAGTTCCTCTTCTATTCTAATAGCTTACTGTGGTCAAAATCAGCATGTCTTTTCCCTATTCAGTCATCTTGGACCTCTCCAATAATCTATATATTCAGGAATAAGGATGAAATAAAGAGGATCATGCATGAAAGAAACAAAAGCTAGGGAAAAGCCATAAGAAAATTTGCTTAATAAGAAATACTAAAGAAAGTTTTGTAAGCCAAAGTCGATGACAGCAAGGGAGTAAAATGAAGAAAGAGCATAATATATAGAAATGAGGACACATCTGTCAATTCTAAGAATATCACAATTATTCCAATATCTATTTTTTTTAGTAAAAATGAAGTTACAGAAGAAATGGCAAGGTAAGTGTGTTATCTTTTCCTCCACACAAAAAAGATAATTTGCAAGCTAATCATTTTGAACCTTTTGAAATTCATTTGTAAACTGTATTCGTTTATTGGAAATAAATGAATGTGTCCAGAGTATCTTTCAGAGAAAATGAAGGAAAAAAATTAAATTTTTCATCTCTACCCTAAATTTATAATTGAAGGAAATCACACCCTGGATTATGTAAAAGCAATGCTCTTGGTACCTTGTCATTTTGTAAAAATAGAGCTAATATTTAATCCTCTGAGAAATTTCACTTATTTTATTTAATAATATTCCCTTATTTTTTTGCTGAGAAAATTATAAAAGAATATGGTAAGTTTCAAATCTTGATCTGTTTACAAAGTATATTGTTGCAGCAAATTGAGTTTTAGACAATAATAAAAGCATCAGGTTATGATAATATGTAAGATAAAATTTTCCATTTAATATACGAATCTATTTGAAATGCTATTATTCCATTTGCAATTTGCTCCCATTTAACTGGTACTAAACATTTTCTGGCTTGATTTTCTGAACTGTTCAAACTCTTGAATAAATTACTTTTCGTAAAAATGAGAGTAAGATGAGATGTCTTATATCTTCCTATAAATACAAATTAAGTAACTGAGCAATGGCAACCATTGACTGTAGGCAAGAAGCAATATTCATATATCTTGGTATTATCTGAAGGTACTCAAGAATTTAGCTCATGGATTGATTTTATCCTCTGTCATTCCACTTGTATACCATGTCTATTGATGTTTTTATTTTTATCAAGGTAAAATTTATATATTAAATTAACCATGTTGAAATACATAACTGAATGACATTTAGGACACTCACAATATTGTGTGACTATCACCTGCATATATTTCCAAAAGAAGGTAATCACCCTAAAACTAAACTCAGTGCCCATTGAGAAATCACTTCCTCATCCCAAAGCCTTTGACAACCACTTGTCTGATTTATGTCTCCATCAATGTACTTATGGTTTTCTCATAGCCATGGGATTTATATGACACGTGGCATTTGTATCCACTTTATTTCACTTCCTAAAGTTTTTGAGGTTCACTCTTGTATATAATGCTCGATTGTATGAATATTTTGTTTTTGTGTTACCTGTTGATGGAAATTTTGGTTTCCCCAACTATTGACTACTTTAAATAGCACTGGATGAACATCGTTGTATAACTATTTTCTGTGAAGTTGTATCTCATCATAATTTACCTAATCACTAAAGAAGTTTATCACCTTTTCATACACTTGTTGTTATTTATATATCTTTTTTGAATAAATGTCTATTCAATATCTCTGTCCTTTTTTAAAAAAATGGTTTTTTCTTTTATTGAGTTGATTACTTATTATTGATACTACAGCCTTTTAAATTTTCAAATGCTTTCTCCTGTATTATCAATTGCAATTCACTTTCTTGACTTCTTTTTGATATTTGTTTATTCATTTTGAAGGCAGAATTACATAGAGGCAGAGGTAGAGAGAGAGAGAGAGAGAGAGAGAGAGAGGGAGAGAGAGGTCTTGCATTTGTTGGTTCACTTTGCAAATGGCTGAAATGGCCGGAGCTGGGCCGATTTGAAGTCAGGAGCCAGGAACTTCTTCCAGGTCTCTCATGTGGTTGCAGGTACCCAAGCACTTGGGCCACCTTTTACTGCTTTCCCAGGCCATAGCAGAGCTGGGTCAGAAGTGGAGCTGCTGGGACTCAAAACTGCACCCATATGGGATGCTGGCGTTGCAGGCAGGCATTACACACTATGCACAGTGACAGCCCCCAAACCATCAATGTTGATGTCAAAATTACTTTGGATAAAATTCCAACTCTATGGTAAATAACTGTAGAAAACAACTAGGCATATATCCCTGCTCCAATCACGGTTTACTCTTCTATGTTTAATAATTTACCCCTAAGAATTTTTTCTCTTTTTTTTAACTTTTATTTAATAAATATAAATTTCCAAAATACAGCTTTGTATCTATATATACAATGAACTATATATGTGTATATATACATATATATGAACTATACACGTATATGTATATATGAACTATACATATATGTATATATAAATACATAAATATTCTTTATTCATACATCTGATGATGGATACCTTGTAGATTCCTTATTCCAGTTATTATTAATAGTTCCACAATCAAAAGTGGAGCAAATATCTTCTTTCTGACATAAGGTTAATATCCAAAATATATCAGGCACTCAAAATACTCAACAACAACAAAACAATTCAGTTGAAAAATTGGCAGAACAAATACCAGTTCTCAAAAGACAGAATACAAATGGCCAACATATATGAACAAATGCTCAGTTTCACTAGCCATCAAAATCACAATGAGCTATCACTTCATTTCAGTTAGAATAGCTAATATCAAAAAGACAGAGAGTAATAAATAACTGGTGAGAATATTGGAAAAAGCAACTCTTACATAGTTGATGGGAATATAAGTTACTAAAACCATTGTGGAAAACAGTACAGAGATGTCTTTTTTCCATTGTTTAAGAAATTTTTATTAAAGTAAGAATTTCCCACCTGCAAACCATCCCATATCCTACTCCCTCTCACATCACATTCTTCATTAAGATTCATTTTTAATTATTTTTATATACAGAAGATCAACTCTTTACTGAGTAAAGATTTCAACAATTTACACCCACACAAGCACACAAAATATAAAGTACTGTTTGAAGATAGTTTTACTGTTAATCCTCATAGTACAACACATTAGGGACAGAGATCCTACATGGGGAGCAAGTGCACAGTGACTCCTGTTGTTGATTTATCAATTGACACTCTTACTTACAATTTAGTAATCACCCGAGGCTCTTGTCATGCCTGTTGAGTTCACAAACTCCGACCTTATTTAGACAAGGACATAACCAAAGTGGAAGGTCTCTCCTCACTTCAGAGAAAGGTATTTTCTTCTTTGATGGCCCCTTCTTTCCATTGGGATCTCACTCACAGAGATCTTTCATTTAGGTCATTTTTTTGCCAAGATGGCTTGGCTTTCCATTCCTGACAAACTCTCATGGGCTTTTTAGTTAGATCCAAATGCAGTAGGTCTAATTATGCTTCTGTACCAGTACCATGCTGTTTTGATTATAACTGCCCTGTAGTATGTCCTGAAATATGGTATTGTGATGACTCTGGCTTTGTTTTTGTTGTACAAGATTGCTTTAGCTATTCGAGGTCTCTTGTGCCTCCATATGAATTTCAGCATCATTTTTTCTAGATCTGAGAAGAATATCTTTGGTATTTTGGTTGGTATCACATTGAATCTGTAAATTGTTTTTAGCAGAAAAATGAACATTTTGATGATATTGATTCTTCCAATCCACGAGCATGGAAGATTTTTCCATTTTTTTTTAACTTTTATTTAATGAATATAAATTTCCAAAGTACAGAATATTGATTACAATGGCTTCCCCCCATAACGTCCCTCCAACCCACAACCCTCCCCTTATTCACTCCCTCTCCCCTTCCATTCACATCAAGATTCATTTTCAATTCTCTTTATATACAGAAGATCAGTTTAGCATACATTAGGTAAAGATTTCAACAGTTTGCTCCCACACAGAAACATAAAGTGAAAAATACTATTTGAGTACTAGTTATAGCATTAAATCTCAATGTACAGCACACTAAGGACAGAGATCCTACATGAGGAGTAAGTGCACAGTGACTCCTGTTGTTGACTTAACAAATTGACAACTTGTCTATGGCATCAGTAATCAATCTAGCCTCTTGTCATGAGCTGCCAAGGCTATGGAAGCCCCCTGAGTTCACTGACTCTGAGCATTTTTAGACAAGACCATGGTTAAAGTGGAAATTCTCTCCTCCCTTCAGAGAAAGGTACCTCCTTATTTGATGACCCATTCTTTCCACTTGGATCTCACTCGTGGAGATCTTTCATTTAGGTTTTTTTCCCCCCAGAGTGTCTTGGCTTTCCATGCCTGAAATAGTCTCATGGGCTTTTCAGCCGGATCCGCATGCCTTAAGGGCTGATTCTGAGGCCAGAGTACTGTTATGAAATTTGCCATTCTATGGGTCTGCTGTGTATCTCACTTTCCATGTTTTGGTATCCTCTTCTATTTCTTTCTTTAAGATTTTGTGATTCTCATCGTAGAGATCTTTTACATCTTTGGTTAAGTTTATTCCAAGGTATTTGACTTTTTTGTAGATATTTCAATGGGATTGATCTTAGAAGTTCTTTCACAGCCATAGAATTGTCTGTGTATACAAAGGTTATTGGTTTTTGTGTATTGATTTTGTATCCTGCTACTTTTCCAAACTCTTCTATGTGTTCCAATAGTCTTAGTGGAGTTCTTTGGATCCCCTAAATAAAAAATCATATCATCTACAAAGAGAGATAATTTGACTTCTTTCTTCCCAATTTGTATCCTCTTGTTTCTTTTTTTTTCCTAATTGCTCTTGCTAAAACTTCCAGTACTATTTTGAATAGCAATATTGAGAGTGGCGTCCTTGTCTCGTACCAGATCTCAGTGGGAATGCTTCCAACATTTCCCCATTCAGTATGATCCTGGCAGTGGGTTTTTCATAAATTGCCTTGATTGTGTTGAGAAATGTTCCTTCTAAACACAAGTTTCTTAGCATTTTCAACATGTATTTAATCAAATGCTTTCTCTGCATCTATTGGGCTAATCATATGGTTTTCTTCTGCAGTTTGTTAATATGATGTATCACATTGATTGATTTGTGAATGTTGAACCATTCCTGCATACCAGGGCTAAATCCCACTTGGACTGGGTAGATGTGTTCTTGCATTCTACTGGCCAGAATTTTATTGAGGATTTTTACATCTATGTTCATCAGGGAAATTGGTCTGTAATTCTCTTTCTTTCTTTCTTTTTTTTTTTTTTGACAGGCAGAGTGGACAGTTAGAGAAAGAGAGACAGAGAGAAAGCTCTTCCTTTGCTGTTGGTTCTCTTTTTATTTCTGTGGTTTCTGTTGTTACATTCCCTTTTTCATCTCTGATTTTATTTTTTTGGGTCTTTTATTTTTTTTGGTTACTTGGGCTAATGGTATGGCAATTTTGTTTATTTTTTTAAAAAACAACTTACTTTTGCTTATGTTTTGTAATGGTTTTTTTGGATTCAGTTCTGTTAATTTCTTCTCTAATTTTAATGATTTCTCTTCTAGTTTTGGGTTTGGTTTGCTGTTTTTCTCTCGAGATCCTTGAGATGCATTGAAAGCTCATTTGTTTGGTGCCTTTCAAATTTCTTGATGTAGGCACCTATTGCTATAAACTTTCCTCTTAACACTGCATTTGGTGTATCCCATACGTTTTGATATGTTGTATTGTTATCTTCATTTGCTTCCAGAAATTTTTTGATTTTTCTTTTGGCTTCTTCTATGACCCAGTGTTCATTCAGGAGCATGTTATTCAGTCTCCATGTGTTTGCATATACTCTAGAGATTCCTGAGTTTCTGATTTCTTTTTTTTTTCTTTTTTTAACTTTTATTTAATGAATATAAATTTCCAAGTACAGCTTATGGATTACAATGCCCCCCCCATGACTTCCCTCCCACCCGCAACCCTCCCCTTTCCCGCTCTCTCTCCCCTTCCATTCATATCAAGATTCATTTTCAATTCTCTTTATATACAGAAGATCAGTTTAGCATATATTAAGTAAAGATTTCAACAGTTTACACCCACACAGAAACACACTCTTAGTCCTTTCATTATGATCAATTGTGAACTGAAATTGATCACTTGGACTGGTGAGATGGCATTGGTCCATGCCACCTTGATGGGATCAATTAGAATCCCCTGGTATGTTTCTAACTCTACCGTTTGGGGCAAGTCAGCTTGAGCATGTCCCAAATTGTACATCTCTTCCCTCTCTTATTCCCACTCTTACATTTAACAGGGATCACTTTTCAGTTAAATTTCAACACTTAAGAATAACTGTGTATTAATTACAGAATTAAACCAATAGTATTAAGTAGAACAGACAAAGAAAAAATACTAAGAGGGATAACGTATTAAGTTGTTCATCGACAGTCAGGGCTATGCTGATCAAGTCACCGTTTCTCATAGTGTCCATTTCACTTCAACAGGTTTCCTTATTGGTGTTCAGTCAGTTGTCACCGATCAGGGCGAACATATGATATTTGTCCCTTTGGGACTGGCTTATTTCACTCAGCATGATGTGTTCCAGATTCCTCCATTTTGTTGCAAATGACCGGATTTCATTCGTTTTTTTTACTGCTGTATACTATTCTAAAGAGTACATATCCCATAATTTCTTTATCCAGTCTACTGTTGATGGGCATTTGGGTTGGTTCCAGGTCTTAGCTATTGTGAATTGAGCTGCAATAAACATTAATGTGCAGACCACTTGTTTGTTTGCCAGTTTAATTTCCTTTGGGTAAATTCCAAGGAGTGGGATGGCTGGGTCGAACGGTACGGTTATCTTCAGGTTTCTGAGGAATCTCCAGACTGACTTCCATAGTGGCTTGACCAGTTTGCATTCCCACCAACAGTGGGTTAGTGTCCCTTTTTCCCCACATCCTCGCCAGCATCTGTTGTTGGTAGATTTCTGAATGTGAGCCATTCTAACCGGGGTGAGGTGAAACCTCATTGTGGTTTTGATTTGCATTTCCCTGATTGCTGGCGACCTTGAACATATTTTCATGTGCCTGTTGGCCATTTGGATTTCCTCTTTTGAAAACTGTCTATTGAGGTCCTTGGCCCATCTCTTAAGTGGGTTGTTTGTTTTGTTTTTGTGGAGTTTCTTGATCTCTTTGTAGATTCTGGTTATTAACCCTTTATCTGTTGCATAGTTTGCAAATATTTTTTCCCATTCTGTCGGTTGTGTCTTCACTATCCTGTTTCTTTTGTAGTACAGAAACTTCTCAATTTGATGCAATCCCAATAGTTGATTTTGGCTTTGACTGACTGTGCCTCCAGGGTCTTTTCCAAGAAGCCTTTGCCTGTGCCAATTACTTGCAGGGTGTCTCCAATGTTCTCTAATTATTTGATGGTGCCGGGTCGTAGATTTAGGTCTTTAATCCATGTTGAGTGGATTTTTGTGTAAGGTGTAAGGTAGGGGTCTTGCTTCATGCTTCTGCATGTGGAAATCCAGTTTTCCCAGCACCATTTATTGAATAGACTGTCCTTGCTCCAGGAAATGGTTTTAGATCCTTGATCAAATATAAGTTGGCTGTAGATGTTTGGGTTGATTTCTGGTGTTTCAATTCTGTTCCATTGGTCTATCCATCTGTTTCTGTACCAGTACCACGCTGTTTTGAATGCAACTGCCCTGTAGTATGTCCTGAAATATAGTATTGTGATGCCTCCGGCTTTGTTTTTGTTGTACAAGATTGCTTAGGTATTCGAGGTCTCTTGTGCCTCCATATGAATTTCAGCACCATTTTTTCCAGATCTGTGAAGAATGTCTTCGGTATCTTGATTGGTATTGCATTGAATCTATAAATTGCTTTTGGGAGAATGGACATTTTGATGATGTTGATTCTTCCAATCCATGAACATGGAAGATTTTTCCATTTTTTGGTATCCTCTTCTATTTCTTTCTTTAAGATTTTGTAATTCTCATCGTAGAGATCTTTAACATCCTTGGTTAAGTTTATTACAAGGTATTTGATTGTTTTTGTAGCTATTGTGAATGGGATTGATCTTAGCAGTTCTTTCTCAGCTGTGGCATTCCTTGTGTATATAAAGGCTATTGATTTTTGTGCATTGATTTTATATCCTGCTACTTTGACAAACTCCTCTATGAGTTCCAATAGTCTCTTAGTAGAGTTCTTTGGATCCCCTAAGTAAAGAATCATATCATCTGCAAAGAGGGATAGTTTGACTTTTTCCTTCTCAATTTGTATCCTTTAATTTCTTTTTCTTGCCTGATGGCTCTGGCTAAAACTTCCAGAACTATGTTAAATAGCAGTGGTGAGAGTGGGCATCCCTGTCTGGTACCAGATCTCAGTGGAAATGATTCAAACTTTTTCCCATTCAATAGGATGTTGGTTGTGGGTTTTTCATAGATTGCTTTGATTGTATTGAGGAATGTTCCTTCCAAACCCAGTTTGTTTAGAGTTTCATCATGAAAGGGTGTTGAATTTTATCGAATGCCTTCTCTGCATATATTGAGATAATCATATGGTTTTTCTTCTGTAGTCTGTTAATGTGGTGTATCACATTGATTGATTTGCGAATGTTGAACCATCCTTGCATACCAGAGATAAATCCCACTTGGTCTGGGTGGTTGATCTTTCTGATGTGTTGTTGTATTCTATTGGCGAGAATTTTATTGAGGATTTTTGCGTCTATGTTCATCAGGGGTTTTGGTCTGTAATTTTCTTTCAGTGCTACATCTTTCTCTGGCTTAGGTATTAAGGTGATGCTGGCTTCATAGAAAGAATTTGGGAGGATTTCCTCCTTTTCGATTGTTCTGAGTAGTTTGAGAAGAAATGGAATTAGTTCTTCTTTCAATATCTGGTAGAATTCAGTAGTGAATCCATCTGGTCCTGGGCTTTTCTTTGTTTGAAGGGCCTTTATTAATGTTTCAATTTCTGTCTCAGTTATGGGTCTATTTAGGTTTTCTATGTCTTCATGATTCAATTTAGGTAGATTGCATGTGTCCAGGAATCTATCCATTTCTGAATAGATTTTCCTGTTTGCTGGCATACAACCCTTTGTAGTAGTTTCTGATGATTCTTTTTATTTCTGTGGTGTCTGTTGTTACATTTCCTTTTTCATCTCTGATTTTATTGATTTGGGTCTTTTCTGTTCTTTTTTTAGTTAGTTGGGCCAATGGGGTGTCAATTTTGTTTATATTTTCAAAAAACCGGCTCTTCATTTGGCTGATTTTTTGCAATTTTTTTTTATTCAATCCTGTTAATTTCTTCTCTGATTTTAATTATTTTTCTTTCCTACTAGATTCAGGTCTGGTTTGCTGCAGTTTTTCTAGGTGCTTGCGATGCACTGAAAGCTCATTTCTTTGGTACCTTTCCAATTTCTTGATATAGGCACCTATTGCTATAAACTTGCCTCTCAATACTGCTTTTGCCGTATCCCATAAGTTTTGATATGTTGTGTTGTTATCCTCATTTACTTCCAGAAAGTTTTTGATTTCTCTTTTGATTTCTTCTATGACCCAGTGTTCATTCAGGAGCATGTTGTTCAGTCTCCATGTGTTTGCATATTTTCTAGGGTTTCCTGAGTTGTTAATTTCCAGCTTCATTCCGCTGTGGTCTGAGAAGCTGCATAGTATGATTCTAATTATTTTAAATTTGCTGAGACTTGCTTTATGGCCTAGTATGTGATCAATCCTAGAGAAGGTTCCATGCACTGCTGAGAAGAATGTAAATTCTTTAGATGTAGGATTGAAAGTTCTGTAGATATCTGTTAGATCCATTTGGGCAATAGTGTCGATTAAATCTGCTGTTT
Source organism: Oryctolagus cuniculus (assembly GCF_964237555.1). Classification (NCBI taxonomy): domain Eukaryota; kingdom Metazoa; phylum Chordata; class Mammalia; order Lagomorpha; family Leporidae; genus Oryctolagus; species Oryctolagus cuniculus. Next base: position 136,660,474 of record NC_091436.1, read on the forward strand.
CCTTGCTGATCTTCTGTCTGGATGATCTGTCTATTACTGAGAGTGGAGTATTGAAGTCCCCCAGTACTATTGTAGTGGAGTGTAAGTCTCCCTTTAAGTCCCTTAACATATCTTTTAAATAGACCGGTGCCCTGTAATTAGGTGCATATACATTTATAATCATTACATCTTCCTGTTGTATTGAACCCTTAATCATTATATAGTGCCCCTCTTTGTCTTTCTTAACAGTTTTTGTATTAAAGTTTATTTTGTCTGATATTAATATGGCTACACCTGCTTTTTTTGGTTTCTGTTGGCATGGAATATCTTTTTCCAACCTTTCACTTTCAGTCTGCATGCATCTTTGTTGGAAGGATGTGTTTCTTGTAGGCAGCAAATAGTTGGGTTTTGTTCCTTAATCCATTCAGCCAGTATGTACCTTTTAACTGGAGAGTTAAGTCCGTTAATGTTTAATGTGACTATTGATACAAAGTGACTTTGCCCTGCCATTTTCCCTGAGATATTTTCTAGTATATGCTTTGAGCTTCCTATGCTCTTTTACTGGTAGGTTTTCTTCCTTTACCTTCTTTCATATTGATTGCTGTGTTTCTGTGTTTCTGAGTGTAGCACATCTTTAAGTATCTTTTGCAGGGTTGGACGAGTTTTGATCAATTCTTTCAATTTATGTTTGCTGTGAAAGGTATTTATTTCACCTACATTCACAAATGAGAGCTTAGCAGGATATAATATTCTGGGCTGGCCAATTTTCTCTCTTAGCACCTGGGCTATGTCTCGCCGTTCCCTCCTAGCCTGTAGTGTTTCTGATGAGAAGTCTGTTGTGAGTCTAATTGGAGATCCTCAGAGTAATTTGAGGTTTCTCTCTTGCACATTTTAGGATATTTTCCTTATGTTTCACTGTGGTGAGTTTAATTACAATGTGTCGTGGTGAGGATCTCTTTTGGTCATGTTTATTGGGGGTTCTATGAGCTTCCTGTACTAGGATGTCTCTGTCCTTCTCCAAACCCAGAAAGTTCTCTGCTAGTATCTCACTAAAGAGGCCTTCTAATGCTTTCTCTCTCTCCATGCCTTCAGGAACTCCTAGAACTCGAATGTTGGTTTTTTTATAGTATCCTGTAGATTGCCAACAATATTTTTAGATTTCTAATTTCCTCTTCTTTTCTTTGGTTTGACTGTATGTTTTCCTGTGCTCTGTCTTCTAAGTCCGATATTCTCTCTTCTGTTTCACTGACTCTGTTTTTTAGACTCTCTAATGTGTTTGTCATTTGACCTATTGAGTTCTTCATTTCATTTTGATTTCTCTTCCCTATCACACTTTCCTGTTCTACTAGTTTCTGCATTTCATTTTGATTCTTCCTTAAAATTTCATTTTCACGAGAGAGATTTTCTATCCTGTCCAGTGAGGATTTCTGTAGTTCAAGAATTTGCTTTTGAAAACTTCTAAATGTTCTTATCATAATTTTTTTGAAATCTGTTTTTTGCATTTCTTCTATCTCATCATCTTCATAATCTTGGCTTGGGGTGTTTTGTTTATTTGGAGGCGTCATAGTGTCTTCATTGATCTTGTTCCCTGGATTTTTGTGTTTGTTGCTTGGCATAGTTAATTCTTCTTCCCTCACTGTGAGTTTTTTTTTTTTTTTTTTTTTTTTTTTTTTTTTTTACTATGTCTGTGTTAAGTGGACTGCCTGCTGTTGGAGGAGCCTTGGAGGCTTGAGATGGGTGTGGCCAGAGAGCTCTGGCCTGGGGGTCTCCCAGCGGATTGCCTAGGTTACTGAATTGTAGCGTCTCTGGAGAGTACTCACGTGACCTCTCACCTGCTGTCTCTTTTTTCCCCCTGGCCTCAGTTCATTAGCTCTACCCTTTTGTTATGTATATCCAGAATGGCGCCTGCTCTTTGTCTTTTGCTTGCCTTTGCAAGGTCGTCTGAGAGAGAAACTCGCAAGTACCAGTACCCCTCCACCATTTTTTTTCTTCCTTCTCTCCTGTAGTCAGTCTGGTGAACTTTCCTGCCTCAAGCCTGCTTCCCTCTAGACTCTGTCCGCTGTTTCCCCCACAATGTCTTGGGTTACTGAGCTCACCTCCCCTTCCAGTGCCAATGTGTGGACTCCGAACCGTGGGCGTCCCTGCTCTCCCCGCTGGTCGTCTGTGTCACATCCACTAGATCCAGAAGGGTTTCCTCTGCATTTTTTTCTGTCGAGCCTTTCCCTGTAATTACTGTAGTTCCTCTTTTATCAACCTATCTTTTCTGGGACTATCAGTGCGTGTCCTCACTATTCCGCCATCTTGGCTCCCTGAGTTTCTGATTTCAAGCTTCATTCCATGTGGTCAAAGAAGATGCATGGTATGATTTTGATGTTTTTGAATTTACTGAGATTTGCTTTATGGCCTAATATGTGGTCAATCCTAGAGAAAGTTCTCTGCACTGCTGAGAAGAATGTGTATTCTATAACTGTAGGATGAAACGGTTTATAGTTATTTGTTAGGTCCTTTTGGTCTATAGTGTTGATTAAATCTGCTATTTCTTTGTTGATTTTCTGTCTTGTTGATCTGTCTATTGCTGAAAGTGGATTATTTAAGATCCCCTATACTATTGTATTAGAGTCTAAGTCTCCCTTTAAATCCCTTAACCTTTCTTTTAAGTAGACAGGTGCCCTGTAATTAGGTGCATATAAGTTTATAATAGTTACATCTTCCTGTTGAATTGATACTTTAATCAGTATATTCTTTTTCTCTTTTAACAGTTTTTGTGTTAAAGTATATTTTTCCTGACATTAAGATAGCCACACCAGCTCTATTTTGGTTTCTGTTGGCATGGAATACCTTTTTCTAACTTTTCACTTTCAATCTGCATGCAACTTTATTGGTAACATGTGTTTCTTATAAGCAGCAAATAGATTGATTTTGTTTTTTAATCCCTGCAGCCAGTCTGTGCCTTTTAACTGGCAAGTTGAGGTCATTTACCTTCAAGGTGACTATTGATAAGCAGTGACTTTGCCCTGCCATTTTCCCAAAGATATTCCTCATTTATACTTTGAACTTCCTTTGATCTTTTATTGAGAAATTTTCTTCCTTTACCTTTTTTTGTATTGATGACCATGTTTTTGTGTTTCTGTGTGTTCTTAAGCATCTTTTGCAGTGCTGGATGGCTGGTCTTTCAATTTCTGTTTGTTATGAAAGATCTTTATTTCACCTTCATTCACAAATGAGTGTTTTGCAGGGTATAGTATTCTGGCATGGCAGTCTTTTCTCTTAGGACTTGGGCTGTATCTTGCCATTCTCTCTTAGCCTGCAGGGTTTCTGATGAGAATTCTGCCATGAATCTAATTGGAGATCCTCTGAGAGTAATCTGGTGTTTCTCTCTTGCACATTTTAGAATCTTTTCTTTATGTTTCACTGTGGTGGGTTTTATTACAGTTTGTCATGGTGAGGATCTTTTCTGGTCATGTTTACTGGGAGTTCTGTGTGCTTCCTGTAATTGGACATATTTTTCTTTCTCTAAACCTGGAAAGTGTTCTGCTAGTATTTCACTAAAAATGCCTTCTAATCCTTTCTCTCTTTCCACACCTTCAGGAAATCCTCAGACCCATATGTTGGGTCATTTGATAATATCCCTTGATCCTAATCATTGTTTTTAATGTTTCTATTTTTTTGGCCTAACTGAAAAATTTGTAAAGATTTTTCTTCTAGATTGGATATTCTTTGTTCTGCTTCACTAAGTCTTTTGTTAAGGACTTACACTCTATTTTTTATTTGATATGTTGAATTCTTCATTTGTAATATTTCATTGTGATTTCTCTTCAAAATCTCAATTTCATGGAACAATTCTTCATTCATGTCATATATGGATTTGTTTAATTTGTGAATTTTTTCTCATTGTTCCTATGATCAGTCTTTTTAATTCTATTTCAGACATATCATGAATCTCTTCATATTTATGTACTAATATTGAATTGTTGTTTTGTCCCTTTGTTAAGGGTAATGTTGTCTTCCTTATTTTTTTTTGTATTTCTGTGTTTATTTTTAGACATCTGTGGAAAGACTTGTTGGCTTTTTCCTCTGATGGCTTTTATCTTTGAACTATACCTCTGTGGCTTATTGGGGTTTCTGCTCTTTCATTGAATACTCAGAGGTATGTGCTGGGTGTGGTCAGGGAGCTCTGGTCAGTGCTCCAGGGTGGGGTATATTTCCAGGGTGACATTGAAGTTGGGTGTGGTAGATCTCTTCTTGTTTAGCAGAAAGGTGACTATGATCACCTCTGTTCATGTAATTACACTCTCCCCTCTTCTCTTCCAAGGTGATCAATGTCTGAGTGCTATCCCATGCTGCCATAGGAACTGAAGGATCTGTACAGCCCTCAGCATGAGCATGGATCACCTTGCAGTGACCCATCCCAGGCAATCAGGGAGCTCTGAGCTTGCGGAGCCACTCATACTGATTGCACAGAGACCCAGCTACACCCTCTCATGTAGTCACAAATTTCCTACAGTCTCAGCACATAACTCTCCTACAGTCACAGAGTGTAGAGGATTCATTGCACACTACTAGTCTGTCCCATCTATAGAGAGGCAGAGATGTTCCCTGAGCTAGCTGTCCATGGGTGCTCTGCCTATGTGATTTGTGTCCTGGAGCCTGTGATATATTGAGAGACTGGGAGCAGCTCACAGTCCTGCATTTGTGCCCAGTCCCTCGTCAATTCTTCCAGCCAGAGTCAAAGTCAGTGAGGAACGTGGATGCCATGCATGGGCAAGTTTCTGTCCAAATATTGCTATCTCCCTGATGATTGCAGGGTGCACACACCTGAGCTGCTGTTGCATTTACTGCTGACGAGATGTATAGTTGCTGGGCATGTGTACAAGCATTTCTACAGTTGTTGTGAATCCCAAAATGTTGCCTGGAGCCGTTGTGTGGGGGGAGATAGGGAGAGAGAGAAATGTGTCAATTTTTTAACTGGGTCTGCAAGTACTCTGTTCCCCAAAAGGCTCCTTGCTGGACTCATAACATGTTCTCTTTCTACACTGTCTCTATGATACTGTTTTTTAAAGATTTCACATGTTAAAGTACTTTAACTACATCCATGTTGCCCCCTGACATTTATATGAGTTTTCCATTTTATTTTTCAGAACGTCATAGAAAATCTGGTAAATATCCCCTGACAGCCTTAACTCTTATGCCACATTAAAATGAATGCTCTCTTGGTATCTTTAACGTTTGTTCCCTGCTCCCGTAATTGCGCTCCATGATTCACCCTTCTCCTGAACATCTACTCTCTACCCCGTATGTTGACTAATGGACTTCTCCCATAGTACGTTTTCTCTATTTCTTTTTCCCTCCACTTTCCATCATTTCCCTTTCTTTCTTGTTCAGCAATGCCTTCCGTTCCCTGTAAACATTGATTTATCTGTGTCAGATACTTGACATATAAGCATATAAAACAAAATGATATTTTGGTACTGTGGTGGCCAGAGACTTAGAGGCTTCTGAACTTTTTTTTTTTTTCCAGAAGCAGTGGCCTAGGACTCTCTAACTCAGGGTTGATGGTGACTTAATACAAATTGCTACCATGATAATGAGAATTAATATCATAGATTTACTGGGAATCAAAGGCAGTATTGAAGATAAGAACCTAGTAATAAAAGCCTAAATAACATAGACAGAAAATAGAATATTTTATTGATAGCCATAGAACTAATATTTCTTTTCTTCCTCAATGAAGCAAATTTCTTCCTTTTCTTATTTCATTCTGTGCAGCATGTTGCTTGGGCAAAATTATTTTTCCAGTGCTTGATGTGTGTGTGTGTGTCCCTGTATCTTGAGTTTAAACTTTGCATTGTGTTTTTCATAAGTTGGAATTTTCTTAACCCTGATTTTTATAATAAGACTATTTATATTGATTTTTTCCATCTTATTTTCAGATGAACTTCAGAGAAATAATGGTAAATATTGTCTGACAGTCCTTTATCCCCATATAACCTTAAAATGATTGCTTTCTTGATTTTGATAGCTTTCCATCTCTCTTTTCCTAGATGCCATTCCTTAGGTCTCCCTTTTCCAAATATCTGCTCTATTCTTCCCTCTTCATTATTTTTTTTTTTTTTGGTTATGGGCCACTCCAATATTATGTTCTCTCTGTTTCTTTTTCCTCATCTTTTCCAACCTTTCTCACTCCTTTTTTCATTCCATGTCATTCCTTTGCTATAACTGTTGCTTCTTTCATATTCAAATGCTTCTGAAGTTTCATGATGATTTTGGTGAGATGACGGGGGTTAAGCAAATAGGCACATAAGTCCATTCAATATGTATAACTGGGAAATGTCTCTTGATTTAGGACCTGCATCAGATATTCCAACTGTTAGTGTAAATTACTTGCACATTATACGGCTTCAACCTTAAGAAATGACAAAATATTCCAAACAGCGTGTGATGAATTTATACTTCATACATGTTTTCATTTCATGCAATTTAGTTAAGGAATAACATTATTTTCCTTCCTAGAATGGATATGAGGTAACGGCATCCTATTTTTTCCATGAATAAGACTGAACCAAGAGTCATTTTATTTCTGGAAGTCTATAACCTCCCTTCACTGAAGTTTATGGATCATTCAGGAGAAATGGCAAAAGAACCAGGATGAAATACCACAACAAAATGGGTTTCTTTAAAGAATGTGAAGCAAATAAAGAATTAAGTATCATATAAAAACTTGAAGTATTATAAAGTACAAAAATCGCCAAGGAGCAATCAAAACAATACCTATGTGTTCTTGATTATGCGCTCATCCTTCTAAAGTACATGTGAACTTTTTAAGAAATATCACTGAAGCTTAATGTCATGTATAGGGAAATAGATGGGATAAGAAAGTTTAAAGCACAGTCTTCAAACATTTTGATCATATAATCCTAAAAATAATTGTGAAAAACTAAGTCTATCTCAAACAATTTAAATATTCTCTCAAATTCTTCTTCATGAATTTCTCAGTGAATTATTCAAGTTATTCTTTAAATAAAACTATCAGGTTTTTTAAAAAGACTTATTTATTTTACTTGAAAGTCAGATTTACAGAGAGAGCGAAGGAGAGGCAGAGAGAGAGAGAGAGAGGCCATCCGCTGGTTCACTCCCCAGTTGTCTGCAACAGCCAAAGCCATGCCAGGAGCCAGGAGTTCTTCTGGGTCTCCCACGTGGGTGAAGGGGCCCAAGGTCTTGGGCCATCTTCTACTGCCTTCCCAGGCCATAGAGAGAGCTGGATCGGAAGTGGAGCAGCTGGGACTAGAACGGGCACCCATATGGGATTCTGGCACTGTAGGTGGAGGCTTTACCCACTATGCCACAGCACTGGCCCCACTATCGATTTTTATTCACATAATATGCATGATATACATTTATATTGTAATTACAATTTTCATAGTATTTTTAACCTTGATTCACTCATGTTTAATTTTTTATAGTTGTTATATTTATTTAAGTGAACATATTTCATGTATTTCACATATACAGATGCAGGAGCATAATGATGCTTCCCTCCCATCCCTCTGTCTTTCCTCCTTTCTTATTCTTCCTCATTTAATTTTATTTCTCTCAATCACCTGAGTCAGTGACCAATATCAACTTTATTCCATTTATTTTCTTATTTTTAAATTAAGATTTGTAGGCTGAGAAATTGCGTTCTTATATATAAGTATTAGGAATAGTAAAGATCTTAATAAAGCAATGTCACCAGATTGTTTGAAGGGCTCCTGAGGTAAATGATAAACACCACAGAAGAACTGTTTATCAAAGATAAATTTAAAAGTTCTGTCAATTGACAACTCAATTAAACTCTAATGAATTTCAATAAATATGAAGAACTATAGACTATAATCCTTGCAAAAATATTCTTCCCAGATGTTACAGTAATTTGCTTTCTTAATGGCTCTAATATTTTCTAAGAAGCACTTGGAGGTTATCAAAGGCTGAGGAGACAAAGGGGGAAGGAGAGATGGAAAAAGGTTGATTAATGTGTACAAAGTTATAGTCAGATAGGAGTGCACAGTGCTGGGATGCTACTGCACAGTAGGGTGATAACAGATAGTATTAATGTACTGTACATTTCTCTAATTCAAAACACCCAGCAGATAGGACTTTGGGTGTTTTCCTTAAAAAGAAATGCTAAATGTTTGAGGATTTGAACACGTTTACCCTGATTAGAAGTTATACATGTACCAAAACGTCACTATGTGCCTCACAAATATGTATATTTTTATATGTCTATTAACATTTTTAAAAATCTTGATCACACTCTAATGATGAATACTAATTATGAAAATTATATTTTATTTAAAGCTATCTTGTTTCTTCTGACATATTAAGAGAAATCTTGGAAAATTAAAATATAAAAGCCAATACACTAATACCAAGATGGCATGTGTTATAAAATATACATTACCTATAGAGGAAGGCAATGCACCATCCCATACAAGAGGCTTCAAGAAGTTCATGGAAAATTCTCATTACTTATTTTTAAATTTTATTTATTCATTTGCTTTGAAAGACAGAGAGTTATACAGAGACAGAGGGAGATTTCCAATTCTCTGCTTTATTCCCTAAAGCATACAAAAGTCAGGCTGGGCCAGGACACAGCCAGGAGACAGGAAGTCATCTGGGTCTTCCATGTGGTGTAGCCAGGACCTAACCATTGAGTAATCATGACTGCTTCCTGGGGTGTGCATTAGCAGGAAGCTGGGCTCAGAAGTGGAGACAGGACTTGAACCCTTGCTGACATCCCATGCAGTGGGTTAACAACTGCTCCAAATGCACAATCCATTTTTTAAAAAAGTTTATGTATTTATTCATGTATTTGAAAGGTAGGGGCACAGGGAGAAAAACAGAGAGGTATCATCTTTTAATTCCATTTTTCCACTTTTTAAAGCCCTTCCACTCATGTGTATGTGTGTTGGATTAGTTGAATTACTTTAATGTTTTAATCTATAAAATTAGTATAAATTAGTATAAATTTTAATCTTTCTTTCCCATCATTTAAATTCTTTTATCAAGTTTTAGCTTTTCTATATTCCCCTTTTCAATTTCCTAAGCTAGAAATAAGCTTCCTTGTCACTTTATTGATTTGTTCATGGTTATATTTATCCTACAAATCATATTAATTCTATGCATATATCCTTTACAGTAGAAATTTAACCCATTTTCATCTTCATTGTTGATTTCCCTTAAATTCTTGAATTTTATTTGATAATTATTAATTTTGCATTTTATGGAGTATAATGTGATGTTTTGATTCATGTATACATTTTAGAAAAACTCAATCAGGTTAATTAATATATTTGTCATCAATTTATAATTTTAGTGGTAAGAGTATTAAAAATGTACCTTTTAGAAGAACTTTGAAATTCATATTGTTAGGAACTGTGTTTACATTATAGTCTAAATTGTTGACCTCCATTTTAACTGAAACTTTGTACATTTTGATCAACCTCTTTTCTTTCCCTGTCCCTCCTCCCTCCCTCCAGCTTCTTTTTTTTAAATTTTATTTAAGGTATACAAATTTCATGTATTCCATACCTGAAGTTTCAGGCCCCTTCAGTTTCTAATAATAAACCTTGTACACTGTTTCTGTGATACTTGTTTTTTAAGATTTCATGTGTTAAAGTACTCTAACTACACCCATGTTGCCCCCTGACATTTATATGAGTTTTCCATTTTATTTTTCAGAACGTCATAGAAAATCTGGTAAATATCCCCTGACAGCCTTAACTCTTATGCCACATTAAAATGACTGCTCTCTTGGTATCTTTAACGTTTGTTCTCTGCTCCCGTAATTGCGCTCCATGATTCACCCTTCTCCTGAACATCTACTCTCTACCCCATATGTTGACTAATGGACTTCTCCCATAGTACGTTTTCTCTATTTCTTTTTCCCTCCACTTTCCATCATTTCCCTTTCTTTCTTGTTCAGCAATGCCTTCCGTTCCCTGTAAACATTGATTTATCTGTGTCAGATACTTGACATATAAGCATATAAAACAAAATGATATTTTGGTACTGTGGTGGCCAGAGACTTAGAGGCTTCTGAACTTGTTTTTTTTTTGTTTGTTTGTTTGTTTGTTTTTCCAGAAGCAGTGGCCCAGGACTCTCTAACTCAGGGTTGATGGTGACTTAATACAAATTGCTACCATGATAATGAGAATTAATATCATAGATTTACTGGGAATCAAAGGCAGTATTGAAGATAAGAACCCTAGTAATAAAAGCCTAAATAACATAGACAGAAAATAGAATATTTTATTGATAACCATAGAACTAATATTTCTTTTCTTCCTCAATGAAGCAAATTTCTTCCTTTTCTTATTTCATTCTGTGCAGCATGTTGCTTGGGCAAAATTATTTTTCCAGTGCTTGATGTGTGTGTGTGTCCCTGTATCTTGAGTTTAAACTTTGCATTGTGTTTTTCATAAGTTGGAATTTTCTTAACCCTGATTTTTATAATAAGACTATTTATATTGATTTTTTCCATCTTATTTTCAGATGAACTTCAGAGAAATAATGGTAAATATTGTCTGACAGTCCTTTATCCCCATATAACCTTAAAATGATTGCTTTCTTGATTTTGATAGCTTTCCATCTCTCTTTTCCTAGATGCCATTCCTTAGGTCTCCCTTTTCCAAATATCTGCTCTATTCTTCCCTCTTTATTATTTTTTTTTTTTGGTTATGGGCCACTCCAATATTATGTTCTCTCTGTTTCTTTTTCCTCATCTTTTCCAACCTTTCTCACTCCTTTTTTCATTCCATGTCATTCCTTTGCTATAACTGTTGCTTCTTTCATATTCAAATGCTTCTGAAGTTTCATGATGATTTTGGTGAGATGACGGGGGTTAAGCAAATAGGCACATAAGTCCATTCAATATGTATAACTGGGAAATGTCTCTTGATTTAGGACCTGCATCAGATATTCCAACTGTTAGTGTAAATTACTTGCACATTATACGGCTTCAACCTTAAGAAATGACAAAATATTCCAAACAGCGTGTGATGAATTTATACTTCATACATGTTTTCATTTCATGCAATTTAGTTAAGGAATAACATTATTTTCCTTCCTAGAATGGATATGAGGTAACGGCATCCTATTTTTTCCATGAATAAGACTGAACCAAGAGTCATTTTATTTCTGGAAGTCTATAACCTCCCTTCACTGAAGTTTATGGATCATTCAGGAGAAATGGCAAAAGAACCAGGATGAAATACCACAACAAAATGGGTTTCTTTAAAGAATGTGAAGCAAATAAAGAATTAAGTATCATATAAAAACTTGAAGTATTATAAAGTACAAAAATCGCCAAGGAGCAATCAAAACAATACCTATGTGTTCTAGATTATGCGCTCATCCTTCTAAAGTACATGTGAACTTTTTAAGAAATATCACTGAAGCTTAATGTCATGTATAGGGAAATAGATGGGATAAGAAAGTTTAAAGCACAGTCTTCAAACATTTTGATCATATAATCCTAAAAATAATTGTGAAAAACTAAGTCTATCTCAAACAATTTAAATATTCTCTCAAATTCTTCTTCATGAATTTCTCAGTGAATTATTCAAGTTATTCTTTAAATAAAACTATCAGGTTTTTTAAAAAGACTTATTTATTTTACTTGAAAGTCAGATTTACAGAGAGAGCGAAGGAGAGGCAGAGAGAGAGAGAGAGAGGCCATCCGCTGGTTCACTCCCCAGTTGTCTGCAACAGCCAAAGCCCATGCCAATCCAAGGCCAGGAGCCAGGAGTTCTTCTGGGTCTCCCACGTGGGTGAAGGGGCCCAAGGTCTTGGGCCATCTTCTACTGCCTTCCCAGGCCATAGAGAGAGCTGGATCGGAAGTGGAGCAGCTGGGACTAGAACGGGCACCCATATGGGATTCTGGCACTGTAGGTGGAGGCTTTACCCACTATGCCACAGCACTGGCCCCACTATCGATTTTTATTCACATAATATGCATGATATACATTTATATTGTAATTACAATTTTCATAGTATTTTTAACCTTGATTCACTCATGTTTAATTTTTTATAGTTGTTATATTTATTTAAGTGAACATATTTCATGTATTTCACATATACAGATGCAGGAGCATAATGATGCTTCCCTCCCATCCCTCTGTCTTTCCTCCTTTCTTATTCTTCCTCATTTAATTTTATTTCTCTCAATCACCTGAGTCAGTGACCAATATCAACTTTATTCCATTTATTTTCTTATTTTTAAATTAAGATTTGTAGGCTGAGAAATTGCGTTCTTATATATAAGTATTAGGAATAGTAAAGATCTTAATAAAGCAATGTCACCAGATAGTTTGAAGGGCTCCTGAGGTAAATGATAAACACCACAGAAGAACTGTTTATCAAAGATAAATTTAAAAGTTCTGTCAATTGACAACTCAATTAAACTCTAATGAATTTCAATAAATATGAAGAACTATAGACTATAATCCTTGCAAAAATATTCTTCCCAGATGTTACAGTAATTTGCTTTCTTAATGGCTCTAATATTTTCTAAGAAGCACTTGGAGGTTATCAGAGGCTGAGGAGACAAAGGGGGAAGGAGAGATGGAAAAAGGTTGATTAATGTGTACAAAGTTATAGTCAGATAGGAGTGCACAGTGCTGGGATGCTACTGCGCAGTAGGGTGATAACAGATAGTATTAATGTACTGTACATTTCTCTAATTTAAAACACCCAGCAGATAGGACTTTGGGTGTTTTCCTTAAAAAGAAATGCTAAATGTTTGAGGATTTGAACACGTTTACCCTGATTAGAAGTTATACATGTACCAAAACGTCACTATGTGCCTCACAAATATGTATATTTTTATATGTCTATTAACATTTTTAAAAGTCTTGATCACACTCTAATGATGAATACTAATTATGAAAATTATATTTTATTTAAAGCTATCTTGTTTCTTCTGACATACTAAGAGAAATCTTGGAAAATTAAAATATAAAAGCCAATACACTACAATACACTAATACCAAGATGGCATGTGTTATAAAATATACATTACCTATAGAGGAAGGCAATGCACCATCCCATACAAGAGGCTTCAAGAAGTTCATGGAAAATTCTCATTACTTATTTTTAAATTTTATTTATTCATTTGCTTTGAAAGACAGAGAGTTATACAGAGACAGAGGGAGATTTCCAATTCTCTGCTTTATTCCCTAAAGCATACAAAAGTCAGGCTGGGCCAGGACACAGCCAGGAGACAGGAAGTCATCTGGGTCTTCCATGTGGTGTAGCCAGGACCTAACCATTGAGTAATCATGACTGCTTCCTGGGGTGTGCATTAGCAGGAAGCTGGGCTCAGAAGTGGAGACAGGACTTGAACCCTTGCTGACATCCCATGCAGTGGGTTAACAACTGCTCCAAATGCACAATCCATTTTTTAAAAAAGTTTATGTATTTATTCATGTATTTGAAAGGTAGGGGCACAGGGAGAAAAACAGAGAGGTATCATCTTTTAATTCCATTTTTCCACTTTTTAAAGCCCTTCCACTCATGTGTATGTGTGTTGGATTAGTTGAATTACTTTAATGTTTTAATCTATAAAATTAGTATAAATTAGTATAAATTTTAATCTTTCTTTCCCATCATTTAAATTCTTTTATCAAGTTTTAGCTTTTCTATATTCCCCTTTTCAATTTCCTAAGCTAGAAATAAGCTTCCTTGTCACTTTATTGATTTGTTCATGGTTATATTTATCCTACAAATCATATTAATTCTATGCATATATCCTTTACAGTAGAAATTTAACCCATTTTCATCTTCATTGTTGATTTCCCTTAAATTCTTGAATTTTATTTGATAATTATTAATTTTGCATTTTATGGAGTATAATGTGATGTTTTGATTCATGTATACATTTTAGAAAAACTCAATCAGGTTAATTAATATATTTGTCATCAATTTATAATTTTAGTGGTAAGAGTATTAAAAATGTACCTTTTAGAAGAACTTTGAAATTCATATTGTTAGGAACTGTGTTTACATTATAGTCTAAATTGTTGACCTCCATTTTAACTGAAACTTTGTACATTTTGATCAACCTCTTTTCTTTCCCTGTCCCTCCTCCCTCCCTCCAGCTTCTTTTTTTTAAATTTTATTTAAGGTATACAAATTTCATGTATTCCATACCTGAAGTTTCAGGCCCCTTCAGTTTCTAATAATAAACCTTGTACACTGTTTCTGTGATACTTGTTTTTTAAGATTTCATGTGTTAAAGTACTCTAACTACACCCATGTTGCCCCCTGACATTTATATGAGTTTTCCATTTTATTTTTCAGAAGAACTTCAGAGAGAACTTGGTAATTTTTCTGACTTTTTCTTCCTGTTAAATTTCTTAGATTTTTTTTGCCATTTCTTTTCTCTTCACATCCTCGCTACTCTTCTCTGCTTTTCCTTATTGTTGATTTCCAATTGAACTATATGTCTTCTATTTGGCTTCCTGAACTTTTGTCATCATGAATTTCCTTCTGATCCTCTCCCTCTCCTTCCCTTCATCCCATTTGTTTCCTATGTTATATTTTCATCGGCTTCTTCTGTCTTGAAGATAGTTGTTATATCTTCTTTAAAAGGTCATGAGATGAAAGGGATTATGCCAAGAGGAATGTAGTTTTTCCACTCAAAATTTTCTTTAATTGTGTTGTACAACACATCTTCTGTAGTAGAGTGTTCATTCTTTTTCATATGATAATATCTTAATTCATAACTCTGGGTATCAGACTCCAAATTTGTTGAGAGACATAAGTTCCTCCTTTTATTGGCCATTTAAACAACTTGAGTATACTATTATTGAGTGTGGTCTTGAGATTTGCTAATCTGTATTATTTGACCTTATTTTAAATAATGCAAGGCATTAAATATTTTTCCATGTTTTTTTTAATCATAATTTTCTCTTTCCAATCACAGTTACTAGTGCTGTTTCTTCTTTTTAGTCTACTCAATTCTGAATTTTTCTTCTTTCATGAATTTAGTATGCATTGTTAGTCACACAAATTCCATTGGAAATATATCTTTAAAATCTAAGGACTTGTTCTAAGAAATTTCTACAAATTTTAGTGCCACATTATAAGAATTACAAAGGGTCTCAAAAAGTTTTCAGAAAATGTGAATTATGAAAAAATCTATAGATAAATGTCAAAGATTTCACACCAAAATAAAACTTATCTTTTAATTCCACTTCATAAAATATTTCTGAAGCCCCTTGTATTTAGCTATTTATACCTTAGATAGTTTTCTTCCAATTGGTGTGAAGTGTTTGGTTGGAATGAACGTTAGAGTTTTATTTTACTGTTAATGAAATGAATATGATGTGTCCAGTGTTGCAGGTATGAACATTGACAGATATATGGTTTGAACTGTGTAATCTTTATAATATTAACAAAACCCATCTCATAAAGATATGTTTTTATATATTTTTCTCTCAGGTAGGAGGAAGGCTCAATATAAGATTGGTAAGTAATTTTTATCTCTTGGAAACCTTCATTCTTATATCTTCTATGGTTCAGTTCATATCTGAGTCCTTTAGCAATTATAGGATGCATGTTGACATAGCTTTTCTCAGATAGAAGTAGGCTCAATTCAAGTTCAGTGAATAATCATTCTCTCAAAAAATTCTATTTTTCTGTCTTTTTGCATTTAACCCCTATAGCAATTGGTTAGTATACAGAAATGCAACAAAAATTCCCTATTTTTCAAAGAAGGGTTTGGGCCATTATTTTTCTGAAGTACAACCTAAAAGTGTTTCAACAATGGGGTGAAGGTTATTTTTTTAATAGTATAAGTTTTATATTTTTTAAGATATTATTTTTTAAAAAATTAAAAACTTTTTAAATTTAAGAAATGTTTTTAAAGATTTATTTGTTTATTTGAGAGGTAGAGTTACAGACAGAGTGTGGTAGAGACAGAGAGAAAGGTCTTCCATCTGCTGGTTCACTCCCCAATGGCTGCAATGGCCAGAGCTGAGCTGATTTGAAGCCAGGAGCCAGGAGCTTCTTCCAGGTCTCCTACAAGTGTGCAGGGGCCCAAGCAGTGGGGCCATCTTTCACTGCTTTCTCTGGCCATTAGCAGAGACCTGGGTCATAAGAGGAGCAGCCTAGACTGGAACAGGTGCCTATATGGGATGCTAGCACTGCAGGTGTAAGCTTAGCCCACTATGGCACAGTGCTGGCTCCCAGATAGTTTTATATTTACAATACAAAAGTGTAGTACAGAGTTCAAATATACCCCACATGCGTTTTCCCCTTATTACCATCTTATATTTGTATATTTGTCATAGTTAAGAAACCACACCCAAATTCGCTGATACCTTAGTATAGGGACAGTTAATGAACCACACTCCACTGACCCTAATGTTTTAACCAAATTTCCTCTGTTCTTCCCACCCCTTTACTTCCAGCCTCTTGTTTCTATTCTATTCTATTCTATTCTATTCTATTCTATTCTATTCTATTCCCATACTGAGCTTTTGTTGTTATTGTTGTTGTTTTTTTCTTTTAGCCACTACATACAGTGTAGAACATGCAGTATTTGTCCTTCTGTATTTGGCTTATTTTGCTTAACGTGATGATCTCCCTTTCATCTATCTTGCTCCAACTGATAGAATTTCATTCGTTTTGGTAGTTGAATAATATTGCATTGTTTGTATATATAAACATATACGTATGTATACATACATACTTAAGTATTCTTTATTCATATATGCCTTGGTAGATTCCTTTTACCAGTTATTATTAATAGTGCCACAATAAAAAAGTGAAGCAAGTATCTCCTTTCTGAAATAAGATTAATATCCAAAATATATCAGGAACTCAAAAAATTCAACAACAAAAACCAATCCAGTGGAAAAATTGGCAGAAGATCAGAATAGACAGTTCTCAAAAGACTAAATACAAATGGTCAACAATATATGAACAATGCTCAGTTTCACTAGGCTTCAAAATCATAATGAGATGTCACTTTACTCCAATTAAAATAGCTAATATCAAAAAGAGAGTTAAAATAATAGTGAGGTTATGGGAAAGAGAGATTCTTACATAGTTGATGGGCATATAAATTAGTAAAACCATTGTGGAAAACAGTACAAAGAATTCTTTTCTTCCACCATTAAGGAATTTTTATTAAAATAAGAATCTTATAATCCAAATTATATTTCCTTGCTCAATCATCATTTCTGTTCCTTAAAATAGAGCTGACATTCTATGCTATTCTACAGTAAAAGAATTAGAAAATTAAAGAAAGGAATGCTTTAAATTTTTGCATTTTGCTGAAAAGTCTTTTTTCCAGAGTTTATAAAACATTAATTTGTTTTTATATTTTACTATTTTTATTGTTTTGTTGTTATTGTAGCTTTAGTCTAGGACTGGTATTATGCTTGCTAGACCTGGCGATTGCTTGGTACATGGAGTTTAAAATTTCTTCTCTTTTTTAAACTGTATTTTATATTTTGCAATTTTTTTTCAAAAATATTTAGGTTTTGGTGTTTAGATTTTTTTCTCTGGTGGTGCATGGGTTGCTTTTATGGTCCTTGATCAGTTCTAAGCAGTTGGAACACCAGTGGCACTGTATTAGTAGGAGGGCTTGTGGTACAGCTACAGCTACATCAACTTTGCTACAGAGAGACTCTGGAGACTCTAGCATATGAAAGAGGTTCTGAATTATTACTCTCCAACAGCATGCCAGTGATTTTACCAGCAAGAGTAGAGTGCATGGCTTTAGAGCTGCCATTTGACACAGCAATGACACTGCTGGGTGTATATCCAAAAAACACAGTATTCTTCATGCCCCTCTTTACACCCATTGCTCTTTCTTCTTTCATTCATTTCATGCTCTCACCTTCACACTCTACCTTTTTATTGTTTTTATTTTTCTACATTATCTTCACTTGATCATTTTCATCATCGTGTCTTTGAAATATAAGGATATAGGCTAGAAAAAGAAAGGACAAATGATGTAGAGGAGGAAATGAGAGAAAAATACAGGGAGATATGAGAAAGGCAATAAGAGAAGACGCAGAAGGAAAAAAATGTTTCCTGTTTTCTTTTCTTGCAGACTGGAAGAAAGCAGCATTATACCCTGGTGAGTGACCTGGTTTCTAAAAACAACCTATTATTGAAAATATTATAAATGAACATCTTCAATGTACAAAACATTACAAAGAAAAAGAAATCCAAAGCATACCTTTCATAAAAATAACATCCTATGCATTGGGGTGGGTATTTTGGCACAGAAGATAAGCTACTGTTTGGGATATCTGCATCACATATTAGAGTGATAATATGATTTCAATATGATTTCAAGTTACTCTGCTTACAATCCAGCTTCCTATTGATACATCTGACAAGTGAGCAGGTGATGGGCCAAGTACTTGTACTTGGTTCCCCTCCATCCACGTGGGAGACTTGGATGGAGTTCTGGGCTCCTGGTTTTAGTCTAGCCCAGCCTCACTCACTACAGTAGATAGAAGAGCATCTCTCTCTCTCTCTCTCTCTCTCTCTCTCTCTCTTTCTGTCATTCCCTATTTCTCTGTCTCTCCCTCTTTCTCTTTCTCCATCTCTCTCCTCAACCCCCTTCATTTTACCTTTAAAAATACACTTAAAATCTTAACACATAATGTGATTAAAACATTAACTTTTAATCTTTTTAATTTGTGTATTGCCTTAGGTGTTGAGGGAAGATAGATTGGTAATTGTGTACTATAATTTGAAGAAACAAAGCAAAACATAAGTTGTTAAGCCAAATTCACCATATGCCCTAATACCTCTCCAACATCTAAATAGGTCAACGATTGTTACAGAATTTTCTAATGAGAGCATTGGCATAGGTCACGTCTTGAAGTCTGACTTGATTTCGGAGGCTATACAATGAAGGGCAAGGATATGTAAGAAAATTTTCTTTAGCTGCTATTATTTTAAAGAAAAACCTCAGGAATTTATACTCTGAATGGTCAGGTAGGTTTCTTTCTCAGATGGTGGGTTCTGATGTTGATATATTTTTTGCAGATTGGAGGAAAGAAGAGTTCCAGGCTGGTGAGTCTATGATGATGTAGCAGGGATCCTGTTCTTTGTGTGTAGTCCCGCACAAAGATGGATAGAGGTTAGCAGAATCCACCTAGGGCCAGAGAAGCTCTCACAGACTACAGTTTCTCTGGTCCAGGAATATTGAGATTTTCCTTAGTTAGATCATGATGATTCTCTTGTCATTGCAGTAAACGTGACCCTGGATGCAGACACTGCCCATCCTGCCCTCTTCCTGTCTGAACAGAGACGTGTAACCTGGCAAGAAGTGTGGCAAGATCTCCCTGACTCCCCACAGAGATTCGATTCCCTTCCCTGTGTGCTGGGTCAGCTGAGTATCACCTCTGGGAGATACTACTGGGAGGTAGATATTGGGGACACAGTTTCTTATGATCTGGGAATTTGTAAGGACAATGTAACTAGGAAGGGGCAAGTCACAATATCCCCACAAAATGGTTTCTGGGCCATCAGGCTTTATGAGGGGGAGTACTGGGCTCTCACTTCCCCAGAAACTCATCTTACTCTGAGACAGAACCCCCGTAGGGTGGGGATATTCCTGGATTATGAAGATGGAGATGTGTCATTCTATAACATGACAGACGAATTTCATATTATCAGCTTTACTCAGGAGAAATTCCAAGGTGTGTTAAGACCTTTCTTCAGGCTTTGGAAGTCTGACTCAGGTACCTTGACCATTGTCCACTGAAGGAGAACAATGTGATGCTGTAATTCAGAAGTGTACCCTTATCGCAAAATGATGTCGTTAAGTCCTAATGTTGATTTCAATTCTAGCTAACTATCCAGAAATTGTTTTGCAGCTTCTTATGGATTCATTGTCAAAATGAAGTTGTGGGGTACAGATTTCTTATCATGCTTTATGCTCACTTTTCTTCATTATTAATAGACCTCCTGACCTATGACAGCCTGGTTTAAAGATTAGAGTCCCTAGCACCTTCTGCATGTGACTAGATGCTGGCCAGTATAATATATGTTGAATTGTGCAATGTAACTTCTGAGATTTGTCTTTAAATATAAATTATATGTCCTTCATTATTTGTTGTTCAATTTTTCTGTTGGATAGATATGACATTATTGATGTAACTTGAAGAACATTTTGAATATGTAATAAGACATGGATAGCACGGAAGACATTATGAGTTGAAATTTTTGATGAATTATTTTAACTACTCTTTTTTAACTCCAGAATTCTTTCCTTTGGAAAATAAACCTTTATATCATTAAGCCACTTGTATGTTTTTGTGTGTCTTATTATGAGATCTAATTCTAACTGATGTGCACTTCTTTTCAGGATGCCAGCAGACATCCACAGTTGAATATTCACGTGAAAAAGAAGGTTTAACATCCTGACTTGCATATTTAGCTCTTTCTACTCATCTAGTGCTTCAGTCCCACTGGACTCTCATTTTTTTCCTGGTCTATCAGTTTCTTCTGACTTCAGTTCCCATTCTTTCCTACTTAAATAGGAATTATTAATAACTTCAATATTCCCTTACTAATAGATGAAAACCCTGCCCTCATTGTCCTTCCCTGACATCTTCTTAGCAAGACCCCCAAAATGGATGATTCTATCTATTGCTCATACTAGCAGCTTAGCATGGTATAAAAATTCATACAAATGAGCACAGTGGTACCTTATATACTTACTGTACCTTTTTTTTTTTAAAAAAAGATTTATTTATTTTATTTTAAGGCAAAGTTACAGAGAAGAGGATGCAGAAAGAGAGAGAAAAGTCTTCCACTCACTGGTTCACCTCACAGGTAGATGCAATGGTCAGAGCTTTGCCAATCTGAAGCCAGGAGCCAGGGGCTTCCTACAGGTCTCCCATGCAGGTGCAGTGGCCCAAGGATATAGTATTCTGTAGAGTACAAAGGGAGAAAGAGAAAGAGAGAGAGATATCTTCCAGTCATTGGTTCTCTCTCCAAATGGTCCTAACTGCTGGGGCTGGGCCAGGCTAAAAACAGGACCAGGAGCCAGGAGCTTAATTCAGGTCTCCCACATAGATGCAGTGGCCTAGGCATTTTGACCATCCTCTGCAGTTTTGCCAGGTGCATTAGCAGGGAGTCAGATTGGAAGTGGAATTAGTATTTCAGGTTCTTTTTCTGCTGTACCATATTTTTGACGTAATTTTTCTCTAAATACATTATTTTTCTCATATATTTCCTTCCAGTTACTTTCATGTATCCATAACTAAATCTGAAGCAAATATAATACAAAGACATATTTTAAAATATCTATTTTTTTAAAAAAAGATTTATTTTTTTATTTGAAAGTCAGAGTTGCACATAGAGAGAAGGAGAGGCAGAGAGAGAGAGAGAGAGGTCTTCCATCCTCTGGTTCACTCTCCAGTTGTCTACAATGGCTGAAGCCAGGAGCCAGGAGCTTCTTCCAGGTCTCCCACATGGGTGCAGGGACCCAAGGATTTGGGCCATCTTTTACTGCTTCCTCAGGCCATAGAAGAGAGCTGCAATGGAAGTAGAGCAGCTGAGACTCAAACCAGTGGCCATATGGGATGCTGGCACTGCAAGTGGTGGCTTTACCCACTATGCCAGTGCGGCCTCAAAATATATTTCTTTTAATGGTTGCTCTCCTGATTGTTTTCTGAAGGTTGCTCTCTTGATAGTGTAAAGTTTATCATCTTAAGGTGATCTTTCCCTAAGTCACTTTATTCAGTAAAGAAATTGTACTATTCTTTTGACCTAAAAGGGCATTTTAAAATTTCATTTCTTATGTCAGAGTGGTCTAGAAAAGTAGTTGGCATACTTTTTCTTCCAATGAGCCAGATCATAACTTTTGTGACCATGTGATTTTAATTATTATTATTGTTTTTGAGTGTGAAGTAGTTTATTTGGGACACAATCCAGGAAAGAGTGGCTGGGACATAAGGAATGAAATATGAAAGAAAGATATCACAGCTACCACTGTGGGGGACTAGCACATCATGTGACTGAGAAATGTTGGAAATATAGAACAGGCAATTCAGATATCCCACCCCCCACAAAAAGCTGTTGGCTAAGGCCTGACTAGAAACACTCATTCAGTAACACTTTTAGCCTACCTTGGGTATAAACAAAGGGCTTCAGGTATCTAAGAAAACATTTCTGCAAAAAAAAAAAAAACAAAAAAAAACACATCTGTTGATGGTTAGAAAGAAGACAGGAAATGAACTACAAAAAGAGGTTTCAGAGTTGGTTGACTGTATGGTCTCTGTTTACCTTTGAAGCATAAGAGTAGTAATACGAAATATGTGAATGATTTTGTATGGCTCTGTTCCAACAAAATTGTTTTTAAAAAAACAAATGGTAAGATTGTTTGGCTCTTATGCCATAGATTGTTGATTTCATTTCTTAAAGAAGCCTTTTTTTTTGTTTTTTGTGAATCAGTTGTCCATTTATTTTCCTCTGATGAAGTATACATTGTGCTTTTCCAAGAGAAAGTAGAAGACACAAAAACTGAGTTCACAGTAGTAATAACATTAAAACAACCCTAAATGTGTGTAGAAATTTCATTGGATTGTCAATTTGTGGGGTAAAAAAATGGTATGCCTGCACACTTTGTATTTGAAATCTACATAGAGAGATAATAACATAAACAATTATTAGAATGAAATTTTTAAAAATAATTGTTTTTTTCTAATTGATTTTTCATACAAAAAAGCAAATAAATGGTGTACATGTCCATAATTCTTTTTCTTTTTTTTTCATTTTCAATTTTCTTTATATACAGAAGATCAATTTAGTATATACTAAGTAAAGATTTCAACAGTTTTCACCCACACAGAAACACAATGTGAAAAATACTGTTTGAGTACTAGTTATACCGTTAATTCACATAGTATAATGCATTAAGGACAGAGATCCTACATTGGGAGAGGGTGCACAGTGACACCTGTTGTTGATTTAATAATTGACACTCTTATTTATGGTATAGGGTAATTACCCTAGGCTCTTGTCATGAGCTGCCAAGGCTATGGAAGCCTCTTGAGTTCACCACTCCGATCTTATGTAGACAAGGTCATAGTCAAAGTGGAAGTTCTGTCCTCCCTTCAGAGAAAGGTACCTCCTTCTTTGATGGCCTGTTCTTTCAACTGGGATCCCACTAAGAGAGATATTTCATTTAGTTTTTTTTTTCAGAGTGTCTTGGCTTTCCATGCCTAAAATATTCTCATGGGCTTTTTAGCTGGATCTGAATGCCTTAAGGGCTGATTCTGAGGCCAGAGTGCTGTTTAGGACATCTGCCATTCTAGCAGTCTGCTGTGTATCCCACTTCCCATGTTGGATTGTTCTCTCCTTTTTTTTTTAACTTTTATTTAATGAATATAAATTTCCAAAGTACGACTTATGGATTACAATGGCTTCCCCCCCATACCGTCCCTCCCACCCACAACCCTCCCCTTTCCCACTCCCTCTACCCTTCCATTCACATCAAGATTCATTTTCGATTATCTTAATATACAGAAGATCAGCTTAGTATACATTAAGTAAGGATTTCAACAGTTTGATCCCACACAGAAACATAAAGTGAAAAATAATAGATGATATTTTTTAAATGATGATGAAATCAGATCAGACCTATTGTCATGTTTAATCCCAGTGAGAGTCAAGTTGGGAATTGATAATTTCTTTTTTTTTTTTTACAGAGGATCAGTTTAGTATGCATTAAGTAAAGATTTCAACAGTTTGCACCCCAATAGAAACACAAAGTGAAATATATTGTTTGAGTACTCGTTATAGCATTAAATCTCAATGCACAGCACATTAAGGACAGAGATCCTACATGAGGAGTAAGTGCACAGTGACTCCTGTTGTTGACTTTACCAATTGACAACTTGTCTATGGCATCAGTAATCTCCCTATGCTCCAGTCATGAGTTTCCAAGGCTATGGAAGCCCTCTGAGTTCTCCGACTCTTATCTTGTTTAGACAAGGTCATGGTCAAAGTGGAGGTTCTCTCCTCCCTTCAGAGAAAGGTACCTCCTTCTTTGATGACCTGTTCTTTCCACTGGGATCTCACTCGCAGAGATCTTTTTCCAGAGTGTCTTGGCTTTCCATGCCTGAAATTCTCTCATGGGCTTTTCAGCAATATCCAAATGCCTTTAGGGCTGATTCTGAGGCCAGAGTGCTATTTAGGACATCCGCCATTCTATGAGTCTGCTGAGTATCTCAATTCCCATGTTGGATCACTCTCCCCTTTATTTATTCTATCGGTTAGTGTTAGCAGGTACTAGACTTGTTTATGTGCTCCCTTTGACTCTTAGTCCTTTCATTATGATCAATTGTGAACTGAAATTGATCACTTGGAATAGTGAGATGGCATTGGTACATGCCACCTTGATGGGATTGAATTGGAATCCCCTGGTATGTTTCTAACTCTACCATTTGGGGCAAGTCAGCTTGAGCATGTCCCAAATTATACATCTCTTCCCTCTCTTATTCCCACTCTTATGTTTAACAGGGATCACATTTCAGTTAATTTTCAACACTTAAGAATAACTGTGTGATAATTACAGAATTAAACCAGTCATATTAAGTAGAACAAAGAAACTACTAAGAGGGATAATATATTAAGTTGTTCATTAACAGTCAGGGCTATGCTGATCAAGCCACTGTTTCCCATAGTGTCCATTTCCCTTCAACAGGTTTCCTTTTTGGTGTTCAGCCAGTTGTCACCGATCAGGGAGAACATATGGTATTTGTCCCTTTGGGACTGGCTTACTTCACTCAGCATGATGTGTTCCAGATTCCTCCATTTTGTTGCAAATGACTGGATTTCGTTGTTTCTTACTGCGGTATAGTATTCTAAAGTGTACATATCCCATAATTTCTTTATCCAGTCTACCGTTGATGGGCATTTAGGTTGGTTCCAGGTCTTAGCTATTGTGAATTGAGCTGCAATAAACATTAGGGTGCAGACCGCTTTTTTGTTTGCCAATTTAAATTCCTTTGGGTAAATTCCAAGGAGTGGGATGGCTGGGTCGAACGGTACGGTTATCTTCAGGTTTCTGAGGAATCTCCAGACTGACTTCCATAGTGGCTTGACCAGTTTGCATTCCCACCAACAGTGGGTTAGTGTCCCTTTTTCCCCACATCCTCTCCAGCATCTGTTGTTGGTAGATTTCTGCATGTGAGCCATTCTAACCGGGGTGAGGTGAAACCTCATTGTGGTTTTGATTTGCATTTCCCTGATTGCTAATGACCTTGAACATTTTTTCATGTGCCTGTTGGCCATTTGGATTTCCTCTTTTGAAAAATGTCTATTGAGGTCCTTGGCCCATCTCTTAAGTGGATTGTTGGTTTTGTTTTTGTGGAGTTTCTTGATCTCTTTGTAGATTCTGGTTATTAACCCTTTATCTGTTGCATAGTTTGCAAATATTTTTTCCCATTCTGTCGGTTGTCTCTTCACTCTCCTGACCGTTTCTTTTGCAGTACAGAAACTTCTCAATTTGAGGCAATCCCAATAGTTGATTTTGGCTTTGACTGCCTGTGCCTCCCGGGTCTTTTCCAGAAACTCTTTGCCTGTGCCAATATCTTGAAGGGTTTCTCCAATGTTCTTTAGTAAGTTGATGGTGTCAGGTCGTAGATTTAGGTCTTTAATCCATGTTGAGTGGATTTTTGTGTAAGGTGTAAGGTAGGGGTCTTGCTTCATGATTCTGCACGTGGAAATCCAGTTTTCCCAGCACCATTTATTGAATAGACTGTCCTTGCTCCAGGAATTGGTTTTAGATCCTTGATCAAATATAAGTTGGCTGTAGATGTTTGGGTTGATTTCTGGTGTTTCAATTCTGTTCCATTGGTCTATCCATCTGTTTCTGTACCAGTACCATGCTGTTTTGATTACAACTGCCCTGTAGTATGTCCTGAAATCTGGTATTGTGATGCCTCCGGCTTTGTTTTTGTTGTATAAGATTGCTTTAGCTATTCGAGGTTTGTGCCTTGTTTGATTGATTGATTGATTTTTAAAACCTTACATAACTATGCTTACAGAAATACACAATTTATCCAAAAACTTATACATGCTTTAAATTTTTTTTTAGAAAGAATTTGCCATTGTTCGGGAAGATGTCAGTATAGCAGGGACCCTGCAAGGAGATGGGTCCCTCCCCCAGCAAACCAGATGAGAGGGAACAAGTCCATGGAGCTTTGAACAGTGGCAAGAGGGGAAACTGGTGAACTGCACTGTGTTTGAAACTCCAAGAAGTAAGAAGGAGAAATTGTAGGGGAATGGGCAGAGAGGTTGGGCATGCCATGGTCCTTCTGTGTCTCTTTCCCTCCCCCCTGCCTGGACTTATAGCCAGCAGGGAGAAGCCATATTGATCATTTATATTTTCAAGTGTAAGCAGGGGACCGCCTGTCTGCCTTCTATGCACACACCCATCTATTGCAGGGGGCCACCTCATAACATGCCCCTCCTGAGCACAAGGGTCACAACATTTCAGAGTAATTTCCTCCCCACAACACAACCTGTACAACAAGGATTAGTCCTAAACAGTGAAAAACTGAGCTCATCTCATTCACCAGTAAGAAGTGCACCTGGCCCCAGTAGGCAGGGCTTAGTGCACCAAAGCCCTGGTAGCTGCCTCCATCATGATCCAGAAGTAAACAGAGCTCCAGGAGGTGGGTCTGCATATTTAATTGAATTGAGATTTTAAAGAGAAGCCAGATGAAATACTGTAAATGAACAATTTGATAGACAAAATAAAAAATGCAGTGGTATCTCTTAGCAATAGAATAGAAGAAACTGAAGAAAGAATATCAGGACTAGAAGACAAACTTCTGGAAATAATACAGTCAGACTAAATACAAGAATAGATTAGAAAATTAAAAATCATGGTTGGAGAGTTACAAGAGTATATCAAATTACCAAACTTATTGATCCTAGGAATTACAGAAGGTGTGGAAAGAGAGAAGGGATTAAAAGACCTTCCTAATGAAATAATAAAGGAGAATTTCCACAATTTGAGAAAGAAGAGACATCCAAATACAAGAAATACACAGAACTCCCAATAGACAGGACCAGAACAGAACTGTACCATGACACATTGTAGCAAAACTTAGCTCAGTGATAAAAAACAGAACGGATTTTAAAATATGCATGAGAGAAATGACAAATCACATTCAGAGGAAACCCAACTTGACTCACCATGGACTTCTCATCGCAAACCCTACAGGCAAGGACACAATGGCGAGATATATTCCAAGTCCTAAGGGAAAAAACTGTCAACCCAGAATACTGTACCCTGCAAAACTCTCATTTATGAATGAGGAGAAATAAGGATCTTCCACCATAAGCAGAAACTGAAAGAATTTGTAACCAATTGCCCAGCCACACATAAGATGCTTAAGGATGAGTTACATACAGAAATAGAAACATCACTACAAAAGAAGATGAATGCAGTAAATGACCCAGCAAAAGTACAAGTGAAATCCAAAATACATAAACAGGACTATTTATGGAAGCATGGCAGGGAAAAGATGGCATTTAACAATAGTTACCCTAAATATAAATGGTCTCAACTCCCCAGTTAAAAGATACAGACTAGCTGAATGGATTTAAAAAGTAAATCCATGTATTTGCTGCCTACAAGAAACACACCTTACCAACAAAGACACACACAGACTGAAAGTGAAAGGATGGAAAAAGATAATCCATGCTAACAGAAACCAAAAAAAGAGCTGGTGTGCCATCCTAATATCAGACAAAACAGACTTTAACACAAAACCCAATAAAAGAGACAAACAGGGACACTAAGGGATCAATTCAATAGGAAGATGTTACTATTATAAATGTATACACACCTGATTACAGGGCACCTGGATATTTAAAAGAATTGTTAAGGGATTTAAAGGAGATATAGACCCAAATACAATAGTAATGGGGGACTTCAATACTTACTTTCAGCAATGGTCACGTGAACCAGATAGAAAATCAACAAGGAATACACAAAACTAATTGACACTACAGACAAAATAGACCTAGCAGATATCTACACAGCCTTCCACCCTACAGCAACAGAGTACACAGTTTTTTTTTCTCCAGTGTACGCATCTTTCTCTAGGATTGACAATATGCCATAAAGTGAGTCTCAGCAAATTAAAAAAAAATCATACCATGCATCTTCTAATACCACAATGCAATGAAACTAGAAATTAACAACTCAAGAATCTCTACATCATATTCAAACACTTGGAAAATGGACAACATGTTTCTGAATGAACAATGGGTCATAGAATAAATCAAATGAGAAATGAAAAACTTACTGGAAACAAATGACGATGACAGTACAACATATCAAAATTTGTAGGATACAGAAAAAGCAGGCTTAAAATAAAAATTTATAGCAATTGGTGCCTACATCAACTGGAAATGCACCAAATAAATGAACTATCTCTGCAATTCAAAGATCTAGAAAAACAACATCAAATCAAACCCAAAACTAGCAGAAGAAAAGAAATAATTAAAATAAGAGAAGAAATTAGCAAAATTAAAACAAAAAATACAAAAGGTCAGCAAAATGAAGAGATGGTTTTTTTGAATAAATAAACAAAATTGAAATGAAATGGACCCAACTGACTAAAAAAGGGAAACAGAAGATATAAATCACTAAAATTAGAGATGAAAATGGAAATTTAGCAACAGAAATTACAGATAAAAAGAATCAAAAAACCACTACAAAGAGCTGTATGCCAAACAAACTGGGAAATCTAGAAGAAATGAATAGATTCCTGTTCACATACAACCTACCTAAATTGACCCATGAAGTCATAGAAAACCTAAACATACCCATAACCAAGACAAAAATTGAATCAGTAATAAAGATGCTCCCAACAAAGAAAAGCCCAGGACTGGAAGGATTCACTGCTGAATTTTACCAGACTTTTAAATAAGATCTAACTCCAATGCATGTCAAATTATTTAAAACAATGGAAAGGGAGGGAATCCTCCCAAATTCTTTCTATGAAGCCAGAATTACCTTCATTCCGAAACCCAGAAAAGATGCAACAGTGAATGAGAACTACAGACCAATTTCCTTGATCAATATAGATGCAAAAAATTGGCTAACCGAATCCAACAACACATCAGAAAGATCATTCACTCAAATCAAGTGGGATTTATCCCTGGTATGCAGGGATGTTTCAACATTCACAAATCAGTCAATGTGATACATCAAATTAATAAATAGAAGAACAAAAACCATATGATGATTTCAATATATGCAGAGAAAGCATGTGACAAAATACAGCACCCTTCATAATGAAAAGTCTAATTACACTGAATATAGAAATAACATTCCTCAACACAATCAAGGCAATTTATGACAAACCAATGTCCAGCATCATACTAAGTGGGGAAATGTAAGAAGCATTCCCACTAAGATTCTTTACCAGACAGGGATGCCCACTCTCACCATTGCTATTCAATATAGTCCTGGAAGTTTTAAATACAATAGTCAAGAAAAAAAATAAAAGGGATAAAAATTGAAGAGGAAGTCAAATTATCCCCATTTGCAGACAACATGATGTTATATATATATATATATATATATATATATATATATATATAGGGGATCCAAAGACTCTACTAAGAGACGATTGGAACTCATAGAAGATCTTGGTAAAGTAGCAATACACAAAATCCAATAGCCTTTGTGTACACAGACAATGCCATGGCTGAGAACGATCTTCTGAGATCAATCCCATTCACAATAGCTATGAAAAATCAAATATCTTGGAATGAATTTAACCAAGGATGCCAAAGATCTCTACGATTATAATTACAAAACTTTAAAGAAAGAAATAGGAGAATACACAAAAAAGGAAAAATCTTCCTAGTTCATGTTTTGGAAGAATCAGTATCATCAAAATGTCCATTCATCCAAAAGCAATTTACAAATTCAATGTGATACCAATCAAAATATCAAAGATATTCTTCTCAGATTTAGAAAAATGATGCTGAAATTCATATGGCGCCACAGGAGACCTCAAATAACTAAGGCAATCTTGTATAACAAAAGCAAAGCTGGAGGCATCACAATATCATATTTTAAGACATATTACAGGGCAGTTATAATCACAACAGCATGGTACTGGTACAGAAACAGATAGATAGACCAATGGAACAGAATAGAAACACCAGAGATCAATCCAAACATCTACAACCAAGGAGCTAAAAATGAATACTTGGAGCAAGGACAGTCTCTTCAACAAATAGTGCTGGGAAACATGGATTTCCACATGCAGAAATATGAAGCAGGACCTTACCTTACACCTTACACAAAAATCCACTCAACATGGATTAAAGATTTAAATCTATGACCTGACACCATCAAATTAATTGAGAACATTGGAAAAACTCTGCAAGACATTGGCACAGGTAACGAATTCCTAGAAAAGACCCCACAGGCATAGGCAGTCAAGGCCAAAATTAACAAATGGGATTACGGCAAGTTGAGAAACTTCTTTACAGCAAAAGAAACAGTGAGGATAGTGAAGAGACAACTGACAGAATAGGAAAAATTATTTGCAAACTACACAACTGATAAAGGATTAATAAACATAATCTTCAAAGAGATTAAGATTCTCCACAACAATAAAATAAAAAGCTCAGTTAAGAGAAGGACAAAAGTCTTAAACAGACATTTTTCAAAAGAGGATATCCAAATGGCCAAGAGACACATGAAAAAATATTCAGGATCACTAGCTCTCAGGGAAATGCAAATCAAAACCACAATGAGGTTTTTTTTTAAAAAATATTTATTTATTTATTTATTTGAAAGAATTACATACAGAGAGAAGGAAAGGTAGACAGAGAGAGAGGTCTTCCATCCACTGGTTCACCCCTCAATTGGTCGCAACAGCCAGAGTTGTGCCGATCCGAAGCCAGGTGCCAGGAGCTTCTTCCAGGTCTGCCATGCGGGTGCTGGGGCCCAAGTACTTGGTCCATTTTGTATTGCTTTACCAGGCCATAGTAGAAATCTTGATCAGAAGTGGAGCAGCCGGGACTTGAACTGGCGCCTATATGGGATGCCGACACTGCAGGAGGAGGCTTTGCCCACTACACACAGCACTGGATCCTACAATGAAGTTTCACCTGACTATAATTAAAATGTCTCTCAGACAGAAATCAGCAAATAAAAAATGCTGGGGAGGATCTGGTGAAAAAGGTATCCTAATCCACTGTAGGTGGGAATGTAAGCTAGTAAAGCCACTATGGAAGACAGTTTGGAGATACCTCAAAAATCTGAATATAGACCTACCATACAAACCAGCCATCCCACACTTCAACATTTACCCAAGCGAAATGAAATCAGTAAACAAAGAGCTATCTGCACCTCCATGTTTATTGAAGCTCAGTTCATAATAGCTAAGACATGGACTCAACCTAAATGCCCATCAACAGAAGACTGGATAAAGAAATTATGGGATATGTACACTATGGAATACTACACTGCAATAAAAATAAAATCAAGTCTTTTGCAACAAAATGGAGCAAACTGGGAAACTTGATACTTAGTGAAATAAGCCAATCTCAAAGGGACAAATACTATATGTTCTCCCTGATCTGTGAGAACTAATAGCACACCTAAAATGAAATCTGTAGAAGTGAAATTGACACTTTGAGAAACAATGACTTGAACAGCACTTGTCTTGACTGTCGAGGAACAATTTTATATTTTTATTTTTATCTATTTTTTCTTTTCTCTCCTTCACACTATATGTGGAACTCTTTACTTAAGGTAGAATTAATCATATATATATGTATATATATTTATTTGTATATATAGTCAATAGAAAATAGATTGCAGTAAAGCATAAGTGGGGGAATAAAAGAAGGAGGAGGAAATTTCTAGCTTTAAAGCTGCAATATGCCATCTTCATTGTTAAAGTGATTATTTTAAGTGTTAAAGTGAACATATAGATATGATTAAGTATTGAAGATACCATATAAATAACATCAAGTGCCTGGTAATAACAATAGACAGAATTAAAAAGGAGGGAATGTCCAATATGGGAAGCAGTCCACACAGCAGACTCATAGATTGACAATCGCTTTAAGTAACACTCTGACCTCAGAATCAGCCCTTAAGGCATTCAGATGTACCTGAAAAGCCCATGAGAGCAATGCAAGCCTGCAAAGCCAAGACACTGGGCAAAAATATTCTACATGAAGGATCTCTGTGAATGAGACCCCAGTGGAAAGAAGGGGCCATCAAAGAGGGATGTACTTTTTTCTGAATGGAGGAGAGAACTTACACTTTGCTTATGGCCTTGTCTAAATATTGATGGAGTTTTTGGTCACAAAAGGCTTTCATAGCCTTGGCAGTTCATGGCAAGAGGCTTGAGTGATCACTGAGTTCATAAATATGAGTGTCAATTGTTAAATGAACAGCAGAAGTTACTGTACACTTAATCCACATATAGGACCTCTGTCCTTAGTTGTACTATGAGAACTAACTGCAAAACTTGTTCTCAAACAGTACTTTTTACATTGTGTGTGCATAAGTGTTCAAACCGTTGAAATCTTTACTTAGTACAGAGTTCGTCTTCTGTACATAAAGTTAATTAAAAGTGAATCTGAAAGAAGAATGGGATGGGAGAGGGGACAGGAGGTGGGACGGGAGTGGGGAGGGAGGATGGGTATGGGGGAGAAACCACTATATTCCTAAAGTTGTACTTATGAAAATTGTATTCAATAAATAAAAGCTTTAAAAACAGAATTTGAGCCTTGTTTATTTTTATCTACTACATATACATAAAAGATCTTCCATCAAATACTACACATCAAGGCAGCAAAAACCTTGAGAAATTTACTTTTGGTTTGCCTCAGAAAATCAACTGCATTACACTGTAAATGTTTACAAAATCAGTGCAATAAAACACTGCTATAATGCTTTAATGCCTGTTTATAATTTTTCATAACTAATGAGGAAGGAATCAGGCAGGAGCCTACATACCCATGTGGAACTGGAAGAGCTCTGCAATGTAGGTAATATTGCACTTAGACTGTGAGTCCGCATAAACCCAGCTTTAGATAATTTCTTAAATCTGAATTAATACTGTCTACTCACTTCATCGGCCGAGGCTAACAAGGAAACCCAGCACACTAAGCTTTTCTCATTCATGCAAAAGAAGAACATTCTGTTTCTTCCTAGCTTTTCAGTCAGTGGTGATGGTACCTACAGGCAAGGCATTCCCTCCATCATCGCATTCACCACGTGGGATGTGATGAGGTCTCCTTGAGTTTCAATTTGTATCATCACTCATAGAAAATAGTGCCCAAAGTTAGTGACCATAGGACTTCAGAACTGACTCAAAACAATAACATAGCAGTTCTTGGTTCACTATAACAAAACACAGAGCCACAATTAAAATAAGCCTTACCAAAACAACACAATACAGATCCTGTGAATTACATCAAATAAAGTAGCTCCAACATAAGCAGCTCTGAAAGAAAGAGGAGAAAATATATAACTTGTAATAAAACATGGTTAAAAAACCATGGGAAGGGGCCGGCACTGTGGCGCAGTGGGTTAACGCCCTGGCCTGAAGCACTGGCATCCATCCCAAATAGGCACTGGTTTCAGACCCGGATGCTCCACTTCCTGTCCAGCTCTCTGCTATGGCCCGGGAAAGCAGTGGAAGATGGCCCGAGCCCTTAGGCACCTGAACCCACATGGGAGACCCGGAAGAAACTCCTAGCTTCTGGCTTTGGATCGGCGCAGCTCCGGCCATTGTGGCCATTTGGGGAGTGAACCATCAGATGGAAGACCTCTCTCTCTCTCTCTCTCTCTCTGCCTCTCCTCTCTCTGCGTAACTCTGACTTTCAAATAAATAAATAAATCTTTAAAAAAAAGTGAAGATAGGTTCAAAAGATAATTAAAAGAGATATATTATAACATGACTATAATTAGGTTTATAATGTTTTCAAGTATATCAAGTTTATGCTGCTGAGTAACCATCAATTTACAAATATGTTCTTGTTTGGTTCATTAATCAAAAGGGAAAATTCTAGCTTCAATTCTAAGGAGGGGAGAGGGTTACAGGCTATGGGGAAGATTACCAGAAAACAGTTCCATGAAAATATTTCATTTTTCAAGGTGGAAGAACTCCAACTGGACCAACAAATTTCAATGTTACTAACTCACTTGCTAAAAAAATCTTTCGTGATAAGTGCAAATACATGGTATTAAGGTTCAGAACTTAATATAAGCCTGAGAAGTCCTTGTTTTCTGGAAGAAAGGCCTCAGATCCCAATCAATTCCCAGGAAAAATGTTTTTAAAGATTTAATATGAGATTTTCTTCCTATTTTTGGTTTTAGTATTTTAGTTTTAGAGACTAGATTAGAAATTAGTTTGGTTCTCCAGAAGGCAAATTTTTCACCTGCAGTATGAAAGAATTCACAAAACCCTCTCCTCCAAACTGGCATTCAAACTCCAATTTGTGCTTAAAATATATTTCTTAGAAGTAAAATGTAACCTAGGTAAAATGTGCCCATGAGCATTATAACCTGTTTTTAGATTTAACTAGTTTTATAACTTGCATTTTAAAACAGAAATATTTGCAGCTTAATTTTTTGCTGACAATTATTGTCAGAGACAGGATTTCAACATTTACAAACCTCCATTCATCCACATATTACACACATCATTTATCATACAACTTTTTCTTTTGTCTTAAGAGAATCTTCTGTTTCTTTAAATCTTTGGCCTCCCAATCAATTCCAGGTTCAAACAAATTCTTTTTTTTTTTTTTTTTGACAGGAAGAGTGGACAGTGAGAGAGACAGAGAGAAAGGTTTTCCTTTGCCGTTGGTTCACCCTCCAATGGCTGTCACGGCCAGCGCGCAGCAGCCGGCGCACTGCACTGATCCTAAGGCAGGAGCCAGGTGCTTATCCTGGTCTCCCAAGGGTGCAGGGCCCAGGCACTTGGGCCATCCTCCACTGCACTCCCGGGCCATAGCAGAGAGCTGGACTGGAAGAGGAGCAACCGGGACAGAATCCGGTGCCCCGACTGGGACTAGAACCTTGTGTGCCGGCGCCGCTAGGCGGAGGATTAGCCTATTGAGCTGCAGCGCCGGCCTCAAACAAATTCTAACTCAAATGCCACTCTCAGATTTTTAACCAGCTTCCCACTCACATGTCAGTGCTTGTCCTAATTGTTCATGTGTATTGACAAATCCTAAAACCTGAAACCTGACTCAGAGAGAGCCAGATAAAGAACACTGGGAGAGGTGCAGTTCATTTGAGGCCTCCATGTTGAAAAGTATTTAATCTATTTTCATTTATGCTTGACAAAGTGAGGAATATAATAATAAAGTTTTTGAAATAAGATGTTACCAAAAGATTTAGTGACTACTCTATTTTCAAATGTTTTCCTTACATCACTAGTCTGCCTAGAATACATGGTATGCTTGCCAGTGACCAACATAGGCAACAGTTTTAGCTAGAATTCTATCTCTGCTCATTATGGAAGTCTACAAATTCAGTGATCCAAGACCACATATTTTTTAAATGCAATTTTTTAAAACTTTTATTTAGTAAATATAAATTTCCAAAGTACAGTTTATGGATTACAATGGCTCCCCCCCCCATAACTTCCCTCCCACTCGTACCCCTCCCATCTCCCGTTCCATCTCCCATTCCATTCACATCAAGATTCATTTTCAAATCTCTTTATATACAGAAGATCGATTTAGTATATATTAAGTAAAGATTTCATCAGTTTGCACCCACACAGAACATAAAGTGTAAAATACTGTTTCAGTATTAGTTCTAGGATTGATTCACATTGAACAACACATTAAGGACAGAAATCCTACATGAGGAGTAAGTACTAGTGACTCCTGTTGTTGACTGAACAATTTGACACTCTTGTTTATGGCGTCAGTAATCTCCCTAGGCTCTAGTCCTGAGTTGCCAAGGCTATGGAAGCCTTTTGAGTTCGCTGATTTTGATCTTATTTAGACAAGGTCATAGTCAAATGAAAGATCTTTGCGAGGGAGATCCCAGTAGAAAGAACAGGTCTTCAAAGAAGGAGGTACCTTTCTCTGAAGGGAGGAGAGAACTTCCACTTTGACTATGACCTTGTCTAAATAAGACCACATATTTTAAGTATGTGTTGCAGCATTTCATTTTACTGTCACATTTTCTGCATAAAATAGTAATTAATTCTGTTTTTTAAATTCAACTCCCACATCTCAGTAGTTTACCTTAATTTGTTATTCTGTACTCCTACAAATTATAATACTAATATACTGGTGAGTATTTCTCCTGGGCAACTCATCAAAATGATAACTCTGAGAACCAGAGAGGGTTTTTTTTTTATATTTTGCTTCTACTTTATGGGCCTTTACTTTTAGCCTTGAGGTTCTGGGGCATATTGTTAAAGTATTACAATGATAAAAAGCATGAGGGAAATAACTCCCAAGGAATATTTTATCAGAATTTTTACAGATCATTGATATGCATATTTTTGGTGACCTAAATGTAATGAGAGAGGTGTTGTGGGACATGAGGAGAATAACTGTATTTTTGTGAATATCTATCTGAAGTCTACAGGAAGTCTAAGCTAGAGGAATTAATTCTTTTTTAAAATACATACTCATTTTATTTATTTGAAATGGAGAGGGAAACAGAATCTTCCATCTGCCCATAAGAGCTAGAGCTGGGCCAGATGGATACCAGGATCCAGGAACTCCCGTCTGGTCTCCCATATAGGTGTCAGGGGCCCCAGTCCTTTAGCCATCTTCTACTATCCTCACAGGTGCATTAGCAGTGAGTAGAGCAAAAGCAGAGCACCTGGGTCTAGAACCAGCATTCATATACGGGATGGCAGTGTGGCAATCTGGAGCTTAACTTTCTGTGTCACAACGCTAGCCCTAAAGAATTTTTTTCTATGGGAATGGGCAATAGAAAAAGCAGCGGAACATTTAGACCAAGTGAAAGGTGCATACAGAGTACATCTGGAGTTTTAGCAAGACAAAAAAAAAAAAAACAGCTCTTCGTTTGGCTGATTTTTTTGTAATGTTTTTCTTGATTCAATCCTGTTGATTTCAGGATTGAATCAAGAAAAACATTACAAAAAATCAGCCAAACGAAGAGCTGGTTTTTTGAAAAAATAAACAAAATTGACACCCCATTGGCCCAACTAACTAAAAAAAGAAGAGAAAAGACCCAAATCAATAAAATCAGACATGAAAAAGGAAATGTAACAACAGACACCACAGAAATAAAAAGAATCATCAGAAATTACTACAAGGACTTGTATGCCAGCAAACAGGGAAACCTATCAGAAATGGATAGATTCCTGGACACATGCAACCTACCTAAATTGAACCAGGAAGACATCGAAAACCTAAACAGACCCATAACTGAGACAGAAATTGAAACAGTAATAAAGGCCCTCCCAACAAAGAAAAGCCCAGGACAGGATGGATTCACTGCTGAATTCTACCAGACGTTTAAAGAAGAACTAACTCCAATTCTTCTCAAACTATTCAGAACAATCGAAGAAGAGGGAGTCCTCCCAAATTCTTTCTATGAAGCCAGCATCACCTTAATTCCTAAGCCAGAGAAAGATGCAGCACTGAAAGAGAATTACAGACCAATATCCCTGATGAACATAGATGCAAAAATCCTCAATAAAATTCTCGCCAATAGAATGCAACAACACATCAGAAAGATCATCCACCCAGACCAAGTGGGATTTATCCCTGGTATGCAGGGATGGTTTAATGTGCGCAAGACAATCAATGTGATACACCACATTAACAGACTGCAGAAGAAAAACCATATGATTATCTCAATAGATGCAGAGAAAGCATTTGATAAAATACAACACCCGTTCATGATGAAAACTCTAAGCAAACTGGGGTTGGAAGGAACATTCCTCAATACAATCAAAGCAATCTATGAAAAACCCACAGCCAACATCCTATTGAATGGGGAAAAGTTGGAAGCATTTCCACTGAGATCTGGTACCAGACAGGGAAGCCCACTCTCACCACTGCTATTCAATATAGTTCTGGAGGTTCTAGCCAGAGCTATTAGGCAAGAAAAAGAAATTAAAGGGATACAAATTGGGAAGGAAGAACTCAAACTATCCCTCTTTGCAGATGACATGATTCTGTATTTAGGGGACCCAAAGAACTCTACTAAGAGACTATTGGAACTCATAGAAGAGTTTGGCAAAGTAGCAGGGTATAAAATCAATGCACAAAAATCAACAGCCTTTGTATACACAGACAATGCCATGGCTGAGGAAGAACGTCTAGGATCAATCCCATTCACAATAGCTACAAAAACAATCAAATACCTTGGAATAAACTTAACCAAAGACGTTAAAGATCTCTACGATGAAAATTACAAAACCTTCAAGAAAGAAATAGAAGAGGATACCAAGAAATGGAAAAATCTTCCATGCTCATGAATTGGAAGAATCAATATCATCAAAATGTCCATTCTCCCAAAAGCAATTTACAGATTCAATGCAATACCAATCAAGATACCAAAGACCTTCTTCTCAGATCTGGAAAAAATGGTGCTGAAATTTATATGGAGGCACAAGAGACCTCGAATAGCTAAAGCAATCTTGTACAACAAAAACAAAGCCGGAGGCATCACAATACCAGATTTCAGGACATACTGCAGGGCAGTTGTAATTAAAAAAGCATGGTACTGGTACAGAAACAGATGGATAGACCAATGGAACAGAATTGAAACACCAGAAATCAACCCAAACATCTACAGCCAACTTATATTTGATCAAGGATCTAAAACTAATTCCTGGAGCAAGGACAGTCTATTCAATAAATGGTGCTGGGAAAATTGGATTTCCACGTGCAGAATCATGAAGCAAGACCCCTACCTTACACCTTACACAAAAATCCACTCAACATGGATTAAAGACCTAAAGCTACGACCTGACACCATCAAGTTACTAGAGAACATTGGAGAAACCCTTCAAGATATTGGCACAGGCAAAGAATTTCTGGAAAAGACCCAGGAGGCACAGGCAGTCAAAGCCAAAATCAACTATTGGGATTGCATCAAATTGAGAAGTTTCTGTACTGCAAAAGAAACAGTCAGGAGAGTGAAGAGACAACCGACAGAATGGGAAAAAATATTTGCAAACTATGCAACAGATAAAGGGTTAATAACCAGAATCTACAAAGAGATCAAGAAACTCCACAAAAACAAAACCAACAACTCACTTAAGAGATGGGCCAAGGACCTCAATAGACATTTTTCAAAAGAGGAAATCCAAATGGCCAACAGGCACATGAAAAAATGTTCAAGGTCATTAGCAATCAGGGAAATGCAAATCAAAACCACAATGAGGTTTCACCTCACCCCGGTTAGAATGGCTCACATGCAGAAATCTACCAACAACAGATGCTGGCGAGGATGTGGGGAAAAAGGGACACTAACCCACTGTTGGTGGGAATGCAAACTGGTCAAGCCACTATGGAAGTCAGTCTGGAGATTCCTCAGAAACCTGAATATAACCCTACCGTTCGACCCAGCCATCCCACTCCTTGGAATTTACCCAAAGGAATTTAAATTGGCAAACAAAAAAGCGGTCTGCACCCTAATGTTTATTGCAGCACAATTCACAATAGCTAAGACCTGGAACCAACCTAAATGCCCATCAACGATAGACTGGATAAAGAAATTATGGGATATGTACTCTTTAGAATACTATACCGCAGTAAGAAACAACGAAATCCAGTCATTTGCAACAAAATGGAGGAATCTGGAACACATCATGCTGAGTGAAGTAAGCCAGTCCCAAAGGGACAAATACCATATGTTCTCCCTGATCGGTGACGACTGACTGAACACCAAGAGGGAAACCTGTTGGAGTGAGGTGGACACTATGGGAAACGGTGGCTTGATCAGCATAGCCCTGACTGTTAATGAACAACTTAATACATTATCCCTCTTAGTAGTTTTTTTATCTGTTCTACTTAATATGACTGGTTTAGATCTGTAATTGATGCACAGTTATTCTTAAGTGTTGAAAATTAACTGAAATGTGATCCCTGTTGAACATGGTGGTGGGAATGGGAGAGGGAAGAGATGTATAATTTGGGACATGCTCAGGCTGACTTGCCCCAAGTGGTGGAGTTGGAAGCATACCAGGGGATTCCAATTCAATCCCATCGAGGTGGCATGTACCAATGCCATCTCACTGTTCCAGGTGATCAGTTTCAGTTCACAGTTGGTCATGGTGGAGGGACTGGGAGTCAAAGGGAGCACATAGACAAGTCTAGTACCTGCTAACGCTAACCGATGGAGTAAATAAAGGGGAGAGTGATCCAACATGGGAAGTGAGATACTCAGCAGACTCATAGAATGGCAGATGTCCTAAATAGCACTCTGGCCTCAGAATCAGCCCTAAAGGCATTCGGATCTGGCTGAAAAGCTCATGAGAGTATTTCAGGCAGGGAAAGCCAAGACACTCTGGAAAAAGATCTCTGCGAGTAAGATCCCAGTGGAAAGAACAGGTCATCAAAGAAGGAGGTACCTTTCTCTGAAGGGAGGAGAGAACCTCCACTTTGACTATGACCTTGTCTAAACAAGATAAGAGTCGGAGAACTCAGAGGGCTTCCATAGCCTTGGAAACTCATGACTGGAGCATAGGGAGATTACTGATGCCATAGACAAGTTGTCAATTGGTAAAGTCAACAACAGGAGTCACTGTGCACTTACTCCTCATGTAGGATCTCTATCCTTAATGTGCTGTACATTGAGATTTAATGCTATAATGAGTACTCAAACAATATATTTCACTTTGTGTTTATATGGGGGTGCAAACTGTTGAAATCCTTACTTAATGCATACTAAACTGATCCTCTGTAAAAAAAAAAAAAGAAATTATCAATTCCCAACTTGACTCTCACTGGGATTAAACATGACAATAGGTCTGATCTGATTTCATCATCATTTAAAAAAAATCATCTATTATTTTTCACTTTATGTTTCTGTGTGGGAGCAAACTGTTGAAATCCATACTTGATGTATACTAAGCTGATCTTCTGTATATTAAGATAATCAAAAATGAATCTTGATGTGAATGGAAGGGGAGAGGGAGTGGGAAAGGGGAGGGTTGTGGGTGGGAGGGACGGTATGGGGGGGAAGCCATTGTAATTCATAAGTCGTACTTTGGAAATTTATATGCATTAAATAAAAGTTAAAAAAAAACACAACAAAATAGTAGAGAAAAAGAAATTATCTCTTGTGCTAGGAAATTCAAACCAAAGGACTGACAACAAATATTAATGTTCTTTTCAGACCAGAGGGAAGAATTTTTCCAGGCTGTGATTCATTCCCTGATGGTCTGAGTCTCTAATCCTTCCGCTCAGGTTCAGTTTCAGGAGGAGTTGATGAGAAGGACAGATGATGCACCCCATGTGAGAGTGTGAGTATATGCTCCTCCCACAGTCCTCTAGATAGCTCAGGCTAATATAGACACCTTGCTTTCTGCATTACTCGAACCATTTAGAAGTTCAAAGAATGATTTTCTTTGCAGTGAATGTGGTCCTGTATCTAGACACAGTGCATCCTGCCCTCGTCTGTCTGAAGAGAACAGATGTGTAACATGGGGAGAGGAACTTCAGGATCTAGCTAACAACCCACAGAGATTCTATGCCCTTCCCTGCAGGGCCAATAACTCTCTACCTACTGGGAGGTGGAGGTTAGGGACAAGACTGCCTGGGTCCTAGGAATTTGCAGGTATAATGTAATGAGGAAGGGGAAGATTTGCACAAAACCTGAGGATGGATTCTGGGCCATCAGGTTTTATAAGGGTGAATACTGGGCACTCACCTCTCCAGAAACACTGCTAACCCTAAAAGAGCACACTGCCAGGGTGTGTATTTTTTTAGAATCTAAGGATGGGCATGTCCTATTCTATAACATGACAGATAAATCTCATGTTTACACTTTTCCTGAGACTCATTTGATAGGTCCCTGAGACATTTTTTAGGCTTTGTTCCACAGACTCAGGATATTTGTCCATGTGTCCACTGCCTGAATCAGCACAGCTTGCAAGTAACTCTCACCCTGATGCTATCCCAATACTACAGACATCATGTACCCTGCAAGTCACTGAGGACTGAGGCTTGCACCAGAGCAAATCAACTTTTATACTTTTTATGGTTCTTCCCATCATTTAATTTCTCTCATAAATGCTCTCCCCTAAAGCCTGGTGCAGTGTAAAGAAGTGTGTGTTGCTTGTAGCATATGAAAAAATTACATATTTATAAAATATAGACATACAGACTCATGTAGCATAATCAGATTATCACTATAAGATTATACAAGAAACTGTATATGGTCTATTAAGAGTGAAATTTCTTGACTATTTGTCAAAGGTAGGAATAAAGAATGATTAATTTTTCTTTCATATTTTTGTAAGTTTGGATTTTGCACTTTATTTTTTGTTTATTTTTTTAGAAAACTTTTATTTAATAAATATAACATTTGAAAGTACAAGTTTTGGATTATAGCAGTTTTTCTCCCCATAACTACCCTCCCATCTATAAATCATCCCATCTCCTACTCCCTCTCCCGTCCCATTCTTCATTAAGATTCATTTAAAATTATCTTTATATACAGAAGATCAACTATATGCTAAGTAAAGATTTCAATAGCTTGCACCCACACCAACATACAAAGTATAAAGTGCTGTTTTAAGACTAGTTTTACCATTAATCTTCATAGTACAACACATTAAGGACAGAGGTTCTACATGGGAGCAAGTACACAGTGACTCCCATTGTTGATGTAACAGTTGACACTCTTACGGCGTCAGTAATCACCCAAGGCTCTTGTCATGAAATGCCAAGGCTATGGAAGCCTGTTGAGTTCACAAACTCCCACCTTATTTAGACAAGGCCATAATCAAAGTGGAAGTTCTCTCCTCCACTCAGATAAAGGTACTTCCTTCATTGATGGCCCGTTCTTTCCACTGGGATCTCACTCACAGAGATCTTTCATTTAGGTCATTTTGCCAGTGTCTTGGCTTTCTATAGCTAAAATACTCTCCTCGGCTTTTGTTCAGATGCAAATGCCTTAAGAGCTGATTTTGAGGCCAGAGTGCTGTGTAGGGCATTTTCCAGTCTATGAGTCTGCTGTATATGCCGCTTCCCATGTTGGATCGTTCTCTCCTTTTTAATTCTATCAATTATTATTAGCAGATATTGGTCTTTAATGACATCCAACGTAGTATTTGGCCTAGACACTGCTTTTAGGCCAAGCTTGACCACCAAGGTCAACCTGGAACCAACATCTTTTATTCTGTTTTTTTTTTTTTTTTTTTAATATCAATTTTATGGAGTACAACTTCAGCTCTAAAGAATGCTTCTATTCGGGCCGGCGCCGCGGCTCACTGGGCTAATCCTCCGCCTAGCGGCGCCGGCACACCGGGTTCTAGTCCCGGTTGGGGCGCCGGATTCTGTCCCGGTTGCCCCTCTTCCAGGCCAGCTCTCTGCTGTGGCCAGGGAGTGCAGTGGAGGATGGCCCAGGTGCTTGGGCCCTGCACCCCATGGGAGACCAGGAAAAGCACCTGGCTCCTGGCTCCTGCCATCTGATCAGCGTGGTGCGCCGGCCGTGCCAGCCATTGGAGGGTGAACCAACGGCAAAGGAAGACCTTTCTCTCTGTCTCTCTCTCTCACTGTCCACTCTGCCTGTCAAAAAATAAAAATAAAAATAAAAAAAAAAAAAAAAAAAAAAAAAAAAAGAATGCTTCTATTTTAAGTGTACA
The DNA here is from genome assembly GCF_964237555.1 of Oryctolagus cuniculus. Lineage (NCBI taxonomy): Eukaryota > Metazoa > Chordata > Mammalia > Lagomorpha > Leporidae > Oryctolagus > Oryctolagus cuniculus. The sequence continues at coordinate 136,704,303 of NC_091436.1, forward strand.
GCCCAAGTAATTTTGGCTACGATTCATCCTGAATAAATACTTTCCTAGCCAAGATACATACCTTCATCCTCTCAGAGTTCTCTCATGTCCCTTTTTTTTTTATCTTTTATTTAATGAATATAAATTTCCAAAGTACGACTCATGGGTTACAATGGCTTCCCCCACCATACCGTCCCTCCCTTTGAATCAATATACCCATTTCTGAAGCTAGTCAGCTATAGTTATGATAAACAATGATAATTTGATCTATTTTATAATTTTATGCATATGGAATCACTCTTTTAAAAACTTATTATTTATATATTTAAAGTGTACAACATTATATATAAAATATATATGCACATAGAATATGCGTACTTCAAAACTTGTGGAAAAGGAATTAAAAGAGTTTAATTAGGTGCAAAATAATGCATATTGCACATTTCTGTACATTTTTGAAGTACCTAATATGCATGTGTATTATATATATGTACAAACATGTAAATGCATATATAGACATAAATATTTGTGTGTGACAAATCTGCTGTGAATAATGCTCAATGAATGTGCAAGCACAAATCTCTGTAAGAAGCTGATTTAATTTTCTTTGGCTGTTTACTCCAAAGAGAGATTGCTAGGTCATATGGTTGTTCTATTTTTAATTTTTTGAGAACTTACCTACTATTTTCCACATGGTTTCTTCAATTATGTTCCTACCAACCATGTGTAGGATTTGTCTTTCTCCACACCCTCACCAACAATTGTTAGCTCCTGTCTTTTTGATAATAGCTATTGTAACAAGTGTGAGGTGATATTTCATTGTGGCTTTGATTTTCATCTTCCTAATGACCACTGATGTCAAGCATTTTCTGATGTTTTTGTTTTTCATTTGTGTGTGTTCTTTAAAAATATGTCAGTTCAAAACTTTTTAATTGTTTTTACCTGAAATTTTTATTAACCCTTTATTAGATAAGTAGATTACAAAGATTGTCTTCCATTCCATAGGCTATCTTTTCATTTAGTTGATTGTTTCCTTTGCCTTGAATAAGCTTTGTAGTTTCCTGTAGCCCTTTTTATGTATTTCTGTTTTTATTGCCTTAGCTTTTAATGTCATGCCCTAAAAGTTTCGCAAAGTCTAATGTCAAGGAACTATTTATTTATCATTTCTCCTAAATTTGTTATGGTTTTACTTACTATGTTTTGGTCTTTTTTTCTACCTTATAGCAGAACACAGTAAAGCTCCATTAAAAAAAAAAAAACTGTTAGAATTAATTAAAAATATCACAGTGTCAAGACACAAAATCAAAACACAGATGTTCCCCAACTTACAGTGATTGATCTCACATATTTCTACTGTATAATGGTGAAAAAAAAATAGAAATTCAGTAGAAAATGTATTTTAATTTCTATCTTTTTCTGGGGTAGAAATGTGTGGTACAGCACACTTTTGCTATATTGGGATTTGAAGTGAACCACAGTTCCCAGTCCACCACAAAAACATGAGAGCAAATAAGAATCTACAGTATTCTGGGTTATTGCATTTTTTAGATGTCGTGTTTTGTGTTTTCAATATTTTTCATGCCTACAAAATACCATATAATAGTTCTTTCACTTTCAACACCATAGTCAATATATCATATGACATATTTCATATTTTATTGTAAAATAGGCTTTGTGCTGGATGATTTTGCCAAACTGTAGCTTTATATAAGTGTTCTGAACACATTTAAGGCAGACTAATTTATGTGATTACATTTAGAAGTTTGTGTGTAAAATGCACAAAAGATCAAGCAACAAATGACACAACTAGGCAAGTGAGATTACAGCAAACTCAGAAGCTTCTACATTGCAAAGGAAACAATAGAGTGAAGCTATATCTGACAGAATGGGAAAATATTTGAAACTTTCTTACAGAAGATTACTATCAGTATATGTAAGGGATTTGAAAATCTCACGTACAAAAAAACACCCCATCCAGATAATAAATGGGTAAAATGTCCTCAAACGAAGAAATACAGCAACTGGTGCTGTGTCATATCAGGCTAAGTTTCTGCCTGCAGTGCTGGTATCTCATATGTGCTCTGCTTCACGTCCCGGCTGTTCTTCTTATTCAGCTCTTTGCTATGGCCTGGAAAAGCAGTGGAAGATGGCCCAAATCTTTGGGCCCCTGTATCCATGTGAGAGACTCGGAAAAATCTGCAGGTATCTGGCTTTGGATAGGCCCCATTTTGTTGCAGACATTTGGGGAGTGATGAATAGATGTAAGACTTTTCTCTCTCTCTCCGAAACTCTGCCTCTCAAATAAATAAATAAATAAATAAATATCTTTAAAAAAAAGAAGAACTACAAGTGACCAACACTATGTGAAAAAATACTTTGTAAATTTATGTTCATTAAATAAAAAATAAAAAAATGCAGTATCATTAGTCAGCAGGGTAATACAAAACAAAACCACAATATCACTTCACCAATTAGAAGGACTATTATCAAAAAACCAAAACTAATAAATTCTTTCAAGAATGAGGAGAAAACAGAACTCTCATATGTTGTTTTCATGAATGCAAATTTGTATAACCACTATGAAAAACAATGTGGAGATATCTTTAAAACTAGGAATTGAACTGCCATATGATTCATCAGTCCCACTAATGGAAATATATCCTAATGGCATGAAATCATAGTAAAAAGATACCTGTTACAGTAATGTTTATTGCAGTACTGTTCACAGTAACCAAGATATAGAGTTAACCAAGGTGTCTATCATCATTTTAATGGATAAAGAAAAATGTGGTACATATACACAATGGAATATCATTCATTCATAAAAAGCTTGGAATCCTGTGATTTGTGGCAAATAGAAGGGACTGGAGGACTTCATATTAAGTTAAATAAGATAAAGAAAGACAAATACTGCATGTTCTCCCTTATATGGGGAAGCTTTGCAAAAACTAAATCTGAACACAGAATTAAGATTACCAGATATTGTGAGAGGTGTGTGTGGGGGGTGGAGGGGTTTGGATAATGAGTATTCAATCAGAGTTAAAGCGAAGGAATAAGTTCCTGGTGCAATCTGAAGACTATAATTCACAATCTACCTACACTGTAGAACAAACAACAGATGCCCAAAACCTCCAATCTTAAAGTATGTCAAGAAAGAGGAAATATTTTGTCCCTTGTGATCAGTACACTGTATGTAAATGAAATATCACACTATGGTAACAAGTACTTACCTACCAAGTATTAAGAGGACTCCATAAAAAATACAGATAGCAGCCACTGCCTCTAGGACTCAGGCAGAGGTCTCTAAGGAAGGAAGGAATTAGCAGTGTTGCGCCAAGGCTGAGAGAAATTGTCTCCATACTTATGCAGAGACGGTGTGATGGAGGCTGACTGGAGACAGAAGCTCACTGTGTGGCTAAGGAAGAACAAGAAACTTGATGCTGCTGAAACTCCTAGGAAATCATGTGTGACTTGCTTTAAATACTCTGTGGAGATAACTGGGGAGCTGGCAGACTTCACGGGAAGTCCCCCTGTAGTCAGCTAGGAGTCCTGTGTGCCAGAGCAGGAAGTGGAGGAAAGCCTGTCAGAAACAAAAGAGAAGGTTTTTCGTCTGTTGTGCATTAGTGTTCCTAAAGGAATTTTCCATTTACAAAGCTTAACATTGTTGCCTGCTGGAAAAGAAGAAATATTACAGTCAGCTTCAGTATCAAAAAGCATGACAAAGAACAATGGATTTGGATGTCAGATGGAAAAAAGAAACTGTAGTATTAAATATCACATTTCATTGCTTGGACATATGAGCATTTGATTATGGGTTTCCTTAATGATGCTGCAGTTTGCAAGTGTTATAAATAAAACTCATTAAACATTCATGTGTAAATCTTTTAATGTGCACTTATTTTTATTTCTCTTGCGTTACCATCTAGGAGTGAAATTGTTGGGTCATTTAATATATGCTAAACTCTGTAAGAGAATGATAAATTGCCTTCAGAAATACTCCTGCCGTTTTGACTCCATCCTAGAATATGATACAGATCTACCATACACAATGAAGTGTGTATATGAACTATAGGATATCATATCTAACATCAGGCCTCCTTCTAAGACTGAATCCATTATCTAAACTATGAGAATAATGCCTTAAATGTATCTTATGTATAAATTCTACACACAAAAAATTTTTAAATTTTAAGAAGTATTGATTGTCTTTTTTTTTAAAGAAAAAGAAATGAAGCATGAGGCTGGAAAAGCTGAATAGTTGCAAAACCTGTTAATGCTATTAAAGCTTTATGAAGAAGGAAATCCTATCATTTATACAACATGGATGAACCTGGAGGACATTACGATAAGTGACATAAGGCAGGCACAGAAACATAAACATTGCATGATAACACTTGTTATGTGATTTGTATGTGGAATCTAAAGACGATGAACTCATAGAAGCAGAGAGTAGAATGGTGCCTACCAAAAGCTGCAGGTTACGGTTTGAGGTGATGTGGACTCACAGATACTAAATTTTAGCTATACAAAGAGAATGATTGTACCAGATCCATTATACAACATGGTGGTTACAGTTTATAACAATGTAATAGATTCTTGAAAATTGCTAAGCGGGTAGGTTTTAGTTGTTCTTAACACAAAATAGTGATTAAGTATGTGAGGTTATGAGTATGTTGATTAGCCTGATTTAACCACTCCACAATGTATACAGGAATATACAAATATACATCAATATATTATGTGCTACAACATTAATATATAATTTTTTCAATTAAGACATTTCAATTTAAATATGGTTGCAAATGTAAGAATGATATGGTGAAATCTGTAAGACAACGCAGATTAGAAGGAAGAAATTAAATTTTGCTTAATTTTCTTTTGTTTTTTTTTATGGGGCATACCAAGTGACATGTTTACATATAAAGGAAGAAAAAAAATAAGAAATAGAAAAGAGTGCATGAAATATCACATGGCAGAAAAGGCAGGAAAAGATCTTAGTTTTATTTATGAAATGCCTTAAGTTTGTATGCCTTAAATAAAAGGTCTCTGGGTAAAAAAAATTAAATAAATGCTAAAAAAATGTAAAGAGAAAATAGCACCACAAAATATGAATACTCACCTGCACTGGAGTTTTGAGTTGACTAAACTAATATGCATTAAGAATGGATTCACGGGCCAGCGCTCTGATGCAGCAGGTTAAAGCTGAGGCCTGCAGTGCCTGCATCCCATATGGGCACTGGTTTGAGTCCTGGCTGCTCCACTTCCAATCCTTCTTTCTGTTATGGCCTGGGAAAGTAATAGAAGATGGCCCAACTCTTTGGGCTCCTGCATGCTTGTGGGAGACCTGGAAGAAGCTCCTGGCTCCTGGCTTCAGATCAGCTCAACTCTGGCTGTTGTGGTCATTTTGGGAATGAACCAGCAGATGGAAGACCTCTCTCTCTCTCTCTCTCTCTCTCTCTCTCTCTCTCTGTAACTCTTTCAAATAAATAAAATAAATCTTAAAAAATAATGAAGAAAAAATAAGAATGCATTCAAAGGACAATGAGTGCCCCTAAAGTTAAGGCCCTGCCCTATTGGGAGAAACATCATGCAAGAGAGGTAAGAGCAGGCTCTGGTAAAAGGGACATTTCTGAGTTCTTGCGTTGATGAAAGTGTATGCAAGTAAATTGTAGAAATCATTATAACTGCATTATTTTTCACCACTTATACTTTAAACTTGCCACCATTTTGTCTTTTAGAGAGGGCATGGACACTGCCATGTCCTAAAAGGTTTGTGTCTAATTATCACAAATCCTCACTGATCTGAGTATAGATCCAGTTACTAACAACCTCTTTATATAATCTGTACACAAATATTCTTCCAACATTGCATTGGCTATCCCAAATGTTTTCTTGGTGGTCTGAAATTCTCTCTTATCTGTTTGTTGGTACTTTAAAATGCTTATGGAAAATGGGATAGAAAGATATATGCATTTGGGAACAAAATGATTTTGAAACACTTGCATGGTTTTTTCATAATATGCATTTTCATAAACCTTTTGAAGATTCCTTGTATTTTTGATTGTGATTAATTTCAAATACCCTTTTTTCTTATCATTCATGTGTACTATCTGTGTTGTGATTTTTGCCTCTCAAATGTACCCATATTTTATTTAAAAATTTATTTAAAATTATTTGTTTATGTACTTATTATTTTTATTGTATTTGAACAATGGAGAAACGGAGATATAGAGAGATCTTCTATTGGCTGATTCACTCCTTAAATACCCACAACAGTCAAGGCTGGCCAGGTCAAAGCCAGGAGCCCAGACCTCAATCCAAGTCTCCCACATGTGTGGCAAGGATTCACTTACTTGAGCCATCACCTAATGCTTCCCAGGATGCTCATTCTCAGGAAACTGGATTTGCAAACAGAGCCAAGACTCGAACTCAGGCTCTGTGATATGGGATGCAGGCATCCCAAGTATCATCTTGATTACTGTGCCAAATGCCCACTCCCTAATATTTCATTTTCATTTCTATGAAATCTAAAAAGTTCTTGCAGTTTTAAATATTGAAACAAAAAAAGTGCTTGATGAAATTGCTTTTCCAGTAATAAGGCTAATATCTCTACCTGAAGGAACTCTGTGGACTAAATAACAAAGATTAATCCATTTATAGCCCAGGTCTTTGCTAAGTCTTCATTCATGACAGAATTATTGCTGCAATAATTCTTTTTTAAGATTTATTTATTTATTTGTAAGTCAGAGTTACAAGGAGAGAGAAGGAGAGGCAGAGAGAGAGAGAGAGAGAGAGAGAGAGAGAGAAAGAGAGAGAAAGAGAGAGACAGAAAGAGAGAGAGGTCTTCTATCTGCTGGTTCACTCCCCAAATGGCCGCAAGGCCAGAGCTGCGCAGATCCAAAGCCAGGAGCCAGGAGTTTCTTCCAGGTCTCCCATGCAGGAGAAAGGCCCAAGCACTTGGGACGTCCTCCACTGCCTTTCCAAGTCACAGCAGAGAGCTGGACTGGAAGACGAGCAACTGGGACTAAATCTGGTGCCCATATGGGATGCTGGCGCTGCAGGTGGAGGATTAACCCAGTAAGCCATGGCGCCAGCCCCAAGAGGAAAGGATTTAAAACGAAAGATCTCTGAGTGGATCCTGGAAATGCCTTCATCAATACTGACTTTTTTGTGACCTCCATCACTGATCAAATATCATTAACTATCATCTACAGCTCTCGTCAGCAGTAGCCAGTCTTAACTGTCATCTTAACAGCCTAGGATTATATCAGGTTTACTTGATAGAGATTCCTACTTCTTTCAATGGAATTTTGGCAAAGGAGATGGGTATTATTTTTTAGCTTAACTTTCCCTATTTGGCATTTTTTTTACCTCAACTACAGAAATAGCAATTTGACCAGTAGGATGAGAGCTATTAGAAATTCTTAGGCTTATAGGATACAATGGTTATGAAAAGCAGTGCTGGGATGTCCTTTTATCTATGCAGTCACAGAAGCATGGCCACAGTCCCCTTCAGTTTCCTGAAATCCTGCAAAGCTGGGGAGTTTTTGGAAGAAATTCCCTTCCTGATGTCTCTTGTGCATGCACAGCCTTTAAATTCTGTTCCTAATCTTACCCATTAATCTAAAAGAGTAGTTTCCAATTAATACAATTCTGCGTTTCTCATCTCAAAAGTGTTCTGTACTCAAATATTCAAATTCTCTAAAGTCTGTATTATGAGAATAATTCATATGCTTAAGAATATACTTCGGCTGGTGCTGCGGTTCAATAGGCTAATCCTCCGCCAGCGGCACCGGCACCCCAGGTTCTAGTCCCGATTGGGGCGCCGGATTCTGTCCCAGTTGCCCCTCTTCCAGGCCAGCTCTCTGTTGTGGCCAGGGAGTGCTGTAGAGGATGGCCCATGTACTTGGGCCCTGCACCCCATGGGAGACCAGGATAAGTACCTGGCTCCTGCCTTCGGATCAGCGTGGTGCGCTGGCCGCAGCGCGCCGGCCATAGCGGTCATTGGAGGGTGAACCAATGGCAAAGGAAGACCTTTCTCTCTGTCTCTCTCTCTCACTGTCTACTCTGCCTGTCCAAAAACAAAACAAAACAAAAAAAAACAAAACGAATATACTTCACTAAGTTACCCAGACTTCTGACTTGAGAGGAGTTGACTGTGCAGAACATTCACATATCAAACAAAGAGGTGCAATGTAGGGAAACAAATTCCAGCCAAGATTTTCAAGTACAGAATCAAATCCAAGGAAGCAAGAGGTATCTGATAAATTCAGATTATAACCATAGAATTTACTTTAGGTCCTCAGAGATTAAACCGAATGTAAGTGTTCCAACAATAAAAGGGACGTGCGCTTTTTGCTACTACATGAGTTCTTGCCTTGACTGACTGTCAGAATTTCTTATTCAGTTTTATGTGTTGACAAGACTGAATACAAGGGAGTGTCCAGAGAATGCATACTTGATAAATATAAATATTTGTACAGGCAGGCTGTAAACATTTACTGTTCTGGAGATATAAATGTAAGAATCAGCCTTTCTCAATATCCTGGGAAGATTTTATATAAACAGTAGGATTGAAAAGGCCCACTCATGATCCAAGATGCAAGGTCCCCTCTACCAATTCTGTCCTGAATTCCTCACCATAGAACAACTCTAGGCAGCATCCTTCCTCTGTGTCCTAGGGAATTACAGGGACAAGTAGCATCAACTTTCCTGAGTAAAAGGCCACAAATGTGATGTATTTACACATCCATCACACTAAACAAAGTAAATTCATGTATCTGGTAAGTTGGTGTATGAATGCCTCATTTAAATCTCCACTAAGAGTTTTTCTCTTTGAAATAGTAGCAATTTTAATGATCTGTTTTTAAAATTTTTTTGTTATACAAGTTTTCATATACATATACAAGTTATGTATGTATTTCACATATACAGATTTAGGAACATAGTGACACTTCCCACCAATAGTAGTAATTAAAGAAAAAAAATCAAGAAGGAGAGCAGTCAGTCTTCAGAGATTTTTTAAAGTGAATATGTGTATTTATATGAGCATATAAATATTTAGGTTCAGTCTGTTTGGCTTCATGTTCATTTGAGATCTTTATGGCCCCTAATTAAATGGAGAAGTGCAACGTTCAGTCCAGAGTCCTTCCCTGTTATTCCTTTTTCTTTCTATTCCTTACAACTCTCTAATTCCTGTTGGTTACAGTGCATGGAGCAGACAACTGCACTTCTAGATAATGGGCTTCTGTATTTTAGAAGAAACTTAAATGAAAAGACATATTCAGTGTTTCATTTGAACCTCATATTTTTCAGCTGAAATTAACTCTGGTAAGTTAAAAAGAAATTTTTATCCTGGGGAAAGTTAAGGTTAGTGTTGGTGTGTGTGTGTGTGTGTGTGTGTGTGTAAGAGAAAGAGAGAGAGAGAGAGAGAAACAGGGGAGTTTTTTAAGGACCTTAGCAATGTCAATAGAGAAAACAAGGAATACAGAGAGAGGTTTAATTAATGTCGTTTGTCCTCATGATTTCTTCAACTGATCCTAATTTATTTCCTTCCAGTTAGAAAAACTTAAAGATTCTTCCAGGCTATTATCCTTTAAAATCTTAAGTACTGGGATTTCCTTACAGTCTGTTAGAGAACTTGTCTGGCTCTATTTCTATTTATTTGGATCCATCCCAAGGCCTCTCTATTATCCCCACATCCTGTAGTTTCCCCCATTGCTGTCTCCCTACCAGGAGCGTTTTTCTTCTGTGTGGTGAGACACTGTAAATCCATTTTCATCCCTGTAGCTATTCCCCTTAGGTAAATTACTCATTCAAAACCTGCTCAAAATTTCATTCAAATATATTTCATAATAATCTAGAATCTTCCCCATAGTTTTTTACCCTCTATCTCCTTCTAGAAGAATGAGAGGATAAGAGCCAACCTGTGGTCAGGTGAGGTTGTCGCACTCAAAGCTCACCATTGCCCTGTAGGGAAGCTTGCCTCCACCAACTCTGTCCTCAAATACTCACCTGGTACAGCCTGAGTCAGCATCTTCCCTCCATGTCCTTGGAAATAGTAGGGGAGGGGTATAACTTTCCTTAGGAAAATCGATCTGAGTCATGATTCTCCAGTTTACTTGCAGGACAGAAGTGAAGACACTGACTGCATTCAAATTATACGAGTCAATCAAAACATCTCCAGAATTATCTTTTCACATCATAACTTCATAATGGCCAATTCATGCAAGATTCTTCCAGTAGTTCACCTAATCATGGTACTAATTTCGTTTTATCAAGGCGATTCTGCAGAATTAAAAGAAAAAGGTAAGTTTCTAAATGGGTGAAGTTTTTGTCACTGAAACAGACACTGAATTAAACTTACAGGACAAAAGGCAAGGCAAATTAAGGACAAAAGGTTATATTATTCAGAATTATGCAAGGTCTACAAGCTGTAATGTAGGAACGAAGGTTATAAAGTGGGAGATATTTAACTTATAGAAAGGAAACCTTAAGGAGATATGAAGTTGCTCTTTTAAACACATAAAGGACTAACGATTTGATGAGATGTGCAACTGTGTGCATTGATCAACAGTACTAAGAATACTCTGTATTAATTGCAGATTCAATGTATTCAGTGTGTTAAAGTCAATGTGTTCAAGTTCAAATACAAAATATATTTCTTATTATCCTTAATTATGACTAATTAAAATGCCCTCAAAATTTGCCTTTACAAATGGAAGAGAGTTTTCTGTCTTTCTTGAGATTCCCTGGAGCTTGACCACATCAGGGAGAAGTTAGGGGGAGATATCAGCACTGAACAAGGAGATAAAACTTGAGCTTTAAGAGTGTTTTCTGTACCCACACTGATGAAAATTATTTTCTTCTCTGAACAAATGCACCTTCCTGATCACCTATCACTATGTCCCTTCAGTTTTCTGCTGTCACAGATCAGTATCATCCTGCCTTTGCTTACCCTCTAAGCCATGTTTCCATCGGCACCACTTCCCTTCTAACAGCAGGTAACCTCTCTCCCTTAGAGGCCATCCTGTTCTACTTCAGGGTATACACAAGGAATTATATTTAATTGAAAACTTCCCCAAATAAGATGGCATTTATTATTCTGTTTGCTTCTGCAAAGATTCTTTTGGTTTTAATCACAGTGCCTTATTGATTCTGACCCTGAGTCTTCTTAAAAGCCAAAAGTTGCATCCACCGTGATGCAAATGGTAAAACTGTCTTCTTTTTATACCTGAATAATATTCCATTGTATATAGATATATACCACATTTTCTTTATCCATTAAATCAATGATCTAAATATTGGTTGATTCCATCTTTTGGCTATTTTGAACAAAATAAAAATGTGATGGTGCAAGTATCTTTAATATAACATACTCCTTGATTATGTGATTATACAGTGGTTTAAAAGCCCATGATTATATAGTGGATTATAATTGTGTCTCTAAAAATTGATGAAAAGAAGCAGGGGAAGGAGGTGAGTTAGGGGAGGAAGAGGTGAAGGGAGGGAATTTTGATTATCTTCTTAGAACTATACCTATGAAATACATGACATTTGTTCTCTATTAATAAAATGCATTATATTCATATCTTTTGCACACATATACAGTAGTAGTAGACTTGCTGGATGGTAAGGCAAGACTACATCATGCTGAGTGAAAAGGCAGAGACAGAAAGACAAATGATGCATGTTTTCCCTTATATATGGGAGTTAAAATTTAAAAGAAAAATAAAAGAAAAAAAGGAATGCCTGTGTCTATTGTTGCAAATATATTTTTGCCAAACTTGGTCCTATATCTTTGTCAAACCAATTGTTAAGAATGTTATGCTATATGGTTTTAATGATCTTGATTATTTTAAAATTTACTATATATGAGTGAAATGATTATCTTTCTTTTTTAAATATCTATCTATCTATCTCTCTATCTATTTATTTTTGACAGGCAGAGTTAGACAGTGAGAGAGAGAAAAACAGAGAGAAAGGTCTTCTTTTTTCTGTTGGTTCACCTCCCAAGTGGCTGCTACAGCTGGTGCTTTGTGCTGATCTGAAGCCAGGAGCCAGGTGCTTCCTCCAGGTCTCCCATGTGGTTGCAGGGCCCAAGGATCTGGGCCATCCTCCACTGCCTTCCTGGGCCACAGCAGAGAGCTGGATTGGAAGAGGAACAAACAGGACAGAATCCGGCACCCCGACTGGGACTAGAACCCGGGGTGCCGGCGCTGCAGGCGGGTTATTAGCCTATTGAGCCACGGTGACGGCCGAAATGATTATCTTTCCATTGTATTATTTATAGTCTTTGCCTATATTCCCAATAAACTGGGATCTTTTAACTTGTTTATCTCTATTTAGTGGAGCATTGGGCCCTTGACTGTAAACACAATAATTAATAATTAAAATTTGATCTCAAATATTATAAAAGCAAAAAGGAAAGATAGGAAGAGAGGGAGAGCAAGGAGGAGGGAGGATGAGAGGAAGAGAGGGAATATTATTATAGTCATGAAATTGTATTCCTGAACTACACTGAATTTTTTCTCTATTAATGTTTTATAGACATGAACAAAAATAAAGTATAAGAGGCAAAAAAGCAAAGATTAAAATAATAATAGGAAGCACATAAGAACACCCACGGACCTATATGCTGAATTTAACCTAGTAAAAAATATGTATGTTGCTTTTGTGCTGCATTATTTATTTTTTGAAAAATATAATATTACAAATACAAGGCTATTTGTTTAATCACTTGACAGATTATATATTCTTTTATGTCCATATGCATTTACAAGATATAATCATGTGATATAAAAGAATTTAAGTTGTTCCAAACTGCTAATAGTATGGCAACATATTCCATCTTGAGCTTTTGTAAAGGGATTATTAGCAAAGAAGATGACAGCAGGCCCTCTAAGAGACTTCTATAAACCACATGGACAGAGTGAAAAAAAAAACAGGATTAACATCTCTTCCAGTAATAGGGTCTGCATTTGGAGAGGTCTTCTCATCCTTACAAATAGCTTAGTCTCCATGACATGGTATTCTCATATTGAATGTTGGAAATAAATAACACACACCAATACAGAGACATTTCTCATTACTGAATGAAATAAACAACATGACCATGTCCTATCAACTGTAAGGGGTTTTACAAATGAGAATCTCAGTATTAAAAAAACAGATTGTGATAAACATCCCTTTTTCATGCATTTCAACACTACACAGAAGCAGAACACAACAAATGTATTTTGCTTAATATTCTGTTTTGTCTCCTGGACAAAGAAGAGGTAGATGATTTGAGAGAAAAAACAATCCCTGTCTTAAGTGGGGGACTATGTAGTGTTCTATTGCTTCCTATCTCCTAAAACCAGTGTTGATGCTGTGGACTTGAGTTCTAAAGAATAAGCCCTCTTCTGGGGCCTTTTTCTATGTGCATGGGAAACAGATTCAATCCATTCAGACATCAGAGTATTGAGGAAGAACTGAATCCATAAAGGACTCCATTGGAAAGGGGCGTGTCTCTCTGAGGCTCAAGTATGTCACTGCCTAAGATGCTGACAGATACGGTTCTCATTCAGCCCCAGATTTATGTCCAGAAGGCCACTTGGGGGCTTGAGTTGTCAGGTTAGTTGTTTCTTTAATACTTGCTTATTTTGTACAACTCCTGTAGACTCTTTTTTTTTTAAACTTTTATTTAACAAGTATAAATTTCCAAAGTACAGCCTTTGGATTATAGTGGCTTTTTCCCTCCATAGCCTCCACCAACCCGCAACCATCCCATCTCCTTCTCCCTCTCCCATCCCATTCACATTGAGATTCATTTTCATTTTTTTATATACAGATGATCAATTTAGTATATACTAAGTAAAGATTTCGACAGTTTGTACCTAGACGGAAACAAAGTGTAAAGTACTGTTTGACTAGTTATAATGTTAATTCACATAGACAGAGATCCTACATAGGGAGTAAGTGCACAGTGACTCCTGTTGTTGATTTAACAATTGACACTCTTGTTTATGGCATCAGTAATCACCGAGGCTCTTGTCATGAGTTGCCAAGGCTATGGAAGCCTTTCGAGATCGCCAACTCCGATCTTATTTAGACAAGATCATAGTAAAAGTGGAAGTTCTCTCCTCCCTTCAGAGAAAGGTATCTCCTTCTTTGATGGCCTGTTCTTTCTACTGGGATCTCACTCACAGAGATCTTTCATTTAGGTCATTTATTTATTTATTTATTTATTTTTTGCCAGAGTGTCTTGGCTTTCCATGCCCGAAATACTCTATTGGCTTTTTAGCCAGATCTGAATGCCTTAAGGGCTGATTCTGAGGATTGAGTGCTGTTTAGGACATCAGCCATTCTATGAGTCTGCTGTGTATCCTGCTTCCCAAGTTGGATTGTTCTCTCCTTTTTAATTCTATCAATTAGTATTAGCAGACACTAGTCTTGTTTATGTGATCCCTTTGACTCTTAATCCTATCATTATGATCAATCGTGGACTAGTGAGATGGCATTGGTACATGCCACCTTGATGGGAATGAATTGGAATCCCCAGGCACGTTTCTAACTCTACTGTTTGGGACAAGTCTCATTAAGCATGTGCTGAACTGTACATCTCCTCCCTCTCTTATTCCCACTCTCATATTTAACAGGGATCACTTTTCAGTTAAACTTAAAACCTAAGAATAATTGTTTGTTTATTAAAGAGTTCAACCAATAGTGTTAAGTAGAACAAAAAATACTAAAAGGGTAAATTAGTAAATTGTTCCTCACCAGTCAGGACAAGGGCTGATCAAGTCCCTTAACATTTCTTTTAAATAAACCTGTGCCCTGTAATTATGTGCATATACATTTTTTTGTTTTTGTTTTTTTTTTTTTTTTTTTTTTTTGACAGGCAGAGTGGACAGTGAGAGAGAGAGACAGAGAGAAAGGTTTCCTTTTGCCGTTGGTTCACCCTCCAACGGCCGCCGCGGCCGGCACACTGCAGCCTGTGCATCATGCTGATCTGAAACCAAGAGCCAGGTGCTTCTCCTGGTCTCCCATGTGGGTGTAGGACCCAACACTTGGGCCATCCTCCACTGCCCTCCCAGGCCACAGCAGAGAGCTGGCCTGGAAGAGGGGCAACCGGCACAGAATCTGGAGCCCCGACCGGGACTAGAACCCGGTGTGCCGGCGCCGCAAAGCGGAGGATTAGCCTAGTGAGCCGTGGTGCCGGCCTGCATATACATTTATAATAACTACATCTTACTGTTGAATTGATCCCTTGATCATTATATAGTTCCCCTCTTTGTCTCTCTTAACAGTTTTGGTGTTAAAGTTTATTTTGTCTGATATAGTATCCTGTAGATTCCCAACAATATTTTTTAGATTTCTAATTTCATCTTCTTGGGTTTGACTGTATAGTTTTCTGTGCTCTGTCTTCTAAGTCCTATATTCCCT
Source organism: Oryctolagus cuniculus (assembly GCF_964237555.1). Taxonomy (NCBI): domain Eukaryota; kingdom Metazoa; phylum Chordata; class Mammalia; order Lagomorpha; family Leporidae; genus Oryctolagus; species Oryctolagus cuniculus. The sequence continues at coordinate 136,719,708 of NC_091436.1, forward strand.
CTTCTATCTCACTTATTCTGTTTTTAAGGTTCTCAAATACATTTGTCATTTATTATATTGAATTAATTTCATTTTGATTTGTCTTCAATATCACAATTTCATGTTCTACTGGTTTCTCCATTTCATTTTTTATTCCTCCTTAAGATTTCGTTTTCACAGAGAGAGTTTCTGTCCTGTCCATTATGGATTTCTGTAGTTTTTGAATTTGTTTTTGATAATTCTAAATATTCTTATCATAAATTTTTTGAAATCCATATCTTGTATTTTATTCTATCTCCTCATCTACATAATCTTGCATTTGAGTGTCATGTTCATTTGGGGGCATCATAATTTCTTCCTTGTTCTCATTTCCTTGGTTTCTGTATTTGTTGTTTGGCATTGTGGAGATATTCTTTGGTTTCTTCTTTTTTTTTTTTTTTCTTTGCTGTGATGGCTTTTCTTGTTATACTATGGCACTAGATTAAGTGGACTGTCTGCTTTTGGTGAATCTCTAGGGGCTTGTGGTGGGTTGACCAGAGAGCTCTGTTCAGTTATTCAGCGTTAAGGGTGTGCCAAAGGTGACACACCCAGGTTTGGCATGGCAAATCTTCTCTCTCTCTTTTTTATTCAGAATGGAAGTAATTCCACTCATTGAGCTCTTCTTGATGGAAATCAGTGTCTGAGTGCTAGTCCCAGTGGGTATAATGTTCATCTGCTCTGTTCCAGTGACGACACAAAGGATCTGTGCATTCCTCAGTGTAAGCTCAGATTCCCCTGCAATGTCTCCCACTAGGTTGCCAAGGTTATTGAGTTTGTGGCATCTCCCATGGAGAGTACTCACATCTCAGACACACCGTGAGTTCTCCTACACACCCTCAGGTTTTTTTTTTTTCCACAGTCCCAGTTCATAAGCTCTATACATTCACTATGTCTTAACCTCCTGTTATTTCTCCCCACCAGAGTCAGGTTTTTCTTCTTGGCTGAGGGTGGGCACAGCCCTGAGCTGGCGCAGCTGCTATGTATGTCCAAAATGGTGTCTGCTGTATTGTTTTCCCTGCCTTTGTAAGGTGAGTTGAGAGACAGAATCGTGTCCATACTGGTCCCTTTTATTTTTTTTCTCTCCTCTAGTCAGGCTGGTGAACTTTCCCCCATGTGGCTTCAAGGCTCGTTCCCTCTAGGCTCTTCCTGCTGCTTTTCTGCCAGTGTCTTTGACTACTGCAGTTTTGCCTCACTCCTTTCCAGTGCTAGTGCGTAGACTTGGCAGCTGGGGTCCTGAGATTTGGCCGGCCATGTCCTCCACGTAGGTCCACCCTGACCCAGTAGTTCTGAAACAGTTTCCTCTGCAGTTTTTTCCCTAACTCTTCCCTGAGACTATACAGTATCTCCACTTTTATTAAATTATCTTTTCCTGGACTATCAGTGCACTCCCTCCCTATTCCGCTATCTTGGAGCTCCTCCTTTCCTATAGACAATTTAGAAAATTTTTTCCTCAAAATATGTAGTTCATAGACTGCATCTTATGTCATGAGTTATGTCTGATTTTTGTGTGTACGTCTATATTTGTGAGATTGTATAACTTGAAAATTCATGTACACAACATAATGAACTATTTCATCCCCATGAAGATCTTCCACTATTACCTCTTTAAACTCATCAAGCCCAACCTTCTCCCTTCTCGATCTCCTCCAACTCTAGTAACTGGTTATGTGCTCCCCATTTTCAAAAATATCATTTCACCTAAAGTAGGTGACACTTTGAGGTTGTATCTTCTACTCAGGATCAGGCCTTTGAGATCCATCCAAGTCATTTTTTGGTCAACAGTTTGTTTAATTAGTGATAAATATGTTTCAGGTATAGATATACCAAAGTTCCCTTAACCATTCACTCAATGAAAGCCATTTTCATATTTCTAGGTTTGGGATCTTACAAACAAAGCTGCTATGAATTTTGTGCAGAGGTTTCATGTTTTCTCATATAGGAAATACATGCAGGGATTACAACTGATTGGTGGCATAATGACTAAACATTTAGCTTTTCCATAAATGTGCAAACTGCTTTTTTGAGTGACCATACAACTTTACATGCCTTCCAGCACTGTACCTTCACCACCATCTTATATTAAGTTTTAGTCATTCCAGTGGGTATGTATGATATGTCATCACGGTCTTAACTTACACTTCAATAATGGTAGACAAACTTGAAAAATATTTCCTGTGCCTATTTCCCATATGAGTATTTTTCCCTGTGGAAAATATGTTCATATATAATTATATTGGATTTTTTAAAAACTATTGAGCTCTAGATCTCGGCAAAAATTGCAAATTGTCCCAATGACTTTGCATGTAGTATCTCCCAATCAATATTGCATCTTTTCACCTTCTTTATCATATCATCACTATTAAGATTTAAAAATTTTAACAGGCATATAAAAGTTGTACATACTTATGCGATACCATGTGACAATTTGATATATGTACATGTTATCCATTGCCCAAGTTACATACAAGGATCTCCCACAGAGAAAATATTTAATTTTTATGGAATTCAGTTTCAGGTATCAGGTCAGTTTTTATTTTTCTTTCCTAATTTGCTTTTTTCATATAACTACTCTAGACTATTTAGTCAGTTATTAAATAAGGATAATTTATATTACTTTATAGTTCAAAGGCAGGATCTTATGCTGTCAGTTATTACTGTCTTGTGTGTTTCTGTGTTGATTCACACGGTAGATTCATGTAAACACCCACATATCAACATAGTGAACTATCTCATCCCCACAAAGATCTTCCTCTGCTACTGATTTCAGCTCACAGCTAAACTTCTCTGTCCCCAATTTCCTCCAACCCTAGCAAACAGCAAGCTTGTCTCCATTTTCATGACTTTGTCACTTCATACGTCGAGAATAAGTGGAAACCTACTATACTATATCCTTCACTCTTTGTCCCTTACTTACATTTTGTTTACCAGCCACAATTTTTCTCTATACTTACCTTTCCTGGTCTCCAGTGAATACCTGAGATCTCAAGTTAGGATGTTGAAATGAGAGATATTTTTATTTACTACTTGTTGAATTCAATATATATTGGTGGTTTAAACTTGTGATTATAAAGAAAATTGAAGTATATCATATATCATTGTAAAAATTGAAAATACAAAAAGATTGGGGCTGAGCAGGAAGAGAGGCGAAGGTGGGAGTATCATGGTTTTCAAACTATATATATGGAAAACATGAAGTCTGTTCCCTTTTTATTTTTTTATTTTTTATTTTTATTATTTCTTTTTGACAAGCAGAGTTAGTGAGAGAAAGAGAGAGACAGGGAAAAAGGTCTTTCTTCCGTTGGTTCACCTCCAAATGGCTGCCATGGCTGGCACGCTGCTTTGATCTGAAGCCAGGAGCCATGTGCTTCCTCCTGGTCTCCCATGTGGGTGCAGGGTCCAAGCAATTGGGCCATCCTCCACTGCCTTCCCGGGCCACAGCAGAGCTGGACTGGAAGAGCAGCAACTGGGACAGAATCCAGCGCCCCAATCGGGACTAGTACTTGGAGTACTGGTGCCGCAGGTGGAGGAGTAGCCTAATGAGCCACAGTGCCTGCCAAGTTCCCTTTTATAAATAAAAAAAATTAAAAAAAAAAAAACAATGAGAGAGTCCAGAGTTCCAAGATAGCACAGTAGGGAGGGAGCTTACTGCACTCTTCTAGTAGAAGATTGTTTAGAAAAAGAGTAGAGAGGGTGCAGTCTCAGGGAAGAGTTAGGGAGAAAATGACAGAGGAAACTCTACACAAATTAGAAGAATATGGTGGACCTATATGGAGGGTGTGGATACCCACAAAGCAGGACACCAGCAGCTGAGAGCCTCCCCACCAGCATTAGAAACTGAGGTAAGATCACACCAGAGCAGCCCAAGCCACTGGTGCTAAAGCTGCAAGAAGAGTCTAGAGGGAACCCAGCCTGGAACCCCATGGGGGAGAGTGTACCTGCCAAACCAGGGGAGAAAAAAAAGAGACATATTTCTCTCTACCCAATCAATTTACAATGACATCCTTTTTTATGAAATTAAGAGAGCATCTTCTAATTAGAATTAGGAAAATTTACAACATTTTAGGTACCCACAGTTATTACTCTTCCATGTAACTTCTACTCAACAGTTTCTTACTTGTACACATGATGACTAGCACAGTCTTCTACAAAAGAAGACAAAAGGGTGCAGTGACATCCGGGGAGAAAGAACTCGAATGAAATTTTTTTTCAGTAGGATTAAAGACAATCAAATTATTTTGATCAAAAATAAAAGTGATCCATGTAGAATTTTTTTTAACTTTTATTTAATGAATATAAATTTCCAAAGTACGACTTATGGATTATAATGGCTTCCCCCCCATAACGTCCCTCCCACCCACAACCCTCCCCTTTCCCACTCCCTCTACCCTTCCATTCACATCAAGATTCATTTTCGATTATCTTAATATACAGAAGATCAGCTTAGTATACATTAAGTAAGGATTTCAACAGTTTGTTCCCACACAGAAACATAAAGTGAAAAATAATAGATGATTTTTTTTAAATGATGATGAAATCAGATCAGACTTATTGTCATGTTTAATCCCAGTGAGAGTCAAGTTGGGAGTTGATAATTTCTTTTTCTTTTTTTCTTTTTTTTTTTTTTACAGAGGATCAATTTAGTATACATTAGGTAAGATTTCAACAGTTTGCACCTCCATAGAAACACAAAGTGAAATATATTGTTTGAGTACTCGTTATAGCATTAAATCTCAATGCACAGCACATTAAGGACAGAGATCCTACATGAGGAGTAAGTGCACAGTGACTCCTGTTGTTGACTTTACCAATTGACACTCCTGTCTATGGCATCAGTAATCTCCCTATGCTCCAGTCATGAGTTTCCAAGGCTATGGAAGCCCTCTGAGTTCTCTGATTCTTATCTTGTTTAGACAAGGTCATAGTCAAAGTGGAGGTTCTCTCCTCCCTTCAGAGAAAGGTACCTCCTTCTTTGAAGACCTGTTCTTTCCACTGGGATCTCACTCACAGAGATCTTTTGCCAGAGTGTCTTGGCTTTCCATGCCTTGAAATACTCTCTTGGGCTTATCAGCCAGATCAGAATGCCTTTAGAGCTGATTCTGAGGCCAGAGTGCTATTTAGGACATCCGCCATTCTATGAGTCTGCTGAGTATCTCACTTCCCATGTTGGATCACTCTCCCCTTTATTTATTCTATCGGTTAGTGTTAGCAGGTACTAGACTTGTTTATGTGCTCCCTTTGACTCTTAGTCCTTTCATTATGATCAATTGTGAACTGAAATTGATCACTTGGAATAGTGAGATGGCATTGGTACATGCCACCTTGATGGGATTGAATTGGAATCCCCTGGTATGTTTCTAACTCTACCATTTGGGGCAAGTCAGCTTGAGCATGTCCCGAATTATACATCTCTTCCCTCTCTTATTCCCACTCTTATGTTTAACAGGGATCACATTTCAGTTAATTTTCAACACTTAAGAATAACTGTGTATTAATTACAGAATTAAACCAGTCATATTAAGTAGAACAGATAAAAAAACTACTATGAGGGATAATGTATTAAGTTGTTCATTAACAGTCAGGGCTATGCTGATCAAGTCACCGTTTCCCATAGTGTCCACCTCACTCCAACAGGTTTCCCTCTTGGTGTTCAGCCAGTTGTCACCGATCAGGGAGAACATATGGTATTTGTCCCTTTGGGACTGGCTTACTTCACTCAGCATGATGTGTTCCAGATTCCTCCATTTTGTTGCAAATGACTGAATTTCGTTGTTTCTTACTGCGGTATAGTATTCTAAAGAGTACATATCCCATAATTTCTTTATCCAGTCTACCGTTGATGGGCATTTAGGTTGGTTCCAGGTCTTAGCTATTGTGAATTGAGCTGCAATAAACATTAGGCTGTAGACCGCTTTTTTGTTTGCCAATTTAAATTCCTTTGGGTAAATTCCAAGGAGTGGGATGGCTGGGTCGAACGGTAGGGTTATCTTCAGGTTTCTGAGGGATCTCCAGACTGACTTCCATAGTGGCTTGACCAGTTTGCATTCCCACCAACAGTGGGTTAGTGTCCCTTTTTCCCCACATCCTCGCCAGCATCTGTTGTTGGCAGATTTCTGAATGTGAGCCATTCTAACCGGGGTGAGGTGAAACCTCATTGTGGTTTTGATTTGCATTTCCCTGATTGCTAATGACCTTGAACATTTTTTCATGTGCCTGTTGGCCATTTGGATTTCCTCTTTTGAAAAATGTCTATTGAGGTGCTTGGCCCATCTCTTAAGTGGGTTGTTGGTTTTGTTTTTGTGGAGTTTCTTGATCTCTTTGTAGATTCTGGTTATTAACCCTTTATCTGTTGCATAGTTTGCAAATATTTTTTCCCATTCTGTTGGTTGTCTCTTCACTCTCCTGACTGTTTCTTTTGCAGTACAGAAACTTCTCAATTTGATGCAATCCCAATAGTTGATTTTGGCTTTGACTGCCTGTGCCTCCCGGGTCTTTTCCAGAAACTCTGCCTGTGCCAATATCTTGAAGGGTTTCTCCAATGTTCTCTAGTAACTTGATGGTGTCAGGTCGTAGATTTAGGTCTTTAATTCATGTTGAGTGGATTTTTGTGTAAGGTGTAAGGTAGGGGTCTTGCTTCATGATTCTGCATGTGGAAATCCAATTTTCCCAGCACCATTTATAAAATAGACTAACCTTGCTCCAGGAATTAGTTTTAGATCCTTGATCAAATATAAGTTGGCTGTAGATATTTGGGTTGATTTCTGGTGTTTCAATTCTGTTCCATTGGTCTATCCATCTGTTTCTGTACCAGTACCATGCTGTTTGGATTACAACTGCCCTGTAGTATGTCCTGAAATCTGGTCTTGTGATGCCTCCAGCTTTGTTTTTGTTGTACAAGATTGCTTTAGCTATTCGAGGTCTCTTGTGCCTCCTTATAAATTTCAGCACCATTTTTTCCAGATCTGAGAAGAAGGTCTTCGGTATCTTGATTGGTATTGCATTGAATGTATAAATTGCTTTTGGGAGAATGGACATTTTGATGATATTGATTCTTCCCATCCATGAGCATGGAAGATTTTTCCATTTCTTGGTATCCTCTTCTATTTCTTTCTTTAAGGTTTTGTAATTTTCTTCGTAGAGATCTTGAACTTCCTTGGTTAAGTTTATTCCAAGGTATTTGATTGTTTTTGTAGCTATTGTGAATGGGATTGATCTTAGAAGTTCTTCCTCAGCCATGGCATTCTCTGTGTATACAAAGGCTGTTGATTTTTGTGCATTGATTTTATACCCTGCTACTTTGCCAAACTCTTCTATGAGTTCCAATAGTCTCTTAGTAGAGTTCTTTGGGTCCCCTAAATAAAGAATCATGTCATCTGCAAAGAGGGATAGTTTGAGTTCTTCCTTTCCAATTTGTATCCCTTTAATTTCTTTTTCTTGCCTAATAGCTCTGGCTAGAACTTCCAGAACTATATTGAATAGCAGTGGTGAGAGTGGACATCCCTGTCTGGTACCAGATCTCAGTGGAAATGCTTCCAACTTTTCCCCATTCAATAGGATGCTGGCTGTGGGTTTTTCATAGATTGCTTTGATTGTATTGAGGAATGTTCCTTCCAAACCCAGTTTGCTTAGAGTTTTCATCATGAACGGGTGTTGTATTTTATCAAATGCTTTCTCGGCGTCAATTGAGATAATCATATGGTTTTTCTTCTGCAGTCTGTTAATGTGGTGTATCACATTGATTGTCTTGCACACATTAAACCATCCCTGCATACCAGGGATAAATCCCACTTGGTCTGGGTGGATGATCTTTCTGATGTGTTGTTGCATTCTATTGGCGAGAATTTTATTGAGGATTTTTGCATCTATGTTCATCAGGGAGATTGGTCTGTAATTCTCTTTCAGTGCTGCATCTTTTTCCGGCTTAGGAATTAAGGTGATGCTGGCTTCATAGAAAGAATTTGGGAGGATTCCCTCTTCTTCGATTGTTCTGAATAGTTTGAGAAGAATTGGAGTTAGTTCTTCTTTAAATGTCTGGTAGAGTTCAGCAGTGAATCCATCTGGTCCTGGGCTTTTCTTTGTTGGGAGGGCCTTTATTACTGTTTTAATTTCTGTCTCAGTTATGGGTCTGTTTAGGTTTTCGATGTCTTCCTGGTTCAATGTAGGTAGGTTGCATGTGTCCAGGAATCTATCCATTTCTGATAGGTTTCCCTGTTTGCTGGCATACAAGTCCTTGTAGTAATTTCTGATGATTCTTTTTATTTCTGTGGTGTCTGTTGTTACATTTCCTTTTTCATGTCTGATTTTATTGATTTGGGTCTTTTCTCTTCTTTTTTTAGTTAGTTGGGCCAATGGGGTGTCAATTTTGTTTATTTTTTCAAAAAACCAGCTCCTCAGTTGGCTGATTTTCTGTAATTTTTTTTTGGATTCAATCCTGTTGATTTCTTCTCTGATTTTAATGATTTCTCTTCTCCTACTAGATTTGGGTCTGGTGTGCTGTAGGTTTTCTAGATCCCTGAGGTGAATTGAAAGCTCATCTATTTGGTGCCTTTCCAATTTCTTGATGTAGGTACCTATTGCTATAAAGTTTCCTCTTAACACTGCTTTTGCTGCGTCCCATAAGTTTTGGTATGTTGTGCTGTTATCCTCATTTACTTCCACAAAGTTTTTGATTTCTCTTTTGATTTCTTCTATGACCCAGTGTTCATTCAGGAGCATGTTGTTCAATCTCCATGTGTTTGCATATGCTCTAGGGATTCCTGAGTTGCTAATTTCCAACTTCATTCTTTATGGTCTGAGAAGCTGCATGGTATGATTCTAATTCTTTTAAATTTGCTGAGACTTGCTTTATGTCCTAGTATGTGGTCAATCCTAGAGAAGGTTCCATGTACTGCTGAGAAGAATGTAAAGTCTTTAGCTGTAGGATTGAAAGTTCTGTAGATATCTGTTAGATCCATTTGGGCTATGGTGTCGTTTAAATCTACTGTATCCTTGTTGATCTTCTGACCGGATGATCTGTCTATTTCTGAGAGTGGAGTATTGAAGTCCCCCAGTACTATTGTATTGGGGTCTAAGTCTCCCTTTAAGTCCGTTAACAAATCTTTTAGATAAACCGGTGCCCTGTAGTTAGGTGCATATACATTGATAATTGTTATATCTTCCTGTTGAATTGATCCCTTAATCATTATGTAGTGTCCCTCTTTGTCTCTCTTAACGGTTTTTGTGGTAAAGTTTATGTTGTCTGATATTAAGATGGCTACGCCCGCTCTTTTTTCATTTCTGTTGGCATGGTATATCTTTTTCCAGCCTTTCACTTTCAGTCTGTATGGATCTTTGTTGGAAAGATGTGTTTCTTGTAAGCAGCATATAGATGGGTTTTGTTCCTTAACCCAATCAGCCAATTGGTGTCTTTTAACTGGACAGTTCAGGCCATTCACGTTCAAAGTGACTAATGATAAGTGGTAACTTTGCCCTGCCATTTGCCAAAGATAAGTTCTAATATATGCTTTGAATTCCCTGTGATCTTTTGCTGTGAGGTTTCCTTCCTTGGTTTCCTTCCTTTACCTTCTTTCATATTGATGACCGTGTTTCTGTGTTTCTGTGTGTAACACATCTTTAAGCATCTGTTGCAGGGCTGGACGAGTGGCAACACATTCTTTCAATTTCTGTTTGCTATGAAAAGTCTTTCTTTCACCTTCATTCACAAATGATAGCTTTGCAGGATATAATATTCTCGGCTGGCAAGTTTTCCCTCCTAGCTTGTAGAGTTTCTGATGAGAAGTCTGCTGTGAGTCTGATTGGAGATCCTCTGAGAGTAATCTGACGTTTCTCTCTTGCACATTTTAGGATCTTTTCTTTATGTTTCACTGTGGTGAGTTTAATTACAACGTGTCGTGGTGAGGTTCTCTTTTGGTCGTGTTTGTTTATTAGGGGTTCTGTGAGCTTCCTGTACTGGGATTTCTCTGTCCTTCTCCAAACCTGGGAAATTTTCTGCTAATATCTCTCTAAAAAGTCCTTCTAATCCTTTCTCCCTCTCCATGCCTTCAGGAACTCCTAGAACCCGAATGTTGGTTTTTTTAATAGTATCCTGCAGATTCCTGACAATATGTTTTAGATTTCTAATTTCCTCTTCGTTTCTTTGGTCTGACTGTATCCTTTCCTGTTCTCTGTCTTCTAAGTCCGATATTCTCTCTTCTGCTTCACCCATTCTGTTTGTAAGGCTCTCTATTGTGTTTTTCATTTTATCTATTGAATTCTTCACTTCAGTCACTATCCCAGTTTCCTGTTGTACTAGTTGTTTCGTTTCATTTTGATTCCTCCTTAATATTTCATTTTCACGAGAGAGATTTTCTATCTTGTCCATTAAGGATTTGTGTAGTTCCAGAATTTGTTTTTGAGAACTTCTTAATGTTCTTATCAATTTTTTGAGATCTGCTTCTTGCATTTCTTCTATGTCATCATCCTCATAATCTTGAATTGGGGTGTCTTTTTCATTTGAGGGATTCATGGTGACTTCCTTGTTTTTATTACCTTGGTTTTTGCGTTTGTTATTTGGCATATTGGAGATATTTGGTTTCTTCACTGTGGTGCTTTTTCTTGTTATACTATGACTCTAGATTAAGTGGACTATCTGTTTTTGATGGAGCCTTAGGGCTTGAGATGGGTGTGGCCTGAGAGCTCTGTTTGGTGTGCCAAAGGTGACACTCCCAGGTTAGGTGTGGTAAACCTCTCTCTCTCTTTCTTTTTTTTTTGATTCAAAAGGGAAGTAATTCTGCACAGCTGAACGAAGTTGGAGGTAGTTAGCAGGCAAATGATATACCCACAGGAGCCAGAGATCGGAAGCTCTTTCCCAAGGACCACACAGGGAATCTGTTCTGCCCTCAGAGTGGGCTCAAATTCTCCTTCAGTCTCCCACTGGGTTGCCAAAGTTACGGAATTGTAGCGTCTCTGGAGAATACTCACGTGAATTCCGTGAGTTCTCTCCCCCACCGTCTCTTTTTTCACAGTCTCAGTTCAGTAGCACCACAAATTTACTAGCTCCCAATCTCCTGTTAATTCGCCCCGCCCAGAGTCAGGTTTTTCTGCTAGGCTCAGGGCCAGTGCAGACCTGAGGTCGCTCTGCTTATGATGTATGTCCAAGATGGCGCCTGCTCTTTGTCTTGCTCGCCCTTGAGAGGTGAGCGGAGAGAGAGAAACCCGTGTCCATACCAGTCACCTTTTTTTTTTCTCTCTCTCTCTCTCTCTTCCAGTTAGCCTGGTGAAGTTTCCCCCCCGCCCGGGGGTTGTTCCCTCTAGTCTCCTCTCTCCGCTTGCCTGCTGGTGTCTCGGGCTATTGAGGTTTGGCTCACCTCGCGTTCCAGCGCTGGTGTGTTGAGTCTGCCGCTGGTGTCCCGAACTGTGGGCTTCCACGCTCTCCACGCAGGTCCGCTCCCCTTCCAGCGCCGATGTGTGGACTCGGAGCCCTGGACGTCCCAAGTCTCCCCGCTGTTGTCTGTGTAGCACGCACTCCCCTTCGAGCACTGGCGCGCAGACCCTGCGGCTTGCGCAGCTCGGTCCCCTGGTTGACTTGTTTTTTAAAGATTTATTTATTTATTTGAAAGTTGGAGTTACACAGAGAGAGAAGGAGAGGCAGAGAGAGAGAGAGAGAGAGAGAGAGAGGTCTTCCATCTGATGGTTCACTCCCCAGTTGGCCACAACAGCCAGAGCTGCACTGATCTGAAGCCAGGAGTCAGGAGTCTCTGCCGGGGTCTCCCACGTTGGTGCAAGGGTCCAAGGACTTGGGCCATCTTCTACTGCTTTCCCAGGCCATAGCAGAGAGCAGGATCAGAAGAGAAGCAGCTGGGACTTGAACTGGCACCCACATTGGATGCTGGCACAGCAAGTGGCAGCTTTACCTGCTGTGCCACAGCACAGGCCCCAGTAGTTGAATTTTGTCAGTCAAAATGTTATACCTTGAAATAAAATTATGAAATGTGGATGTCAGAGAGAAAAATCAGAGCCCCAAGGAAAACATAGAATGGCAATTTGATAAAAAATAAAACAAACAAACAAACAAACAAACACATCCTGTGAAGACGTCAGAAGGTGGACTGCAGACTTGGTGCCGTGGAAGTTTTGTGAGGTTCTGAGGCCGCCGTCCTCTCTCTCAGTCATGCTGTGGTTTCCTAGTCTGTAAAGGACTGGCATAGCCTCAGCCCTTGCTTCATATTTGGAATAAAAAATACAAACAGATCTCCACCCAAGTTTAATGATGACTTTTTGAGCAGCATCTATTTGACAAGGAAAGGTTTGCCCCGGAGGACGAGTGTGCACAAAGGTCAGGTGGCTGTGGGGCATTTAGATAGAAAGAGCACAGCATAAATGACAGACGAGGTCCTGAAAGTAACAACACGTGCCAATATTAAACATCTCTGATGTGCAGGTAGCAAGGAAGGTCAGACATGATTTAGAATTGGATTGGAGGACTCAAATTCTCTATGGACCACTGTGCTTAACCCACCACAGAGAGTCCTCATGGACCATGCATTGTACTTAATTCAGTCACTGCAATCACCTTCTTTAGAGAAAGGATAAGAAAAAAGAAAATCTCAGGGCCTTACCTAGACAAGAGTGAGTGATCCTGAGATGCCAAAAAGACTAATCGATGAGTTCCTTATCTAAATTTTAAGAAACTAATCAAAATGTTAATCACTAATAAGTTTTTAATAAATAAATAAATTTATGTATTAACTTCCTTGAGTATAAAAACAACCCAGACATGATAGTTTTAGTGTCTTAAAGATGAAGAAATTAAGATCATAAACCTCAAAGACTTACTGAGAATAATAGATTTGCTCCAAATTGTCCAGCTAGTGTGTGACAGGTTTGGCTTTTGTGCTCAAATTTTTGAACTACATTTTCTTTCAGTACACAAGGTTGTGACTGTAACAAAGGAGTGCACAAAGAATCCTGGTGGAGTTCTCTAAAACGTTGAGAGCAAAGCCCACCCCTCTCTGTCTTTTTAGGTTGGACAACACAGGCAAGCACACTGGTCCTCCTGCTGGCGCTTCTGGCTGACACTTCCTCTTTTGTGCTCTGCTTTGTAGATGACTTCAGAGTGACTGGTCCTTCCCATGCTATTGTGGCTATGGTGGGGGAAGAGGCCCTACTCACCTGTCAGCGCCTTCCCAAGAAGACTGCGGTGCACACGGAGGTGAGGTGGTACCACTCAGAGCCCAGTGCACCTGTAATTGCATACCGGGATGGAGCTGGGATGACTGAGGTGCAGAAGGAGGAGTACCAAGGCCGAGTCGAGTGGATAGAAGATGGCATCGCAGAGGGACGTGTGGCTCTGAAGATACACAGCATCCAGGCTTCCAACAATGGGCAATACTGGTGCCGTTTCCAAGAGGGCGACTATTATAGTGAAACAAGCTTGCTGCTCAAAGTAGCAGGTGAATATCTAGGAAAAGACATAGGATTCTGGAGAGGAGCTTATTAACATGTGGAAAGGTTATTGCCAGTTGAAGAATTCCCTTTGAGTCATCAAAGCCATTCCTGGTGCCCCATAGTCTACTCTGAGGCACTTGAAACGGTTCTGAAATCTTTAAAACAAGCTCACTTGTGAAATATTCTTCCAAATTTAAAACTTACACAGTTGACTGTTCTTGAGGATTATTTGAAATATAAAACATGTAGTTCCTAGAAACTTTGAAAGAATTATTTACCTGTTTGTAAAGCAGAGTCATGGGGGCAGGACACCTTGCATCTCTGGTTCACTCCCCAGATGGCTGCAACAGCTCAGTTTGGACCAGGCTGAAGCCAGAAACTCCATCTAGGCCTCCCACCTGAATGGCAGGAACTCAAGTACTTGAACCATCATCTACTGCTTCCCATGTGTATAAGCAGGGTGGTGGATCAGAAGCAGAGTGGAATGTGGGCATTCCAAGCAGTGGCTTAACATGCTAGCTGCAGCACCTACCCCATTCATTAGCAGTTTTTCTGAGGTAAGAGCTTGTGCCACCTAAGGTTGGTGTGCCAGAGCAAGTCGACTGCTGAGTGAGTGAGCCCAGCTCCTGCTCCTCATCTGTGTCTCAGTGGAAGCAGTTGTTCCTTATCCCCCTTGGGGACTTCAAAAAGTCCATGGAAGTGGAATTAAAAGCTTAATTTATTTTGGTGGAAAATTTTTGAAATCTATGCATGGTAATCTCACGATAGGCATTTTCTGTGAACTTTCTGGAGAGTCCTTCTGTTTGGGGTGACTGAGGTGTGAGAACTTTGCTTTGTCAATGCCCTGGTCAGAGAGCCAGTGATGAGGCTGAAGAGGTTAACACTGTGCTCTCACAGAGATGTTCGTGCTCCACCATTCAACAAACGGGGCACTTGCAGGAGGTGTAGGGACACCCTGTGAATGGCAGGTTCTAAAGAATGCTGTTGTATTCTCCCATTCTCTGCTTCACACCCCAAATGTGGCCTAGATCTACCATGGCTAAGCCCAGGAGCCTGGAACTCTGTCCCTATCTCTCACATTGGCTCAGGGGCACAAGTCCTTGGGATGTCTTCCAGGTGCATTTGCAGAGAACTGGAACAGCTGGGACTTGAACTGGTGCTCACACTGGATGCTGGCATTGCAGGTGGCAGCTTAACGTGCTACACCACAACACCAGCCCCCAACTTTCCTGTTAATACTGCTTTTGCTGTATTTCACAGGTTTTGGTACCTTGTGAAAATATAGTTCCCTTTGAGTTTGGGAAGTGTAGTGTAGGACAGAGAAAGAACTTCATGGCTCTGTAAGTTATCCTAAAGTAGGATTTCTCAAAGCCACTCTTGTCATTGAAGGGGATATCTAGACACAAGGAACTCTGCATGGAACTTGCATTCCACACACTGCAGTTTATGTCTATCCCAAGGTCACTACCACCAACCTCCCCCCACAAAAAAAGCAGAGAGAGAGAAGATTAATTCTCTTTCAGGTGATTTGTGACTTTATCTTTAATATTGTTATTAAATATAAACAATTTCATATTGTTTAAATTAGATCATATTATCATCTGAAATGTCAAAAAGAAGTGCCTGATACAAATAATATTAAGATTAAAAGGCAGGGTTAGTGGCATCAAAGAATTCATGGGTCAGTGATGACACATCTTTGTTTGCTGTATTAAAGAAAGAAGTAAAATGTTATTGTATCTCCTGTCTCCTATTCCCCTGTCTGCATCTGAAGAAGCATGCACTCAGATGCTGAACTTAAAAGATACTATAAGGGCTGGCACTGTAGCATAGAGGGTAAAGCTGCTCCTGTAGTGCAGGCATCCCATGTGGGCACTGGTTCGAGTCCCAGCTGCTCCACTTCCAATCCAGCTCTCTGCTGTGACCTGGGAAATCAGTAGAAGGTGGCCCAAGTCCTTGGGCCCCTGAGCCCATATGGGGGACCTGAAAGAAGCTCCTGGCTTTGGACCAGCCGAGCTCTGGCTGGCTATTTGGGGGAGTGAACTAGCAGATGGAAGTCTTTCTCTCTGCCTCTGTAACTTTACTTTTTAAATAAATAAATAAATCTTTTTTAAAAAAGAAAAGATACTGACTGGAGAATGAAGGAAGTGGACCTGAACTCCAGATCTGATGAGAAGAACGCCTTAGACCACCTTCTACTTCCCTGGCCCCTGAGCGCCCACCCTCTCCCGTGGGCAGCATCACTGGGATCCCACTGTGTGTGATTTGTGCTGCCATCATTTGGGGCTCAAGGCTGTGACTTCTCTCCACAGGCCTGGGGTCGGCCCCTCGGATCCACATGGAGGGGCCTGTGGGAGGTGGAGTGCAGCTTGTGTGCACTGCAAAGGGCTGGTTCCCGGAGCCGCAGGTGCGCTGGGAGGATGGCCAGGGAGAGCAGCTGCTGTCTGTCTCCGAGCATCACATCCAAGATGAACATGGTCTGTTCTACGTGGAAGCCACCCTTGTGGTCAGGGATGCCTCCGCAGAGACCGTGTCCTGCCTCATCCACAACCCTGTCCTCAGCCAGGACAAGGCGTCTGTCATCGCCCTCTCAGGTCAGTGCTCCGCCCTGGGACCAGCTTGCTCAGGGAACCATGGCGCCTGTGTTTCTGGTCAGGACAAATCTCACGTTTAGTAATCTCTATTAAAACCTATAAAACATTTATAATTGGAATAGATGCACTGTATTTTGACTAAATAACTGTTGAAAGTACTGCAGTTATTTTCAAATTCTACCTTGTTTCTGCATTGATTTTTTAACCACAAGTATTCTTAGGAAAACAAAACTATATTCCTTCAACTGAATTTTTTTCCTATGCTGCATTCTGCCAATTAGGCCTAGGGACCTATCAGACAAAAATAAGCAAGGTGGAGAAAACTATTTACATAGCATCTTAATAGTGTTCTCACTTATAAAACAACAAGAACAACAAAAACCAAAGAAAACCCAATAAAATGACATAGTGTTAAATTTCTCATGTCACTATAAAAATAACAAAAATATTTTCAAATAATTTTAGTGGCTTAATCCTATTGAAAAATTATTTAATGATAAAGATCATATCTATCTATATAGCTATAAATAGATATTTTGAATCACATAGGTTATTGACTTTGAATCACAAAACTGGATTAAGATTTTTGAGGCTGTATTTATTATTCTGATTCATGTAAATGAGTAAAGAAAAATTAAATGTTATGTGTTGATGTTAAAAGAAGACATACATATTTATAAAATATTAACTATTAACATTTAATTTTTCTTTACTCATTTACATGAATCAGACTAATATATTTGTGAATATATATATATATATACATACATGAGCTTATAATGTCTCAGTTTGGAATTACAAATGTGAAGTTTATGTCCTCATATTTTTATATTTTCTGAGTATTTACAAAATTAATGTGTATGCTTTTTATAACTGGTAGTTAAATATCTGCAGAAACAAACAGAATTATTGGGTGATAATACTGAGAGCATTTTTTTGTTGTTCAGAAAAAAGGAAAACTAGCAGGAATACTAGATGATCTGTGGTAAAAAAATCAATATTTTTCATCATTTCACATTGCATATTGAACTCTCCAATGAAATGTAGAACTTGCTTTGTTTCATTTTACTGTACTTGATTTATTTTATCTTTTTAGATAACTTTTCTCCTTTCTTTCAGACCAATTTCCTCAATATGTTATTCTCATTCTTTTTCCAGAGAAACTCCAGTCTGAGATGGGTGAGTAGGACCTGCCCCTCCCCCCATGCCTGGTGAGCCTTGTGGACACACAGCTTGTGGCACCAGGCTGAGACCCTGTAACCCAAATGGGAAACTAAGGCATGGATTCAACAAGTCTTAGGCTCCGTTCATATTGGTGGGACTGGCCAAGTGCAGGCTACCACGGTCTCCTTTAGGGCCTTTCCCACTGTGTGTCTGCCAGGGGGGTTCCAGCGAGTCTCAGATGGACACCTAGATGACACAGACACCACCTCTGCTCCGTGTAGGAGACAAAAGAGCTGCCTTCTGAGTGTTTGGCAATGGCACCTGGCAGTTGGCCAGCCCTGGGGGCCATTTTCAAACTTTCCTAGAGTGCGAAAGGGCGGTGTCTTCATCATAATTGGAGGTCACTGCCTCCACTCTCTCCTCTAACCCTGCCATGGGTTTTGCACCTGCTCCTCCTCCCAGTAGATCCCTGAATTCATCACTACAGAGAGGAGGCTGTTACTTTCTTTCCCAGGTGCCACCTGGAACCCTATGACTGGGGTGATAACTTTCTTGCATTTTTTTAAACTTTATGGTTGGGCTGTTGCTCTTATTTTATTGTAGTGCACTTAAGTGGTTTAAAAAATAACTTGTTGTAACCTCTTTGATTTTCTGTTTTCCCACCTTACACGCCTTACTCCTGTCCAAGGTCTCTTCTACCAGCCCATGGTGGCTGCTTCTGCCCCAGTGCATATGAACCTGGGTCACTCATTTCCTTCTCCCATAAATGCCCACCCACCCTCCATCGAGACACCTGTCACAGGAATGTGTGTGCATTTGTGTGTGTGCCCCCACGTGTGTGTCAGTAGAGCTTAAGTATACCTTTCCTTTCAGTCTGTGTGAGAGTTATTGAGGAAGATCAGGGTAACACACCCTGATTTCTGTTAGATTCTGGAGTGAAACATTTGACCCCATCAGACCATAAAGATAAGGAATGGGCCTTAGGTCAAAGGTAACTCCATATTCTGGGGACAGACAGGTGCCTGTGAGCCCTATCCGTCTAAGGCAGCTCGTCTTCTGCCTGTTCTGACAGAAACCTTAACCCATGGAGCTTGTTAGTTACAGATCAGGACTTCAATTTGGTGTTTGGAGTAGGTTGACACAACTGTTGTCCCACAGTGAGATTTGAGGTAAAGAATCATCCCTGAGGCCAGCACCGTGGCTCACTAGGCTAATCCTCTGCCCACGGCGCTGGAGCCCCGAGTTCTAGTCCCGGTTGGGGCGCCGTATTTTGTCCTGGTTGCTCCTCTTCCAGTCCAGCTCTCTGCTGTGGTCTGGGAATGCAGTGGAGGATGGCCCAAGTGCTTGGGCCCTGTACCCGCATGGGAGACCAGGAGGAAGCACCTGGCTCCTGGCTTCGGATCGGCGCAGTGTGCCAGCCGCAACACGCCAGCCATAGCGGCCATTTGGGGGGTGAACCAGTGGAAGGAAGACGTTTCTCTCTGTCTCTCTCTCTCACTGTCTAACTCTGCCTGTCAAAAAAAAATAAATAAAAAGAATCATCCTTGAGTTCTCTGAGCCACCTCCACATGCCCATTGTAAACCAGGGACACAAAATGCAATCCCTGTCGGGTTCTTCCCAAATCATGCTCACTTCTGGGAACACAAACAAGGTGGAAAATTTGAGCTTCATTTTGCCCACTGTCAGGCTGGGGGAGAAGGGCTGAGCCCCAGGAGCTTGGAGGGTGGTGTGCTGAATGGCTGAAGGGCCCAGGTGCTCTGTGGCTGTCTCTGTGCTTTTGCCATGAATTAGAGGCCAAGAGAAAGGACCTACACACGAGGTTGCTGCAAACCCAGTCTGCTCACAGGTCCTGAAACTAAAACTCCAGTTCCTACTCTGGCAAAATATGCTATTGGTTTGTAAAAAACAGTGACTGGTTACTTGAAATATTATGTTCCAAGCAATATGCCAAGTGCTTTGTAAGAATTGTTTCATTTTTTCTTATAGTTATAAAGGTTAACAGATTTATCCTCATTTTCTATTTAGGAAGCAATCTTAGAGGCGTGTGTGGTTTGCTGAAAACTGTAAGAAATTCTGGTGTTTTCCTTTATAATCATTGTCTATCTAACCTAAGAGTGCAAGTTCTTGGTCACCACAGTTTTGGCAACCCACTAGTCTCTATTTTTCCCTTCTTTAAAATGAACAGATTGAACTTAAGTTGCAAGATAGTGCCCAGTTCTACTACACTGGATGTAAGGTGAATCAACTTGCATTCAGTGATGAGAGCACGTCACTGAAGGTGCTGATTGACAGCACAGGGAGGGTAGGATGACAAGACTGTCCGGTTTCAGGGGATTAGCACACAATTCAGTGCACTTCATATGCCAGATGTGATTTAATTTTCAGGTGAGTATTCAGAAGGATTTCAGGAACATACATCCAACATTAAAAAACCAGACAATAAATCTGAGCACTAATGGTGTGAAAGGCTGGATGCTAAAATTTATAGGAAAAGGAGATTATATACAGCTCCCCAGGTGATCATATTTGTATAGAATACCAATTATTAATATTAAGATATAATGATTTACCTAGAACTTTAAACTCTGAATTCAGGAGAAATGGGAGCTTTGCATATCTATAATACTCCCAATTAACTGAATTCCATATTTATATTTTGCTTCCTTTAGTTCCCATTAAAACCAACATTAGCTCTTTTTTTTTTTTTTTGACTGGCAGAGTTAGACAGTGAGAGAGAGAGAGACAGAGAGAAAGGTCTTCCTTCTTTTGGTTCACCCCCCAAATGGCTGCTACAGCCAGCGTGCTGTGCCAATCCAAAGCCAGGGACTGGAATCTGGGGTGCCGTTGTCGCAGGCGGAGGATTAGCCTAGTGAGCCGTGGCACCGGCCTAACATTAGCTCTTAATTACCCATGTCTAGTAGGGTAAACTGGTTTGAGATTTGATATGTGCCACAGGTCACAGACAAGGGGAAAAATCCTCCTAACAATGACAGAGAAGAAGAAATGGCCTTTTCCATTAAGTAATTTGAGATTTATGGGTGAAAAAATAGTAGCAAACTATTGCTCAGTTTATTTTTTTCGGATTCTTACCCTTGTCTTCGGATTTCAACAAATATACATGGGATGATGATAATATTGCTTTTGGTAAATTTTAAAAGATAAAGCAAAAACATATTGGCAATAACTGGAGTCACATTTTAGATGGACTAGAAGGGAATAATCTGAATGCTAAAATTGTGTTGACAGTGAATTTCTTCTCTAGAAATACGCTTTGCAGATTTTGACTATGATATAATAAGGACGTTATGTTTTTGGCCATTGATTTCTGTGCAGAGAATCTGAAACTGTATGCCCGTATTTCTATTGTAAGTGGTCTCAGCATGTATTAAACCATCTTTACATTTGTCAGAAAATGACAACCTTCGAATTATAATAGAGCAAAGTTGGTAGGGCACGGCCTGTGGGAATTGAAATTGTTATACAGCTGTGGTCCAGGAAAGCCCTCAGTGAAGATCTTGTCCATACTGGTAGAACTTGGATTCATGGTTGTACTGCATTCTGCGTTCTGTCAAGAGCCCCAATTCTTCCTCTTAAGGTTTTACTCTAAATTATGTGAGGACGTTGTATCTGGTATGTGTCTTTAAACTCACATACATATAACCTTGGGGAAATAAAATATGGTGGCTGGACTGGACTTATGAGGTACCAGAAATACTAACATGAGGAAGATTTCTTCAATTATCTTACTAAAAATCCACAGGAGACCCATTTACAACTCCTTCCCAATTATCAAGTTTAAAGCATTTGCATCTTGCCCATACTCCTCTGCTCACATTGTATGGTGATCCAAGGGCTTTATCTTGGTCATTTTGTTTAATCTCACAGCAACTGAATGATTTTGGCAATAATATGACATTTTTATAGTTTAAGAAAGTGAGAGACATATTAAGAAATAGTTTAATATCATCCAGATTTGAAGTGATAGTGTTCATTTTATCCTGTGATGTTTAATGATGGAATTATTTTATTATTGATCCGTAAACTGAATAAATTACAGGCAGGGGTGAGTGGTGGTTCAATCAGTGATTGGGATTGGCACACATCATGAGATGGCTTTTCCTTGGACAAGAATGACCTCTATACTGAGTCTGTGAAACCCTCATCTTTTCAAAAGCCAGCCTTGGACATTACACGGGGTGTTCTTGAATACTGGAGATGTCGGTGCAGGTGGCAGCATTTACTCCACTTTTATTCTTTCCTTTGTGTTTTGTCTTTGTATTTACCAGCTTCCCTAACAGTGATTGGGCCTTCCCAGCCCATCCTTGTCAGGGTGGGAGAAGATGTGGAGTTAACCTGTTACCTGTCCCCCAAGGTGAACGCACAGAACATGGAGGTGAGGTGGGTCCGATCCCACCGCTACCCCGCTGTTCATGTGTATGTGGATGGGGACCATGTGGCTGGAGAGCAGATGGTGGAATACAGAGGGAGGACTGCTCTGGTGGGTGATGCGATCCACGAGGGGAGACTGACACTGCAGATACATGGTGCCAGGACTTCAGATGATGGGCAGTACCGGTGCCTTTTTGAAATTGATGATGTCTACCAGGAGGCCAGCATGGATCTGAAGGTGGTAGGTAAGGATTCTAGACATGTGTCCTGGGTTCAACACCTATTCCTAACATATTGACATGCTAACTCCTAGGACATTTCTCTGGCATTTGAAATTTTCTTATCAAATGTGTATTGAATCCTCTGGTGCCCAGAACTGTCACAGACACTTAAAGATCACAAGCTTAAATGGACCAAAGTTAATTCTTTGAGTATAGAACTTGTATTCTTTTCAATCTGTCCATAAAGTAACCATATGTTTAGGGACATCTACTCCCTAATTTTACACAGAACTCATTATTTCTCATTTTGTTATTAAATTTCTGAAAAATGCGATTATCAGGAAGTGTAATAATTTGTAGACAAAAGTAGATCTATCATGGAAACAAAAATGAAGATTGGCATGCATGCCAGGGATGGAGAAGATGAAACCACTTCCCGCCTCACTGCTGATATTTGTGAGAATTGATTTCCAGGGATAGCAAATGCTGTTGAAGACAGGCCAAAATCCTGGATGTTACACAAGTTCCTCCCATGCATTTTGAATCTAAATTAGAAAGCACACTTAGCAATTACCCATAGGAGGACACATCAAGAAGTAAATGGGCTCCGTTGTTTTCTGCCAATGGACGTAGATATTTTTAAGAGTTTGAGAGAACACTCTTACTATGTTTTATCTTGCACATGTGATCCATGCCTTGGTAAAGTTATTTTGTTCTCGGGGACAGAAGAAAAAGGTTTGGTATGGAATTGTGTTTTACTTATTAATCTATCCGAGGGTGATTTGGCAAAGCAACAATAACAACAATACCCAAACAGAAATTACAAACAAGACAAGACATGCTCCAGCTGCTTTTGTCTGAGTGGAGCGGATTGCCCCTTAAGATCTGCTGTCTCCCGCAAGCCCTCTGAGTCCCCTCCTCCCTCCCAGGGAAGTCACTGACTGTAGATCTGAGATCTCTCTTCCCCAGGAGTGGGCTCTTCCCCACTGATCACCATGGAAGGACTGAAGGATGGAGACATGCAGCTGATGTGCACTTCGGACGGGTGGTTCCCACAGCCCCTTGTGCAGTGGATGGACAGACAGGGAGAGGCAATGCCGTCGTTTTCTGAGGCCCTGAGTCAAGACAGCCGTGGGCTGTTCCATGTGGAGACGGCTTTATTGGTGACAAGGAGCTCCATTGTGAATGTGACTTGTTCCATCAGCAACCCCCTTTTGGGTGAGAGGAAAACAGCATCCTTTTCTTTCTCAGGTGGGTGATGCCATTTATTTCTGCTAAGTTTTGGAAATAATTGTCAAGACCAACCCAGACTTATTTGTTTTATTACTTCTCATGAAACACCTGCTATCTCTTGCAAATCTGATCTTTAGGAGATCCACTCCTCCGAGTTTCTCCCTCACATACCCGCCAAGATCCCTAAAGTTAGGCTTATTACTGGGTATACACTAAGTTCCATTTTACTGTGGCACACTCACCACACACCCTAGTTATTCCCTGAAAGCAGACACTCCCCTAATCCACTAAACCATTCTAACTGGGGTGAGGTGGAACCTCACTGTGATTTTGTTTTGCGTTTCACTGATGGCTAGTGATCCTGAACATTTTATCATGTGTATATTGGCAATTTGGATTTCTTCTTTTGAAAAATGTCTGTCTAAGTCCTTTTCCCATTTCTTCACTGGGTTGTTCATTTTTTGTGGAATTTCTTGATCTCTTTATATATTCTGGTTATTTATCCTTCATCAGTTGCATTCTTTGCAAATAATTTCTCACATTCTGTTGGTTGCCTCTTCACTTTCCTTTTCTTTTGCAGTCCAGAAGCTTCTGAATTTGATGTAACACTATGAGTTAATTATGACTTTGATTGCCTGTTCTTCAGGAGTCTTTTCCAAGAACTCCTTGCCTGTGCCAATGTCTTACAGGGCTTCCCCAATGTTCTATATTAATTTGATGGTATCAGCTCATAGATTTAGTTCTTTAATCCATGTTGAGCTGATATTTATAAAAGGTGAAGGTAGAGGTCCTGCTTCATACATCTGCATGTGGAAATCCAGTTTTTTCCAGCAGCATTTGTTGAAGAGACTGTCCTTGCTCCAGGGATTGGTTTTAGCTTCTTGGTCAAATATAAGTTGGTTGTAGATGTGTGGATTGATTTCTGAAGTTTATACTTTGTTCCGTTGGTCTATCCATCTGTTTTGGACCAGTATCATGCTGTTTTGATTGTAATTGCATGTTAGTATGTCTTGAAATCTGGTATTGTGATATCTCTAGCTTTGATTTTGTTGTATAAGATTGCTTCAGCTAGTCAAGGTCTCCTGTATTTCCTTAGGGATGTTATCATTTTTTTTAGATCTTTGAAGAATGTCTTTGATATTTTGATTGGTATTACATTGAATCTGTAAAGTTCTTCCTTTTTTTCAAGATGGAATGAGTTTTTATTTATTTATTTATTTCTTTATTTTAAAGATTTATTTGCTTATTTGAAAGTCAAAGTTACACAGAGAGAGGAGAGGCAGATAAAAAGAGAGAGAGAGAGAGAGAGAGAGAGAGAGAGAGAGATCAAGACAGAGAGAGGTCTTCCATCCACTGGTTCACTCTTCAATTGGCCATAACAGCCAGAGCTGCACTGATCCAAAGCCAGGAACCTAAAGCTTGTTCCAGGTTTCCCACGTGTGTGCAGGGGTCCAAGGGCTTGGGCCATTTCTACTGCTTTCCCAGGCCATAGCAGAGAGCGGGAATGGAAGTGGAGAACCTAGGACTCAAAGAGGCACCCAGATGGGATGCCAGAACTGCAGGCTGCTGGTTCACCCACTATGCCACAGCACGAGCCAAGTAAATTACTTTCAGAAGAATGGACATTTTGTTGATACTGATTCTTCCAATCAATAACAATGAATATTTTTCCTTTTTTTGTCTTTTTCATTTGTTTCAGATTTTTTTTTGATTTCTCTTTTGATTTCTTCTATGACCCACTGTTTAATCAGGAGCACATTTTCTCTGTTTTAGAGATTCCTGAGTTGTTGATTTCCAGCTACATTGCATATGGTCCAAAAAGATGCATGGCATGATTGTGATTTTTTGATTTTGGCGAGACTTGCTTTATGCCTAGCATGTGGTCAATTCTAGAGAAGGTTCCATAAACTGGTGAAAAAAATGTGTATTCTGCAACTGTAAGATGGAAAGTTCTGTAGTTATCTGTTAGGTCAATTTTGTCTATGGTGTTGATTAAATCTAATGTTTTCTTTTTTTTCTGTATCTTTTCTGTATTTTTTATTTAGTAAATATAAATTTCCAAAGTACAGTTAATGGATTACAATGGCTTCCCCCACCCATAATTTCCCTCCCACTCACACCCCTCCCATCTCCCGCTCCCTCTCCCATTGCATTCACATCAAGATTCATTTTCAATTATCTATATATACAGAAGATCGATTTAGTATATATTAAGTAAAGAGTTCATCAGTTTGCACCCACACAGAAACACAGAGTGTAAAATACTATTTGAGTACTAGTTATAGCATTACTTCACATTGGACAACACATTAAGGACAGATCCCACATGAGGAGTAAGTACACAGTGACTCCTGCTGTTGACTTAACAATTTGACACTCTTGTTTATGGCATAGTAATTTCCCTAGGCTCTAGTCATGAGTTTTCAAGGCTATGGAAGCCTTTTGAGTTTGCCGACTTCGATCTTATTTAGACAAGAGCATAGTCAAAGTGGAAGTTCTCTCCTCCCTTCAGAGAAAGGTACCTCCTTCTTTGATGGCCCTGTTCTTTCCACTGGGATCTCACTCGCAGAGATCTTTCATTTAGGTATTCTTTTTTTGTTGTTTGTTTGTTTTTTGTTTTTTTTTTCCACGGTGTCTTGGCTTTCCACGCCTAAAATACTCTCATGGGCTCTTCAGCCGTATCTGAATGCCTTAAGGGCTGATTCTGAGGCCAGAGTGCTGTTTAGGACATCTGCCATTCTATGAGTCTGCTGTGTATCCCGCTTCCCATGATGGATCGTTCTCTCCCTTTTTGATTATATCAGTTAGTATTAGCAGACACTAGTCTTGTTCGTGTGATCCCTTTGACTCTTAGACCTATCAGTTGATCAATTGTGAATAGAAATTGATCACTTGGACTAGTGAGATGGAATTTGTACATGCCACCTTGATGGGATTGTATTGGGATCCCCTGACATGATTCTAACTCTACCATTTGTGGCAAGTCCGATTGAGCATGTCCCAAATTGTACATCTCCTCCTTCTCTTATTCCCACTGTTATATTTAACATGGATCACTTTTCAGTTAAAATTTAAACACCTAAGAATAATTGTGTGTTAATCACAGAGTTCAACCAATAGCACTAGAACAAAACAAAGAGAAAATCCTAAAATGGATAAAGTATTACATTGTACATCAACAGTCAAGACAAGAGCTGATCAAGTCACTGTTTCTCATAGTGTCCATTTCACTTCAACAGGTTTCCCCTTTGGTGCTCAGTGAGTTGTCTCCGATCAGGAAGAACATATGATATTTGTCTCTTTGGGACTGGCTTAATTTACTCAGCATAATGTTTTCCAGATTCCTCCATCTTGTTGCAAATGACTGGATTTCGTTGTTTTTGACTGCTGTGTAGTATTATAGAGTACATGTCCCATAATTTCTTTTTCCAATCTACTGTTGATGGGCATTTGGGTTGGTTCCAGGTCTTAGCTATTGTGAATTGAGCTGCAATAAACATTCATGTGCAGACAGCTTTTTTGTTTGCCAATTTAATTTCCTTTGGGTAAATTCCAAGGAGTGGTATGGCTGGGTTGTATGGCAGGGTTATATTCAGGTTTCTGAGGAATAAAATGTTTTCTTGCTGATTTCCTGTCTGGTTGATCTGTTCATTGCTAAAAGTGGGGTATTGAAACCCCCTTTGCTTTTGTATTTGAGTCCATGTCTCTATTTTCATCACTTAACATTTCTTTACATAGCCAGGTGCCCTATATTTAAGTGCATATACGTTTATAATAGTTAGATCTTGTTGAATTGACCCCTTAATCGTTACATAGTGTCCTTGTCTCTTTTAACAGTTTTTGTGCTGAAGTCTCTTTTGTTTCATAGTAGGATGGCTACACCAACTCTTTTTTGGTTTCTGTTAGCATGGAATATCTTTTTCCATCCTCTCTTTCAGTCTGCTTCCGTATTTGTTAGTGAGATGTCTTTCTTGTAGCCAGTAAATAGATGTGTTTTTTTTTTTATCCATTCAAACCATCTGTGTCTTTAACTAGAGCTGTTGAGGTCATTTACATTTAAGCTTTCTTTGGATAAGTAACAACTTTGCCCTGCCGTTTTTCCATAAATACTCCTATCCCCCCCCTTTTTTTTTACTTTGGATTTCCTTTGTACTTTTACTGGGACATTTCCTTCCTTTACCTTCTTCCATAGTGATGACCATGTTTTTGTATTTCTGTTTGCAGCACATTCTTAAGTATCTTCTTCAGGGCTGGACAGCTGGTGACAAATTCTTTTAGCTTCTGTCTGCCATGGAAGGGCTTTATTTCACCTTTTTCATAAATGAGAGCTTTGCAGGGTATAGTATTCTGTGTTGACAGTCTTTTAAGGCTTGGAATGTATGTTGTCATTCTCTCCTAGACTATAGGGTTTCAGATGAGAGGTCTGCTGTGATTCAAATTGGAGATCCTCTGAAAATAATCTGGCATTTATCTCATGCATATTTCAAAATCTTTTTTTTTTAATTTTTTACTATGGAGAATTTGATTGCAATGTGTCATGGTGGAGATCTTTTCTGGTCATGGCTACTAGGAGTTCTATGTCCTTCCTGTACTTGGATATCCTTTTCTTTTTCCAAATTTGGAAATTTTTCTTGTTTTTTGTTATTATTTATTTTTGTTTTTATTTCACTACACAGGCTTCCTAATCCTTTCTTTTTCCGTGCCTTCAGGAACCCCTAGAACCCATATTTTGGGTCATTTGTTAATATCCTGTAGATAACCAACAATGTTTTCTAATTTCTTCTTTTTTTGTTTGGTTGACTGTGTAATTTCCTGTGCTTTGTCTCCTTAGTAAGATATTCTTTCTGCTGCCTCACTAATTCTGTTTTTAATTTTTTGCACCGTATTTCATTTGTTCTATTGAAATCATTACCAAGATTTCATTTTAAGATCTAATTTTGTGGGAGTTTTCTTTCATGTCATGTACAGATGATTTCATTAATTGAGGCATTTGCTTCAGATTACTTCTAAGTATGCCTATGTTTTGAATTCCTTTTCTGGCTTTTCTTCCATCTCATAATGTTCACGATGTAGTATTGAAGTGTTGTGTTGTTTTGGGTTTGTCATGTGGTCTTCCTTATTCTTATTTCTTGAATTGGGGCTTTTGTTTTTCAACATTTGTGGAGATACTCCTTGGTTTCTTTGTTTTGTCTCTGTTGCCACACTTATCTTTGGACTATGTCTGAGTGGATTAGTGGAGTGTCTGCTTTCAGAAATAACTAGAGGTGTGTGGTGGGTGTGGCCAGAGATCTCTGTTCTGTGCTCCTTTCAGTGCTCCACATTCCGCAGTAATGAAACAAACTAATAATACCCAAAAATGACTTGGCTGGATCTCAAAGGCATGTTCCTGAGTGGAAGAGACAGTTTCAAAGTGTCACCTACTTTAGATGAAATGGTGAAGTTTTGGAAATGGGGAGCACATCACTAGTTGCTAGGTTAGGAGGAGATCGAGGAGGGGGAAGGTATAGTTTGATGAGTTTAAAGAGGTCATAGTAGAAGATTTCATGGGGACAAAATAGTTCATTATGTTGATGTGCACATGAATCTTCAGGTGTTATACAATCACGCAGATACACACACACACACAAATCAGACATGACTCATGGCAGAAGATGCTGGCCTTTGAACTACATATTTTAAGGTAAAAATTGTCCTGACTAAACAAAAATATAGAGTCTATAGGAGTTGGACAAAATAAGCAAGTATGAAAGAACGACTATCCTGACAACTCAAGCTCCCAAGTGGCCTTCTGGTCATAAATTTAGGGCCTGAATTAGAACCGTATCTGTCAGCATCTGAGGCAGTGTTATCCTTGAGACTCAGAGAGACACGCCCCTTTCCAATGGAGGCCTTTATGGATTCAGTTCTTCCTCAGTACTCTGATGTCTGAATGGATTGAAGCCATTTCCCATTCATGTAGACAAAGTCTCCAAAAGGTAGTGTAAAAAAAAAAAAAAAGAGAAAGCGTGCAGTCAGGGAGAAAAATTAGGGAGAAAACATCAGGGAAAACTCTAAAGAAATTGGAGGAACACAGTGGACCTTTGTGGAGGGTGAGGACACGTACAACTTAGTACCCCAGCAGCCAAGAGCCTCTGCACCAGCACTGGAGTGCAAGGTGAGACCAGAATTCATGGCAAAAAAGCTGCAGGGAGAGCCTAGAGGAAATCTGGCTTGGAGCCCCATGGGGGGATAATGTATCCACCCAACTAGAGGAAAAAAAAAGAGGGGCCATTTTTTCTTTCTCCCTGATCATCCTGTAAAGGCACCTTGTAACAAGCTAACAGAGATTAGTCACCGTTTTGGACATGCGTAATGGCTGCCCAGCTCATGTCCATGCCCAGAAAAGATCCAAATGGAGACTCCTGAGTCTGGTGGGGAGAACAGACGGGAGGCTGGGAGTTCATGATTATGGGGTGCTTGTGTGCTGGGACTGTGAAAACACTGAGGCTGTGTGGGAGGACTCAGTGTGTAGCTGGGACATTGGGCAGTCACTGTGAGAGACGCCACACTATCAGGGCTCCCTGGTTACCTGGCAAGGGACATTGATGGGGGATCTGAGCTTACACTGAGGACTGCAACGAATCTTTGTGTTGTCCTTGTGGACAAGCAGACAGATAATATAGTCTCTGGGTCTAGCGCCCAGGAACTGGTCTCCTTCAAGAAGAGGAGCTAAGCTGATAATATGTCAAAAGACAATACTCTTTTTTGTTTAAAAAAAAAAAAAGAGATTTACCACAACAAATGTGTGTGTCACCTCAGACACACACACTCACACCCACACCCATACCCACACCCACACCCACACACACGTTGTGGAATGACTATATTGAGCTAATGAACAGGTGCATTTACTCATAAATCCATCATTGTTTATGTGATAAGAACATTAAAAATCCACTTTCTTAGCAATTTTCAAGGATAAAAGGGAGTAGGCCTTCAATATCTGTGGACTCCACATCTGAAGATTCAACCAACCACCAACAGAAACCATTCAGGGGAAAACTGCATCTGTTGTGAATATTTGCAAGCTTCTCTGTTGTTATTATTCTGAAATAATATAGTATAACAGCATTTTCATGGATTTTACATTGTGTCAGCAAAATCATTGATATAGAGATGAGGTAAAGTTTACAGAACATTGCCTAGAAACTGTGTGGAAAATAATGCCATTTTTTTTCTGTAAGGATGCTGAAAACTGGAGGATTTTGATATCCACAGGGGGTCGTGGAAGAAAGATATCCCATACAATGATTATCTGTTGTCTTGATGTACAGGAGATATCTTGAAGTTGTTAGTCCTAGCTAACTGGTGCTTATTATCCACAAACCAACATCTCTCCAGCCATTATTTTAACACGTTTGTTTGCCAATAGGGGGTAGAAGGTAATATTTGCTATTTGTAGAGGGCAGGTTTCATTAAATGTAGCATAATAAAATATTCATCCACCACTTATTCTCTGTGGTGAGGCATTGGAAAAGTACTCAGCAATTTTGCAGTGCAGGGTGTATTCTTATGAACTTTAATCAGTGTGGTCTGTAATGAACCTCAAAAATCTTATTCCCCCTAACTGCAACTTTGTACTCTTTGATTAACATCTCCACATTCAGCCTCTGGTAACCCCCAATCTCCAACCTCCTCCCACCTATTTATCTGTTGTCTTTTCTCCCACAGAGCATTGGCAGGTGATTGGACCAGACAGTCCTATGCTGGCCTTGAGTGGGGAGGACGCAGAGTTCCCCTGCTTCCTGTCCCCTGAAGTCACTGCGGAAGCCATGAAAGTGCAGTTCTACAGGAAAGAGCTCTCTTCTGAGACCATCGTCTATAGTCATGGGGAAGACCTACCATCGATGCAGACACCAGAGTATCGAAAGAGGACTGAGTTCCTGAATGGTTCCATTGCACAGGGGAAAGTCTCCGTGAGGCTGAAGAATGTCACTGCTTTGGACGCTGGTGTGTATGGGTGCCGGTTCAGCATTGGGATTTATGACCAGATTGCCACCTGGGAGCTTCGGGTGTCAGGTCAGTTTTTAATTCTTTCCTAATTTTCTTTTTTCATATAACTACTCTGGACTATTAGGAAGTTATTAAATGAGGAGAATTTATATTATTTTATAGTTCAAAGGCAGGATCTTATGCTGTCTGTTATTACTGTCTTGTGTGTTTCTGTGTTGATTCACACGGTAGATTCATGTAAACTCCCACATATCAACATAGTGAAGTATCTCATCCCCACAAAGATCTTCCTCTGCTACTGATTTCAGCTCACAGCTAAACTTCTCTATCCCCAACCTCCTCCAACCCTAGCAAACAGCAAGCTTGTCTCCATTTTCATGACTTTGTCACTTCATACATGGAGAATAAGTGGAAACCTACTCTACTATATCCTTCACTCTTTGTTCCTTACTTACATTTTTATTTACCAGCCACAATTTTTCTCTATATTTACCTTCCCTGGCCTCCAGTGAATACCTGAGATCTCAAGTTAGGATGTTGAAATGAGAGATATTTCTATTTGCTTCTTGTTGAATTCAGTATTTATTGGTGGTTTAAGCTTGTGATTATAAAGAAGATTGAATGTATGCTTTTTTCAAGAGTACGCAAGGGTCTTTCATAGTTTTTTTGCTTCAGCAAATTATATCTTAAATACCATATATATATGCTTAGGGTAGGGCATTTCAGCAGCACAGGGCATGCTGTGAAGAGAATTTATCAATATCTATCTATAGAATTATAATAAAAATAGAAGAATAGAGTTTATTCTCTTTTTATGTTTTTTATACAATATTTTCTCTTATTTATTTATGAAGATTTTTCTATTGTATTGACATACCATGAGATAAGCATATAGTTTCTTTACATTTTTTGTGTATTAAAAATATACTGGCCGATATACCTATCGGGCACATTACGCTACATAATGCTACCGTTAATACAAATAAAGCTAATTTTGTCCTTGCTCCAGTCCCATCTCCATTCCTCTTATTGGAAAGAGTCCCTGGAAGTTCACATCCTATATTTGGCACCTTTGACTCACAGGTCCACGGTACTTCCCTTACGTCAGGAACCTTATAGGCTGGAGGGACTTCAACTAAGCCCAACATTTGAGAGTGCACTACTGGTAATATCACTAGCATTATTAAGGGTATGAATTTTACTTTTATAAGAGGCCGCGATTTTTCCTTACCTGTGTATACCTTACCTGGCTCCCATTCAGTTAGTTTCTCTTTTATTTCCTGCAATTCTCCTGCCTTTTGTTCTTGTTGTTCCTTTTGGAGTCCCTCAAACAGGTTCTTCATGGAGGGCTCTCATGTTCCTTCCTGTATCATCTTTTCTATGAGTTTTTGATACAATTCTTTTGCTTCTTCTCCACTAATTGGTAATACTTGCGCCATCGATACTCGATCTCTTTCTGCTTTTGTCTGGAATAAGATATCCCTAACTTCTTTTGTAGAAAGCATAATTGGCAATGATAGCAGCATTCAGAGCACATGCAGGGATTATTTTGGCAAGGTAATCATAGCTGATAATTCATGTATGCTGTAGGAAGGTTAATTTTCAGGGTTTGGGATTAGCCTAACATGTCTTTGTGGTAAACTAATTATCCTTTTCTCAGGGGTTTCTACAACTACCACTTCTTCCCCTTTCCATAAGATAATTGTAGGCCTCTTCCAATCTTTGCTGTTGGGGAGTCTAGCAAAACAAGATACTTTTTGTTTTTTAAATTATTGGATTTGTAATTTCTGGCCTAGTTCCTGCCATCTTTGATGAATATACCTTTCTATAGGGGTGTATCCCCCTATTCCTCCCCTTTTCTTTTTGTTAAGAGCTATAAGAGCCAATTGTAAATGAGCCTCTATAGTTTGTACTTCTTCAGTAAATTTATCCATCTCCTGCTTTAACGCTTGATTTGCTCTTTCTACCATGCCCTGGGATTGTGGATTATATGGAGTACCTGTGGTGTGACCAATATTTAAATATTTACACAGCCCTTCTACTTTTTCTGCTGTAAAATTAGGCCTGTTGTCTGTATGTAATCCTGTAATATGAAATAAGTGAGCTAGCTCTAATAGAGCCCATACGATTTCTTGTGCGTTTTCTTTTGGAACTATCTTAGCCCATAATAGTCCTGAGGATGTCTCAACTGCTACTATAAAGATTTTTCCGTCATCATGTGTGGCATCCATCTGCCATACACCTGGTCCTGATCTACTGAGATGTGGGATAGTTCCTCCTTTATTACTGCATTTGGGACACTTCTTAACTATTTGTTCTGCAACGTTCTTTGGAAGGTTATACTTCTGTCTTAAGTATTGAACATCCCCGTGCCATTTTGTATGGTCCTCTTCTGCTGACTTGATGTTTTCAAGGAAATAAATTCCTTGGTGCTTAGATCCTACCTGTTCTGGTACCTTCTCCCGGATATTACCTCCTTGCACCACTAGGTGTATCTGCATCCTACAAGATGTGGATGCTAGCTCGTCAATGTTTTCATTCCCTGATATACCTTTGTGCCCTGGTACCACTGTATATAAAGCTCCTCTTTGTTTTCTATAGATTCTAGTATAGTCTTCAAGAGAGGTTCTTCGATGTCTTCAGGCCGAGGCCTTGCCTCAATTAACCCACATACATACTGTGAATCAGTAACTATATTCATTTTTTCAGGTCCTGCATGAAGGGCAGAAAGTATAGCTCTTTTTTGTAATTCTTGGTTGCTCCCTTCATGTTCCTTAATCATTATTTTTCCTTCAGCTGTCCAAAAGCCATATTTTCCCATTCCCTGTTTGCTACCTCCATCAACGTAATATGGGGTCCTTCTACCGGCTTAGCTTGTAGACTGCTTAAAGCTCTCCTGAATTATAGGAGCATGCATGCATTCTATTTGGGGTACCCAGTGTAGATAAGGGTCTTCTAGGATAACGATATCCAAATCTCCCTTCTTTATAGGAAGCCTATAAATAGGTTCTCTTCCTAGTCTTATAATACTTTCCTGTCTTACTTTGTGTAGGCACCGAATTACTCTCTGTTTATGTTCCTGCAATGGTAAATCTGAACCAATATATAAATCATCCATATACTGATAAAGGTCCATTTCTGGATGTTGCTTTCTCCAAGGCTCCAGTATATCCCTTAAAGTGGTCTGATAAATTAAGGGACTTAATATAAATCCCTGTAGCAGGCAATTCCAGAGATACCTATGTCCTGGTCCTTTGTTATTAATTTCTGGGATTGTAAAAGCAGTATACTGTCTAAATCTTGGCTCTAAAGGGATAGTAAAGTATAAATCTCCTCTATCTAATACTGTAACCTGCCTTCTTTTCTGTTACCCCCTGGGATGTGGAATACCCAATTGCACCTCTTTTCCTTTTTCAACTAACTTGTTAAATTCCTGAAAGTCTATCAGCATATGCCATTTACCAGATTTTTTCTTGATAACAAAAACTGGGGTATTCCACGGATTGTCTGCAGCTGCAGGGGATATTTTCTTTTCCTTTAATAATGCATCTATTATCTCTTTTAATCCTATCAATTTTTCTTCAGTTAAAAGCCATTGGTGAGTAATAGGACCTTTATTGGGATCTTTCATTTTTATT
This sequence comes from Oryctolagus cuniculus, assembly GCF_964237555.1. NCBI lineage: Eukaryota > Metazoa > Chordata > Mammalia > Lagomorpha > Leporidae > Oryctolagus > Oryctolagus cuniculus. The sequence goes on from NC_091436.1 coordinate 136,754,380, forward strand.
TTCACTGGTTATATTTTAGTTGACAGTTGTGCCATTACTAGGGCTACTCCTAACTGGAGTAATAAATCCCTACAAAATATGTTGATCAGAATATTGGGGGAGACTAACAAAGATGTCCATTTGATGTCATTTTGTGTTTCCAGTTTCAGTCCTGATATTTTTCTGTAACCTAGTTCTTCCACTTACTCCTTCTACATATTGCCATCCCTCATTAATCCCCCCTTGTATTCCTTCTAGATCTTGTTTTTCTTTGATAAATAAATCTGCTCCTGTATCTAATAATCCTTCAACCATTTTTCCCCCATCTTAATTTTTATCATTGGTCTTTTTTCCAAGTCTAGTCCTTTGGTAATTTTGGGTAAATTCCTATTTGCGAGGTTTCTGCTTGCATTTCCTTCATTGTCGGGGCAGAGGGTTGGATATGACCAGGTTTCTCCTCCAATAGCATTTTGGCCATCATCGTCCAGGGAAGCCTTAAGCCCCCCACCCCCCACCCCCGTCCCCTGTTTTTTGACTTTCTACAATTTTTTGCCATATGTCCAATTAGCCCACAGTTATAACATTTTAAAGGAGGTCTAGTGGCTTCCCTCCCATGACTTTCTTTAGCCATATGACCTCTTTTTCCACATTTATGGCAATTTCCTTTAAATGTATTAGAGCTTCCATTTTCATTCCCCACCTTTAATGCTTCTGCCAGCATTGCCATCTTATAGTCTGTGGACCCAAACTCTCGACAAGCATACATTTTGTCGTCTAAGGAGTCTTCTGGTCTTAAATTTCTAAGCAGTTTCTTACATTCATCATTGGCATTTTGAATGCTCATGGTGCCCTTTAAGTACTCCCTTAAATCTTCTCTAGATACCTCTAAGTCAATTTGAGAATATAGCCTGTCAATAAAATCAGAATAAGGTTCTTTTGGTCCTTTCCTTATGCTAACTGCTTTTGGAGCCCCACTAACTACCCTCTTGGTTTCTTGCATTGCCTCCATTATCCACTGACTAGATAGGGCTTGGGCATTATTAAATACAGGGTCAGGTGCTTCCTGTGGTGTCATGCCTATTCCCCTTATTTGGATAGATGTTAATGGTGCCGGTCCTGCTGTGCTGGCTGGCGGGGGTGGGTGTTATTCATCCCACTGTGCTGCCTTTTCCCTTATTTTTTTCTAGAATTAATTGCTTTTCTGATGCTGCCCCTGTTATCACATTTAGAAGCATATGTATATCTACTGATGTAAGATTTACTGAGACTACCCCAAAATAAGTAATGATAGGGGTTCCTGTTAAGCCATGTTCCTGTACTTGCTTTACCCAAGCTGAAATTGTGCTAGGACCCAATGGTTCATATTCTATGTTTCCAGCTTGCACTACTACAGGGTAGGCTGCCTACTCTTTCATTCTTTCTTCAGTCGTAGTGGGCAAAGGCTCAAGCCATGAACATCTGTCTTGAAAGTCTGCAATCATGTTATTTAGACTACAGGCTTCCTCAGTGTTCCTAGGGCATAGCTCTTTCCCACAGCAGACAATCACCTTAAGGGTCTTGGCTGTGCACTTATAATCCTTTCCAAGATTACATTCTCCCTTTAGAAGGAAGTCCTTTTTTTTATCTTTTATTTAATGAATATAAATTTCCAAAGTACGACTCATGGGTTACAATGGCTTCCCCCCCCATACCGTCCCTCCCACCCACAACCCTCCCCTTTCCCACTCCCTCTCCCCTTCCATTCACATCAAGATTCATTTTCGATTATCTTAATATACAGAAGATCAGCTTAGTATACTAGAAGGAAGTCCTTTAACATCTTCTGTATGTCTTCTACTGTCCTAAGACTAGAGAGGTCACGTTCTGTACAAGCTGCTGCCAGCTTACAAGCCCATGTTACATTACCTGGTGTGTAGCATTTTGCTCTTTTTCCTTTCTGCGTTTATCCTGGAAAGACTTTTACCTTTCCCATACTCTCTAGAGCCTTCCTATACTCTTTAGACTGGGATGTCCTACCCATTGTGGTCTTTTTCAACCACCGCTACTCACCCTTCTCTAGTCTTCTCAAGGGCACGTCTCCTTCCACTGCCTCAGTCGAGTCTCTGTTCTGGCGCCAACTGTTGACTTCCCGATCATCAGCAACAGGCCAGGAAGCCAATGACGGGTTCAAAAAAGGAGACTGAGAAGACTCAGGTACACACCTTTATTATGGCATCTAGAGGAAGACACTGCTCAGCCAAACTCCTGCAGGCATAAGGCACTACGGACCAGGAGAATCCCCCTAGGCACAAGGCACTATGGACCGGGGAGAGAAGCTGAGTAACCTCTGCTTACCGAGTCTGAGGGTCCACTTATATACAGTTCTAAAAGATCAACCCCGCCCCTGTGCCGCCCTCCCAGGGTCTTGTAATCATAGCAACGCTGCCCTCCTAGGCCCCATAGTCCTAGTAGAAGGGTTACATAGTTATAACAACGATCTGTGGTTAGGCCATTTCTTCTTGCAGGGCAGCTTAGAGTGCAGCTTCTTCTCCTTAGTAATTCCCTGACAATCCCTATGAAGATCTTCCTCTACTACCTCTTTAAACTCAGATCTAACTTTCTCCCTCCCCAAGCTCCTCCAATGCTGGCAACCACTGATCTGTTCTCCATTTCCATTTCCAATTTCATTTCATCTTAGACTGACTTTAAGTAGGTGACACTCTGAGACTGTCTTTTGCATTTAGTGTCATGCCTTTGAGGTCCATCCAAATAAATTTTGTATTAATAGCTTGCTTCATTATTGCTGAGTGTGTACCAAAGTATGGATATTCCAAAGTATGTTTAACTATTCACTCAGTGAAAGCCATTTTCAAATTTCCTGGTTTTGACTCTTACAAAAAAGCTGCTATGGGTTTCTTGCAGAGGTTTCTTTGTGGTTGCATGTTTTCTCATCTCTGAAATACATGCAGGGATTCTGAGTGATGAAGGGCATGTTATGTAAACATTTAGATTTTTAAAGACATTCCCAAATGACTTTTCTGAGTGACTCTACCATTTTACATGCCTACCAGCCCTGTATATTCACCAGAATATTATTTTACATTTATTTTGGTTGTTCCAGAGGTATGTAGTGACATTTCATCATGGTCTTACACTTCACTAATGGTTGATAAAGTTGAATAAGATTGCTTGTGCCTATTTCTCTTATGAGTATCTTTTCCTTGCATAGGTATGCAAATAGACATTACCAAAGTCTTGCTCTACTGGAAGAATATCATATATCCAAGGCCAAAATCAATTTGACAATAATACCTCCCCTCAAGGAGCAGGCACCTGTAAGCCATCTGACAGTGGCAGCAAAGTGGAAATTTACTCCAGAGATAAAGAGAAAAATAATAAAATGCATATGTAAATTTCAGTGGTAAAAGGGTGACACGTGTCTGTCTTGATCAGAAATGCACCTGTAGTCCTTCAGGATGATGATAATATATATTCCGGAGATGGGAGGCAGAACTATAATTTCTGAGTCAATATATGAGACACTCAAATTGAGACAGCCTACAAACTCCTCAGAAATACAGGCAGAAATGCTAATTATTCTATACTTCAAATAATATAATATCTTTTTCTTTTTCCTTAGTGCTCCAAATAAAGGCAGAAGATAAATATCTTATCACGGTGCTTGTACTATGGAGGCTGGGGAGGGGGCAGGGAGGATGAGATTTTCAGTGTCTTTTTATTTCTTTTTCTTTGGTAATCTCATTTAACTCTCTAAACTGATAATACAGAGAACAGAGATCATGATTTCCTAAATCTTGACACTGGTATACATTTTTAAAAAATTTTGTCTTTTCTGTCTGTGCCTTTAAGAAGGTAGTAGTTTAAATTAATCCTGTTGTGAAGTGAGTCCAGAGATTATTCCGCCTTGTTGTCTTCTAGCCTCCATACTACTACTTCTACCTATCTCTTTCACTCTTTGTTCCTTACTTTGGTTTGTTTACCAACCACAATTTTTCTCTACACTTACTTTTCCTAGGCTTCAATGATTACCAGCCATCTCATGTTAGGGTGTTGAAATCAGATATATTTCTATTTACTACTTGTTGAATAGGGTATTTAGTGGAAGGTTAAATTTGTGATTATTAAGAAAATTGAAAGTTTGTCATATCTCATTGTAAAAATTAAAAGAAAAATAAGAAACAAAGCGGGAGGTGGGAGAGAGGAACGGAGAGAGGGTAGGATGGGAGGTATCATTAAGGTCTTAAAACTGCATATATGAAATACATGAAATTTGTTCCCCTTTTATAAATAAAAATTAAAAAAGAAATGAGATATTAAGGTTTATGTCCTGAAGTAACTGTTATTTGTAGAATTTACCCAGTAATTTTATATTTTGATAACACATATAATTTCCAAATTTATATTCCCTTTAATGTGCTCATTTTAATTTTCCCAGTCTTGTATGATCCTAGATATCTCTAAAGTGGTGGCTGATAAATGCCTCTTTGATGACCATTACTTTACAGAAATCCTTCTTTTTTACTGACATTCTCAAAAAAGAGTTGTTAGCATCTCCACAGGTTAAGGTTATAATTTTCTCCTTGGGAAAGTTCCCACATATGGTTTGTCAGATAAAGTTGGTCCATGCTGAATAGTTGGGATTACAATTTTATTGAGTTAATTCAATCTTTCTCCCATAGATATGTCAGAGAAATCTTTAGAAGAAACACAGGGTGAGTTCTTTTACCTTTTTTACCTCTAGTTTTTCATTGTTATTATTTTTTACTTTTTAATTTTCCCTTGGGTCTCAGTCTTCTATTGTCTCATATTCTCATATGTTACAAGTTATATAAATATGTTTATGAAAATTAATCTCTCAAATTGAAGTTTATACTTTTTAAAATTTTATTTATTTATTTGAGAGGTAGTGTTACAGAGAGAGGGAAGGACAGAGAGAAAGGTCTTCCATCCTCTGGTTCACTCCTCAGATATGTGCAATGGCCAGAGCTGTGGCAATCTGAAGCCAAGAGCCAGGAGCTTCTTCCAGGTCCCCCATGCGGGTGCAGGAGCCCAAGCACTTGGCCATCTTCCACTGCTTTCCCAGGCCATAGCAGAGAGTTGGATCGGAATAGGAGCACCCAGGTCATGTGCTGGCACCCATATGGAATTCTGGCTTCAGGCTGAGGCTTAGCTCAGTATGCCATGGTGCCAGACCCTACACAATTCTTAAATGAGTGTTTACTACCACACATTGCCTGCTTTGTCATCATATGTCATCATACTCAGATAATTAAAGATAACCTTTCCAGGTGGAGATCCTAAACTGAGTCACATTTGCAAAGTTCCCTTCTCCACATAAGGTAACAAAGTATAGAGAGTAGGAGATGGACATTTCTAGGGGAACATTAGTCTGCTTATCACAATGTATTTCATGGATATTTTACAGTTCTTATACTTAGTACTTATTTTTAAAATACTACATATGCTTAGAGTAGAATATTTCAGCACCACAAGACATATTATGAAGAGAAACTAACAATATCTATCTTTAGACTTGTTACAAAGATTTGAAGAAATTAGAACAGAGTTTTTAGTTCTCCTTTTATGCGATTTTATAAAATATTTCCTTTGATATAGAATTTAATGTATATGGAATCATACATTAAGTACTTTCTGGATTCTTTTGTTAAATACAATTCGCTGAGATTCATTCAGTTTACAGCTTGTAAAAAGTTATTTATTCTTAATTATTTACGAGGAATTTTATATTGCTTGGACATACCACAAGATGAGCATTTAATGTTTCCATTTTCTACATATTAAAAAATTTACTATCCATTTTTCACAAGCGTATGTATAAACCTACAATTTGATTTCTCTTAGAAGTAGAATGACTGAGTCATGTGATTTCTAGTAAATTCATATCATTTTCTTCTTGTTATTCCCTTTTGGATAATTTTGCTCTTATTTTTTCTCAATTCTTAGGTTGGAAGCTGGATTATTGATTTTCTTCTTAATATTAAAATTATTATTTATAAACTTTGGGTACATTCACTAAACACTGATATGTTGAATTTTTTAGAGTGTTTTCTTTCAGCTCTAAGTATGCTCAGACTTAACAGCCCCAACTTCATCAGATCATACGGACAAAAAAAATCAACATAGAAAATTATATACTAGGTCAAATGTACCTGAGCAACATTATACATTTCACTGAACAACCTCAGAATATACATTCATTTCATCAGCCCAAAGAATGTTCTCAAGGAAAAGTCATCAATAAGTTAAAATAAATAAAATCACATTATGCATCTTTTCAGATCACAACATAATAAAACAAGGAATAAATGTTAATAGAAATTTTAGAAGTTATAGAAATACATGGAAGCTAAGCAACATGCTTCTGAATAATGGATCATTGAAAAATTCAAACTAGCAATTAATAAAATTCTTGGACAGATGAAAATTGAATACATAACATACCAAAATGCAGTACTAACAGGGACATTTATAGCAATCAGCACCTACATCAGATTATCTTGTCAGGATTGATGAATTATGTTCCAAAAAGTGTTTTCACTTCATGTAGGTTTCTAAAATGATTTCAAAGAGTTGTACATATGAACATCTTAAAATTAACTATCTTTATTAATAAAAATTTAGCAAAAATAAAACTATCACAAATAAACAACAATTGAAGATCAATGAAATGAAGAGTTAGGCTTTTATACTTAACAGTAATTGAAAATATTTTGTATTGAAGTGTGGTTTTTCAATAATGCATACATGTATACTGATCAAATAAGGGTAATTAACATTTCCTTCTTTTGTTTTTAGTTTATGATTGGCGATTTGGAGATCCTCTGTTCCATTTGCTCACAGAATGTAGAATAGGTCACTGTGAACGTCAGTCACCCCACTATGCTGTGTAACACTAGCAGCCTGTTTTTTCTATCTAACTCTGAATCAATACCCATTATCCAACCTTCTTACAGTCCCCATCACCTTCCTAGCCCAGCCTCTGTAATTACTGTTGTATGTTCAAATTGAGTTGTTTTAGTTTCCACCTATAAAGGAGAAGGTGTGGCATTTGTCTTTCTGTGTTTGGCATGTTTCACTTCATGTCATCCACTTCCATTCATTTTGCTAAAAAAATGAAAGGATTCAATTCTCTTTTTTTAAGATTTATTTTATTTATTTGAGAGGTAGAGTGACAGACAGTGAGAGGAGAGACAGAGAGAAGGTATTCCTTCTGTTGATTCATTCCCCAAATGGCCGCAATGGCTGGAGCTGCACTAATCTGAAGCCAGGAGCCAGGAGTTTCTTCCAGGTCTCCCACGTGGGTGCAGGGCCCAAGCACCTGGGCCACCCTCTACTGCTTTTCTAGACCACAGCAGAGAGCTAGATTGGAAGAGGAGCAGCTGGGACTAGAACTGGCATCCTTATGGGATGCCAAAACCGACCCCAGATTCCATTCTTTTCTAAATGGATGATATTCAATTATATATATATATATATATATATATATATATTTTTTTTTTTTAAATCAGATCAGACCTATTGTCATGTTTAATCCCAGTGAGAGTCAAGTTGGGAATTGATAATTTTTTTTTTTACAGAAGATCAGTTTAGTGTACATTAAGTAAAGATTTCAATCGTTTGCACCCCCATAGAAACACAAAGTGAAATATACTGTTTGAGTACTCGTTATAGCATTAAGCCTCAGTGTACAGCACGTTAAGGACAGAGATCCTACATGAGGAGTAAGTACACAGTGACTCCTGCCGTTGACTTCACAAATTGACACTCCTGTTTATGGCATCAGTAATCTCCCTATGCACCAGTTATGAGTTTCCAAGGCTATGGAAGCCCCCTGAGTTCTCCGACTCTTATCTTGTTTGGACACGGTCATAGTCAAAGTGGAGGTTCTCTCCTCCCTTCAGAGAAAGGCAACTCCCTCTTTGAAGACCTGTTCTTTCCACTGGGATCTCACTCACAGAGATCTTTTTGCCAGAGTGTCTTGGCTTTCCATGCCTGAAATACTCTCATGGGCTTTTCCGCCAGATCCGAGTGCCTTCAGGGCTGATTCTGAGGCCAGAGTGCTATTTAGGACATCCGCCATTCTATGAGTCTGCTGAGCATCTCACTTCCCATGCTGGACCACTCTCCCCTTTATCCATTCTATCGGTTGGTGTCAGCAGATACTAGACTTGCCCATGTGCTCCCCTTGACTCTCAGTCCTTTCATTATGATCAATTGTGAACTGAAATTGATCACCTGGAATAGCGAGATGGCATTGGCACATGCCACCTTGATGGGATTGAATTGGAATCCCCTGGTATGTTTCCAACTCTACCAATTGGGGCAAGTCAGCCCGAGCATGCCCCAAATTACACATCTCTTCCCTCTCTTATTCCCACTCTTACGTTCAACAGGGATCACATTTCAGTTAATTTTCAACACTCAAGAATAACTGTGTGATAATTACAGAATTAAACCAGTCATATCAAGTAGAACAGACAAAAAAAAATACTATGAGGGTTAATGTATTAAGTTGTCCATCAGCAGTCAGGGCTATGCTGATCAAGTCACCATTTCTCATAGTGTCCACTTCACTTCAGGAGGTTTCCCCTTTGGTGTTCAGTCAGTTGTCACCGATCAGGGAGAACATATGGTATTTGTCCCTTTGGGACTGGCTTACTTCACTCAGCATGATGTGTTCCAGATTCCTCCATTTTGTTGCAAATGACTGGATTTCGTTGTTTCTTACTGCGGTATAGTACTCTAAAGAGTACATATCCCATAATTTCTTTATCCAGTCTACCGTTGATGGGCATTTAGGTTGGTTCCAGGTCTTGGCTATTGTGAATTGTGCTGCAATAAACATTAGGGTGCAGACCGCTTTTTTGTTTATCAATTTAAACTCCTTTGGGTAAATTCCAAGGAGTGGGATGGCTGGGTCGAACGGTACGGTTATCTTCAGGTTTCTGAGGAATCTCCAGACTGATTTCCATAGTGGCTTGACCAGTTTGCATTCCCACCAACAGTGGGTTAGTGTCCCTTTTTCCCCACATCCTCGCCAGCATCTGTTGTTGGTAGATTTCTGTATGTGAGCCATTCTAACCGGGGTGAGGTGAAACCTCATTGTGCTTTTGATTTGCATTTCCCTGATTGCTAGTGACCTTGAACATTTTTTTCATGTGCCTGTTGGCCATTTGGATTTCCTCTTTTGAAAAATGTCTATTGAAGTCCTTGGCCCATCTCTTAAGTGGGTTGTTGGTTTTGTTTTTGTGGAGTTTCTTGATCTCTTTGTAGATTCTGGTTATTAACCCTTTATCTGTTGCATAGTTTGCAAATATTTTTTCCCATTCTGTCGGTTGTCTCTTCACTCTCCTGACTGTTTCTTTTGCAGTACAGAAACTTCTCAATTTGATGCAATCCCAATAGTTGATTTTGGCTTTGACTGTCTGTGCCTCCCGGGTCTTTTCCAGAAATTCTTTGCCTGTGCCAATATCTTGAAGGGTTTCTCCAATGTTCTCTAATAACTTCATGGTGTCAGGACGTAGATTTAGGTCTTTAATTCATGTTGAGTGGATTTTTGTGTAAGGTGTAAGGTAGGGGTCTTGCTTCATGCTTCTGCACGTGGAAATCCAGTTTTCCCAGCACCATTTATTGAATAGACTGTCCTTGCTCCAGGAATTAGTTTTAGATCCTTGATCAAATATAAGTTGGCTGTAGATGTTTGGATTGATTTCTGGTGTTTCAATTCTGTTCCATTGGTCTATCCATCTGTTTCTGTACCAGTACCATGCTGTTTTGATTACAACTGCCCTGTAGTATGTCCTGAAGTCTGGTATTGTGATGCCTCCGGCTTTGTTTTTGTTGTACAAGATTGCTTTAGCTATTCGAGGTCTCTTGTGCCTCCATATGAATTTCAGCATCATTTTTTCTAGATCTGCGAAGAATGTCTTTGGTATCTTGATTGGGATTGCATTGAATCTATAAATTGCTTTTGGGAGAATGGACATTTTGATGATGTTGATTCTTCCAATCCATGAGCATGGAAGATTTTTCCATTTTTTGGTATCCTCTTCTATTTCTTTCTTGAAGGTTTTGTAATTTTCATCGTAGAGATCTTGAACGTCCTTGGTTAAGTTTATTCCAAGGTATTTGATTGTTTTTGTAGCTATTGTGAATGGGATTGATCTTAGCAGTTCTTTCTCAGTCATGGCATTGCTTGTGTATACAAAAGCTGTTGATTTTTGTGCATTGATTTTATATCCTGCCACTTTGCCAAACTCCTCTATGAGTTCCAATAGTCTCTTAGTAGAGTTCTTTGGATCCTCTAAGTACAGAATCATATCGTCTGCAAAGAGGGATAGTTTGACTTCTTCCTTCTTGATTTGTATTCCTTTGATTTCTTTTTCTTGTCTGATGGCTCTGGCTAAAACTTCCAGAACTATGTTAAATAGCAGTGGTGAGAGTGGGCATCCCTGCTTGGTGCCAGATTTCAGTGGAAATGCTTCCAACTTTTCCCCATTCAATAGGATGCTGGCTGTGGGTTTTTTATAAATTGCTTTGATTATATTGAGGAATGTTCCTTCTATACCCAATTTGCTTAGAGTTTTCATCATGAAAGGGTGTTGAATTTTATCAAATGCTTTCTCTGCATCAATTGAGATAATCATATGGTTTTTCTTCTGCAGTCTGTTAATGTGGTGAATCACATTGATTGATTTGCGAATGTTGAACCATCCCTGCATACCAGGGATGAATCCCACTTGGTCTGGGTGGATGATTTTCCTGATGTGTTGTTGTATTCTATTGGCCAGAATTTTATTGAGGATTTTTGCGTCTATGTTCATCAGGGATATTGGTCTGTAATTTTCTTTCAGTGCTGCATCTTTCTCTGGCTTAGGGATTAAGGTGATGCTGGCTTCATAGAAAGAATTTGGGAGGATTCCCTCTTCTTCGATTGTTCTGAATAGTTTGAGAAGAAATGGGATTAGTTCTTCTTTAAATGTCTGGTAGAATTCAGCAGTGAATCCATCCTGTCCTGGACTTTTCTTTGTTGGGAGGGCCTTTATTACTGTTTCAATTTCTGTTTCAGTTATGGGTCTATTTAGGTTTTCGATGTCTTCATGGTTCAATTTAGGTAGGTTGCATGTGTCCAGGAATCTATCCATTTCTGATAGGTTTTCCTGTTTGCTGGCATACAGGTCCTTGTAGTAATTTCTGATGATTCTTTTTATTTCTGTGGTGTCTGTTGTTACGTTTCCTTTTTCATCTCTGATTTTATTGATTTGGGTCTTTTCTCTTCTTTTTTTAGTTAGTTGGGCCAATGGGGTGTCAATTTTGTTTATTTTTTCAAAAAACCAGCTTCTCGCTTGGCTGATTTTTTGTAATGTTTTTTTGGATTCAATCCTGTTAATTTCTTCTCTGGTTTTAATTATTTCTCTTCTCCTACTGGATTTGGGTTTGGTTTGCTGCAGTTTTTCTAGGTCCTTGAGGTGCGCTGAAAGCTCATTTATTTGGTACCTTTCCAATTTCTTGGTATAGGCACCTATTGCTATAAATTTGCCTCTCAATACTGCTTTTCCTGTATCCCATAAGTTTTGATATGTTGTGTTGTTGTCTTCATTTACTTCCAGAAAGTTTTTGATTTCTCTTTTGATTTCTTGAATGACCCAGTGTTCATTCAGGAGCATGTTGTTCAGTCTCCATGTGTTTGCATACTTTCTGCGGTTTCCTGAGTTGCTAATTTCCAGCTTCATCCCGCTGTGGTCTGAGAAGCTGCATGCTATGATTCTAATTCTTTTAAATTTGCTGAGACTTGCTTTATGGCCTAGTATGTGATCAATCCTAGAGAAGGTTCCATGCACTGCTGAGAAGAATGTGAAGTCTGTAGATGTAGGGTTGAAAGTTCTGTAGATATCTGTTAGATCCATTTGGGCAATAGTGTCAATTAAATCTGCTGTTTCCTTGTTGATCTTCTGTCCGGATGATCTGTCTATTTCTGAGAGTGGAGTATTGAAGTCCCCCAGTACTATTGTATTGGAATCTAAATCTCCCTTTAAGTCCCTTAGCATATCTTTTAAATAGACCGGTGCCCTGTAATTAGGTGCATATACATTTATAATAGTTACATCTTCCTGTTGAATTGAACCCTTAATCATTATATAGTGCCCCTCTTTGTCTTTCTTAACAGTTTTTGTATTAAAGTTTATTTTGTCTGATATTAATATGGCTACACCTGCTTTTTTTTGGTTTCTGTTGGCATGGAATATCTTTTTCCAACCTTTCACTTTCAGTCTGCATGCCTCTTTGTTAGAGAGATGTGTTTCTTGTAGGCAACAAATAGTTGGGTTGTGTTCTGTGAGCCAGTTAGCCAAACGGTGTCTTTTAACTGAAGAATTCAGACCATTAATGTTCAATGTGACTATTGATACGTAGTGACTTTGCCCTGCCATTTTCCCGGAAATATTTTCTAGTATATGCTTTGAGCTTCCCATGCTCTTTTACTGGTAGGTGTTCTTCCTTTCCCTTCTTTCATATTGATGGCCGTGTTTCTGTGTTTCTGAGTGTAGCACATCTTTAAGTATCTTTTGCAGGGCCGGACGAGTGGCCACAAAGTCTTTCAATTTCTGTTTGCTATGAAAGGTCTTTATTTCACCTTCATTCACAAATGAGAGCTTGGCAGGATATAATATTCTGGTCTGGCAATTTTTCTCTCTTAGCACCTGTGCTATGTCTCGCCATTCCCTCCTAGCTTGTAGGGTTTCTGATGAGAAGTCAGCTGTGAGTCTGATTGGAGATCCTCTGAGAGTAATCTGACGTTTCTCTCTTGCACATTTTAGGATCTTTTCTTTATGTTTCACTGTGGTAAGTTTAATTACCACGTGTCGTGGTGAGGATCTCTTTTGGTCATGTTTATTGGGGGTTCTATGAGCTTCCTGTACTAGGATATCTCTGTCCTTCTCCAAACCTGGAAAGTTCTCTGCTAGTATCTCACTAAAAAGGCCTTCCAATCCTTTCTCTCTCTCCATGCCTTCAGGAACTCCTAGAACTCGAATGTTGGTTTTTTTAATAGTATCCTGTAGATTCCCAACAATATTTTTTAGGTTTCTAATTTCCTCTTCTTTTCTTTGGTTTGACTGTATGTTTTCCTGTGCTCTATCTTCTAAGTCCGATATTCTCTCTTCTGCTTCACCCATTCTGTTTTTAAGGCTTTCTAATGTGTTTGTCATTTGATCTATTGAGCTCTTCATTTCATTTTGATTTCTCTTCACTATAACACTTTCCTGTTCTACTAGTTTCTGAGTTTCATTTTGACTCTTCCTTAAAATTTCGTTTTCATGAGAGAGATTTTCAATCTTGTCCATTAAGGATTTCTGTAGTTCAAGGATTTGCTTTTGAAAACTTCTAAATGTTCTTATCATAAATTTTTTGAAATCCGTATCTTGCATTTCTTCTATCTCATCATCTTCATACTCTTGGCTTGGGGTGTTTTGCTTATTTGGAGGCATCATAGTGTCATCGTTGATCTTGCTCCCTCTATTTCTGTGTTTGTTACTCGGCATAGTTAATTCTTCTTGCGTCACTGTGCGTTTTTTTTTTTTTTTTATTTTATACTGTGTCCGTGTTAAGTGGACTGCCTGCTGTTGGAGGAGCCTTGGAGGCTTGAGATGGGTGCGGCCTGAGAGCTCTGCCTGGTTCTTCCTGGTTAAGGGTGTGCAAAGGTGACACCCTCAGGTTATGCGTGGTAAATCTCTCTCTTTTTATTTATTTATTTATTTTATTTATTCAGGGGGTAAGTAACACCGCAGGGCATGGCTGTGCAGAATTGATGGTATTTAGCTTCCAGTCTTTGGCTCCTCTGGACTCCCACTGGGTTGCCTAGGCTACTGAACTGTAGTGACTCAGTTCCTTAGCTCTCCCCCATTGATATGTAAATCCAGAGAGCAGGCCTGCTCTTTGTCTCTTCAAGCCTTGCAGCCTTGTAACCTTTGCAAGGTTAGGGGGAAGAGAAACCCGAAGCTTTTTTTTCCTTCTTTCCGGTAGTGAGTTTGCTGCACTTTCCAGCCCCCCTCTAGATTCTGACCCCCGTTTCCCCACCAATGTCTCGGGTTATTGAGCTCACCTCCCCTTCCAGCGCCGATGTGTGGACTCGGAGCCCTGAGCGTCCCAAGTCTCCCCGCTGTTGTCTGTGTGGCGTGCACTCCCCTTGGAGCACTGGCGTGCCGACCCTGGAGCTTCTGCGGCTCGGTCCCGCGACTTGGCTTCCGCGAGGTGGGCGACCTTGTTCTCCCAGTAGGTCCTCCGATTCACGATTCCCGTGCAATTTTTTCCTGGTTCTTTTTTTCTGCGGCTACCGTAACTCCCCTTTTATTAAACTAAATTTTCCTGGACTATCGGTGCGTGCCCTCACTATTCCGCCATCTTGGCTCCGCCCCCAATTATATATTAAATATATAAAATATACATAAATCAATGAAACATTTGCTTTATCCACTCATTAACCCAGACTGATTACATATCTTGGCTACTGTGGATAGTGCTACATTAAACATGGTGGAGCAGCTATCTCTCTGATACAATCATTTCTTTCTTTTTTTTTTTTTTTGGATATATACCCAGTAGTAAGATTTTATTTCTAGTTTTTTAAAGGACTCTCCATGGACGGTGCCATGGCTCACTAGGCTAATCCTCCACCTGCGGCACTGGCACCCCAGGTTCTAGTCCCAGTTGGGGAGCCAGATTCTGTCGCGGTTGCTTCTCTTCCAGTCCAGCTCTCTGCTGTGGCCCGGGAAGGCAGTGGAGGATGGCCCAAGTACTTGGGTCCTGCACCTGCATGGGAGACCAGGAGGAAGCACTTGGCTCCTGGTTTCGGATCGGTGCAGCGCGCCGGCCGTAGTGGCCATTTGGGGGAGTGAACCAACGGAAAATGTAAGACCTTTCTCTCTCTCTCTCTCTCTCTCTCTCTCTTTCTCTAACTCTGCCTGTCAAAAATATAAATAAATAAAATAAAAATAAACGACTCTCCGTACTGTTTTTCATGGTTGCCGTACTAATTTACTTCTCACTACCAGTTATGTGATGTCACTCTTTCTCCATATCCTTGTCAGCATTTGCTACTTTCTGTCCTTCTGGTAACAGCTAGAATAAATGGAGTCAGATGCTATCGTTTTGTAGTTTTGATTTTCAATTCCCTAATGGCTAGTGAGCATTTTTGAGCATTTTTTCATATATTTGTTGGTCATTTTATTTCTCCTTTTGAGAAATTTCTATTCAGATTCTTTGCTTGTTTCTTGCTTACTTTTCTTGTTTTGTTGTTGTTGTTGAGGTTTTTTAGTTCCTTATACAGTCTATGTATTAATACTATGTTCAATAAGTAGCTTGCAAATTCTTTCTTCTGTTCTCTTAATTGTCTCTTCACTATGTTGATTGTTTCTTCAGCTGTGTAGAAATGTCTGAGTTGGATATAGTCCCATTTGTCTAGTTTTGCTTTTGCTGCCTGTGTTTTGTGGCTCATAACTAAAAGATTTTTGTGTACATCAGTGTCATAAAGCGCTTCCTTTATGTTTTCTTCTAGCAATTTAATAGTTCCAGGTATTATAGTTAGGTCTTTGATCCATCTTGAGTTGATTTTTAATATAGTGAGAGAGAATTTACTTTCATTTTTATAAACATGCTTATCTAGATTTTTTGCCTTTTAAAAAAAAAAAAAGATTTATTTTTTATTTGAAAGACAGTTACAGAGAGAGGTAGGGACAGAGTCTTGCATCCTCTGGTTCACTCCCCAATGTGACTCCGGTCACAATGGCCGGAGCTGAGATGGTATGAAGGCAGGAGCCAGGAGCTTCTTCCAGGTCGCCCACATGGGTGCAGGGGCCCAAGGAATTGTGCCATCCTCTGTTTTCTCCCCAGGTGCATTAGCAGGGAGCTGGATAGGAAGTGGAGCAGACAGGACTTGAACCAGCACCCACATGGGATGCTGGCTGTATGGGCCAAGGCTTTAACTGTTGTGCTACAGCATCAGCCCCTATATATCCAGTTTTGACAGCACCATAGATTAGACTATCCTTTCTCCAATGTATGTAGTCAATATCTTTATTAATAATTATTTGGCTATTTGTATATGCATTAACTCCCAAATTCTATAATCTGTTGTATTTATCTAATTATCAGTGCTTTATGGCAGCACTATGCTGTTTTAATTACTATAACTGTGTGGTATACTCCGCAATCAGGCATAGTGATTCATTCAGCTTAATTTTTTCCGCTTAAGATTGTTTTGGTAATTCTGGTTCTTATGTGGTTCCACGTGAACTGTAGGACAGTTTTTTATATTTCTGTAAAGAATGTCATTGATACTTTAAGAAATATTTTTACTCTGTAGATTGCTTTGGATAGTTAATATTATTAATTCTTTCAATCCATGAACATGTTTTATCTTTCCATTTAAAAATATTTTTATTATTTTCATTTCTGAATGAGAGAACAAGATAATGACAGACACAGAAATATCTCTCATCTAATGGTTTAATTCCCAAATACCTGCAACAGGTGGAACTGGGCCAGTCCAAATGCAGGAGACAAGTATTTAATTCTGGTCTCCCACATTGGTGATAGTGGCCCATACTTGAGCCATCATGCTACACTTCCCAGAATGCACATTAGCAGGAAGCTGGAATTAGGAATTGAGAAAGGATCAACCGAAGGGACTGTAATATGGGAGATGCATGCATCCCAAGTGCTGTCAAATGCTACTCCAAACATCTGCTCACTTACCATATTTTATGGCCTCTATTTCTTTCACCAATGTCTTGTAATTTTCAATGTAAAAATCTTTCACTGTTAGAATTTATTCCTATATATTGTGAAAGGAATTACTTTTGTCTTTTTCCTTTCAACAAGATTATTAATGATAATTTCTTGTTGTTGATTTTGCATAGCACAACTTTATTGAATTCAGTTCTAACATGTATTTGTTGGAGTAGATTTTTTTCATGTATAGTCATTTGTAAACTTGGATATTTCTGTTTCTCCCCTTTCGGATCATAGCAGTTCTTCTCCTCATAAACACCCTCCCACCCGCAAATCATCCTACTCCCTCTCCTATGCCATTCTTCATTAAGATTAATTTTTAATTATCTTTATATACAGATCAACTCTATACTAAGTAAAAATTTCAAGAGTTTGCACCCACATAGAAACACAAAGTATAAAGTACTGTTTGAAGATTGGTTTTACTGTTAATTCTCGTAGTGCAACACATTAAGGACAGAGGTCCTACAAGGGGAGCAAGTGCACAATGACTCCTGTTGTTGATTTAACAATTGACACTCATTTATGATGTCAGTGATCACCCAAGGCCCCTGTCATGAGCTGCCAGGCTATGGAAGCCTCTTGAGTTCACCAACTCTGATCTTATTTAGACAAGGCTATAATCAAAATGGAAGTTGTCTCCTCCCTTCAGAGAAAGGTATCTCCTTCCTTGATGACCCCATATTTCCACCAGGATCTCACTCACAGAGATCTTTCATTTAGGTCATTTTTTTTTGCCACAGTGCCTTGGCTTTCCATGCCTGAAATATGCTCATGGGCTTTTTAGACAGATTTGAATGCTTTAAGGACTGAGGCCAGAGTGTCTTTTAGAGTATTTGTTATTCTTTGAGTCTGCTGTGTATCCTGCTTCCCATGTTGGATCATTCTCTCCTTTTTAATTCTATCAATTATTATTCACAGTCAGTGTCCTTTATTTCTTTCTCTTCCAAAACCACTCTAAGACTTTCAAAAATATATTGAGTAAGAGTGGTGAAAGCGGACATTCTTGTCATGTTCCAGATCTTAGTGGAAATGCTTTCAGCTTTTCTACCTTCTGCATATTGATTGTGAGTTTGTCATATAAAACCTTTGTTATTTTGACATATGTTCCTTCAAATTAAAATTTTCAAGAGTTTTTAACCCTGAGAGGATATTGAATGTTAACATACACCTTTTCTGCATCTATTGAAAAGATCAGATGATTTTTGTACTTCATTCCATTGCTGTGACTTATTATGCTAATTGATTGGAAATGTTGAACCATCCTTGTCACTAGGATGAATCCCACTTGATCATGATGTATATATAACCTTGTTGATGTACTGTTGGATTCTGTTTGATAATGTTTTATTAAGAATTCTGCATCAACATTCGCTAAAAAAGTTTGTAATTATCTATTGCTTGTGTGTGCCTTTGTTTCTTTTTTGGTATCAAAACAATGTACGCCTTTTAAAAATAATATGTCAGTCCCAATTTTTTCATCTTTTGGAACAGTTTAATAGCAATGGAGTTAATTCCTCCTTAAATATCTATGTAAAATTCACCGTAAAGCCATCAGGTTCTGGGATTTTCTTTGATGAGACTTTTAACTATGCTTCAATCTTCTCTCTGATAGTTGTTTCGTTTCAATTTTCTGTACTTCTTTGATTTAATCTGGGTAAATTGTACATATCCAGGATTACAAAAAAAAAAAAAAAAGAATTTCTTTGAATTGTTAGTATGTGGTGGTTCCTGTAAATTTCTTGTGATTCCTTTTGTTTCAGTAGTATTGGTTGCAATGTCTCCTTTTTCATCTCTGATTTTATTTTTCCTCTTTGACTTTGGTAGCTTGATAAAAGTTTGTGCTTTTTTAAAAAAAATACAATATTTTAATTTTTTATCTTTTATGCAACTTACAATAAATCTGAAGTATTATTGAATGTCTATTAAATGCTTGAGAAAGGATACAGCTTGATGTTAAAGGAAATGAGGCCAAGAAATAAATTTGGATTGGGATGATGGGGAAGGTCCAAGAGCCTTGAGGTCTAAATAAAAAGCACTGGCGGTTTTTTTGTTGTTGTTGTTAATAGCTTTTATTTTTCTTTTATTAGACAGGTATAGTTATAGACAGTGAGAGACAGAGAGAAATGTCTTCCTTCCGTTGGTTCACTCCCCTAATGGCCGCCACAGCTGGCACTGTGCTGATCCGAAGCCAGGAGCCGAGTGCTTCCTCCCAGTCTCCCATGCGGGTGCAGGACCCCAAGCACCTGGGCCATCCTCCACTGCCTTACTGGGCCACAGCAGAGAGCTGGTCTGGAAGAGGAGCAACTGGGACTAGTACCCGGTGCCCCAGCCAGGACTAGAACCCGGGGTGCCGGTGCTGCAGGCAGAGGATTAACCAAGTGAGCCACGGGGCTGACCTGTTAATAGCTTTACTTTATGTATAACTGCATAAAAATAAAATTCACTCATTAAAATCATGCAACTGAAAAATTTGTGAAATACACATACACTTGTGTGTCCATAGCAACATTCAAGAATATACATATCTATCTCCTGAAAAAGTTTCTCTCTGGTCCTTTGTATTACCTCCTTCTGGCCCTTGCATGTTCTCTCTGGTCACAAGAAATCATTGATTTGCTCTCCATAGAAGTTGGTTTAAACTTTCTAGAATTTTCTCTAAGTGGAATCAAACTCTGTGTACAGCTTCATATCTTGCTTCCTTCCATCAGTAATAAGAATTTTGATATCACTCCATGCTGTTGCACATAGCAATAGTTCATTCCAGGCCTGACATTGTGGCATAGCCAGGATAGCTGCTACCTGTGATGCCAACACTCCGTATGGGTGACGATCTGAGTCCTGGCTGCTCCACTTCTGATCCAGCTCCATGCTTATGTGCCTGGGAAAGCAGTGGAGGATGGACCAAGTGCTTGGTTCCCTGCACCCAAGTGGGAGATCTAGCCCTGGCTGCTGTGGACATTTGAGGAGAGAATTAGCAGAAAAAAGATTTCTCACTCTCTCTCACACTCTCTCTTTGTAACTCTGTCTTTCAATAACAAAATAAATCTCAAAAACTCTGTTCATTGTTTTTATTACTACCTATTATTCCACTGTTTGTGTGTACATGCTATGACTATGTGAAGTTTGCTCAAATATATTACAAAAATCAATGTTAATAAAATAAATACAAGTAAGCGTGGCAGTCAGCTTTGAAGTAGATTATTAAAACATTTTCTCAAATATCAAGGTTTATACAAGTGTTAAGGAAGAAAAATTGGAATATACCTGGGAAAGCAGTCAGAAGGTAAATAGATATTCAAATTGACTTTAAGTGTAGATTGACTTGAATGATTGGATTATGAAACAAAGGAAGTAGATTCATTATTGGAGCCTGTCAATGAAATATTTGGTAAGTAGCCACTGAAATCTAGGATGGTGGTGTCTCCTCTGAGCAGAGGAAGAAAGATTTTCAGTGAGTAACATCGCCTTGGCAGGGCACCAGTAAGGTTTTTTTTTTTTTTTTTTGAAGATTGATTTATTTATTTGAAAGTCAAAGTTACACAGAAAGAGGAGAGGCAGAGAGAGAAAGAAACAGAGAGAGAGAGAGAGAGAGAGAGAGAGAGAGCGGGGGAGGGAGAAGTCTTCCATCCAATGGTTCACTCCCCAATTGGCCACAATGGCCGGGGCTATTTGGATCCGAAGCCAGCAGTCAGGAGACTCTTCAGGATCTCCCATGTGGGTGCAGGGGCCCAAGGACTTGGGCCATCTTCTATTGCTTTCTCAGGCCATAGCAGAGAGCTGGATTGGAAGTGGAGCAGCCAGGTCTCGAACAGCACTCATATGGGATGCCGGCACTTCAGGCCAGGGTGATAACCCTCTGTGCCACAGCACTGGCCCTGCAGCAGTAGGTTTTTACTCATGGGATATTGTAATATCATTAGTATGAGAAAATTAATAAACCTTTGAAATGACCATTGATGATACTTGCTAACTTTTTTAATAAACAAATGAATGAGCTAGAGAGAATCAGCAGGATTCAGAGCCTAATGTCCAAATTGAATGGAAATGAGAATATAAGAAAAATAAGGATGACTTTCAATCTTATTCTGTAATTAGATATTACATAATGAGTGAAGTAGAATTTTATGAGGCATAAATGGCATAAAATGTAGGAAATTAAAGCAAAGGATGATAAGTATGTGTGGAACAAATCTTTCTCAGAATTTGGGTTGAGATAATATAATTTTCCACTTCACTGTTGGTTAGCATAGAATTGAGTAAATCAAGCTGTCCCATAAATGTCTCTGCAAAATCCCTTTTCTAACTCATTCTGCCCCCCATGATTACATTATACTAGTGAAGCATTCATGGTCTCTGCTTTGTGGTCACACCAAATCTTTTAAAGAGAACCAGCCCTAGAAATTCAACTACATAATGTAACTTGGGGAAAACTTCCAAGACACAAAGTATAACTTCAATTTCTATGCGATTCTCACAGCAGTTAGTGTAATTTAATGAAATTAGCTGTTCAGAAATTTGTTTCCATTGTTCGAATAAAGATACGAATATTTTAACTGGTCATATTGAGCATAAATACATATGAACTATTCTAGGATAAAAAAGGAATGAAAATTGTGTCTAACTCTACATGTCTTTGTTTTCTTTCAGGAAACTGTGCAAATGATTCTAAGACTTTGATTATGGATGCAGTCATCCTTGGGATTGAATTATGTATTTTAATTTGCATTTTAATTTACTTTATTTGCAAATGTTTTATAAAACGCAACCAAAATGGTAAGACATCAAAAATTGAATGTGATAAATTATGATGAAGCCAATAGATTGGGTGAATCAAATAAGAACAGAGAAGTGGTAACGTCAGTTTTGTCTTAATGTGTCAGCAGTTTAGAAAATCAATGAAAATCCAAGCCATACAAGAAAAAAATTTCTTTCATAAATTTTTATTTATTTTTAGCTGAATAGTGGTTGATAATTAGTATACCTGTATTCTGAATCAAAAGGACAATACACATTTTCATTGATAAAGTTGTTGTTGAGGAGAAAAAAGAAACCACAAATATTTAGATACTTGAGGCAAATTTTATCTTCTGCTTAAATTTTCATCTTGCCATAAATAATCTCTGCCTCTTAGTATTCAGTCTTGTGTAATCCTCTGTCCTTAAATAATTTTCTTCTCATTATATTACAAAAGATTTTGATGTCTGTCTTGCTGGCAAACTGTCTTTCTCACTGTTTCTGATGAATCACATTGACACATTGGGGGAAACTAACTGGACGGGAAATTATGGCAGCCTTCAGAGTAAAGGTAGCTAGGAACTGAGGCTCTCAATCTAAGTCACTCAGTTGGGATTCTGCCAGTATTCATAAAACTTTGAAACAGATCCTTCCCTAGTCCAAATCCCAGTGGTGACCAACACCTTGACTACAGCCTTGGGAGAAATTTTAGGTAGAGTTAGAAAGCTGTGCTCAGATGCCTGATCCAGGATTCCTAATCCACAGAAACTGAGATAATAAGTGTGTGTTTTTTAAACCATTATGTTTGTGGTAATTTGTTGTGCAGCAATGTGTAACTAATTTAATTTTAATAATAATTACCTTTGGAAAGCCTGCATAAACAGGTTAGATCAAACAAATTAGGAGTATGGTCTTATAAACATAGTTATGATGTTTTTTGAAGTTATTGATATTTTAAAAACATTTAGCTGTTAAAATGAGCACTTTGTTGAACTTAACTCATTTTATGTAGGTTTTTCATTGATGTTCTTGTATGTTTAGGATCTAAAATGAAATCAGATCCAATTATGATAGTTTTCATATATAATTAACTTACTCTAATTTACTTTTTGATTTTTGCAAGGTGTATTTATTTATTTGAAAGAATTACGGAGGGGATGGGGAGAGAAAAAGAGAGATGGAGAATGAGAGAGAGAGACCTTCAATCACCTGGTCCACTCCCCAGATGGCCTCAGTGGTGCTGCACCAGGCCTAAACCAGGAGCCAGAACCTTCATCCAGGTCTCCCACCTGAGCAGCAGGGGCTAAAGCATTGGGCCATTTTCTATTGCTTTTCTCAGGCAATAAGAAGGGAGGTGGATCAGAAGTGGAACATCTGGGACATAAAACAGTGCCCATATGGGATGCCAGCATCGCAAGTGGCAGCTTTACTGGCTATGTCACAATGTCAGCCCCTAATTTACTTTTTGTAAAATATGTTTTTATTGATGCATATACACACATACACACACAATATCTTTTTTCCTATTGTGTTTTTGGCTTGAACCACCTGAAATAATATTCCTTTGTTTTAATGATTATCATTAAGAAAAATATTTATTATTCATTTCTGAAGGATATTCTTTGTTAGCATTAAAATATTTTCTTCTGTTCTAGTTCTCTACTTTTTATTATTTTGTATCAAGCGTGCATTTATTTCACTTTTGGGATATAATAAAATGATAATTCTTATATATATTACGTTGGAAATATCCTTTAGCATAGTATCTAATTGTTGGATCATTCTTATATTTCTGATCATATTTACTTGTTGAATATGTATAGTCTCTTAGTACATAGCTTTGTCGGGTTAAATACACTTTTATAGAGATTTTTTGCATTTATATTTAGAAATATCATTTATCCCTACAATGCTCATCAAGCATATCTATTTAAGACTTGAGTAGAATGATTTTATGATAATTACTTCTTAGGTTCTCAGGGTCTCACAATTATAAATCATGTACTCTTGGATAAGGCACTTAAATTTTGTAAGTCTAAGATATTATAACTACTAACAATATATTTCTGAATTATTATGAAGATAGACAACCTTGAGATTTAAAAATGTTCAAATAGCAATGACTAAAATGCAAATTTTAAGCAAAAATATATTTAAAATTATAAAACTATATAAATGATGATAACTTATGTTTTCACACTTTGTTATAATGTGATATAATGATTCATTATTTTCTTCTGTTCTCTATTTGTCATAATACTAAAGAGCTTAATGATATATATTTTTTCCATTTCAGGTATATTATGTCAAACTTCAGGTAAGACCTGAATACTAAAATTTTCCAAAACAATAGAAATAACAATTGAAATAACTAACCATAATTATAGTGCTATTTATTATAATTAGAAGTTGCTCATATACTTATAAGCAACTTATATATATATATAAGATATATATATATATACACACACACGCATATATATATTAGTTTGCTAGTGCTGTCTTTAAAAATACCCAAAATTATGTGCCTCAAATAGCAGAAATTTGTTGTCTCCATTGTTCTTTAGTATATAAGATCAAAATCAAAATATCTACATAACAACATAGTTGGTTCCTTTGGATAAAGAATCTGTATCATGCATGGCCCATAATATCTGAAAGTTTTCTGCCAATCTTCAGTATTGCTTGCCTTGTAGAAATTCCTTCATCTTCACATGGCTGGGCTCCTCATGTAGTCTTCCCTTATGTATGTCTTTCTCTGTGTGCACATATCTCCTTTCCATAAGGACATCCTAGTTGTGCCTGCAATGACCTTATTTCCAAATAAGATCATGATCCAAGCTACTAGGAGATAGGATTTCAACATATTAACTTCTGAGGGACGCACTTCAACTCATAGTAATTTTTTACTTAGAAAAATTTTTAAAACAAGTGTGCAGAACAACGAATTTCCACAAAGTGAACATACCTATGTGACATCAATGATATCATAAAACTTAAAATTAATATTGCCACAATGCTTCCTTCTTTCCTCTCTCAGTGCTAACCCCTTTATTCATAAATAACCACCACAATCATATTTATCAACTGGTTAGAGCTTGGATTTTAGCAGTAGAAGTGATTTTTTGACGGGCAGAATTAGTGAGATAGAGAGAGAGAGAGACAGAAAGGTCTTCCTTCCGTTGGTTCACTCCCTAAATGGCCGCTACAACCGGTGCATTGTGCCAATCTGAAGCCAAGGAGTCAGGTTCCTCCTCCTGGTCTCCCATGCGGGTGTTGGGCCCAAGCACCTGGGCCATCCTCCACTGCCTTCCTGGGCCACAGCAGAGAGCTGGACTGGAAGAGGAGCAACCGGGACAGAATCCAGCGCGCCAACCAGGACTAGATCCAAGTGTGCTGACGCTGCAGGCAGTTAATTAGCTGATTGATCCGCGGGGCCTGCCGGCCCAGAAAACATTTATTCTTTTTTTTTTTGGTAGGCAGAGTGGACAATGAGGTGGAGGATTAGCCTAGTGAGCCGTGGCGCCTGGCCAGTAGAAGTGATTTTAAACAGAAAGAAATTTATTTCCATATACCTGTTAGAGATAGAAATACCATAGCATTTGCATTTGGATTTGATGTGTGTATAAATGTGGCCAACTGCTGAATGAGTACTAGTTTTCAGTGGGTAGAAATATATGAGAGCATTTCAAAAATTCTCTAGTCTAAACATTTATGTTGGCTAAATGGATAAGAAACCAAGACCCCATTATGTAATGCCTTTAAGAAACTCATTTCACAAATAAAGATAAACATAGACTGAAATTGAAGGGCTGGAAAAAGATGTACCAGGAAAATGGAAAATAGAAATGAGCAAAAGTAGCTATCCTCTTATCAGATAAAATAGACTTTTAACCAAAAACTGTAAAAAAAGACAAAGCAGGCCATTAAATTTTCATAAAAGGAATGAATCAACAAGAAACTATACCATGTATCTTCTCAGACCACAAAGGAATTAAACTAAAAATCAAGAACCAGAAGAAAAATAGAGCATTCACAAATACATGAAAATTCAACAACATGCTACTAAATGAAAGTGTGTCATTGAAAAAATTAAAAAGTAAATAAAATTTTTGCTTGAAATAAATGAAAATGAAGACACAACATATCAGAACCTGTGAGATACAGCAAAAGCAGTATTAAGAGATAAGTTTATAGTCTTAATTGCTTATATTAAAAGAAGAAAAATGTCTCAGATATATGATCTAATAATGTACCTTGAAGACTTAGAAAAACAAGAACAAGTCAAATCCTAAATCAGTAAGAGGTGAGAAATAATAAGAATCAGAACAGAAATAAATGAAATTGAAAATAAAGTAGCAATACTAAAGATCAACAAAAACCAAAAAGCTGTTTCTTGGTAAGAAAAACAAAGCAGACAAAAATAACAAAGAAAAAATAGGAAAAACTCAAATAAATTAAATTAGAGATAAAAGAGACATTACAACTAACACTACTGAAATACAACGGATCATAAGAAAATATTATGATGGCCAGTGCCACGGCTCACTAGGCTAATCCTCTGCCTGTGGCGCTGGTACTCCGTGTTCTAGTCCTGGTTGGGGCGCTGGATTCTGTCCGGTTGCTCCTCTTCCAATGAAGCTCTCTGCTGTGGCCCGGGAAGGCAGTGGAGGATGGTCCAAGTGCTTGGGCCCTGCACCTGCATGGGAGACGAGGAGGAAGCACCTGGCTCCTGGCTTCGGATCGGTGCAATGCGCCGGCCATAGCAGCAATTTGGGGGGTGAACCAATGGAAGGAAGACCTTTCTCTCTGTCTCTCTCTCTCTCTCTCTCACTGTCTAACTCTGCCTGTCAAAAAAAAAAAAAAAAAAGAAAGAATGTACTATGAAATACTGTACACTAACAAATGAGAAAACTTAAAATGGATAAATTCATGGACAGCCAAAACCTACCAAGATTAAATCAAGAACATATAGAGAATCCAAACAGACCCATAATAAGCATTATAAATGGGTGGGATATATATATGTACATATATATTATATACATGTGTGTATCCATATCTATATCTATATCATCTATATCTATATGTCATTTTAGAAACCTGTAACAATATTATTTTCAAATATATGCCAATAAAATGGCTCACATCAGGACACTCATCAATAAATAAGGATATGGCTACAGAAATTCTTTCCATCTTCTAAGTTTCCACCATTACAAATGAACAAATAAAATTATATTCCTGGGCAGATGGTCTAGTTTTCAGGATAAATATTTTGATGACAAGAACTAGAAAAAATATGAATGCAAAAAATTTGAAATTTAAACCCATGATGCAGAATTTAAGTGGTCATAGGATTCTAGAGTGCCAATAACTGTGAAAAGATGAGCTCACCTTTGTAAGCACTTTCACCCCATCAATAGTTGCTAATTCTGGATTCAGTCATGCAGCTGGGGATCACGCTCTGCAGGTCAAGTTCTACTGTTGACGAGAGAATATCCATCTCATAAGTATATGAGGCTAGAGTGACAAAGTAGCCTTGTATGACCTTCAACACATAGCCCAGTTTCACCAACAAATTCTGAAAATGTAGAGGAATTAATGTTAAAAAGAAAAGATGTAAAATTCTGAAAGCTTGAGTATAACTTTGATTATCTCACAGAGGAAAATTATCTGAGTTCAAGAATCTTCAGGAGGATGATTGGAGAAATGTAGCTCAAGTAATTCTTTCAATAAAATATTTATGCCATTAAATGTGTGCGCATTTATATTTTTAAATAAAGAAATACAAATTGATAACAAACATGAAAAATGTTCAGGATCACTAGCCATCAGGGCAGTGCAAATAAAACCCACAATGAGCTATTGCCTTACTCCAATTAGAATGGCTATCCTCCAAAAAAATCAAAGAAATAACAAATTCTGGAGAAGATATAGAGAAAATGATGCACTACGGATGGGAAGGAACATTTTTCATATATCCTTGGCTATTTGTATGTTTTCTTTTTGAGAAATGTCTATGCAGGTTCTTTGCTTATTATGTGTGTTGATATTGAGTTCTGAGAGTTTCTTATATATTTTGAATATTAACCTTCTATCAAATACATGATCTTCACTGGTTCTGGAACTTTATAAGCTGATTTCAAAATTTACATGGTATGTTCAAAGTGCAAAGAATAAAATGAACCCTAAAGACTATATCCCAAAATAGGTAGAATTAATACATTCAGCAAATAAACACATAAAATCAGTTGTAACAGTTGTGTTTCCATATACTAA
Source organism: Oryctolagus cuniculus (assembly GCF_964237555.1). Classification (NCBI taxonomy): domain Eukaryota; kingdom Metazoa; phylum Chordata; class Mammalia; order Lagomorpha; family Leporidae; genus Oryctolagus; species Oryctolagus cuniculus. Next base: position 136,782,184 of record NC_091436.1, read on the forward strand.
TGTATTATGCAAAAAGAAGTTAGAGAGGCAATCTGGCCCCATTTCTCATTTCTTGTCTTACTTTCTCTTAATACTTCACTTCTATATTCTGGGATCACCCTCAGGTAAAACATGGGCACCTAAATGCTTATTTCAGGTTTCCCTTTCAAGGAACCAAAATAAGAAAGAGGAATATATGGGGCAGAAAATATAGAGACTTCACCAAAATAGTGGAAAGGAAAGTGACACATCATCAGAACCGGAAAACAGTTTTTCCAGAGCAGAGGACAAAAGTTTAAGACATCTATGAGGGGCTGGCATTGTGGCGTAGCAGGTAAAGCCGCAGCCTGCAGTGCTAGCATACCATGTGGGCGCTGGTTCGAGTCCTGGCTGTTCCACTTCTGATCCAGCTCCCTGCTATGCCTGGGAAGGCAGTGGAGAATGGCCCAAGTCCTTGTGCCCATGCTCCCATATGGGAGACCTGGTGGAGGCTCCTGACACCTGGCTTTGGATTGGCCCAGTTCCAGCCTTATGGCCAACTGGGGAGTGAACCAATGGATGGAAGACCTCTCTCTCTCTCTCTCTCTTTCTGTTTCTCTCTCTCTCTCTCTCTCTCTCTGCTTCCCTTCCTCTCTGTGTAAATCTGACTTTCAAATAAGTAAATCAATCTTTTTAAAAAAGACATGTATGAAACTGAGGGAGTACTTCATATATTTGCAGATAGATAGATAGATGAGATGAGATGAGATGGAGAGAGACTTATTTTCATTATTTTGGAATTTCTGTGTTAACATCTAGCAAATTACTTTATGATGAATTAGATGCATACATTGGCAAGTAGATGTTTTATTGAGCATTAACATTTTATTAACAAGAGTTAAATATTGTATGTTCCACAGTGTGTTAATTCAATACATGTATACAATATGTACTACACTACAGTGTAATCAGCATTTCTCCTTGTTTGACATAACTTTATGATTAGAGGCTTGGAGTTTCTTTCTTCTGTTTTTTTTTTTTTCATACAATATGTACTAGTTTGTTGTAAGTTATAGTCTCCCCACAATGCCATGTAATGGTAGGAAGTTATTCCTTCAATCCAATTCTGATTTGATACCCATTACCCAAACTATGCCTATAAAAAGAGGCGGTTTCTAAATTCAGAAAAATACAATTAACTGAAGACTAAAATTTTAATCTTATTTTACTAAATGTTAATGTTGTGAATACATTTATATGATCATTTTAGAATATAAGGTAAATTCTGACTTAACTGCCTGGTGTGACATAAACCCATTAGGATGGCGGCTGAAAACATGCCCATGTATGTAAATTGGGAGTTGAGGTGCTGCTGATTGAAAAAGAAACTTTTCTTCTTAATTGACCAACTCCTTCTTCCAAATAAAAAAAATCTAAAGTCTAAATATTAACATATGTGTGTGTGTCTAAACATACATAGTTTACCAATTTTCTAGTTAAAAGACAATCCTATATATTCTGCAAAGGGTAGAAAGAAACTAAGAGTAAGGATACTTGATTTTAAAGAAAGCAGGTGGTAGAGGAGATTGGCACCAAGTCTCTGGTTTTATATGGAAGAGGAGGAAAAAACTCAGAAGAGAACAGGTAATATCAGAGGGAATGTTTAGGAAAACTGATAGAGCAATAAAGAAATTAAACAATATAGAGAGAGATTAGAGGAGGTTAGAGAAGCAATCTGGGGACTTAGAATCTCAGTAAACTAGTCTATGAGTTGACAACTAAAGTCTTGTCTATGGTTTTTCAGAGAATATGACATTAAGCCTCATTGACAACAGCCTAAGATTATTCTACTTGAATAATGAAGTGAATTGATAACATTCTCTTCATCACTTTCTGTTTTTCAGATAACACAATGGAAAATGGTGAGTTCCATTTCACGCTAAACATATAGTCACAAAATGTTCTTTAAACATATCTACGTGTATGTACAATTTTTTGACAGGCAGAGTGGACAGTGAGAGAGAGAGAGACAGAGAGAAAGGTCTTCCTTTACCGTTGGTTCACACTCCAGTGGCCGCTGCAGGTGGCCTGCTGTGGCTGGTGCACCATGCTGATCCAAAGCCAGGAGCCAGGTGCTTCTCCTGGTCTCCCATACGGGTCCAGGGCCTAAGGACTTGGGCTATCCTCCACTGCACTCCTGGGCCACAGCAGAGAGAGGGTCCTTGCCCCTGGAAGAGGGGCAACCGGGACAGAATCCGGCGCCCCGACTGGGACTAGAACCCAGTGTGCCGGCACCACAGGTGGAGGATTAGCCTATTGAGCCATGGTGCCAGCTGTATGTACAATTTTTGACAATGTATTCCATCACTATATGTATGTCTGAGTGGTGACACAGAAGGCTAATGCCACTGAAAAGAGAAATTATTACTTATATTTTCTGAGAGAAAGGGGCATACCAAAACACATGTTCACATGGGAAGCACCACTGTCAAACAGCAAGCAGAGAAAGAGAGAGGGCCTCCATTCACCGATTCACTCCCCAGTTGGCTGCAACTACCAGAGCTGCACTGATCCAAAGCCAGGAGCCAGGAGCTCCTCCGGGTCTCCCACATGGGTGCAGGGACCCAAGAACTTGGGCCACCTTCTCTTGCTTTCCCAGGCCATAGCAGAGAGCTGGATTGGAAGTGGAGCAGCCAAGACTCGAACCAGTGCCCATATGGGATGCTGGCACTGCAGGCAGTGGATTCACCTGCTATGCCACATCACCGGCCCCATCCCACTCTTAATTTTTAAAATGAACTATTTTCAGTTCAGTTTATACTCAAAAGATTAACTGTATACAAAGTAAAGAGTTCAACAAATAGTAAGAAGAAAAAAATACTGTTCCTCAACAGTAGAGACAAGGGCTATAAGCAAATCATTGAAACTGAAAATGTCAATTTCATTTGAATACATTATATTTTAGATTCTCTATTAGTTACTATAGATAAAGGAACACATAGGGTATTTGTTTTTTTGGGACTGGCTTATTTCACTAAGTATAATGATTTCTAGTTGTATCCATTGTTGCAAATGACAGGATTTCTTTTTTTAACTGCTTAGCAGTATTCCATAGTGTATATACAATATAATTTCTTTATCCAGTCTTGGTTTATGGATATCTGGGTTGATTCCATATATTATCAATTGTGAATTGAGCTGCAATGAACATGGTGGTACTGATAACTCTTTCATATGTTGATTTCATTTACTTTGGATCAATTCCTGGTAGTGAGATGGCTGGATCATTATTGTAGGTCTATATTCAGGTTTCTGAGTTATCTGCGTTTTGTCTTCTACAGAGGCTTCACCAGTTTACATTCCTATCAACAGTGGATCAGGGCACCTTTTTCCCTACATTCCTGCCAGCATTTGTTGTATGTTGATTTCTGTATGAGACCCATTCTAACTGGAGTGAGCTGAAACCTCATTGTTGTTTTGAGTTGCATTTCCCTGATAACTACTGATTCTGAATAGCTTTTAAGGTATCTGTTGGCCATTTGAATTTCTTCTCTTGAAAAATGCCTGTTCAAATCTTTAAACCATTTCTTAACTAGATTGTTTTGTTGTTGTTGAATTTCTTTGACTGTTTATAGATTCTAGATATTAATTGTTTATCAGTTGCATAGTTTGCAAATATTTTCTCTCATCCTGTCAGTTGCCTCTTCACTTTGCTGAGTATTTCTTTTGCATTGCAGAAACTTTTCAGCTTGATATAATTTCATTTGCCAATTTTGGCTGTGACTGTCTGTGCCTCTGGGGTCTTTTCCCAGAAGTCTGCCTGTGTCAATGACTTGTAGAGTTTCCCCAATGTTCTCTAGTAATTTGATGGTATCACATTGTAGATTTAGGTCCTTGGTCAATTTTGGATTTCTGTTTAAGGTAGAGGTCTTGTTTCATACTTCTGTATATGGAAATCTAGTTTTCCCAGCACCATTTATTAAAGAGATGGTGCTTGCTACAGGGATTGATTTTAGTTGCTTTTTCAAAGGTAAGTTGGTTGCAGATGCATGGATTGATTTTTGGAGTTTCTATTCTGTTCTATTTATCTACAGTCATTTAAAATCCATATGAATTTTAGCAGTTTTTTTTTTCCTAAATCGTAGAAGAATGCTGGGGTGGCACCGTGGTACAGTAGTTTAATCCTCCCCCTTGGCACCAGCATCCCATATGGATGCCCATTCCAGTCCCAGATGCTCCTTTTAGGATTCAAGTTTCTCCTATACTTGGAAAAGCAGTAGAAAATGGCCCAAGCACTTGCATCCCTGCATCCATGTGGGAGGCATGGAAGAAGTTCCTGGCTCCTGGCTTTGGAACAGTCCAGCTCCAGCCATTGTGGCCATTTGGGGAGTGAACCAACGGATAAAAGAACTTTCTCTCTACCTTTCTCTCTCACTGTCTGTTAATTCTACCTCTCAAATAAATAAAATCTTTTAGAAAAAGAAGAATGTAATTGGTATTTTGATTGGGAACATATTCAATCTGCAAATTGCTTTGGGTAAAATAACATTTTGATATTAATTCCACCATTCAATGCATATGGGAGATTTTTTCCATTTTTTGTATCTCCTATTTCTTTCTTTAAAGTTTTGTAATTTTCATAGTAGAGATCTTTGACTTCTTGGTTAAATTTATTCCAAGGTATTTAATTTTTTTGTAGCTATTATGGAAGGGATTGGTCATAAATCTTTCTCAATCATGGTATATTTGTGTATACAAAGGCTATTGATTTTTGTGTGTTATTTTATACCTTGCCACTTTATCAAACTCTTTTATAAGTTCTGATAATCTCTTAGTGGAGTCTTTTTGTTTCCTTATATAGAATCATGCCATCTGCAAATAGGAATAGATTGACTTGCCTTTCCAATTTGTATCCCTTTTATTTCTTTTCCTTGCCAAACAGCTCTGGCTAAAACTTCCAGGACTGTGTTGAATAGCAGTGGTGAGAGTGGGTATCCATGTGTACTTCCAGATCTTAGATCAAACTTTCCCAGAATAAGTTACTGGCTGAAGGTTTGTCATAAATTGCCTTGCTTGTATTGAGGAATGCTGCTTCTATACCCAGTAAGGTATTCATCATGGAATGATGTTGTGTTTTATCAAATGCTTTCTCTGCATCTATTGAAATAATTATTTAGTTTTTGTTCCTCAGATTGTTAATGTGATATATAACATTTATTTATTTTTATAATGTTGAACCATCTTTGCATAACAGGGATAAATCCCACTTATTCCAGATGAATGGTTTTTCTTGTCTGTTTTTGGAGTCATTTTGTTGAGTATTTTTGCATCTATGTTCATTAGGGAGGGTGATCTATAGTTGTTTCTTTTTCTGCTTTAGGAATAAGGGTGATGCTGACCCTAAAGAAAAAGTTTGGGAGGATTTCTGCCTTTGAAATATTTGAATAGCTTGAGAAGAATTGGAGTTATTTCATCTTTAAATGTCTGGTAGAATTCACCAGTGAAGCCTTCTGGTCCTGGGCTTTTCTTTGTTGAGAAGATCTTTACTACTGATTCGATCTATGTCTTGTTGATTGATCTGTTTATGTTTTTTATGTCTTCAGGGCTCGATTTTATTAGATTGTATGTGCCAGTATCTATCCATTTTTTTAGATTTTCTGATTCATTGGCATAATTTGTAGTAATTCCTGATGATTCTTTTGTTTCTGCAGTGTCTACTGTAATAATTCTTTTTTCATCTCTGATTTTATAAATTTGGGGCTTCTTCCTCATTTTTTTGAGTATTTGGGCCAATAGTGTATGAATTTTTTTTTAAAAAAACAGCTCTTCATTTCTCTGATCATTTGTATTTATTTAATTTAAATTTATTTATTTCTTCTCTAATTTTAACTATTTCTTTCCTCCTACTAATTTTGTTTATTGTTTCTTGTTCTTTTTCTATGTTCCTGAGATGCACTGATAGCTCGTTTATTTGGTACTTCTCCAATTCCTTTATGTAGGCACCAATTGTTATAAACTTCCCTCTTAATACTGTTTTTGCTGTGTTCCATTAGCTTTGATATGTTGTGTTATTGTCTTCATTTGTTTCCAGATATTTTTTATTTCCCTTTTGATTTCTTCTATGACCCACAGTTCATTCAGGAGGATGTTTTTCAGTCTCCATGTGTTTGCATATGCTTTAGACATTCCTGAGTTGTTCAGTTCCAGCTTTATTCCATTGTGGTTGGAGGCGATGCATGGCATGATTTTGATTTTTTAAATTTTTTTGAGACTTGTTTATGGCCTAATATATGGTCTATTATAGAATACCTTTACAAAGTTCCATGCATTGATGAAAAGAATGTGTGGTTGGCCGGCGCCACGGCTCAACAGGCTAATCCTCCACCTAGCGGCGCCGGCACACTGGGTTCTAGTCCCCGTTGCCCCTCTTCCAGGCCAGCCCTCTGCTATGGCCCGGGAGCGCACTGGAGGATGGCCCAAGTACTTGGGCCCACACCCCATGGGAAACCAGGAGAAGCACCTGGCTCCTGCCTTCAGATCAGCATGGTGCGCCAGCCGCATCGCTCTGGCTGCAGCAGCCATTGGAGGGTGAACCAATGGCAATGGAAGACCTTTCTCTTTGTCTCTCTCTCTCTCTCTCTCTCTCTGTCCACTCTGTCAAAAAATAAAAAAAAAGAAGAATTTGTGGTCTGCAACTGTGGGATGAAAAGTTCTGTATATATCAGGTAGGTGCATTTAATTCATAGTGTTGATTGGCTCTTTGATTCTTCGTTGATTTTCTTTCTAATTGATCTTTCCATTGCTTGAAGTCAGATGTTGAAGTCCCCCATTAGTATTGTATTGGAGTCTATGTCTCTCTTTAGATCCAGAAACATTTTTTTTAAACTTTTATTTAATGAATATAAATTTCCAAAGTACAGCTTATGGATTACAATGGGTTCCCCCACATAACTTCCCTCCCACCCGCAACCCTCCCCTTTCCCACTCTCTCTCCACTTCCATTCACATCAAGATTCATTTTCAGTTATCTTTATATACAGAAGATCAGTTTAGCATATATTAAGATTTCAACAGTTTGTACCCACACAGAAACATAAAGTGAAAAATACTGTTTGAGTACTAGTATAGCATTAAATCACAATGTACAGCACATTAAGGACAGAGATCCTACATGAGGAGTAAGTGCACAGTAACATTTGTTTTAAATAGCCGGGCACTTTGTCAATGGGTGAATTTCCATTTATTATAGCCACATCTTCTTGTTGAAATAATCTTTTAATCATTTCATAGTGCCCTTCTTTGTGTCATTGAATACTTTTTGTATTTAAGTCTTTTTTGTCTGATATTAGGATAGGTATACATGCTCATTTCTGCTTTCTGTTAGCACTTTGTATGTATCTTTGTTGGCGACGTGTGCTTCGTGTAGGCAGCAAATAAATGGGTCTTGTTCTTAATCCATTCAGCCAGCCTGTATCTTTTAGCTAGAGAGTTTAAATATTTACTTTCAAGGTTTCTATTGATAATTAGTGACGTGGCCTTTCCATTTTCTCATAAATATTCCTATTGTTACTTTGGGTTTCCTTTATACTTATACTGTGAAATTTTTGTCTTCACATTCTTTCATAATTATGACTATCTATCTGTGTTTCTGTGTTTAGCATAACCTTAAACATCTAGTGTAAGGTGGATGAGTGGTGAAAAAGTCTTTTAATTTCTGTCATGAAAGATCTTTATGGCTGGCACTGTGGCTCACTAGGCTAATGCTCCGCCTTGTGGCGCCAGCACACTGGGTTCTAGTCCTGGTCGAGGCGCCAGATTCTGTCCCGGTTGACCTTCTTCCAGGCCAACTCTCTACTGTGGCCAGGGAGTGCAGTGGAGGATGGCCCAAGTACTTGGGCCCTGCACCCTATGGGAGACCAGGATAAGTACCTGGCTCCTGCCATTGGATCAGCACGGTGCACCAGCTGTGGCGGCCATTGGAGGGTGAACCAACGGCAAAGGAAGACCTTTCACTCTGTCTCTGTCTCGCACTGTCCACTCTGCCTGTCAAAAAAAAGAAAAAAAGAAAGATCTTTATTTCACCTTCATTCATAAATGAGAGCTTTGTTGGGTACAACATTCAGTGTTGTACAGTTATTGTACAGTGTTGACAGTTATTTTTCTTTTAAATCTTGGACTATACCTCCCATTCTTTCCTAGTCTGAGGGTTTCTGATGAGAAGTCAGCTGTGAGGCTAATTGGAGATCTTTTGAAAGTAATGGTGTTTCTCTCATGCACATTTTAGAATCTTTAATTTATTTATTTGAGAGGTGCATTACAGAGAATGAGAGGAGAGAGAGGTCTTTCATCAACTGGTTCATTCCCCAAAAAGCCTGCAGTGGCTGGAGCTGTGCCAATCCAAAGGTGGAAGCCAGGTGTTTCTTCTGAGTCTCCCATGTGGGTGCACAGGCCCAGGTACTTGGGCCATTTTCCACTACTTTCCCATGACATACCAGAAATCTGAATTGGATGAGGAGTAGCTTGGAGAGGAACCAGTGTCCTTAGTGGAACCTGGCACCAGAATTGGAGGCTTAAGCTATTCATCCACAGGCCCACACAATTAGAATATTATCTTTAAGTTTTACTGTTGAAAGTTAAACTACAATATCATGGTGAAGATGTTTTCTGTGTTCTATGTGCTTCCTTTACTTGGACATTCCTGTGTCTCTCCAAATTAGGAATATTTTCTAAATTATTTCACTGAATAGGCCCCTTCTAATCTATTCTCTTTCCTCACATTCAGGAACTCCAAAGACCCGTATTTTGGGTCATTTGATAGTATCCCATTGATCTCCAACACTGTTTTTTAAGTTTTCTATTTCTTCTTTTGTTTGGTCTGACTGAAAAATTTACAGAGATTTGCCTTCTAGCTTGAATATTCTTTATTTTACCTCACCAAGTTTGTTGTTAAGGATTTCCACTATGTTTTTATTAGACATATGTAAGTCTTCATTTCTAATATATTTCATTGTGATTTCTCTTCAAAATCTCAATTTCATGGGAGAATTTTTTATTCATGTCGTGTATGAATTTCTTTAATTTGTGAATTTGCTTCTCATTTCTTCTGAGTAGTCCTGTGATTAATCTTTTTAATTGTATTTCAGGCATTTCATGAATCTCTTCATCTTCACACCCTAATATTGAAGTGTTGCTGTGTTCCTTTGGGGGATAATGCTGTCTTTCTTATTTTTGTTTCTTGTATTTCTGCATTTATTTTTAGGTGTTTTTGGAAAGACTTGTTGGCTTTTTATTCCGATGGCTTTATCTTTGAACTATGCCTCTGTGGTTTATTGTGGTGTCAGCTCTTTCAATGAATACTCAGAGGTGTGTGTTGGGTGTGGCCAGGGAGCTCTGGTCATTGCTCCAGGGTGGGGTGTGTATCCAGGGTGACACTGTAGTTGAGCATGATAGATCTCCTCTCACCTCTTCTCTTCCAAGATGATCAATGTCTCAGTGTTATTCCACAGTGGGTGCAATCCATGCTGCCTTATGTACTGAAGGATCAGTACAGTCCTCAGCATGGATCACCTTGCAGTGACCAATCCCTTGGCAATCAGGGAGCTCTGAGCATGTGTAGCCACTCATACTGATTGCCCACAGACCCAGCTACACCCTCTTGTGCAGTCACAGATTTCTCACAGTCTCAGTACATAATTCTCCCACAGTCACGGAGTGCAGAGTTTCCATTCCACCCCCACTAGCCTGACCCATCCACAGAGAGGCAGAGATGTTCCCTGAACTAGCTGTCCGTGGGTGCTCCACTTTTGCAATTTGTGTCCTGGAGTCTGTGATATGTTGAGAGGCTGGTGGCAACTCACATCCTGTATAGGTGCCCAGTCCCTTGTCAATCCTTCCAGTCAGATTCAAAGTCAGATTCAAATTTCTCCCTTTGGTAGAAATTCTGGATGCCATGCAAGGGTGAGGTTCTGGCCAAATGTTGCTATCTCCCTACTGGTTGCAGGGTGCATGTGCCTGAACTGTTGTTGCTTTTACTACTGACAAGAAGGATAGTTGTTGGGCATGCACACAAGTGTTTCTGCAGTTGCTGCCTGTGCCCAAAATGTTGCCTGTCCTCTCTCAGCCTGTTGCCAAGAGCCTTTGTAGGGTGGTGGTGGTGAGAGAGAAATGTGCCATTTTTTTAACTGAGTCTGCAGATTCCCTATCCCTCTCAGAGTTTCAGGCTAGACTTATGCCATGTTCTACTTCTGGCTGTATCTCCAGTGGCAATGACCACTGTAGTTTGACCTCATCTCACTCTTCAATGCTGGCACTTTCTCTGGCTCTTTTTGTGGAGGTCGGCTGTTGTGTCCATGTTCATGTTGCCCATCTGCACCTTCCACACCAATCCTCTGCATTCCTCTTCCTTCAGTAAAATTTCCACTGCAGTTTTCTCTCTTCCTGTCCCCTGAGAATCTATCATGGAATTTTTAATGCATCCACTTCTGTGCAGATGATCCTAATCTAATCTTTAATCAGAAGAGAACATAATTAAAGAGGATAAATTCACATCCTCTTTCTTGTGAGTCTTAAAATGTTTTCACCAACATTCTTCATTGCTCAAGTTTCAATGTAACTCTGCCTTTAATCCTATTACTCCAGTACTCCTAAATATATTGAACCTGATCTTGCCTGACACATTGCTCTTTCCATATCCAGTAACTTTTCTTTTTTATTTATATTTTATAACATCAAATATTCATTGTAAAACTACTTTTCTTTTTGAGTCCTTTATCCTGGGATTTTTCACTGAGGGTTAGAACACTTAGTCCTTTTTATTTTTCAGAGGCATCTTAGAAACAATCTTGGCGAATATTCTCTGACAACCCCTAGATCTACACCATGGTGCCTTTTTCCCTTTGACACTCCCTTCTTCTTCATTAGCATGGTTCCCATTTGTCCTGAATGTCTACTTTTCTGCCTCATATTTTGAATCCTAGACTTCTCCCATGTTAAGTTATCTACCTTCTTTCTCTCCCATCTGTTTCCCTTTCTTCTTTTATCCATTGTCTTTCTTCTTTTAGATGCCATGTTTTATTCCCTAAAAACATTGGCTCTTTATTCCAGATGCTTATCACAGAAAGACAAGTTTGTGATTATAAAATAAATTAAAAGCATGTTATAGCAAAATTTAAAAGAAGAATAAGAAAGGAAGGAGGAGGAAAGCTGTGAGGGAAGTATGGAGGGTGTATGGAAAATGTCTTTATGGTCTTAAACTGCATAGGTGAAATACTTGAAATCTGCTCTCTTTATGTAAATAAACTAATTGAAAAGAAAAAAGTTCTGTATTGATCCATTGGTGTAAATGTGACACAAGCTTAGAATAATCTAAAGCTGGATTTCCTGCAAGAACAATGGTTTAGGATTCTCCAATTCAGTGTTTGTGGTGACTCAATAAAACATAGCTACTACAATAATGAGAATCTGCATTATCTATTTACTGGAAATCAAAGAACATATTAGTTAGCAGACCAAATAATACAAGCCAAAATAACATAAAAAGGAGTCAATAGCGATTTAATAGGATAATAATAATTTACATTTCTAAAATGTTTATAAAGATTTTCCATCCCTCCAAATTTCATATTATGGTACATTAAACTTTAAAACAACAACAACAACAACAACAACAACAAAAAACTATTTGCCACTGCATATGTGTGTGAATATCCTGAGAGTTCTAAATTTGCTTTTTATGATAAATTGAGTGATCTTTTAAATTTGTTCTCAATAATATCTACTTTGTTATTTTTCATTTTATTTTTTAGGAAATCTTATGGAAAACAATGGTAAATGTTCCTTGGAAGCCCTTACTCCCATATCATATTTTGCATTTTCAGAAAGTTTGCATTTTCTTGAGCTTTGCTTCCCATAGCAAGCATATTTATTTTGTTTTTCCATCTTATTTTTCAGAACTTCAGAGACAATGTGGTAAATATTCCCTGACAGCCTTTACTCCCATGCCACTTTAAAATGACTACTTTCTCGGTATCTTTAACATTTGTTCCCTCCTCCCCTATATGTATCTCTTGATTCATGCTTCTTCTGAATGTCTACTCTCTTCCCCATATGTTGACTACTGGAGTTCTCCCACATTAAGTTCTCTCCTTTTTTTCCACCTCCACTTTCTTTTTTTTAACTTTTATTTAGTAAATATAAATTTCCAAAGTACAGTTTATGGATTACAATGGCTTCTCCCACCATAACTTCCATCCCACTCGCACCCTTCCCATCTCCTGCTCCCTCTCCCATTCCAATCACATCAAGATTAATTTTCAATTATCTTTATATACAGAAGATCGATACAGTATATATCAAGTAAAGATTTCATCAGTTTAAACCCACACAGAAGCACAGAGTGTAAAATACTGTTTCAGTACTAGTTATAGCATTACTTCACATTGGACAACACATTAAGGGCAGACCCCACATGAGGAGTAAGTACACAGTGACTCCTGTTGTTGACTTAACAATTTGACATTCTTTTTTATGGTGTCAGTAATCTCCCTAGGCTCTAGTCATGAGTTGCCAAGGCTATGGAAACGTTTTGAGTTTGCTCACTTCGATCTTGTTCCGACAGGGTCATAGTCAAAGTGGAAGTTCCCTCCTCCCTTCAGAGAAAGGTATCTCCTTCTTTGATGGCCCATTCTTTCCACTGGGATCTCACTCGCAGAGATCTTTCATTTAGGTCTTTTTTTTTTTTTTCCCCACAGTGTCTTGGCTTTCCATGCCTAAAATACTCTCATGGGCACTTCAGCCATATCTGAGTGCCTTTAGGGCTGATTCTGAGGCCAGAGTGCTGTTTAGGACATCCGCCATTCTATGAGTCTGCTGAGTATCTCGCTTCCCATGTTGGATCATTCTCTCCCTTTTTGATTCTGTCAGTTAGTGTTAGCAGACACTAGTCAGTTCACAATTGATCACACTGATAAGTCTAAGAGTCAAAGGGATCACACAAACAAACAAAACAAGACTAATGTCCCCCTTCATTTTCATCATTCCCTATCCTTTTTTGTTCAGTTATTCCTTTCTTTCCCTGTAAACACTGATTTATTCTGGATCAGATTATTGACATACAAGCATATAAAACAAAGTGATATTTTGGTACTGTGGTAGCCAGTGACTTAGAGGCATCTGAACTTGGATTTATTCCAGGATCAGTGGCTCAGGAGTCTGTAACTCAGAGTTGATGGTGACTCAGTACAACATAGCTACCATGATAATGAGAATCAATATCATATATTTACTTGAAACCAAGACAGTGTTGAAGGTAAGAACTCTAATAATAAAAGCCTAAATAACATAAAAGGAAAATAAAAATATATTATATAGTAACCATCAGAACTAATATTTCTATTTTTTGTCAAGGAAGCAAATTTTCTCCTTTTCTCATTTCATTCTGTATAGTATATTAGTTAAACAAAAACACTTTTCCAGCACCATTTATGAGTGTATATGTGTGTGTGTGTGTGTGTGTGTGTGTGTCCGTATCCCGAGTTTTAACTTTGCATTGCATTTTTTATAAGTTGGAATTTTATTAACCTTGTTTTTCATTACAAGAATATTTATATTTATTTTTCCATCTTATTTTCAGATGAACTTCAGAGACATAATGGTCAGTACCATGACAGGTCTTTATCCCCTATCACTTTAAAATAACTAATTTCTTGGTGTCTTTAACTTTCCATCTCTCTTTTCTTACATGTTGTCAGCTCTCTTCTCCAGATACCTACTTCTATTCTTCCATCTTCATTTTTTTTTGGTTATGGGCCTCCCTCATGTTATCTCTATTTCTGTTTCCTTATCTTTTCCATTCTGTATTCCATTTATGTATTTTCCATTTCTGTATTACAAATACTTCTGAAGTTTATGATTTTGGTGAGATGATGGACATTAAGACAAAAGGCACATAGTTTCCATTTAATGTAGATAATTTCTGGAAAACTTCTCTTTATTTAAGAACTTTATCAGATATTCCAATCTATAAGTGCCCATTACTTTGCACATTACACCTCCCTTACCTTAAGAAATGACAAAAAAATTCCAAACTTGTTTGTGATGAATTTACTTCATACATATTTTAATTTCATGTGATTTAGTTAATGAATAATGTGATTTTTCTCCCTGGAATGAATATGAGGTAGCAGCATCATATTTTTTCCATTTAGAAAATTGTACCAAGAGTCATTTTATTTCTTGAATACTATTCTCTTCCTCCATAGAGAGAGGAATATTCTGAAGAATCCAGAAAAGATGACAAAAGAATCAAGAAGAAATAACACAATAAAATAGATTTCTTTAAGAATGTAGGGCCAATAAAAGTATAAATATCATATAAAAAGTTGAAGTGTTATAAAGTGCAAAAATTGCCAATGTACAATAAAATTATCTATGAATTCTAGATTATGAGCTCATATTTCCAAAAGTATATGTAAGCTATTTAAGGAATATCCCTGAAGCCTAAATTCATATATTTAAAAGAGATGGAATAAGAAAGTTTAAAGCACACTTTTCAGACATTTTGTTCATGTAATTCTTAAAATAATTGTGAAAAACTAAGTCTACCTTAAACAACTTAAATATGACCTCAAAAATCTTCATCATAAATTTCTCAGTGAATTATTTGTTTATTATTTAAGTAAAATTATCAGTTTTATTTTATATACATAAAATGCGTGACATACATTTTCATTGTAATTACGAATTTCATAGCACTTTTAACTTGATTTACTCATGCTTAATTTTTGTATTTTTTATATAAGGTGAACAAATTTCATGTATTTCATATACAGATTACAAGCATAGTGGTAATGCTCCACTCAACACTCCCTCCTCCTTCCTTTCGTATTCTTTCTTGTTTAATTTTATTTCTCTGAAACACTTGAGTCAGTGGCCTATATCAATGCTTTTTAAACTTTATTTAAGGTATGCAATTTTCATGTATTTTATGTATAAAGATTTAGGAACATAGTGATACTTCCCATCCTAAACTTCCCCCTGCCCATGCTCCAACCCTTCTTTCTCTTCCCTCTCCTATTCTCACTCTTAATTTTTACAAATATTTATTTTCAGTTTACTTTATACTCATAAGGTTAAACCTACGCTAAGTAAAGTTTAACCAATAGTAAAAGAAAAAAAAAAACACTGTTTCTCTACAGGTGAGAGAAGGGCTATAAAAAATCATCAAATCTCAAAATGTCAGTTTAGCTCTAATAGAGTACATTTTAGGTACTATATTAGTTACCTCAGATCAGTGAAAACATATTGTATCTATCTTTTTGGGACTGGTTTAAGGAATATCCCTGAAGCCTAAATTCATGTATTAGAGAAGAGATGGAATAAGGAAGTTTCAAGCACAGTTTTCAAACATTTTGATCATGATTTATTTCACTAAGTATAATGATTTATTCCATTTATTTTCTTATTTTTTAATCAAAGATTTATAGGCTAACAAATTGTGTTTTTATTTGTAAGATAATAAGAATAGGAAGGGCCTTAATTAAAACAATGTAACCAGATTTTGGAACTTCTCCTGAGATAAATAATAAAAACTACAGAATTACTATTTATCAAAGATAATTTTAAAAGTTCTGTCAACTAACAACTCAATTAAATCCTAATGAAATTTTATTAAATGGGAAGAATTGGAGACCATGAATCTTGCAAAAATATTGTGCCCAGATGTTATAGTAATCTGTTCCCTTATTGTTTGTGATATCTTCTGAGAAGCCTTTGGAGGTTATCAGAGCCTAAGAGAAAAGATGGGAGAGATGGAAAAAGACCTGGAGCCAGAAACTCAATCTGGGTCTCCCATGTGGTAGCAAGGACTCAATAACTGAATAATCATGGCTGCTTCCTACAGTGCACATTAGCAGGGAGTTGTATTCAGAAGTGGAGCCAGGACCCAAACTCCTTGATATGAGATGCTGACATCCTAGGCAGTGGGTTCACCATTGCTCCAAATGCCTAATTCATTTTTTAAATGCCATATTTATATCTTTATTTGAGAGGTAGAGACAGAGAGGTATCATCTTTTAATCCCATTTTTCCACTTTTTGAGTACCTTCCATTCATATGTCTGTGTATGTGTGTTGGATTAGTTAAATTACTTCAATACTTTAATCTATAAAATACGTATGTATGATATAAATCCTAGGTAGTTCTTCTTTTCCATCATTTACATTCTTTTGTCCTGTTTCAGCTTTTCTAATATGCCACTTTTCAAGTTTCTAAGTTAGAAATGTGCTTCCTTGTCACTTTGTTGATCTTATCATGACTATGTTTATGCTATCAATTATATTTATTCTACCAATTTATACTTTACACTAGAAAATTTAACTCATTTTCATTTTCTTTGTTGGTTCATATCATCCTTTCACTTAACATTTTGAAATTTTATTGAGGTGCAAAACCTTAATTTAAAATATTCATGGATTACAATGTAGTGTTTTGATTCATGTAGACATTGTATAAGGACTCAGCAGGCTAATTAACATATCTGTTATCAATTTATTTTTGCAGTAAGATTATTAAATATCTTCTTTTTAAGGGAAATTTTAAATTTACATTGTTATTAACTATGGTCACTATGTAGTCTAAAACATATTCCTCCAATTTAACTGAAACTTTGTACATTTTGATCAATCTAATTCCTCTTCCTTTTCCTTCTTCTCCCCTTCAGCTGCTGGTAATTAACTTTCTACTGTATGATATTGGTTTTTTATGATTTCACATGTGAAAGCACACGATATGTGTCATTCTGTGTCTACTTACTACAGTTAACATAACATACTCTAACTACATCTATGTTGTTCCTTGACATTTATATGAGTTTTTCCATTTTATTTTTCAGAAGAACTTCAGGGAGAGATTGGTAATTTTTTGACTGTTTTTCTTATTGACAGATTTCTTAGATCTTTTTGCCATCTCTACTCTTCACTTCATCACTATCCTCTCTTTGCTTTTCCTTCTTGTGGATTTCAAATTAGGCTATGTATTTTCTTTTTGGCTTCCTGAAATTATCTCATATTAAATTTCCTTCCCTCTCTTCCTTTCATCTCTATTCCTTTCTGTGCTATATATCCTTCTTCTTCTCTCTTGGAGATAATTGATGTAAGTTTATTATAAGGTCATGAGATGAAAATAATTAGGTCAAGAGGAAAATAGCTGTTTCCCCTCAATAGAAAACTTACTTTAATTGTGTTCCACAACACATCTTCTCTAGTAGAGAGTTCATTATTTTTTCACATGATGATGTCTTCACTCTTACCTATGGATATCAGACTATGGGTATGAGAGAAATAAATTCCTCCTTTTATTTGCCTTTTAAATGTTTGTATAAACTAATATTAAGTGTAGTCTTGAGAATTGCTGATCCATATCATTTGACAATATTTTCAAATAGTCAAAAATGTTCAATATTTTTCCATGATTTTTCCGACAATTTTCTCTTTTCAACCATAGTTACTACTCTACTGCTCTTTCTTCTTTTTAGTTTACTCAGTTATAAATTGTTCTTTCATGACCTTAGTATGCATTGTTATTCATGTAAATTCCATTGGAAATATATCTTTAAAATCTAAGACTTTGTTTTAAGATAGTTCTACAAATTTTAGTATCACATTATAGGAATTTCAAGGAATCTCAAAAAATGTGTTGAAAGTGTGAATTATGAAAAAATTGTACATAGATTTCAAAATTTTTTGCACCAAAAATAAAACAAGTTTTCATTTCATTTCATACAATATTTCTGAAGTATATTTTATTTAACCATTCATATATCAGGCAGTTTTCTTCCAATTGGAGTGAGGTATTCATTTGGAATATACTTTAGAGTTTTCTTTTATTGATAATGAAATGAATAAGATGTGTCCAGTGTTGCAGGCACAAACACTGGCAGATATATGGTTTAGATTGTGTATTCTTCATAATATTAACAAAACTTATCTCATGAAGTGATGTTTTGTATTTTTTCTCTCAGATAGGAGGAAGGCTCAATATAAGTCTGGTAAGTAATTATTATCTCTTGGAAACCTCCATTTCTTTATCTCCCATGGGATCAGTCCATATCTAAGTACTATAGCAATTATACGATGCATGCTGACATTGCTTCTCTCAGAATAGGCTCAATTTAAGTTCAGTGAGTAATCATTCTCTCTCAAAATAATTCCATTTCTCTGACTCTTTTGGATTCAATCCCTATATTAACCTCTATAGTAATTGGTTATGATACAGAAATGCAACAAAAATGCCTATTTGGCAAAGAAGAATTTGGGGCACAATGTTGACAAATTTTTTCCACTGTTTAAGGAATTTTATTAAAGTAAGAATTTTATAATCCAAATTATGTTTCCTTTCTCAGTCATAACTTCTGTTCCTTAAAATAGAGCTGACATTCTGTGCTATTATACAGTAAAAGAATTATAACTTTGAAGAAAGGAATGCTTTACATTTTTTATTTTGCTGAAAAATCTTTTTTCCAGGGTCTATAAAACATTAATTTGTCTTTATATTTTACTATTTTTGTTTTTGTTATTGTTGCTTTCAAATCAATAAGTAATCTAGGACTAGCATTATGCTTGCCAGATCTGGCAATTGATTGGTACATAGAGTTCAAAATTTCTTCTCTTTTTTAAAATTAATTTCATATTTTGCAATGTTTACTTCTTAATATTTAAATTTTTATGTTTATATATTTTTCTCTGGTGATGTATGAGTTTCTTTGCATTGTCCCTGATCATTTCTAAACAATTGGAACACCAGTGGCACTGCTCACTGTTTTCCGGGCAGTTGCCTTATTTGAAGGGCTTGTGGTACAGCTACAGTTCCACCAGTTTTACAGCAGACAGACTCTGGAGACTCAAGCTATGAAGAAGTTCTGAATTATTACTCTCCAACCACATGGCAGTGATTTTACCAGCAAGATTAGAGTGCATGGCTTTAGAGACACCGTAGGAGCCAGCAATCACACTACTTTGTATGTATCCAGAAGACACAAAGTCATTGTGACTCAGCTTTCTTTACACCCTTCCTTGCACCCTTCATTCTTTTTTCTTTGCTGCATTTCATGCTCCCACCTTCAGACTTCTTCCTTTTATTGCTTTTATGTTTCTACACTTCTTCCACTTGATCATTTTCCTCATCGTGTCTTTGAAATTTTAAGTATCAGATTATAGGTCAGAAAATTAAAGTACAAAAGATGTACAGGAGAAAATAAGAGAAAAACAAGGGTAAATGAGAAGGGGAATGAGAGAAGACTTAGAAGGAAAAAAAGTAAAGCGTTTCCTGTTTTCTTCTCTTGCAGACTGGAGGAAAGCAGCGTTATACCCTGGTGAGTGACTTGGTTCCTAAAAATAACCCATTGCAACTTACTATTTTATTTCTTTTAATATTTTTTGTTCTACTTAACCATTTGTTGAACTCTTTAATTAACACACAATTATTCTTATGTGTTTAAATTTAACTGAAAAGTGATCCCTGTTAAATATAAGAATGGGAATAAGAGAGGGAGGAGAGGTATAGTTTGGCACATGCTCAATCAGACTTACCCCTAATGGTAGAGCTAGAAATGTGCCAGGGGATTCCAATTCAATCCCATCAAAGTGGCATGCATCAATGCTATTTTACTTGTTAAAGTGATCAGTTTAAGTTCATAATTGTTCAAAAAGATAGTGTCAAAGGGATTGCATAAATAAGACCAGTGTCTGAAAATAATAATTGATAGAGTTAACAGGAGAGAGTGATCCTACATGGGAAACGTGATACACTGCAGACTCATAGAATTGCAAATGCCCTAAACAGCACTCTGGCCTCAGAATCAGCCCTTAAGGCATTTGGATCTGGCTAAAAAGCCCATGAGAGTATTTCAGATATGGAAAGCCAAGACACTGGCCAAAAAAAAAAAAAAATGACCTAATGAAAGACCTCTGTGAGTGAGATCCCAGTGGAAAGAATAGGCCATCAAAGAAGGAGGTACCTTTCTCTGAAGGGAGGAGAGAACTTCCACTTTGACTATAGCTTGTCTAAATAAGATCAGAGTTTGTGAACTCAAGAGACTTTCATAGCCTTGGCAGTTCATGACAAGAGCTACAGGTTGATTACTGACATCATAAATAAGAGTGTCAATTGTTAAATGAACAACAGGAGTCACTGTGCGCCTACTCCCCATGTAGGATCTCTGTCCATAATGTGAAGTACTTTGTGAATTAATGGTAAAACTACTACTCAAACAGTACTCTATACTTTGTTTTGTTTTGTGGGTGCAGCCTGTTAAAATCTTTACTTAGTATAGAGTTGATCTTCTGTAGATAAAGATAATTGAAAATGAATCGTGATGAAGAATGGGATGGGAGAGGGAGTGGGAGATGGGATGGTTATGGGTGGGAAGGAGGTTATATGGGGAAAAGCCATCATAATCCAAAAACTGTATTTTGGAAATGTATAGTTATTAAATAAAAGTTGAAAAAATAACCCATTATTGAAGATACTATAAATGAACATCTTCAATATACAAAACATTACAAAGGAAAAGAAATCCAAATCATATCTCTCATAACATACTATACATTGGGGTGTGTATTTTGGCACAGAACTTTAGCTATGGCTTGGGACAGCTGCATCTCACACTGGAGTACTGATATGATTTCAAGTTCCTCTGTTTCCAATCCAGCTTCCTACTGATACATCTGGGAAGGTTCAGGTTTTGGCCCAAGTTTTGTTTCCCACCTCCCTCATGGGAGACGTGCATCGAGTACTGGGCTCCCGGTTTCAGCTTAGCCCATCCTCAGTCACTGTAGTAGATAGAAAAGCTCTCTCTCTCTCTCTCTCTCTCTCTCTCTCTCTGTATATGTGTGTGTATGTGTGTGTTTCTCTCCTCAACCCCATAGTTTTACCTGTTAAATAAACTTAAAATGTTAACACATAATGTGACTGAAACATTAAATTTTAATATTTTTAAATTTGTGTATCACTTTATATTTGAGAGAAGACAGAATAGTAACTATATACTAATTTGTGAAGAAAGAAAACAAAACAAAATTTTTCAAGTCAAATTCACCATAAATAGACCAAAGACTATTATCTTGAATAATTTTTAAATGAGGAAATAATTGGCATAGGTCAGGTCCTTAAATCTGACATAATTTGGCAGGCTATAAAATGAAGGGCAAGGATATAAATAGAATTTTGTTCAGTTGCTATTATTTTAAACTAAACCTGGGGAATTCATACTCTAAATGGTCAGGTAGCTTTCTTTCTCAGATGGTGGTTCTCATGTTGATATATTTCTTGCAGATTGGAGGAAAGAAGAGTTCCAGGCTGGTGAGTCTATGATGGTGTACAGGGATCCACATCTTTGTGGGTAGTCTCACACAAAGATGGGCAGAGGTTAGCAGAATTCACCTCGGGCCAGAGAAGCTCTCACAGAATAGTTTCTCTAGCCCCGCACTACTGAGACTTTCCCTAGTTAGATGATGATGATTCTCTTGTCTTTGCAGTAAACATGACCCTGGACGCAGAAACTGCGCATCCTGCGCTCTTCCTGTCTGAACAGAGACGTGTAACATGGCAAGAAGAGAAGCAAGATCTCCGTGACTCCCCACAGAGATTTCATTCCCTGCCCTGTGTGCTGGGTCAGCTGAGTATCACCTCGGGGAGATACTACTGGGAGGTAGAAATTGGGGACACAGCTTCCTGTGATCTGGGAATCTGTAGGGACAATGTAACAAGGAAGGGGCAAGTCACAATATCCCCACAAAATGGTTTCTGGGCCATCAGGATTTATGAGGGGGAGTACTGGGCTCTCACTTCCCCAGAAACTCGTCTTACTCTGAGACAGCACCCCCGTAGGGTAGTGATATTCCTAGATTATGAATATGGAGACGTGTCATTCTATAACATGACAGATGGGTCCCATATTTTCACCTTTACCCCGATTTTGTTCCAAGGTGCCTTAAGACCTCTTTTCAGGCTTTGGAAGTCTGACTCAGTCACCTTGACCATTGTCCACTGAAGGAGAGCAGAGTGGTGCTGTAATTCAGAAGTGTACCCTTATCACAAAATGAGAGTCTTAATGTTGATTGCAATTCTACCTAACAATCCAAAAATTGCATTTTTCTTTTTCCTTATTTGTTAATTGTCAAAATGAAGCTGAGGGGCACAGATTCTGATTTTGCATTATATTCACTTTTTTTCTCCCTTATTAATAGATCTCTTGACCTGTGACAGCCTGGTTTAAAAATTAGATTTCCTAACTCCTCGGTTGCATGTGACTAGATGTTGGCCAGTTTAATATATGTTGAATTGTGCAATCTGATTTCCAAGATTTGCCTTTAAAGGGAAATGGTATGTCTTTCTATGCTGTTTATTTTTTCTGCTGGCTAGATATGACATGATGGATATTTACTTGAAGCATATTATTGAGCATGAAATAAAACATGATTACATAAAGTTAGAATGATTTTGACAAGTTATTGTATCTACTCTTGTTTAACACAAGACATCTTTTCTTTGGATAATAAAACTTTATCTTTAAGCCATTTGTGTATTTTTGTGTGTTTTATTATGAGATCTAACTCTAACTGACACACACTCCTTTTCAGGATAGCAGCAGACTTCCACAGTTGAATATTCAGGTGAAACAGAAGGTTTAATGTCCTGACCTGCCTAGTTCACTTTTCTACTCATCCAGTGCTTACATCTCATTAGACTTTCATTTTTTTTCCTGGTCTGTCAGTCTCTCATGACTTCAATTCCCATCCTTTCCTACTTAAATAATAATGGTTAATAACTTCAAATATTTCCTTACTAGTAAATGAAAGCCCTGTCCTTGTTGTCCTTCTGTGACATCTTATCAAGACCCAAATATGGATGATTCTATCCGCTGCTCACACTAACAGCTTAACATGCTATAAAATCATACAGATGATCACACTGGTACCTTATATACTTGTTGTATCTTTCACAACTTGGATGCCAACACTATTTCCCATGCTTTTCCAGCTATCTACATTCCCTTAATTTTGTCTATAAAACTTCAAAAGAGCCCACTTACTATAACTTTAATTTCTACTCTTCCTTGTTCTCAATAAAGTACTGTGTTCTCACTTAGAAAATCAAAGTAATAATAATTAGAATCCATCAGAGAGGAACTGTCTGATTATTATAACAAAATATAAAAATTTGTATCTAAATTAGGATGTCTCCATTACTTCTCCCTTTGTTATATTAGCATAACCTCTTCCTATGTAGAGAACAACATGTATTCTCTTCCATCAATCCTATACTGACCTACATGGTATGGGGAATCATCAATTATTTCTCTTAGCTTTTATATTCTCTCCTCAGGAATCTTAAATATTATAACTATATCAATATTGAAACTGTAAGAATAAAATATTCCATGAACAATATATCCTCCTATATATTAATCTCATTTAACTTATATAATCAAAATTCTCAAAATAATTATCTAAATATGTAGTATAGAGCTGCACCAATCCGAGGCCAGGAGTCAGGAGTTTCTTCTGGGTCTCCCATGCAGGTACAGGGGCCCAAGGTCTTGGGCCATCTTTTACTGCCTTCTCAGGCCATAGCAGAGAGCTGGATCTGAAGTGGAGCACCCGGGACATGAACTAGGGTCCATAAAGTATACTGGCACTGTAGGTGGTGGCTATACCTGCTAAGCCATAGCACTGGCCCCATCATTACGTCTTTCAAGTCCAAGTATACTTTACACATGCCAGGATCTCTTTCTTAATGCTGAATGATATTTAATTTTACAAGGGTACTCTAGGGCCGGCGCTGCGGCTCAATAGGCTAATCCTCCGCCTTGCGGCACTGGCACACCGGGTTCTAGTCCCGGTCGGGGTGCTGGATTCTGTCCCAGTTGCCCCTCTTCCAGGCCAGCTCTCTGCTGTGGCCGGGGAGTGTCATGGAGGATGGCCCAGGTCCTTGGGCCCTGCACCCCATGGGAGACCAGGAGAAGCACCTGGCTCCCGGCTTCGGATCAGCGCGGTGCACCGGCCGCAGCGTACTGGCCACAGCGGCCATTGGAAGGTGAACCAATGGCCAAGGAAGACCTTTCTCTTTGTCTCTCTCTCTCATTATCCACTCTGCCTGTGAAAACAAACAAACAAACAAGAGTACTCCAAAAATTTTTCAATTAAATGTAATTAAAAGATGATCTACATGAAGGATCTCTGTAAGTGAGATCCCATGGGAAATAAGGGGCTCTCAAAGAAGGATGCACTTTTCTCTAGAGTGAAGAGAAAACTTCCACTTTGCTTATGGCACTGTCTAAATGCTGCCAGAGTTTGTGGAATCAAGAGGCTTCCATAGCCTTGGAAGCTCATGACAAGAGCCTTGGGTGATCAATGATGTCATAAGTAGGACTGTCAATTGTTAAATCAACAACAGGAGTCACTGTGCACTTACTCCCATTGGAGGACTTCTGTCCTTAATGTATTGTACTCTGAGAATTAACAATAAAACTAAACTTCAAACAACAGTACTTTATATTTTATGTGTTTGTGTGGGTGAAAATTGTTGAAATTTTAACTTAGTATAGAGTTGATCTTCTGCATATAAAAATAATTAAAAATGATTCCTAATGAGGAATGGGATGGGAGATGGAGTAGGAGGTGGGACTGTATGAGGGTGGGAGGGCAAATATGGGTGGAAGAGACACCATATTCCAAAAACTATATCTTTGAAATTTAAAAAATTGAAAAGCTTTCTTAAAAATGTTTATTTGGTGAAAAAATTGAAATTCATACATAGCTTTTTTAAACTTTTATTTAATAAATATAAATTTCCAAAGTACAGCCTTTGGGTTACAGTGGCTTTCCCCTCCCCATAACTTCCCTCCCACCCACAACCCTCCCAACTCCCGCTCCCTCTCCCATCCCATTCACATCAAGATTCATTTACAATTATCTTTATCTATAGAAGATCAATTTAGTATATATTAAGTAAATTTCAACAGTTTGCACTCACACAGAAACAAAAAGTGTAAAGTACTGTTTGATTACTAGTTATACCATTGATTAACATAGTACAACCCATTAAGGACAGAGATCCTACATGGGGAGAAAGTGCACAGTGACTCCTGCTGTTGATTTATAGATTGACACTCTTGTTTATGCATCAGTAATCACCCGAGGCACTTGTCATGTGTTGCAAAAGCTATGGAAGCTTTGTGATTTCGCCAACTCCCATCTTATTTACACAAAGTCATTGTCAAAGTAGAAGTTCTCTCTTCCCTTGAGAAAGGTACCTCCTTCTTTGATGGCCCATTCTTTCCACTGGGATCTCATTCACAGAAATCCTTCATTTAGTTCATATTTTTGCCACAGTGTTTTGGCTTTCCATGCCTGAAATACTCTCATGGGCTCTTTAGCCAGATCAAAATGCTTTAAGGGCTGATTCTGATTCCAGAATGTGATTTAGGACATCTGCCATTTTATGAATCTGCTGTGTATCCCGCTTCCCATGTTGGATCGTTCTCTCCTTTTTAATTCTATCAGTTAGTATTAGCAGACACTAGTCTTGTTTATGTGACCCTTCGACTCTTAGACCTATCATTATGATCAAGTATGAACTGAAACTGATCACTTTGACTAGTGAGATGGCATTGGTACATGCCACCTTGATGGGAAGGAATTGGATTCCCCAGGCATGTATTTAACTCAACCGTTTGGGGCAAGTCCGATTGAGCATGTGCTAAACAGTATATCTCCTCCCTCTCTTATTCCCACTCTTCTATTTAACAGGGATCACTTTTCAATAGTATTAAGTAGAACAAAAAATACTAAAAGAAATAAAGTATTAAGTTGTTCCTGAACATTCAACACAATGGCTGATCAAGTCATTGTTTCCCATAGTATCCATTTCACTACAACAGGTTTCCCCTTTGGTGCTCAGTTAGTTGTCAACAATCAGGGAGAACATATGATATTTGTCGCTTTGGGACTGGCTTAATTCACTCAGAATAATGTTTTCCAGATTCCTCCATTTTGTTGCAAATGATCGGATTTCATTGTTTTGATTGCTGCATAGTATTCTGTAGAGTACATGTCCCATAATTTCTTTATCCAGTCTACTGTTGATGGGCATTTAGGTTGATTCCAGGTCTTAGCTATTGTGAATTGAGCTGCAACAAACATTAAGGGGAAGACCACTTTTTTTTTTGTTTGCCAATTTAATTTCCTTTGGATAAATTCCAAGGAGTGGGATGGCTGGGTTGTATGCTACGGTTATCTTCAGGTTTCTGAGGAATCTCCAGATGGACTTCCATAGTGGCTTGACCAGTTTGCATTCCCACCAACAGTGGGTTAGTGTCCCTTTTCCCCCACATCCTCTCCAGCATCTGTTGTTGGTAGATTTCTGAATGTGAGCCATTCTAATCGGGTTGAGGTGAAACCTCATTATGGTTTTGAAATGCATGTTCCTGATTGCTAGTGATCTTGAACATTTTTTCATGTGTCTGTTGGCCATTTGGATTTCCTCTTTTGAAAACTGTCTGTTGAGGTCCTTGGCCTATCTCTTAATTGGGTTGTTGGTTTTGTTTTTGTGGAGTTTCTTGATTTCTTTGTAGATTCTGGTTCTGGTTATTAATCCTTTATCTGTTGCATAATTTGCAAATATTTTTTCCCATTTTGTTGGTTGTCTCTTCACTCTCCTGACTGTTTCTTTTGCAGTACAGAAACTTCTCAATTTGATGTAATCCCAATTGTTAATTTTGGCTTTGACTGCCTGTGTCCCCGGTGTCTTTTCCAAGAAGTCTTTGCCTGTGCCTATATCTTGCATGGTTTCTCCAATATTCTCAAATAATTTGACAGTGCCTTGTCGTAGACTTAGATTTTTAATCCATGTAGAGTGGATTTTTGTATTAGGTGAAAGGTAGGACTCTTGCTTCATGCTTCTGCACATGGAAATCCAGTTTTCCTAGCACCATTTATTGAATAGACTGTCCTTGCTCCAGGAATTGGTTTTAGATCCTTGATCAAATATAAGTTGGCTGTAGATGTTTTGATTGATTTCTGGTGTTTCTATTCTGTTCCATTGGTCTATACACCCCTTTCTGTACCAGTACCATGCTGTTTTGATTATAACTGCCCTGTAATATGTCCTGAAATCTGGCATTGTGATGCCTCCGGCTTTGTTTTTGTTGTACAAGATTGTTTTAGCTATTTGAGGTTTCCTGTGTCTCCGTTGAATTTCACCATAATTTTCACAGATCTGAACAATTTCTTTGGAATTTTGATAGGTATCACATTGAATCTATAAATTGCTTTTGGGAAAGTGGACATTTTGATGATATTTATTGTTCCAAACCATTAGCATGGAAGATTTTTCCATTTTTTTGGTATCTTCTTCTATTTCTTTCTTTAAGATTTTGTAATTTTCATCGTAGAGATCTTTACCATCTTGGTTAAGTTTATTCCAAGGTATTTGATTGTTTTTTAGCTATTATGAATGGGATTGATCTTAGAAGTTCTTCCTCAGCCATGGCATTGCCTGTGTATACAAATGCTGTTGATTTTTGTGCATTGATTTTTTTAACTTTTATTTAATGAATATAAATTTCCAAAGTACAGAATATTGATTACAATGGCTTCCCCCCATAACATCCCTCCCACCCACAACCCTCCCTTTTCCCACTCCCTCTCTCCTTCCATTCACATAAAAATTCATTTTCAATTCTCTTTATATACAGAAGATCAGTTTAGCATACATTATGTAAAGATTTCAACCGTTTGCTCTCACACAGAAACATAAAGTGAAAAATACTGTTTGAGTACTAGTTATAGCATTAAATATCAATGTACATCACACTAAGGACAAAGATCCTACATGAGGAGTAAGTGCACAGTGACTCCTGTTGTTGACTTAACAAATTGACACTCTTGTTTATGGCATCAGTAATCACCCTAGGTTCTTATCAGGAGCTGCCAAGGCTATGGAAGCCCCCTAAGTTCACTGACTCTGATCATTTTTACACAAGGTTGTAGTGAAAGTGGAAGTTCTCTGCTCCCTTCAGAGAAAAGTCCCTCCTTCTTTGATGACCCGTTCTTTCCACTGGGATCTCACTCGCAGAGATCTTTCATTTAGGTTTTTTTTTTTTTCCCAGAGTGTCTTGGCTTTCCATGCCTGTAATAGTTTCATGGGCTTTTCAGCCGGATCTGCATGCCTTAAGTGCTGATTCTGAGGCCAGAGTGCTGTTAGGACATTTGCCATTCTATGGGTCTGCTGTGTATCTCACTTCCCATGTTGGATCATTCTCTCCCTTTTTTATTCTATCAGCTAGTATTTGCAGACACTATTCTTGTTTATGTGATCCCTTTGGTTCCTAGTCCTATCATTATGATCAATTGTGAACAGAAATTGATCACTGGGACTAGTGAGATGGCATTGGTACATGCCACTTTGATGGGATTGAATTGGAATCCCCTGGTATGTTTCTAACTCTACCGTTTGAGGTAAGTCAGCTTGAGCATGTCCCGAATTGCACATCTCTTCCCTCTCTTACTCCCACTCTTACATTTAACAGCGAGCAGTTTTCAGTTAAGTTTCAGCACTTAAGAAGAATTGTGTATTAATTACACTATTCAACCAAAAGTATTAAGTAGAACAAACAAAAAAATACTAAGAGGGATAACATATCAAGTTGCTCATCAACTGTCAGGGTGATGGCTGATCCAGTCACCGTTTCTCCTAGTGTTCATTTCACTTTAACAGGTTTCCTTTTTGCTGCAAAGTTAGTTGTCACCTATCAGGGAGAACAAGTGGTATTTGTCCCTTTGGGATTGGCTTATTTCACTCAGCATAATGTTTTCCAAATTCCTAACAGGGATCACTTTTCACTTAAAAGTTAAACGCCTAAGAATAATTGTGTGTTAATTACAGAGTTCAACCAATGGTACTAGAACAAAAAAAAATACTAAAATGCATAAAGTATTACATTGTACATCAACCGTCAGGACCAGAGCTGATCAAGTCACTGTTTCTCATAGTGTCCATTTCATTTCAACAAGTTTCCCCTTTGGTGCTCAGTTAGTTGTCGCCGATCAGGGAAAACATATGATATTTGTCCCTTTGGGACTGGCTCAATTCACTCAGCATGATGTTTTCCAGATTCCTTCATTTTGTTGCAAATGACCCGGCTTCGTTGTTTTTGACTGCTGTATAGTATTCTATAGAGTACATGTCCCATTATTTCTTTATCCAGTCTATCGTTGATAGGCATTTGGGTTGGTTCCAGGTCTAAGCTATTGTGAATTGAGCTGCAATAAACATTAGGGTGCAGACAGCTTGTTTGTTTGCCAATTAAATTCCTTTGGGTAAATTCCAAGGTGTGTGATGGCTGGGTGTATGGTACTGTTATCTTCAGGTTTCTGAGGAATCTCCAGACTGACTTCCATAGTGGCTTTACCAATTTGCATTCCCACCAACAGTGGGTTAGTGTCCCTTTTTCTCCACAACCTCGCCAGCATCTGTTGTTGGCAGATTTCTGAATGTGAGCCTTTCTAACCGGGGTGAGGTGAAACCTCATTGTGGTTTTGATTTGCATTTCCCTGATTGCTAGTGATCTTGAACATTTTGTCATGTGCCTGTTGGCCATTTGGATTTCCTCTTTTGAAAACTGTCTATTGAGGTCCTTGGCCCATCTCTTAAGTGGGTTGTTGGTTTTGTTTTTGTGGAGTTTCTTGATTTCTTTGTAGATTCTGGTTATTAATCCTTTATCTGTTGCACAATTTGCAAATATTTTTTCCCATTCTGTTGGTTGTCTCTTCACTCTCCTGACTGTTTCTTTTGCAGTACAGAAACTTCTCAATTTGATGCAATCCCAATAGTTGATTTTGGCTTTGACTGCCTGTGCTTCTAGTGTGTTTTCCAAGAAGTCATTGCCGGTACCTATATCTTGCAGGGTTTTCCCAATGCTCTCTAATAATTTGATGGTGTTAAGTCGTAGATTTAAGTCTTTCATCCATGTTGAGTGAATTTTTGTGTAAGGTGAAAGGTAGGGGTCTTGCTTCATGATTCTGCACTTGGAAATCCAATATTCCTAGCACCATTTATTGAATAGATTGTCCTTACTCCAGTTATTGGTTTTGGATCCTTGATCAAATATGAGTTGGCTGTAGATGTTTGGATTGATTTCTTGTGTTTCTATTCTGTTCCATTGGTCTATCCATCTGTTTCTGTACCAGTACCATGCTGTTTTGATAACAACTGCCCTGTAATATGTCCTGAAATCTGGTATTGTGATGCCTCCGGCTTTGTTTTTGTTGTACAAGATTGCTTTAGCTATTCGAGGTCTCCTGTGTCTCCATATGAATTTCAGCATCATTTTTTCCAGATCTGAGAAGAAGGTCTTTGGTATCTTGATTGGGATTGCATTGAATCTGTAAATTGCTTTTGGG
The DNA here is from genome assembly GCF_964237555.1 of Oryctolagus cuniculus. NCBI lineage: Eukaryota > Metazoa > Chordata > Mammalia > Lagomorpha > Leporidae > Oryctolagus > Oryctolagus cuniculus. Next base: position 136,812,600 of record NC_091436.1, read on the forward strand.
AGAATGGACGTTTTGATGATATTGATTCTTCAATCCATGAGCGTGGAAGATTTTTCCATTTCTTGGTATCCTCTTCTATTTCTTTCTTTAAGATTTTGTAATTCCCATCGTAGAGATCTTTAACGTCCTTGGTTAATTTTATTCAAAGGTATTTGATTTTTTTTAAAACTTTTATTTAATGCATATAATTTTCCAAAGTACGACTTATGGATTACAATGGCTTCCCCCCCATACCGTCCCTCCCACCCACAACCCTCCCCTTTCCCACTCCCTCTCCCCTTCCATTCACATCATGATTCATTTTTGATTATCTTAATATACAGAAGATCAGCTTAGTATACATCAAGTATGGATTTCAACAGTTTGCTCCCACACAGAAACATAAAGTGAAAAATAATAGATGATTTTTTTAAATGATGATGAAATCAGAGCAGACCTATTGTCATGTTTAATCCCAGTGAGAGTCAAGTTGGGAATTGATAATTTCTTTTTTTTTTTTTTACAGAGGATCAGTTTAGTATGCATTAAGTAAGGATTTCAACAGTTTGCACCCCCATAGAAACACAAAGTGAAATATATTGTTTGAGTACTCGTTATAGCATTAAATCTCAATGTACAGCACATTAAGGATAGAGATCCTACATGAGGAGTAAGTGCACAGTGACTCCTGTTGTTGACTTTACCAATTGACACTCCTGTTTATGGCATCAGTAATCTCCCTATGCTCCAGTCATGAGTTTCCAAGGCTATGGAAGCCCTCTGAGTTCTCCGACTCTTATCTTGTTTAGACAAGGTCATAGTCAAAGTGGAGGTTCTCTCCTCCCTTTGGAGAAAGGTACCTCCTTCTTTGATGACCTGTTCTTTCCACTGGGATCTCACTCGCAGAGATCTTTTGCCAGAGTGTCTTGGCTTTCCATGCCTGAAATACTCTCATGAGCTTTTCAGCCAGCTCCGAATGCCTTTAGGGCTGATTCTGAGGCCAGAGTGCTATTTAGGACATCTGCCATTCTATGAGTCTGCTGAGTATCTCACTTCCCATGTTGGATCACTCTCCCCTTTATTTACTCCATCGGTTAGCATTAGCAGGTACTAGACTTGTCTATGTGTTCCCTTTGACTCCCAGTCCCTTCACCATGACCAACTGTGAACTGAAACTGATCACCTGGAACAGTGAGATGGCATTGGTACATGCCAACTCGATGGGATTGAATTGGAATCCCCTGGTATGCTTCCAACTCCACCACTTGGGGCAAGTCAGCCTGAGCATGTCCCAAATTATACATCTCTTCCCTCTCCCATTCCCACCACCATGTTCAACAGGGATCACATTTCAGTTAAATTTCAACACTTAAGAATAACTGTGTATTAATTACAGAATTAAACCAGTCATATTAAGTAGAACAGATAAAAAAACTACTAAGAGGGATAATGTATTAAGTTGTTCATTAACAGTCAGGGCTATGCTGATCAAGCCACCATTTCCCATAGTGTCCACCTCTCTCCAACAGGTTTTCCTCTTGGTGTTCAGTCAGTCGTCACCGATCAGGGAGAACATATGGTATTTGTCCCTTTGGGACTGGCTTATTTCACTCAGCATGATGTGTTCCAGATTCCTCCATTTTGTTGCAAATGACTGGATTTCGTTGTTTCTTACTGCGGTATAGTATTCTAAAGAGTACATATCCCATAATTTCTTTATCCAGTCTATCGTTGATGGGCATTTAGGTTGGTTCCAGGTCTTAGCTATTGTGAATTGAGCTGCAATAAACATTAGGGTGCAGACCGCTTTTTTGTTTGCCAATTTAAATTCCTTTGGGTAAATTCCAAGGAGTGGGATGGCTGGGTCGAACGGTAGGGTTATCTTCAGGTTTCTGAGGAATCTCCAGACTGACTTCCATAGTGGCTTGACCAGCTTGCATTCCCACCAACAGTGGGTTAGTGTCCCTTTTTCCCCACATCCTCGCCAGCATCTGTTGTTGGTAGATTTCTGCATGTGAGCCATTCTAACCGGGGTGAGGTGAAACCTCATTGTGGTTTTGATTTGCATTTCCCTGATTGCTAATGACCTTGAACATTTTTTCATGTGCCTGTTGGCCATTTGGATTTCCTCTTTTGAAAAATGTCTATTGAGGTCCTTGGCCCATCTCTTAAGTGGGTTGTTGGTTTTGTTTTTGTGGAGTTTCTTGATCTCTTTGTAGATTCTGGTTATTAATCCTTTATCTGTTGCATAATTTGCAAATATTTTTTCCCATTCTGTTGGTTGTCTCTTCACTCTCCTGACTGTTTCTTTTGCAGCACAGAAACTTCTCAATTTGATGCAATCCCAATAGTTGATTTTGGCTTTGACTGCCTGTGCCTCCCGGGTCTTTTCCAGAAATTCTTTGCCTGTGCCAATATCTTGAAGGGTTTCTCCAATGTTCTCTAGTAACTTGATGGTGTCAGGTCGTGGCTTTAGGTCTTTAATCCATGTTGAGTGGATTTTTGTGTAAGGTGTAAGGTAGGGGTCTTGCTTCATGCTTCTGCACGTGGAAATCCAATTTTCCCAGCACCATTTATTGAATAGACTGTCCTTGCTCCAGGAATTAGTTTTAGATCCTTGATCAAATATAAGTTGGCTGTAGATGTTTGGGTTGATTTCTGGTGTTTCAATTCTGTTCCATTGGTCTATCCATCTGTTTCTGTACCAGTACCATGCTGTTTTAATTACAACTGCCCTGTAGTATGTCCTGAAATCTGGTATTGTGATGCCTCCGGCTTTGTTTTTGTTGTACAAGATTGCTTTAGCTATTCGAGGTCTCTTGTGCCTCCATATAAATTTCAGCACCATTTTTTCCAGATCTGAGAAGAAGGTCTTCGATATCTTGATTGGTATTGCATTGAATCTGTAAATTGCTTTTGGGAGAATGGACATTTTGATGATATTGATTCTTCCAATCCATGAGCATGGAAGATTTTTCCATTTCTTGGTATCCTCTTCTATTTCTTTCTTTAAGGTTTTGTAATTTTCATCGTAGAGATCTTTAACGTCTTTGGTTAAGTTTATTCCAAGGTATTTGATTGTATTTGTAGCTATTGTGAATGGGATTGATCTTAGAAGTTCTTCCTCAGCCATGGCATTGTCTGTTCCCTCTAGTCTCCTCTCTCCGCTTGCCTGCCGGTGTCTCGGGCTATTGAGGTTCGGCTCACCTCGCGTTCCAGCGCTGGTGTGTTGAGTCTGCCGCTGATGTCCCAAACTGTGGGCTCCCACGCTGTCCACGCAGGTCCGCTGTGAGTCACGCGTTCCGGAAGAGTTTCTTCTGCTGTTTCCTCCCCTACTCTTCCTTGAACCTGCAGTATCTCCACTTTTATTAAACTATCTCTCCCCAGACTATCAGTGTGCTCCCTTCCTATTCCGCCATCTTGCCGGGAGTAGGTATTTGATTTTTTTGTGGCTATTGTGAATGGGATTGATCTTAGCAGTTCTTTCTCAGCCATGGCATTGCCTGCGTATACAAAGGCTGTTGATTTATGTGCATTAATTTTATATCCTGATACTTTGCCAAACTCTTCTATGAGTTCCAATAGTCTCTTAGTAGAGTTCTTTGGGTCTCCTAAATAAAGAATCATATCATCTGGAAGAGGGATAGTTTGAGTTCTTACTTCCCAATTTGTATCCCTTTAATTTGTTTTCCTTGCCTAATAGCTCTGGCTAGAACGTCCAGAAATATATTGAATAGCACTGGTGAGAGTGGGCATACCTGTCTGGTACCATATCTCAGTGGAAATGCTTCCAGCTTTTCCCCATTCAATAGGATGTTGGCTGTGGGTTTTTCATAGATTGCTTTGATTGTATTGAGAAATGTTCCTTCCAAACCCAGTTTGCTTAGAATTTTCATCATGAAAAGGTGTTGTATTTTATCAAATGCCTTCTAGTATCAATCAGTCTGTAAATGTTGTGAATCACATTGATTGGTTTGCACACATTAAACCATCCCTGCATACCAGGGATAAATCACACTGGTCTGGGTGGATGATCTTTCTGATGTGTTGTTGCATTCTATTGCCGAGAATTTTATTGAGGATTTTTGCATCTATGTTCATCAGGGATATTGGTCTGTAATTCTCTTTCAATGCTGCATCTTTTTCCGGCTTAGGAATTAAGGTGATGCTGGCTTCATAGAAAGAATTTGGGAGGACTCCCTGTTTTTCGATTGCTCTGAATAGTTTGAGAAGAACTGGAGTCAGTTTTTCTTTAAATGTCTGGTAGAATTCAGCAGTGAATCCGTCTGGTCTTGAGCTTTTCTTTGTTGGGAGGGCCTTTATTACTGTTTCAATTTCTGTCTCAGTTATGGGTCTGTTTATGTTTTCTATGCCTTCCTTGTTCAATGTAGGTAGGTTTCATTTGTCCAGGAATCTATCCATTTCTGATAGGTTTCCCTGTTTGCTGGCATACAAGTCCTTGTAGTAATTTCTGATGATTCTTTTTATTTCTGTGGTGTCTGTTGTTACGTTTCCTTTTTCATCTCTGATTTTATTGATTTGGGTCTTTTCTCTTCTTTTTTTAGTTAGTTGGGCCAATGGGGTGTCAATTTTGTTTATTTTTTCAAAAAACCAGCTCCTCATTTGGCTGATTTTTTGTAATGTTTTTCTTGATTCAATCCTGTTGATTTCTTCTCTGATTTTAATTATTTCTCTTCTCCTACTAGATTTGGGTCTGGTTTGCTGTAGGTTTTCTAGATCCTTGAGGTGAATTGTAAGCTCATCTATTTGGTGCCTTTCCAATTTCTTGATGTATGCACCTATTGATATTGTTCATTCAGGAGCATGTTGTTCAATCTCCATGTGTTTGCGTATGCTCTAGGGATTCCTGAGTTATTAATTTCCAACTTCATTCCTTTACGGTCTGAGAAGCTGCATGGTATGATTCTAATTCTTTTGAATTTGCTGAGACTTGCTTTATGGCCTAGTATGTGGTCAATCCTAGAGAAGGTTCCATGTACTGCTGAGAAGAATGTAAAATCTTTAGCTGTAGGATTGAAAGTTCTGTACATATCTGTTAGATCCATTTGGGCTATAGTGTCGTTTAAATCTACTGTATCCTTGTTGATCTTCTTTCCTGTTGATATGTCTATTTCTGAGAGTGGAGTATTGAAGTCCTCCAGTACTATTGTATTGGGGTCTAAGTCTCCCTTTAAGTCCGTTAACAAATCTTTTAGATAAACTGGTGCCCTGTAGTTAGGTGCATATACATTGATAATTGTTATATCTTCCTGTTGAATTGATCCCTTAATCATGATATAGTGTCCCTCTTTGTCTCTTTTAACAGTTTTTGTGGTAAAGTTTATGTTGTCCGATATTAAGATGGCTACGGCCGCTCTTTTTTTCATTTCTGTTGGCATGGTATATCTTTTTCCAGCCTTTCACTTTCAGTCTGTATGGATCTTTGTTGGAAAGATGTGTTTCTTGTAAGCAGCAAATAGATGGGTTTTGTTCCTTAACCCAATCAGCCAATCTGTGTCTTTTAACTGGACAGTTCAGGCCATTCACGTTCAATGTGACTAATAAGTGGTAACTTTGCCCTGCCATCTGCCAAAGATAAGTTCTAATATATGCTTTGAATTTCCTGTGATTTTTGCTGTGAGGTTTCCTTCCTTTACCTTCTTTCATATTGATGACCGTGTTTCTGTGTGCATTGATTTTATGTCCTGCTACTTTGCCAAAGTCTTCTATGAGTTCCAATAGCCTCTTAGTAGAGTTCTTTGGGTCCCCTAAATAAAGAATCATATTGTCTGCAAAGAGGGATAGTTTGAGTTCTTCCTTCCCAATTTGTATCCCTTTAATTTCTTTTTGTTGCCCAATAGCTCTGGCTAGAACTTCCAGAAGTATATTGAATAACAGTGATGAGAGTGGGCATACCTGTCTGGTGCCAGATCTCAGTGGAAATGCTCCCAACTTTTCCCCATTCAATAGGATGCTGGCCGTGGGTTTTTCATAAATTGCTTTGATTGAATTGAGGAATGTTCCTTCCATACCCAATTTGCTTAGAGTTTTCATCGTGAAAGCATGTTGTATTTTATCAAATACTTTCTCTGCATCTATTAAGATAATCATATGTTTTTTCTACTTCAGATTGTTAATGTGGTGTATCACATTGATTGGTTTTTGAACATTGAACCATCCTTGCATACCGGGGACAGATCCTGCTTGGTCTGGGTGGATGATCTTTCTGATGTTTTGATGTATTCTATTGGCGAGAATTTTATTGAGGATTTTTGCATCTATGTTCGTCAGGGATATTGGTCTTTAACTTTCTTTTGATGCTGCATCTTTCTCCAGCTTAGGGATTAAGGTGATGCTGGCTTCACAGAAAGAATTTGGGAAAATTCCCTTTTTTTCGATTGTTCTGAATGCATTGAGAAGAATTGGAGTTAGTTCTTCTTTAAATGTCTGGTAGAATTTAGCAGTGAATCCATCTGGTTCTGGGCATTTCTTTGTTGGGAGTGCCTTTATTATTGATTTAATTTCTGTCTCAGTTATGGGTCTGTTTAGGTTTTCTATGTCTTCTTGGTTCAATTTAGGTAGGTTGCATGTGTCCAGGAATCTATCCATTTCTGACAGATTTCCCTGTTTGCTGGCATACAACTCTTTGTAGTAACTTTTGATGACTCTTTTTATTTCTGTGGTGTCTGTTGTTACATTCCCTTTTCCCCTCTGATTTTATTGATTTGGGTTTTTTCACTTCTTTTTTAGTTAGCTGGGCCAGTGGTGTGTCAATTTACACTTTCTATGAACTTTTGGACCACCCTCATATGCCAAATTTTCTTCTTTAAAACTTTTATTAATATGAATGAGACAGATTTCATTTATCCTATATGTAGTTACAGTTATAAAGTAACCATATACTCCAAGTTTCTTCTATTCCTCCCACAATCCCTCCTTCTTTTTCATTAATTTTTCAAAAGCAAAATTTGTTCCACTCTATAATCACTGACTGAATGCAGCACTAACCATAATAGTCAACTAGCAAAAGTAGAAATACCACAGTTCCACAGGAGGTTAAATCAGGGTTAAATACAACAATGAAATCATAAAATGTCTATTTTGTTCCTATAATTTTTATGTTCTATATTACCTATCATTTATCAGAGAAAATATATTTATCTTTCAGGGATGGCTTTATTTCACTAAGCATAATAGTTTAGTTGCATCCATTTTGTTGCAAAAGACAGAATTTCATTCTTTTTTGATGGCTGAGTAGTATTCCATAGTTTATAAATATACTGCATCCAGTTATGTGTCAGTGGAAACTTAAGCTATTCACATATCTCAACTGTTGTGAATAATGATGCAATGAATACAAGAATGCATTCATCACTTGGAGATATTGATGCTATTTTCATTGGATTAATACCTAAAAGTACATGGCTGGATCATATGCTAGTTCCCTTTTTAATTTTTGGAAGAACCATAATATTGTTTTCCATAATGACTAAAAAAGGTACATCACCAATACTATTAAACAGCCTCAAGAAGATTTATTTTTTCACTTTTTGAATACACTAACTGGTGTGAACACCTATTTCATTGTGATATAGATTTGTATATTTTGGATGTTATTCCTTTATATCATATACATGGTTTGCAAACATTTTCTCCCATAATATGGGTTTGCGTGTCATTTTATTGTTTTCTTTGATATACAAAATCTTTGATGACTTCTCATTCATTTTTGTTCTTATGGTTATGTCTTTTGCGGTTGTATCAAAAATTCATTTTCAAGACAAATGTCATGAAACTTTTCTCCAAGTTTCAGATTTTCTTTATTTGAAAGATAGAGTTACAGACAGAGTGATTTTCCATCTACTGATTCACATCCCAAATGGTCACCATGGCTGGAGCTTGGCCAGGCTGAAGCCAGAATCCAGGAACCCCCACTGGATCTCCCAGTGTGGTTCATGGTCCAAGCACTTGGTCCAAGCACTGCTGTTTTCTCAGGCATTTTAGCAAGGAGCTAGATTGGTAGTGGAGCAGCCATGACTTGAACTGGCACCCTCATGTGATGCCGATGCTGCATGTGGTAGTTTAACCCTCTATGCCACAATGCCAGCCCACTGTTCAAGTCTTTTGGGTACATATCTAGTAGTAAGAATGGGAATTCTGGATCATATGTCAGGTTTATTTCTAGTTTTTAAAGAAATCCCTACATCGTTTTCCACAGTGGCTGTGCCTATTTACATTCCCAACAAAATTACATAAGTATTCTCATTTCTCCACATCCCTGTCAGCATTTGTTACTCCGTGTTTTGGATTTTAGCCGTTCTGACAGTGGTGAGGTGAAATCTCATTGCGGTTTAGATTTGCATTGCGTTGATGACTAGTGATGTTGGAGCATTTTTTCATATAATTGTTGGCCACTTGTATTTCTTCTATTTAGAACTGTCTATTGAAGACTTTTGCCCATTTCTCTTTTTTATGTTATTGAGATTATTAAGTTATTGATATATTTGGGATATTAATCTTTTGTAAAATATGTGATTTGCAAATAGGTGGTTTACAAATATTATTTCCCATTCTATTGGAATACTCTTGACTCTATTTATTGTTTCCTTTGTTGTGCAAATCTTCTGAGTTTGAAATAATCCCATTTGTCTAGTTTTCCTTTATTTCCTGTGCTTTGAGGATCTTATCCAGGAAGTTAGCCCTACAGCAATGTCTTGGGGTATTCTCCATGTGTTTTTTTTTCAGCAATTTCATTGTCTACAGACTTAAATTAAAGTCTGTGATCCATCTTGAGTTGATTTTTGTATATGGTAAGAGGTAGGGATCTAATTTCATTCTTCTACATATATACATATTTTTATATATAATATATATATATAAATTTTTTTTTCCAGCATCATTTTTTGAAGAGATTATGTTTACTCCACTGTATGGTCTGAGTAGTTTTGTCAAACATAAGTTGGCTGTATATATGTGGATTAATTTCTGGTCTCTCTCTTCTGTTCCATATATCTATGTATCAGCTTTCATGCAGTACCATGCTGTGCTGTTTTATTTTTTATACCTTTGTAGGATGCTTTGAAGTCTGGTATTGTGATCCCTCCAACTTGATTTTTCTTGTTCAGGATAACTTTGAATATTCTGGTTCTTTTGTGATTTCATATGAGTTTTAGGATTACTTTTTCTAATTTTGTAAGGAGTATCATTAGTATTTTGATAGAGACTACATTGAATCTGTAGGTTGCTTTAAGTAATATAGACATTTTAGTGATATTGATTTTTCGATTTCATAAGCAGGGAATGTTTTCCCATTTTTTGTGTCCTTGATGATTTATTTCATGAACGTTGTCCTTAAATACACATTCACTATGTACCATTTTGTCTTTAAATACACATTTGCACATCTCTCTCTCTCTCTCTCCTCCTCGATTTATCTCTATCTCTATCATCTCTACCTCTATCTCTATGTATCATCTCTATCTCTACCTTTATCTCACTCTATCTCTATCTATCTATCTATCTATCTATCTCATCTATCCCTTTTTTATTATATTCTCATAATACAACTTAGCTTGCTTGGTGCTGTCCACCAAATCCTATAGGTTTTCTTTATTCCTTTTCATTTTTTTCCTCCAACACTGTCTACTTTCAGAATATTTATCTTCTGTCTCACAGATACTTCCATTTATTCAAATCTGTTGTTGACTCTGGTGTATTTTTCACTTTATTCTTCTCATTATTCACTATCAGCACTTCTCCCAGGTTCTTTTTTTAAAATTTCTCTTAACTGAACTTCTCATTTTCTTCTTAAACTGTGTTCATTTTTGAGGTCTATATCTGTGTTCTCTCATAGTTCATGAATTTCTTTAGAAGAATTATTTTGAATTCTGTGGCAATTTTTAGATTTTTTTTAGGAACAATTTTCATTGCTTTAGAGTCAATTACTTGACATTGTGTTATTTTGGTGGTGGTGTTCTATTTTTGATTTTTATGGATTATTACAGCTTTGTATTTGAAGTAATAATCAACTTTTCCAAACACTTTGGATTGAAATTGGTGAGGAAAGAACTTCAACTGTTAGTTGGCTAGACATTCTGGAACATGCCTGGTCATTGGATCAATCAAGTGACACTGGGTGCCAAAGTATTTCTTTCCTGGGGTGGACATGGGCACAGTTTCATGTTGGCTAAGACAGTTGGTATCCAGGACATTACAATTGCATATTCTTGGAAATAAGAATTGGTGGAGGTCTCCAGATGCAAAGGTTACTGAAGACCTCAGAGGCACTTTTGTTTTTAGTATCAGAGAACAAATCCAGGCAGCTTTCTGTGACCAGCCATATTCATGCATTTATGTCTGTATGTATGTTTGAGACCAGCCATATTCATGAACTGAGCTACAGAGGCTTGCTACAAATACTTGTGTGGCAGCAGAGCCTGGCTTCAGGATTGCTTGCTTGGTAAATCCAGGAGCGGGGGCCAAGGAAGATTGTGTGCATAACCATAGCTGTGGGATCTGGCTTTCTATATCCATAGCTACATCAATCAGTGATAACAGCAGGCACATGTGCAGCTTTGTGGCCAGCTGTGGACTCAAGCGTGATAACAGATGCTGGTGCCAGATAAAGGTGCTTCAGCTAATTCACATTTCCAGCAGCAGCAGCAGTCTGCTTTAGGAGCCATCTGTATGCACATAGTTGCAGGGGCTGCCTGAATACACAGATAGTTGAGGAAACTGAAACCTGCAGCAGGGGCCCAGGTCATTTGTGTGTGTGTGTGTGTGTGTGCACAGTGACTGTACTGGGTCATGTATGGATTTCTCTAATTCATGATTTTGCTTCTCTTTTCTTCTGAGGAATCCTGTGATTAATATCTGGATTCTGTTTCAGGTTTTTCATCGATCTATTTATCTTCACATCTAATATTGAAGCGTTGTTCCTTTGGCGGATTATGTTGTTTTCCTTATTCTTATTTCATGAATTGCTACATTTATTTTATGGCCTTTTGGGAAATACTTGTTGATTTTTTCCTCTGATGAGTATCCAGGGTGACACCTATGTTAGATTGTAGATCTCTCCATAGCAGGAAGGAGGCTATGATCACCTCTCTTGGGGTAATCATACTCTCACCTCCTCCCTTCCAAGATGATCAATGCCCGGGTGTTAGCGCAAAGTGGGTGCACTACTCATCTGTATTGCCTCAAGAACAGCACAAAGGATGTGTGCAACCCTTAGTGTTAGTGTGGATCCTGCCCATGTGACCCACCCCGGGCCATCCATGAGCTCTAAACATGTGGAACCACACCCAGTGATTGCCCAGAGAACCAACTATACCCAGCACTCTCTCTTGCAGTCAGATTTCCCACAGTCTCAGCACACAGGGCTCACGCAGCTCTGCTCTGCTGGCCTGTTCTGTTCACAGAGATGCAGAAATGTTTCCAGAGACAGCTGTCTATGGGAGCTTTGCTTAGGTGGTTTGGACCCTAGAGCCTGTGATATCTTGAGAGGTTGCGGGTACCTCACAGTCCTAAGTGGGTGCCCAGCCTCCGTCAATCTTCCCAGCCAGATGCAAGCTCAGAGGGAACATGAATTTTTCCCTCTGGTAAAATCTGTGGATCACATATGAGCCTGAGAATCACTGGCCACAACCCCTACTCATTTCACAAAGGCTTCTTCTCTCCACCTGTTGCTGTTTGCAATACACCAACCGCTGCTGCCTCCAATGCTCCTCTTTCTAGTTTTTTAAGGGAAAAGTTCAGATTATTGATTTTGGATGGTTCTATTTTTTCTATTTCAACTGTATAAAGGGAAAAGTTCAGATTATTGCTTTTGGATGGTTCTATTTTTTCTATTTCAACTGTATAAAGCTCCAAACTTCCTTCTAGGCACTGCATTAGTTACATATTAGACATTTTGATCTGTACTATTTTCGTTTTCATTCAATACAAAATATTTTTAAAATTCAGTTTTCATTTCTTCTTTAATACATGGATTATTTGTTTTGTTTAATATCCAAATTCTAATTAACTCTAAATTTTGCTTCCATTTTCACTTTCAATTTAATTCCATTGTGAGTGGAAAATACCCTTTTAAGTTTTTTGAAACTTTCTTTATTGCCTAAATTTTGTCTATGCAGGATAATACATTACATAAGCTTGAAAATAATCTGTGTTGTGTTGTTGCTGTGTGTAGTGTTCTGTAGATGTTAGTGAGATCATGTTACTAATAATGTCTATGTCTTCACATCATTATCATTTTCAATGTAGTTGTTTTATCTATTATTGAGAGTCACTGAGCCACTTGACAATTACTTTGAAATTGTTTATTACTCCATTAATTTGTGGCATTTTGCTTCATATACTAAGAGTTCTGTTTTTAGGAGTGAAGGTATTTATAACTGTTAGATCTTGCTTCTATATCAATATTTTACTATTATAAAATATTTCTTTTTTCTGATAGTATTTTTTTGTTAGAGTCTATTTTCTCTGTAGTTGGTATAATCAATCAACATTTTTATTATTTATGCTTGAATATTAGTTATTCTGTTGTTTTACTTTTAACCACTTTTGCCTTTGAATCTAAATTTTGACTCTTTCAACCTCATGTAATCAGATGATGATCATATCTTGCTTGGGGTATTAATATGTTTAAATTGAACATATTTTGCATGATTTTTACAATGTTTCCTATTATTTTCTGCATATATTTTTGTTACATTTTAACTTTTTATTTTCATATATAACATTTTAAGAACATAATGATACTTCCCTTCACCTTCCCTTCCTCCCTCATTCTGAATTCCCCCCTGCTTCCTTTCTTATATTACTTTTTGAGTTTCAGAATGGCATACTTTCAATTTACTTTATAATCACAAGCTTGACCCTGTACCAAATAAAGGATTCTACAAGTAGTAAGTAAAAAACTACTCTTCATGTATCTTTTTATTCTATTTTAAATTACTCTGAATAAAACAGAGTCTAAAGTACTATTAAATTATCTTGTGTAGTTATTACTATGTTTTTCTGAGTTACATTTTAATATCTGTTTTGGGAATCACAATATAAATCTTAAATGAAAACAACCTACTTCAGATTACACTCACTTTCATCTATAAACCAATTAAAACTGAGTTTTTAATACATGTTTTCATGGAAACATACAATATGCATACATGTATAACATAACATACAAGACAGAACAATAAAGCAGTTTTAGTAATAGTGTCTTAAAATCTTTAACTTTTTTTTAATTTACCAATTGATTTGAATTACTTTCTGCTCTTAGTCACCTCAATTAACCATATTCTCTCTCAGTTGGAACCTGTAGTCCATTATTACCTATATCTGCTTAAAAGCCAAGTACTGAATTTAATAGAAATCACTGGGAAAAAAACCTTGAGAACCTATAGGAAGATACATTTAAACACAGAACTAACAATATTTTATTTTATTTATTTATTCATTTATTTTATTTTTTTATTTTTTTGACAGGCAGAGTGGACAGTGAGAGAGAGAGACAGAGAGAAAGGTCTTCCTTTGCCGTTGGTTCACCCTCCAATGGCTGCTGCGGCCGGCGTGCTGCGGCCGGCGCACCGCGCTGATCTGATGGCAGGAGCCAGGCGCTTTTCCTGGTCTCCCATGGGGTGCAGGGCCCAAGGACTTGGGCCATCCTCCACTGCACTCCCTGGCCACAGCAGAGAGCTGGCCTGGAAGAGGGGCAACCAGGACAGAATCTGGCGCCCCGACTGGGACTAAAACCTGCTGTGCTGGCGCCGCAGGGAGAGGATTAGCCTAGTGAGCCACGGCGCTGGCCATTATTTTATTTTTTATGAGCAGCAAATCTGATTTTTAGTGTTAGGAGGAGAGCACAAACTATGGATGACAAAAAATATTAAATAGCCATGTTTGAAATTATAAACTCATCAACCAACAAGAGGCACTTGCTTACTCCATACATTATTTTTGAAAGACCTGTAGGATTTTATAAAACATTTATCCCTTTTAGGTCTCTGGGCCTTTCTCATTAAAATAAGCACCATGTCTGATAGCAACACAACAAGATAACTTTTGGACATTTCTATCAGTAAGATTTTATATTATTATATCTTAAAACTTAGCACAATTTTACATCTTGACAGTAACTTTAATATAATCCAAATAGCCTTATTAGTTGTGTTGAAATGAAAAAATATATATGTATATCTATCTAGAACTAGCAGATGCTGAATATCAATTGCTTTTTGCTTCTGTACTGTGCTGCTTGCTCAATGACTTAATGCGGGATGTCCAGCGTAAGAAAAGGGGGTGGGATAATTGTACCGCCATGACAGGCTTCACAAACTGCAGGAAGATGGGAAGGCCCAATTCTTAGAAAATGAAACTTAGTAAATACTTCCTGAAATTAATGGTCTCCTACTTCCTTGTGGGACCACTTCCTTCTGTGACGCGTAGTCCCGGACTTCTGGGATGCCCCAATAAAATGCTCAAATTTAGATAATTTTCATATAAAAAATAAGGAACTAGCACATGTGCTTAATGATGAATATATTTGTTTGCTCAAGTGTATAAAAATGCTGAGAAGGAGAGAGGCGGGGCTTCTCACCCCCCACACTGCACCATGTTGTGTGTGTCGGTGGGAGCCCCAGCTAGCTGGCAATAAAACAATAAATCCTCTTGCCCTTGCATCTGTGACTGTCTTTTGTGGGTTAATTGGGAAATGTCTTGGATCCCATAATTCAACAGTTGGTGCCTCTACAAGATGTCAGACATATCCTTTGATATACCCAAGGGCCCAGGTGGAAATAGCAAAGTCCAAAGAATTTGGAACTTTGATTTTTTTTTTTTTTTGAATGCCTGTCAAGTATTCCAAGGAGGTTTAAAACATCTGGTTGAAATAGGATCCCTTAACATCATGACATAATATAGACCAGCTTTGATTATTGCTGCAAAGCAATTACTTAAATACTTTATAGTAAGCATATATTTAAACAAACCATAACTCTTAATGAAAACAGCTGTTTTAAACAGTCATAGCATAGACATTAAGAGAGCAAAATATATTAATTTAACAGAACACAAAATCTGTGTCTCTTTGGTCATTCCAAGAATGGTAAATAAAATCCAAAATATGAGTCAGTTCATGGAGTCATACATAACTTGGAACAATTTTAACAGAGTCAACACTAGGGAATAGAAAATAGCTTACTGGAGATGGCTAGAAAACTGATAGAGAAGTCAACAATTAAACAAAACTATTAAAAGGAGATGCAGTAAGTTTTAAACAGATTTTACAATGATTTTAAAACTTTTGCTAACATACGTATTGTAAAAACCTCATTGTTTTAACAGAGGGTCAGATGCTAATTCTATGTAAAAATCTCCAAATTGAGACAACTTTTAAATAAGATAACACATTGAATTTTAACCATAGTTATTTTTAAGCAGTGTTGAACTATTGTTATACATAGTTTATAAAAATATATTTGTTAACAAACCCAAATAATATTTTTATAGAATATAAGGTTTTAAGAGTTACCAATAAATACATTTAAACATATTTGTCTCATTTACCTTTATCCAATTTACATGTAGCAATTATACCTAGATGACTGAAGATGCTGATATTATATCATATCTACATCTGAATTAAGATAAAAATTGCATTTACATAGAATTTTACTCCTCTTAGCTATAAATCAGTAATATTAAACTGGAGATCCACCACGGGCTTATAATGAGTACTAATCACCCATTGCTCTTTCATGGAATACTGATTATCCATTGCTATCTCATTGGAAACCTGTCAAACTAAATTGCAAAACAAGTTTGGCAAGTTATAAAGCAATATTTTCTAAAGGCAGTGACATTCCTAGATATGAAAGAGAGAAATTTCCTTAAACCCAATATCTAGCTACAGCTGAACCAAATTTTCATGCACAAGAATGTTATTTATCAGATACATCTTTTAGGTTTTGATTGAATTTGAGTCTGGTTTTCTTTTTTTCCCAAAGAAAAACAGCTTAGGCCAATGCTGTCTAGGCAACAGTCAGCTACTTTTGAACTGTGTCTGAAAAAGCACGTGTTTAGACAGCTGTAAGACAGGTCCCAAGGGTGACAGTGGGCCAGGGACCAGTGTGTCATAGATGAGTTACCCACTGGAGATTGTTTGTCATTATGTTAGATTTTAAGATTTTCAGGTTTAAAGAAGAAGAAGTGGCTAGTTAGATAAGACTTCAGAGCTGAAGCTGTCTGGCAGAGGGTGGGAATGGAAAGTCAGGCTTGAAGAGCAGAGCTGCTTGTTGGGGGAACCGCAGAGCACCACAAGGACATGGTGAGGAGAGCAGAGAATGAGAGGAAGGCTCCTTGGTGAATTTGTAGTTTATCATCTTAGCAGTTTGGAATGTCAAGGGAGTAGGGTTTTCAGAATGATAAACATTTTGTTAGCATTAGCAATACATTTTTTGTATTCAGCAGAGAGACCACCACAAAACAGACCAAACACCATATTAAGGAGAAGGCCTATTTTCAGGGGAGAGGAAGCCAACAGGCTGGAAAGGGAGGGCAAGAAAGAGAAGAGAAGAAAGCCTGTGTGGTAATGTAGGTCTTGTTATAGCCTAGCAGGAGTAGGGAAGTGGGACCAGCGGATCCTGTTAGGGTGGTTGTTGAGCCATTTGATCACCTGACTTCTAGTAAGCCAGGCTGGGCTTAGAACTGAGGCTTATTTTACAATATGGCATTGTGGCCAGAGCATAAGATGGTGATAGGGCTTAGATGGTGCCACAGATAAGACCGTGCCATTTACTAACACTGCTCAACTCTGCTATTGAGTCCATCCAGAGATTTTAAAATTTGTTTCTATAAATTTCAATTCTATGTTCTCTCTACTTTATGCCTTTATTGTAATTCTATTAGATATCTCATTATCATCACTTTTCTTTGTTTGTATGTCTTATCTTTAGTTCTTTAAACATATTTAAAATATCTGCTTTGAAGTATATCACTGTTAATTTCATACTTTGTATCATCTCATCAGAGACATTTACTGTTGATTGCTTTTTTAATGAGCATTTTTTCATACTTTCCTCTTTCTGCACTTTATTTATGATTTTTAATTGTTGCAGAGAACTGTATACTAAATAGAATACATGATATGTTACAACAATTTGAATTCAGATTTTGTTCTCCCACCTGGGAATTACTGTGTACAGATTTGTTTGTTTGGTGATCTCTCAGTATTAATTCTCCAAAGTCTTTTTATGCATCAATATGTGGTTGTTAATGCCTTTGCTCAGCACTTTTTAAGAGTTTTAAATTTTTCAACCTGGTTTTCTAGAAGTCATCCCTGGGTCAGAATATATTAGTGATAAACAAACCATTGATTAAATGTTGTGGTTAATCAAATAATGTTTTCATTCTTTGTTAGTAAATCTGTATTTGCTTTAGAAAATTTATTCAAGTATCAGGCAGATTCCTGATCCCTAGTCATCCTAACATTTTATTTTTTGCATATTCAAGTTCTCATGTTCAGCAAGGGGCAGTTAAATGTTCTTTTTCTGAAGAATATGTATGTGGTCTTGTGCACATATGCAGCCTTCCAGATGATGAAGGGTAGATAAAACTTGCCCGTGTACACCATGTCTGCTTCACAAATCTCTAGATTTTTCTTACAATTAGTTGACTTAGCCAATAAAATAAAAGTAGCTGAAAATGAACTTTCTTGATTGCTTGAAGCTGTTCCTGAAGAATTGAGCTTGTTCTTGACTATGTGTCAGGAGTTAAATAGAAAGTTGTGCTGTCTGCTTTTCTCTTTGATTTTGCCTATTCTGCAAGCTCAATTCTTCACTGTAAAACTTGATTGTGGGGAGTTGGATTTAAAGTTACAGGCCTAAGCCTCCTCCCCCAAAGCTGAAACTATGTGCAGCTGTAAAGATGAAAAAAAAAATGAAATAAACTATGTAACCTCTGCCTCACCTGCTGTTTGCGCAAAGCCCCTCCCTACCCCTTTCCTGTATCTTGCCTCCCCCGACCAGTTCCCTGTCCCTGAGTTCCCAGATAAGCCACAAACCTTCCCACAATCTTGTGTAGGACCCTACAGTTTGGCACGTACACCCCAGCAGCTCAGACCCTATGCTTCGGCCAATCAATTCAAAGGTCATCAACCCAAAGCCATCCCATTTTTGGGAGATGTCTTTTGAACTTCCCGCGTGATGAGATGATTTGCTAAATGGTACCATGACGTGTGGAGTGCCTCTGAAAATTGTATAAAAACTCTGACCCTCGACTTCCCGGGGCTGCTCTGTTCCTGTGTGTCAGAGCCCCAGCATGCTGGATCAATAAACCCCCTGCTGATTGCATGAGAGTGTCTCTTGGAGTCATTCCTTGGGCAGCGGATGCTTCTCTACCCTAACATTCCTTGCATGCACACAGTGTGGTAATATTGTTTTGAAAAGTTATCTGATCATATGCTTTACAGGTCTCTGGCTTCAAATCAATTCAGGACCTATGGCAGCTGGATTTCTGGACCTAATGACCTGTATTGACTTTGTAGAATTCGTGCATCACTGTCCTACAGGATGTGAGAAGAAATCTATGCTAAAATGATGATGTTCTTGAGATTTCATAGTATTTCATGCTCAGATGTTTCTCAATTTCATGTGTGCTTTGGTCAATTTCCAGAATTCTAAAGTGGTCATTTAAATAATTTTTTCAGTCTTATTTTTGCCAACCTATTCATTCAGTCATCCCAGATGTCCCATCATTTTATTTTCATTTGATAAATTTATTTATTTATTTATTTGAAAGGTAGAGTTTAGAGAGAGAGAGAGAGAGAGAGATGGAATGAATCAGAATCTTCTATTCATTGGTTCACTCTCCAAATGGTCATAACTGCTGGGGCTGGGGTTGGGGCTGAGCCAGGCTGAAGCCAGAGCCAGGAGTCAGGAGATTAATCCTGGTCTCCTACTTAGGTTCAGGGGCCCAAGCACCTTGGCCATCCTCTACTGCTTTCCCAGGTGCATTAGAAAGGAGTCAGATTGGAAGTGGAGCAGCTGGGACATGAACTGTATTCATATGGGTACAGTTTTTTTTTTCCTGCTATAAACACAATGGTGGTCCTTATTTTTGACAATTTTTTTCCAAATTCATTAGATATTTTATATATTTTCTGCCAGTTAGTTTCATGTATCCATAACTAAATCTAAAGCAAATATAATGTAAAGATGCATTTTAAAATGTATTTCTTTTCATGATTGCTCTCTTGAAAGTGAAAATTTTATCATCTTAAGTTGTTCTTTCCCTAGTCACTGTACTCAAAAAATAATTTGCACTATTCCTTTGACCTAAAAAGTCATTTTAAAATTTCATCTCTTATGTTGGGATGTTCTTAAAAAAATAGTTGGCATACTTTTTCTTCCAAGGAGTCAGATCCTAAAGTTTTGACCATGTGATTATTATTATTGTTTTTGAAAGTGAAGATGTTTATTTAGGGCACAATCTGAGAAAGAGTATCTGGAACTATGAAATGAAATAGGAAAGGGAAACTATATATCTAGCTACCCCTGTCGGGACCTAGCACATCATGTCATTGGGTAACATTGCAAATGGAATAGAACAGGCAATTCAGAGATATCGCCCATTCCAAGTGATTGACTAAGGCCTGATTAGGAACATAAATTCTGTAACACATCTAGCCTACCTTGGGTATGCACAGAGAGGGCTTCACCTGTCTAAGAAAAGTTTCCAGCAAAGAAATACACCTGATGAGGATTAGAAAAACAGGAAGTAGCCTACAAAGATGAGGTTTTAGGTTGGTCAGCTGCATGTCTCTGTCTACCCCTATAGCATAAAAGCAGTCATAGGAAATATGTGAATGATTTAGTATTAATCTGTTCCAACAAAATTGCTTTTATAAAAAGAAATGGAAAGATTCCTTGGCTCTTGTCCCATAGATTGCTGACTTCATTTCTTGAAGAAACCGTGTTTATTTATTGATTGCTTTTTAAAACTTTACATACCTATGCTTACAGAAATACACTCATATGGGTTAAAAGAACATAATTAAATTTAACTTATCCTACAATTTTAACCAAAAAATTCATAAATGGTTTAAATTTTTTTAAAAAAGAATTTGCAACCTGGTTTATTTTTGTCTATTACAAATGATTATAGATCTTCCATCAAATACTACACAGCAAGACAGCAAAAACCTTGAGAAATTTACCTTTGCTTTGCCTCAGCTGTATTGCACTGTAAAAGTTTATAAAATCAGTGCAATAAAACATTGCTATAATATTGTCAGTTTACAAATTTTCATAACTAATGAGGAGGGGGTCAGGCAGGAACCTACATACACAAGTGGAACTGGAAGAGATGTTCAATGTAGGTAATATTGCATGTATACTATGAGTCCACATAAACCAAGGTTTAGATAATCCCTTAAATCTGAATTAATACTGTGTACTCACTTCATGTGCCAAGGCTAACAAGGAAACCCAGCACACTAAGCTTTTCTGATTCATGAAAAGAAGGATATACCATTTCTTGCCAGCTTTTCAGTCCAGTGGTGAAGGTAACTACAGGCAAGGCATTCCCTCCATCAACCAGCATTCACTGAGTGGGATGTGATGAGGTCTCCTTGAGTTGCAATTTGTATCAACACTCGTAGAAAATGGTCCCAAAAATAAGTGACCATAGGACTTCAGAATTGACTCTAGAAAATAAATTGGCAGTTCTAGATAAACTATAACAAAACACAGATCCACAATTAACATAAACCTTACCAGAACAACACAGCTCTGAAAAAAGAACAGGGAAAAATATATAAATTATAATAAAACATGGTTGAAATACCATGTGAAGATAGGTTCAAAAGATAATTAAAGAGACACATTTTAATATGACTAGAGTTAGGCTTATAATGTTTTCTACTATTTCAAGTTTTCTTCTAGTTACTAACCATCAGTTTACAAATCTCATGTTCTTTTTTGGTTCCTTTATCAAAAGGGAAAATTCTAGCTTCAATTCTACAGAGGGGAGAGGGTCATGGCCATGGGGAAGGGGACTAGAAAACAGTTCCAGGAAAATATCACATTTCTCAAAATGGAAGAACTCCAACTGGACCACCAAAGTTCATCATTAGTAAGCACTTTTCACTGAAGCAATCTGTCATGATAAGGGAAAATACATGGTATTAATGTTCAGAACCTAATAAAAGCCTAACAAGTCCTGGTTTACTGGAAGAAAGGCCTCAGGTCCCAATCAATTCTGAGGAAAATGTTTTTTAAGATTTAATGTGGGATTTTATTCCTATTTTTGTTTTTAGTATTTTAGTTTTAGAGACTGGATTAGAAATTAGTTTGATTCCCCATAGTCAAATTTTTCACCTGCAGTATGAAACAATTCATAAAATCCTCTATTCCAAACTGGCATTCAAGCTCCAATTTGTGCTTAAAATATATTTCTATAAAAGTAAAATGTAACCTAGGTAAAATGTGCCCATAGCAGTATAACTAGTTATTACATTTAACTAGCTTTATAATTTACATTTTAATACGTAAATATTTGCAGCTTGATTTTCTGCTGACAATGATTGTTGGAGCCTAGATTTCAACATTTACAAACCACCATCCACTCACATATTACACCCACCATTTATCATACACTGTCTCTTAAGAGAATCTTCTGTTTCTTTAAATCTTTGGCCTCCCAATTAATTCCGAATTGAAACAAATTCTAACTCAAATGCCACTCTCAGATTTTTAACCAGCTTCCCACTCACATGTCAGTGCTTGTCCTAATTGTTCGTGGGCACTGACAAAACCTAAATCCTGAAACCTGCCTCAGAGAGAGCCAGAGAAAGAACACTGGGAGAGGTGCAGTTCATTCGAGGCCTCCATGTTGAATAGTGTTTAATCTATTTTCATTTATGTTTGACAAAGTGAGGAATATAATAGTAAATATTTTGAAATAGGATGTTACCAACAGATTTAATGACTACTCTCTTTTCAAATGCATTCCTTTACATCACATTCTGCCTAGGATACATGATATGCTTTCCAGATGACCACATAGGCAACGGTTTTAGCCAGAATTCTATCACTGTTCATCATGGAGGTCTACAAATTCAGTGAACCAAGACCACATATTATAAGTGTGTGTTATAGCATTTTATTTTATTGTAACATTTTCTGCACAAACAATAATTAATTCCTTTTTTTAAAAAAAGTCCAATCATATATATCAGCAATTTAATTTAATTTGTTACTGTATAATCCTACAAAGTATAATACTAATATACCTGATTGAGTGTTTCTCCTGGGCAACTCTTCAGAATAGTGATTCTGCCAATGAGAGTTTTTTCATTCTTCTGCTTCTATTTATGGGCCTTTACTTTCAGCCTTGTAGTCCTGGGGCATATTGTTAAAGTATTACAATAGTAATGAGTATGAGGGAAACAACTCACAAGAACATTTTATCAGAAATTATATAGGTCATTTCTATGCATATTTTGGCCACCTAAATGTAATGAGAGTGGTGTTGAAGAGACATGTACTTGTACTGTCCAAGAAGAAATGACTGTATTTTTGAGAATGTCTATGTGCAGTCTTCAGGAAGTGTAAATTAGAGGAATTAATTTTTAAAATACATACTCATTTATTTACTTGAAAAGGAGAAGGAAAGACGATCTTCCATTTGCCCATAAGAGCTAGAGCTGAGCCAACTGATACCAGGATCCAGGAACTCCATGCTGGTCTCCCACATAGGTGTCAGGGGCCCAAGTCCTTTAGCCAACTTCTACTGACCTTGTAGGTACATTAGCAGTGAGCTAGAGCAAAAGAAGAGCACCTGGGGCTAAAACCAGCACTCATATATGGGATGGCAGTGTCACAAGCTGCAACCTAACTTGCTGTGTCGCAATGCTAGCCCTAAAGAATTACTTCCTATGGGAATAAGCAATAGGAAAAGCAGTGAAACATTTAGACCAAGTGAAAGGCACAGAATACATTTGGAGTTTTAGCGAAAAAAAAAAAAAACAACAAAATATTCAAAACAAAAAAATTCAAAACAAAAATTCAAAGCAAAGGAATGAAAACATATATTAATGTTCCTTTCATACTAGAGGGAAGAATTTTTCCTTTTATTGCTTTAATGATATCCAACATTATATTTGACTTATCACTGCTTTGAGGCCAAGCTTGACCACTAAGGTCAACCTGGCACCAAAACCTCTTATTCTGTTTTTTTTTTTTTTTATATCAATTTTATGGAAGTACAGCTTCAGCTCAAAAGAATGCATTTATTTTAAGTGTACAGCCGAACCCAAATAATTTTGACTATAATTCATCCTGTATAAATACTTTCCTAGCAAGATACAAACATTCATCATCTCAGAGAGTTCTCTCATGTCATTTTGAGTCAATATACCCATTTCTGAAACTATTCAGCTATAATTATGATTTACAATGATAATTTGATCTATTATACATATGGAATCACTCTTTTAAAAACTTATATTTATGTTTTAAAGTGTAAAACATTAGATATAAAGTATATACGCTCATATAAATATGTGTACTTCAAAAATTTTGTGGAAAAGGAATTAAATGAAAAGTTTAATTTGGTGAAAAATAATGCATAATGCACATTTTCCATCTATTTTTGAAACCCCTCATATGCATGTGTATGATATGCATATGCACAAACATGTACCTGCATATATAGATGTATATATCTGTGTGACACTTTTCATACTTATTGGACACTCATATGTTTCCATATTTTGGCTACTGTGAATAATGCTGCAATGAATGTGCAAGCACCAATCTGTGTAAGAAGCTGATTTAATTTCCTTTGGGTGTATACTCCAAAGAGTGATTGGCAGGTCATATGGTTGTTCTGTTTTTAATTTCTTGAGAACTTACTTACTATTTTCCATATGGCTGCTTCAGTTACGTTCCTACCAATCATGTGTAAGGTTTGTCTTTTTCCACACCCAAACCAATACCTGTTAGCTCCTGTCTTTTTGATAATAGCAATCTTAACAAGTTTGAGGTGATATTTCATTGTGGCTTTGATTTTCATCTTCCTGATTAGCACTGATGTCAAGCATTTTTCAATGTGTTTGTAATGTGTATGTCTTATGTGGGAAGATATAATTTCAGAACCCTTTTTTTATTTGAAATTTTTATTAATCCCCTATTAGATACATGGTTTACAAATATTTTCTTCCAATCTGTAGGCTACTTTTTAATTTAGTTGACTGCTTCCTTTGCCTTGAATAAGCTTTGTAGTTTCATGTTGCTCCATTTATTTATTTCTGTTTTAATTGTCTGAGCTTTTAATGTCACACCCAAGAAGTTTCACCAAGTCTATGTCAAGGACCTTTTAATTTATGATTTCTTCTAAATTTGTTATGATTTCAAGTATTATATTTTGGTCCTTTTGTTCTATCATATAGAATGGGAAAAATATTTATATTTGAAACTATCTTCCCAGAATATTACTATCAGTAAATGTAAAGGATTCGAAAAGCTCAACAACAACAACAACAAAACACTCCATCTAGATAATAATAAATGGGCAAAATGTCCTCTAAAGAAGAAATACAGTAACTGGTGTTGTAGCATATCAGGCTAAGCTTCTGCCTGCAATGCAGGCATCCAATATGGGGTCTGCTTTACGTCCCTGCTGTTCTTCTTCTTATTCAGTACTCTGCTTATGGCCTGGGAAAGCAATGAACATGGCCAAGTGCTTGGGCCCCTGCACCCGCACGTGAGACTTGGAAAAATCTTCAGGCTTCAGGTAGGCCTCGTTTCGTTGTGGACATTTGGGGAGTGCAAGAGCAGATGGAAGACACTTCTCTCTGTTTCTTCCTCTCTGTAACTCTGCCTCTTATATAAATAAATAAATAAATAAAAATCTTTTAAAAAAGAAGAAATGCAAATGGCCAACACTCAGTGAAAAAACACACAGTCAGCAGGGATATGCAAATCAAAACCATAATACGACTTACCCATTGAATGTCTATTATCAAGAAACAGAAACTAACAAATTTTTCCAAGTACAGAAAGAAGAGGGAATTTCTCATACATTGTTTTTGTGAATGCAAATTTGTATAACCACTATGAAAAACAATACGGTTATTTCTTTAAAACTAGAAACTGATCTGCCAAATGATTCATCAGTCCCACTAATGGAAACATATCCTAATGTGGTACATACATACAATGGAATATCATTCATTCATAAAAGCTTGAAATCCTGTGATTTTTGGCAATATGGAAGTGACTGGAGGACTTTATATTAAGTTAAGTAAAACAAAGAAAGACGAATACTGCATTGTCTCCCTTATATGGGAGATCTTTGCACAGAATTACGATTACCAGAGATTGTGAGTAGGGGGGATGGAGGGAGTTTGGATAATGAGTATTCAATCAGAGTTAAAGCAAAGGAACAAGTTCCTGGTGCAATCTGAAGACTATAATTCACAACTACCTACTATACATTGTAGAAGAAACAACAGATGCCCCCAACCTCAAATCATAAAGTATGTCAAGAAATAGGAAATATTATCAGCCCTTGTGATCAGTACATTGTATATATGTATTGAAATATCACACTGTGGTAATAAGTACTTACCTACCAAAGACTAAAGAGAACTCCATAGAAAATACAGATAGCAGCCACTGCCTCTAGGACTCAGGCAGAGGTCTCTAAGGAAGGAAGGAATTAGCAGTGTTGCACCAAGGCTGAGAGAAATTGTCTGCATACTTATGTAGAGATGGTGTGATGGAGGCTGACTGGAGACAAAGGCTTGCCGTGTGGCTAAGGCAAAGCAAGAAACTGGATGCTGCAGAAAGTCCTAAAAAATCATGTGTGAATTGCTTTAAATACTCCTTGGGAGATAACTGGGGAACTGCTGGACGTCACTGGAAGTCCCCTGTAGTCAGTGGCACCAGTGAAAGTAGGAAGTGAGGCAAGTTAGGAGTTCTGTGTGCCAGAGCAGGGAGTAGAGAAAAGCCTGTGAGAAACAAGAAAAGACCTTTCATCTGTTGTGCATTAGTGTTCCTAAAGGAATCTTCTGTTTACAAAGCTTAACGCTGTTTCCTGCTGGAAAAGAAGAAATATTACAATCAACTCCAGTTTCAAAAAGCATGACAAAGAACAATGGATTTCGATGTCAGATGAAAAAAAGCGTAATTTTGAATATCTTATTTCATTGCTTGGACATATAAGCATTTGATTATGGGTTTCCTTAATGATGTTGCAGCTTGCAGTGGTTATAAATAATACTAATATAAACTTTCATGTGTAAGTTTTTTAATGTGTGGAAATCTTTTATTTCTCTTGATTCAGTATCTAGGAGTGAAATTGTCGGGTCATTTAATATATGTTTAGCTCTGTAAGAGAATGAAAAATTGTCTTCAGAAATACTCCTGCCATTTTGACTCCCTCCAGGAATATGATACAGGTCTACCATACACAATGAAGTGTGTGTATGAACTATAGGATATCAATATCTGACATCAGGCCTTCTAAGACCAAACCCATTATCTAAACTACAAGAACAATTCCTTAAAAGTAACTTACTTATATTTTTTTTTAAATTTTAAGAAGGTTGATAGTTAACCTTAAAAAGAAAGAGAACTGAATCTTGAGGGTGGAAAAGAGGAGTAGTTGCAAAACCTGTTAATACTATTAAAGCTTTATGAAGAAGGAAATTTTGTCATTCGTACAACATGGATGTACCTAGAGGACATTGTGTTAAGTGACATAAGGTAGGTACAGAAATATAAACATTGCATGATAACATTTGTTATGTGTTTTGTATGTGGAACCTAAAGATGATGAACTCATAGAAGCAGAGAGTAGAATGGTGGTTACCAAAAGCTGCAGGTTAGGGTTTGGGTTGATGTTGATTCACAGATTCTAAATTTTAGCTAGACAAAGATAATGATTATAACATATCCATTATACAACATGGTGTTTATAGTTTATAATAATGTATTATATTCTTGAAAATTGCTAAGAGGGTAGGCTTTACTTGTTCTTAACAAACAAATGTGATTAAGTATGTGAGGTTATGAGTATGTTGATCAGCCTGATTTAACCATTCCACAGTGTATACAGAACTATACAAATATATACCAATATATCACATTTTATAACATTAATATATAAGTAAGTCTAATGCTGAAGAGTGCAGGAAATAGCACATGGAAGAAAAGGCAGGAAAAGATCTTAGTTGTATTTATGAAATGCAGGAAGTTTGTATGACTTAAATAAAGGTTCCCCAAAATAAACAAATAAAATAAATGCTAAAAAATAAAAGGAAAAATAGCGAAACCTCAAAAATAAGGGATTGAAATACTCACCTGGACTGGAGTTTCAAGTTGACTAAATTAATATGCATTAAGAAAGGATACAATGGCGAATGAGTGCCCCCAACATTAAGACCCTGCACTATTGGGAGAAACATCCTGACAAGAGAGGTAATGGCACACTCAGGAAAAGGGGACATTTCTGAGTTCTTGCATTGATGAAAGTGCAAGAAATTGTCAAGTTGTGCAAGTAAATTGTAGAAATTATTATAATTGCATTATTTTTTTACCACTTATTCTCTAGGCTTCTCACCATTTGGTCTTTTAGGGAAAACATGGACACTGCCATATCCTAAAAGGTTTGTGTCTAATTATCACAAATCCTGATTCATCTGAGTATAGATCCAGTTGCAAACAATCTCTGTATGCAATCTCTGTACACAAATAATCTTCCAATGTTGCATTGGCTATCTCCAGTTATTTTAATGGTGTTCTGAAATCATTTCTCATCTGTTTGTTGGTACTTTAAAATGTTTATGGAAAATGAGATGGAAAGATAGGTGTATTTGGGAACAAAATAATTTTGAAATCCATGCATGATTTTTCATAATAATTTGCATTTTATAAATCTTTTGAAGATTCCTTGTATTTTAGAATGTGATTGTTTTCAAATGCCTTTTTTTATCATTCATGTATACTATCTGTGTCGTGATTTTTGCCTCTCAAATGTAACAATATTTTATTTTTAAAATAAACATCTTTTAATAATTGAAAGTGAATCTTGATGTGAATGGAATGGGAGAGGAAGTAGGAGAGGGGTGGGTTGTGGGTGGGAGGGAAATTATGGGGCGGGGAGCCATTGTAATCCATAAGCTGTACTTTAGAAATTTATATTTATTCAATAAAATTTTTAAAAAAATGAACATCTTTTAAAATTATTTATTTATTTATGTACTCATTATTTTCATTCTATTTGAAAGATGGAGAAACAGAGATATATAGAGATCTTCTATTTGCTGGTTCACTCCTTAAATACCCACAACACTCAAGGCTGGCCACATCAAAGCCAGGAGCCCAGACCTCAATCCAAGTCTCACACATGTGTGGCAAGGATTCAAGTACTTGAGACACCACCTAAAGCTTCCCAGGATGCTCATTCCCAGGAACTGGATTTGTAAACAGAGCCAAGACTCAAACTGAGGCTCTGTGATATGGGATACAGTCATTCCACACATCATCATTATTACTGTGCCAAATGCTCCCTAATATTTCATCTTCATTTTTATGAAATTTAAAAGGTTCTTGCAGTATTCAATATTGAAACACAAAAAAGTGCTTGGATGGAATTGCTTTTCCAGTAATAAGACTAATATTTCTACCCCGAGAAACTCTGTGGACTAAATAACAAAGGTTAATCAATTTATAGCACATCTTTGCTAAATTGTCATTCATGGCTGATTTACTGCTGCAATCATTCTATCTGGGAATTAATATTTGGGTGACTTTTTCATATTAATATTGTCTGATGTAATGTGTTAAAAATTAATGGTGTACCAGGAGAGCAACAAAAAGACTAAATGTACAGATGTTAGGCCCCTTGTTATGCTCAGTAAAGAACATATGGAAAGCAAGTGCAAATACAAAAATTAGCAAGCTTTGGCAAAAGAAGCTGCAGAAACTATTCCATCTGAACTTTGAAAACATAGATAACAGTATAGCGATAAAAACAGTACAAAGATTACTTTTGATTTGATATATAATTTAATTCTCTTTAGAGAGTAAATTTTGAAAGAATACTAAGAACCTGGAGTTCATTTCATGCCATTTCTGGTCTGCCCCTCCAGAAGGCGTCCCTGGCAGTCTGGAACCAGCAGTCTGAGCCATGGATTTCACACTTAAAAAACAAACACGAACATAAAGAGTTAAAATAAAAACCTAACTCAGCAGAAGTGCAAAGACTAAAGTTCAAGGAAGGTTACACACAAGATTAATAGATCCGAGAGTGGCACAGAATAATTTCAATTTAGGAAAGGAAAACCAGTTGTCCTCACCAAAAGAGGAAAGGATTTAAAGTGAAAGGTCTCTGAGTGACATCTGGAAATGTCTTCATCAATACTGACTTTTATGTGACCTCCATCATGGATTAAATTCCATTAACTCTCATCCACATCTCTCGTCAGCAGTAGCCAGTTTGTCATTTTTACAACCTAGGATTATGTCAGGTTTAAATGACAGAGATTTGTCATGCTTTCAATGGAAATTTTGTGAAGGAGTTGGATATTATTTTTTGGCTTAACTTCCTCTATTTGACATTTTTTTACCTCAATTTCATAAATAACAATTTGACCAGTAGGAAGAGAGCTATAAGAAATTCTTGGGCTTATAGGCTAAGGGTTCTGAAAAGCAGTCCTGGGATGTCCTGGTATCTATGCAGTCTCAGAAGCATGGCCACAGTTTCCTTCAATTTCCCGCAGAGCTGGGGAGTTTTTAGAAGAAATCCCCTTCCTGATGTCTCTTGTGCATGCACGGCCTTTAAATTCTGTTCCTAATCTTACCCATTGATCTAAAAGGGTAGTTTCCAAGTAACACAATTCTGCATTTCTCATCTCAAAAGTGTTCTGTACTCAAATATTCAAATTCTCTCAAGTCTTTGTGACAAGAGTAGGTCAAACGCTTAAAAATATAGCTCCCTAAGTTATCCATACTTCCTACCTGAGAAGAAGGACTGTGCAGAATGTTCACATGTAAAACAAAGGGGATCAATATGCTGACATTAGTGTTGGGGAATGAATTACAGCTAGGGTTTTTAAGTACGGAATCAAATTCAAGGAAGCAGCAGGTATCTAATAAATTCAGGTTATGATCCCTAGAATTTACTTTAGGTCTTCACGTATATTTTAAAGAAGATTTCATTTATTTTATTTGAAAGTTAGAGTTACAGACAATAAGAGGGAGAGACACAGAGACAAAGATCTTCCTTCTGTTGCTTCACCCCCATATGGCAGCAACGGCTGGAGCTGCACCAATCCGAAGCCAGGAGCCTCTTCCCTCTCGGTCTCCCACTCAGTTGCAGGAGCCCAAGCACTTGGGCCATCTTCCACTGCTTTCCCAGGCCGCAGCATAGGGCTAGACTGAAAGGGGAGCAGCCAGGACTAGAACCAGCACCCATATGTTATGCCGGCGCTGCAGGCAGAGGATTAACCTACTGTGCCACGGTGCTGGCCCTCAGGTCCTCAGAGATTAAACTGAGTGTAAGAGTTCCAACAACAAAAGGGACGTGGGCTCACTCCTACTTGAGTTCTTCCCTAGATCAGCTGTCAGAATTTCTAATTCAGTCTTATGTGTTGATGATACTGGATACAAGGAGGTGTCCAGAGAACGAACACTTGATAGTTCTAAGGATTTGCACAGGCAGGTGGTAAACATTTATGGTTCCAGAGATTTAAATGTAAGAATCAGCCTTTCTCAATATCCTGGGAAGATTTTATCTAAACTGTAAGATTGGTAAGGCCCACTCATGATCCAGGGCACAAGGTCCCCTCCACCAATTCTGCCCTCAATTCCTCACCATAAAACAACTCTAGGCAGCATCCTTCCTCTGTGTCCTGGGGAATGATAGGGACAGGTAGCATCAGCTTTCCTGAGGAAAAGGCCACAGAGGAGAAATATGTATACATTCATCACAATGAACAAAGTAAATACATGTATCTGGTAAGTTGGTGTATGAATGCCTCATTTAAATCTCTACTAAATGTTTTTCTCTTTGAAATAGTAGTAATTTTAATGATCTTTTTAAAAATTTTTATTTAAGTTATACAAGTTTTCATGTACATATACAAGTTATATATGTATTTCACATGTACAGATTTAGGAACATAGTGACACTTTCCACCAATAGTAGTAATTATAGGAAAAAATCAAGAAGGAGAGCAGTCAGTCTTCAGATATTTTTTAAGTGTATGAATGTATTTATATGAGCATATAAATATCTAGCTTCAGTCTGCTTGGTTTCATGTTCATTGCAGGTCTTTATTGCCACTAATTAAATGGAAAAGTACAAAGTTCAGTCCAGAGTCCTTCCCTGTAATTTCTTTTTCTTTCTATTCCTTACAACTCTCATTCCTATAGGTTAACGTGCATGGAGCAGACAACTACACTTCCAGATGATAGAAGAAACTTACAAGAAAAGACATATTCAATGCTTCATTTGACCCTCATATTTTTAGAAATTTAATTGAGAAATTAACCCAGGTAAGTTAAGAAATTTTTATCATGGGAAAGTTTAAGGGTACCATTGGGATGTGTGTGTGTGTGTGTTGTGTGTGTGTGTGTGTGTATGTGAGAGAGAGAGAGGGAGGGAGGGAGAGAGAGAGAGAGAGAAGGAGAGAGAGATCTAAAGGGTTTATGAAGGTCCTAAGAAAGGTCAATAGAGAAAAACAAGGAATACAGGGAAAGATTTAAATAATGTCATTTGTCCTCATGATTTCTTCAACTGATCCTAATTTATTTCTTTCCACAGTTAGAAAACAAAGATTCTTCTAATCTATAATCCTCATGCTCTTTCTTGAGAACTTTCCTAGCTCTATTTCTATCTGTTTGTATCCATTCCAGGGTCTCTTTACTACCCCTCATACTTCAGTTTCTCCTATCACTGTCTGTCT
Organism: Oryctolagus cuniculus; assembly: GCF_964237555.1. Lineage (NCBI taxonomy): Eukaryota > Metazoa > Chordata > Mammalia > Lagomorpha > Leporidae > Oryctolagus > Oryctolagus cuniculus. The sequence continues at coordinate 136,844,554 of NC_091436.1, forward strand.
ACCAAGACAATTTTCTTTTGTGTGGTATGAACATTGTAAATTCATTTTGATCCCTGTAGCTCTTCCCCTCAGGTAAATTACTCAGTCAAAACCTTCTCAAAATTTCATTCAAACAAATTTCATAATAATCTGGAATCACATCCTTTTAGCTTCTCAGTGCCCTTCTAGAAGGATGAGAGGATAAGAGCCAATCTGTGGTCAGGTGAGGTTATCCCACTCAAAGCTCATCATTGCTCTCTGTGGAAGTTTGGCTCCACCAACTCTGTCCTCACTTACTCACCCAGGTACAAGCTGAGTCAGCATCCTTCTTCCATGTCCTTGGAAATAGTAGGGGAGGGGTATAACTTTCCTTAGGAAACTTGATCTGAATCATGATTCACTTCTTTACTTGCAGGAAACAAGTGAAGGCATTGATTGCATTCAAATTATACGAGTCAATCAAAACATCTCCAGAATTATCTTTTCACATCATAGCTTCATAATGGCCAATTCATGCAAGAGTCTTCCAACAGTTCTCCTAATCATGGTACTAATTTTGTTTTATCAAGGCATTTCTGCAGAATTCAAGGCAAAACGTAAGTTTCAAAGTGGGTGAATTTACAGCTACAGATATTTTGGCACAGAAACAGACACTGAATTAAACTAAGAGGATCAGTGTTGTTAAGGACAAAAGGTTATAGTATTCAGAATTATGCAAGGTCTACAAGCTCTAATGTAGGAAGAACAGTTATAAAATTGAAGATATTTAACTTATGGAAAGGAAATTTTAATGAGATGTGAAGTTGCTCTCACTAAATCCATAAAGGATTATCAATTTGATGAGATTTGCAACTGTGTGCAATGATCAGCAGTATTAAAAATACTTTGCAGTAATTGAAAATCCAATGTGTTCAGTGTGTTAAAATCAATGTATTCAAGTTCAAATATAAAACATATTTCTTATTATCATTGATTATGACTAATTAAATTGCCCCCAAGATATGCCTTTACAAAGGGATAGTGTTTTTTCTTTCTTGAGATTCATTGGAACTTGATCACATCAGGGATAAGTAATGTGGGAGATTTCAGCCCTGAACAAAGGGATAAAACATGAGCTTTAAGAATAACTGTTTTCTGTACCCACATTTGTGAAAATATTTTTTTCTTCTCAGAACAAATGCACATTCCTTGTCACCTATCACTATGTCCCTTCTGTTTTCTGCTGTCATAGATTGGTATCATTCTGCCTTTGCTTACCCTCTAAGACAGGTTCCCATCCCCACCACTTCCCTCCTAACAGCAGGTAACCTCTCTCCCTCAGGGGCCTCATGTAACTGACCATCCTATTCTACTTCAGGGCATACACAAGAATGATATTTCAACTTAAAACTCCCCTCCAAATAAGCTGGCATTTATTATTCTCTTTGCTTTTGCACAGATTCTTTTGGTTCTAATCACAATGCCTTATTGATTCTGAGTGTTCTTTAAAGCCAAATCTGCATGCACTGGGAAGCAAATTGTAGAATTTTATTCTTCTTTTTATGAATTCTTCTGTTTATGAATCTTTTACCTGAATAATATTCCATTATATATACATATATATCACATTTTCTTTATCCATTAAATAGATGATGAAAATATTGGTTGGTTCCACCTTTTGAGTCTTTTGAACAGGGTTGCTATAAATACGATGGTGCAAATATCTCTTTATATAATACATTCATATGATTATATGTTTCTATGGTGGTTTAAAAGCCTGTGCTTATATCATGGGTTAAAATTATGTCTCTGAAAAAATTAATGAAAAAGGGAGGGAAGTAGGGGAGTTAGGTGAGGAAGAGGTGAAGGGAGGGAAGTTTTGATTATAATCTTAGAACTGTACCTATTGGATATTCAAATCTGTTCTCTATCAATAGAAAATACAATATGTTCATATCTTGTGGGTACATGCTCAGTACTAAGGTTGCTGGATGATAAGGCAAAACTACATCATGTTGAGTGAAATAAGCCAGATTCAGAAAGACAAATATTGCATGTTTTCCATTATATCTGGGAGTTAAAATTAAAAAGCAAAAAAAAAAAAAAAAAGAAAGAAATCCCTGTGACTATTGTCACAAATATATTTTTTTTATCATATATCTTACCTTTTTTTTAACTTTTATTTAATGAATATAAATTTCCAAAGTACGACTTATGGATTACAATGGCTTCCCCCCCATACCGTCCCTCCCACCCACAACCCTCCCCTTTCCCACTCCCTCTCCCCTTCCATTCACATCAAGATTCATTTTCGATTATCTTAATATACAGAAGATCAGCTTAGTATACATCAAGTATGGATTTCAACAGTTTGCTCCCACACAGAAACATAAAGTGAAAAATAATAGATGATTTTTTTTAAACGATGATGAAATCAGAGCAGACCTATTGTCATGTTTAATCCCAGTGAGAGTCAAGTATATTTTTGTCACACACGGTCCTATATCTTTGTCAAACCACTTGTTAAGAATTTTATTCTACTATAGTAGTCAATATATGAGACACTCAAATAGAGACTTAGCCTACCACCTCATCGGTAATACAGACAGAAATTATTAATTATTCTTACAAATAAATCTTATTCTTTTTTTTTTTCAGCGCTCCAAACAAAGACAGAAGGTAAATATCTTATTATACTGCTTGTCTTACAGGGGGTCAGGAAGGGCGAGATTTTCAGTTTTTTTTTTTTTATTAATTAATTAATTAATTTATTTATTTTACCTTTTCTTTGGCTACCTGATAACCCTTTAAACTGAATCACAGAGAAGATATTTCATTCATTTTTTTTTTTTTTTGACAGGCAGAGTGGACAGTGAGAGAGAGACAGAAAGGTCTTCCTTTTTGCTGTTGGTTCACCCTCCAATGGCTGCTGCAGCCGGCACATCCCGCTGATCCGAAGCCAGGAGCCAGGTGCTTTTTTCCTGGTCTCCCATGCGGGTGCAGGGCCCAAGGACTTGGGCCATCCTCCACTGCACTCTCGGGCCATAGCAGAGAGCTGGCCTGGAAGAGGGGCAACCGGGACAGAAACTTGCGCCCCGACTGGGACTAGAACCCTGTGTGCCGGCACCTCAAGGCAGAGGATTAGCCCATTGAGCCACGGCGCTGGCTGAGATTTCGTGCATTTTCTAGATCTTATTTATCCGCATTGACACTAATATACTTTTTTCCATTTTTATTTTTTAGATTTTTATTTATTTACTTGACAGGTGGAATTACAGACAGTGAGAGAGAGAGAGAGAGAGAGAGAGAGAGAGAGAGAGAAAGGTCTTCCTTCTGTTGGTTCACTCCCCAAATGGCAGCAATGGCCGGAGCTGCGCTGATCCAAAGCCAGGAGCCAGGTGCATTTTCCTGGTCTCCCACGTAGGTGCAGGGGCCCAAGCACCTGGGCCATCTTCCACTACTTTCCCAGGCCACGACAGAGAGCTGGGCTGGAAGAGGAGCAACCGGAACTAGAACCGGCATCTATAGGGGATGCTCGCGCTGCAGGTGGAGGATTAGTCTAGTGTGCCACAGTGCAGGCCCCAGATAATATACATATTTTTAAAATTTTATTTTTTTTGGCCGGCGCCGCGGCTCACTAGGCTAATCCTCCGCCTAGCGGCGCCGGCACACCGGGTTCTAGTCCCGGTCGGGGCACTGGATTCTGTCCCGGTTGCCCCTCTTCCAGGCCAGCCCTCTGCTGTGGCCAGGGAGTGCAGTGGAGGATGGCCCAGGTGCTTGGGCCCTGCACCCCATGGGAGACCAGGAAAAGCACCTGGCTCCTGGCTCCTGCCATCGGATCAGCGCGGTGCGCCGGCCGCAGCGCGCCGGCCGCAGCGGCCATTGGAGGGTGAACCAACGGCAAAGGAAGACCTTTCTCTCTGTCTCTCTCTCTCACTGTCCACTCTGCCTGTCAAAAAAAAAAAAATTTATTTTTTTTGTCAGTGCCTTTAAAACTGTTATAGCTGTGAAGTGTATCCAGAGATTATTCCACCTTGTTTTCTTCTGTTACCCTCCTACTTTACCTATCTCCTTCACTCTTTCATTTTGTTTACCAGCCATAATTTTTCTTGACACATACCTTTCCTAGGCTCCAATGGTTACCAGAGATCTCATGTTAGGGTGTTGAAATGAGAGACATTCCTACTTACTACTTGTTGAATAGGGTATTTAGTGGACTGTTAAGTTTGTGATTATAAAGAAAACTGAAAGCTTGTCATATATCTTTGTAAAAATTAAAAGAAAAATAAGAAAAAATTGTTGGAGGGTGGGAGTAAATGAGGGAAGGAGGGAGGGTGGGAAGTATCATTATGGTCTTAAAACAGTATATATAAAATACATGAAGTTTATTTCCTTTTTGTAAATAAAAAATTTAAAAAGAAATGAGAGATATTAAAGTTTATATCCTGAAGTAATTGTTATTTGTAGAATTTTCTCCTAGTAATTTTAAATTTTGATAACCCACAGAATTTCCAAGTTGGCATTCCCTTTTATGTGCTCATTTTAAGTTTCCAGGGTTCTATGAATCTAGATATCTCTAAAGTGGTTGATAAATTACTATTTTATGTCTGTTACTTTAAAGAAAGCCTTCTTTTTTACGGAAATTCTCAAGAAAAAGTTGTTAGAATCTCCACAGATTGGCCGGCGCCGTGGCTCAATAGGCTAATCCTCCACCTTGCGGCGCCGGCACACCCGGTTCTAGTCCCGGTCAGGGCGCCGGGTTCTGTCCCGGTTGCCCCTCTTCCAGGCCAGCTCTCTGCTGTGGCCAGGGAGTGCAGTGGAGGATGGCCCAGGTGCTTGGGCCCTGCACCCCATGGGAGACCAGGAGAAGTACCTGGCTCCTGCCATTGGATCAGCGCAGTGCGCCGGCCGCGGTGGCCATTGGAGGGTGAACCAACGGCAAAAGGAAGACCTTTCTCTCTCTCTCTCTCTCTCTCTCTGTCCACTCTGCCTGTCAAAAAATAAAAAAAAAAGAATCTCCACAGATTAAGGTTATAAATTTCTATATGGGATAGTTCCCGCAAATAATTTGTCAGATAAAGCTGTTTTGCACCAAGATGAAAACCACATTGAACAGCCTGCATTCCAATTTTATTGAGTGAACTCTTTCTTGCATAGGTATGTCAGAAAGATCTTTAGAAGAAACAGGAGGTGAGTTTTGTTACCTTTTTTACTTCTTGTTATTCACTGTTACCATTTTTTACTTTTTTTTTTTTAACTTTTATTTAATGAATATAAATTTCCAAAATACGGCTTATGGATTACAATGGCTTCCCCCCCATAACGTCCCTCCCACCCGCAACCCTCCCCTTTCCCATTCCCTCTCCCCTTCCATTCACATCAAGATTCATTTTCAATTCTCTTTATATACAGAAGATCAGTTTAGCATACATTAAGTAAAGATTTCAACAGTTTGCTCCCACACAGAAACAAAAAGTGAAAAATAATAGATGATTTTTTAAATGATGATGAAATCAGATCAGACCTATTGTCATATTTAATCCCTGTGAGAGTCAAGTTGGGAATTGCTAATTTCTTCTCTTTTTTTTAACAGAAGATCAGTTTAGTATACATTAAGTAAAGATTTCAACAGTTTGCACCCCCATAGAAATACAAAGTGAAATATACTGTTTGAGTACTCGTTATAGCATTAAGCCTCAATGTACAGCACATTAAGGACAGAGATCCTACATGAGGAGTAATTGCACAGTGACTCCTGTTGTTGACTTTAGAAATTGACACTCCTGTTTATGGCATCAGTAATCTCCCTATGCACCAGTCATGAGTTTCCAAGGCTATGGAAGCCTTTTGAGTTCACCGACTCTTATCTTGTTTAGACAAGGTCATAGTCAAAGTGGAGGTTCTCTCCTCCCTTCAGAGAAAGGTACCTCCTTCTTTGAAGACCTATTCTTTCCACTGGGATCTCACTCACAGAGATCTTTCATTTAGGTGTTTTTTTTTTTTTTTTTTTTTTTTTTGTTTTTTTTTTTTTTTTTTTTTTTGCCAGAGTGTCTTGGCTTTCCATGCCTAAAATACTCTCATGGGCTTTTCAGCTGGATCCAAATGCCTTTAGGGCTGATTCTGAGGCCAGAGTGCTGTTTAGGACATCTGCCATTCTGTGAGTCTGCTGAGAATCTCACGTCCCATGTTGGCTCACTCTCCCCTTTATTTATTCTATCGGTTAGTGTTAGCAGGTACTAGACTTGTTTATGTGCTCCCTTGGACTCTTAGTCCTTTCATTATGGTCAATTGTGAACTGAAATTGATCACTTGGACTAGTGAGATGGCATTGGTACATGCCACCTTGATGGGATTGAATTGGAGTCCCCTGGTATGTTTCTAACTCTACCATTTGGGGTAAGTCAGCTTGAGCATGTCCCAAATTGTACATCTCTTCCCTCTCTTATGCCCACTCTTATGTTTAACAGGGATCACATTCCAGTTAAATTTCAACACTTAAAAATAACTGTGTATTAATTACAGAATTAAACCAGTCATATTAAGTAGAACAGACAAAAAAAAAACTACTAAGAGAGATAATGTATTAAGTTATTCATTAACAGTCAAGGCTATGCTGATCCAGTCACCGTTTCTCATAGTGTTGATTTCACTTCAACAGGTTTCCTTTTTGGTGTTCAGTCAGTTGTCACCGATCAGGGCGAACATATGGTATTTGTCCCTTTGGGACTGGCTTATTTCACTCAGCATGATGTATTCCAGATTCCTCCATTTTGTTGCAAATGACTGGATTTCATTGTTTCTTACTGCGGTATAGTATTCTAAAGAGTACATATCCCATAATTTCTTTATCCAGTCTACCGTTGATGGGCATTTAGGTTGGTTCCAGGTCTTGGCTATTGTGAATTGTGCTGCAATGAACATTAGGGTGCAGACCGCTTTTTTGTTTGCCAATTTAAATTCCTTTGGGTAAATTCCAAGGGGTGGGATGGCTGGGTCGAATGGTAGGTTTATCTTCAGGTTTCTGAGGAATCTCCAGACTGACTTCCATAGTGGCTTGACCAGTTTGCACTCCCACCAACAGTGGGTTAGTGTCCCTTTTTTCTCACATCCTCGCCAGCATCTGTTGTTGGTAGATTTCTGCATGTGAGCCATTCTAACCAGTGTGAGGTGAAACCTCATTGTGGTTTTGATTTGCATTTCCCTGATTGCTAGTGACCCTGAACATTTTTTCATGTGCCTGTTGGCCATTTGGATTTCCTCTTTTGAAAATGTCTATTGACATTGAGGTCCTTGGCCCATCTCTTAAGTGGGTTGTTGGTTTTGTTTTTGTGGAGTTTCTTGATCTCTTTGTAGATTCTGGTTATTAACCCTTTATCTGTTGCATAGTTTGCAAATATTTTTTCCCATTCTGTCGGTTGTCTCTTCACTCTCCTGACTGTTTCTTTTGCAGTACAGAAACTTCTCAATTTGATGCAATCCCAATAGTTGATTTTGGCTTTGACTGCCTGTGCCTCCCGGGTCTTTTCCAGAAATTCTTTGCCTGTGCCAATATCTTGAAGGGTTTCTCCAAGGTTCTCTAGTAACTTGATGGTGTCAGTTCGTAGATTAGGTCTTTAATCCATGTTGAGTGGATTTTTGTGTAAGGTGTAAGGTAGGGTCTTGCTTCATGCTTCTGCACGTGGAAATCCAGTTTTCCCAGCACCATTTATTGAAAAGCCTGTCCTTGCTCCAGGAATTGGTTTTAGATCCTTGATCAAATATAAGTTGGCTGTAGATGTTTGGGTTGATTTCTGGTGTTTCAATTCTGTTCCATTGGTCTATCCATCTGTTTCTGTACCAGTACCATGCTGTTTTGAATGCAACTGCCCTGTAGTATGTCCTGAAATCTGGTATTGTGATGCCTCCGGCTTTGTTTTTGTTGTACAAGATTGCTTTAGCTATTCGAGGTCTCTTGTGCCTCCATATAAATTTCAGCACCATTTTTTCCAGATCTGAGAAGAAGGTCTTCAGTATCTTGATTGGTATTGCATTGAATTTATAAATTGCTTTTGGGAGAATGGACATTTTGATGATATTGATTCTTCCAATCCATGAGCATGGAAGATTTTTCCATTTTTTGGTATCCTCTTCTATTTCTTTCTTTAAGGTTTTGTAATTTTCATCGTAGAGATCTTGAACGTCCTTGGTTAAGTTTATTCCAAGGTATTTGATTGTTTTTGTAGCTATTGTGAATGGGATTGATCTTAGAAGTTCTTCCTCAGCCATGGCATTGTCTGTGTATACAAAGGCTGTTGATTTTTGTGCATTGATTTTATACCCTGCTACATTGCCAAAATCTTCTATGAGTTCCAATAGTCTCTTAGTAGAGTTCTTTGGGTCCCCTAAATAAAGAATCATATCATCTGCAAAGAGGGATAGTTTGAGTTCTTCCTTCCCAATTTGTATCCCTTTAATTTCTTTTTCTTGCCTAATAGCTCTGGCTAGAACTTCCAGAACTATATTGAATAGCAGTGGTGAGAGTGGGCATCCCTGTCTGGTACCAGATCTCAGTGGAAATGCTTTTATTTATTTACTTGACAGGTGGAATTACAGACAGTGAGAGAGAGAGAGAGAGAGAGAGAGAGAGAGAGAGAGAAAGGTCTTCCTTCTGTTGGTTCACTCCCCAAATGGCAGCAATGGCCGGAGCTGCGCTGATCCAAAGCCAGGAGCCAGGTGCATTTTCCTGGTCTCCCACGTAGGTGCAGGGGCCCAAGCACCTGGGCCATCTTCCACTACTTTCCCAGGCCACGACAGAGAGCTGGGCTGGAAGAGGAGCAACCGGAACTAGAACCGGCATCTATAGGGGATGCTCGCGCTGCAGGTGGAGGATTAGTCTAGTGTGCCACAGTGCAGGCCCCAGATAATATACATATTTTTAAAATTTTATTTTTTTTGTCAGTGCCTTTAAAACTGTTATAGCTGTGAAGTGTATCCAGAGATTATTCCACCTTGTTTTCTTCTGTTACCCTCCTACTTTACCTATCTCCTTCACTCTTTCATTTTGTTTACCAGCCATAATTTTTCTTGACACATACCTTTCCTAGGCTCCAATGGTTACCAGAGATCTCATGTTTTACTTTTTAATTTTCCCTTTGGTCTCAGTCTTCTATTTTCTCATGTTCTTCATATGGTACTAGTTATATAAGTATGTTTATGAAAAGTCATCTCTCAAATTGAAGTTTACACATTTTTAAAGATTTTATGTATTTATTTGTGAGATAGAGTTACAGAGAGAGGGAGAGACAGAGAGAAAGTTCTTCCATCTGCGGGTTCACTCCTCAGATGACTGCAATGGCTTGAGCTGAGGCAATCTGAAGTTAGGAGCCAGGAGCTTCTTCCAGTTCTCCCACATGGTTGCAGGGGTCCTAGCACTTTGGCCATCTTCTACTGAATTCCCAGGCCACAGCAGAGAGTTGGATTGGAATAGTTGTAGCCAGGACTCAGACCTCTGCCCATATGAGATTCCAGCACCACAGGCGGAGGCTTAGCTCACTATGCCACATTGCCAACCCCTACACAATTCTTTAATGCGTGTTTACTACTACACATTGCCTGCTTTGTCATCCTATGTCATCATACCCAGGAAATTAAAGATAACCTTTCCAGCTGGAGTCATAAACCGAGACATATTTGCAAAGTTCCTTTCTCCACATAAGTTAACAAAGTATAGAGAGTAGGATATGGATATTTCTAGGGGGCCACTATTCTGCATATTACAATAGATTTCTGTATATTATTCCAGAGTATATGTGGATTTTTTATAGTTCTTATGTCTTTGGGACTTATTTTTAAAGTACTACATATTTTTAGCATAGAACATTTCAGCACCACAAGACATATCATGAAGAGAAACTATCAATATCTAGCTAGAGACTTGTTACAAAAATTTAAAGAAATTAGAACATAGTTTCTACTTCTCATTTTATAATATTTTTTAACTTTTATTTAATGAATATAAATTTCCAAAGTACAGCTTATTGAATACAATGGCTTCCCTCCCATGACGTCCCTCCCACCCGCTACCCTCCCCTTTCCCACTCCCTCTCCCCTTCCATTCACATCAAGATTCATTTTCTATTATCTTTATATACAGAAGATCAGTTTAGAATACATTAAATAAAGATTTCAACAGTTTGCTCCCACACAGAAACATAAAGTGAAAAATACTGTTTGAGTACTAGTTATAGCATTAAATCTCAATGTACAGCACACTAAGGACAAAGATCCTACATGAGGAGTAAGTGCACAGTGACTCTGCTTGTTGAGTGAACAAATTGACACTCTTGTTTATGGCATCAGTAATCACCCTAGGCTCTTGTCATGAGCTGCCAAGACTATGGAAGCCCCCTGAGTTCACCGACTCTGATCATATTTAGACAAGGCCATGGTCAAAATGGAAGTTCTCTCCTCCCTTCAGAGAAAGGTACCTCCTTCTTTGATGACCCGTTCTTTCCACTGGGATCTCACTCGCAGAGATCTTTCATTTAGTTTTTTTTTTTTTTCCCCCAGAGTGTCTTGGCTTTCCATGCCTGAAATACTCTCATGGGCTTTTCAGCCAGATCCACATGCCTTAAGGGCTGATTCTGAGGCCAGAGTGCTGTTTAGGACATCTGCCATTTGATATAGTATTTAGTGTATATGGAATCATAAGTTATTTTCCTTCTGGGCTTCTTTCATTAAATACAATTATCTCAGATTGCTCAAGTGCAGTTTGTAAAAAGTTATTTACTCTTATTTATTTATGAGTAATTCTCTATTGTATGAACATACCAAAAGATGTGCATTTAGTTTGATTCCTTTTCTTACATATTAAAACATTTACTATCAGTTTTTGACAAGTAGTTGTATATATCTACAATTTCCTTTCTCTTATGAGTGGAATAATTAAGTCATGTTATTTCTAGTTAATTCATATTTGAGAAATTCTAAGTGACTGAATGTAGATGGCAGAGTAGAGAGGGAGCTTGCCTCTCAAGTTGAGGGAATGATAGTTTAAAAAAGTGGAAAGAGTGCCTTCTCAGGGAAGAGTTAGGGGAACAACATCAGAGGAAATTCGATGTTAGTTGGAGGAACACAGTGGACCTAAGTGAAGGGCAAATACATACACAACTGAAGACCCCATCAGCCAAGAGCCTTTCCACCAGCGTTGGAGAACAAGGTGAGATCAAACTACAGTAGGCGAAGCCACTGGTGAAAAGCTGCAGAAGGAACCTAGAAGGAATCTGGCTTGGAATCCCGTAGGGGATGTTTTACCAACCTCTAGAGAAGAAACAACAAAGTGGGGGGGCATGTATTCTCTCTCCCCAGTCATGCTGCAAAGGCATGCTGTATCAAGCAGACAGAAAGCAGGCCCATTTTGGACATATGTAACAGCTTTGCTAGCTCATGTCCATGCTTAACAACTAGTCAAGTGGAGACTCCTGAGTCTGGTGGAGAGAAAAAACTGGGGCTGGGTGCTCATGGCTTGGGAGTCTCGTGTGCCAAGACTGTGAAAACACTTAGGCTGTCTGGGAGGATTCAAGATGTGGCTGCCGTATTAGACAGTCACTGAGGAAGGCTCCACATGATCAGGGTTCCCTGGTTACCTGGCCCAGGACTCTGAGCTTATACTGAGACCTACATGGATCCTATGTGTGATCCTTGTGGTAGAGCGAACAAATAATATACTCACTGGGTCTAGCACCCATGACTGGTCTCATTTAAGGAGAGAAGCTCAGTTGAGTCTATGGCAACAGACAAGAAGAAACCTCCCAAATGATTTAAAAAAAAAAAAAGGAAATTTTCCACTCCAAACCTGAGAGTGTCACTTTAGACACACCCTTCACCCAGAGCACTGAGCAGAGCTCCCTGGCCACTCTCACCGATCACCTCTAGTTATACCCTGAAAGTGAAACTCGACGAATCCAATCAGGTATAGTCCAAAGATAAAAGCTGGCACAGCTGAAAATCAAAGAAGAAACCAACGACTATCCCCACAAATGAAAATGCAAATGCACCAATCCAAGAAACAAGAACAATGCAGAAAGCATGACACCCCTAAAAAAACACAACACCTCAATACTAGATTGTGAAGATGATGGACTAAAGACATGCCAGAAATCAAATTCAAAATATTGATCATAGGATTACTTAGAAGTAATCAGAAGTGAATGCTTGAACTAAAGAAATCCATACATGACACGAAAGAAAAATCTCCCATGAAATTAAGATCTTAAAGAAAAATCAAAATGAAATCCTGGGAATGAAGAATTCAATAAAACAAATAAAAACTATAGTAGAGAGCCTTAACAGCAAAATCAGTGAAGCAGAAGAAAGAATATCTAACGTAGAAGAGAAAGTAAAGGAAATTATACAGTTAGAGTGAACAGAATCTACAGCATACTAACAAACTTTCTACAGCATGCTAACTACCCCAAATACAGATTCTATGAGTTCCTGAAACATGGAATTAGAGAAAGTATTAGAAGGCCTTATTAATGAAATAATAACAGAAAACTTTCCTAATTTGGAGAAAGAAAGGCACATCCAATTACAGGAAGACATTGAACTCCTAATAGACATGAGCAGTATAGATCTTCACCCTGACACACAGTAATCAAACTCTCCACAGTAAAACATAAAAAAAAAATTCTGAAATGTACATAAGAGAAACACCAGATTACTTTCAGAATATCTCCAATTAGACTCACAGTGGGCTTCTCATCACAGACCTTACAAACTAAGAAAGAATGGCAAGATATAGTCCAAGTCTTAAGTGAAAAAACCCCAAACTTCCATTTAATTGAATTTTGTCACAGAATAAACTTTATATGTTTTAAAATGTTTTAATGTTACTGAAAGCTGTTAATAGTATGTTATCTATGCTGGAGAATGTTCCATACACACTTGAGGCCATATCTTGACCACGTTTGTGGTCATTCACAGATATATATTGAGTAGTAAAAATTCCATACACCAATGTTGTATATTACCAGGTGAGATCGAGTCTATTGATGGCCTGAATTCTTGTTTTAGCTCTCTTATTTGTACTTTTCCTTCAGTGAGACAGTTTTTTAAATGCAGTATTTAATTCATTCATAGTCAATATTATTTCTATCAAGTAGTTTTATGTATATTTTTATACAAACTATGTCTTTTGGCTTCTGTTTATCCTTTACCACTTCTGGTTTGTTTCTCTATTATTTTTCTGCTTTACATTTTGTTAATTTTTACTTTGAGCTTTATTACTTCTCTTCTTTTGATCTTTTTCAGTTTAATGTTCTCTTCTGGAGTACTGGACTTTTAACTAGTTTATTTATTGCCTATTTTCCATGTTTTCATTATTTACCAAGAAAGTTGATTCATTATGCAAGTTTTATTATAACTTAATAAATGATTTTGTTTGGATGGATGGATGTATATAGATAAAGGCATTCCTTCTAATGTTGGCATTATGTGTGATATTTTATTTAGGTCTAAATAGTGTCTAACAAAACTGAAACATTTTGATACACTGGGTTTACATGTCTATTAGGTACAAAACTATTTTTCTTTTTAAATTTCCTTTTAGGGCCATTTGTTTTTTGGAAATATTTTATTTCCAAATATTTGGAAACTTTCTGGAAATCTTTATGTTTGGTTCCTAACTTGTATTCATTTGGGTCCGAGAATATAGTCTGTATAGCTTTTTCTTTTACATTTATTTTTTAAGCTTTGTATTCAGAAGAGTTTCAAATTTACCATACCAATATTGTGAAGTAGTATAAAGAGTTCCCACATACACATCTGACTTTCCCAATTATTAACATCTTACATTAGTATAATATTTTGGTCACAACCCATAAACTACAACCAGTCATGCCTATGATTATTAATATGCATATTTGTATAATGTATTTGTTTTTTAAAAAAATTTATTTGAAAGGTAGAGTTACAGACAATGAGAAAGAGGGACAGAGAGAAAGGTTTTCCATCAATAGTTTACCCTCCAAAAGGCCGCAATGGCCGGAGCTGTGCTGATCTGAAGCCAGGAGCCAGGTGCCTCTTCCTGGTCTCCCATGCAGGTGCAGAGGCCCAAGCACTTGGGCCATGCTCCACTGCTTTCCCAGGCCACTGCAGAGAGCTGGACTGAAAGAGGAGCAACGGGGACTAGAACCCTGTGCCCATATGGGATACCGGCACCACAGGCAGAGGATTAACCTAGTGCTCCATGGTGCCGGCACCTGTATAATGAATTCGTTACAATTAATAAGTGATGCCTAGCTTCCTTTTTTTTAAAAAAAAGTTGAAACTCCTTCCATTCCTTTCACTCCTTAGTGTTATCACCATTTGTATTCAGATTGAGTTATATTCAGTCTCCTATGAGCAAAAATATGAGGTATTTGTCTTTCTGTTTCTAGCTTATTTCACTCAACATGATGTTCTCCAGCTGCATCCACTTTGATACACATGACAAGATTTCATTATTTTTTGGATGAATACGAATGTGCATCGTATTTTCTTTATACATTCATCTGATGATGAACACCTTAACTGATTTCATATCTTGCTCTTATGAACAGTGTTGTAATATACATGATAGGAAAGGTATCTCTTTGATAAAATTATTTTATATTCTTGGTGTCATACCAAGTAGTGAGATTGCTAGAACTCATGGTATGTCTATTTCTAGTTTTTGAGAAATCTCCAAACTGCTTTCCACTGGGGCAGCACTATTTATATTCTCACCCACACTGTATACAAGTTCCCATTTCTCTACATCCTTACCAGCATTTATTGTTCCTTGTCTTATGAATAATAACCATTTGAGATGGGTGAGGTGATACTGTGATTTTGATTTGCATTTCCCTGATGGCTAGTAATATTGAGCATTGTTTTATAGATATAGATATAGATATAGATATAGATATAGATAGAAAAAAAGTTGTTGCATACACAAATGTTGTAAAGGTTTTCCCTAATTTTTTCCCAAAAATTTCATGGCTCTATGTCTTAATGTAGGTCTTTGATTCACCTTGGCATGATTTTTTTATATGATAAGAGGTAGGGATATTTAGACATTCTTCTATAGATTTATTTCCAATTTTGCTGGCACTATTTAATGCAAAGATTATCCTTTCTCTGGTGTATGGTATTGGCACCTTTGTCAAAAATCAGGTGGCTATATGTAAGTGGAATAATTTCTGGACTCTACTCTGCTCCATCGATCTTTGTGTCAGTTTTTATGTCAGTATTATGCTCTTTAATTACTGTAGATTCATAGAAGTCTTTGAAATCAGATATTTTGATGCCATTAAGCTTGATTTTTGTTCAGGACTGCTTTAATTATCTTAGATCTTCTGAGGATCTTTGTGAATTTTAGGTTTTTTTCTTAATTCTCTATGGAGTGCCCTAGGTATTTTTTTTATTTTTTTTTGTTTTTATTTTTTTTTTGGCAGGCAGAGTGGACAGTGAGAAGGAGAGACAGAGAGAAAGGTCTTCCTTTGCTGTTGGTTCACCCTCCAATGGCCGCCGCGGCCGGCGTGCTGCGGCCGGCGCACCGTGCTGATCCGATGGCAGGAGCCAGGTACTTCTCCTGGTCTCCCATGGGGTGCAGGGCCCAAGCACTTGGGCCAGCCTCCACTGCACTCCCTGGCCATAGCAGAGAGCTGGCTTGGAAGAGGGGCAACTGGGACAGAATCCGGCGCCGCGACCGGAACTAGAACCCGGTGTGCCGGCGCCACTAGGTGGAGGTTTAGCCTAGTGAGCTGCGGCGCCGGCCTGCCCTAGGTATTTTTATAGGAATTACATTGAATCTGTAGAATTATAGACATGTTAAAATATTGATTCTTTCAATCTAGTGACAAAGATTATCTTAATATCTGGTTGGCTGCCTAGAATATTATTTTGGAAAATGACCTGCATAAACTCAAAAAGACCATAGTGACCTCAGTCACTTCCTGATTTTTTATTTTCACTCCGAAACAGCATTTTAGATACCCTGAAGTACTTTGTCTGATTTAAGATGGGGATTATTATCAGACAAAATTCAGTAAAGGAACAATTATAATAAATCTGAAGTTTTATTGGTGTCTATTAAATGCTTGAGAAAGGATATAGCTTGATATGCAAGGAAATGAGACCAAGAAAGAAATTTGGATTGGGATTATGAGGAAGGGCCAACAGCCTTGAATTCTAAATAAGAAGCTTTGTTTCTTTTTTGTTGTTGTTGTTCTTAATATGTTAATAACCATACTTTGTGTATAATTGTATAAAATAAAATTCACTCATTAAAAATCATGCAACTGAAAAATTTGTGAAATTCATGTACACCTGTGTGTCCATAACAGCATTCAAGAAAATATATATCTGTCTCCCAGAAAGGTTTCTCTGTGGCCCTTTGTATTATCTCCTTCTGGCCCATACATGTTCTCTCTGGTCCCATGAAATCATTGATTTGCTCTCCATACAAGTTGGTTTCCACATTCTAGATTTTCTGTAAGTGGAATCAAAAACTGTGTACAACTTCATATCTTGCTTCCTTCCTTCAGTAATAAGAATTTTTGTATTCCTCAATGCTGTTGTACATACTAATAGTTCATCCAAGGGCTGAAATTGTGGCATAACCAGTAAAACTGCCACCTGCGATGCCAGTATCCCATGTGGGTGCCGATTCAAGGCACAGCTGCTAAACTTCTGATCCAGGTCCCTGCTTATGTGCCTGGGAAAGCAGTGGATGAAGGCCCAAGTTCTTGGACCCCTGCACCCAAGTGAGAGATCCAACCTGGGCTGTTGTGGCTATTTGGGGAGAGAATCAGCAGAAGAAAGATGTCTCATTCTCTCTGTCTCTCCTTCTCTCTCTGTAACTCTGCCTTTCAAATAAATAAAATAAATCACTAGAACTTTGTTCATTCCTTTTTATTGCTACATATTGTTCCATTGTGTGTATGTACATGCTATGACTATGTGAAGCTTGCTCAAATATACTACAATAGTTGATGTTAGTAAAAAATTACAGTGAAGAGTGGAAGTCAGCTTTGAAGTGGATAATTAAAGCATCTTCTCAAATATCAAGGATAAATTGGAATAAACCTGGGAAAGCAGTCAGAAGGTAAATAGATATTCAAATTGACCCTAAGTGTAGAGTGAATTTATTGATTAGATCACAAAACAAAGAAGTAGACTCATTAACGGAGCCTGTCAATGAAATATTTGAGAGGTAGCTGTTGAGATCTAGGGTGGTGGTGTCTCCTCTGAGCAGAGGAAGAAATGTTTCCAGTGAGCAACCTCTCCTTGGCAGGGCACCAGTAGGTTTTTTCTCAGGGGATATCCTAATATCATTTAGTGTGAAAAAATTAACAAACTCTTAAAATGACCATTAATGATACTTGTTAATTTTTTTGATAAACAAATGAGGGTGTAAAAAATGAAAAGGAGTTGAAAAGAGCTAGAGAGAAATAGTAGGACTCAGAGCATAATATCCAAATTGAATGGAAATTAGAATATAAAGAAAATAAGGAAGGCTTTTAATCTTATTCTGCAATTATATATTACATAGAGGTATAAACAGCATAAAATGTAGGAAGTTAAAACATATGATGATAGGCATGTATGAAACATGTCTTTCTCAGAATTTATGTTGAAATAATATAATTTTCCATTTTACTCTTGGTTAGCATAGGGTTGAGTAATGCAAGTTGTCCCATAAACATCTCTGTAAAATCCCTTTTTTAATTCATTTTGCCCTCTACTATTATATTATACTAGTGAGGCACTGATGGCCGCAACTCGGTGGTCACACTATATCTTTTAAGGAGAAGCAGCGCTAGAAATTCAACTGCATTATGTGACTTGAGGAAAAGTTCCAAGACATAAAGTATAACTTCAATTTCTGTGTGATGCTCACAGCAGTTAGTGTCATTTAATGAAATTAGCTGTTCAGTGTCGCTCCCCCTCTTCGCAGAGGAACGACACTAAACCCTGCGTTGTTCTTTTGTCTGCTTGGCCCTCCCCGGGTTTGCTGCTGGTTCTTCCCGGGTTGGCTACCGTCCCTTCCACCTCCGTGGAAGGGCGGTTCCCCCTGCCACTTTCCCCACTTCCGCGGGGGAGCGGCACACCACCTGCTGGCTCTCTTGGGGGCTGCTCAGATGTTATTCGGATGTTCCCCTTAGATGTTCCTGGTGCATGTTGTCTCTCTCCTCCTTTATAGTCCTCTTCCACCAATCCCAACTCTGCTACCCACACGCCGAGTACGCTGCTCTCCTCCAATCAGGAGCAGGATCAGCTCCTGCAGGTTACTGGTCGAACTGGAGGCAGCTGTGTAAAAGTTGTTTACTCCTCTCCCAGCGCCATATTGTGGGAGAGCAGATGCATAGAATAAGTCTTAATTCCAGTAACTTAGTCTAGTCCGAGTTGCTCCCCACAGTTCAGAGACTTGCTTCCATTGTTTGAAAAAAGATACAATTCTTGTAACTGGCCATATGTGAGCATAAAATACATATGAACTATTCTAGGATAAAAAAGGAATGAAAATTGTGTCTAACACTACATGTCTTTGTTTTCTTTCAGGAAACTGTGCAAATGAATCTAAGACTTTGATTATGGTTGCACTCATCCTTGGGATTGTATTATGTATTTTAATTTGCATGATTTGCTTCTGGTTTAAAAACCGCAACAGAAGTGGTAAGATATCAAAAATGAATGTATTAAATTATGATGAAGCCAATAATTGTGTGGATCAGATGAGAATATAGAAGTGGTAACATCAATTTTGTCTTAATGTAAAAGCAGTTTAGGAGAATCTAAGAAGATCCAAACCATACAAGAGAAATAAAAATAATCTTATTTATTTTTAACTGAAAAGTGGCTGATAATTAGTATACTTGTACATTGAATTAAAAGGACAATATGCATTTTCACTGATAAATTTATTATTGAGGAGAAAAAAGAAACCATGAATATTTAGAGACTTGAGGCAAATTTTATCCTACACTCAAATTTTCATCAGGCCATCAATAATCTGTGCCTCTTAGTGTTCATAGTCTTGTGTAATCCTCTTTAAATAATTTAGTTCTCATTATATTACAAAAGATTTTGATGTCTGTCTTGCTGGAAAACTCACTCTCGCACTGTTTCTGATGAACCACATTGTCACATTGGGGTAAACTAACCGGCCAGGAAATTATGACAGCTTTCAGATTAAAGGTAGCTAGGAACTGAGGCTGTCCATCTAACAGTCTTTCAAATGTCTCAGATATATAATCTAGTAACACATCTTGAAGACTTAGAGAAACAAAAACAAGTCAAATCCCAAATCAGCAGGATGTGAGAAATAATAAGTATTGGAAGAGAAATACTTGGAATAAAAGCTAAAAGAACAATACAAATGATCAACAACAAAAAAAATCTTATTTTTTTGAGAAGATAAGCGAGATAGACTAAATGTTAACTGGAGTAACAAACAAAAAAAGGAAAAACTCAAATAAATTAAATTAGAGATTAAAAAAAGAAGACATTACGACCAACAGCACTGAATTACAAAGGATCATAAGAAACAATTATGAAAAAAATATATACAGGGAGCCAGCTCTGTGGCGCAGTAGGTTAAAGCCCTGGTTTGAGAGGCCAGCATTGCATATGAATGCCGGTTCTAGTCCCGGCTGCTCCTCTTCTGATCCAGCTCTCTGCTGTGGCCTAGGAAAGCAATGTAAGATGGCCCAAGTACTTAGGTCCCTGCCTCCACATGGGAGACCCGGAAGAAGTTCCTGGCTTCTAGTTTCGGTTCAGTGCAGCTCTGGCTATTTCATCCATCTGTGGAGTGAACCAATGGAAGGAAGACTTCTCTCTGTGTCTCTACTTCTCTCTGTAACTTTTTCAAATAAATAAAATACATCTTAAAAAGAAAAAATATACACTAACAAATAAGAAAACGTAAAATGGATAAATGCATGGACGTTAAAACCTACCAAGTTTAAATCAAGACCACAGAAAATCTAAACAGACCAATAACAAACAATAATATTGAAGAAGTAATTACAAGTCTTCCATCCAGGAGAAGTCCAACACTTTATGGCTTTACTACTGAATTTTAGAAGACAAATGTTTTGAAGACAACAACTAGAAAAAATACAAAAGCAAAACATCCCACATTTAAATTCATGAAGTAGAATTAATTGGTCTTAGTATTCTAGAGTGTGAATACCTGTGTGAAAAAATGAGCTCAGCTTTGGAACCACTTTCACCCCATCAATAGCTGCCAATTCTAGATTCATTAAATCAGCTGGGAATCACAACTTTTCTCAGGTCCAATGTACTGCTGACTGGAGAGTATTCATTTTTTGTACTTGTGAGGCTACAGTGACAAAGTAGACTTGAATGATCTTCAACATATAGCCAGTTTTACCATCAAATTCCGAAAATATGAAGGAATGAATGTTAAAGGAAAAGATATAAAATTCTGAAGGCTTGAGTATATCTTTGATTATCTCACAGAAGAAAATTATCTGAGTTCAAGACTCTTCAGGAGGATGGCTGGAGAAATGCAGCTTAATAATTCTTTCAAAAATTTTATGCCATTAAACGTGTGTGTGCATTTGTATTTTTCAAATAATGAAATACAAATCTCCAACAAACATGAAAAATTTCCAGGATTACTAGCCATCAGGAAATTCAAATAAAACCCACAATGAGCTATTGCCTTACTCCAAATAGAATGGAGATCATCAAAAAATAAAAAAAAAATAGCAAATACTTGAGAGGATGTGGAGAAAATGGTACACCAATGCACTGTTTGTGGGAAGGAGCATTTTTGATATATCTTTGGCTATTTCTGTTTTCTTTTGAGAAATGTCCATTCAAGTTCTTTGCTTATTATGTCTTGCTATTGAGTTGCAAGAGTTCCTTATGTGTTTTGGATAGTAAACTTGTATCAAATACATGATCGTCACTGACCGGTTCTAGAACTTTACAAGCCAATTTCAAAACTTAATGATATATCCAAAGTGCAAAGAATAAAAAGAACCCTAAATACCATATCCCAAAACAAATATTTAGAATTAATACATTAAGCAAATAAACACATAAAATCAGCTGTCGAAATTGTGTTTCCATATACTAATGTATTATGCAAAAAGAAGGTAGAGAGGCAATCTCATGTATAACAGCATAGGAAAGATCAGAATACTTATGAAGAAATTTAACCAAGGATTAGTATGATCTGTACTCTGAAAACTGGGAAACATCTGTGATGGAACTGAAGACACAAATAAATGGAAAAGTATCCCATCTTCTTTGATTAGAGAAAATCACATTATTAAAAGTGACCATTCTAACTACAAGATTGATACAATCACCATCAAAATACCACTGGCATTTTTCACAAAAATAGATAGGAAAATAAACCTTAAATTTATATGGAAATACAAAAAGTCAAGTAGCCAAAGCAATCCCGACCTTAAAGAACAAAGTTGGGGATATCATACTGCAAGCACTTCATGTTATATTACAAAGTCATACTGATCAAGATGCATAAAAACAGGCATTTATATCAATGGAATAGAATGGAGAGTCCAGAAATAAATCTATGCACATAATGAGATCTCCTTCCTTCCTGCCTCCCTTCTTCTCTCTCTCAAAAACAGAGAGATAAATAGAGAGTATGTGCTCCTATCCTCTGATTCACCCTCCAAATGCCTGCAGTGGGCAGGTCACAGCCAGGACCTGGGAACTCAATATAGGGCTACTTGGGGGGTGACAGAAACACAATTATTTCATCCATCACTTTTCTCACCTAGGGTGAGCATTAGAAGGAATATTAGGGATTAGGAACTGGAGCTGTGCATGGAAGAAATGAAATACTCCAATATGGGATGCAGGTATCTTAACCTCTAGGATAATAGATTTTTGAAAAAAAATTTCATGCAAATTGAGTTTTTTATTTAAATTACTAATGGCAAAATGTATACATTTAAGTTATGTACCATAATGTTTTGATGTATGTATGACTGTGTCATTATTAAATCAAATTAAGTAATATATCAGTCACCTCATATACTCCTGCCTGCATTTCACCTCTCCAGACTCATGCAGGCATGCAGTGAAAAATGTTCTTTGCAGGGAAAACTATCTAAAAAACAAACAAAAAGACTAAGAAGGAAATGATAAATATAACTGCAGAAATTAAGGGTGTAGGGACAGTTAAAGAGTTAAATTTTGCTTCTTCAAAAAGGAAACAAAATAGATCATTAGTTAATTAAAGTAAGTATTATTTACATATGTGCAAAATATGAGATAGCAAAGGTAAAATAACTATTGTTACAAAGAAATAAATTTTGGAAATCATATTTTGTACACCTATGCAAATTAATTCAAAAACGTATAACAAATAGATGACAACTTGGAGGTATGCACACTTTACCAAAACTAACTCCAGTTAGATAAAAAACAGACCTACTGATTTCTTTTTTTTTTCTTTTTTTTAACTTTTATTTAATGAATATAAATTTCCAAAGTACAGAATATGGATTACAATGGCTTCCCCCCCATAACGTCCCTCCCACCCACAACCCTCCCCTTTCCCACACCCTCTCCCCTTCCATTCACATCAAGATTCATTTTCGATTCTCTTTATATACAGAAGATCAGTTTAGCATACATTAAGTAAAGATTTCAACAGTTTGCTCCCACACAGAAACATAAAGTGAAAAATACTGTTTGAGTACTAGTTATAGCATTAAATCTCAATGTACAGCACACTAAGGACACAGATCCTACATGAGGAGAAAGTGCACATTGACTCCTGTTGTTGACTGAACAAATTGACATTCTTGTTTATGGCATCAGTAATCACCCTAGGCTCTTGTCATGAACTGCCAAGGCTATGGAAGCCCCCTGAGTTCACCGACTCTGATCATATTTAGACAAGGCCATGGTCAAAGTGGAAGTTCTCTCCTCCCTTCAGAGAAAGGTACCTCCTTCTTTGATGACCCATTCCTTCCACTGGGATCTCACTCGCAGAGATATTTCATTTAGGTTTTTTTTCCCCCCCGCAGAGTGTCTTGGCTTTCCATGCCTGAAATAGTCTCATGGGCATTTCAGCCGGATCGGCATGCCTTAAGGGCTGATTCTGAGGCCAGAGTGCTGTTTAGGACATCTGCCATTCTATGGGTCTGCTGTGTATCTCACTTCCCATGTTGGCTTGTTCTCTCCCTTTTTTATTCTTTTTTTTCTTTAAAGATTTATTTATTTTTTAAATTTTTTTAACTTTTATTTAATGAATATATATTTCCAAAGTACAGAATATGGATTACAATGGCTTCCCCCCATAACATCCCTCCCACCCGCAACCTTCCCCTTATCCACTCCCTCTCCCCTTCCATTCACATCAAGATTCATTTTCGATTCTCTTTATATACAGAAGATCAGTTTAGCATACATTAAGTAAAGATTTCAACAGTTTGCTCCCACACAAAACATAAAGTGAAAAATACTGTTTGAGTACTAGTTATAGCATTAAATCTCAATGTACAGCACACTAAGGACAAAGATCCTACATGAGGAGTAAGTGCACAGTGACTCCTGTTGTTGACTTAACAAATTGACACTCTTGTTTATGGCATCAGTAATCACCCTAGGCTCTTGTAATGAGCTTCCAAGGCTATGGAAGCCCCCTGAGTTCACTGACTCTGATCATTTTTAGACAAGGTTGTAGTCAAAGTGGAAGTTCTTTCCTCCCTTTAGAGAAAGGTACCTCCTTCTTTGATGACCCATTCTTTCCACTGGGATCTCACTCACAGAGATCTTTTATTTAGTCCTCCCCCCCCCAGAGTGTCTTGGCTTTCCATGCCTGAAATACTCTCATGGGCATTTCAGCTGGATCCGCATGCCTTAAGGGCTGATTATGAGGCCAGAGTGCTGTTAGGATATCTGCCATTCTATAGGTCTGCTGTGTTTCTCACTTCCCATTGGACCATTCTCTCCCTTTTTTATTCTATCAGGTAGTATTTGCAGACACTAGTCTTGTTTATATGATCCCTTTGGTTCTTAGTCCTATCATTATGATCAATTGTGAACAGAAATTGATCACTGGGACTAGTGAGGTGGCATTGGTACATGCCACCTTGATGGGATTGAATTGGAATCCCCTGGTATGTTTCTAACTCTACCATTTGAGGTAAGTCAGCTTGAGCATGTCCCGAATTGCCCATCTCTTTCCTCTCTTACTCCCACTCTTATATTTAACAGCAATCACTTTTCAGTTAAGTTTCAGCACTTAAGAAGAATTGTGTATTAATTACACTATTCAACCAAAAGTATTAAGTAGAACAAACAAAAAAAATACTAAGAGGGATATAACATATTAAGTTGCTCATCAACAGTCAGGGTGAGGGCTGATTAAGTCACCGTTTCTCATAGTGTTCATTTCACTTTAACAGGTTTCCTTTTTGGTGCTCAGTTAGTTGTCAGCTATCAGGGAGAACAAGTGGTATTTGTCCCTTTGGGATTGGCTTGTTTCACTCAGCATAATGTTTTCCAAATTCCTAACAGGGATGACTTTTCAGTTAAAATTTGAACACCTAAGAATAATTGTGTGTTAATTACAGAGTTCAACCAATGGTACCAGAACAAAAAAAAAATACTAAAATGGGTAAAGTATTCAATTGTACATCAAGCGTCAGGACAAGAGCTGATCAAGTCACTGTTTCTCACAGTGTCCATTTCACTTCAACAAGTTTCCCCTTTGGTGCTCAGTTAGTTGTCGCCGATCAGGGAGAACATATGATATTTGTCCCTTTGGGACTGGCTTAATTCCTCAGCATGATGTTTTCCAAATTCCTCCATCTTGTTGCAAATGAATGGGTTTCATTGTTTTTGACTGCTGTATAGTATTCTATAGAGTATATGTCCCATAATTTCTTTATCCAGTCTACTGTTGATGGGCATTTGGGTTGGTTCCAGGTCTTAGCTATTGTGAATTGAGCTGCAATAAACATTAATGTGCAGACTGCTTTTTTTTGCCAATTTAATTTCCTTTGGGTAAATTCCAAGGAGTGGGATGGCTGGGTTGAATGGTAGGGTTATATTCAGGTTTCTGAGGAATCTCTAGACTGACTTCCATAGTGGCTTGACCAGTTTGCATTCCCACCAACAGTGGGTTAGTGTCCCTTTTTCCCAACATCCTCTCCAGCATTTATTGTTGGTAGATTTCTGAATGTAAGCCATTCTAATTGGGGTGAGGTGGAACCTCATTGTGGTTTTGATTTGCATTTCCCTGATTGCTAGTGATCTTGAACATTTTTTCATGTGCCTGTTGGCCATTTGGATTTCCTCTTTTGAAAAATGTCTATTGAGGTCATATTATCAAATGCCTTCTTTGCATCAATTGAGATAATCATATGGTTTTTCTTCTGCAGTCTGTTAATGTGGTGTATCGCATTGATTGTTTTGTGCACATTTAACCATCCCTGCATACCAGGGATAAAACCCACTTGGTCTGGTTGGATTCTCTTTCATGTGTTGTTGTATTCTATTCGCCAGAATTTTATTGAGGAGTTTTGCATCTATGTTCATCAGGGATATTGGTCTGTAATTCTCTTTGAGTGCTGCATCTTTTTCCGGCTTAGGAATTAAGGTGATGCTGGCTTCATAGAAAGAATTTGGGAGGATTCCCTCTTCTTCGATTGTTCTGAATAGTTTGAGAAGAATTGGGATTAGTACTTCTTTAAATGTCTGGTAGAATTCAGCAGTGAATCCATCTGGTCCTGGGCTTTTCTTTGTTGGGAGGGCCTTTATTACTGTTTCAATTTCTGTCTCAGTTATGGGTCTGTTTAGGTTTTCTATGTCTTCCTGGTTCAATTTAGGTAGGTTGCATGTGTCCAGGAATCTATCCATTTCTGATAGGTTTTCCTGTTTGCTGGCATACAAGTCCTTGTAGTAATTTCTGATGATTCTTTTTATTTCTGTGGTGTCTGTTGTTAGGTTTCCTTTTTCATCTCTGATTTTATTGATTTGAGTCTTTTCTCTTCTTTTTTTAGTTAGTTGGGCCAATGGGGTGTCAATTTTGTTTATTTTTTCAAAAAACCAGCTCCTCGTTTGGCTGATTTTTTGTAATGTTTTTTTGATTCAATCCTGTTGATTTCTTCTCTGATTTTAATTATTTCTCTTCTCCTTCTAGATTTGGGTCTGGTTTGCTGCAGTTTTTCTAGATCCTTGAGATGTGTTGAAAGCTCATCTATTTGGTGCCTTTCCAATTTCTTGATGTAGGCACCTATTGATATAAACTTTCCTCTTAACACTGCTTTTGCTGCGTCCCATATGTTTTGGTATGTTGTGCTGTTATCCTCATTTACTTCCAGAAAATTTTTGATTTCTCTTTTGATTTCTTGGATGACCCAGTGTTCATTCAGGAGCATGTTGTTCATCTCCATGTGTTTGCGTATGCTCTAGGGATTCCTGAGTTGCTAATTTCCAACTTCCTTCCTTTATGGTCTGAGAAGCTGCATGGTATGATTCTAATTCTTTTAAATTTGCTGAGACTTGCTTTATGGCCTAGTATGTGGTCAATCCTAGAGAAGGTTCCATGTACTGCTGAGAAGAATGTAAAATCTTTAGCTGTAGGATTGAAAGTTCTGTATATATCTGTTAGATCCATTTGGGCTATAGTGTCGTTTAAATCTACTGTTTCCTTGTTGATATTCTATCCTGTTGATCTGTCTATTGTTGAGAGTGGAGTATTGAAGTCCCCCAGTACTATTGTATTGGGGTCTAAGTCTCCCTTTAAGTCCCTTAACAAATCTTTTAGATAAACCGGTGTCCTGTAGTTAGGTGCATATACATTGATAATTGTTATATCTTCCTGTTGAATTGATCCCTTAATCATTATATAGTGTCCCTCTTTGTCTCTCTTAACAGTTTTTGTGGTACAGTTTATGTTGTCCGATATTAAGATGGCTACGCCCGCTCTTTTTTCATTTCTGTTGGCATGGTATATCTTTTTCCAGCCTTTCACTTTCAGTCTGTATGGATCTTTGTTGGAAAGATGTGTTTCTTGTAAGCAGCAAATAGATGGGTTTTGTTCCTTAACCCAATCAGCCAATCGGTGTCTTTTAACTGGACAGTTCAGGCCATTAACGTTCAATGTGACTAATGATAAGTGGTAACTTTGCCCTGCCATTTGCCAAAGATAAGTTCTAATATATGCTTTGAATTCCCTGTGATCTTTTGCTGTGAGGTTTCCTTCCTTTACCTTCTTTCATATTGATGACCATGTTTCTGTGTTTCTGTGTGTAACACATCTTTAAGCATCTTTTGCAGGGCTGGATGAGAGTCCACAAATTTTTTCAATTTCTGTTTGCTATGGAAAGTCTTTATTTCACCTTCATTCACAAATGATAGCTTTGCAGGATATAATATTCTAGGCTGGCAGTTTTTCTCTCTTAGTACCTGGGCTATATCTCGCCATTCCCTCCTAGCTTGTAGGGTTTCTGATGAGAAGTCAGCTGTGAGTCTGATTGGAGATCCTCTGAGAGTAATCTGACGTTTCTCTCTTGCACATTTTAGGATCTTTTCTTTATGTTTCACTGTGGAGGGTTTAATTACAACGTGTCGTGGTGAGGATCTCTTTTGGTCATGTTTATTAGGGGTTCTGTGAGCTTCCTGTACTCGGATTTCTCTGTCCTTCTCCAAACCTGGGAAATTTTCTGCTAATATCTCACTAATGTTTTCTCCCTCTCCATGCCTTCAGGAACTCCTAGAACCCGAATGTTGGTTTTTTTAATAGTATCCTGCAGATTCCTGACAATATGTTTTAGATTTCTAATTTCCTCTTCTTTTCTTTGGTCTGACTGTATCCTTTCCTGTTCTCTGTCTTCTAAGTCTGATATTCTCTCTTCTGCTTCACCCATTCTGTTTATAAGGCTCTCTATTGTGTTTTTCATTTGATCTATTGAATTCTTCACTTCATTATGATTTCTCGTCACTATCACAGTTTCTTGTTGTACTAGTTGTTTTGTTTCATTTTGATTCCTCCTTAATATTTCATTTTCATGAGAGAGGTTTTCTATCTTGTCCATTAAGGATTTCTGTAGTTCAAGAATTTGTTTTTGAGAACTACTTAATGTTCTTATCAATTTTTTGAGATCTGCTTCTTGCATTTCTTTTAACTCATCATCTTCGTAATCTTGAATTGGGGTGTCTTTTTCATTTGGGGGCTCATGGTGACTTCCTTGTTTTTATTGCCTCGGTTTTTGCGTTTGTTATTTGGCATATTGGAGATATTTAGCTTCTTCACTGTGGTGCTTTTTCTTGTTATACTATGACTCTAGATTAAGTGGACTGTCTGTTTTTGATGGAGCCTTAGAGGCTTGAGATGGGTGTGGCCTGAGAGCTCTGTTTGGTGTGCCAAAGGTGACACTCCCAGGTTAGGTGTGGTAGATCTCTCTCTCTCTTTTTTTGATTCAAAAGGGAAGTAATTCTGCACAGCTGAACGAAGTTGGAGGTAGTTAGCAGGCAAATGATATACTCACAGGAGCCAGAGATCAGAAGCTCTTTCCCAAGGACCACACAGGGAATCTGTTCGGCCCTCAGAGTGGGCTCAAATTCTCCTTCAGTCTCCCACTGGGTTGCCAAAGTTACGGAATTGTAGCATCTCTGGAGAGTGCTCACGTGAATTCCGTGAGTTCTCTCCCCCACTGTCTCTTTTTTCACAGTCTCAGTTCAGTAGCACCACAAATTTACTAGGTCCTAATCTCCTGTTAATTCGCCCCACCCAGAGTCAGGTTTTTCTGCTAGGCTCAGGGCCAGTGCAGACCTGAGGTCGCTCTGCTTATGACATATGTCCAAGATGGCACCTGCTCTTTGTCTTGCTTGCCCTTGAGAGGTGAGCAGAGAGAGAGAAACTTGTGTCCATACATCTATCTCTTTGATCATCCCAAGAATCGCAAACAAAACTTAAATTAGTTAGCACATGGAATCATTTATAACTTGGAATAATCTTAACAGAATCTGAGCTAGTGAAAGAAAAGAGCTTACTGGAGCAGGGTAGAAAAGTGACAGAGAGTCACCAATCAAATAAAACTACTTTAGAAGGAGGTGATACAGTTTTTAAACAGATTTTAACACTATTTCAAAATATTTCCTAACATATATACATTACAAAAATCTCATTGCTTTAACTGAGGATCAGATCTAGTTTTATGTCACAGAAACATAGACTAATAGAAGAGTACTTTTTCTAAATAACACATCAAATTTCAACCTTGGTTACTTTCTTTTTTTTTTTTTTTTGACAGGTAGAGTGCACAGTGAGAAAGAGAGACAGAGAGAAAGGTCTTCCTTTTTCCATTGGTTCATCCCCCAATGGCTGCTGCAGCTGGTGCGCTGTGGCCGGCGCACTGCGCTGATCCGAAGCCAGAAGCTAGGTACTTCTCCCAGTCTCACATGTGGTTGCAGGGTCCAAGGACCTGGGCCATCCTCCACTGCACTCCCGGGCTACAGCAGAGAGCTGGCCTGGAAGAGGAGCAACTGGGACAGAATCCGGTGGCCTGACTGGGACTAGAACCTGGTGTGCCGGCGCCGCAGGCAGAGGATTAGCCAATTGAGCTGCGGCGCCAGCCCTTAGTTACTTTCGAGCAGTGTTGAACTATTTTCATATGGACAATTTATGAAAACATGTTAGCAAACCCAAATAGTTTTCCCAAAGAATATAAGGTGCTGAGAGTATCAAAGTTTACATTTAGACACATTTCTCTTATCTGCATTACCAGATTTTCTTTTAGCAATTACAACTAGATGATTTAAGATGCTGATATTATATCATACCTGTATCTGAACTAAGGTCAAAATTACATTTATATGGAAATGTACTCCTTTTTATAAAACTCTATAAAATATATATAATATACATACATATATATATATATATATATATAATAAAAGAAGTTTCATTAAACCAGAGAACACCTTAGTCCAATGATGCCCTAGTCAACAGTCAGTTCCTTGGGACAGCCTCTGAAATAACAAGTTCAGGCAACTGTCAGGCCCCAAGGGAACTGTGGTTTAGGGGCCAATGTGCCAGGGACAGGAAGTCCACTGGAGACTGTTCACCAGTAGGTTAGGTTTAATGGGAGATGGTATCCACCAGAGCAGGTGGGCATTGCTCCAGAGATTCCTAAAGAGGAGACTGATAGGAGGAAGAATAAAGAGCCACAACCTACAAGGAAGCTCCTGTAAGAGCCCACAAAAAGCAGAGTAGAGAGAAAAACTGGATGCCTGGCAAAGAGGCAATGACCTTATGCCACCCAAACAAGTGTTTAATTGCAGGGCTATCAGTCAAGCTACCCTCAGGGATGATTAATTCTTTTAATTAAGTTTTAGGCATTTAATCAATCTCTTCATCTTCACATCTCATGATTGAAGTGTTGCAGTGTTCCTTTGGAGGTTGACTTCCTTACTTTTGTTTCCTGTATTTTTGCATTTATTTTTGGATATTTGTGGAAAGAATTACTAGTGTTTTCTTCTGATGGCTGTTATCTATGAACTAACCTCTGTGGCTTAGTGGAATGTCAGCTCCTTCAGTGAATACCCAGAGGTGTGTGCTGGGTGTGGCCAGATGGCCCTGGTCATTGTTCCAAGGTGGGGGCAAGTATCAGGGTGACATCCATGTTGGGTGTGCTAGATCTCCTCTTTTTAGTAGAAAGGTGAGTATGATCACCTCTGTTCACGTAATCATACCATCTCCTCCTCTCTTTCAAGGTGATCAATGCCCTTGTGTTATCCCACAGTGGTGCGTTATTCATCTGCACTGCTGTATGAACCACACAAATGATCCATGAAGTCCTCAGTGTGAGCATGGATCACACTGCAATGATCTTCTCCAGGCAATCAGGAATCTTGGAACATGTGGAGCCACTCACAATGATTGTCCAGAGACCAAGCTATACCCTTTCATGCAGTCACAGTATTCCGACAGTCTCAGACACCAAACACAAGGATCCTACAGTCAAGAACATAGACGATCTTTTCTACTCTAATAACATGTCCCATCCATAGAAAGGCAGAGACTTTCCTTAAGCCAGCTGGGTGTAGGTATTCTCCCAACATAGTTTGAGTCCCAGAACCCATGATATGTTGAGGCTGGGGACACCTCATCTTCCTACATGGGTACCTAGCCCCCTGTTAATCCAGGATTTACATTAGGAAAATATTTTAATAGGATAAAGGAATCCAGAAAATAATAAAAATTATTACTCTTAAGTTTATCTGAAAATAAATGGAAAAAATAATTGAAGAGAAATAGAAATGTACAGTAGTCAAAATTCATGTGGGGAGAGTAGACATTCAGAAGAAAGGTAAATCAAGACATGCAATTATTGGAAGAGGGAATAAATGCGATGTAAATTGGACTTCTCCAATCACTATGTACTTCTCCAATATTAAGTTGGCTCCATTTCTCTTTTCCTTCATTTTCTATCATTCACCTCCAGGTTTAGGTCAGCCATGGCTTTACTTCC
The DNA here is from genome assembly GCF_964237555.1 of Oryctolagus cuniculus. NCBI lineage: Eukaryota > Metazoa > Chordata > Mammalia > Lagomorpha > Leporidae > Oryctolagus > Oryctolagus cuniculus. The sequence goes on from NC_091436.1 coordinate 136,876,014, forward strand.
CTATAAAGATCTATGTAGTCTGTGTGCAGATTCTTGACACTCAAGCATGTAAAACAAAGTAATGCTTTGGTGCCTTGTTGACCAGAGACTTAGAGGCACCTAAATTCATATTTTCTTCCAAGAGCAGTGGCTCAGGAGACTCTAATTCAGGGTTGATTGTGACTTAAAACAGCATTGCTCTCATGATAATGAGAATCAATGTCATAGGTTTACTGGGAGTCAAAGACACTATCAAACAACCCTAAAAATAAAAGAATGATTAACATACAAAAAATAAAGATATTCTATATGGTAACCAACAGAACCAATATTTCTATACTTCTCAGTGAAGCAAATGTCCTCCTTTGCTTTAATTCTGTATTACATGTGGCTTGGATATAGTTTTCCAGCAGCCCAGCAGCATGCGTGGTTGTTTGTGTGTGTGTATGTTATGCCAGTATCTTGAGTTTAAATTTTGCATTGTATTATACATAAGTTTAAATTTCCTTATCCATTTTAAAATAAGAATATTAACATTGATTTTATCCATCTTATTTTCAGTTGAACCTCAGAGAAATAATGGTAAATATTGTTTGACCTTCCTTTCTTCCTTTAAATGTTAGAATTTTCTTAACCTTGTATTCCATGACAAGAATATTTATATTGATTTTTCCCATCTTATTTGTAGACGAACTTCAGAGAGTACTTGGTAAATATTCCCTGACAGCATTTATTCCTTTGCCACTCTAAAATGATTGCTCTCTTGCTGTCTTTTGCATTTATTCCCTCTCCCCTAATCGCATGCTTTGATTTACCCTTCTCCTGAATGTATACTCTCTCCCCATGTATGGTGACTTCTCCAATATTAAGTTGGCTCCATTTCTCTTTTCCTTCATTTTCTATCATTCACCTCCAGGTTTAGGTCAGCCATGGCTTTACTTCCCTATAAAGATCTATGTAGTCTGTGTGCAGATTCTTGACACTCAAGCATGTAAAACAAAGTAATGCTTTGGTGCCTTGTTGACCAGAGACTTAGAGGCACCTAAATTCATATTTTCTTCCAAGAGTAGTGGCTCAGGAGACTCTAATTCAGGGTTGATTGTGACTTAAAACAGCATTGCTCTCATGATAATGAGAATCAATGTCATAGGTTTACTGGGAGTCAAAGACACTATCAAACAACCCTAAAAATAAAAGAATGATTAACATACAAAAAATAAAGATATTCTATATGGTAACCAACAGAACCAATATTTCTATACTTCTCAGTGAAGCAAATGTCCTCCTTTGCTTTAATTCTGTATTACATGTGGCTTGGATATAGTTTTCCAGCAGCCCAGCAGCATGCGTGGTTGTTTGTGTGTGTGTATGTTATGCCAGTATCTTGAGTTTAAATTTTGCATTGTATTATACATAAGTTTAAATTTCCTTATCCATTTTAAAATAAGAATATTAACATTGATTTTATCCATCTTATTTTCAGTTGAACCTCAGAGAAATAATGGTAAATATTGTTTGACCTTCCTTTCTTCCTTTAAATGTTAGAATTTTCTTAACCTTGTATTCCATAACAAGAATATTTATATTGATTTTTCCCATCTTATTTGTAGACGAACTTCAGAGAGTACTTGGTAAATATTCCCTGACAGCATTTATTCCTTTGCCACTCTAAAATGATTGCTCTCTTGTTGTCTTTTGCATTTATTTCCTTTCCACTAATTGCAAGCCTTGATTTACCCTTCTCCTGAATGTATACTCTCTCCCCATGTATGGTAACTGCTGAACTTCTCCCATATTCAGTTCTCTCTTTTTTAATTTTCTATGATAAACCTCCCTTTTTTGTTCATTCATGGCTTTACTTCCCTATAAAGATCTATGTATTCTGTGTCCAGATTTTTGATTCACAAGAGAGAAAATGTACTCATATTTTGGTGCTGAAGTGACCAGAGACTTAGAGGCATCTGAGCTCCAATATTTTTCCAGGAATAGTGGATGAGCAGTCGCTAACTCAGGGTTGATTGTGACTTAATAAAAAATTGCTAGTGTGATAATGAAAATCAATATCATAAATTTACTGGGAATCAAAAACAGTATCAAAGAACCCTAAAAAAATCCTGAATAGGCCGGCGCCGCGGCTCACTAGGCTAATCCTCCGCCTAGCGGCGCCTGCACACCGGGTTCTAGTCCCGGACGGGGTGCCGGATTCTGTCCCGGTTGCCCCTCTTCCAGGCCAGCCCTCTGCTGTGGCCAGGGAGTGCAGTGGAGGATGGCCCAGGTGCTTGGGCCCTGCACCCCATGGGAGACCAGGAAAAGCACCTGGCTCCTGGCTCCTGCCATTGGATCAGCGCGGTGCGCCGGCCGCAGCGCGCCGGCCGTGGTGGCCATTGGAGGGTGAACCAATGGCAAAGGAAGACCTTTCTCTCTGTCTCTCTCTCTCTCACTGTCCACTCTGCCTGTCAAAAAAAAAATAATAAAAAAATCCTGGATAACATACAAAAAATAAAGATATTTTATACTGTTACCATCATAACTAATGTTACTATTCTATGTCAGTGAAGCAAATTTCTTCCTTTTCTTTCATTCTGCATAGCATGTTACGTAGACAAAATTAGTTTTCCAGCAGCATGGGTTTGTGTGTATGTGACTCTGTGTGGGTGCATTTGTATCTTGAGTTTAAATCTTGTATTGCATTTTAAATAACTTGCTATTTTCTTAAAGTTCTTATAACAAGAATATTATAATGCTTTTTTATTTATTTTCAGTTGAACTTAAGAGAATTAGTGGTAAGTACATTCTTTCATCCCATTAGAAGTTTAGAATATAATTTCTGTAAGATGAATATTAATATTGATTTTTACATCTTAATTTCAAATAACTTCAGAGAAATAATGGTAAAATTGTCGGACATTCCTTTATTCCCTTAAAATGTTAGAATTTTCTTACCCTTTCATTCCATAACAGGAATATTTATATTGATTTTTTACATCTTATTTTCATATGAACGTCGGAGAATATGTTGTAAACATTCCATGGCTTCCTTCACTCTCTTGCCACTTTAAAATGATTGTGCTCTTGTTGTCTTTTGAATTTATTCCCTCTTCCTCTAATTGCATGCCTTGATTTACCCTTCTCCAAGTGTCTACTCTCTCCTCATATATGGTGGCTACTGGACATCTCCCATATGCAGTTCTCTCTATTTCTCTTTTCCTTCATTTTTTCTCATTCACCTCCAGTTTTTGTTCAGCCATGGCTTTACTTCCTATGAAGATCTCTGTATTCTGTGTCCAGATTATTGACTCTCAAACATGGAAAACTTAGTGATATTTTGGTTCCTTGGTGACCAGAAATTTAGCGGAATCTGAACTCAGATTTTTTTCCAAAGTAGTGGCTCAGGAGTCCCTAACTCAGGGTTGATTGTGACTGAATACAACATTTCTACCATGAAATGAGAATCAATATCATAGATACTGGGAATCAAAGACAGTATCAAAGAACCTTAAAAATAAAAGCACGAATAATATACAAAAATAAAGATATTTTATATAGTAACCATCAGAACTAATATTTCTATTCTTTCTCAATGAAGCAAATTTCCTCATTTTCTTTAATTCTTACAAAATGTTACATAGATAAAATTAGATTCCCAGCAGAATGCAAGGCTGTTTGTGTGTGTGTATCTGTGTGTTTGTATACAGGTTTGAATTTTGCATTGGATTGTATATAAGTTGCAATTTTCTTAACCTTAGATAAAAAGCATATGTAGAATTATTTTCCATTTATTTCAGAAAAATAAGAGAAATAATGTTTAATGTATTCTGGCATTCCTTTATCCAGTTAAAATGTTAGAATTTTCTTAACCTTATATTCCGTAACAAGAATATTTATATTGATTTTTTTCCATCCCTCATGATAATGAGAATCAATATCATAGGTTTACCGGGAGTCAAACACACTATCAAACAACCATAAAAATAAAAAAAACGATTAACATACAAAAAATAAAGATATTCTATATGGTAACCAACAGAACCAATATTTCTATACTTCTCAGTAAAGCAAATGTTCTCCTTTTCTTTGATTCTGTATAGTACATTAATTAGCAAAGTTAGTTTCCAGCAGCATGCGTGGGTGTTTGTGTGTGTGTGTGTGTATATATATATGTTATGCCACTATCTTGAGTTTAAATTTTGCATCGCACTTTACATAAGTTGGAATTTCCTTACCCATTTAAAAACTAGAATATTTATATTGATTTTATCCATCTTATTTTCAGATGAATCTCAGAGAAATAATGGTAAACATTGTTTGATATTCCTTTCTTCCTTTAAGTGTTAGAATTTTCCTAACCTTGCATTCCATAACAAGAATAGTTATGTTGATTTTCCCCATCTTATTTTTAGACGAATTTCAGAGAATACTTGGTAAGTAATCCCTGACAGCCTTTACTCCCTTGCCGCACTAAAATGATTGCTCTCTTGTTGTCTTTTGCATTTATTTCCTTTCCACGAATTGTAAGCCTTGCTTTACCCTCTCCTGAATGTTTACTCTCTCCCCATATATGGTAACTGCTGGACTTCTCATATATTCAGTTCTCTCTATTTCTCTTTTATTCATTTTCTATCCATTCACCTCTATTTTTTGTTCAGCCATGACTTTACTTCCCTATAAACATCTATGTATTCTGTATCCAGATACTTGACATACAAGCATGGAAAACTTCATGATATTTTGGTGCTGTGGTGACCAGAGACTTAGAGGCATCTGAGCTCCGATTTCTTTCCAGGAACATTGGCTCAGGAGTCCCTAACTCAAGGTTGATTGTGACTTAATACAACATTGCTACCATGAAAATGAGAATCAATATCATAGATTTACTGGGAATCAAAGACAGTATGGATGTTCCCTAAAAATAGAACTGCAAATAGCATACAATAAACATTTTATACTGTTACCATCAGAACTAATATTGCTATTCTTTCTCAGTGAAGCAAATTTCTTCCTTTTCTTCAATGTTGTATAACCATGTTAGTGAGATTGTGTTTGTGTGTGTGTGTTTCAATATATTGAGTATTATTTTGCATTGGATTTTACTTAAGTTGGAATGTCCTTATCCATTTTAAAACAAGAATATTTATATAAATTTTATTCTTGTCATTTTCAGATGTGCTTCAGAGAAATAATGGTAAATATTGTTTGATTCCTCTATTCCCTAAAATGTTAGAATTATCTTAAGCTTTCATTCCTTAAGAAGAATATTAATATTAATTTTTATCATCTTATTTTCAGATGAACATCAGAGAAGATGTGGTAAGTATTCTCTGACAGCCATTACAATGTTATCACTCTAAAATTATTGAGTTCTTGTTGTCTTTCGCATGTATTTCCTATCCACTAATTGCAAGCCTTGATTTACCCTTCTCCTGAATGTCTACTCTCTCCCCATATATGGTGACTGCTGGACTTCTCCCATATTCAGTTCTCCCTAGTTCACTTTTTTTTTCATTTTTTTTATCATTCACCTCAGTTTTTTGTTCAGCTGTGGCTTTACTTCCCTATAAAGATCTATGTATTCTATGTCCAGGATCTTGACACACAAGTATGGAAAATGTAGAGATATTTTGGTGCTGAAGTGACCAGAGACTTAGAGGCATCTGAGCTCTGAAATTTTTCAGGAGCCATGGCACAGGAGCCCCTAACTCAAAGTTGATTGTGGCTGAATATTACACTGCTAGAGATAGTGCAAATCAATATCATAGATTTACTGGGACTCAAAGGCAGTATCAAAGAACCTGAAAAACTAAAATACGAATAACATACAAACAAAAAAAGACATTTTATACTGTTAGCATCAGAACTAATATTTCTATTCTTATTCTTTCTCAGTGAAGAAAATTCCTTCCTTTTCTTTAATTCTGTATAGCATGCTACTTAGCAATATTAGTTTTCCAGCTGTTTTTGTGTGGGTGTGCCTGGGTGTGTGCACGTCTGTAGCTTGAGTTTAAATTTTGTATTGCCTTTAACATAAGTTGCAGCTTCCTTCACCTTTTTATAACAAGAATATTATAATGATTTGTTCCATTTATTTTCAGGTGAGCTTCAGAGAATTACTGGTAAGTACATTCTGGCGTTCTTTTTTTTAACTTTTATTTAATGAATATAAATTTCCAAAGTAAAGCTTATGGATTACAATGGCTTCCACCCCATAACGTCCCTCCCACCCGCAACCCTCCCCTTTCCCACTCCCTCTCCCCTTCCATTCACATCAAGATTCATTTTCGATTCTCTGTATATACAGAATATCAGTTTAGCATATATTAAGTAAAGATTTCAACAGTTTGCTCCCACACAGAAACATAAAGTGAAAAATACTGTTTGAGTACTAGTTATAGCATTAAATCTCAATGTACAGCACACTAAGCACAGAGATCCTACATGAGGAGTAAGTGCACAGTGACTCCGCTTGTTGAGTGAACAAATTGACACTCTTGTTTATGGCATCAGTAATCACTCTAGGCTCTTATCATGAGCTGCCAAGGCTATGGAAGCCCCCTGAGTTCACCGACTCTGATCATATTTAGACAAGGTTGTAGTCAAAGTGGAAGTTCTCTCCTCCCTTCAGAGAAAGGTACCTCCTTCTTTGATGACCCGTTCTTTCCACTGGGATCTCACTGACGGAGATCTTTCATTTAGTTTTTTTTTTTTTTCCCCAGAGTGTCTTGGCTTTCCATGCCTGAAATACTCTCATGGGCTTTTCAGCCAGATCCACATGCCTTAAGTGCTGATTCTGAGGCCAGAGTGCTGTTTAGGACATCTGCCATTCTATGGGTCTGCTGTGTATCTCACTTCCCATGTTGGATCGTTCTCTCGCTTTTTGAGTCTATCAGCTAGTATTTGCAGACACTACTCTTGTTTATGTGATCCTTTGGTTCTTAGTCCTATCATTATGATCAATTGTGAACAGAAATTGATCACTGGGACTAGTGAGATGGCATTGGTACATGCCACTTTGATGGGATTGAATTGGAATCCCATGGTATGTTTCTAACTCTACCATTTGAGGTAAGTCAGATTGAGCATGTCCCGAATTGCACATCTCTTCCCTCTCTTACTCCCACTCTTATATTTAACAGCAATCACTTTTCAGTTAAGTTTCAGCACTTAAGAATAATTGTGTATTCATTACAGTATTCAACCAAAAGTATTAAGTAGAACAAACAAAAAATACTAAGAGGGATAACATATTAAGTTGCTCATCAACAGTCAGGGTGAGGGCTGATCAAGTCACCGTTTCTCATAGTGTTCATTTCACTTTAACAGGTTTCCTTTTTGGTGCTCAGTTAGTTGTCACCTATCAGGGAGAACAAGTGGCATTTCTCCCTTTGGATTGGCTTGTTTCACTCAACAGAATGTTTTCCAAATTCCTAACAGGGATGACTTTTCAGTTAAAATTTAAACACCTAAGAATAAAAGTGCGTTAATTACAGAGTTCAACCAATGGTACTAGAACAAAAAAAAATCCTAAAATGGATAAGTATTACATTTTACATCAACCATCTGGACAAGAGCTGATCAAGTCATAGTGTCCATTTCACTTCAACAAGTTTCCCCTTTGGTGCTCAGTTAGTTGTCACCTATCAGGGAGAACATATGATATTTGTCCCTTTGGAACTGGCTAAATTCAGCATGATGTTTTCCAGATATCTCCATCTTGTTGCAAATGACCGGGTTTCGCTGTTTTTGACTGCTGTATAGTATTTGATAGAGTACATGTGCGTTCTTTTAACCCATTAGAATTTTAGAAATTTCTTAACCCTTCATTCTGTAGGTATATATTAATATTGATTTTTTCATCTTAATTTCAGATATACTTCAGAGAAATAATGGTAAAATTGTCTGACATTCCTTTGTTCCCTTAAAATCTTAGAATTTTCTTATCTTTGCATTCAATAACAAGAATATTTTATGGATTTTTCCATCTCCTTTACAAATGAACATCAGAGAAAGTGTTGTAAATATTCCATGGCATCCTTAACTCTCTTGCCACTTTAAAATGATTGTTCTCTTGTTGTCTTTTGCATTTATTCCCCCATCCCCTATTTGCATGCCTTGATTTACCCTTCTCCTGATGTCTACTCTCTCCCCATATATGGTGACTACTGGACTACTCCCATATTCAGTTGTCTCCATTCTCTTTTCCTTCATCTTCTGTCATTCACCATCAGTTTTAGTTCAACCATGGCTTGACTTCCCTTGAATGACCTATGTATTCTTTGTCCAGATACTTGACACACAAGCATGGAAATCTTCGTGGTATTTTGGTGCCGTAGTTACCAATGACTTAGCGGTATCTGAACTCAGATTTTTTTCTAGGACAGTGGCTCAGGAAGGTCCTAACTCAGGGTTGATTGTGACTTAATACAGCTTTGCTAACATGTAAATAAGAACCAATAATATAGATTTACTGGGAATCAAAGAAAGTATCAAAGAACCCTAAAAATAAAAACCCAAATAACATACAAAAAATGAAGATATTTTATATAGTAACCATCAGAATAAATACTTCTATTCTTTCTCAATGAAGCAAATGTCCTCCTTTTCTTTAATTCTGTACAGCATGTTACTTAGCCGAAATTAGATTTCCAGCAGCACGAGTGGGTGTTTGTGTGTGTGTGTGTGTGTTTGTGTGTGTGTATGTTATATCAGTGTCTGGAGTTTAAATTTTTCATCACATTTTACACAAGTTGGAATCTCCTCATCCATTTGAAAACTAGCATATTTATATTGATTTTATTCATGTTATTTTCAGATGTACTTCAGAGAAATAATGGTAAATATTGTTTGACATTCCTTTATCCCCTCAAAAGTGTATAAAATTCATCATGTTGCATTCCATAACAGAATTATTTATAGTGATTTTTCCATCTTATTTTCAGACGAACTTCAGAAAAGATGTGGTAAATATTCCCTGGCATCCTTTATTCTCCTGCCACTGTAAAATGATGGCTCTCTTATTGTGTTTTGCATTTATTCCCTATTGCCCTAATTGCATGCCTTGATTTTTCCTTCTTCTGAATGTCGTTTCTCTCTCCATATATGGTGACTTCCAGACTTCTCCTAAAATAAATTCTCTCCATTTCTCTTTTACTTCATTTCTATCATTCACCTCCAATTTTACTTGATCCAAGGCTTTACTTCCCTATAAATGTCTATGTATTCTGTGTCCAGATTCTTGACACATAAGCATGGAAAGCATAGTGATATTTTGGTGCCAAAGTGACCAGAGATTTAGAGGCATCAGAACTCCAATTTATTCCAGGAGTAGTGGCTCAGGAGACCCTAACTCAAGGTTGTGACTTAATACAACATTGTTAGCATGGTAATAAAAATCAATATCATAAATTTACTGGGACTCAAAGGCAGTGTCAAAGAACCCTAAAAATAGAGGTGTGAATGACAGACAAAATATATTTATGCTGTTAGCATCAGAACTAACATTTTATTCTTTCTCAGTGAAGTAAATTCCTTCCTTTTCTTTTTATTTTTTTATTTTTTTATTATTTTTTTTTTGACAGGCAGAGTGGACAGTGAGAGAGAGAGAGACAGAGAGAAAGGTCTTCCTTTTTTTTTGCCGTTGGTTCACCCTCCAATGGCCGCCGCGGCCGGCGCGCTGCGGCCAGCGCACCGCGCTGATCCGATGGCAGGAGCCAGGAGCCAGGTGCTTTTCCTGGTCTCCCATGGGGTGCAGGGCGCAAGCACCTGGGCCATCCTCCACTGCACTCCCTGGCCACAGCAGAGAGCTGGCCTGGAAGAGGGGCAACCGGGACAGAATCCGGAGCCCCGACCGGGACTAGAACCCGGTGTGCCGGGGCCGCTAGGCGGAGGATTAGCCTAGTGAGCCGCGGCGCCGGCCCTTCCTTTTCTTTAGTTCTGTATAGCATGCTACTTAGACAATATTAGTTTTCCAGCAGCACGGCTGTCTGCTTGTGTGTGGGTGTGCCTGTGTGTGTGTGCATATCTGTAGCCTGAGCTTAAATTTTGTATTGCCCTCCCAACAAAGAAAAGCCCAGGTCCAGATGGATTCACTGCTGAATTCTAGCAGACATTTAAAAAGAATTAACTCCAATTCTCCTCAAACTATTTAGTACAATCAAAAGAGAGGGAATCCTCCCAAATTCTTTCTATGAAGCCAGCATCACCTCAATCCCTAAGCCAGAAAAATATGCAGCATTGAGAGAAATTTACAGACCAATATCCCTGATGAACAAAGACGCAAAAATCCTCAATAAAATTCTGGCCAATAGAATGCAACAACACATCAGAAAGATCATCCTCCCAGTCCAAGTAGGATTTATCCTGATATGCAGGGGTGGTTAAAAAAATTGTATTGCCTTTAACATAAGTTGCAATTTTCTTAATCATTTTATAACGAGAATATTATAATGATTTTTTCCATTTATTTTCAGGTGAACTTCAGAGAATTGATGGTAAGTACATTCTGATGTTCTTTTATCCCATTAGAACTTTAGAATTTTCTTTACCCTGCATTGCGAAGGATGAATATTAATATTGATTTTTTCATCTTAATTTCAGATAAACTTCAGAGAAATGGTAAAATTGTCTGACATTCTTTTATTCCCTTAAAATCTTAGAATTTTCTTATCCTTACATTCAATAACAAGAATATTTTATGGATTTTTTCCATCTTCATTTCTTATGAACATCAGAGAAGGTATTGTAAATATTCCGTGGCATCCTTAACTCACTTGCCACTTTAAAATGATTGTTCTCTTGTTCTCTTTTGCATTTTTCCCTCTTCCTCTAGTTGCATGTCTTGATTTACCCTTCTCCTTAATGTGTACTCTCTCCACATATATGGTGACTGCTGGACTTCTCCCATATTCTGTTCTCTCTATTTCTCTTTCTCTTCATTTCCGATCTTTAAAATCCAGTTTTAGTTCAGCCAAAGCTTTACGTCCCTATAACTATCTATGTATTCTGTGTCCAGGTTCTTGACACACAAGCATGGAAAATATTGTGGTATTTTGGTCCCGTGGTGACCAGTGACTTAGCAGCATCTGAACTCAGATTTTCTTCCAGGAGCAGTGGCTCAGGAGTCCCTAACTCAGGGAAGATTGGGATTTAAACCAGCATTGCTATCATGATAATTAAATCAATATTGGCTGGCGCTTTGGCTCACTAGGCTTATCCTCCACCTGTGGCGCAAGCACACTGGGTTCTAGTCCTGGTTGGGGCGCCGGATTCTGTCCCGGTTGCCCCTCTTCCAGGCCAGCTCTCTGCTGTGGCCCGGGAGTGCAGTGAAGGATGGCCCAAGTGCTTGGGCCCTGCACCCCATGGGAGACCAGGAGTGGCACCTGGCTCCTGCCTCTGGATCACCAAGGTACACCAGCCGCAGAGGCCATTGGAGGGCAAACCAATGGCAAAAGGAAGACTTTCTCTCTGTCTCTCTCTCTCACTGTCCACTCTGCCTGTCCAAAAAAAAAAAAAAAAGAATCAATATCATAGGTTATTGGGAGTCAATGGCACTATAAATCAACCATATAAATAAAAGAACAATTAACATATGATCAGCCCTCACCATGACTGTTGATGAGCAACTTAATATGTTATATCCCTCTTAGTATTTTTTTTGTTTGTTCTACTTAATAGTTTTGGTTGAATACTGTAATCAATACACAGTTATTCTTAAGTATGCTGAAACTTAACTGAAAAGTGATTGCTGTTAAATATAAGAGTGGGAATAAGAGAGGGAAGAGATGTGCAATTCGGGACATACTCAATCTGACTTACCTCAAATGGTAGAGTTAGAAACATATCAGGGGATTCCAATTCAATCCCATCAAAGTGGCATGTATCAATGCCATCTCACTAGTCCAAGTGATCAATTTCTGTTCACAATTGATCATAATGATAGGACTAAGAACCAAAGGGATCATATAAACAAGAATAGTGTCTGCAAATACTAGCTGATAGAATCAAAAAGGGAGAGAATGATCCAACATGGGAAGTGAGATACACAGCAGACCCATAGAATGGCAGATGTCCTAAACAGCACTCTGGCCTCAGAATCAGCCCTTAAGGCATGTGGATCTGGCTGAAAAGCCCATGAGAGTATTTCAGGCATGGAAAGCCAAGACACTCTGGGGAAAAAAAAAAAAACACACCTAAATGAAAGATCTCCGTCAGTGAGATCCCAGTGGAAAGAACAGGTCATCAAAGAAGGAGGTACCTTTCTCTGAAGGGAGGAGAGAACTTCCATTTCGACTACAACCTTGTCTAAATATGATCAGAGTCGGTGAACTCAGGGGGCTTCCATAGCCTTGGCAGCTCATGATAAGAGCCTAGAGTGATTACTGATGCCATAAACAAGAGTGTCAATTTGTTCACTCAACAAGCGGAGTCACTGTGCACTTACTCCTCATGTAGGATCTCTGTGCTTAGTGTGCTGTACATTGAGATTTAATGCTATAACTAGTACTCAAACAGTATTTTTCACTTTATGTTTCTGTGTGGGAGCAAACTGTTGAAATCTTTACTTAATGTATGCTAAACTGATCTTCTGTATATAAAGAGAATCGAAAATGAATCTTGATGTGAATGGAAGGGGAGAGGGAGTGGGAAAGGGGAGGGTTGCGGGTGGGAGGGACGTTATGGGGTGGAAGCCATTGTAATCCATAAGCTTTACTTTGGAAATTTATATTCATTAAATAAAAGGATGGAAAAAGAAAAAAAATCAATATCATAGGTTATTCAGTGTGAATGGCACTATCAATCGACCATATAAATAAAAGAACAATTAACATACAAAAATTAATATATTTTAACTTTTACCATCAGAATTATTATTTCTATTCTTTCTCAGTGAATCAAATGCTCTCCTTTTCTTTAATTCTATATACCATGATACTTAGGCACAATTAGTTTACCAGCAGAATTCATGAGTGTGTGTGTGTGTGTGTGTCTTTATCATGAGTTTAAATTTTTACCTAAGTTGCATTTTACTAAAGTTACAATTTTCGTAAGCTTTTCATAACAATAATATGTTAAAACATACTGAAGTTTTCATTTATTTTCAGATGAACTTCAGAGAAATAATGGTAAATATTGTTTGACATTCCTCTATTCCCTTAAATTACAGAATTTTCTTCATCTCTCATTAATAAGAAGAATATTAATATTACTTTTACCATTTTATTTTCAGAGGAACATCAGATAGGATGTAAGTGTTCTTTGATAGTCATTACTCTCTTGTCACACTAAAATGATTGCTCTCTTGTCTTATGCATTTTTTCCCTTTCTACTAATTGCAAGCCTTGATTTACCCTTCTCCTGAATGTCTACTCTCTCCCCATATATGGTGACTGCTGGACTTCTCCCATATTCAGTTCTCCCTAGTTCTCTTTTTTTCATTTTCTATCATTCACCTCCAGCTTTATTTCAGCCATGGCTTTACTTCCCTATAAGGACCTATTTATTCTGTGTCCAGATTCTTGACACACAAGCATGGAAAACGTAGAGATGTTTTCGTGCTGTGGTGACCAGACACTTAGAGGAATCTGAGCTCTGAAATTTTTTCATGAGCAGTGGCACAGGAGTCCCTAACCCAAGGTTGATTTTGACTCAATACTACATTGCTAGTGTGATAATAAAAACCAATATCATAGATTTACTGGGACTCAAAGGCAGTATCAAAGAACCCTAAAAATAAAAGTGCAAATAACATACAAACAAAAAAGATATTTTATAATGTTAGCATCAGAACTAATATTTCTATTTTTTTCCTCAGTGAAGAAAATTCCTTCCTTTTCTTTAATTCTGTATAGCATGCTACTTAGACAATATTAGTTTTCCAGCTGTTTTTGTGTGGGTGTGCCTGTGTGTGTGCACGTCTGTAGCTTGAGTTTAAATTTTGTATTGCCTTTAAAATAAGTTGCAACTTTCTTCACCTTTTTATAACAAGAATATTATAATGATTTGTTCCATTTATTTTTAGGTGAACTTCAAAGAATTAATGATATGTGCATTCTGATGTTCTTTTATCCCATTAGAACTTTGGAAATTTCTTAACCCTTCATTCTTTAGATGAATATTAATATTGATTTTTTCATCTTAATTTCAGATATACTTCAGAGAAATAATGGTAAAATTGTCTGACATTCCTTTATTCCCTTACAATCTTAGAATTTTCTTATCTTTTCATTCAATAACAAGAATATTTTATGGATTTTTTCAATCTTCTGTACATATTAACATCAGAGAAGGTGTTGTAGATATTCCGTGGCATCCTTAACTCTCTTGCCACTTTAAAATGATTGTTCTCTTGTTGTCTTTTGCATTTATTCCCCCATCCCCTATTTGCATGCCTTGATTTACCCTTCTCCTGATGTCTACTCTCTCCCCATATATGGTGACTACTGGACTATTCCCATATTCAGTTGTCTCCATTCTCTTTTCCTTCATCTTCTGTCATTCACCAACAGTTTTAGTTCAGCCATGGCTTTAATTCCCTTGAATGATCTATGTATTCTTTGTCCAGATACTTGACACACAAGCATGGAAATCTTCGTGGTATTTTGGTGCCGTAGTTACCAATGACTTAGCGGCATCTGAACTCAGATTTTTTTCTAGGACAGTGGCTCAGGAGTCCCTAACACGGGATTAATTGTGACTTAAACCAGCATTGCTATCATGATAATGAGAATCAATATCTTAGGTCATTGGGAGTCAATGGCACTATCAAACAACCATAAATATAAAAGAAAGATTAACATACAAAAAATAAAGCTATTCTATATGGTAACCATCAGAACTAATATTTCAATTCTTTCTCAAGGAAGCCAATGTCCTCCTTCTCTTTAATTCTGTAAAGCATTTTAATGATATGAAATTAGATTTCCAGCAGCATGGGTGGGTGTTTGTGTCTGTGTGTGTGTGTGTGTGTGTGTAGGTTATATCAGTGTCTGGAGTTTAAATTTTTCATCACATTTTACACAAGTTGGAATCTCCTCATCCATTTGAAAACTAGCATATTTATATTGATTTTATTTATGTTATTTTCAGATGTTCTTCAGAGAAATAATGGTAAATATTGTTTGACATTCCTTTATCCCCTCAAAAGTGTATAAAATTCATCATGTTGCATTCCATAACAGAATTATTTATAGTGATTTTTCCATCTTATTTTCAGACGAACTTCAGAAAAGATGTGGTAAATATTCCCTGGCATCCTTTATTCTCCTGCCACTGTAAAATGATGGCTCTCTTGTTGTGTTTTGCATTTTTCCCCTATTCCCTTAATGGCATGCCTTAATTTACCCGTCTCCTGATATCTACCCTCTCCCCATATATGGTGACTGCTGGACTTCTCCCATATTAAGTTGTCTCCATTTCTCCTTTCTTTCATTTTCTGTCATTCACTTCCAGTTTTAGGCCAGACATGGATTTACTTCCCTATAACGATCTATGTATTCTGTGTGTAGATTCTTGACACTCAAGCATGTAAAACAAAGTGATTCCGCGGGTCCGTGTTGAAAAGACTTAGAGACACCTAAATTCAGATTTTCCCCCAGGAGCAGTGGCTCAGGAGTCCCTAACACGGGATTAATTGTGACTTAAACCAGCATTGCTATCATGATAATGAGAATCAATATCTTAGGTCATTGGGAGTCAATGGCACTATCAAACAACCATAAATATAAAAGAAAGATTAACAAACAAAAAATAAAGCTATTCTATATGGTAACCATCAGAACTAATATTTCAATTCTTTCTCAAGGAAGCCAATGTCCTCCTTCTCTTTAATTCTGTAAAGCATTTTAATGATATGAAATTAGATTTCCAGCAGCATGGGTGGGTGTTTGTGTCTGTGTGTGTGTGTGTGTGTGTAGGTTATATCAGTGTCTGGAGTTTAAATTTTTCATCACATTTTACACAAGTTGGAATCTCCTCATCCATTTGAAAACTAGCATATTTATATTGATTTTATTTATGTTATTTTCAGATGTACTTCAGAGAAATAATGGTAAATATTGTTTGACATTCCTTTATCCCCTCAAAAGTGTATAAAATTCATCATGTTGCATTCCATAACAGAATTATTTATAGTGATTTTTCCATCTTATTTTCAGACGAACTTCAGAAAAGATGTGGTAAATATTCCCTGGCATCCTTTATTCTCCTGCCACTGTAAAATGATGGCTCTCTTGTTGTGTTTTGCATTTTTCCCCTATTCCCTTAATGGCATGCCTTAATTTACCCGTCTCCTGATATCTACCCTCTCCCCATATATGGTGACTGCTGGACTTCTCCCATATTAAGTTGTCTCCATTTCTCCTTTCTTTCATTTTCTGTCATTCACTTCCAGTTTTAGGCCAGACATGGATTTACTTCCCTATAACGATCTATGTATTCTGTGTGTAGATTCTTGACACTCAAGCATGTAAAACAAAGTGATTCCACGGGTCCGTGTTGAAAAGACTTAGAGACACCTAAATTCAGATTTTCCCCCAGGAGCAGTGGCTCAGGAGTCCCTAACACGGGATTAATTGTGACTTAAACCAGCATTGCTATCATGATAATGAGAATCAATATCTTAGGTCATTGGGAGTCAATGGCACTATCAAACAACCATAAATATAAAAGAAAGATTAACATACAAAAAATAAAGATATTCTATATGGTAACCATCAGAACTAATATTTCAATTCTTTCTCAAGGAAGCCAATGTCCTCCTTCTCTTTAATTCTGTAAAGCATTTTAATGATATGAAATTAGATTTCCAGCAGCATGGGTGGGTGTTTGTGTCTGTGTGTGTGTGTGTGTGTGTGTAGGTTATATCAGTGTCTGGAGTTTAAATTTTTCATCACATTTTACACAAGTTGGAATCTCCTCATCCATTTGAAAACTAGCATATTTATATTGATTTTATTCATGTTATTTTCAGATGTACTTCAGAGAAAGAAAGGTAAATATTGTTTGACATTCCTTTATCCCCTCAAAAGTGTATAAAATTCATCATGTTGCATTCCATAACAGAATTATTTATAGTGATTTTTCCATCTTATTTTCAGACGAACTTCAGAAAAGATGTGGTAAATATTCCCTGGCATCCTTTATTCTCCTGCCACTGTAAAATGATGGCTCTCTTGTTGTGTTTTGCATTTTTCCCCTATTCCCTTAATGGCATGCCTTAATTTACCCGTCTCCTGATATCTACCCTCTCCCCATATATGGTGACTGCTGGACTTCTCCCATATTAAGTTGTCTCCATTTCTCCTTTCTTTCATTTTCTGTCATTCACTTCCAGTTTTAGGCCAGACATGGATTTACTTCCCTATAACGATCTATGTATTCTGTGTGTAGATTCTTGACACTCAAGCATGTAAAACAAAGTGATTCCGCGGGTCCGTGTTGAAAAGACTTAGAGACACCTAAATTCAGATTTTCCCCCAGGAGCAGTGGCTCAGGAGTCCCTAACACGGGATTAATTGTGACTTAAACCAGCATTGCTATCATGATAATGAGAATCAATATCTTAGGTCATTGGGAGTCAATGGCACTATCAAACAACCATAAATATAAAAGAAAGATTAACATACAAAAAATAAAGATATTCTATATGGTAACCATCAGAACTAATATTTCAATTCTTTCTCAAGGAAGCCAATGTCCTCCTTCTCTTTAATTCTGTAAAGCATTTTAATGATATGAAATTAGATTTCCAGCAGCATGGGTGGGTGTTTGTGTCTGTGTGTGTGTGTGTGTGTGTAGGTTATATCAGTGTCTGGAGTTTAAATTTTTCATCACATTTTACACAAGTTGGAATCTCCTCATCCATTTGAAAACTAGCATATTTATATTGATTTTATTTATGTTATTTTCAGATGTTCTTCAGAGAAATAATGGTAAATATTGTTTGACATTCCTTTATCCCCTCAAAAGTGTATAAAATTCATCATGTTGCATTCCATAACAGAATTATTTATAGTGATTTTTCCATCTTATTTTCAGACGAACTTCAGAAAAGATGTGGTAAATATTCCCTGGCATCCTTTATTCTCCTGCCACTGTAAAATGATGGCTCTCTTGTTGTGTTTTGCATTTTTCCCCTATTCCCTTAATGGCATGCCTTAATTTACCCGTCTCCTGATATCTACCCTCTCCCCATATATGGTGACTGCTGGACTTCTCCCATATTAAGTTGTCTCCATTTCTCCTTTCTTTCATTTTCTGTCATTCACTTGCAGTTTTAGGCCAGACATGGATTTACTTCCCTATAACGATCTATGTATTCTGTGTGTAGATTCTTGACACTCAAGCATGTAAAACAAAGTGATTCCGCGGGTCCGTGTTGAAAAGACTTAGAGACACCTAAATTCAGATTTTCCCCCAGGAGCAGTGGCTCAGGAGTCCCTAACACGGGATTAATTGTGACTTAAACCAGCATTGCTATCATGATAATGAGAATCAATATCTTAGGTCATTGGGAGTCAATGGCACTATCAAACAACCATAAATATAAAAGAAAGATTAACATACAAAAAATAAAGATATTCTATATGGTAACCATCAGAACTAATATTTCAATTCTTTCTCAAGGAAGCCAATGTCCTCCTTCTCTTTAATTCTGTAAAGCATTTTAATGATATGAAATTAGATTTCCAGCAGCATGGGTGGGTGTTTGTGTCTGTGTGTGTGTGTGTGTGTGTGTAGGTTATATCAGTGTCTGGAGTTTAAATTTTTCATCACATTTTACACAAGTTGGAATCTCCTCATCCATTTGAAAACTAGCATATTTATATTGATTTTATTCATGTTATTTTCAGATGTACTTCAGAGAAAGAAAGGTAAATATTGTTTGACATTCCTTTATCCCCTCAAAAGTGTATAAAATTCATCATGTTGCATTCCATAACAGAATTATTTATAGTGATTTTTCCATCTTATTTTCAGACGAACTTCAGAAAAGATGTGGTAAATATTCCCTGGCATCCTTTATTCTCCTGCCACTGTAAAATGATGGCTCTCTTGTTGTGTTTTGCATTTTTCCCCTATTCCCTTAATGGCATGCCTTAATTTACCCGTCTCCTGATATCTACCCTCTCCCCATATATGGTGACTGCTGGACTTCTCCCATATTAAGTTGTCTCCATTTCTCCTTTCTTTCATTTTCTGTCATTCACTTCCAGTTTTAGGCCAGACATGGATTTACTTCCCTATAACGATCTATGTATTCTGTGTGTAGATTCTTGACACTCAAGCATGTAAAACAAAGTGATTCCGCGGGTCCGTGTTGAAAAGACTTAGAGACACCTAAATTCAGATTTTCCCCCAGGAGCAGTGGCTCAGGAGTCCCTAACACGGGATTAATTGTGACTTAAACCAGCATTGCTATCATGATAATGAGAATCAATATCTTAGGTCATTGGGAGTCAATGGCACTATCAAACAACCATAAATATAAAAGAAAGATTAACATACAAAAAATAAAGATATTCTATATGGTAACCATCAGAACTAATATTTCAATTCTTTCTCAAGGAAGCCAATGTCCTCCTTCTCTTTAATTCTGTAAAGCATTTTAATGATATGAAATTAGATTTCCAGCAGCATGGGTGGGTGTTTGTGTCTGTGTGTGTGTGTGTGTGTGTAGGTTATATCAGTGTCTGGAGTTTAAATTTTTCATCACATTTTACACAAGTTGGAATCTCCTCATCCATTTGAAAACTAGCATATTTATATTGATTTTATTTATGTTATTTTCAGATGTTCTTCAGAGAAATAATGGTAAATATTGTTTGACATTCCTTTATCCCCTCAAAAGTGTATAAAATTCATCATGTTGCATTCCATAACAGAATTATTTATAGTGATTTTTCCATCTTATTTTCAGACGAACTTCAGAAAAGATGTGGTAAATATTCCCTGGCATCCTTTATTCTCCTGCCACTGTAAAATGATGGCTCTCTTGTTGTGTTTTGCATTTTTCCCCTATTCCCTTAATGGCATGCCTTAATTTACCCGTCTCCTGATATCTACCCTCTCCCCATATATGGTGACTGCTGGACTTCTCCCATATTAAGTTGTCTCCATTTCTCCTTTCTTTCATTTTCTGTCATTCACTTCCAGTTTTAGGCCAGACATGGATTTACTTCCCTATAACGATCTATGTATTCTGTGTGTAGATTCTTGACACTCAAGCATGTAAAACAAAGTGATTCCGCGGGTCCGTGTTGAAAAGACTTAGAGACACCTAAATTCAGATTTTCCCCCAGGAGCAGTGGCTCAGGAGTCCCTAACACGGGATTAATTGTGACTTAAACCAGCATTGCTATCATGATAATGAGAATCAATATCTTAGGTCATTGGGAGTCAATGGCACTATCAAACAACCATAAATATAAAAGAAAGATTAACATACAAAAAATAAAGATATTCTATATGGTAACCATCAGAACTAATATTTCAATTCTTTCTCAAGGAAGCCAATGTCCTCCTTCTCTTTAATTCTGTAAAGCATTTTAATGATATGAAATTAGATTTCCAGCAGCATGGGTGGGTGTTTGTGTCTGTGTGTGTGTGTGTGTGTGTGTAGGTTATATCAGTGTCTGGAGTTTAAATTTTTCATCACATTTTACACAAGTTGGAATCTCCTCATCCATTTGAAAACTAGCATATTTATATTGATTTTATTCATGTTATTTTCAGATGTTCTTCAGAGAAATAATGGTAAATATTGTTTGACATTCCTTTATCCCCTCAAAAGTGTATAAAATTCATCATGTTGCATTCCATAACAGAATTATTTATAGTGATTTTTCCATCTTATTTTCAGACGAACTTCAGAAAAGATGTGGTAAATATTCCCTGGCATCCTTTATTCTCCTGCCACTGTAAAATGATGGCTCTCTTGTTGTGTTTTGCATTTTTCCCCTATTCCCTTAATGGCATGCCTTAATTTACCCGTCTCCTGATATCTACCCTCTCCCCATATATGGTGACTGCTGGACTTCTCCCATATTAAGTTGTCTCCATTTCTCCTTTCTTTCATTTTCTGTCATTCACTTCCAGTTTTAGGCCAGACATGGATTTACTTCCCTATAACGATCTATGTATTCTGTGTGTAGATTCTTGACACTCAAGCATGTAAAACAAAGTGATTCCGCGGGTCCGTGTTGAAAAGACTTAGAGACACCTAAATTCAGATTTTCCCCCAGGAGCAGTGGCTCAGGAGTCCCTAACACGGGATTAATTGTGACTTAAACCAGCATTGCTATCATGATAATGAGAATCAATATCTTAGGTCATTGGGAGTCAATGGCACTATCAAACAACCATAAATATAAAAGAAAGATTAACATACAAAAAATAAAGATATTCTATATGGTAACCATCAGAACTAATATTTCAATTCTTTCTCAAGGAAGCCAATGTCCTCCTTCTCTTTAATTCTGTAAAGCATTTTAATGATATGAAATTAGATTTCCAGCAGCATGGGTGGGTGTTTGTGTCTGTGTGTGTGTGTGTGTGTGTGTAGGTTATATCAGTGTCTGGAGTTTAAATTTTTCATCACATTTTACACAAGTTGGAATCTCCTCATCCATTTGAAAACTAGCATATTTATATTGATTTTATTCATGTTATTTTCAGATGTTCTTCAGAGAAATAATGGTAAATATTGTTTGACATTCCTTTATCCCCTCAAAAGTGTATAAAATTCATCATGTTGCATTCCATAACAGAATTATTTATAGTGATTTTTCCATCTTATTTTCAGACGAACTTCAGAAAAGATGTGGTAAATATTCCCTGGCATCCTTTATTCTCCTGCCACTGTAAAATGATGGCTCTCTTGTTGTGTTTTGCATTTTTCCCCTATTCCCTTAATGGCATGCCTTAATTTACCCGTCTCCTGATATCTACCCTCTCCCCATATATGGTGACTGCTGGACTTCTCCCATATTAAGTTGTCTCCATTTCTCCTTTCTTTCATTTTCTGTCATTCACTTCCAGTTTTAGGCCAGACATGGATTTACTTCCCTATAACGATCTATGTATTCTGTGTGTAGATTCTTGACACTCAAGCATGTAAAACAAAGTGATTCCGCGGGTCCGTGTTGAAAAGACTTAGAGACACCTAAATTCAGATTTTCCCCCAGGAGCAGTGGCTCAGGAGTCCCTAACACGGGATTAATTGTGACTTAAACCAGCATTGCTATCATGATAATGAGAATCAATATCTTAGGTCATTGGGAGTCAATGGCACTATCAAACAACCATAAATATAAAAGAAAGATTAACATACAAAAAATAAAGATATTCTATATGGTAACCATCAGAACTAATATTTCAATTCTTTCTCAAGGAAGCCAATGTCCTCCTTCTCTTTAATTCTGTAAAGCATTTTAATGATATGAAATTAGATTTCCAGCAGCATGGGTGGGTGTTTGTGTCTGTGTGTGTGTGTGTGTGTGTAGGTTATATCAGTGTCTGGAGTTTAAATTTTTCATCACATTTTACACAAGTTGGAATCTCCTCATCCATTTGAAAACTAGCATATTTATATTGATTTTATTCATGTTATTTTCAGATGTACTTCAGAGAAATAATGGTAAATATTGTTTGACATTCCTTTATCCCCTCAAAAGTGTATAAAATTCATCATGTTGCATTCCATAACAGAATTATTTATAGTGATTTTTCCATCTTATTTTCAGACGAACTTCAGAAAAGATGTGGTAAATATTCCCTGGCATCCTTTATTCTCCTGCCACTGTAAAATGATGGCTCTCTTGTTGTGTTTTGCATTTTTCCCCTATTCCCTTAATGGCATGCCTTAATTTACCCGTCTCCTGATATCTACCCTCTCCCCATATATGGTGACTGCTGGACTTCTCCCATATTAAGTTGTCTCCATTTCTCCTTTCTTTCATTTTCTGTCATTCACTTCCAGTTTTAGGCCAGACATGGATTTACTTCCCTATAACGATCTATGTATTCTGTGTGTAGATTCTTGACACTCAAGCATGTAAAACAAAGTGATTCCGCGGGTCCGTGTTGAAAAGACTTAGAGACACCTAAATTCAGATTTTCCCCCAGGAGCAGTGGCTCAGGAGTCCCTAACACGGGATTAATTGTGACTTAAACCAGCATTGCTATCATGATAATGAGAATCAATATCTTAGGTCATTGGGAGTCAATGGCACTATCAAACAACCATAAATATAAAAGAAAGATTAACAAACAAAAAATAAAGCTATCCTATATGGTAACCATCAGAACTAATATTTCAATTCTTTCTCAAGGAAGCCAATGTCCTCCTTCTCTTTAATTCTGTAAAGCATTTTAATGATATGAAATTAGATTTCTAGCAGCATGGGTGGGTGTTTGTGTCTGTGTGTGTGTGTGTGTGTGTAGGTTATATCAGTGTCTGGAGTTTAAATTTTTCATCACATTTTACACAAGTTGGAATCTCCTCATCCATTTGAAAACTAGCATATTTATATTGATTTTATTTATGTTATTTTCAGATGTACTTCAGAGAAATAATGGTAAATATTGTTTGACATTCCTTTATCCCCTCAAAAGTGTATAAAATTCATCATGTTGCATTCCATAACAGAATTATTTATAGTGATTTTTCCATCTTATTTTCAGACGAACTTCAGAAAAGATGTGGTAAATATTCCCTGGCATCCTTTATTCTCCTGCCACTGTAAAATGATGGCTCTCTTGTTGTGTTTTGCATTTTTCCCCTATTCCCTTAATGGCATGCCTTAATTTACCCGTCTCCTGATATCTACCCTCTCCCCATATATGGTGACTGCTGGACTTCTCCCATATTAAGTTGTCTCCATTTCTCCTTTCTTTCATTTTCTGTCATTCACTTCCAGTTTTAGGCCAGACATGGATTTACTTCCCTATAACGATCTATGTATTCTGTGTGTAGATTCTTGACACTCAAGCATGTAAAACAAAGAGATTCCGCGGGTCCGTGTTGAAAAGACTTAGAGACACCTAAATTCAGATTTTCCCCCAGGAGCAGTGGCTCAGGAGTCCCTAACACGGGATTAATTGTGACTTAAACCAGCATTGCTATCATGATAATGAGAATCAATATCTTAGGTCATTGGGAGTCAATGGCGCTATCAAACAACCATAAATATAAAAGAAAGATTAACAAACAAAAAATAAAGCTATTCTATATGGTAACCATCAGAACTAATATTTCAATTCTTTCTCAAGGAAGCCAATGTCCTCCTTCTCTTTAATTCTGTAAAGCATTTTAATGATATGAAATTAGATTTCCAGCAGCATGGGTGGGTGTTTGTGTCTGTGTGTGTGTGTGTGTGTGTAGGTTATATCAGTGTCTGGAGTTTAAATTTTTCATCACATTTTACACAAGTTGGAATCTCCTCATCCATTTGAAAACTAGCATATTTATATTGATTTTATTCATGTTATTTTCAGATGTACTTCAGAGAAATAAAGGTAAATATTGTTTGACATTCCTTTATCCCCTCAAAAGTGTATAAAATTCATCATGTTGCATTCCATAACAGAATTATTTATAGTGATTTTTCCATCTTATTTTCAGACGAACTTCAGAAAAGATGTGGTAAATATTCCCTGGCATCCTTTATTCTCCTGCCACTGTAAAATGATGGCTCTCTTGTTGTGTTTTGCATTTTTCCCCTATTCCCTTAATGGCATGCCTTAATTTACCCGTCTCCTGATATCTACCCTCTCCCCATATATGGTGACTGCTGGACTTCTCCCATATTAAGTTGTCTCCATTTCTCCTTTCTTTCATTTTCTGTCATTCACTTCCAGTTTTAGGCCAGACATGGATTTACTTCCCTATAACGATCTATGTATTCTGTGTGTAGATTCTTGACACTCAAGCATGTAAAACAAAGTGATTCCGCGGGTCCGTGTTGAAAAGACTTAGAGACACCTAAATTCAGATTTTCCCCCAGGAGCAGTGGCTCAGGAGTCCCTAACACGGGATTAATTGTGACTTAAACCAGCATTGCTATCATGATAATGAGAATCAATATCTTAGGTCATTGGGAGTCAATGGCGCTATCAAACAACCATAAATATAAAAGAAAGATTAACAAACAAAAAATAAAGCTATTCTATATGGTAACCATCAGAACTAATATTTCAATTCTTTCTCAAGGAAGCCAATGTCCTCCTTCTCTTTAATTCTGTAAAGCATTTTAATGATATGAAATTAGATTTCCAGCAGCATGGGTGGGTGTTTGTGTCTGTGTGTGTGTGTGTGTGTGTAGGTTATATCAGTGTCTGGAGTTTAAATTTTTCATCACATTTTACACAAGTTGGAATCTCCTCATCCATTTGAAAACTAGCATATTTATATTGATTTTATTCATGTTATTTTCAGATGTACTTCAGAGAAATAATGGTAAATATTGTTTGACATTCCTTTATCCCCTCAAAAGTGTATAAAATTCATCATGTTGCATTCCATAACAGAATTATTTATAGTGATTTTTCCATCTTATTTTCAGACGAACTTCAGAAAAGATGTGGTAAATATTCCCTGGCATCCTTTATTCTCCTGCCACTGTAAAATGATGGCTCTCTTGTTGTGTTTTGCATTTTTCCCCTATTCCCTTAATGGCATGCCTTAATTTACCCGTCTCCTGATATCTACCCTCTCCCCATATATGGTGACTGCTGGACTTCTCCCATATTAAGTTGTCTCCATTTCTCCTTTCTTTCATTTTCTGTCATTCACTTCCAGTTTTAGGCCAGACATGGATTTACTTCCCTATAACGATCTATGTATTCTGTGTGTAGATTCTTGACACTCAAGCATGTAAAACAAAGTGATTCCGCGGGTCCGTGTTGAAAAGACTTAGAGACACCTAAATTCAGATTTTCCCCCAGGAGCAGTGGCTCAGGAGTCCCTAACACGGGATTAATTGTGACTTAAACCAGCATTGCTATCATGATAATGAGAATCAATATCTTAGGTCATTGGGAGTCAATGGCGCTATCAAACAACCATAAATATAAAAGAAAGATTAACAAACAAAAAATAAAGCTATTCTATATGGTAACCATCAGAACTAATATTTCAATTCTTTCTCAAGGAAGCCAATGTCCTCCTTCTCTTTAATTCTGTAAAGCATTTTAATGATATGAAATTAGATTTCCAGCAGCATGGGTGGGTGTTTGTGTCTCTGTGTGTGTGTGTGTGTGTGTGTGTAGGTTATATCAGTGTCTGGAGTTTAAATTTTTCATCACATTTTACACAAGTTGGAATCTCCTCATCCATTTGAAAACTAGCATATTTATATTGATTTTATTCATGTTATTTTCAGATGTACTTCAGAGAAATAATGGTAAATATTGTTTGACATTCCTTTATCCCCTCAAAAGTGTATAAAATTCATCATGTTGCATTCCATAACAGAATTATTTATAGTGATTTTTCCATCTTATTTTCAGACGAACTTCAGAAAAGATGTGGTAAATATTCCCTGGCATCCTTTATTCTCCTGCCACTGTAAAATGATGGCTCTCTTGTTGTGTTTTGCATTTTTCCCCTATTCCCTTAATGGCATGCCTTAATTTACCCGTCTCCTGATATCTACCCTCTCCCCATATATGGTGACTGCTGGACTTCTCCCATATTAAGTTGTCTCCATTTCTCCTTTCTTTCATTTTCTGTCATTCACTTCCAGTTTTAGGCCAGACATGGATTTACTTCCCTATAACGATCTATGTATTCTGTGTGTAGATTCTTGACACTCAAGCATGTAAAACAAAGTGATTCCGCGGGTCCGTGTTGAAAAGACTTAGAGACACCTAAATTCAGATTTTCCCCCAGGAGCAGTGGCTCAGGAGTCCCTAACACGGGATTAATTGTGACTTAAACCAGCATTGCTATCATGATAATGAGAATCAATATCTTAGGTCATTGGGAGTCAATGGCGCTATCAAACAACCATAAATATAAAAGAAAGATTAACAAACAAAAAATAAAGCTATTCTATATGGTAACCATCAGAACTAATATTTCAATTCTTTCTCAAGGAAGCCAATGTCCTCCTTCTCTTTAATTCTGTAAAGCATTTTAATGATATGAAATTAGATTTCCAGCAGCATGGGTGGGTGTTTGTGTCTGTGTGTGTGTGTGTGTGTGTGTAGGTTATATCAGTGTCTGGAGTTTAAATTTTTCATCACATTTTACACAAGTTGGAATCTCCTCATCCATTTGAAAACTAGCATATTTATATTGATTTTATTCATGTTATTTTCAGATGTTCTTCAGAGAAATAATGGTAAATATTGTTTGACATTCCTTTATCCCCTCAAAAGTGTGTAAAATTCACATCTTATTTTCAGACGAACTTCACAAAAGATGTGGTAAATATTCCCTGGCATCCTTTATTCTCCTGCCACTGTAAAATGATGGCTCTCTTATTGTGTTTTGCATTTATTCCCTATTGCCCTAATTGCATGCCTTGATTTTTCCTTCTTCTGAATGTCGTTTCTCTCTCCATATATGGTGACTTCCAGACTTCTCCTAAAATAAATTCTCTCCATTTCTCTTTTCCTTCAATTTCTGTTATTCACCTCCAATTTTACTTGATCCAAGGCTTTACTTCCCTATAAATGTCTATGTATTTTGTGTCCAGATTCTTGACACTTAAGCATGGGTGTCTGTTTGTGTGTGGGTGTCCCTGTTTGTGTGCACATCTTTAGATTGAGTTTAAATTTTGTATTGCCTTTAACATAAGTTGGAATTTTCTTAACTTTTTAATAACAAGAATATTATAATGATTTTCCATTCATTTTCAGGTGAACTTCAGAGAATTGGTGGTAAGTACATTCTGATGTTCTTTTTTCCCGTTAGAACTTTAGAATTTTCTTTACCCTGCATTGCGAAGGATGAATATTAATATTGATTTTTCATCTAATTTCAGATAAACTTCAGAGAAATAATGGTAACATTCTTTATTCCCTCAAAATGTTAGAATTTTTGTATCCTTGCGTTACATAACAAGAATATTTTCTTGATTTTTTCCATCTTCTGTACATATGAACATCAGTGAAAGTGTTGTAAATATTCCCTGGCATCCTTAACTCTCTTGCCACTTTAAAATGATCACTCTAATGTTGTCTTTTGCGTTTGTTCCCTCTTTCTCTAATTGAATGTCTTGATTTACCCTTCTCCTGAATGTATATTCTCTCCCCATATATAGTGGCTACTGGACTTCTCCCATATTCAGTCTCTCTATATCTGTTTTCCTTCATTTTCTATCATTCACCTCCAGTTTTAGTTCATCCACGGCTTTAGTTTCTTTTAAACATCTATTTTTTTCTGTTTCTAGATTCTTGACGCAGAAACACGGAAAACTCTGTGATATTTTGGTGCTATGGTGACCAGAGACTTAGAGGCATCTGAACTCAGATTTTCTTCCATGAGCAGTGGCTCAGGAATCCCTAACTCTGGGTTGATTGTGATTTAATACAACATTTCTGCCATTAAAATGAGAATCAATATCATAGATTTACTGAAAATCAAAGACAATATCAAAGAATCCTAAAAATGAAAGCCCAAATTGCATACAAAACTAAAGATATTTTATTCTTTTACTATCAAAACTATTATTTATATTCTTTCTAAGTGAAGCAAATATCCTCCTTTTCTTTAATTCTGTATAGCATGTTACCTAGACAGAATTAGTTTTTTTTTTTTTTTTTTATCACTATTCTTTTTTTTTTTTTTTTTTTTTACAGGCAGAGTGGACAGTGAGAGAGAGAGAGACAGAGAGAGAAAGGTCTTCCTTTTGCCGTTGGTTCACCCTCCAATGGCCGCCGCTGCAGCCGGCGCACCGCGCTGATCCTGGCAGGAGCCAGGAGCCAGGTGCTTTTTCCTGGTCTCCCATGGGGTGCAGGACCCAAGCACCTGGGCCATCCTCCACTGCACTCCCTGGCCATAGCAGAGAGCTGGCCTGGAAGAGGGGCAACCGGGACAGAATCCGGAGCCCCAACCGGGACTAGAACCCGGTGTGCCGGCGCCGCAAGGTGGAGGATTAGCCTATTGAGCCACGGCGCCGGCTAGAATTAGTTTTCCAGCAGGATGCGTGGTTGTTTGTGTGTGTCTGTGTTCATAATTTAAATTTTGCATTGCAGTTTACATAATTTGCAGTTTTCTTAACCTTTTCATAACAAGAATATGTTATAAAAATAATGAATTTTTCCATTTATTTTCAGATGAACTTCAGAGAAATAATGGTAAATTGTCCGACATTCCTCTATTCTATTAAATTGTTTGAATTTTCTTAAGCTTTCATTCCATAAGAAGAATATTAATATTAAGTTTTACCATCTTATTTTCAGATGAACTTCAGAGAAAATGTGGTAAGTATTCCCTGACAGTCTTTACTCCTTTGCCACTCTAAAATTATTGCTCTCTTGTTGTCTTTTTCCTTTATTCCCTAATTGTACGCCTTGATTTACCCTTTTCCTGAATGTCTAATCTCTCCCCATATATTATGACTGCTTGACTTCTCCCATATTAAGTTCTCTCCATTTCTCTTTTCCTTCATTTTTTTAAATTTATTTATTTTTTATTTATTTATTTTTTATTTTTGACAGGCAGAGTGGACAGTGAGAGAGAGAGAGACAGAGAGAAAGGTCTTCCTTTGCCGTTGGTTCACCTTCCAATGGCCGCCGCAGTTGGAGCGCTGCGGCCAGCGCACCGCGCTGATCCGATGGCAGGAGCCAGGTACTTCTCCTGGTCTCCCATGGGGTGCAGGGCCCAAGGACTTGGGCCATCCTCCACTGCACTTCCCTGGCCACAGCAGAGAGCTAGCCTGGAAGAGGGGCAACCGGGACAGAATCCGGCGCCCCGACCGGGACTAGAACCCAGTGTGCCTGCACCGCAAGGTGGAGGATTAGCCTAGTGAGCCGCGGCGCCGGCCCTCTTTTCCTTCATTTTCTATCATTCACCTCCAGTTGTATTTCAGCCTTGGCTTTACTTCCCTATAAACGTTTATTTATTCTGTGTCCAGATTCTTGATATACAAGCCTGTAAAACAAATAAAATCAAATTTCCTTCTCCTTTTGCACAGTATAGCTTGTTATTTAGAGAAAATTCGTGTGCCAACAGCATGTGTGTGTGTGTTTATGTGTGTTTATGTCCACATCCTAATTTTAAATTTTGAATTGCATTTTTCATAAATTGGAATTTTCAAACCTTTATATAACAAATTATTTATTTTCATTTTTTCCATTTATTTTCAAATGAGCTTCAGAGAAGTAATAGTAAATATTTTCTGCCATTCCTTTATTCTCTTAAAATGTTAGAATTTTCTTAAGCTTGCATTTTTAAAAAATATTTATATTGTGGCTGGCGCCACGACTCAATTGGCTAATCCTCCGCCTGCAGCACCAGCACATTGGGTTCTAGTCCAGGTTGGGATGTCGGATTCTGTCCCAGTTGCTCCTCTTCCAGGCCAGCTCTCTGATGTGGCCCGGGAGTGCAGTGGAGGATGGCCCAAGTGCTTGGGCGCCTATACCCACATGGGAGACCAGGAGGAAGCACCTGGCTCCTTGCTTCGGATCAGCGTGGTGCACCGGTTGCAGCACGCCAGCCGAGGCAGCCATTGGAGGGTGAACCAGTGGTAAAGGAAGACCTTTCTCCCTGTCTCTCTCTCTCTCACTGTCCATTCTGCCTGTCAAAAAATTTATATTGTTATTTTCCATCTTATTTTCTGATGAACTTCAGGAAAATAATGGTAAAAATTGTATGATGGCCGTTTTTCCATTATAATGTTTTCTTGATGTCTTTACGTATGTCTCTTCTTATAGATAGCATCCTTTAGCTCTCCCTTCTCCATATATCTACTCTTCTACCCTCCTCATTTTATTTTTTCATTAGGGGCCACTCTTATGTCATGTTCTCATCATTTCTTTGTCCTTATCTTTCCCATCCTTTCTCATTCCTTTTTCTTTTTGTGATTCTGTGTCATTCATTTGTATAAATTTTGCTTTTGTACTCTAAATGTCTCTGAAGTTTCATTATGATCGGTGAGATGACAGGAGTTAAGCAAATAGGCATGTACTTTCCATGCAATACATAATTTCTGGAAAACTCCTGATTTAGGACCTTTATCAGATATTCCAAACTATAAGTGTCCATACTTTGCATATGATAACTCCTCATCTTTAGGATTTGATTTAAAAATTCCCAAACTTGTTTGTGATTAATTTATACTTCATTTATAGTTTCATTTCAAGTGATTTATTTAAAGTATAAAGCAATTTTGCTTCCTGGAATGCATATGAAGTAACAGCATCCTATTTTTTTCCATGAAGAAAATTGTACCAAGCGTCATTTTATCTGGAAGACTATACTCTTCCTTCAGAGAGAAAAGGTTTTGACGAATAGAGGAAAGATGGCAAAGAACCAGAAAGAAATAACACAACAAAAAGAATTTCTTAAAGAACGTGGGAAAAATAAATATGTAAATATCATATAAAATCTTGAAGCATAAAATTTCAAAAACAGCTAAGGAACAATCTAAAACAATACATATGAATTCTAGACATTTAGCTAATCTTTTCAAAAGTATATGTTACCTTTGTAAGGAATATGACTGAAGCCTAATGTCACGTATTAGGAAAGAGATGTAATAAAAAAGTTTAAAGTAAAGTCTTCAAATATTTTGGTCATGTAATTTTTAAAATAATTGTGGAAAACTAAATCTGTCTTAAACAATTTAAATATAGCCTCAAAGTTTTCATCATAAATTTCTCAGTGAATGATTCATGTTGATTCTTTAAATAAAACTATGCTTTTATTTTATGTACATAAAATGCATGTTGCACATTGCCATTGTAATGCAAATTTCATAGCAGCCTTTTATCTTGATTTATTCATGTTTAATTTTTATATTTTCTTTATTTACATAGGTGAAAAATTTCATATATTTCCTATATACTGATTTAGGAGCATAGTGATATTTCCCGCCCAAAACTCTCTCCTCCTTCCTTTCTTATTTTTTCTTGTTAATTTTATTTCTCTCAAACTCTTGAGTCAGTGACCAACATCAATTTTATTCCATAATTTTTCTTAGTTTTAATCAAAGATTTATAGGCTAAGAAACTGCGTCCTTATATGTAAGATAACAGGAATAGGAAGGACTTTAATTAAAGCATTGTCACTTGATTGTTGGAATTTCTCCTGAGGCACATCATAAAAACCACAAAATAACTTTTATCAAAGATTATTTTAAAATTCTGTCAGTTGACAACTCAGTTAAATCCTAATGAAAGTTCATGAAATGTGAAGAGTTAGAGATCATGATTCTTGCAAAATATTGTCCCATATGTAATGGTAATTTGCTTTCTTCATGGCTCTCATATCTTCTAAGAAGCTTTTGGAGGTTATCAGAGGCTGAGGAGAAAAATGGGGAGGGAGAGATGGAAAAATTTGAGTAATGTGTACAAAGTTATAGCTAGATAGGAGTAGGCAGTGCTGGGATGCTTCTGTGCAGTAGAGTGATATCAGATAATATCAATGTACTGAACATTTCTTAAATTTAAAACACCCAGAAGATAGTATTTTGGATGTTTTAATTACAAAGAAATGCTAGATCTTTGAATACATAAATATATTTACCTCCATCGGACATTACACAATGTATACATGTATAAAAGCATCACTAAGTGCCCCACAAAAATGTAATGTATAATTTCATATGTTCATTAAGCATTTTTAAGAAGCTTTTTTTTAATTTGACAGCTAGAGTTAGACAGTAAGAGAGAGAGACAGAGAGAAAAGTCTTCCTTCCATTGGTTCACCCCCAAAATGGCCGCTACGGCCAGAGCTATGCCGATATGAAGCCAGGAGCCGGTTGCTTCCTCTTGGTCTCCCATTCAGATGCAGGGACCCCAGCACTTGGGCCATCCTCCACTGCCTTCCTCGGCCACAGAAGAGAGCTGGACTGGAAGAGGAGCAGCCTGGAGTAGAACCTGGTGCCCATATGTGATGCTGGCTCTGCAGGTGAAGGATTAACCAAGTGAGCCATGGTGCCAGCCCCAAGAGGTCTTGATCATACTATAATATTAAATACTAATTCTAAAAATTATGTTTTACTGAAAGATATCTTGTTTATTCTGACATAGTAGAAAAATCTTAGAAAATAAAAATATCAATTTCAACACTCTAATGCCAAGATAATATGCGTTATAAAATACAATTACAAGAAGAGGAAGGCAATGCATAGTCTCATACAGAAGGCTTCAAACAGTTTGTGGAAAATCTCCATCATGTATTTTTAAATTTTATTTATTCATTTAATTTAAAAGTGACAGACATACAGACACAGAGAGATTTCCAATTCTCTGGTTCATTCCCTAAAGCCTACAAAAGTCAGGCTGGGCCAGGTCAAAGCTGGGAGCCAGGAACTCATCTGGACCCTTCATGTGGGTAGCAAGGATCCAGTAACTTAGTAATCACAGCTGCCTCCTCGGGTGTGCATTAGCAGGAAGCTGGTCTCAGAAGTGGAGCCAGGATTGGAACCCTTATGACATGAGATGCTGACATTCCATGCAGTGGGTTAACCACTGCTCCAAACGCCCAACCCATGTATATGTATTTATTTATTTATATCAAATGTAGAGAAACAGAGAGACAAATAAAAGGTATCATCTTGTAATTCCATTTCCCACTTTTTAAAGCACTTCTATTCTTGTGTGTTTGAGTGTGTGTGTGTGTGTGTATGTTTGTGTGTATGTTGGATTAGCTAAATTACTTTGATACTTTAATCTATAAAATAAATATGTATGTTATAAATCTTAGTCTTTCTTTCCGGTCATTTACATTTTTTCATCCATTTTTAGATTTTCTATATTCCCTCTTTTCAATTTTCTTAGCTAGAAATGGGCTTCCTTTTCAGTTTATTGATTTTTTGATAATTATATTTATCATATCAATTATATTTATTCAACTAATTTATCTTTACAATGGAAGTTTCATATTCTTTGATAGTTTTACCTGACATTTTGATATTTTATTTTGAAAAATATTAATTTTGGAAATTTGTGGATTATAATGTGATGTTTATGTATACATTGTAGAAGAATTCAATCAGGTTAATTAACACATCTAGCATATTTATAATTTTTGTGGTAAGTATATTAAAAAGCTGCTTTTTAAAGGAACTTTGAAATTTATATTGTGAAGAACTGTGGTTACCATATGGTCTAAAAACTATTACTCCAGTTTAATTGAAACTTCACACATTTTGATCAACGTCTTTCCTTTCTGTGTCCTTCCTCCTCCCCTTTAGTTTTTTCTTTTTTAATTTTATTTGAGGTATTCAATTTGCATGTATTTCATACATATATATCCAGCCCCCTTCAGCTTCCTGTAATAAACTTGCTACACCATTTCTATGGTATTCCTTTTTAAGATTTCACATGATGTGAAAGCCCATAATATTTGGCATTCTGTATCTACTTATGACCCTTAGCATAATATATTCTAACTATATCCATGTTTTCCCTTGACATTCGTATGAATTTTCCTTTTTATTTTTCAGAAGAACTTCGGGGAGAAATTGGTAATTTTTCTGATATTTTTCCTAGTGATAGCTTTTTTTGTTTTTCTGCAGTCTCTTGACACTTTACATCATCTCTACTCTTCTTTGCTTTTGCTACTTGTGGAGTTCAAATTAAACTATTATCTTCTTTTTTGCTCCATGAACTTTTATCTTATTAAGTTTCCTTCTGATCCCCTCCATCCCCTTCTCTTTATCCCTTTTCCTTTCTGTACTTTATCCCCCTTTTCCTTTCTGGTATGTGCTTTGGCTTCTTCTGTCTTGCAGATAATTGTTGTATCTTCAATATAAGGTTATGAGATGAATAGAGGAATACAGTTGTTTCCACTGAATAGAAAACTTCCTTTAATTGTGTTCTACAACACATCTTCTGTAGCAGAGTGCTCATTATTTTTCAAATGATGATATCTTAATTATTAATTTTGGATATCAGACTTCAAATTCCTGGAAGATATAAGTTCCTCCTTTTATTGGCCTTTATACAGTTAGTATATACTAATATCAAATATAGTCTGGAGACTTGTTAATTTTTATTACTCAACTGTATTTTTAAATAATCCTAGGTATTAACTATTTTCCCATGATCTTACAATCTTCTCTTTACAACCATAGCTACTGCTGCTCTTTCTTCTTTTGGTCTATGAATTTTGATCTGTGAATTTTTCTCCTTTCATGATTTTAGTATGCATTGTTAGGTAAATTCCATTGGAAATACATTTTAAAAATCTAATACCTTGTTCTAAAATATTTCTACAAATTTTAGTGCCAAACTATAAGCATTAAAAGGAGCCTTCAAAAAGTTTGTGGAAAATGTAAATTATGAAAAAAGTAGATATAAATGTCAACAATCTTGTACCAAATAAAACTTAACTTTTAATTCTTTTCATTCAAGATTTCTGAAGCACCTTGTATTTAACTATTTACGCCTCATATAGTTTTCTTCCAATTGCAGTGAAGTTTTCAGTATGAATGTACTTTAGAGTCTTCTTTTACTGCTAAAGAAATGAACATGATCTGCTCAATATTGCAGGCATGAAAACTGGAAAATATATGGTTTGAATTGTGTATTCTTTATGATATTAACAAAACCTATCTCATGAAGGTATGTTTTGTATATTTTTCTCTCAGATAGGAGGAAGGCTCAATATATGTTCGGTAAGTAATTATTATCTCTAGGAAACCTCCATTCCTATATCTTCAATGTGTTCAGTCCATATCTGAGTCCAATAACAATTATAGGATTCATGTAGTCATTACTTCCTTCAGATAGAAGTAGGCTCAATTCAAAGTCAGTGAGTAATCATTCTCTCACAAAAAAAAATTCCATTTTTCTGTCTCTTTTGGATTCAACTCCTATCTTAACCTCTATAGTAATTGGTTAGAATAAAACAATGTAACAAACAGTGTCTATTTGGCAAAGAAGAATTTCAATAACCCTCCCCCCCTTAAATACAATTTATAAGTGTTTCAACAGTGGAGTGAATTTTTTTGAAAGATTTTATTTATTTATTTGAGAGGTAGAGTTACAGACAGTGAGAGGGAGAGACAGAGAGAAAGGTCTTCCTTCCATTGGTTCACTCCCCAAATGACAGCAATGGCCCGAGCTGTGCTGATCCGAAGCCAGGAGCCAGGTGCTTTCTCCCAGTCTCCCATGCGGGTGCAGGGGCCCAAGAACTTGGGCCATTTTATACTGCTTTCTCAGGCCATAGCAGAGAGCTGGACTGGAAGAGGAGCAGCGGGACTAGAACCGGTGGCCATATGGGATGCCAGTGCCACAGGTGAAGGATTAACATATTGTGCGATGGTACTGGCCCCTGGGGTGAATATTATATTAGATTATTATGATCTTATTTTTAAAAATTTTAAAATAAACTTCTAATTTCATAATTATTTTATTTTTACAAAAACAACAATTATGTAGTACAGAGTTCCCATATACTCCACACTCATCTTCCCCTTATTACCATCTTATATCAGTGTATTTTCACACTTAAGAAACCACGCTGAAGTTCACTATTACTAATATCTCATATTAGTATTTGTGACAATTAATGAACCATACCGAGCTGATACTCTTATTTTAACCAAATTCCTCTATCCACCCCACCCCTTCCCTTGCAGCCTGTAGTAGTCACTATTCTGTATCCATATTGAGGTTTTTGTTATTGCTGTTTTCTTCTTTTACCCCCCATACATGGTCAAGAACACGCAGTACTCCAGTCCCATCGATTTTCCTGCAAATGAGAAGATACATTCTTTTTTGTTGTTGTTGAATAATATTCCATTTTATTTGTGTGTTTGTGTTTATGTAAATATACATACATACATACATTTTCTTTATTTATACATCTGATGATGGATACCTTGGTTGATTCCTTTATCACAGTATTATGAATAGTGCCACAATAAACATAGTGGAGCAAATATCTCCTTTCTGACATAAAATTAATATAAAAATATCTCAGGAACTCAAAAACTCAATAACAACAACAAAAACTCCAATTGAGAAATTGATAGAAGACCAGAATAGACAGTTCTCAAAAGAATAAATATAAATTGTCAATAACATATGAACAAATGCTTAATATCACTAACCTTCTAAAACTCACCTCCCTCCAGTTAGAATAGCTATTATCACAAAGACAAAAATAAATATTAATGAAAGTATGGGAAAGAGCGATTCAGTTCATGGGAATAAAAACTAGTAAAACCACTATGGAAAATAGTATGGAAACTTCATTTTTCCATTGTTTAAGGAAATTTTATTAAAGTAAGACTTTTATAATCCAAATTGTGTTTTCTTGCTCGGTCATCATTTCCTTAAAAGAGAGCTGACATTCCGTGCTATTTTAGCATAAAAGAAATATAAAATTGAAAGAAGGAATGTTATACATTTTGTACTTGCTAAAAATTCTTTTTTCCAGGATCTATAATACATTATTTTGTCTTTTTATTTTACTATGTTGCTGCTGCTTTTAAATCAATAAGTAAGATAGGACTACCATTATGCTTGCTAGGCCTGGCATAAGCTCAATACATAGGGTTTTACATTTCTTTTCCCTTTTAACTTATTTTATATTTTGCAATGTTTTCCCATAATATTTAAGGTTTTGATCATTAGATATTTTGTTCTCTGGTGAGGTGCGAGTTTCTTTTAGTGGTCCCTGACCAATTATAAACAGCTGGAACAGCAGTGTCCCTGTTCACTCTCCTGGGCAGCCTGTTTACCTTGGTGTACATGTAGTACAGCTAGAGCTTCATCAGCTTTACAACAGAAAGACTTTGCAGGCTCAAGCATGTGAAAAAGTTAGAAATATTAATCTCTGACAACATGCCAGAGATTTTACCAGCAGGATTAGAGTGTCAGTGCATTGCTTCAGAATAGCCATATGATCCAGCAATCACACTACTGGGTATATATCTGAAATATATAAAAACATTGTGATTCTGCATTCTTCACCCCCTTTTTACACCCTTTTCTCTTTGGACTTCCCTTTATTTTTTTGCTCCAACCTTCACAATCCTGCCATTTATTGCTTTAATTTATCTAAATTTCCCCCTTGATCATTTTCATCATCATGTCTTT
The DNA here is from genome assembly GCF_964237555.1 of Oryctolagus cuniculus. Taxonomy (NCBI): domain Eukaryota; kingdom Metazoa; phylum Chordata; class Mammalia; order Lagomorpha; family Leporidae; genus Oryctolagus; species Oryctolagus cuniculus. Next base: position 136,914,207 of record NC_091436.1, read on the forward strand.
GATATTTGGAATACAATGATAGAGGTGAGAAAAACACAGAACAGAGGACGTAGAGAAGGAAATGTGAGAAAAATGCAGGATGATATGAGAAGCATAATGAGAGAAGACACAGAAGGAAAAAATTATAGGATTTCCTGTTTTCTTCTTTTGCAGACTGGAGGAAAGCAGCATTATATCCTGGTATGTAACATGGATTCTAATAATAACCTATTACTGAATATATTATACATAAACATCTTCAATGTAAAACATCATGAAGGAAAAGAAATCCAAAGCATATCTCCCATAAAAATGACATAATACTACAAAATTTTAACACATTGGGATGAGTATTTAGACAAGAAGTTAAGCTACTGCTTAGGAAACCTGCATCCAATACTGGAGCTGATGAGTTCAAGTTCCTCTGCTTCCAATCCAGCTTCCTACTAATGCACCTGGGAAGGGAGCAGATGATGGCCCAAGTACTTGGTTCTCTACCACTGCAAGGAGATTTGGATGGAGTTCTGGGCTCCTGGCTTTAGGCTAGCCCATCCTTACTCATTGCAGTAGATGAAAGTGCTCTTGTTCTCTCTGTTTCTCTCCTCAACCCTCCATCACGTTACTGTTCAAATAAACTTAAAATTTTAACACATATGAGATTGAAACATTAAATTTTAATTTTTCAAATCTGTGTATTACCTTATCTTTAGAGGCAATGTAGAATTTTAATTATGTACTAAAATTTGAAAAAGCAAAGCAAAATTAGTTGTTGAGTCAAAGTCACCATATAGCTGGCGCTGCAGATCACTAGGCTAATCCTCCGCCATGCAGCGCCGGCACACCGGGTTCTAGTCCCAGTTGTGGTGCCGGATTCTCTCCCGGTTGCCCCTCTTCCAGGCCAGCTCTCTGCTTTGGCCAGGGAGTGCAGTGGAGGATGGCCCAAGTGCTTGGGCCCTGCACCCCATGGGAGACCAGGATAAGTACCTGGCTCCTGCTATCGGATCAGCGCGGTGCACCAACCACAGCACAACGGCCGCGGAGGCCACTGGAGGGTGAACCAACGGCAAAGGAAGACCTTTCTCTCTGTCTCTCTCTCTCTCACTGTCCTCTCTGCCTGTCAAAAAAAATTAAAAATAAATAAAAAATAAAAAAAAACAAAGTCACCATATGACATATCTCATCTCTAGCATCTAAATAGATAAAATACTGTTATCTAGTAGAATTTTTTAAATTTATTTGACAGGTAGAGTTATAGACAGTGGGAGAGAGAGTTAGAGAGAGAGGTATTTCTTCAATTGGTTCACTCCCCTTAAGGCTGCTTTTGCCCCTGCTGGGACAATCCAAAGCTGGGAGCCAGATGCTTCTTCCGTCTCCCATGCGGGTGCAGGGGCACAAGCACTTTGGCCATCCTCCACTGCCTTCCTGAGCCACAACAGAGAGCTAGAATGGAAGAGGAGCAACCGGGACTAGAACCTGGGCTCATATGGGATGCTGGCGCCACATACGGAGGATTAACCAAGTGAGCCAGGCGCCGGCCCCATATTGTAGAATTTTTTAAATGAGGAAAGCATTGGCATGGCTCAGATCTTCAAGTCAGTCATAATTTAGCAAGCTATAAAATGAAGGGCAAGGATATAAAGATATTTTATTTAGTTGCTATCATTTTAAACTAAACCTGGGGAATTCATACTCTGAATGGTCAGGTAGCTTTCTTTCACAGATGGTGGCTTCTCATGTTGATATATTTCTTGCAGATTGGAGGAAAGAAGAGTTCCAGGCTGGTGAGTCTATGACAGTGCAAAAGGAACCATGTTCATTGTGCGTAGTCTCACACAAAGATGGGCAGATGTTAGCAAAATTCACCTAGGGCCATAGAAGCTCTCACAGAATAGTTTCTCGAGCCCCAGACTTCTGAGACTTTCCCTAGTTAGATCATGATGATTCTCTTGTCTTTGCAGTAAACGTGACCCTGGATGCAGACACTGCCCATCCTGCCCTCTTCCTGTCTGAACAGAGACGTGTAACCTGGCAAGAAGAGAGGCAGGATCTTCCTGCCTCCCCACAGAGATTTGATTCTCTTCCCTGTGTGCTGGGTCAGCTGAGTATCACTTCCGGGAGATACTACTGGGAGGTAGATATTGGGGACACAGTTTCCTGTGATCTGGGAATCTGTAGAGACAATGTAACAAGGAAGGGGCAAGTCACACTATCCCCACAAAATGGTTTCTGGGCCTTCAGGATTTATGAGGGGGAGTATTGGGCTCTCACTTCCCCAGAAACTCATCTTACTCTGAGACAGAACCCCCGTAGGGTGGGGATATTCCTGGATTATGAAGATGGAGATGTGTCATTCTATAACATGACAGATGGATCCCATATTTACACCTTTACCCAAAATGTATTCCAAGGTGCCTTAAGACCTCTTTTCGGGCTTTGGAAGTCTGACAAAGGCAACTTGACCATTGTCCACTGAAGGAGAACAGAGTGATGTTGTAATTCATAAGTGCACCTCATTTCACAAAATAATGATGTTGAGTCCCAATGTTGATTGCAATGCCAACTAACTATTGAGAAATTGCATTTTTTTTCTTTCTCCTGATTGGGTTATTGTCTAAATGGAGCTATGGGGCACAGATTTCTGATTGTTCCTTACCACTGCTTTTCCTCTTCCTTAGTAATAGATTTCCCGACCTATTATAGTCTAGTTTAATATTAGATTTCCTAGCCTCCTCTGCTGCATGTGATTAGACGTTGACCAGTATAATATATGCTGAATTGTGTAGTCTGACTTATCATATTTTCCTTCAAAGGGAAATTATATGTCTTCGTTTGCTGTTTTCTTTTTCTGCTGGCTAGATATGAAATGATGCATAATTACTTGAAGCATATTTTTGAGAGTGAAATAAGAAATGGATAACAGACAGACACTGTGATTTTAAATTTTTGACAACTTATTGTAAATGCCCTTGTTTAACACAAGACTTCTTTTCTTTGGAAAATAAACCTTTATATGTTTAAGCCATTAGTGTATTTTTGTGTGTCTTATTATGAGATCTATTTCTAACTGATGTGCACTACTTTTCAGGATGGCAGCAGACATCCACATTTGAAACAGGAGGTTTAACCTCCTGAACTCCACACTTTTCTCTTTCTATTCACCCAGTGCTTCAGCCCCATCAGACTCTCATTTTTTCCTGGTCAGTCTCTCCTGACTTCAATTCCCACCCTTTGCTACTTAAATAGGAATGGCTAATAACTTCAAACATTCCCTTACTAGTAAATGAAAACCTTGATCTCTTTGTCCTTCTGTGACAACTTCCTAGCAAAACCCCAAATATCAATGATTCTATCCTTTGTTCGTACTAGCAGCTTTTTTTTTTAATAGGCTATAAAACTTCATAGGTCTGAGCAGACTGGTACCTTGTATGTTTGTTGTACCTTTCACAACCTAGATGATAACACTATCCCCCATGCTATTCCAGTCATCTACATTTCCTTAGATTTGTCCTATCAACTTTTAAAATAGTCCACTTATTTAAACTTTTTATTCTACCCTCCCTTGTTCTAAAAAAAGCACATGTTCCCACTTAGAAAATCAAAGTGATAATAATTAGAATCCATCAGAGGGGAACTGGCTCCTCTTTATAACAGCGAATAAAACAATCCTATCTATCTGGGAATCTCCATTACGCTTCCCTCTCAGCTACATTAATACAAACAACCTCTTCCTAGGGAACAATATCTATTCTCTCCATCAATCCTATACTGACCTACCTGGTTTGGGGAACAATCAGATATTCCTCTCACCCTTTCTACTTACTCCTTCTCATGAATCTTAAAAAAAAATTCAAATTTTACCCATACTAAAACTGCAAGAGTAAAATTTTCCATGAACTATATATCCTCCTATATATATATATATATAAAATAAAAATTCTCAAATAATTTTCTAAATACATAATATGTTTTCCATTCTTCATATTTCTCTTCAATGTACTCTGTTTTAATGACTGAATTGTGTCCTACCCTTAGTCTCACATGTTGAATTTCTAACTTCTAGTATCTCATAATGTAACTTCATTTGGCTATAGGATTACTGAAGATACAATTATTAAGATGACATTACATGGAATGAGGATGTGTATTTAATTCAATATGACTGGTAACATTATGAAAAGTCAAAATTGGTAGAACTCTCCAGCACACAGGGAGAATACAAAAGAAAAACATCTACAGAGATTTTCCCCTATTTTTTTCTAGTAGCTTTTCAGCTTCACATTTCACATTAATCTTTTTAACACTTTTTAATTAATTTTGTATGAGTTGAGGGCTTAATTTCATGTGTGTGTGTGTGTGTGTATATATATATATATATATACACACAAATATATGCAGCAGTTTGAAATGAAGGAATACCCTATCTTTCTAGGAAGTGGAGCTAATAATTGCAGAACCCCCTTTGTCCAGAGGTCACAAAACAAATCTTGACAAATTTAAAATAGCAGAAATCAGATCAGTATCTTTTCTGACCACAATGTAATAAAGGCAGAAAAAAAAAAACTAGATAAGTATTGGGAAACATACAATTACCTAGGCATTAAACAGCTTACTCCTGAAAAATCAATGGATTCAGATACAATCAGAAATGAAAATGGAGACAATATGACTGACACCACAAAAATATAAAAGATTGTAGGAGATACCATTAACAATTGTATGAGAACAAATTTGATTACCTAAAAATGCCAAATTCTTTTTTTAAAAGCCAAATTGTTAAATATGTATAATTTAGCAATATGGATCATAATCAGGGTGCCTGAGCAGATCAATAAATAGCAGAAATATCCAGTTAATAGTAAAACGTTTCCCATGAAAGTAAAGCCCAAGACCAAATGGCTTCACTGCCAAATTATACCAAACATTTAAACAAGAATTAACAAAAATCTTCTTAAACAATTAAAAAAATAGAAGAGGAGAGAATTCTTCCAAATTTATATTATTCACTCAACATTACATTAATTCCAAAACCAGACAAGGACACAGCAAAAAAGTAAAATTTGGGTCTAATCTCCTTAATGAATATGAGTGCAAAAGTCCTCAGCAAAATACTAGCAAATCAAATTGAGCAGCCCAATAAAATATATTTCAATATGATCAAGTAGGGTTCATACCAGAGATGCAAGGATAGTTCAAGATATGTAAATCAATAGATGTGATACACCATCAAAAGAATAAAGGACAAAACCAATATGATCATCTTAAGAGATTCAGAAAGGCATTTAATAAAATTCCACATCCTTGGTGATAAAACTCTCACCAAATTTACTATACAGGAAACATATGTCATGATAATAAAAGCCGTATGTAACATGTCAGTAAATAAGATCATATTGAATGGGGCAAAACCGAAGTTTTCTCTCTAGATCTTGTACTAGACCGGGGTATCCACATTTACCATTTTTATTCAACATGGCACAGGTGGCCCAGCTATACCATTAGGCAAGAGGGAAAAAAATACGAATCCAACTGGAAAGGAGGAATCCAAACTGACATTAGTTGCCAAAGACATGATCTTATATTGTAGGAAATCCCTAAAACTCTACTGAAAAGCTGTTAAAACCAATGAAAAAAATTAAGCAAAGATTCAGAAAACAATCAATGTAAGGAAATAAGTATTGTTGTTAGAAACCAATAGTGAGTTACCTGGAAAAGAAGGTATTTCCTATAAGACTTTTTACTTACCCAACTCTTTATTTAGTGGAACATTAAGGAATTGACTATAACGTCAATTTAAAATGTTATCTCAAAAATTATAAGAAGGGAGGAGAGAGAGAGGTAGAAGAAGGAAGGGAGGGAGAGAGGGAAAGAAAGAGGGAAGAAGAGGGAGGAAAAGGACATTGTATTCTTAGAATTCCATCTGTGAATAATATTAAATCTGTTCTCTTTATAATAATATCATAAAAATGAAATTAAGTAAAGAAAGCAATCCCAATCCCAACAAATAAAAAAAAAATTCTTAGGAATAAATTTAACCAAATAGGCGAAGGATCTCTACCATGAGACATGAAACTGAAGCTATTAAAAGGATACATAGAGAAAATACATCATGCCACTGGAATGGGCAGGGATTTTATATACCAGACTGCTAATTGCACAGCAAATAAAAGCCTAATAATTAAATGTGATTTCATCAAACTAAAGAATTTCAGTAAAACAAAGAAAACAATAGACTGACTCAAACTACAGAATGAAGAAAGTATTTGTGAGCCATGCATGTTTACAGAGTATGTAAAAACTTAAATAACACAATAGAGGAAAGCATACACTCCAATTAAAATGCACAACAGATTTAAACAAATTTATCAGAAAAAGACATAAAAGAGACCAAAAGATATATAAAAATGCTCAACATCAGTAATCATCAGGGAAATGGTCATTTATTAAAAGTTTCACCATAATGTAAACTTAAACATTATCTTAATTTTTTAATGGAGAAAAAAAGTAACTTTGGATTACACAGAGCACTAGTCAGTCTCAAATAATTTCACTGTCCTGCTCTTTGGCAGTAAGACTGAAATAACAGAGTGGAGCCGAGCTCAGGCAGTAACTGATGTGTGAGGAGTCAGGCAGATAGATACTTTATGTTCATGAGCTGCTTGCCATTCCTTTCCTGCTCTGTGCTACCATATCAACACACCTGTCAATTAGATGACCCCTCCCCTGGATGTACCTCCCCTTACCTGGGACCTGGGGGCAGTACTATGTAACCACTCCCCATCTCTAAGTTCATAGGAAGCCTGGTAAAGGGAAAGGGATCACTCTTTCTCACTCTCCTGCTGTCACTCTGCCCTCATGGACTTAGGAAAAGCAGGGTATGAAAGGCCCAATTTACTTTTCCTGGCCCACTCTCCCTAAATAAGACCTCATGTACCTGTGTATTATTCTCACTGTAAATAATCATTACAACACTTTATGTTGTGTTTGTGCCTGTACTTAAAATTCTCTAAGTAAAAGACAAGAGTCTGGAATAGAGATTTAGGCCCTGCATGGCTCAAAACAACACTAGGTGACATTTGGCAGGTCACAACTTTCATACTGGGTATTTCTTAGCAAGGTTCATTCTATATCCTGCTACTCTTTAAAAATGAAGCATAGGATGAAATCAGGAACTCTGAGCTTGCATGTACTAGATTCCATGTTTTACACAGATATTCAGCGAAGTCCTTATTAAATAGTCACATTACTGCACGCAAGGCTTTAATGCTGCACATGAACACCACTTTCATACGTCCATGTGCGAACATGGTCTTCACACACTTCTCCACAGTCTTCAAAACAAAAGTGTGAATGAGACAAAGACAATGTTTGGTTTTAATATGATCTGCAATATTGATTACAAGTGATGAGCTGAAGGAATTACAATTGGCATCTGTGATAAAGTGTGCCCAGTTTCAACACTGTGACTCTCATCTTTAAAGTCAATATAAAATTAAATAATCATGGGGAGATAAATACAAGTAGCACCTGCAGTAGTCAGCATCTAAATGACCCTAATATTGCCTAACTCCAAGAATTTGTACCTTTGTGTGCGATCCATCTGTATTATTCCAAGGTAGTACTGAGACTTTCATGATTGAGTAATAAAAGACATTGAGCTCCATGATACTGTGAAATTCACATTTGGTCTTTGCATCTTATTTCCTGGAACATGGCTCCTAAAATCCTTGAACCCTGGAATGATGAGAATGTCATCAATTTATTAATAAGACAACTGGAGCCTAAGGTCTCCTAGATAGCTTTGGAATGGGGGCAGATCATCTGAAAAACCAAGGCATACTGAGAGCATTGTGATGTTGAATCACATCTCCTGACCTCCAGGAAAGAGTGAATGACTGATGATTCAGCTTTTCACCAACAGCACTCTGTTTTGAGAGCCTCCAGATAGCTGGACAGGTGGAAGATTCTGGATAGTGGCACTACCAGAAAGTATATGCAATTTAAGCACCCCCTCACATTCCTTAACCTATGTATCTCTTCCATGTGTCTATTCATCTGTACCTTCTGAAATAATCTTTATAATAAATGAGTAAACATATTAAATTTTGTGGACCACTCTGTTAAGTTAGTCAAATCCAAGGAAGTGATAATGGGGAGCTCATATTTTAGCTGTTGGATCAGAAATGTTAACATCTGACTACCTGCGATTGGCATCTGTAATAGAGGGCCATCTATGGATCTGAGCCTTCCACTTGTGGACTATGACACAGTCTTTAGCTAGACAGTACCAGAATAGACACCCAGTTGGTGTCTCCTGGAGAATTGCTTGAAATGTGTGGAAACAATCCCCATACATCTGTTTTGGAAGTGCTGAATTGAGAGTAGAAATAGAAAAAGCACATACACCCCACCACCAGTTTCCAAAGCGATTTATGTCTCCCTCTCAATCTTTTTCTTGGAATACTCAGTGCAGAAAGCAAGCCATCTTTCATGAGCAGTCCTCTGAGGAAGCTCCCATGGCAAGGAACTCAGGCCTCTTAAGTCGACATGAGTAACACATCTTGGAAGCACATCCTCCATCCTTCATCAATCCTTCAGATGACTGACACCAAAGCAGACCTTAACTGCAGTTCTGTGAATTTTTAAGCCAGAACCATCAGTTAAACCACCTTAGATTCATTATCACAGACGTTTTGTGATGTTTGTCATCTTCAGCTCCTGAATTGTACAATAGTTTGTTATGTAGTAGTGGGTACAGCCCAGGTTGACAGTGAAATTGTTTATGATTAATTAAATCAACACCTAACAAAATCTTAGAAGGCAGTGCCTGGAGAGTTTTTACAAAGTACCTCTAACTAAAACTATTCACTGCTTGAAAATATGTTAATTATGTATAGTAATTGCCATTACCCTCCAGCAGAAGCAGAGGCAATTATTCTACTCCATGTGTTAACCATGTCTTTTATTTTCTGTATTCTGATACAGTGACAGATGGGCTTTTCTGACCCTGGAGGGTTTAGTCTTCCCAGTGTCGAACAGTTACTAGATATAGTAAACAATTGGACACAAAATGTACTTTCCCAATAAAAGCCATCAATCTAAAAACACATCTTTAATGGAGCCTCACCCACTGCACTATCATCTACCTGCTCCAGTCACCACAGACAAAAAAAAAAAAAAAAAAACACAGATAATCCCTAAGCCCAAAATTTGCTGAAATTTTTCAAACTAGTTAAAGTCTGCTTTTTTAACTTGCTCATTCATTCTATTGGGCTGTAGCCTGTGTCCCCCTTTCCTCATCCTCATGACCATGCCCAGTGCTTACCCATGTAGCCGTCCTAAAGCATGGGTTGTACTCTCCTCTGGGAACTGCTAACAATATACTATAGTTCCTTTTATTTCTTAAGCTTAATTTACATATGATTGATAAATATAAATAGCACAGACTGCATATATTTAAAATGCACATGTGTCTTCACATTTTATACACATACACACACATTGTGAAATGATCAACACAATCAACCTAATTAACATATCAACTACCTCATATAATTTTCATTTTTGGCTAATTTTACTTCTCATTACATCTTTCAGGTTCACATATACTGTTCCAATTGGCAGGATCTCTTTCTTAATGCTGAATGATATTTCAATTCACAAGAATACTCTAAAAAGTCTCTCAGTAAATTGGAATTAAAAAATGTTTATTTTGGTGAAATAGTTGAAATTGATATACATCTTTTTAACAAAATACACTTTCTGTGAACATTTGGAAGTCCATCACATGCCAAATTTTCTTTTCAAAAGTTGTTTATTAATATGAATAGAACATATTTCATTTATTCTACAGGTAGGTGATCATAAGGTAACCATATTCCCACCATTTTTCTTTCCCTCCCATAATCCTCTCCCATTTTTTTCACTATTTAGTCCACTCTATAACCACCAGTTGAATGCAGCACTAAAAATAATATTCAACTAGTAAAAAGTAGAAAGACCACTGTTTCACAGGAGTATAAAAGAGGGTTAAAAACAGCAATCATATCACAAGACATCTCTTTTATTCCTATAATTTTTGTATTCTATATTAACTAACAAGTATGATATATATCTTTTGGGGACTGGTTTATTTCACTAAGCATTAGAGTTTCTAGTTCCATTCATTTTGTTGCAAAAGAGAGAATTTCATTCTTTTTTGATGGCTGGGTAGTATTCCATAGTTTATATACACTACATTCAGTTATGTGTCAGTGAGAATTAAGTTGATCACATATCGCAACTGTTGTGAATAATGATGCAAAGAACACAAGAATGCACTCATATCTTTGAGACAGTGATCTTATTCCCATTGGATGTATACCTAGAAGTTCACTGCTGGATCATATGCCAGCTCTCTTTGTAATATTTGGAAGTGTCATAATGCTATTTCCCATAATGTCTACATAAAGTTACATCCCAAATAATGTTGTACAAGAGTTCCCTTTCTTTCACAGTCTCAGGATTTAAATGTTTCACTTTTTGAATACACTAATTGGTGTGAGCTCATATTTCATTGTGATATATATTTACATTTTCATGATTACTGTTATTGAGCACTTTTTCATATATTAGGTGCACATTTGCATATCTTCTTTGAAAAATGTGCATTTGAATCATTGGCCCATTTTTATTTATTTATTTATTTTAATTTATTTTTTATTTAGTAAATATAAATTTCCAAAGTAAAGCTTATGGATTACAATGGCTCCCCCCCATAGTTTCCCTCCCACTCACACCCCTCCCATCTCCCGTTCCCTCTCCCATTCCATTCACATCAAGATTCATTTTCAATTATCTTTATATACAGAAGATCAATTCAGTATATATTAAGTAAAGATTTCGTCAGTTTGCACCCACACAGAAACACAAAGTGTAAAATACTGTTTCAGTACTAGTTACAGCATTACTTCACATTGGACAACACACTAAGGACAGATTCCACATGAGAAGTAAGTACAAGTGACTCCTGTTGTTGACTTAACAAATTGACACTCTTTTTTATAGTGTCAGTAGTCTCCCTAGGCTCTAGTCCTGAGTTGCCAAGGCTACAGAAGCCTTTTGAGTTCGCCAACATCGATCTTATTTCGACAGGGTCATAGTCAAAGTGGAAGTTTTTTCCTCCCTTCAGAGAAAGGTACCTCCTTCTTTGATGGCCCCGTTTTTTCCACTGGGATCTCACTTGCAGAGATCTTCTATTTAGGACTTATTTTTTTTTTTCCAGGGTGTCTTGGCTTTCCATGCCTAAAATACTCTCATAGGCTCTTCAGCCAGATCCGAATGCCTTAAGGGCTGTTTCTGAGGCCAGAGTGCTATTTAGGACATCTGCCATTCTATGAGTCTGCTGTGTATCCTGCGTCCCATGATGGATCGTTCTCTCCCTTTTTGATTCTATCTGCTAGTATTAGCAGACACTAGTCTTGTTTGTGTGATCCCTTTGACTCTTAGACCTATCAGTGATCAATTGTGAACTGAAATTGATCACTTGGACTAGTGAGATGGCATTGGTACATGCCACCTTTATAGGATTGTATTGGGATCCCCTGGCATGATTCTAACTCCACCATTTGGGGAAAGTTCGATTGAGCATGTCCCAAATTGTACATCTCCTCCCTCTCTTATTCCCACTCTTATATTTAACAGAGATCACTTCTCAGTTAAAATTTAAACACCTAAGAATAATTGTGTGTTAATCACAGAGTTCAACCAATAGTACTAGAACAAAAAGAAAGAGAAAATACTAAAATGGATAAAGTATTACATTGTACATCATTTGCCCATTTTTAAACCAGTTCATTGTTTTCTTGCTATTGAGCTGTATAGATGCTTTGTATATTTTGGATGTTATTCCTTTATATCACGTACTTGGCTAGCAAAACATTTTCTCCCATAATATGGGTTTGCTTTTCATTTTAGTTTTCTTTGATGTACAAAATCTTTGATGGTTTCTCACTCACTTTTTTCTCATTGCTACGTCTTTGTGGTTGTATCAAAAACTTATTTCCAAGACAAATGTCATGAAACTTTTCTCCAAATTTCAGATTTTATTTATTTGAAAGGTAGAGTTACAGACAGAGATATCTTCCATGCACTGATTCACACCCCAAATGGCCACAATGGCTGTAGCTGAGCCAGGCTGAATCCAGGATCCAGGAGCCCACTCCAGGTCTCCCACTTGGGTTCTGGGTACAAGCATTTGGGCCATCCTCTACTGTTTTCTCAGGCATTTTAGCAAGGAGCTAGATTGGTAGTGGAGCAGCCGTGACTTGAACTAGCACCCACATGTAATGCAAGTCTGCATGTAGCAGCTTTTCCCTCATTGCCACAAGTCTTTTGGCTATATACCTTGTAGTGAGAATGGGTATTCTGGATCATATGACATGTTTATTTCTAATTTTTAAAGAAATCTGCACACTATTTTCCACAGTAGCTGCACTAAATTACATTCCCACCAATAGTATGTAAGTGTTCTCATTTCTGCACATCCTTGACAGCATTTGTTAGTCTGTGTTTTGGATTTTAGCCATTTTGACAGAGGTGAGGTCATAGCCCATTGTGGTTTAGATTTGCTATTCCATGATGACTAGTGATGTTGAGCATTATCTTCATAGATTTATTGGCCATTTGTATCTCTTCTGTGAGAACTGACTATTGAAGACTTTTGCCCATTATTTGTGTGTTTTTTTGGTTATTGGGATTATTAATTACTGATATATTTGGGAGACTAATCCTTTGTGAAATATGTGTTTTGCAAATATTATTTTCCATTCTATTGGAAGGGTCTTGACTCTGTTGATTGTTTCCTTTGTTGTGCAATACTTCTGAATGTGAAATAATTCCAATTATTTAATTAATTGTGTTTGTTGACCGTGCTTTGAGGGTGTTATCCAGGAAGTTAGCCCTACACAAATGTCTTGGAGTATTCCATGTATAATTTCATACTTCTACATATGTACTTTTGTTTTGCCAAACTCATTTTTTGAAGAATTTATCCTTACTCCACTGTATGGTCTGAGGAATTTTGAAAAATTTTTATTTAATAAATATAAATTTACAAGTACAACTTTTGGATTATAGCGGCTTTTTCCCCGCATAACCACCCTCCCACCAACAGCCATTTGATCTCCCAATCCTTCTCTCATCCCATTCTTCATCAAGATTCATTTTCAATTATCTTTATATACAGAAGATCAATTTAGTGTATATTAAGTAAAGATTTCAACAGTTTGCACCCACACAGAACCACAAAGTATAAAGTATTGTTTGAGTACTAGTCATACTGTTAATTCACATAGTATAACACATTAAGGACAGATCCTACATGGGGAGTAAGTGCATAGTGACTCATGTTGTTGATTTAACAATCGACACTCTTATTTGAGGCTCTTGTCATACGCTGCCAAGGCTATGTAAGCCTCTTGAGTTCACGAACTCTAATGTTATTTAGACAAGGCCATAGTCAAAGTGGAAGTTCTTTCCTCGTTTCAGAAAAGGTACCCCTTTCTTGGATGGCCTGTTCTTTCCGCTGCAATCTCAAAATTTTCATTTAGGTCATTTGTTTGTCTTTTTTGCCTAGTTTCTTGGCATGTACCAATGCCATCTCACTAGTTCAAGTGATCAATTTCAGTTCACAGTTGATCATAATGATAGGACTAAGAGTCAAAGGGATCACATAAACAAGACTAGTGTCTGCTAATACTAGCTGATAGAATTAAGAAGGAGAGAATGACCCAACATGGGAAGCGGGATACACAGCAGACTCATAGACTGGCAGATTCCGTAAACAGCACTCTGGCTCAAAATCAACCCTTAAGGCATTTGGATTTGATTCAAGAGCCCACGAGAGTATTTTAGGCATGGAAAGCCAAGACACTCTGGAAAACAAAAATCTAAATGAAAGATCTCTGCAAGTGCAATCCCAGTGGAAAGAATGGGCCATCAAAGAAGGAGGTACCTTTCTCTGAAGGGAGGAGAGAACGTCCACTTTGACTATGACCTTGTATAAATAAGATCAGAGTCAGTGAACTCGAAAGGCTTCCATAGCCTTGGCAACTCATGACAAGACCCTCGGGTGATTACTGACACCATAAACAAGAGTGTCAATTTGTTAAGTCAACAACAGGGGTCACTGTACACTTACTCTTCATGTAGGATCTCTGTCCTTAATGGGTTGTACATTGTGAATTAATGCTATAACTAGTACTCAAACAGTATTTTTCACTTTGTGTTTTGGTGTGGGTGCAAACTGTTGAAATCTTTACTTAATATACACTAAATTGATCTTCTGTATATAAAGATAATTGAATATTAATCTAGATGCGAATGAAATGGGTGATGGAGCGGGAGATGGGTGGGTTACGGGTGGGAGGGAAGTTACTGGGGGAAAAGGTCATTGTAATCCATGAACTGTACTTTGGAAATTTATATTTAATAAATAAAAGTTTAAAAAAAGCTTTTCAACTTGATGTAATCCCAATTGTTAATTATTTCTTTTATTGCCTATGCCTCTGGGTCTTTTAAAAGAATTCTTTGCTTGTGCCTATGTCCTGCAGGATTTCTCCAATGTTCTCTAATAATTTAATGGTGTTGGTTCATAGTTTTAGATCTTTAATCCATGTTGAGTGGATTTTTGTGTAAGGTGTAAGGTAGGATTCTTGCTTCATGCTTCTGCACGTGGAAATCCAGTTTTCCCAGCACCATTTGTTAAATAGACTGTCCTTGCTCCAGGAATTGGTTTTAGACCCTTGATCAAATATAGATCGGCTGGAGATGTTTGGATTGATTTCTGCTCTTTCTATTCTGTTCCATTGCTCTATTCTTCTGTTTCTGTACCAGTACCATGCTGTTTTGATTACAACTGCCCTGTAGTATGTCCTGAAATCTGGTATTGTGATGCCTCCGGCTTTGTTTTTGTTGTACAAAATTGATTTAGCTACTTGAGGTCTCCTGTGACTCCATATGAATTACAGCATATTTTTTTCCAGATCTGAGAAGAAGTTCTTCAGTATCTTGATTGGTATTGCATTGAATGTATAAATTGCTTTTGGGAGAATGGACATTTTAATGGTATTCATTCTTGTATTCCATGAGCATGGAAGATTTTCCATTTTTGGTATCCTCTTCTATTTCTTTCTTTAAGATTTTGTAATTCTCATCATATAGATGTTTAATATCCTTGGTTAAGTTTATTCCAAGGTATTTGTTTTTGTAGCTTTGTAAAAGGTTTTGATCTTAGCAGTCTTTTCTCAGCCATGGAATTGCCTGTGTATAGAAATGTTGTTGTTTTTGTGCAGGGATTTTAATCCTGATTCTTTGCCAAACTCTTCTATGATTTGCAATTGTCTATTCGTAGAGTTCTTTGGATCCCCTAAATAAAGAATCATATCATCTGCAAAGAGGGATATTTTGACTTATAACTTACAAATTTATATCCCTATAATTTCTTTTTCTTGCCCAATAGCTCTGGCTAAAACTTCCATACTATACTGAATAGCAATGGTGAGTGTGCACATCCCTGCCTGGTATCAGATCTCAGTGGCAATGCTTCCAACTTTTCCGCATTCAATAGGATGTTGGCTGTGGTTTTTTCATAAGTTGCTTTGAGTGCATTGAGAAATGTCCTTCTATACTCAATTTAATTAGAGTTTTCATCATGAAACGGAGTTATATTTTATCAAATGCTCTCTCTGCATCTATTGAGATACTCATATGGTTTTTCTTTTGCAGTTTATTTATTTGATGTATCACATTGATTGATTAGCGAACATTGAACCATCCTTGCATACCAGGGATAAATCCCACTTGGTCTGGATGGATGAACTTTCTTTTGTTGCATTCAATTATCCAAAATTTTATTGAGGATTTTTGTGTCTATGTTCATCAGGGAAATTGGTCTGTAATTCTCTTTCTCTGTTGGAATTATTTCAGGTTTAGGAATTAAAATGATGCTGGCTTCAAGTAAGAATTCAGGAGGATTCCATATTTTTTGATTGCTCTGAATAGTTTGAGATTTAGAGTTAGTTTTTCTGTAAATGTCTGGTAGAATTCAGCAGTGAACCCATCCAGTCCTGGACTTTTCTTTATTGTGAGGGCCTTTATTACTGATTCAATTTATGACTCAGTTTTGAGTCTGTTTAGGTTTTCTGTGTCTTCAAGGTTCGATTTCAGTAGTTTGTATGTGTCCAGGTATCTATCCATTTCTGATAGATTTCCCTGTTTGCTGGCATACAACTCTTTGTAGTAATTTGTGATGACTCTTTTTTATTTCTGTGGTATCTGTAGTTACATTCCCTTTTCATCTCTGATTTTATTGATTTGGGTCTTTTCTCTTCTTTTTTCAGTTAGTTGGGCCAATGGTGTGTTAATTGTTTTTATTTTTTCAACAAATCCAGCTCTTTGTTTTGCTAATATTTTGTATTTTTTGGATTCAATTCTGTTTATTTCTTCTTAATTTTTAATTATTTTTCCTCTCCTATTAGATTTTCTTCTGGTTTACTGCAGTTTTTCTAGATCCTTAAGATGCATTGAAAGCTCATTTATTTGGTGTCTTTCCAATTTCTTGATATAGGCACCTATTGCTATAAACTTTTCTCTTAACACTGCTTTTGCTGTATCCCGTACGTTTTGATATGTTGTGCTGTTATCCTCATTTACTTCCAGAAAGTTTTTGATTTGTCTTTTGATTTCTTCTATGACCCAGTGTTCATTCTGTAGCATGTTTTTCAGTCTCCATGTGTTTATATTTGCTCTAGGGATCCCTGAGTTGCTAATTTCCAGCTTCATTCTACTGTGGTCTGAGAAGTTGCATGATATGATCTCAATTCTTTTGAATTTGCTGAGACTTGCTTTAAGGCCTAGTATGTGGTCAATCCTAGAGTAGTTCCATGTACTGCTGAGAAGAATGTGTACTCTTTAATTTTAGGATTAAAATTTCTGTAGATATCTGTAAGATCTCTTTGGTGTGTGGTGTTGATTGAATCTGCAGTTTCCTTGTTGATCTTCTGTCCCGTTGATCTGTGTATTGCTGAAAGTGGAATATTGAAGTCCCCCAATACTATTGTATTGTAGTCTAAGTCTCTTTTTAAGTTCCTTAACATATATTTTAAATAAACCGGTGCCATCTAATTAGGTTCATATACGTTTATTATACTTACATCTTCCTGTAGAATTGATCCTTTAATCATTATATAGTACCTCTCTTTGTCTCTCTTAACCATTTTTCTGTTGAAGTTTTATCTGATATTAAGATGGCTACGCCAGCTCTTTTTTGGTTTCTGTTGGCATGGAATATCTTTTTCCAACCTTTCACTTTCATTCTGCATGCCTCTTTTTTTTTTTATAGAAAACTTTTATTTAATAAATATAAATCTCATAAGTACAACTTTTGGATTATAGCAGTTCTTCCCCCCCATACCTGCCCTCCCACCCCCAAACCATCCCACCTCCTACACCCTCTCCCATCCCATTCTTCATTAAGATCATTTTTAATTCTCTTTATATACAGAAGATCAATTCTATACTAAGTAAAGATTTCAACAGTTTGCACCCACACAGACACAGCAAATATAAAGTACTGTTTGAAGACTAGTTTTATCATTAATTCGCATAGTACAACACATTAAGGACAGAGATCCTACATGGGGAGTAAGTGCACAGTGACTCCTGTTGTTGATTTAACAAATGACACTCTTATTTATGATGTTAGTAATCACCCGAGGCTCTTGTCGTGAGTTGCCAAGGCTATGGAAGCCTTTTGAGTTCAACAACTCCAATCTTATTTAGACAAGGCCATAATCAAAGTGGAAGTTCTCTCCTCCCTTCAGAGAAAGGCATGCCTCTTTGTTGGAAATATGTGCTTCTTGTAAGCAGCAAATAGATGGTTTTGCTTTTTTAATCCATTCAGCCAGACTGTGCCTTTTAATTGGGGAGTTCATGTCATTTCTATTATTTAAACTAATTAAAGGTACAGTACTCCAAAAGATAACATTGAACTGAAAAAGATCAAAAGAAGAGAAATAGGGGGGTGGAGCCAAGATGGCAGAATAGTGAGGGCGCGCACCAATAGTTCGGGAAAAGATAGTTTAATAAAAGAGGAGTTACGGTAGCCTCAGGAAAAGGATCAGGAAAAAGTTGCAGAGGAAGCTCTTCCGGATCTAGTGGATGTGACAGGCAGGACCTATGGGGAGAGCAATGTCCCCCACCGTGTGGAAGCCAAGCTGTGGGAGCTGCAGGAGTTGTGGGAGCCGAGCTGTGGGAGCTGCAGGAGCTGTGGGAGCCGAGCTGCAGAGTCTGAGCACCAGCGCTGGAAGGGGAGGTGAGACAAAAACCTCTCAGTAACCCGAGACATTGGCAGGGAAAGGCAGAAAGAGCCTGCAGAGAACGAGGCCTGAAACCCCACTGGGGAAAGTTCATCAGGCTGACTGGAGGAGAGAAAAAATCGAATAAATAAGGGGAACCTGCACGGACATTTAGCCTCTCTCTTCACTCACCTTACAAAGCCAAGCAAGACAAAGAGCAGGTGCCATTTTACCTATGTAAAGCGGGTGCCCCTCATTAGCCAAGCAGAAAAACCTGACTCTGGTGGGGAGAAATAACAGGAGGTTAACACCTAATGAAAGTGTGGAGCTAACCAACTGAGACTGTGAAAAACTGAGGGGGGTGGGTGGTGAGAGAACTCACCAAGTACACAAACTCGATAACCTGGGAACCTGGTGAGACACTGCGGAGAAAACTGAGACCACACTGAGGGCTGCATAAACTCTTCGTGTGGTCCCAGCGGTGAGAAGACGAATACCCACAGGGGCCAGATTTCATACATCAACTACTCTCAATTCCACTCAGTTGTGTGGAATTACTTCCCAACTTAGTCAAAAAAAAAAAAAAAAAAAGAGAGAGAGAGAGAACAATCTGGGTGAATCACCTTTGGCACACCCTTAACGCTGAAGGACCAAACAGAGCTCTCTGGCCACACCCGTCACAGCCTCTAAGGATCCATCAAAAGCAGACAATCCACTTAATCTAGAGTCACAGTATAACGAGAAAAAAACACCACACCGAAGAAACCAAAGAATATCTCCAATATGCCAAACAACAAACGCAAAAACTGAGGTAACAAGAACAAGGAAGACACTATGATGGCCCCAAATGAAATAGACACCCCAATTCAAGATTATGAAGATGATGACATAGAAGAAATGCAAGAAGTGGATCTCAAAAAATTGATAAGAACATTAAGAAGTTCTCAAAAACAAATTCTTGAACTACATAAATCCTTAATGGACAAGATAGAAAATCTCTCTCTTGAAAATGAAATATTAAGGAGGAATAAAAATGAAATGAAACAACTAGTAGAACATGAAACTGTGATAGTCATGAGAAATCATAATGAAATGAAGAATTCAAAGATCAAGTGACAAACACATAAGAAAGCTTTAAAAACAGAATGGGTGAAGCAGAAGAGAGAATATCAGACTTAGAAGCCAGAGCACAGGAAAATATACAGTCAAACCAAAGAAAAGAGAGGAAATGAGAAATCTAAAAAAATATAATTGGGAATCTTCAGGATAGTACTAAAAAACCCAACATTCGGGTTCTAGGAGTTCCTGAAGGCATGGAGAGGGAGAAAGGATTAGAAGGCCTTTTTAGTGAGATATTAGGAGAAAATTTCCCAGGTTTGGAGAAGGACAGAGACATCCTAGTACAGGAAGCTCATAGAACCCCTAATAAACATGACCAAAAGAGATCCTCACCACGACACATTGTAATTAAACTCACCACAGTAAAACAGAAAGAAAAGATCCTAAAATGTGCAAGAGAGAAACGTCAGATTACTCTCAGAGGATCTCCAATCAGACTCACAGCTGACTTCTCATCAGAAACCCTACAAACTAGGAGGGAATGGCGAGACATAGCCCAGGTACTAAGAGAGAAAAACTGCCATCCCAGAATATTATATCCTGCAAAGCTCTCATTTGTGAATGAAGGTGAAATAAAGACCTTTCACAGCAAACAGAAATTGAAAGAATTTGTCGCCACTTGTCCAGCCCTGCAAAAGATGCTTAAAGATATGTTACACAGAAACACAGAAACACGGCCATCAATATGAAAGAAGGTAAAGGAAGGAAACCTCACAGCAAAAGATCACAGGGAGTTCAAAGCATATATTAGAAAATATCTTTGGCAAATGGCAGGGCAAAGTTACTACTTATCAATAGTCACATTGAACGTTAATGGCCTGAACTGTCCAGTTAAAAGGCACAGATTGGCTGATTAGGTTAAGAAACAAAACCCATCTATTTGCTGCTTACGAGAAACACATCTGTCCAATGAAGATGCATACAGACTGAAAGTGAAAGGCTGGAAAAAGATATACCATGCCAACAGAAATGAAAAAAGAGTGGGCGTAGCCCTCTTAATTTCGGACAACATAAGCATTGCCACAAAAACTGTTAGGAAAGACAAAGAAGGTCACTATATAATGATTAAGGGATCAATTCAACAGGAAGATATAACGATTATTAATGTATATGCACCTAATTACAGGGCACCGGTTTATTTAAAAGATTTGTTAAGGGACTTAAAGGGAGACTTAGACCCCAATACAATAGTACTGGGAGACTTCAATACTCCATTCTCAGCAATAGATCAACAGGACAGAAAATCAACAAGGAGACAGTAGATTTAAACAACACTCTAGCCCAAATGGATCTAAGATATATCTACAGAACTTTTCATCCTACACATAAAGCATTTACATTCTTCTCAGCAGTACATGGAACCTTCTCTAGGATTGACCACATACTAGGCCATAAAGCAAGTCTCAGCAAATTCAAAAGAATTATAATCATACCATGCAGCTTCTCAGACCATAAAGGAATGAAGTTGGAAATTAGCAACTCAAGAATCACTTGAGCATATGCACACACACGGAGATTGAACAACATGCTCCTAAATGAACAATGGGTCATAGAAGAAATTAAAAGAGAAATCAAAATTTTTCGGGAAGAAAATGAGGATAACAGCACAACATACCAAAACTTATGGGATACAGCAAAAGCAGTGTTAAGAGGAAAGTTTATATCAATAGGTGCCTACATCAAGAAATTGGAAAGGCACCAAATAGATGAGCTTTCAATTCACCTCAAGGATCTAGAAAACCTACAGCAAACCAGACCCAAATCTAGTAGGAGAAGAGAAATAATTAAAACCAGAGAAGAAATCAACAGGATTGAATCAAGAAAAACATTACAAAAAATCAGCCAAATGAGGAGCTGGTTTGTTGAAAAAATAAACAAAATTGACACCCCGTTGGCCCAACTAACTGAAAAAAGAAGAGAAAAGCCCCAAATCAATAAAATCAGAGATGAAAAAGGAAACGTAACAACAGACACCACAGAAATAAAAAGAATCATCAGAAATTACTACAAGGACTTGTATTCCAGCAAACAGGGAAACCTATCAGAAATGCACAGATTCCTGGACACAGGCAACCTACCTAAATTGAACCAGGAAGACATCGGAAACCTAAACAGACCCATAACTGAGACAGAAATTGAAACAGTAATAAAGGCCCTCCCAACAAAGAAAAGCCCAGGACAGGATGGATTCACTGCTGAATTCTACCAGACATTTAAAGAAGAACTAACTCCAATTCTTCTCAAACTATTCAGAACAATTGAAAAAGAGGGAATCCTCCCAAATTCTTTCTATGAAGCCAGTATTACCTTAATTCCTAAGCCAGAAAAAGATGCCGCATTGAAAGAGAATTACAGAACAATATGCCTGATGGACATAGAAGCAAAAATCCTCAATAAAATTCTCGCCAATAGAATGCAACAACACATCAGAAAGATCATCCACCCAGACCAAGTGGGATTTATCCCTGGTATGCAGGGATGGTTTAATGTGCACAATACAATCAATGTGATACACCACATTAACAGACTGCAAAAGAAAAACCATACGTTTATCTCAATAGATGTATAGAAAGCATTTGATACAATACAACACCCTTTCATGTTGAAAAATCTAAGCAAATTGGGTATGGAAGGAACATTCCTCAATACAATTAAAGCAATTTATGAAAAACCCACGGCCAACATACTATTAAATGGGGAAAAGTTGGAAGCATTTCCACTGAGATCTGTTACCAGACAGGGATCCCACTTTCACCACTGCTATTCAATATAGTTCTGGAAGTTCTAGCCAGAGCCATCAGGCAAGAAAAAGAAATTAAAATGATACAAATTTGGAAGGAAGAACTCAAACTATCCTTCTTTGCAGATGATATGATTATTTATTTAGGGGAATCCAAAGAATTCTACTAATAAACTATTGGAACTCATAGAAGAGTTTGGCTAAATAGCAGGATATAAAATCAATGCACAAAAATCAACAGCCTTTGTGTGCACAGGCAATGCCACGGCTGAGGAAAAATTTCTAAGATCAATCCCATTCACAATAGCTACCAAAATAATCAAATACCTTGGAATAAACTTAACCAAGGACGTTCAAGATCTCTACTATTAAAATTATAAAACCTTAAAGAAAGAAATAGAAGAGGATACCAAGAAATGGAAAAATCTTCATGCTCATGGATTGGAATTATCAAGATCATCAAAATGTCCATTCTCCCAAAAGCAATTTATAAATTCAATGCAATACCAATCAAGATACCGAAGACCTTCTTCTCGGATCTGGAAAAAATGATGCTGAAATTCATATGGAGACACAGGAGACCTCGAATAGCTAAAGCAATCTTGTACAACAAAAACAAAGCCGGAGGCATCACAATACCAGATTTCAGGACATACTACAGGGCAGTTGCAATCAAAACAGCATGGTACTGGTAGAGAAACAGAAGAATAGAGCAATGGAACAGAATAGAAACACCAGAAATCAATCCAAACATCTACAGCAAACTCATATTTGATCAAGAATCCAAAAGCAATCCCTGGAGTAAAGAAAGTCTATTCAATAAATGGTGCTGGGAAAACTGGATTTCCTCGTGGAGAATCATGAAGCAAGACCCCTACCTTTCACCTTACACAAAAATTCACTCAACGTGGATTAAAGACTTAAATCTAAGACCCGACACCATCAAATTATTAGAGAGCATTGGAAAAACCCTGCAAGATATAGGTACCAGAAAAGACTTCTTGGAAAATACCCCAAAGCACAGGCAGTCAAGCCAAAATTAACATTTGGGATTGCATCAAATCTAGAAGTTTCTGTACTGCAAAAGAAACAGTCAGGAGAGTGAAGAGACAACCGACAGAATGGGAAAAAATATTTGCAAACTATGCAACAGATAAAGGTTTGATAACCAGAATCTACAAAGAAATCAAGAAACTCCACAACATCAAAACAAACAATCCACTTAAGAGATGAGCCAAGGACCTCAATAGACATTTTTCAAAAGAGGAAATCCAAATGGCCAACAGACACATGAAAAAATGTTCAAGATCACTAGCAATCAGGGATTCAAATCAAAACCACAATGAGGTTTCACCTCACACTGGTTAGAATGGCTCACATTCAGAAATGTTCCAATAGATGCTGGAGAGGATGTGGGGAAAAGGGACACTAACCCACTGTTGGTGGGAATGCCAACTGGTTAAGCCACTATGGAAGTCAGTCTGGAGATTCCTCAGAAACCTGAATATAACCCTACCATACAACCCAGCCATCCCACTCCTTGGGATTTACCCAAAGGAAATTAAATTGGCAAACAAACAAGCTGTCTGCACCTTAATGTTTATTGCAGCTCAATTCACAATAGAAAAGGCCTGGAACCAACCCAAATGCCCATCAACAGTGGATTGGATAAAAAATAATGGGACATGTACTCTATTGAATACTATACAGCAGTCAAAAACAACGAAACCCGGTCATTTGCAACAAGATGGAGATATCTGGAAAACATCATGCTGAGTGAAATAAGCCAGTCCCAAAGGGACAAATATCATATGTTCTCCCTGATCGGCGACAACTTACTGAGCACCAAAGGGGAAACTTGTTGAAGTGAAATGGACACTATGAGAAACAGTGACTTGTTCAGCTCTTGTCCTGTTGATGTACAATATAATACTTTATCCATTTTAGTAATTTTTTTTCGTCTTGTACTATTGGTTGAACTCTGTAATTAACACACAATTATTCTTAGGTGTTTAAATTTTAACTGAAAAGTGATCCCTGTTAGGAATTTGGAAAACATTATGCTGAGTGAAATAAGCCAGTCCCAAAGGGACAAATATTATATGTTCTCCCTGATTGGCGACAACTAACTGAGAACCAAAAAGGAAACCTGTTAAAGTGAAATGAACACTATGAAAAACAGTGACTTCATTAGCACTTGCTGTGACTGTTGATCAACAGCTTAATATGTTATCCCTCTTATTTTTTTTATTTGTTCTACTTAATACTTTTGGTTGAATACTGTAATAAATACACAATACTTCTTAAGTGCTAAAACTTAACTGAAAAGTGATCGTTGTTAAATATAAGAGTGGGAATAAGAGAGGGAAGAGATATGCAATTTGGGACATGCTCAAGCTGACTTGCCCAAAACGGTAGAGTTAGAAACATACCAGGGGATTCCAATTCAATCCCATCAAGGTGGCATGTACCAATGCCACCTCACTAGTCCCAGTGATCAATTTCTGTTCACAATTGATCATAATGATAGGACTAAGAGCCAAAGGGAGCACACAAACAAGAATAGTGTCTGCAAATACTAGCTGATAGAATAAAAAGGGGAGAGAATGATCCAACATGGGAATTCAGATACACAGCAGACCCATAGAATGGCGGATGTCCTAAACAGCACTCTGGCCTCAGGATCAGGCCTTAAAGCATTCAGATCTGGCTGAAAAGCCCATGAGAGTATTTCAGGTATGGAAAGCCAAGACACTCTGGAAAAAAAAAAAAAAGACCTAAATGAAAGATCTCTGCGATGAGATCCCAGTGGAAAGAACAGGTCTTCAAAGAAGGAGGTACCTTTCTCTGAAGGGAGGAGAGAACTTCCACTTTTAATATGACCTTGTCTAAATATGATTAGAGTCGGTGAACTCAAAAGGCTTCCATAGCCTTGGCGACTCATGACAAGAGCCTAGGGTGATTACTGATGCCATAAACAAGAGTGTCAATTTGTTCAGTCAACAACAGGAGTCACTGTGCACTTACTCCTCATGTAGAATCTCTGTCCTTAATGTGTTGTACATTGTGATTTAATGCTATAAGTAGTACTCAAACAGTATTTTCCCTTTGTGTTTCTGTGTGGGTACAAACTGTTGAAATCTTTACTTAATATATGCTAAACTGATCTTGTGTATATAAAGAGAATTGAAAATGAATCTTGATGTGAATGCAAGGGGAGAGGGAGCGGGAAATGGGAGGGTTGCGGGTGGGAGGGAAGTTATGGGGGGAAAGCCATCGTAATCCATAAGCTGTACTTTGGAAATTTTTATTCATTAAATAAAAGTTAAAAAAAGAAAAAAAAAGAAGAGAAATAATAAAGCTCAAAGTAAAAATTAATGAAATATAAATAGAGAAATGAAAGAGAAACAAACCTAAGTGGTAAAGGATAAACAGAAAGCAAAAGACATCGTTTATATAAAAATATACATAAAACTACCTTGATAAAAATAATATTGACTAAGAATAGATTAAATACTTCCTTTAAAAGGCTATCTCGGCCGGCGCCGTGGCTCACTAGGCTAATCCTCCGCCTAGCGGCCCCGGCACACCGGGTTCTAGTCCCGGTCGGGGCGCCGGATTCTGTCCCGGTTGCCCCTCTTCCAGGCCAGCTCTCTGCTGTGGCCAGGGAGTGCAGTGGAGGATGGCCCAGGTGCTTGGGCCCTGCACCCCATGGGAGACCAGGAAAAGCACCTGGCTCCTGGCTCCTGCCATCGGATCAGCGCGGTGCGCCGGCCGCAGTGCGCCGGCCGCGGCAGCCATTGGAGGGTGAACCAACGGCAAAGGAAGACCTTTCTCTCTGTCTCTCTCTCTCACTGTCCACTCTGCCTGTCAAAAAAAATTAAATAAATAAATAAATAAATAAAAGGCTATCTCACTGAATGAAAAGAACAAATAAGAGAGTTAAAACAAGAATTCAGCTCATCAATAGACTTGGTCTCACTTGGTAATATCTAATACAATACTGGTGGATGAAAAATTTTACTCAATATATATCTGTGAATGACCACAAAAATGGTCAAGATATGGACTGAAGTGTAAATGAGAAATTCTACATCATAGGTAACATACTATAAACAACTTTTAGTAACATTTAATCATTTTAAAATATATAAAGTAAATTCTCTGACAAAATGGATTTAAATTGGATTTTGTCAACAAAGAAATTGGAGACCATAAATATTTGGAAAGTGAATAACATTCTGAAAATCTTATTTATCAAGGAGGAAATCACAAGGAAAATAAGAATTGCTTAAATTGTTATTTAATTGTATATAGTTATAGAGGAGAGTCTTAAATTTAAATAAATATATAATGTGCAATTATAAAATCAGGATAATCAATATTTTCCTCTCCTTGTGATTATTTTACGATTAAAGCCTTTCAACTACTCTATTCTATTTTCTCAGAAAACATAATAAATTCTTGTGAACTATAATCTTTCTACTGTATTATGGAATCATAGAACTTATTCTGTCTACTGAACAATATTTTGATACTTATTATACAACTTCTCTCCTTTCAATCCTCTAGTAATCACTCTTCTACATTCAGATGAACTTTTCTTCATTCAGATTTCCACACATGAGAGAGAAAGTGCAGCATTTGTTTTTCTGAGTTTGACTTATTTCACTTAAAATGAGGTTCCTCAATTCCATGCATTTTGCTACAAATGATAGGAAATAATTGAAATAATTCTTTTTAAGGTTGAGTAATATTCCATTGTACATTTATATCACATTTTATTCATCCACTTATCTGTTGATAGTCCTCAAGGTTGGTGGTATGTGTTAGCTGTTTTGAATAGTGTGGCAGTAAGCATGGGAGAGCTTTTATATGCTGATTTTGTTCCTTTTGACATATACCTGGTAGGTGGGAGAGGTGGCTTTTATGTCAGATCTACATTTTTTTTTATACTTTGTTACTATATGAATCTATATCCTCGCTAGTAGTGTATAAAAGTTACCTTTACTCCTTACATTCATCCGAAATTCTCAGAAAATATATAATAATGAAGAGTGATCACTATAATGTGCTTTTATTCTATTATTGATAATAGTGTTAAATATGTCACTGTGATTTAAATTTTATTTCCATGATGGCTAATGATGGTGACCTGTTTTTATATAAATTTGTTGGCATTTAAATTTCCTCTTTGGGGAAAAGTACATTCATTATCATGTGACTAGTTTTCATTGGATTATTTACTTATATTGTTATTGTGCTTTTAAAGTTCCTTAGTTATTCTGGATGTCAATTTAGCATGAGATGGATAACTTGCAAAAAATTCTCCCATTGTATTATTTGTCTCTTTGTTGACTGTTTCCTTTGCTGTGCAGAAAATTCTTTAGTTTTACTTAATTTCATTTGTCTAGTGAAGGTTTTCTTTTTGCATATATTTTTGGGGTCTTATTAGATAAAACAATGCCTATAACTATATCTTGAAGTATTTCTCCTAAGTTTTCTTTTAGTAGTTTCATAGATTCGGATGAGTTGATTTCTGTATAGTGTGAGAGGTAGGGTGAGTATCAAATTTTCACCTCCTGCATATAGATATCTAATTCTCCATGTAAAATCCATTGAAGACACTAGCCTTTTCCCACTGTGCATTTTTGTGCATTTGTTTGTTGAGAATTATTTGGCTATAGATGCATATATTTATTTCTGCATGATATATTCTGTTCTACTGTTTTTATGTGTTTTTCTCTAAGGCAGAACCATGCTGCTTTAGTATCTAGAGCACTGTAGTATGTTTTAGAACCAAATATTGTATTACCTCTGGCTTGGCTCTTTTTGTTCAATGTTGGCTTAGCTATTTTGTGTCTTTTGTGGTTTGAAATGAATTTTAGGACGATTATTTTTTTCCTAATTATTAAAAGAATATCATCAGTACTGTAATGGGGATTGTGTTCAATCTATAAATACTTTTGCATAGAATGGACATTTTAAATTATCTAATCCATGAACACGGGGAATCTTTCCATTTTTTGAAGTCTCAAATTATTTCATGAATGTTTTATAATATTTTACATACATGTCTTTCACTTTTGAAGTTAAATTTATACCTAGATATTTTCTTTACTAGGTGTAAATACTGAGATGCCTTGTATTGTGTCTTTTCAGAAGGAAGAGGAGAAGGAGGGAGGAGGAAGGAGAGATTCTACTCACTGACTCACTCCCCAAATGCCACAATAGTTGATTTTTTATGTTGATTTTATATGCTACAACTTTACTGACTTGATCAGTTCTAATGGTGGAATATTTAGGTGGAATTTTTAGGTTTTCATATACATAAACTAATTTTTTAACTTTTATTCAACAAATATAAATTTGCACAGTACAGTTTATGGATAACAGTACCTCCCCCCACATAACTTCCTTTCACTCCACAACCCTCTCATTTCCCACTCCCTCTCCCATTCCATTCACATCAACATTGGTTTTCAATTATCTTTATATACAGAAGATCAATTTAGTATATATTAAGTAAAAATTTCAACAGTTTGTACCCTCACAGAAACACAAAGTGTAAAATACTGTTTGAGTACTTACTGTTTGAGTACTAGTTATAGCATTAATCTACATTAGACAACACATTAAGGGCAGAGATCCTACATGAGGAGTAAGTGCACAGTGACTCCTGTTGTTCACTTAGCAAATTGACACTCTTGTTTATGGTGTCAGTAATCACCCTAGGCTCATGTCATGAGCTGACAAGGCTATCGAAGCCTTTTGAGTTCACCGACTCTAATCATATTTAGACAAGGTCATAGTCAAAGTGAAAGTTTTCTCCTCCCTTCAGAGAAAGGTACCTCCTTCTTTGATGACCTGTTCTTTCCACTGGGATCTCACTTGCAAAGATCTTCTATTTAGGTGTTTTTTTTTTTTTTTTTTTTTTTTTTTTTTTTTTTTTTTTTTTGCCAATTGTCTTGGCTTTCCATGCCTGAAATACTCTCATGTGCTTTTCAGCCAGATCTGAATGCTTTAAGGCCTGATTCTGAGGCCAGAGTGCTGTTTAGGACATCCGCCATTCTATGATTCTGCTGTGTATCCTGCTTCCCATGTTGGATCGTTCTCCCTTTTTTTTTTTTTTTATTCTATCAGTTAGTGTTTTCAGACACTCGTCTTGTTTATGTGATCCCTTTGACTCTTAGTCCTATCATTATTGTCAATTTTGAACAGAAATTGATCACTGGGACTAGTGAGATGGCATTGGTACATACCACCTTGATGGGATTGAATTGTAATCCCTGGTATGTTTCTAACTCCACCTTTGGGGCAAGTCAGCTTGAGCATGTCCCAAATTGTACATCTCTTCCCCCTTATTCCCACTCTTATATTTAAAAGGGATCACTTTTCAGTAAATTTTCAACACTTAAGAATAACTGTATATTAATTACAGAATTCAATCATAGTGTCAAGTAGAACAACAAAAAAGTACCAAAAGGGATAAAATATTAAGTTCTTCATCAACCGTCAGGACAAGGGCTGATCAAGTCACCGTTTCTCATCATGTCCATTTCACTTTTTTTTTTTTTGACAGGCAGAGTGGACAGTGAGAGAGAGAGACAGAGAGAAAGATCTTCCTTTGCCATTGGTTCACCCTCCAATGGCCACCGGGGCCAGCACACTGTGCTGATCCGATGGCAGGAGCCAGGTGCTTCTTCTGGTCTCCCATGGGGTGCAGGGCCCAAGCACTTGGACCATCCTCCACTGTACTCCCTGGCCACAGCACAGAGCTGGCCTGGAAGAGGGGCAACCAGGACAGAATCCGGCGCCCCGACCAGGACTAGAACCCGGTGTGCCGGCGCCGCGAGGCGGAGGATTAGCCTAGTGAGCTGCGGCGCCGGCCGTGTCCATTTCACTTTAACAGGTTTCCTTTTTGGTGCTCGGTTAGTTCTCACCGATCAGGGAGAACATATGATATTTTTCCCTTTGGGACTTGCTTATTTCACTCAGCATGATGCTTTCCAGATTCCTCCATCTTGTTGCAAATGACCAGATTTCTTTTCTTTACTTTTTTTTTTTTTACTGTAGTATAGCATTCTACAGAGTAGATATCCCATAATTTCTTTATTCAGTCTGCTGTTGATGGGCATTTAGGTTGATTCCAGGTCTTAGCTATTTGAATTGAGCTGCAATAAACATTAAGGTGCAGACAGCTTTTTTGTTTGCCAATTTAATTTCCTTTGGGTAAATTCCAAGGAGTGGGATCCTTGGGTTTTATGTTAGGATTCTATTCAGGTTTCTGAGGAATATCCAGACTGACTTACATAGGGGCTTACCAGTTTGCATTCCCACCAACAGTGGGTTAGTGTCCCCTTTTCCCCACATCCTTTCAGCATCTATTGTTGGAACATTTCTGTATGTGAGCCATTCTCACCGGGGTGAGGTGAAACCTCATTGTGGTTTTGATTTGCATCCCTGATTGCTAGTGATCTTGAACATTTTTTCATGTGTCTGTTGGCCATTTGGATTTCCTCTTTTGAAAAATGTCTATTGAGGTCCTTGGCCCATCTCTTAAGTGGGTTGTTTGTTTTGATGTTGTGGAGTTTCTTGATCTCTTTGTAGATTATTGTTATTAATAATTTATCTGTAGCATAGCTTGCAAATATTCTTCCCCATTCTGTCGGTTGTCTTTTCACTTTCCTGACTTTCTTTTGCAGTACAGAAACTTCTCAATTTGATGCAATCCCAATAATTAAATTTGGCTTTGACTGCCTGTGCTTTCGGGGTATTTTCCAAGAAGTCTTTTCCGGTGCCAATATCTTGCAGGGTTTTTCCAGTGTTCTATACTAATTTGATGGTATCAGGTCGTAGAATTAGGTCTTTAATCCATGTTGACTGAATTTTTTGTGTAAGGTGTAAGGTAGGGGTCTTGCTTCATGCTTCTGCACGTGGAAATCCAGTTTTCCCAGCACCATTTATTGAATAGACTGTCCTTGCTCCAGGGATTGGTTTTAGATCCTTGATCAAATATGAGTTTGCTGTAGATGTTTGGGTTGATTTCTGGTGTTTCTATTCTGTTCCATTAGGCTATCCATCTGTTTCTGTACCAGTACCATGCTGTTTTGATTGCAACTGCCCTGTAGTATGTCCTGAAATCTGGTATTGTGATGCCTCCAGCTTTGTTTTTGTTGTACAAGATTGCTTTAACTATTCAAGTTCTCCTGAGTCTCCATATGAATTTCAGCATGATTTTTTTTTCTATATTGGGAACAATGTCTTTGATATCTCGATTGGGATCGCATTGAATCTATAAATTGCTTTTGGGAGAATGGACATTTTGATGATCTTGATAATTCCAATCCATGAGCATGAAGATTTTTCCATTTCTTGGTATCCTCTTCTATTTCTTTCTTTAAGATTTTTGTAATTCTCATCGTAGAGATCTTTAACTTCCTTGGCTAAGTTTATTCCAAGGTATTTGATTGTTTTTGTGGCTATTGTGAATGGGATTGATTTTAGCAGTTCTTACTCATGCTTGCCATTGCCTGTGTATACAAAGGCTGTTGATTTTTGTGCATTGCTTTTATATCCTGCTATTTAGCCAAACTCTTCTATGAGTTCCAATAGTTTATTAGTAGAATTCTTTGGATTCCCCTAAATAAAGAATCATATCATCTGCAAAGAATGATAGTTTGACTTCTTTCTTCCCAATTTGTATCATTTTAATTTCTTTTTCTTGCCTGATGGCTCTGGCTAGAACTTCCAGAACTATATTGAATAGCAGTGGTGAAAGTGGGATCCCTGTCTGGAACCAGATCTCAGTGGAAATGCTTCCAACTTTTCCCCAATTTAATAGGATGCTGACCAAGGGTTTTTCATAAATTGCTTTAATTGTATTGAGGACTGATCCTTCTATACCCAAGTTGATGAAAACATGAAATTGCTAGAAGACATATGGGAACACCTCAAAACATTTATGTAGGCAATAGGTTTTTGGGTAAAACCTCAAAAGTGCAAGCATAAAAGCAAAACTAGATGAATAGGATTTAATCAAACTCAGAAGTTTCAGAATAGCAAAGGGATGAATAGACTATAAGACATCAAGCACAGAGTAAGAAAAATATTTGCAAGCCAACTAAGCCAACAAGCCTAACTAACAAATGATTAAATTCCTGAATATATCCAGTCTCAGAAAACTCAACAACAAAATAACAAACAAATCAAAGACATGGGCAAAGGACTTCAGTAGATAATTCTAAGAGAATAAATGCAATTATCCAACAGATACATGAAAAAGTACTAAATATCCCTATCAATCAGAGAAATGGAAAGCAAAACCACAATGAGAAATCACCTTACTCCTGTTAGAATGACTATTACCAAAAGTATAGAAAGAAACAAATAGTGGTGAGAAATTAGAGAAAAGAGAATTCTTATAGTATGTTGGTGTGACTCTAAATTAACACAGCCACTATGAAAAACAGTATAGAGATTGCCCACATAGGTATAAATAAACCTTCCATATGACTTACTGAAACCACCACGGAGTATATATCCAAAAGACATGAACTCATTGTATCAAAGGGATATCTGCATCATCATGTTTATTGCAGTCCTGAACACCATAGCCAAGATATAGGATCACCCAATATGTCCATTGTCCCAAGAATGAATAAAGAAAACATACACACTATGTGATACTATTCATCTAGAGTAAGAACAAAATGTTGGGGGCTGATGCTGTAGCATAGCTGGTAAAACCAATGCCTGCTTCTCCTATGGGTGCCAGTTAAAGTCACAGTTTCTTCAGCTCTCTGCTGATGAGCCTGGGAAAGCAGCAGAAGATGGCCCAATCCCTTGGGCTCCTGCATCCATGTGGGAGACCCAGAAGAAGCTTCTGGCTTCTGACTTTGGACTGGCCCAACTTTGGCCATGGTGGCCATTTGGGGAGTGAACCCAGAGATGGAAGATCTCTCTCTCTCTCTTTCTCCCTCTCTCTCATGCTCTATCTCTCTCTTCATTCTCACTCTCGCCTTCTGCCTCTCTCTGTCTCTCTAATATGCATTTCAAATAATTAATAAATCTTTCAAACATAAGAATTAAATCCTGTCATGTGCTGCAAAATAGAAGGAAATGGAGGACAGTTAACTAAAATAAACTAGCCACAGAAAGAAAATTGCATGTTCTCCCCCATATTAGGGATCTTATAAAATAAAAACATCAATTGATCATAGGATGATGGATATTAGGGACTGGGTTGAGGCAAGGAGGATGGGCAGAGGAAGTCTGCATAACAAACACCTAATCAGAATCAAATGAGGCCAGATCCATGGCTCACTAGGCTAATCCTCCGCCTTGTGGCACCAGCACACCAGATTCTAGTCCCATTTGGGGCGCCGGATTCTGTCCTGGTTGCCCCTCTTCCAGGCCAGCTCTCTGCTGTGGCCAGGGAGTACAGTGGAGGATGGCCCAAGTGCTTGGGCCCTGCACCCGGATGGGAGACCAGGAGAAGCACCTGGCTCCTGCCATTGGATCAGCACGGTGCGCTGGCTGCAGCGCGCTGGCCGCAGCAGCCATTGGAGGGTGAACCAACGGCAAAGGAAGACCTTTCTCTCTGTCTCTCTCTCTCACTGTCCACTCTGCCTGTCAAAAAAAAAAAAAGAAGAATTAAATGAAAGAAATAAATGCCTACTGTTACACGACATAGTAGGGAGAATGCAGGTCACAATAGTGTGGCATCGTTTGATAAACAAATAGAAGAAAGAAGCTCCTGGCCTCCAATTATGAAGTATTGTAATAAGTACAAATGTTGATTACCCTGTTTTGATCATTATATATTGTACAAGAGATTGAATTACTAGTGTAGCCCAAAAAATGTACATTTATCGTTCATTAAAATTTTAAATAGTTCATCGAGTAATCAATAAATAATTAATAAAGTGATAGGAATTCTTACCTATCATTGTTAGCCTTGAATATAAATGTATTACTTCCCTAAGTAAAAATATGAGTTTTCAAAAGATAAACATACAAGTTCCAACTATATGCTGCCTACAAGAAATTCACTTCACAGTTAAGATACATATAAGCTGAATGTGAAGGATTAGAGGAAAACTTTTAATGATAATTAAAACCAAAATTGAGCAGGAGTAGCCATAGTTACATCTAATAAACCAAACTTTGAAAAAACCTGTAATAAAGACAATATTACTGAAAGGATTGATTCAGCAATAAGATACAACACCAGGTCACTCAAATACAAAGCAAATATTAGTAGATATAAAGTAAGAGGTAGACTCTGATACAGTAGTAGTTGGGGGCTTTCAGCACCCCACTGTCATTAATGAAAAGATCATCTAGACAGAAAATCAACAAGGACACTTCTGAGTAGAACCATATTTTACAGAAGACAGACATAATAAGCATTTATAGAACATTTCACCCAGTAGCTACAGAATACACATTATTCTCATAAGTACATAATATTCTCCAGGAAAGACCATGAGTTAGTCATAAATTTTAAAAAAATCATACCCTGTGTCTTCTCAGACCATAATGGAATAAATGAATCAACAATAAGATGAACAAAGGGAAATTTACAATACTCAAAAATTCAAAAACATGCTCATTAATGACCAATAAATCACTGAGGGAATTAAAAATGAAAAAAAAAGTTCTGAAATAAAATGTAAGTGAAGACACAAAGCATCAAAATCTGTGAGCTAGAAAAAAGACAATATGCAGTGTGAAGTATAAGTCAATAACTGTATTATTAATACTTGATTATGCACCTAAAGGACTTAGAAAACAACAGTCTAAAATTAGTAGAAGGCAAGAAACAATATAGCTCAGAGCAGAAATAAATGAAACTGAGATTAAATACAGCATAAAAGATAAACAAAATTATATTAGTGGATTTAAAAAAAAAAAAGACAAACTTTTACCATGCTAACAAATACAAAAAAAGGAAAAACAAAATCAGATATGAAAAAGGAGACATTGCAACTGATACTACTGAAACACAAAGAATCACAAAAAATTTATAGGAAACACTACATACTAAAAAATAGAAGAAATACATAATAATGCCTGGATATGTACAGCTTACTAGGATTAAATCAAGGAAAGGTAATTTAAACCAAATTAAATTAAACCAATCAGCTTCCAGAAACATGACTGAAACATAGCTAAAAGTCTCTCATCAAAGAAAATCCAAGAACCTGATGGCTTTAAGTTGAGTTCTACATAAATATTTAAGGAAGAACTAACTACACTGCTTAAATTTTATAAAAGATTAAAAGGATGGGACTGACATATTATATTTTAAAAGGCGAACATAGTTTTGATACCAAAAAGAAACAAAAGCACACGGAAGCAATAGATAATTACAAAACATCTTCAGTGAATGTTGATGCAGAATTCTTAACCAAACTTTATCAAAATGAATCCAACAGTACATCAAAAGGTTATATGTCATGATCAAGTCATGATCATCCTGGTGACATAAGGATGGTTCAACATTCTAACCAATTTGCATAAAAATCACAGCAACAGAATGAAGTACAAAAATCATATGATCCTCTCAATAGATGCAGAAGCGATGATTGGTAACATTCAGCAACCTGTCAAGGTTAAAAACTCTTGAAAAATTTTATTTTGAAGGAACATGTCAAAGCAATAAAACTTTTTTCTACAGACTTACAATCACTATGCAGAATGTGGAAAAGCTGAAAGCATTTCCACTAAGATTTGGAAGATGACAAGAATGTCCACTTAAATCTACTCCAACAAAGACCTGTTAGAACTGATAATTGAATTCAGTAAGTTGTGGTATGCAAAATCAACAATCAGAAAATTATACCATATTTATACGCCATTGATGATCTTGTTGAAAGGAAATCGACAAAAGTAATTCCATTCACAAATTGAAGAATAAATTCTAAAAAAGTGAAGATCTTGACATTGAAAATTACAAATTATTTGTGAAAGAAATAGAGGACATACAATATGGAAATTGGGCGGTTGTTTGGAGTAGTATTTGACACCACTTGAGATGCATGCATCTCCCATATTAAAGTCCCCAATTCCAGCTTCTGCTAGCATGCACTCTGGAAAGTGTAGCATGATAGGTCAAGCATGGACCAGTACAGTACTACCCACATGGGAGACCAAAATTAAGTTCTTGGCTTCTGCCTTTGGATTGGCCTGACTCTGGTTAGGAGTAATAAGAGGAGACTAAGACCTAGTGAATGTGTGGAGCTTATGAACCAGAACTATGAAAAAACAAACAAACAAACAAACAAAAAACCTGAGGGCTTGTAGGAGAACAGTGTGGCTGAGAGTGAATAGTTTCAGTGGTAGATGCCACAAACTTGGGCAGCCTTAGCTACCAAGTGAGAGATACTGCAGGGGAATCTGAGCTTATACATATTCTTTTTTTTTTTTTTTTTTTTTTTTTTTTTTTTTTTTGACAGGCAGAGTGGACAGTGAGAGAGAGAGACAGAGAGAAAGGTCTTCCTTTGCCGTTGGTTCACCCTCCAATGGCCGCCACTGCAGCCGGCGCACCGCGCTGATCCAATGGCAGGAGCCAGGATCCAGGTGCTTTTCCTGGTCTCCCATGGGGTGCAGGGCCCAAGCACCTGGGCCATCCTCCACTGCACTCCCTGGCCATAGCAGAGAGCTGGCCTGGAAGAGGGGCAACCGGGACAGAATCCGGCGCCCCAACCGGGACTAGAACCCGGTGTGCCGGCGCCGCAAGGTGGAGGATTAGCCTATTGAGCCACGGCGCCGGCTCTATACATATTCTTTGTGTGGTCCTTGGGACAGAGCAGATGAATATTATACTTGTCCCGTCCCTTGGGACATGGGTGCCAGTTGTCCTGTCCCACGGGACATCAACTAGGGCCAAGTACCTAGAATGGCGAAAGAATGGGGCAAGAGACACAAGGAAGGCAGCAAGACAAGAGTTCTGATCAAGCTGCAATTTTTATTTTTCAACCACACACTTATATATCATGAAGGCAGGGTGTCGGGCGGGGGAAGCAGGGGGAGCATATCTTGTAGCTGCAATGCTTGTGCAAGTAGGGGAAAGGTTACAAGGTCTTAAGACACAAGGTTGCATTATCAGTACTCTCTGGCCTGGGCTGCCTAGCTCTGCCTCAGTAGTTTTCCACTAAGAGGCCCCATGCTGCGTGGTCCTCGACATATACTCACTAGGGCAAGCACTCAGGCACTGATTGCCATCGAGGAGAAGAGCTCAGCAGAGCTGAATTACTTACCTTCTAAATAAAAAAAGAGAGAGAAGATTTACCACACCAAACCTGGGTGTGTCACCTTTGGCACATCCTTAACCCTGAAGAACTGAATAGAGCTCTCTGGCCACACCCACCACAACCCTCTAGAGATTCACCAAAGGCAGATAGTCCACTTAATCTAGAGTCATATTATAATGAGAAAAGCCAGAATTTTAGAAACAGCATATTAGGTACCCTATAGTAATTTGTCTGATCTAGGTTTGGGGATTATTAGCAGACAAAATTCAGTGAAGGAAGAACTTACAAAAAATCTTAAGTATTATTGGGTATCTACTAGGTGTTTGAGAAAGGATAGAGCTTGATATGAAAGGAAATGGGACCAAAAAAGAAATTTGGATTGGGATAATGGGAAAAGGCCAACAGCCTTGACATCTAAATAAGAAGCTTTCTTTCTTTTTTTCTTTTTCTCGTGTTGTTTCTGTTGTTAATAGCATTATTTTGTGTATAACTGCATAAAATAAAATTTGCTAATTAAAATAATGCAACTGAAAATTTTGTAAAATTCATGTATACCTGTGTGTAAATAACAACATTCAATAATATACATATCTGTCTCCCAGAAAGATTTCTCTGTGACTCTTTGTATTATCTCCATATGGCTCTTGCATGTTCTCTCTGGTCCCATGAAATCATTGATTTGCTCTCCATACAAGTTGGTTTCCACATTCTAGATTTTCTGTAAGTGGAATCAAAAACTGTGTACAACTTCATATCTTGTTTCCTTCCTTCAGTAATAAGAATTTTGATATTCCTCCATGCTGTTGCACATAGTAATAGTTCATCCAAGGGCTGACGTTGTGGCATAGCCAGTAAAACTGCCACCTGCGATGCCAGTATCCCATGTGGGTGCCGATTCAAGTCACAGCTGCTAAACTTCTGATCCAGGTCCCTGCTTATGTGCCTGGGAAAGCAGTGGATGAAGGCCCAAGTGCTTGGACCCCTGCACCCAAGTGAGAGATCCAACCTGGATTGTTGTGGCTATTTGGGGAGAGAATCAGCAGAAGAAAGATGTCTCACTCTCTCGGTCTCTCTTTCTCTCATGGTAATTCTGTCTTTCAAATAAATAAAATTAATCTCTAAAACTTGGTTCATTCCTTTTTATTACTACATATTGTTCCATTGTGTGTATGTACATGCTATGACTATGAAGTTTGCTCAAATATACTACAATAGTCGATGTTAGTAAAAAATTACAATGAACAGTGGAAGTCAGCTTGGAAGTGGATAATTAAAGCATTTTTCAAATGTCAATGTTTAGACAAAGTGTTAAGGGAGGATAAATTGGAATAAACCTGGGAAAGCAGTCAGAAGGTATATAGATATTCAAATTGACCTTAAGTGTAGAGTGGCTTAATTGATTGGATTGCAAAACAAAGGAAGTAGATTCATTAATGGAGCCTGTCAATGAAATATTTGAGAGTTAGCCATTGAGATCTGTCAATGAAATATTTGAGAGGTAGCCATTGGTGGTGTCTCCTCTGAGCAGAGGAAGAAATGTTTCCAGTGAGTGACCACTCCTTGGCAGGGCATCAGTAGGCTTTTGCTCAAGGGATATCCTAATATCATTTAGTGGGAGAAAATTAACAAACTCTTGAAATGACAATTAATGATACTTTTTAATGTTTTGATAAACAAATGAGGCTGTAAAAAATGAAAAGGAGTTGAAAAGAGCTAGAGAGAAATAGCAGGACTCAGAGCATAATGTCCGAATTGAATGGAAATGGGAATATAAGAAGAATAAGGAAGGCTTTTATTCTTATTCTGCAATTATATATTACATAGAGGTATAAACAGCATAAAATGTAGGAAGTTAAAATATAGGATGATAAACATGTGTAGAAAAAGTCTTTTTCAGAATTTGAGTTGATATAAAATAATTTTCCATTTTACTCTTGGTTAGCATAGGATTGAGTAAAGCAAGCTGTCCCATAAACATCTCTGTAAAATCCCTTTTCTAATTCATTCTGCCCCCTATGCTTACATTATACTAGTCAAGCATTGATGGTCAATGCTCTGTGGCTACATTAAATATTTTAAAGAGAAGCAGCCATAGAAATTCAACTGCATTATATGACTTGAGGAAAAGTTCCAAGACATAAAGTATAACTTCAATTTCTGTGTGATGCTCACAGCAGTTAGTGTAATTTAATAAAATTAGCTGTTCAGAGACTTGCTTCCATTGGGGTAAACTATCTGGCCAGGAAATTATGACAGCATTCAGATTAAAGGTAGCTAGGAACTGAGACTCTCCATCTAACAGTTTTTCAAATGTCTCAGATATATGATCTAATAAGGCATCTTGAAGACTTAGAAAAACAAGAAAAGTCAAATCCCAAGTCAGCAGGAGGTGAGAAATAATAAAGATCAGAAGAGAAATACTTGAAATTAAAACTAAAAGAACAATACAAAGATCAACAAAAAAATCTGATTATTTTGAGAAGATAAGCAAAATAGATTAAACGTTTGCTGGACTAACAAAGAAAAAAAGAGGAAAAACGCAAATCAAATAGAGATTAAAAAAAAAGAAGACATTATGACCAACACCACTGAATTACAAAGGAGCATAAGAAACAATTATGAAAAAATATATACTAGGGGGCTAGCGCTGTGGTGCAGCGGGTTAAAGCCTTGGCCTTAAGTGTCGGCATCCCATGTGGACCCGGTTCTAGTGCCGGAGTTCCTCTTCTGATCCAGCTCTCTGCTATGGCCTAGGAAAGCAGTGCAAGATGGCCCAAGTACTTGGGCCCCTGCCGCCAACATGGGAGACCTTGAAGAAGCTCCTGGTTTCTAGCTTCGGATCAGTGCAGCTCTAGCCGTTGCAACCATCTGTGGAGTGAACCAATGGAAGGAAGACTTCTCTCTGTGTCTCTACGTCCCTCTGTAACTGTCTTTCAAATAAATAAATAAATCTTTAAAAACAGAAAAAAAATATACACCAACAAATGAGAAAACTTCAAATGGATCAATTCATGGACATTAAAACCTACCAAGTTTAAATCAAGACCATATAGAAAATCTAAACAGACCTGTAACAAACAATAATACTGAAGCAGTGATTACAAGTCTTCCATCCAGGAGAAGTCCAGCACCTTATGGCTTTACTACTGAATTTTACAGGACAAATGTTTTGATTACAACAACTAGAAAAAATACAAATGCAAAAATTTCCGCATTTAAATTCATGAAGTAGAATTTAAGTGGTCTTAGTATTCTAGAGTGTGACCCCCTGTGTGAAAAAATGAGCTCAGCTTTGGAACCACTTTCACCCCATCAATAGCTGCCAATTCTAGATTCATTAAATCAGCTGGGAATCACAACTTTTCTCAGGTCCAATGTACTGCTGACTGGAGAGTATTCATTTTTTGTACTTGTGAGGCTACAGTGACAAAATAGACTTGAATGATCTTCAACATATAGCCAGTTTTACCATCAAATTCCGAAAATATGAAGGAATGAATGTTAAAAGAAAAGATATAAAATTCTGAAGGCTTGAGTATAACTTTGATTATCTCACAGAAGAAAATTATCTGAGTTCAAGACTCTTCAGGAGGATAGCTAGAGAAATGCAGCTTAATAATTCTTTCAAGAAAATTTTATGCCATTAAATGTATGTGCATTTGTATTTTTCAAATAATGAAATACAAATCTCCAACAAACATGAAAAATTTCCAGGATTACTAGCCATCAGGAAATGCAAATAAAACCCACAGTGAACTATTGCCTTACTCCGATTAGATGGCTATCATCAAAAAATTTAAAAAAAGTAGCAAATACTGGAGAGGATGTGGAGAAAATGGTACAATAATACACTGTGGGAAGGAGAATTTTTGATACATCTTTGGCTATTTATGTTTTCTTTTGAGAAATGTCCATTCAGGTTCTTTGATTATTATATCTGTTTCCTATTGAGTTGCGAGAGTTTCTTATGTATTATGAATATTAAACTTGTGTCAAGTACATGATCTTCACCGACTGGTTCTGGAACTTTACAAGCAGATTTCAAAACTTAATGATATATCCAAAATGCAAAAAATAAAAAGAACCCTAAAGACCATATCCCAAAACAAATATTTAGAATTCATACATTAAGCAAATAAACACATAAAATAAGCTGTAACAATTGTGTTTCCATATACTAATGTATTATGCACAAAGAAGTTAGAGAGGCAATCTCATGTATAAGAGCATAGGAAAGAACAAAATACCTAGGAATAAATTTTATGGATTAGTACGATCTGTACTCTGAAACCTGGAAAACATCTATGATGGAATTGAAGACACAAATAAATGGAAAAGTATCCCATGTTCTTTAATTAGAGTAAGTAATATTATTAAAATTGACCATTCTAGGCTGGCACCGCAGCTCACTAAGCTAATCCTCTGCCAGTGGCGCTGGCACACCGGGTTCTAGCCACAGTCAGAGTGCTGGATTCTGTCCCGGTTGCTCCTCTTCCAGTCCAGCCCTGCACCTTCATGGGAGACCAGGAGGAAGCACCGGCTCCTGGCTTCAGATCAGCTCAGCACGCTGCCATAATGCACCAGCCATGGCAGCTATTTGGGGGGTGAACGAACAGAAAAAGGAAGACCTTTCTCTCTGTCTCTCTCTCACTGTCTAACTCTGCCTGTCGAAATTAAAAAAGAAAAAAATTGACCATTCTAACTACAAGTTTAATACAATAACCATCAAAATATCAGTGTCATTTTTCTCAAAGATAGGAAAATAATCCTTAAATTTACATGGAATTACAAAAAGTCAAGTAGCCATAGCAATCCCGAACTAAAAGAACAAAGTTGGGGATATCACACTGCAAGAATTCATGTTATATTACAAAGTCATACTGATCAAGATGCATAAAAACAGATATTAAATCAATGGAATAGAATAGATAGTTCAGAAATAAATCTATGCACATAATGAGATCCCCTTTCTTCCTGCCTCCCTTCCTCTGTCTCTCAAAAACAGAGAGATAGAGAGTATGTGCTCTCATCCTCTGATTCACCCTCCAAATGCCTGCAGTGGGCAGGTCACAGCCAGGACCTGGGAACTCAATATAGGGCTACTTGGTGGGTGACAGAAACACAATTATTTGATCTATCACTGTTCCCACCCAGGGTGAGCATTAGAAGGAAACTTAGGGGTCAGGATCTGGAGCTGGGCAAAAGAACTGAGGTAATCCAATATGGGATGTAGGATTCTCAACCACTAGGCTAAAAGATTTTTGAAAAAGTATTTTTATTCAAATTAAGAGTTTTGTTTATTTAAATTAACAAATGGAAAAATGTATAAATTTTTGTTATTACTATATTGTTTTGATATATGTATGACTGCATCATGTTTAAATCAAACTAATTAATATATCAATCACCTCATATTCTCTGGCCTGCATTTCACCTCTCCAGACCCATGCATGGCAGTGAAATATGTCCTGTGCAGAAAAACTTTCTAAAAAACACACAAAAATCCTAAGAAGGAAGTGATAACTATAACTGCAGAAATTAAGGGTATAAGAACAGTTTAACTGTTAAATTTAGCTTTTAATTAATTAAAGTAAGTGGTAATAAGAGAGGGAAGAGATGTGAAATTCGGGACATACTCAAGGTGACTTACCTCAAACGGTAGAGTTAGAAACATACCAGGGGATTCCAATTCAATCCCATCAAGGTGGCACGTACCAATGCCATCTCACTAGACCCAGTGATCAATTTCTGTTCACAATTGATCATAATGATAGGACTAAGAACCAAAGGGATCACATAAACAAGAATAGTGTCTGCAAATACTAGCTGATAGAATAAAAAAAGGGAGAGAACGATCGAACATGGGAAGTGAGATACATAGCAGACCCATAGAATGGCAGATGTCCTAAACAGCACTCTGGCCTCAGAATCAGCCCTTAAGGCATGTGGATCTGGCTGAAAAGCCCATGAGAGTATTTCAGGCATGGAAAGCCAAGACACTTTGGGGAAAAAAAAAAACAACATCTAAATGAAAGATCTCTGCGAGTGAGATCCCAGTGGGAAGTACAGGTCATCAAAGAAGGAGGTACCTTTCTCTGAAGGGAGGAGAGAACTTCCACTTTGACCATGGCCTTGTCTAAATATGATCAGAGTCGGTGAACTCAGTGGGCTTCCATAGCCTTGGCAACTCATGACAAGAGCCTAGGGTGATTACTGATGCCATAAACAAGAGTGTCAATTTGTTAAGTCAACAACAGGAGTCACTGTGCACTTACTCCTCATGTAGGATCTTTGTCCTTAGTGTGCTGTACATTGAGATTTAATGCTATAACTAGTACTCAAACAGTATTTTTCACTTTATGTTTCTGTGTGGGAGCAAACTGTTGAAATCTTTACTAAATGTATGCTAAACTGATCTTCTGTATATAAAGTGAAATGAAAATGAATCTTGATGTGAATGGAAGGGGAGAGGGAGTGGGAAAGGGGAGGGTTGCGGGTGGGAGGGTAGTTATGGGGGGGAAGCCATTGTAATCCATAAGCTGTACTTTGGAAATTTATATTCATTAAATAAAAGTTAAAAAAAGTAAGTAAAAAGAGAGGAATTACATATGTGCAAAATATAAGATGACAAAGGTAAAATAACTATTGATACAAAGAAATAAATTTTGGAAATCATATTTTAAACACCTATGCAAATAAATTTAAAAACCTAGAACAAATAGATGACAACTTGGAGGTATGCACACT
This sequence comes from Oryctolagus cuniculus, assembly GCF_964237555.1. Lineage (NCBI taxonomy): Eukaryota > Metazoa > Chordata > Mammalia > Lagomorpha > Leporidae > Oryctolagus > Oryctolagus cuniculus. Next base: position 136,958,384 of record NC_091436.1, read on the forward strand.
TTAATAAAACTGACTCCAGTTAGATAGAAAACTTAAACCTACTGATTTCCATAGGACAAATCCTCAGAATTAATAAGGAATGATCCACAGAACACAAGACTGATTCTTTCAGAGGGGAATTCTACCAAACATCTAGTGATCAGAGACTCAGTGGTATACAAATTGTATACAAATAAAATAAAACCTCCATTTTTTTATTATCAAGCTAATATAACCTTGATACCTACACCTGAAAATAAGTTTAAAAAAAAAGCAGAACCTGCAGGCATCAAAATGCGTAAACATTGAACAGAGAGAATCAGGCTGCTCTGTTTGAAAGAGACAGGCACCCTCACCTTCCGCTGGGGAAACCAAGACCCATAGTACAGTGTAACAATGCATGTTATGAATTATAAAGGCAACTTAGAATAAAAGCCAATCATCCTGAATATGTTCCTTCTACTTCATTTGCCCTATTTACAATTTTTTAATTGCATAGGCTTAGAGAGGAATGAGATTGGAGTTAGACCATATTATAAATCTATAAAGGATGTCCTGGTATCTGTCTACTTTAATTATCAAGGCAGAGAATACTAATAGGCTCATGGATATTTAATGAAATAAGCCAGGTACAGAAAGACAATTACTACATTCTTTCTCTCATATATGAGAGCTTATGTGTATTTATAATGTATGCATAAATATATATAATAGTATAAAATATGTGGATGCCATATTATTTAGTATATAGATATTTATAAGTGTTCTCCTCATTGGGTTATATACCAATAAATAGCAATATTCTTTTATTTTTCACTGTATAATTCTTGGTGACAATCCCAAATTAGGTGGCATTAATATAATTTTCAAGAAAAATAGGGTGTATGTATATCATATTTATACATATAAATCAAATATGGCAGTGTAATAAATGTTGTCAAATACACATGTGTTGACCTCTTTTTCTAAACTTTTCTATTATTTGAAGTATTCTAAAATGAAAATGATAGTAAAACAAAAATGAAGAGGCAACTAAAAAAATGGGAGAAAATAATTGGAAACTATTCACAAGACAAAGGATTACTATCCAGAAAACGTAAAGAACATGAAAAATTCAATAACAAAAAACAAACAATACAGTTAAGGAAAGGTTTGGAGTGGGCATTTGGATTAGCAGCTGAGAAGCTGGTTCAGGTAACCATGTCCCACATTTAAGTGCTTGGGATCCATTCCTGATTCCATTCTCAATCCAGTTTTCAGCTAATGTGAATATCAATAGGAGTAGCTGGGTCCCAGCCACTCATGTGGGAGCCCTAGACTGAGTTCCTAGATCCCAGCTTCTATCTTGTCCAGCTCTAGCTGTGGGAACTTTTTGAGAGTAAAACAGCAGATTGGATCTCTGTAACTCTCTCTTCCCCTCTCCTTTCCTCCTTCTCAAATAATTTAAAAACAGGGGCTGGTGCTATGACTAAGCCTCTGCCTGCAGCACTGGCATCCCATATGGATGCTGGTTTGAGTCTCAGCTATTTCTTTTCTGATCCAACTCTCTGCTATGGTCTGAGAAAGCAGTAGAAGACGGCCCAAGTGCTTGGGCCCCTGAACCCATGCGGGAGACCTGGAAGAAGCTTCTGGTTCCTGGCTTTGTATAGGCTCAGCTCCAGCCATTGTATCTATCTGTGGAGTGAACCAGCAAATGAAAGACCTTCTTGTCTTTCCCTTTCTCTATCTGTAGCTCTACTTCTAAAATAAATAAATCTTGGAGGAGTACAAGGCGAAGGCGGAGCCAAGATGGCGGAATAGTGAGGGCGCACACTGATAGTCCGGGAAAATTTAGTTTAATAAAAGGGGAGTTACGGTAGCCTCAGAAAAAAAAAAAAAAAACAGGAAAATATTGCAGAGGAAACCCTTCTAGATCGAGTGGTCGTGAATCGGAGGACCTACTGGGAGAACAAGGTCGCCAACCGCGCAGAAGCCGAGCCGTGGGACCGAGCCACAAGGTCTGCGCGACAGTGCTCGAAGGGGAGTGCGTGCCACACAGACAACAGCGGGGAGGCTTGGGACGTCCAGGGCTCCGAGTCCACACATCGGCGCTGGAAGGGGAGCGGACCTGCGTGGAGAGCGTGGGAGCCCACAGTTCGGGACACCAGCGGAAGACTCAACACCAGCGCTGGAACGCGAGGTGAGCCGAACCTCAATAGCCCAAGACACCACACCGGCAGGCAAGCGGAGAGAGGAGACTAGAGGGAACACCCCCGGGGGGGGGAGTTCACCAGGCTAACTGGAAGAGAGAGAGAGAGAAAAAAAAAAGGTGATTGGTACGGACATGGGTTTCTCTTTCTCTGCTCACCTCTCAAGGGCGAGCAAGACAAAGAGCAGGCGCCATCTTGGACATACATCATAAGCAGAGCGACCTCAGGTCTGCACCGGCCCTGAGCCTAGCAGAAAAACCTGACTCTGGGCGGGGCGAATTAACAGGAGATTAGGACCTAGTAAATTTGTGGTGCTACTGAACTGAGACTGTGAAAAGAGACGGTGGGGGAGAGAACTCACGGAATTCACGTGAGCACTCTCCAGAGACACTACAATTCTGTAACTTTGGCAACCCAGTGGGAGACTGAAGGAGAATTTGAGCCCACTCTGAGGGCCGAACAGATTCCCTGTGTGGTCCTTGGGAAAGAGCTTCTGATCTCTGGCTCCTGTGGGTATATCATTTGCCTGCTAACTACCTCCAACTTCGTTCAGCTGTGCAGAATAACTTCCCTTTGAATCAAAAAAAAAAGAAAGAGAGAGAGAGAGAGAGGAGTGTCACATTTGGCACACCAAACAGAGCTCTCAGGCCACACCCATCTCAAGCCCTAATGCTCCATCAAAAACAGATAGTCCACTTAATCTAGAGCCATAGTATAACAAGAAAAAGCACCACAGTGAAGAAACCAAATACCTCCAATATGCCAAATAACAAACGCAAAAACCGAGGCAATAAAAACAAGGAAGTCACCATGACGCCCTCAAATGAAAAAGACACCCCAATTCAAGATTATGAAGATGATGACATAGAAGAAATGCAAGAAGCAGATCTCAAAAAATTGATAAGAACATTAAGAAGTTCTCAAAAACAAATTCTTGAACTACAGAAATCCTTAATGGACAAGATAGAAAATCTCTCGCGTGAAAATGAAATATTAAGGAGGAATCAAAATGAAACGAAACAACTAGTACAACAGGAAACTATGATAGTGACTGAAGTGAAGAATTCAATAGATCAAATGAAAAACACAATAGAGAGCCTTACAAACAGAATGGGTGAAGCAGAAGAGAGAATATCGGACTTAGAAGACAGAGAACAGGAAATGAGACAGTCAGACCAAAGAAACGAAGAGGAAATTAGAAATCTAAAACATATTGTTGGGAATCTTCAGGATACTATTAAAAAACCCAACATTCGAGTTCTAGGAGTTCCTGAAGGCATGGAGAGGGAGAAAGGATTAGAAGGCCTTTTTAGTGAGATATTAGCAGAAAATTTCCCAGGTTTGGAGAAGGACAGAGAAATACTAGTACAGGAAGCTCACATAACCCCTAATAAACATGACCAAAAGAGATCCTCACCACGACACGTTGTAATTAAACTCTCCACAGTGAAACAGAAAGAAAAGATCCTAAAATGTGCAAGAGAGAAACGTCAGATTACTCTCAGAGGATCTCCAATCAGACTCACAGCTGACTTCTCATCAGAAACTCTACAAGCTAGGAGGGAATGGCGAGATATAGCCCAGGTACTAAGAGAGAAAAATTGCCAGCCCAGGATATTATATCCTGCAAAGCTATCATTTGTGAATGAAGGTGAAATAAAGACTTTCCATAGCAAACAGAAATTGAAAAAAATTTGTGGACTCTCATCCAGCCCTGCAAAAGATGCTTAAAGATGTGTTACACACAGAAACAAAGAAACACGGTCATCAATATGAAAGAAGGTAAAGGAAGGAAACCAAGGAAGGAAACCTCACAGCAAAAGATCACAGGGAATTCAAAGCATATATTAGAACTTATCTTTGGCAAATGGCAGGGCAAAGTTACCACTTATCATTAGTCACATTGAACGTGAATGGCCTGAACTGTCCAGTTAAAAGACACAGATTGGCTGATTGGGTTAAGGAACAAAACCCATCTATTTGCTGCTTACAAGAAACACATCTTTCCAACAAAGATCCATACAGACTGAAAGTGAAAGGCTGGAAAAAGATATACCATGCCAACAGAAATGAAAAAAGAGCGGGCGTAGCCATCTTAATATCAGACACCATAAACTTTACCACAAAAATCGTTAAGAGAGACAAAGAGGGACACTATATAATGATTAAGGGATCAATTCAACAGGAAGATATAACAATTATCAATGTATATGCACCTAACTACAGGGCACCGGTTTATCTAAAAGATTTGTTAACGGACTTAAAGGGAGACTTAGACCCCAATAAAATAGTACTGGGGGACTTCAATACTCCACTCTCAACAATAGACAGATCAATAGGACAGAAGATCAACAAGAATACAGTAGATTTAAACGACACTATAGCCCAAATGGATCTAACAGATATATACAGAACTTTCAATCCTACAGCTAAAGGTTTTACATTCTTCTCAGCAGTACATGGAACCTTCTCTAGGATTGACCACATACTAGGCCATAAAGCAAGTCTCAGCAAATTCAAAAGAATTAGATCATACCATGCAGCTTCTCAGACCATAAAGGAATGAAGTTGGAAATTAGCAACTCAAGAATCCCTAGAGCATATGCATGCACATGGAGATTGAACAACATGCTCCTGAATGAACAATGGGTCATAGAAGAAATTAAAATAGAAATCAAAATTTTTCGGGAAGTAAATGAGGATAACAGCACAACATACCAAAACTTATGGGACGCGGCAAAAGCAGTGTTAAGAGGAAAGTTTATATCAATAGGTGCCTACATCAAGAAATTGGAAAGGCACCAAATAGATGAGCTTTCAATTCACCTCAAGGATCTAGAAAACCTACAGCAGACCAGACCCAAATCTAGTAGGAGAAGAGAAATAATTAAAATCAGAGAAGAAATCAACAGGATTGAATCAAGAAAAACATTACAAAAAATCAGCCAAATGAGGAGCTGGTTTGTTGAAAAAATAAACAAAATTGACACCCCCTTGGCCCAACTAACTAAAAAAAGAAGAGAAAAGACCCAAATCAATAAAATCAGAGATGAAAAAGGAAATGTAACAACAGACACCACAAAAATAAAAAGAATCATCAGAAATTACTATAAGGACTTGTATGCCAGCAAACAGGGAAACCTATCAGAAATGGGTAGATTCCTGGACACAGGCAACCTACCTAAATTGAACCAGAAAGACATCAAAAACCTAAACAGACCCATAACTGAGACAGACATAGAAACAGTAATAAAGGCCCTCCCAACAAAGAAAAGATCAGGACCAGATGGATTCACTGCTGAATTCTACCAGACGTTTAAAGAAGAACTAACTCCAATTCTTCTCAAACTATTCAGAACAATCGAAGAAGAGGGAATCCTCCCAAATTCTTTATATGAAGCCAGCATCCCCTTAATTCCTAAGCCGGAAAAGGATGCAGCACTGAAAGAGAATTACAGGCCAATATCCCTGATGAACATAGATGCAAAAATCCTCAATAAAATTCTCACCAATAGAATGCAACAACACATCAGAAAGATCATCCGCCCAGACCAAGAGGGATTTATCCCTGGTATGCAGGGATGGTTTAATGTGCGCAAGACAATCAATGCGATACACCACATTAACAGACTGCAGAAGGAAAACCATATGATTATCTCAATAGATGCCGAGAAAGCATTTGATAAAATACAACACCCTTTCATGATGAAAACTCTAAGCAAACTGGGTATGGAAGGAACATTCCTCAATACAATCAAAGCAATCTATGAAAAACCCACGGCCAACATCCTATTGAATGGGGAAAAGTTGGAAGCATTTCCACTGAGATCTGGTACCAGACAGGGATGTCCACTCTCACCACTGCTATTCAATATAGTTCTGGATGTTCTAGCCCGAGCTATTAGGCAAGAAAATGAAATTAAAGGGATACAAATTGGGAAGGAAGAACTCAAACAATCCCTCTTTGCAGATGACATGATTCTTTATTTAGGGGACCCAAAGAACTCTAATAACAGACTATTGGAACTCATAGAAGAGTTTGGCTAAATAGCAGGATATAAAATCAATGCACAAAAATCAACAGCCTTTGTATACACAGACAATGCCATGGCTGAGGAAGAACTTCTAAGATAAATCCCATTCACAATAGCTACAAAAACAATCAAATACCTTGGAATAAACTTAACCAAGGATGTTCAAGATCTCTACGATGAAAATTACAAAACCTTAAAGAAAGAAATAGAAGAGGATACCAAGAAATGGAAAAATCTTCATGCTCATGGATTGGAATTATCAAGATCATCAAAATGTCCATTCTCCCAAAATCAATTTATAAATTCAATGCAATACCAATCAAGATACCGAAGACCTTCTTCTCAGATCTGGAAAAAATGGTGCTGAAATTTATATGGAGGCACAAGAGACCTCGAATAGCTAAAGCAATCTTGTACAACAAAAACAAAGCTGGAGGCATCACAAGACCAGATTTCAGGACATACTACAGGGCAGTTGTAATCAAAACAGCATGGTACTGGTACAGAAACAGATGGATAGACCAATGGAACAGAATTGAAACACCAGAAATCAACCCAAACATCTACAGCCAACTTATATTTGATCAAGGATCTAAAACTAATTCCTGGGCAAGGACAGTCTATTCAATAAATGGTGCTGGGAAAATTGGATCTCCACGTGCAGAATCATGAAGCAAGACCCCTACCTTACACCTTACACAAAAATCCACTCAACATGGATTAAAGACCTAAATCTACGACCTGACACCATCAAGTTACTAGAGAACATTGGAGAAACCCTTCAAGATATTGGCACAGGCAAAGAATTTCTGGAAAAGACCCGGGAGGCACAGGCAGTCAAAGCCAAAATCAACTACTGGGATTGCATCAAATTGAGAAGTTTCTGTACTGCAAAAGAAACAGTCAGGAGAGTGAAGAGACAACCGACAGAATGGGAAAAAATATTTGCAAACTATGCAACAGATAAAGGGTTAATAACCAGAATCTACAAAGAGATCAAGAAACTCCACAAAAACAAAACCAACAACCCAATTAAGAGATGGGCCAAGGACCTCAATAGACATTTTTCAAAAGAGGGAATCCAAATGGCCAACAGGCACATGAAAAAATGCGACCCAGCCATCCCACTCCTTGGAATTTACCCAAAGGAATTTAAATTGGCAAACAAAAAAGCGGTCTGCAGCCTAATGTTTATTGCAGCTCAATTCACAATAGCTAAGACCTGGAACCAACCTAAATGCCCATCAACGGTAGACTGGATAAAGAAATTATGGGATATGTACTCTTTAGAATTCTATACCGCAGTAAGAAACAACGAAATCCAGTTATTTGCAACAAAATGGAGGAATCTGGAACACATCATGCTGAGTGAAATAAGCCAGTCCCAAAGGGACAAATACCATATGTTCTCCCTGATCGGTGACAACTGACTGAACACCAAAAAGGAAACCTGTTGAAGTGGAATGGACACTATGGGAAACGGTGACTTGATCAGCATAGCCCTGACTGTTAATGAACAACTTAATACATTATCCCTCTTAGTAGTTTTTTTGTCTGTTCTACTTAATATGACTGGTTTAATTCTGTAATTAATACACAGTTATTCTTAAGTGTTGAAATTTAACTGAAATGTGATCCCTGTTAAACATAAGAGTAGGAATAAGAGAGGGAAGAGATATATAATTTGGGACATGCTCAAGCTGACTTGCCCCAAATGGTAGAGTTAGAAACATACCAGGGGACTCCAATTCAATCCCATCAAGGTGGCATGTACCAATGCCATCTCACTATTCCAAGTGATCAATTTCAGTTCACAATTGATCATAATGAAAGGACTAAGAGTCAAAGGGAGCACATAAACAAGTCTAGTACCTGCTAACACTAACCGATAGAATAAATAAAGGGGAGAGTGATCCAACATGGGAAGTGAGATACTCAGCAGACTCATAGAATGGCAGATGTCCTGAATGGCACTCTGGCCTCAGAGTCAGCCCTAAAGGCATTCAGATCTGGCTGAAAAGCCCATGAGAGTATTTCAGGCATGGAAAGCCAAGACACTCTGGCAAAAGATCTCTGTGAGTGAGATCTCAGTGGAAAGAACAGGTCTTCAAAGAAGGAGGTACCTTTCTCTGAAGGGAGGAGAGAACCTCCACTTTGACTATGACCTTGTCTAAACAAGATAAGAGTCGGAGAACTCAGAGGGCTTCCATAGCCTCAGAAACTCATGACTGGAGCCTAGGGAGATTACTGATGCCATAGACAGGCGTGTCAATTGGTAAAGTCAACAACAGGAGTCACTGTGCACTTACTCCTCATGTAGGATCTCTGTCCTTAATGTGCTGTGCATTGAGATTTAATGCTATAACAAGTACTCAAATAATATATTTCACTTTGTGTTTCTATGGGGGTGCAAACTGTTGAAATCTTTACTTAATGCATACTAAACTGATCCTCTGTAAAAAAAAAAAAAAGAAAAGAAAGAAAAGAAAAGAAAAGAAACTATCAACTCCCAACTTGACTCTCACTGGGATTAAACATGACAATAGGTCTGATCTGATTTCATCATCATTAAAAAAAAATCATCTATTATTTTTCACTTTATGTTTCTGTGTGGGAGCAAACTGTTGAAATCCTTACTTAATGTATACTAAGCTGATCTGTATATTAAGATAATCGAAAATGAATCTTGATGTGAATGGAAGGGGAGAGGGAGTGGGAAAGGGGAGGGTTGTGGGTGGGAGGGACGGTATGGGGGGAAGCCATAGTAATCCATTATTCGTACTTTGGAAATTTATATTCATTAAATAAAAGTTAAAAAAAAAAGAAAAAAAAAGAAAATATAAATGGAATTTTTGAACAAAAAAAAAAAAAAAAGAAACCTCATCTAATGCCAGTTGGGATGCCCACATCCCATGTCAGTGTCCTGGATTCAAGTCCTTGCTCTGCTGTCAATTCCATTTGTCTACTAACCTGCATCCTGGAAAGCAGAAATAGATGGCTCAAGTAATTTAGTTCCTGCCACCCACAAAGGAGAGCTAGATTGATCTCATCTTCAATCTGACTCCGTTCTGGCCACATTGGTCATGTGAGAACCGAACCAGTAGATAAGAGCTTTTTTTTTCTGTCTCTAAAATGTCAACAAATAAAATTTAAAATAAAATTTAACTGAATACTAAAAAAAAAAAAAAAAGAAAAAAGAAAAAATGTTCAAGGTCATTAGCAATCAGGGAAATGCAAATCAAAACCACAATGAGGTTTCACCTCACCCCGGTTAGAATGGCTCACATGCAGAAATCTACCAACAACAGATGCTGGCGAGGATGTGGGGAAAAAGGGACACTAACCCACTGTTGGTGGGAATGCAAACTGGTCAAGCCACTATGGAAGTCAGTCTGGAGATTCCTCAGAAACCTGAAGATAACCCTACTGTTCGACCCAGCAATCCCACTCCTTGGAATTTACCCAAAGGAATTTCAATTGGCAAACAAAAAAGCGGTTTGCAGCCTAATGTTTATTACAGCTCAATTCACAATAGCTAAGACCTGGAACCAACCTAAATGCCCATCAACGGTAGACTGGATAAAGAAATTATGGGATATGTACTCTTTAGAATTCTATACCGCAGTAAGAAACAACGAAATCCAGTTATTTGCAACAAAATGGAGGAATCTGGAACACATCATGCTGAGTGAAATAAGCCAGTCCCAAAGGGACAAATACCATATGTTCTCCCTGATCGGTGACAACTGACTGAACACCAAAAAGGAAACCTGTTGAAGTGGAATGGACACTATGGGAAACGGTGACTTGATCAGCATAGCCCTGACTGTTAATGAACAACTTAATACATTATCCCTCTTAGTAGTTTTTTTGTCTGTTCTACTTAATATGACTGGTTTAATTCTGTAATTAATACACAGTTATTCTTAAGTGTTGAAATTTAACTGAAATGTGATCCCTGTTAAACATAAGAGTAGGAATAAGAGAGGGAAGAGATATATAATTTGGGACATGCTCAAGCTGACTTGCCCCAAATGGTAGAGTTAGAAACATACCAGGGGACTCCAATTCAATCCCATCAAGGTGGCATGTACCAATGCCATCTCACTATTCCAAGTGATCAATTTCAGTTCACAATTGATCATAATGAAAGGACTAAGAGTCAAAGGGAGCACATAAACAAGTCTAGTACCTGCTAACACTAACCGATAGAATAAATAAAGGGGAGAGTGATCCAACATGGGAAGTGAGATACTCAGCAGACTCATAGAATGGCAGATGTCCTGAATGGCACTCTGGCCTCAGAGTCAGCCCTAAAGGCATTCAGATCTGGCTGAAAAGCCCATGAGAGTATTTCAGGCATGGAAAGCCAAGACACTCTGGCAAAAGATCTCTGTGAGTGAGATCTCAGTGGAAAGAACAGGTCTTCAAAGAAGGAGGTACCTTTCTCTGAAGGGAGGAGAGAACCTCCACTTTGACTATGACCTTGTCTAAACAAGATAAGAGTCGGAGAACTCAGAGGGCTTCCATAGCCTCAGAAACTCATGACTGGAGCCTAGGGAGATTACTGATGCCATAGACAGGCGTGTCAATTGGTAAAGTCAACAACAGGAGTCACTGTGCACTTACTCCTCATGTAGGATCTCTGTCCTTAATGTGCTGTGCATTGAGATTTAATGCTATAACAAGTACTCAAATAATATATTTCACTTTGTGTTTCTATGGGGGTGCAAACTGTTGAAATCTTTACTTAATGCATACTAAACTGATCCTCTGTAAAAAAAAAAAAAAGAAAAGAAAGAAAAGAAAAGAAAAGAAACTATCAACTCCCAACTTGACTCTCACTGGGATTAAACATGACAATAGGTCTGATCTGATTTCATCATCATTAAAAAAAAATCATCTATTATTTTTCACTTTATGTTTCTGTGTGGGAGCAAACTGTTGAAATCCTTACTTAATGTATACTAAGCTGATCTGTATATTAAGATAATCGAAAATGAATCTTGATGTGAATGGAAGGGGAGAGGGAGTGGGAAAGGGGAGGGTTGTGGGTGGGAGGGACGGTATGGGGGGAAGCCATAGTAATCCATTATTCGTACTTTGGAAATTTATATTCATTAAATAAAAGTTAAAAAAAAAAGAAAAAAAAAGAAAATATAAATGGAATTTTTGAACAAAAAAAAAAAAAAAAGAAACCTCATCTAATGCCAGTTGGGATGCCCACATCCCATGTCAGTGTCCTGGATTCAAGTCCTTGCTCTGCTGTCAATTCCATTTGTCTACTAACCTGCATCCTGGAAAGCAGAAATAGATGGCTCAAGTAATTTAGTTCCTGCCACCCACAAAGGAGAGCTAGATTGATCTCATCTTCAATCTGACTCCGTTCTGGCCACATTGGTCATGTGAGAACCGAACCAGTAGATAAGAGCTTTTTTTTTCTGTCTCTAAAATGTCAACAAATAAAATTTAAAATAAAATTTAACTGAATACTAAAAAAAAAAAAAAAAGAAAAAAGAAAAAATGTTCAAGGTCATTAGCAATCAGGGAAATGCAAATCAAAACCACAATGAGGTTTCACCTCACCCCGGTTAGAATGGCTCACATGCAGAAATCTACCAACAACAGATGCTGGCGAGGATGTGGGGAAAAAGGGACACTAACCCACTGTTGGTGGGAATGCAAACTGGTCAAGCCACTATGGAAGTCAGTCTGGAGATTCCTCAGAAACCTGAAGATAACCCTACTGTTCGACCCAGCAATCCCACTCCTTGGAATTTACCCAAAGGAATTTCAATTGGCAAACAAAAAAGCGGTTTGCAGCCTAATGTTTATTACAGCTCAATTCACAATAGCTAAGACCTGGAACCAACCTAAATGCCCATCAACGGTAGACTGGATAAAGAAATTATGGGATATGTACTCTTTAGAATTCTATACCGCAGTAAGAAACAACGAAATCCAGTTATTTGCAACAAAATGGAGGAATCTGGAACACATCATGCTGAGTGAACTAAGCCAATCCCAAAGGGACAAATACCATATGTTCTCCCTGATCAGTGACAACTGACTGAACACCAAAAAGGAAACCTGTTGAAGTGGAATGGACACTATGGGAAACGGTGACTTGATCAGCATAGCCCTGACTGTTAATGAACAACTTAATACATTATCCCTCTTAGTAGTTTTTTTGTCTGTTCTACTTAATATGACTGGTTTAATTCTGTAATTAATACACAGTTATTCTTAAGTGTTGAAAATTAACTGAAATGTGATCCCTGTTAAACATAAGAGTGGGAATAAGAGAGAGAAGAGATGTATAATTTGGGACATGCTCAAGCTGACTTGCCCCAAATGGTAGAGTTAGAAACATACCAGGGGGTTATAATTCAATCCCATCAAGGTGGCATGTACCAATGCCATCTCACTATTCCAAGTGATCAATTTCAGTTCACAATTGATCATAATGAAAGGACTAAGAGTCAAAGGGAGCACATAAACAAGTCTAGTACCTGCTAACACTAACTGATAGAATAAATAAAGGGGAGAGTGATCCAACATGGGAAGTGAGACACTCAGCAGACTCATAGAATGGCAGATGTCCTGAATGGCACTCTGGCCTCAGAGTCAGCCCTAAAGGCATTCAGATCTGGCTGAAAAGCCCATGAGAGTATTTCAGGCATGGAAAGCCAAGACACTCTGGCAAAAGATCTCTGTGAGTGAGATCTCAGTGGAAAGAACAGGTCTTCAAAGAAGGAGGTACCTTTCTCTGAAGGGAGGAGAGAACCTCCACTTTGACCATGACCTTGTCTAAACAAGATAAGAATCGGAGAACTCAGAGGGCTTCCATAGCCTCGGAAACTCATGACTGGAGCCTAGGGAGATTACTGATGCCATAGACAGGCGTGTCAATTGGTAAAGTCAACAACAGGAGTCACTGTGCACTTACTCCTCATGTAGGATCTCTGTCCTTAATGTGCTGTGCATTGAGATTTAATTCTATAATGAGTACTCAAACAATATATTTCACTTTGTGTTTCTATGGGGGTGCAAACTGTTGAAATCTTTACTTAATGTCTACTAAACTGATCCTCTGTAAAAAAAAAAAAAAAAAAAAAAAAAAAAAAAAAAAAAAAAAGAAATTATCAACTCCCAACTAGACTCTAACTGGGATTAAACATGACAATAGGTCTGATCTGATTTCATCATCATTTAAAAAAATCAAAAAAATCATCTATTATTTTTCACTTTATGTTTCTGTATGGGAGCAAACTGTTGAAATCCTTACTTAATGTATACTAAGCTGATCTTCTGTATATTAAGATAATCGAAAATGAATCTTGATGTGAATGGAAGGGGAGAGGGAGTGGGAAAGGGGAGGGTTGTGGGTGGGAAGGACGGTATGGGGGGGAAGCCATTGTAATCCATAAATCGTACTTTGGAAATTTATATTCATTAAATAAATGTTAAAAAAAATAAATAAATCTTTACAAAAGGCCCAAAGTATCTGAAAATATACCACCACCAGCCTAGTTACCATCATACCCTGGGAGAACCTGAAGCTGTTGCAGCCAGCCCATCACCATAACCACAACAATCAGCAGCAAGGTGGCAAGGAGGCTGTTCGGACCACACCTCCTGTCTTCCCCGCCCTCAGGGTAGCAAATGCAAGCCCAGTCTATGGGAAGCGCAGGAAGCAGTGGCCTGGGTGGCTTCACATTCACAGCACCTAACAGTGGAGACAAAAAGTCATTGAAGGTTTAGGAAACAAAAAAATGGTTCAATACTAAAAATGGATATGGTGTCATCAAGAGAAATGATAGCAATGGAAATGTATTTGTATGCCAGGCTGCCCTAAAAAATAACCACAGGGGGCCGGCGCTGTGGCTCACTTGGCTAATCCTCCGCCTGTGGCGCTGGAATCCCATATGGGGCCCGGGTTCTAGTCCCGGTTGCTCCTCTTCCAGTCCAGCTCTCTGCTGTGGCCCAGGAAGGCAGTGGAGGATGGCCCAAGTGCTTGAGCCCTGCACCTGCATGGGATTCCAGGAAGAAGCACCTGGCCCCTGGCTTCGGATCGGCATAGCTCTGGCCATGGCGGCCATTTGGGGGGTGAACCAACGGAAGGAAGACCTTTCTCTCTGTCTCTCCCTCTCATTGTCTGTAACTCTACTTCTCAAATAAATAAATAAATAATTTAAAAAATGAATAACCACAGGAATTCCATTCTCAGTGTAAGAGGTGAAATATTGTGGACTTTGATACTGTTGAAGAAAAGGGTAGGGAGGAGCATATGTTACCAGCCCTTGTGGAGTTCTGGTACAAGGCAGTACACATGCAACAGACCTTATCACTTATAGAAGCTCTCCATGTCATAGGGGTTGTCCATGCAATGACCAGAATTACTAGAATAGTGAAAGGAAAAGAATGAAGGATCTGAGAGCATTCCTGAAAGCTAATCCCAACGACCCTGGGCCTATTACAGGCAAATGTCCCCACCTTACTACATGCAGAGACCCTATGGGCATTGACCACAAAATTCCAAACCTGCTATGCCAGGAGATGTGATGGAAGGTGCTAACAACCAGGGTGCAGGAGATGAAGGTAGACCAGTGGGAGAGAATATGTATCATTCAGTGTTGTAGACCATGATTGTACAGAGATTTTCCTCACTAAAGACAGCCTTGAAAGGGCAACAATAAAGAGGATCAGGACAACCAAGGAGATGAGTCCTAATGCCAGCATCCACCTCCACACTGGTACGGCCTCAACTTCAATTACTGAGGAAGATGCCCAGAAAACCCTAAAGCACAAGGTGACAAAGTGTCAAAAGCAGCAGACCCACCAGATGAGGATTGTTGGCTCCCAAACCTCAGCAGAGCAGGACTGATAAATGCCACTTACTATTTCTACTGTCATCTGGTTTAGTTATCTCTTTCCCTGCCTTTCAAATAAATAGATATAGATCTGTTTTAAAAACAAAAGCACTCAAAAGTAATAACTTAGATCATTAATATTGGCGATTTTCTCCATTTCTTTGAAAAAAATTATTTTTTCTGAAAATTTTTTTAACTTTTATTTAATTAATATAAATTTCCAAAGTACAGCTTATGGATTACAATGGCTTCCCCCCCATAACTTCCCTCCCACCCACAACCCTCCCCTTTCCCGCTCCCTCTCCACTTCCATTCACATCAAGATTCATTTTCAATTCTCTTTATATACAGAAGATCAGTTTAGCATATAAAAAACTTATTTATGTATTTGAAAGGAAGAATGACAGAGAGAGTTAGAGCCAGAGAGTTCTTCCATCTGCTTACTCATTTTCCAAATTGTCATAAGATCCCGGTGTAAATCAAGAGTGTAGAACTCCTTTCTCATCTCCAGTGTAGGTCACAGGGCCCCGTGTACTTGGGTTTTCTTCTTTTGCCCTCCCAGCTGCATGATCAAGCAGCTGTATCGGAAGTGGAGCAGCCATCATTCCAACCCTCACTCTGATCTGGGATGCCAGCATCACAAGCATAAAGCTGGCCCCTTTCTTATTTCTTGTCTCACCTTCTCTTAATACTTAACTTCTGTTTTTAGGATCACCCCCAAGTAAAACATAGGCACCTAAGCACTTATTTCAGATCCTGCTCTCAAGGATACAAAATAAGGAAGAGGAAGATACAGAAAAGAAAATATATTGACTTCCCCAAGATAGTGGAGAGGAAAGTGACACATCGGTATTGAAAATTAGAGAGGGACTATAATATATATATATAGAGAGAGAGAGAGAGAGAGGGAGAGAGAGAGAGAGAGAGAGAGAGAGAGAGAGAGAAAGAGAAGTAAGGAAAGAGAATTATTTTCAGTATTTTGGATTTTCTGTGTTAACATCTAGCAAATTATTTTAGGGTGAATAAAAGATACATACATTGGGAACTTAGTTGTTTTATTAAGTATCAAACATTTTTATGAACAATAATTACATATCTTATTGGCTACAGTATAATAATTCAATACATGTATACAATATGTACTACATGACAGTGTAATGAACATTTCTCCTTGTTTGGCAAAATTTTATGTTTAGAGGCTTGGAGTTTCTTTCTTCTGTTGGTTCATACAATATGCACTAGTTGTAAGCTACAGTCTCCACACTATGCAGTGTAACAGAAGAAAGTTATTCCTTCAGTGTGATTCTGATTTGATACCCATTATTCAAACTATGTCTATAAAAAGAGGCAATTTCAAAATATAAAAAACAATTAACTGTAGAATAAAATTTTAATCTTATTTTACTAAATGTTTATGTGGTAAATAACATTTATATGGTCATTTTAAGATACAAAGTAAGCATTTACTTAACTGCCTGCAGTAGCAAAAATCCATTAGGATGGTGAATGAAAACATGTCCATGTATGTAAATTGAAGGTTGAGGTGTTGTAGATTGAAAAAGAAGCCTATCTTATTAATCAAATCAACTACTTTTTCCAAATAAAAAATCTACTAAATATTAACAGGTAGATATATAAACATAGTTTTCTGATTTCTTATTAAGCTGTCAATTCATTCTTCCAAATAAAAAAGAATCTAAAGTACAATTATTGACATTATATATATATATATATATATATATATATATAGTATATATAAACAATACGGTTTTCCAATTTGCTAGGTAAAAGACAAGCCTGCATTCTGGAAAGGGTAGAAAGAAAATTAAGAGTAAGTGTGAGTGATTATAAGAGAATAAATGGTTGAGGAGATTTGCACTGAGTCTCTGATTTTATACGTAAAAATAAGAAAAAAAAACCTCAGAAGAGAACAAATAATGACAGAGGGAAACTTTAGGGAAACTGAGCAATAAAGGCAATAAACAATAGGGAGAGAGGTTAGAGGAGGTTAAAGTAGCTGTTTGGGGACTTAGAATCTCAGTAAACTAGTCTATGTGTTGACAACTAAAGTCTTGTCTGTGGTTTTTCAGAGAATATGACGTTAAGCCTAGTTGATAACAGCCTAAGATTATTCTATTTGAGTAATGAAGTGAATTGATAACAACTCTCTTCATCACTCTTTGTGTTTTTCAAATAATGTAAAAGAAAATGGTGAGTTCCATTTCACACTAAACATACAACCAGAATCAGAAATAGCCACAGAGACAGGCATAATTGATATAAAAGCAGTCTCTGACAAACAGAATCTGATTGACATGACCAGCTCAGCCTTGGTGCTATTGAATGCTGGACTGACACCTACGGCTACATGTTTGTGTTCTCCTGTTGAACATAAAAAACTTCATATAATAACAGCATCAGATAAGGTTATTCTGTGACAGGGGTGGATCAAGACCAAAACAATACCACCCTGTATATCATGTATGAATAATTCAACATGAACATTGGCCCAACCACAAAATACGTAATAAAAAAAAATCTTTTAATGCTTTAACATTGTTCTGTTCTTTAAAGAAGTCTTCCTCTCACCTACTTTTTTTTTCCTTTCTATACTTTTCTGAATTACTATCATTTACATTTATTCCTTATATTTTCTAAGATGCTTTTTTAATTCCAAACAAGTAATTATATAAGTATGAATATAGTACAAAGAGGAGATTTCAGTGAAGAGGCTCATGCTTATTTCTACCCGATGTATTTTCCACAAAACTTCTTCTAACATAGGTTCTCTATCATAGATTTTTTTTAAATAATTATTTAAGGTATATAAATTTCATGTATTTCATAAACAGAAATAGGTAAATAGTAGTACTTCCCACATTGTCATCCATCCCTCCCATGCTGCAACAATTCTTCCTCCTCCTCTCTCTCTTATTCCCACTCTTAATTTTTACAATGAACTATTTTCAGTTAACTTTATACTCATAAGATTAATTCTACACTAAGTAAAGAGTTCAACAAATAGTATGGAGAAAAAACATTGCTCCTCAATAGTAAAGATGAGGACTGTAAACAAATCATTGTAACTGAAAATGTCAATTTCACTCCAATACATCATATTTTAGGTACTCTATTAGTTATTACAGATCAGGAAACATATATTGCATCTGTCTTTTTTAGGACTGGCTTATTTCACTGTATAAGGGTGTCCAGTTGCATCCATTTTGTTGCAAATGAGAGCATTTCAATTTTTTAACCGTTCGGTAGTATTCCCTTGTGTATATACAACATAATTTCTTTATTTTATTTTATTTTATTTTTAAGAAAACTTTTATTTTTAAAAGTAAATTTCAAAAGTACAAGTTTTCGATTAAAACAGATCCCCCCCCAACCACTCTCCCTCCCAGAAACCATCCCATCTCCTACTCCCTCTACCATCCCATTCTTCATTAAGATTCATTTTTAATTATATTTATATACAGAAGATCAACCTAGTATATACTAAGTAAAGATTTCAAGATTTCAACAGATTGCACCCACACAGACACACAAAGTATAGAGTGATTGAATACTAGTTTTAGCATTCCGTTGATGGACATCTGGGTTGATTCCATATATTAGCTGTTGTGAATTGAGCTGCAATGATCATGAGAGGGTATAGATAACTCTTTCATATGCTGATCTCATTTACTTTGGGTAAATTCCCAGTAGGGGGATGGTTGTGTCATGTGATAGGTCTACATTCAGGTTTCTGAGGTATCTCCATACTGTCTACCACAGTGACTTCACCAGTTTACATTCTCATCAACAGTGAATTAGGGTACCTTTTTCCCCACTTCCTTGCCAGCATTTGTTGTATGTTGATTTCTGTATGAGATCCATTCTAATTGGAGTGAGATGAAACATCATTGTCATTTTGTTTTGTGTTTCCCTGCTGGCTACTGATTATGAAAAGATTTTCAAGTGTATGTTGGCCATTTGAATTTCCTCTTTTGAAAAATGCCTGTTCAAGTTCTTTGCCCATTTCTTAAAAATGGCTGTTCAAGTTCTTTTCCCATTTCTTAACTGGATTGCTTGTGTTTTTTTGGTTGTTGAATTTCTTGAGTTCTTTATAGATTCTGGAAGTTAATCCTTTTTCAGGTACCATAGTATGCAAATATATTCTCCCATTTTGTCAGTATTCTCTTCACTTTGCTGATTGTTTCTTTGCAGTGTAGAAGCTTCTCAGCTTGATGTAATCCCATTTGTCAATTTCAGCTTTGATTGCCTGGGCTTCTGGAATATTTTCCAAGTAGACTTTGGCAATTTTGATGTCTTCCAGAATTTCCCCAATGTTCTCTAGTAATTTGATTATCTTGGAAGTTTTAGCCAGAGCCATTAGCAAGAAAAAGAAATCAAAGCAATACAAACTGGAAAGGAGAAAATCAAACTATCTCTATTTGAATATGGCATGATCCTGTATACAGAGGATCCAAAAGGCTCCACTAGAGATTATTTAAACTCATAAAAGTGTTTGGTAAAGTCATAGGATATAAAATCAACACAGAAAAAAAAATCAATAGCCTTTGTTTATACAGGCTAAGAACTTCTAAGATCAGTACCGTCCACAGTAGCTCCAAAAATAATTAAGTACCTTGGAATGAATTTGGCCAAAGATGTCAAAGATCTCTACAATGAAAATCATAAAACACAAAAGAAAGAAATAGAAGATGACATAAAAAAATGCAGAAATCTTCCATGTTCATGGATTGTAAGAATCAACATCATCAAAATGTCTATAGTACTAAAACAATATACAGATTCAAAAAAATCTGAATCAACATACCAATTACATTTTTCATAGATCTAGAAAAAATGCTGATAAAATTCAAATGGAAACACAAAAGACACTCAAATAGCTAATGCAATCTTATAAACAAAAACAAAACAGAGGCATCACAATACATGAATTCCAGGCCATACTGGAATATAGTATATATGAAATACAGGAAATCAGTTATCTTTATATGATTAATTAATTAATTGAAAAGAAAAGAAAAACAAATTTCTGTATTGGTCCATTGATGTAAATGTGACCACAGGTTTAGAAGAATCTAAATCTGGATTTCCTGCAAGAATAAAGGTTTAGATTTCTCCAGCTCAGTGTTTGTGGTGACTCAATAAAATATAGTTATTACAATAATGAGAATCAGCATTATCTATCTACTGGGAGTCAAAGAGCATGTTAATTAACAGACCAAGTAAAGAAAAGCAAAACAACATTAAAAATGTCAATAGCAATTTAATGAGGTAATCATAACATATTTCTAGAATGTTTGGAAACATATTCAATTCCCCCAAATTTCATATTGTGGTAGATTACGATTTAAAGAAAAATGAAACATTTACCACAATATATGTATGAATACCCAGAAAGTTCTAAACATGAATTTCATATTCTGATAAATTGAATTATCTTATAAATTTGTTCTCAATATTTAAAATTTTCTTTTAATTTTATTTTTCAGAAAATATTCAAAAATACACTGGTAAATTTCTGTGGAAGCCCTAACACCCATATCCCTTTTTGAATATTCAATAAGTTTTCCTCAAGATTTCCTTCCAAGTAAGACATATTATTTTTATTTTTCAAATAAATTTTCAAAACTTCAGAGAAGTGGTAAATATTCTTCGACATCCTTCAAACCCTTGATATTTGAAAATGATTGCGGTAACCATCAGAACTATTATTTCTATTTTTTCTTGTGAAACAAATTTCCTCCTTTTATTTAATTCTGTATAGCATGTTACTTAGGCAAAATTATTTTTTCCAGGAGCAAGGATGTGTGTGTGTGTCTGTGTGTGTCTGTGTCCGTATTTCAAATTATAATTTTGCATTGCATTTTACATAAGTTGTAGTTTTCTTAACGATTTTATAAACGAATATGTATATTGATTTTGTCCATCTTATTTTCAGATGAACTTCAGAGATGTAATGGCAAGTATTGTCTGCCAACCCTTTATTCCCTTGAAAGTTTACAATTTTCATAACCTTGCATTATGTAAGAAGAATATTTGTATTGATTTTTCCATCTTATTTTCAGATCAGCGTCATAGAAGATATGGTAAAATATTCCCTGACAGGGATAGCTTACTTTCCTAGAAACATCTATTTATTTTATGTCACATTCTTGACACACAAGCATGGAAAAATTAGTGATATTTTGGTGCTGTGGTAACTAGAGACTTAGAGGCATCTGAACTCAGATTTT
The DNA here is from genome assembly GCF_964237555.1 of Oryctolagus cuniculus. Taxonomy (NCBI): domain Eukaryota; kingdom Metazoa; phylum Chordata; class Mammalia; order Lagomorpha; family Leporidae; genus Oryctolagus; species Oryctolagus cuniculus. The sequence goes on from NC_091436.1 coordinate 136,979,710, forward strand.
TTTTTTTCCAGGAGCAGTGGCTCAGGAGTCCCTAACTCAGGGTTGATTGTGACTTAATGTACCATTACTACCATGATAATGAGAATCAATATCATAGATTATGGGGAATCAAAGACAGCATCAAAGAACCCTAATAATAAAAGTCCAAATAACATACAAAAATAAAGATATTTTATATGATAACCATCAGAACTAATATTTTTTTCAGAGAAGCAAATGTCCTCCCTTTCTTTAATATGGTATAGCATGTTGCTTAGACAAAATTAGTTTTCCTGCAGCATGCGTGGATGTTTGTGTGTCTGTTTCTGTGTGTCAATATCTTGAGTTAAATTTTGCATTGCATTTTACATATTTTTTAATTTACTTATCCATGATAAAACAAGAATATTTATATTGATTTTATCCATCTTATTTGCAGATGAACATCAGAAAAATAATGGTAAATATTGTCTGACATTCCTTTATTTCCTTAAAATGTTAGACTTTACTTAATCTTGCATTCCATAACAAGAGTATTTATATTGTTTTTTCCATCTTATTTTCAGATGAAACTCAGAAAATATTTGGTAAATATTCCCTGACAGCCTTTACTCCCTTGACACTTTAAAATGATTGTGATCTTGTTTTCTTTTGCATTTATTCATTCTTCCCCTAATTGCATGCCTTGATTTGCCTGTCTCTTGAATGTGTACTCTCTCCCCATATATGTTGACTACTGGACTTCTCCCATACTAAGTTCTTACCATTTCTCTTTTCTTTCATTTTCTATCATTCACTTCCAGTTTTAGTCCAGCCATGGCTTTACTTCCCTATAAACATCTAGCATGTTACTTAGACTAAATTAGTTTTCCAGCAGCATGTGTGTGGGTGTGTGTGTGTGCATCTGTATCATGAATTTTAATTTTGCATTGTATTTTACAAAAGTTGCAATTTTCTTGAACTTTTTATAAAAAGCTCATGTAGAATTATTTTTCATTTATTTTCAGCAGCATGCATGGGTGTTGGTGTGTGTGTGTGTGTGTGTGTGTGTGTGTCAGTAGCTTGAGCTTAAATTTTGCATTGCAATTTACATATGTTTGAATATTCTTATCCATTTTAAAACAAGAATATTTATATTGATTTTTATCAATCATATTTTCAGATGAACCTCAGAGAAATAACAGTAAATATTTTCTGATATTCCTTTATTCTCTTAAAATGTTAGAATTTTCTTAACCTTGCATTCCATAACAAGAATATTTATACTGATTTTTCCAACTTATTTTTAGACGAACTTCAGAGAATATTTGGTAAATATTCCCTGACAGCCTCTACTCCCTTGCCACTCTAAAATGACTGCTCCAGGGCCGGCACCACGGCTCACTAGGCTGATCCTCCACCTGAAGTGCCAGCACCCCGGGTTCTAGTCCTGGTCGGGGTGCCGGATTCATTCCCGGTTGCTCCTCTTCCAGTCCAGCCTTCTGCTGGGTCCAGGAGTGCAGTGGAGGATGGCCCAAGTGCTTAGGCCCTGCATCCCATGGGAGACCAGGAGAAGCACCTGGCTCCTGGCTTTGGATTGGCGCGGTACGCCAGCAGCAGCGCGGCGGCCACAGCGGCCATTTGGGGGTGAACCAACGGCAAAGGAAGACCTTTCTCTGTCTCTCTCTCTCACTGTCCACTCTTCCTGTCAAAAAAATGATTGCTCCCTTGTTGTCTTTTGCATTTATTCCCTCTTCCCCAAATTGCAAGCCTTGATTTACCTTTCTCCTGAATGTCTGTTCTCTCCCCATATATAGTAACTACTATATACTACTCTCTTGCCAGTAAAGTGTCAAAGTGTCTCCCATATTCAATTCTCTCTATTTCTCTTTTTGTTTCATTTTCTATCTTTCCCCACCCTTTTTTGTTAAGCCATGGTTTACTTCCCTATAAACATCTATTTATTCTTTGTCCACATTTTTTTAATTTTTTTTTACACTTTTTTATTTATTTATTTATTTATTTATTTTTGACAGGCAGAGTGGACAGTGAGAGAGAGAGACAGAGAGAAAGGTCTTCCTTTTGCCGTTGGTTCACCCTCCAATGGCCGCTGCGGCCGGCGCGCTGCAGCCGGCGCACCGCGCTGATCCGATGGCAGGAGCCAGGAGCCAGGTGCTTTTCCTGGTCTCCCATGGGGTGCAGGGCCCAAGCACCTGGGCCATCCTCCACTGCACTCCCTGGCCATAGCAGAGAGCTGGCCTGGAAAAGGGGCAACCGGGACAGAATCCGGCGCCCCGACCGGGACTAGAACCCGGTGTGCAAAAATAAATATATCTTATATGTTACCATCAGAACTAATATTTCTATTCTTAGTCAGTAAAGCAAGTTTCCTCATTTTCTTTAATTCAGTAAAGGATGATACTTAGACAAAATTAGTTTTCCAGCAATATATGTGTGTATGTGTGTTTGTGTGTGTACGTATCACGAGTTTAAATTTTGCATTGCATTTTGCATAAGTTGCAGTTTTCTTAACCTTTTTTATGAAATGTATATGTAAAATCTTTTTTCCATTTATTTTTAGATAAATTTAAGAGAAATAATGGTTAATATATTCTGGCATTCCTTTATCCAATTAAAATGTTAGGATTTTCTTAACCTTGTATTCCATAATTGAATATTTACATAGATTTTATCCATCTTATTATTAGATGAACTTCAGAGAATATTTGGTAAATATTCCCTGGCATTCTCTTCTCTCTTGCCAATTTAAAGGGTGGCTCTCTTGTTGTCTTTTGCATTTATTCCCTCTTCCCCTAATTGCATGCCTTGATTTATCCTTCTCCTGAATGTCTACTTTCTCTCCATATGTGGTGACTACTGGACTTCTCCCATATTCAGTTCTCTCCATTTCTCTTTTCCTTAATTTTCTATCATCCCGCTGACTTTTTTTGTTAAGCCATGGGTTTACATCCCTAGAAACATCTATTTATTCTGTGTCCAGATCTTGAAACACAAGCATGGAAAACAAATGGATGCTTTGGTGCCATGGTGACCATAGACATAGAAGCATTTGAACTCAGATTTTTTTCAAGGAGCATTGGCCAAGAAGTGCCTGACTCAGAGTTAATTGTGACTTAATACAATATTGCTAGCATGATAATGAAAATCAATACTATAGATTTACTGGGAATCAAAGACAATATCAGAGAACCCTAATAATAAAAGTGTGAATAACATACAAAAAGTAAAGATATTTTGTACTATTACAATAAGAACTAATATTTGTATTTATTCTCATTGAAGAAATTTCCTCCTTTTCTTTAATTCCGCATAACATCGTATTAGACAAAATTAGTTTTCCAGCAGCATGGGTGTGTTTTATTGTGTTTGTGCTTATTTGTGTGTGCGTTTGTGTGGATACATTCAGTATAATTTTGCATTGCATTTTACATAAGTTGGAATTTTCTTATCCATTTTAAAACAAGAATATTTATATTGATTTTATCCATCTTATTTTCAGATGAACTTCCAAGCAATAATGGTAAATACATTCTGAAATTCTTTTATCTCCTTAAAAGTTTAGAAAATTCATGATGTTGCATTCCATTACAAGAATATTTATATTGATTTTTCCCATCTTATTTTTAGACGAACTTCAGAGAAGATGTGGTAAATATTCCCTGACAGCCTTTACTCCCTTGCCACTTTAAAGTGATTGCTCTCTTGTTGTCTTTTGCATTTATTTATTCTTGCTCTAATTGCATGCCTTGATTTATCCTTCTCCTGAAAGTCTACTCTCTCCCCATATACGGTGACTACTGGACTTCTCCCATATTCGGTTCTCTCTATTTCTCTTTATCTTCATTTTCTATCATTCACTTTCATTTTTTTGTTCAGCAATGGGTTTACTTCCCTATAAACATCTGCTTATTCTGTGTCCAGATTCTTAACACACAAGCGTGGAAAACTTAGTGATGCTTTGGTGCTGTGGTGACCAGAGACTTAGAGGCATCTGAACTCACACTTATTTTCAGGAGCAGTGGCTCAGGAGACCCTAACTCAGGGTTTATTGTGACTTAATGCAACATTGCTACCATGAAAATGAAAATCAATATCATAGATTATTTGGAATCAAAGACAGTATCAAATCATCTTAAAAATAAAAGCATGAATAACATACAAAAAATAAAGATATTTTATACTGTTACCATCAGAACTAATATTCCAATTCTTTTTCAATGAAGCAAATTTCCTCCATTTCTTTAATATTGTACAGCATGTTGCTTAGACAAAATTAGTTTTCCAGCAGTGTGCGTGGGTGCTTTTTTTGTGTGTGTATGTGTTTGTGTCCAAGTCTTGAGTTTAACTTTTGCCTTGCATTTACATAAGTTGCAATTTTCTTATCCTTTTTATAACAAGAATATGTTATAAAATAATGAATTTTTACATTTATTTTAATGTGAACTTCAGAGAAATAATCTTAAATATTTTCTGACATTCCTTTATTCTCTTAAAATGTTAGAATTTTCTTAAGCTTTAATTCCATAGGAATATTAATATTTATTTTTACCATCCTATTTTCAGCTCTATGTCAGAGAAGATTTGGTAAATATTCCCTGACAGCCTTTACTCCCTTGCCTCTTTCAAATGAATGCTCTCTTGTCGTCTTTTGCATTTATTCCCTCTTCCCCTAATTGCATGCCTTGATTACCCTTTTCCTGAATGTCTACTCTCTCCCCATGTATGGTGACTACTAGTCTTCTCCCATATTAAGTTCTCTCCATTTCACTTTTGCTTAATTTTCTATCATTCACCTTCTTTTGTAGCTCAGACAAGCCTTTAGTTCCCTAGAAATATCTATTTTGTGTCCAGATTCTTGACACATATGCATGCAAATCAAATGGATGCAAATTTCCTCCTTCTTTAGTTCTGTATAGCTTGTTACTTAGAGAAAACTAGTTTTCCAACAGCATGTTTGTTGTGTTTATGTGTGTGTATGTCCACATTTTGAGGTTAAATATTGAATTGCATTGTTGATAAATTGGAATTTCCAAACCTTTGTATAACCAGAATATTTATTTTTATTTTTTCCATTTATTTTCTGATGAAGTTCAGAGAAATAATGGTAAATATTGTCTGACAGCCCTTTATCCCTTATAATGTTTTCTTGATGTCTTTAACTCTCTATCTCTCTTCTCATAAATGGCATCCTTTAGCTTTTCCTTCTCCAGATATCTACTCTTCTACCCTCCTCATTTTATTTTTCCTTTAAGGGCCACTCTTATATCATGTTCTCTTCATTTCTTTTTCCTTAGCTTTTCTATCCTTTCTCATTCCATTTTCCTTTTGTGATTTTCTGTCATTTTTTCATATAAATGTTGCATTTGTACTACAAATGGCTCTGAATTTTCATTATGATTGGGAGATGATGGAAGTCAAGCAAATAGACACATAGTTTCCAAACTTGTTTGTGATTAATTCATAATTCATTTATATTTTCATTTCAAGTGATTTAGTCAAGGTATAATGTGAGTTTCCTTCCTGGAATGGATATGAAGTAACAGCATCCAATTTTTTTTCCATGAAGAAAATTTACCAAGGATCATTTTATCTGGAAGAATATACTCTTCCTTCATAGAGAGAAAGTTATGATGAATACAGGAAAGATGGCAAAAGAACCAGAAAAAAATAACACAACAAAATGAATTTCTTAAAGAACATGGGAAAAATAAATATGTAAATATCATATAAAATCTTGAAGCCTAATAAAGTTCAAAAATGCCAAGGAACAATCTAAAACAATACCTAGGAATTCTAGACTATGAGCTCATCTTTCCAGAAATATACGTAAGCTTTTTAAGGAAGATCACTGAAGCCTAATGTCATATATTAGAAAAGAGATGGAATAAGAAAGTTTGAAATATTTTGATAATGTAATTATTAAAATAATTGTGAAAAACTAAATCTATCTTAAACAATTTAAATATGGGCCTGAACCACGGCTCAATAGGCTAATCATCCACCTGCAGCGCAGGCACACCGGGTTCTAGTCCTGGTCGGGGCGCTGGATTCTGTCCCGGTTGCTCCTCTTCCAGTCCAGCCTTCTGCTGTGGCCCAGGAGTGCAGTGGAGGATGGCCCAAGTCCTTGGGCCCTGCACCCGGATGGGAGACCAGGAGAAGCACCTGGCTCTTGGCTTCAGATCGGTGCGGTGCGCCGGCAGCAGAATGCAGGCCACAGCGGCCATTGGGGGGTGAACGAATGGAAAAGCAAGACCTTTCTCACTGTCTGTCTTTCTCTCTCTCACTGTCCACTCTGCCTATCAAAAAAAAAAAATACAATTTAAATATGGCCTCAGATTTTTCATCAAATTTCTCTTTGAATAATTCATGTTGATTTTTTAAATAAAACTATGCTTTTATTTTATGTACATAAAATGCATGTTGCACATTTCCATTGTAATACAAATTTCATAGCAGCCTTTTATCTTGATTCATTCTTGTTTAATTTTTATATTTCTTTATTTACATAGGTGAACAAATTCCATTTATAGTCTATATAAAGATTTAGGAGCATAGTGATACTTCCTGCCCAAAACTCTCTCCTCCTTCCTTTCTTATTTTTTCTTGTTAATTTTATTGCTCTCAAACTCCTGAGTCAGTGACCAACGTCGATTTTATTCCATAATTTTTCTTAGTTTTAATCAAAGATGTATAGGCTAAGAAACTTAATCCTTATATGTAAGATAACAGGAATAGGAAGGACCTTAATTAAAGCATTGTCACTTGACTGTTGGAACTTCTCCTGAGGAACATGATAAAAACCACAAAATAACTTTCATCAAAGATAATTTTAAAAGTTCCGTCAATTGACAACTCAATTAAATCCTAATGATAGTTCATGAAATGTGAAGAATTAATTAGAGATCATGATTCTTGCAAAATGTTGTCCCAGATGTAATGGTAATTTGTTTTCTTCATGGCTCTCATATCTTCTAAGAAGCCTTTGGAGGTTATCAGAGGCTGAGGAGAAACATGGGGAGGATCGATGGAAAAAGGTTTATTAAATGTGTACAAAGTTATAGCTAGATAGGAGTAGGCAGTGCTGGGATGCTTCTGTGCAGTACGGTGATAACAGATAAGAAGATAGGGTTTTGGATGTTTTAATTACAAAGAAATGCTAGATCTTTGAAGACATAGATATATTTACCTCCATCAGACATTACATAATGTATACATGTATAAAAACATCACTAAGTTCCCCACAAAAGTGTATAATTTTATATGTTCATTAAGCATTTTTAAGAAGCCTTTTTTTAATTTGACAACTAGATTTAGACAGTGAGAGAGAGAGACAGAGAGAAAGGTCTTCCTTCCATTGCTTCACCCCCCAAATGGCCGCTAAGGCCGGAGCTATGCCAAAACGAAGCCAGGAACCGAGTGCTTCCTCCCGGTATCCCATGCAGGTGCAGGATACCCAAACACTTGGGCCATCCTCCACTGCCATCCCAGGCCACAGCAGAGACCAAGTGAGCCACGGCACCTGCCCCAAGAAGTCTTGATCATACTATAATGTTAACTACTAACTCTAAAAATTAAGTTTTACTTAAAGTTATCTTGTTTATTCTGACATAGTAGAGAAATCTTAGAAAATAAAAATATCAATTTCAACACTCTAATGCCAAGATAATATGTGTTATAAAATACAATTACCTATAGAGGAAATCAATGCATAATCTTATACAAGAGGCTTCAAACAGTTTGTGGAAAATCTCCATCATGTATTTTTAAATTTTATTTATTCATTTAATTTAAAAGTGACAGACATACAGACACAGAGAGATTTCCAATTCTCTGGTTCATTCCCTAAAGCCTACAAAAGTCAGGCTGGGCCAGGTCAAAGCCAGGAGCCAGGAACTCATCTGGACCTTTCATGTGGGTAGCAAGGATCCAGTAACTTAGTAATCACAGCTGCCTCCTCGGGTGTGCATTAGCAGGAAGCTGGTCTCAGAAGTGGAGCCAGGATTGGAACCCTTACAATATGAGATGCTGACATTCCAAGCAGTGGGTTGACCACTGCTCCAAACGCCCAACCCATTTTTTTTAAAAAAAAGTATATGTAATTATTTATTTATATGAAAGGTAGAGACACAGAGAGACAAATAGAAGGTGTCCTCTTACAATTCCATTTTCCACTTTTTAAAGCCCTTCCATTCATGTGTGTCTGTCTGTCTATGGGTGTGTGTGTATGTATGTTGGATTAGCTGAATTACTTTGATACTTTAATCTATAAAATAAATACATATGTCATAAATCTTAGTCTTTCTTTCCGATCATTTACATTTTTTCATCCAATTTGTATTTTCTGTATTGCTTCTTTTTCAGTTTTCTTAGCTAGAAATGGGCTTCCTTGTCAGTTTGTTGATTTTTAATAATTATATTTATCCTACCAATTATATTTATTCTACTAATTTATCTTTACAATAGAAGTTTTTTTTTTAAATTTATTTGACAGGTAGTGTTATAGACAGTGAGAGAGGGAGACAGAGAGAAAGGTCTTTCCCACGGTTCACTCTCCAAATTGCTGACACAGCCGGCACTGCACTGATCTGAAGCCAGGAGCTGGGTGTTTCTTTCTGGTTTCCCACGCGGGTGCAGGGTCCCAAGAACTTGGCCCATCCTCCACTGCCCTCCTGGACCATAGCAGGAAACTGGACTGGAAGAGGAGCAACCGGAACTAGAACCTGGCACCCATGTGAGATGCTGGCACCATTGGCTGAGGATTAACCAAGTGATCCATGGTGCTGGCCCCACAACAGAAGTTTAACTCATTTTCATATTCTTTGATAGTTTTCCCCTACATTTTGAGATTTTATTTTAACTGACAAATACTAATTTTGGAAATTTGTGGAACATAATATAATGTTTTGATTCATGTATGCATTGTAGAATAATTCAATAAGGTTAATTAACACATGTGGCATCAATGTAGAATTTTTGTGGTAAGAATATTAAAAATCTGCTTTTTAAAGGAGCTTTGAAATTTATATTGCTAAAAACTATGGTTGCATATGATCTAAAACCTATTACTCCAGTTTAATTGAAACTTTGCACATTTTGATCAACCTCTTTCCTTTCTGTGTTCTTCCTACTCCCCTTTAGCTTTTCCTTTTTTAATTTTATTTAAGGTATCCAAGATGCATGTATTTCATACATATATATCCAGGCCCCTTCAGCTTCTTGTAATAAACTTTCTACACCATTTCTATGGTATTCCTTTTTTTTTAAGATTTCACATGTGAAAGCACATAATATTTGGCATTCTGCATCTACTTACCACATTTAGCATAACATACTCTAACTATATCCATGTTGTCCTTTGACATTTATATGAATTTTCCATTTTATTTTTCAGAAGGACTTCAGGAAGAAATTGGTAATTTTTCTGATATTTTTCCTATTGATAGATTTCTTTTTTGTTGTTGTTGTTTTTTTTTTTTTTCTTCTATCGTTTGGCCCTTCATATCATCTCCACTCTTCTCTGCTTTTTCTTCTTGTGGAGTTCAAATTAAACAATTTATCTTCTCTTTCACTCCATGAACTTTTATCTTATTAAGTTTCCTTCTGATTCACTCCCCCTCCTTCTCTTTATGCCTTTTCCTTTCTGTACTCTATGTACAGGAGTCTTCAGGGCCTGGTGCCATGGCTCACTTTGTTAATCCTCCACCTGCGGTACCGGCATCCCATATGGGCACTGGGTTCTAGTCATGGCAGCTCCTCTTTCAGTCCAGCTCTCTGCTGTGGCCAGGGAGGGCAGTGGAGGATAGGCTAAGTTCTTGGGCCCCTGCCCCTGCGTGGGAGACCAGGAGGAAGCATCTGGCTCCTGTTTTCGAATCGGCGGAGCGCTGACCATGGCGGCCATTTGGGGGGTGAACCAATGGAAGACCTTCCACTATGTCTCCCTCTCTCACTGTCTAACTCTACCTATCAAGTAAAAAAAAAAAAAAAAGGAGTCTTAAAAAGTTTGTGGAAAATTTAAATTATGAAAAAAACTAGATATAAATGTCAACATTTTTGTACCAAAATAAAACTTAACTTTTCATTCTTTTCCTACAGGTTTCTGAAGCACCTTGTATTTAACTATTTACACCTCATATAGTTTTCTTCCAGTTGGAGTGAATTTTTCAGTTAGAATATACTGTAGAGTTTACTTTTATTGGTAATAAAATGAACATGATCTGCTCAATATTGCAGGCATGAACACTGGCAGATATATGGTTTGAATTGTGTATAAGTTATGATATTAACAAAACCTATCTCATGAAGGTATGTTTTGTATATTTTTCTCTCAGATAGGAGGAAGGCTCAACATATGTTTGGTAAGTAATTATTATCTCTAGGAAATCTCTATTCCTATATCTTCAATGTGTTCAGTCTATATCTGAGTTCTGCAGCAATTAATGGATGCATGTAGTCATTGCTTCCTTTAGATAGAAGTAGGCTCAATTCAAATTCAGTGAGTGATCATTCTCTCACAAAAAAATTCCATTTTTCTATCTCTTTTGGATTCAACACCTATCTTAACCTCTATAGTTAATTGGTTAGAATAAAACAAGGCAACAAACAATGTCTATTTGGCTTAGAAGAATTTCAATAACCCCCCACCTTAAATACAATTTAAAAGTGTTTCAACATTGGGGTGAATGTTTTTTGAAAGATTTTATTTATTTATTTGAGAGGTAGAGTTACAGACAGTGAGAGGGAGAGACAGAGAAAGGTCTTCCTTCCATTGGTTCATCCCCAAATGACCACAACGGCAGAAGCAGTGCTGATCTGAAGCCAGGAGCCAGGTGCCTCCTACTGGTCTCCCATGCGGATGTGGGGCCCTAAGCACTTGGGCCATCTTATACTGCTTTCTCAGGCCATAGCAGAGAGCTGGATTGGAAGAAGAACAGCCAGCACTAGAACCGGTGGCCATATGGGATGCCGGCACCGCGTGGAGGATTAACCTACTGTGCTATGGCACTGGCCCCGAGGGTGAATATTAGATTAGATTATTATGATCTTATTTTTTTTAAAATTTAAAAATAAACTTTCAATTTCAGAATTATTTTATTGTTACAAAGCAAAATTATCTAGTACAGAGTTCCCATATACTCCACACTCATTTTCCCCTTATTACCATCTTATATAATTATTTTGTTCTCTGGTGAGGTGGGAGTTTCTTTTAGTGGTCCCTGACCAATTATAAACAGCTGGAACAGCAGTGTCCCTGTTTACTCTTCTGGGCAGCCTGTTTACCTTGGTGTACATGTAGTACAGCTAGAGCTTCATCAGCTTTACAACAGAAAGACTTTGCAGGCTCAAGCATGTGAAAAAATCTGAATTATTAATCTCTGACAACATGCCAGTGATGTTACAAGCAGGAATAGAATGTGAATACATTGCTTCAGAACAGCCATATGATCCAGCAATCACACTACTGGGTATATATCTGAAATACATAAAAACATTGTGATTCTGCATTCTTCACCCCCTTTTTACACCCTTTTTCTAATTTCCTTTATTTCTTGCTCCCACTTTCACACTTCTACCTTTTATTGCTTTAATTTTTCGACATTTCCTCCATTTCATCATTTTCATCATCATGTCTTTGAAATCTGAAATACAAGGCTAAAGGTGAGAAAAAGCACAGAGGAAAAGAGAAGGAAATGTGAGAAAAATGCAGGATGATATGAGAAGCATAATGAGAGAAGACACAGAAGGAAAAAATTATAGGATTTCCTATTCTCTCCTTTTGCAGACTGGAGGAAAGCAGCATTATATCCTAGTAAGTGACATGGATTCTAATAATAACCTATTACTAAAGATATTATACAAAACATATTCAATGTACAAAACACCATGAAGGAAAAGAAATCCAAAGCATATCTTCCATAAAAATGACATAATGTTACAAAATTTTAACACATTGGGATGAGTATTTAGACAAGAAGTTAAGCTACTGCTTAGGAAACCTGCATCCAATACTGGAGCTGATGAGTTCAAGTTCCTCTGCTTCCAATCCAGCTTCCTACTAATGCACCTGGGAAGGGAGCAGATGATGGCCCAAGTACTTGGTTCTCTACCACTGCAAGGAGATTTGGGTGGAGTTCTGGGCTCCTGGCTTTAGGCTAGCCCATCCTTACTCATTGCAGTAGATGGAAGTGCTCTTGTTCTCTCTGTTTCTCTCCTCAACCCTCCATCACGTTACTGTTCAAATAAACTTAAAATTTTAACACATATGAGATTGAAACACTAAATTTTAATCTTTGTAAATCTGTGTATTACCTTATCATTTGCAAGAACATAGAATGGTATTTATGTACTAAAATTTGAAGAAACAAAGCAAAATAAGTTGTTGAATCAAAGTCACCATATTCCTTATTTCCTCTCCAACATCTAAATAGGTAAAATACTGTTAGCTTGTTGAATTTTTTAAATGAGGAAAGCATTGGCATGGGTCAAGTCTTCAAGTCAGATATAATTTAGCAAGCTATATAATGAAGGGCAAGGATATATAAGAAAATTTTATTTAGTTGCTATCATTTTAAACTAAACCGGGGGAATTCATACTCTAAATGGTCAGGTAGCTTTCTTTCACAGATGGTGGCTTCTTATGTTGATATATTTCTTGCAGATTGGAGGAAAGAAGAGTTCCAGGCTGGTGAGTCTATGATAGTGTAGAAGGGACCATGTTCTTTATACATAGTCTCACACAAAGATGGGCAGAAGTTAGCAGAATTCACCTAGGGCCAGAGAAGCTCTCACAGAACACAGTTTCTCTGGCCCAGGAATGTTGAGACTTTTCCCAGACAAAGGATGATCCTGTTGTCTTTGCAGTAAAGCTGACCCTGGGTGAAGACACTGACCCTCCTGACCTCTTCCTGTCTGAACAGAGACGTGTAACCTGGCAAGAAGAGAGGCAGGATCTTCCTGCCTCCCCACAGAGATTTGATTCTCTTCCCTGTGTGCTGGGTCAGCTGAGTATCACTTCCGGGAGATACTACTGGGAGGTAGATATTGGGGACACAGTTTCCTGTGATCTGGGAATCTGTAGAGACAATGTAACAAGGAAGGGGCAAGTCACACTATCCCCACAAAATGGTTTCTGGGCCATCAGGATTTATGAGGGGGATTACTGGGCTCTCACTTCCCCAGAAACTCATCTTACTCTGAGAGAGTCCCCCCGCAGGGTGGGGATATTCCTGGATTAGGAAGATGGAGAAGTGTCATTCTATAACATGACAGATGGATCCCATATTTATACATTTAACCAGATTTTGTTCCAAGGTGCCTTAAGACCTTTTTTCAGGCTTTGGAAGTCTGACTCAGGCACCTTGACGACTGTCCACTGAAGGGCAGCAGAGTGATGTTGTCATTCAGAAGCACACCTATTTCACAAAATAATGACTTTGAACCCAGTGTTGATTGCAGTGCCAACTAACTATTGAGAAAATGCATTTTTTCTTTCTCCTGATTGGTTCATTGTCTAAATGAAGCTGTGGGGCACAGATTTCTGATTGTTCCTTACTACTAATTTTCCTCATCCTTAGTAATAGATTTCCCGACCTATGACAGTCTAGTTGAATATTAGATTTCCTAGCCTCCTCTGCTGCATGTGACTAAACGCTGGCCAGTATAATATATGCTGAATTGTGTAGTCTGACTTATCATATTTTCCTTCAAAGGGAAATTATATGCCTTCCTTTTCTGTTTACTTTTTCTGCTGGCTAGATATGAAATGATGCATAATTACCTGAAGCATATTTTTGAGCGTGACTTAAGAAATGGATAACAGGTAGTCACTGTGATTTTAAATTTTTGACAACTTATTGTAAATATTCTTGTTTAACCCAAGACTTCTTTTCGTTGGAAAATAAACCTTTATATCTTTAAGCCATTAGTGTATGTTTGTGTGTCTTATTATGAGATCTAATTCTAACTGAAAGGCACTGCTTTTCAGGATGGCAGCAGACTTCCACATTTGAAACAGGAGGTTTAGCGTCATGAACTGCACACTTATCTTTTGTACTCATCCACTGCTTCAGCCCCATCAGACTCTCATTTTTTTCTGGTCAGTCAGTCTCTCCTGACTTCAATTCCCACCCTTTTCTACTTAAATAGGAATGGCTAATAGCTTCAAACATTCCCTTACTAGTAAATCAAAACTTTGCCCTCTTTGTCCTTCTGTGATATCTTTTTGGCAAAACCCCAAATATGGATGTTTCTATCCTTTGTTCACACTAGCAGCCTAACAGGCTATAAAACTTCATAGGTATAAACAGACTGGTACCTTGTATATTTGTTGTACCTTTTACAACCCAGATGACAACACTATCCCCATACTTTTCCAGTCATCTACATTTCCTTAGATTTGTCCAATCAACTTTTAATAGTCCACTTATTTAAACTTTCTATTCTACCCTCCCTTGTTCTCAATAAAGTACTGTGTTCCCACTTAGAAAATCAAAATGATAATAAATAGAATCCATCAGAAGGGAACTGGCTCATCTTTATAACAGCGAATAAAACAATCCTATCTATCTGGAATCTCCATTACTCTTCCTTCTCAGTTACATTAATACAAACTACCTCTTCCTATGTAGGGAACAACATCTATTCTCTCTATCAATCCTGTACTGACCTACCTGTTTTGGGGAACAATCAGCTATTTCTGTTACCTTTTCTACTTACTCTTCTCACGAATCTTAAAAAAGTTCAAATTCTGCTCACGTTAAAACTTCAAGAGTAAAATTTTTCATGAACTCTATTTCCTCCTATATATTCATCTTTTTCCTTATATAATCAAAATTCTCAAAATAATTATCTAAGTACATAATATGTTTTCCATTCTTCACATTTCTCTTAAATGTATTCTGTTTTAGTGACTGAATTGTGTCCTACCCTCAGTCTCACATGTTGAATTTCTAACTTCTAGTATCTTATAATGTGATTTTATTTGTCTATAGGATTACTGCAGATGCAATTATGTAAGATGACAGTACACTGAATGAAGATGTGTCTTTAATACAGTATGACTGGTATCCCAATGAAAAGGTGAAATCGGTTTAACTCTCCAGCACAGAGGGAGAATTCAAAAGAATCACATCTACATGAATGTCATAGATTTTCCCCTATTTTTTTTTTCTAGTAGCTTTTCAGCTTCACATTTCACATTCATCTTTTTAACACTTTTTAATTAAATTTTGTATGAGGTGAGATGCTTATACATCTACAGCATTTTTAAATGATGGAGTACCTGCCAGCGCTGCTGCTCAATAGGCTATTCCTCCGCCAGCACACCGGGTTCTAGTCCCGGTCGGGGCACCGGATTCTGTCCCAGTTGCCCCTCTTCCAGGCCAGCTCTCTGCTATGGCGTGGGAGTGCAGTGGAGGATGGAAAAAAAAAATGATGGAGTACCTTACCTTTCTAGGAAGTGGAGCTAATAATTGCACAGCCTCCTTCATCCAGAGGTCACAAAACAAATCTCAACAAATTTAAAATAGCAGAAATCAGATCAGTACCTTTTCTGATCACACTGCGATAAGACCAGAAAAAAAATAGCTAGATAAGTATCGGCAACCATACAAGTACATAGACATTAAAAGCTTACTCCTGAACAATCAATGGATTCAGATACATGCTATCAGAAAAAAAAAATGAAGACAATATGATTAACATAACAAAAATATAAAATTGTAGATTACCATTAACAATTTTATTTCAACAAATTTGATTACCTAGAAAATGCCAAATTCTTAAATATGTATTATCTAGCAATATGGATCATGATCAGGGTGCCTGAGCAGATCAATAAATAGTAGAAATATTCAACTAATAATAAAAAGTCTCCCATCATAGTAATGCACAAGACCAAATGGCTTCACTGCCAAATTATACCAAACATTTAAACAAGAATTAACAAAAATTTTCTTAAACAATTTAAAAAAATAGAAGAGTAGGGGATTCTTCCAAATTTATATTATTCACTCAACATTACATCCATACCAAAACCAGAAAAGGCCACAACAAAAAAAGAAAATTTGGGGCCAATTTTCTTAATGAATATGAATGCAAAAGTCCTCAGCAAAATATTAGCAAATTGAATTGAACAGCCCACTAAAATATCATTCAGCATTATCAAGTAGGGTTCATACCAGAGATGCAAAGATAGTTCAAAATACGTAAATCAATAGATGTGATACACCATCAATAGAATGAAGGACAAAACCAATATGATCATCTTAAGAGATGCAGAAAAGGTATTTAATAAAATTACATATCCTTAATGATAAAACTCTCACCAAATTTCCTATACTGGAAACATGTCATCATAATAAAACCCATTTGTAACATTTAAATAAATAACATCACATTGAATGGGGAAAAGCTGAAATATTCTCTCTAAGCTCTTCCACTATACAGGGGTGTCCACCTTCCCCACTTTTATTTAAGATGGCACAGGAGGCCCAGATAAACAATTAGGCAAGAGGGAAAAAATGCATCAAACTGGAAAGGAGGAATCCAAACTGTCATTAGTTGCCGAAGACATGATCTTATAATTTAATCACTAAAACTCCACTAAAAAGCTGTTAAAACCAAGAAAACATAGTAAGCAAAATTGCAGAAAACAGTCAATGTAAAAAAATAAATAGTGTTGCTAGATACCAATAGTGAGTTATCTGGTAAAGAAGGTAGTCCTTATAGGACTTTTTACTTTCCCTACTCTTTATTTAGTGGAGCATTAAGCCTTTGACTATAATGTCAATTTAAAATGTTATCTTAGGGCCGGCGCAGGGTTCACTTGGTTAATCCTCTGCCTGCAGCACCGGCATCCCAAATGGGTGCCGGGTTCTATTCCCGTTTGCTCCTCTTTCAGTCCATCTCTCTTCTGTGGCTGCAGGAGAGGGGTGGCAGTGGAGGATGGCCCAAGTGCTTGGCCCCTGCACCTACGTGGTAGATCAGGAAGAAGTATCAGGCTCCAGGTTTCAGATCGGTGCAGCTCCAGCTATTGCCGCCATTTGGGGAGTGAACCATGGGAAGGAAGACCTTTCTCTCTGTCTCTCTCTGTCTCTCTCACTATCTATAACTCTACCTGTCAAATAAATAAAAAAACAGTCATCTCAAAAATTAAATAGAGGGGAGGAGAGAGAGAGAGACAAGAAGGAAGGGAGGGAGAGAGGGAAAGAAAGAGGGAAGAGGAGGGAGGAAAATGAAATTATATTCTTAGAATTCCATTTGTGAATAATATTAAATCTGTTCTCTTTATAGTAATATCATAAAATAAAATTAGGGAAAAAAGCAATCCCATTCCCAATAGATACAAAAAATGAAATTCCTGGGAATAAATTTAACCAAATAGATGAAGGATAACTACCATGAGACATGAAACTGAAGCTATGAAAAGAAAACATAGAGAAAACACTTCATGACATTGTAACAGGCAAGATTTTATATATCAGACTGCTAATTGCACAGCAAATAAAAACCCAATAAATAAATGTGATTTCATTAAACTAAAGAGTTTCAGTAAAATAAAGAAATCATGACTCAAACTACAGAATCAGAAAATATTTGAGAGTCATACATCTTTATAGAGTATTTAATTAAATAACACAGTAGGGGAAAGCATACAATCCAATTAAAAATGCACAATGGATTGAAACACGTTCATCAGAGGAAGACATAAAGAGACCAACACATATATAAAAATGCTCAACATCAGTAACCATCAGAGAAATGGTCACTTATTAAAAGTTTGACAATAATGTAAACAAAGCATTATTTCAATTTTTTTTAATGTAGAAAAAGTAACTTTGGATTACACAGAGCACTACTCAGTCTCAAATAATTTCATTGTCCTGCTCTTTGGCAGTAAGACTCAAATAAGAATTTGCAGCCAAACTGAGGCAGTAACTGATGTGTGACAACTCAAGCAGATAGATACTTCATGAGCTGCTTGCTATTCCTTTCCTGCTCTGCTTAACCATGTCAACCCACCTGTCACTCAGATGACCCCTCCCCTGGATGTACCTCCCCTTACCTGGGACCTGGGGGCAGTACTAGGTAACCACTCCCCTTCTCTAAATTCATAGGAAGCCTGGTAAAGGGAAGGGGATCCACTCTTTCTCACTCTCCTCTCTCCCCTCATGAACGTAGGAAAAGCAGGGTATGGGTTTCCCTCTTTTCTTTTCCAGGGCCACTCTCCCTAAAAAAGACCCCATGTGCCTGTATATTCTTCTCACTCTGTAAATAATCCTTACTACACTGCATATTGTGTTTGTGCCTGTACTTACAATTCTTCTCTAAGCAAAAGGCAAGAGTCTGGAATAGAGATTTAGGCCCTGCCAAGCCCACAACAATACTAGGTGACATCTAGCAGGTCCCAACTTCCACACTGGGTGTTTCTCATCAAGGTTCATTTTATATCCTGCTACTCTTTAAAAATGAAGCATAGGATGAAATCAGGAACTCTGAGCTTGCATGTACTAGATTCCATGTTTTACACAGATATTCAGCTAAGTCCTTATTAAATAGTTGCATTACTGCATGCAAGGCTTTAATGCTGCACATGGTAAATATCAGCACACCATTTTCACAGGTACATGTGCCATCATGGTCTTTATATACTTCTCCATAGTCTTCAAAAAAAGTGTGCATGACACAAAAACAATGTTTGGTTTGAATATGATCCGCAATATTGATTGCAAGTGCTGAACTGAAGAAATTACAATTGGATCTGTGATAAACTATACCCATTTTCTTTTTTTTTAAATTTATTTTAACTTTTATATATGAATATAAATTTCCAAAGTACAGCTTATGGATTACAATGGCTTCCCCCCCATAAGGTCCCTCCCACCCGTAACCCTCCCCTTTCCCACTTCCTCTCCCCTTCCATTCACATCAAGATTCATTTTCATTTCACTTTATATACAGAAGATCAGTTTAGCATACATTTAGTAAAGATTTCAACAGTTTGCTCCCACACAGAAACATAAAGTGAAAAATGCTGTTTGAGTACTAGTTATAGCATTAAATCTCAATGTACAGCACACTAAGCACAGAGATCCTACATGAGGAGTAAGTGCACAGTGACTCCTGTTGTTGACTTAACAAATTGACACTCTTGTTTATGGCATCAGTAATCACCCTAGGCTCTTGTCATGAGCTGCCAAGGCTATGGAAGCCCCCTGAGTTCACTGACTCTGATAATTTTTAGACAAGGCCATGGTCAAAGTGGAAGTTCTTTCCTCCCTTCAGAGAAAGGTACCTCCTTCTTTGATGACCCGTTCTTTAAACTGGGATCTCACTCACAGAGATCTTTCATTTAGGGTTTTTTTTTTTTTTTTCCAGAGTGTCTTGGCTTTCCATGCCTGAAATACTCTCATGGGCTTTTCAGCCGGATCCACATGCCTTAAGGGCTGATTCTGAGGCCAGAGTGCTGTTTAGGACATCTGCCATTCTATGGGTCTGCTGTGTATCTCACTTCCCATGTTGGATCATTCTCTCCCTTTTTTAGTTCTATCAGCTAGTATTTGCAGACACTATTCTTGTTTATGTGATCCCTTTGGTTCTTAGTCCTATCATTATGATCAATTATGAACAGAAATTGATCACTGGGACTAGTGAGATGGCATTGGTACATGCCACCTTGATAGGATTGAACTGGAATCCCCTGGTATGTTTCTAACTCTACCATTTGAGGTAAGTCCGCTTGAGCATGTCCCAAATTGCACATCTCTTCCCTCTCTTATTCCCACTCTTATATTTAACAGCGATCACTTTTCAGTTAAGTTTCAGCACTTAAGAAGAATTGTGTGTTGATTACAGTATTCAACCAAATGTATTAAGTAGAACAAACAAAAAAAATACTAAGAGGGCTAACATATCAAGTTGCTCATCAACAGTCAGGGCGAGGGCTGATGAAGTCACCATTACTCATAGTGTTCATTTCACTTTAACAGGTTTCCTTTTTGGTGCTCAGTTAGTTGTCACCTATATTATACCCATTTTCAACACTGTGTCACTCGTTTTCAAGGTTAACATAAAATTAAATAAGCATGGGGAGATAAGTAGCACCTGCAGTATTCAACATCTAAAATGGTCCTAGTATTCCCTAATTCCAAGAATTTGAACTTGGGTGCTATCCTTCCATATTATTCCAAGGTTGTTCTGTGACTTCCACGATTGAGTAATAAAAGACATTGAGTTCTGTGATACTGTGAAATATAAATTTGGTCTTGGCATCTCACTTTCTGGAACATAGTTCCCAAAATCCTTGAACTCTCTGGAATGATTAGGATGCTTCCAGTGTATTAATAAGACAACTGGAGCCTAAGGGTTCCTAGATAGCTTTGAAAAGGGGGCAGATCATCTGAAAAATCAAGGTATTATTAGAGCATTTTGGTGTTGAGCCATATTTCCGGACCTCCAGGGAACAGTGTATGATGGATGATCCAGGTTTTCACCAACAGGACTGTGATTTTAGAGTCTCTGGACAGTTGGACAGGAGGAGGTTTCTGGATAGTGGCACTACCAGAAAGCATATGGAACTCCACACCCCCTCACATTCTTTACCATGTGTTTCTCTTCCATCTGTCTATTCATCTGTACCTTCTGTAATAACCTTTATAATAAATGAGTAAACATATTAAATTTTGTGACCCACTCTTGTAAATTAGTCAAATCCAAGGAAGTGATCATAGGGTGCTCAGATTTTTAGCTGCTGGATTAGAAATGTTAACAACAGATTACCTGCGACTGGCATCTGAAATAGAGGGCATCTATGGATCTGAGCCTTCCACTTGTGGACTACGACACAGTCTTTAGGTAGACAGCAGCAGAATAGACACCCAGTTGGTGTCTCCTGGAGAATTGCTTAAAATGTGGGGAAACAATCCCCATACATCTGGTTTTAGAAGTGTTGAATTGAGAGTAGAAATAGAAAAAAACACATACACCCCACCACCGGTTTCTCAAAGCCTCGTTTGTTACCCTCTCAATCTTTCCCTTGGATTACTCACTGCAGAAAGCAAGCCTCCTTTCATGAGCAGCACTCTGAGGAAGCCCCCATGGCAAGGAACTTGGGCCTCTTAAGACTACATGAGTAACACATCTTGTGAGCACATCCTCCATCCTTCATCAGTCCTTCAGGTGACTGACACCAGAGCAGATCATAAATGCTATCTTTGAATCTTTAGCCAGAACCATCAGCTAAACCACCTTAGATTCATTATCACAGATGTTTTGTGATGCCTGTTATATTCAGCTGCTGTATTTTGGAATAGTTTGTTATGTAGCAATGGGTACAGCCCAGATTGACAGAGAAACTGTTTATGATTAATTAAATCAACATGTAAGCAGATTCTTGTAAGGCAGTGCCTGGAGAGTTTTTACAAAGTGCATGTAACTAAAACTATTCACTGCTTGAAAATGTGCAAATTATGTATAGTAATTGCCATTACCCTCCAGCAGAAGCAGAGGCAATTATTCCACTCCATGTGTTAACCATGTCTTTTACTTTCTGTATTCTGATACATTGACAGATGGGGCTTTTCTGACCCTGGAGGGTTTGGCCTTATCAGGGTTTAACAGTTATTAGATATAGTAAAAATTTGGACAGAAAATATGCTTTCCAAATAAAAACCATCTATCTAAAAGCACATGTTTAATGGGGCCTTCTCCCATTGAACTAATATCTACCTGTTCCAGTCACCACAGACCAAAAAAAAAAAAAAAAACAAAGTACAGATTATACCCAAAATTTGCTGAAATTTTTCAAACTAGTTGAAGCCTGCTTATTTACCTTACTCATTCCTTCTCATGGGCTCTCACCCATGGTCCCTCTTCCCTCTGCCTCATGACCATGCCCAGTGCTTACCCATATGGCCTCCCTAAGCATGGGTTGCACTCTCCTCTGGAAACTGCTAACAATATATTATACTTCCTTTTATTTCTTAAGCTTAATTTACCTATGATTGATAAATATAAATAGCACAGACTGCATATATTTAAAATGCACATGTGTTTTGTCATTTTATACACATAAACACACATTGTGAAATGATCAACAAAATCAACTGAATTAGCATATCAGCTACCTTGTGTAGTTATCATTTTAGGCTAATTTTGCTTCTCATTATATCTTTCAGGTTCACATATACTGTTCCAAATGGCAGGGTCTCTTTCTTAATGCTGAATTATATTTCATTTTACAAGAATACTCTAAAAAGTCTCTCAGTAAGTTGGAATTAAAAGATGTTTATTTTAGTGAAAAAGTTGAAATTTATATATAGCTTTTTTTAAAATTTTTTGACAGGTAGAGTTAGACAGTGAGAGAGAGAGAGAGACAGAGAGAAAGGTCTTCCTTTTCCGTTGGTTCAACCCCCCCAGATGGCCACTACAACCGGTGCTGCACCAATCTGAAGCCAGGAGCCAGGTGCTTCCTCCTGGTCTCCCATGCGGGTGCAGGGCCCAAGTACCTGGGCCATCCTCCACTGCCTTCCCAGGCCACAGCAGAGAGCCGGACTGGAAGAGGAGCAACCAGGACAGAATCCGGCATCCCAAATGGGACTAGAACCCAGGGTGCCAGCGCCGCAGGTGGAGGATTAGCTTAGTATGCCTAGTATGCCGCGGCGCCGGCCTATATATAGCTTTTTATCAACATATATATTCCATGAACTTTTGGAAGACCATCGCATGCCAAATTTTGTTTTTAAAAGTTTTTTATTAATATGAATAGAACAGATTTTGTTTATTCTACAGGAAGTTATGATTATAAGATAACCATATGCCCCAACTTTTTTCTTTCCCTCCAACAATCTGATCATATTTTTTTTTTCATTATTTTTTGCTAAAACAAAATTATGGTCCATTTTATAATCACCAGCTGAATGCAGCACTAACAATAATACTCAACTAGTAATAAGTAGAAAAACCACAAGTTCTACAGGAGTGTAAAAGAGGGTTTAAAACAGCAATCAAATCACAAGATAGCTATTTTATTCCTATAATTTTTTGTGTTCTATGTTAGCTACCTGATATCATAGAAAATATATGATATTTATCTTCTGGGGACTGGTTTATTTCACTAAGCATAATAGTTTCTAGTTGCATCCATTTTGTAGCAAAAGAGAATTTCATTCTTTTTTGATGGTTGAGTAGCATTCCATAGTTTATATAAACTAAATACAGTTACGTGTCTGGAAACTGAAGTTGTTCACATATTGCAACTGTTTTGAATAATGATGCAATGGACACAAGAATGCACTCATCACTTCAAAATAGTGATGTTATTCCCATTGGATGTATACCAAGAAGTGCACTGCTGGATCAAACGCTAGATCCCTTTTTAACTTTTGGAAGAGCCATAATACTGTTTTCCATAATGGCTGCATAAAGTTACATCCCCAGGAACGTTGCACAAGAGTTCCCTTTTCTTCACAGCCTCAAGATGTATTTTTTCACTTTTTGAATGCACTAATTGGTGTGAGCTCATATTTCATTGTGATTTAGGTTTATAGTTTCATGATGATTAGTGTTATTGAGTACTTTTTCATATATTAGGTGCTCATTTGCATATCTTCTTTGAAAATTGTCCATTTGAATCATTCGCCCATTTTTGAACCAGTTCATTGTTTTCTTGCTATTGAGCTGTATGGATGCTTTGTATATTTTGGATGTTATTCCTTTATATCATATACATGGTTTGCAAACATTTTCTCCTATAATGTGTGTTTCTTTTCATTTTATTGTTTTCTTTGATGTACAAAATCTATGATGATTTCTCACTAATTTTTGTTCTCATTGTTATGTCTTTTGTGGTTGTATCAAAAACGCATTTCCAAAACAAATGTCATGAAATTTTTCTGCAAGTTTCAGATTTTATTTATTTGAAAGGTAGAGCTACAGACAGAGAAATCTTGCATCTGCTGATTCACACCCCAAATGGCCACAGTGGCTGTAGCTGGGCCAGGCTGAAGCCAGGATCCAGGAGCCCACTCCAGGTCTCCCACCTGGGTTCTTGGTCCAAGCACTTGGGCCATCCTCTGCTGTTTTCTCAGGCATTTTATCAAGGACCTAGATTGGATGTGGAGCAGTCGTGACTTGAACCAGCACCCACATGTGATGCCAGTCTGCAGGTAGCAGCTTAACCACTATGCCACAATACCAGCCCATTGTTCAAGTCTTTTGGCTATATACCCAGTAGTGAGAATGGGATTTCTGGATCATATTGCAAGTTTATTTCTAATTTTTAAAGAAGTTTCCACACTATTTTCCACAATGGCTGTGCTAACTTACATTCCCACCAACACTATATAAGTGTTCTCTTTTCTCCACATCCTTGTCAGCACTTGTTACTCTGTGTTTTGGATTTTAGCCATTCTGACAGAGGTGAGGTGATATTTCATTGTGGTTTAGATTTGTTATTCCGTGATAACTAGTGATGTTGAGCATTTTTTCATATATTTGTTGGCCATTCATATCTCTTCTGTTGAGAACTGTCTATTGAAAACTTATGTTCTCTCCCTTTTTTATTCTATCAGCTAGTATTTGCAGACACTATTCCTGTTTATGTGAACCCTTTAGTTCTTAGTCCTATCATTATGATCAATTGTGAACAGAAATTGATCACTGGGACTAGTGAGATGGCATTGGTACATGCCACCTTGATGGGATTGAATTGGAATCCCCTGGTATGTTTCTAACTCTACCATTTGAGGTAAGTCAGCTTGAGCATGTCCCAAATTGCACATCACTTCCCTCTCTTATTCCCACTCTTATATTTAACAGCGATCACTTTTCAGTTAAGTTTCAGCACTTAAGAAGAATTATGTATTGATTACAGTATTCAACCAAAAGTATTAAGTAGAACAAACAAAAAAATATTAAGAGGGATAACATGTTAAGTTGTTCATCAACAGTCAGGGTGAGGGCTGATCAAGTCACCGTTTCTCATAGTATTCATTTCACTTTAACAGGTTTCCTTTTTGGTGCTCAGTTAGTTGTCACGGATCAGGGAGAACATGTGGTATTTGTCCCTTTGGGATTGGCTTATTACACTCAGCATAATGTTTTCCAAATTCCTAACAGGGATGACTTTTCAGTTAAAATTTAAACACCTAAGAATAATTGTGTGTTAATTACAGAGTTCAACCAATGGTATTAGAACAAAAAAAAATACTAAAATGGATAAAGTATTACATTGTACATCAACCGTCAGGACAAGAGCTGATCAAGTCACTGTTTCTCATAGTGTCCATTTCACTTCAACAAGTTTCCCCTTTGGTGCTCAGTTAGTTGTCACTGATCAGGGAGAACATATGATATTTGTCCCCTTGGGATGGCTTAATTCACTCAGCATGATGTTTTCCAAATTCCTCCATCTTGTTGCAAAAACAAAACAAAACAAAACAAAACAAAAAAAACAAAACAAAACAAAACAAAAACACCTAAATGAAAGATCTCCGCGAGTGAGATCCCAGTGGGAAGAACGGGTCATCAAAGGAGGTACCTTTCTCTGAAGGGAGGAGAGAACTTCTACTTTGACTATGACCTTGTCTAAATATGATCAGAGTCAGTGAACTCAGGGGTCTTCCATAGCCTTGGCAGCTCATGACAAGATCCTAGGGTGATTACTAATGCCGTAAACAAGAATGTCAATTTGTTAAGTCAACAGCAGGAGTTACTGTGCACTTACTCCTCATGTGGGATCTCTGTGCTTAGTGTGCTGTACATTGAGATTTAATGCTATAACTAGTACTCAAACAGCATTTTTCACTTTATGTTTCTGTGTGGGAGCAAACTGTTGAAATCTTTACTAAATGTATGCTAAACTGAACTTCTGTATATAAAGAGAATTGAAAATGAATCTTGATTGAATGGAAGGGGAGAGGGAGTGGGAAAGGGGAGGGTTGCGGGTGGGAGGGACGTTATGGGGAGGGAAGCCGTTGTAATCCATAAGCTGTACTTTGGAAATTTATATTCATTAAATAAACGTTAAAAAAAAGAGCAAGAGAGAAATGTGAAAATAGTAGAGAAACAGAATGAACATATGTTAGTATCTTTTTCACTGTTATTCTAAAGTAGATTGGAAGTTATCCATCAGAATGTTTCAGATAATATGACTTACAACACTGTAAGAATGAAAATAAGTAAGTGCAAGGAGGAAATTGGCTTTAAAAATGTAACTTTACATACATCCATACAAGTTTTAAAATAAAGTATATATTTCAAAGGCAAAAAAAAAAAGAAAACTTATGCCCATTTCTCTTTTTTTTTGTTCTTGAGATTATTAAGTTACTGATATATTAGGGAGACTAATCCTTTGTGAAATAGGTGTTTTGCAAATATTATTTCCCATTCTGTTGGAAGGCTCTTGATTCTGTTGGTTGTTTCCTTTGTTGTTCAAAGCTTCTGAATTTGAAATAATCCCAGTTGTTTAATTGTGCTTGTTGACTGTACTTTGAGGGTTTTATCCAGGAAGTTAGCCCTACACAAATGTCTTGGAGTGTTCCCCGTAAATTTTTTTCCAGGAATTTCATTGTCTCAGGTCTTAAATTTAGGTCTGTGATCCATCTTGAGATGATGTTTCTATATGGTGAGAGGTATGGATCTTATTTCATACTTCTACCCATGTTCATTTTATTTTGCCAAAATCATTTGTTGAAGAAATTATCCTTACTCCACTGTATGGTCTGAGCAATTTTGTCAAAAATAAATTGGCTGTATGTATGTGGATTCATTTCTGGGCTCTACATTCTGATCCATTTATATATGTATCATTTTTCAAGCCAGTACATGTTGTTTTAATTATTATAGCTTTGTAAGATGCTTTGAAGTCAGGTATTGTGATCCCTCAAGCTTGATTTTTGTTGTTCAGGATCACTTCTAATATTCCAGTTCTTTTATGATTCCATATGAATTTTAGGATTGCTTTTTCTTTAATTTTGTATAGAATGTCATTGGTATTTTGATAGAGATTGCATTGAATCTGTAGATTGCTTTGGGTAGTATAGATATTTACTGATACTGATTTTCCTAATAGATACACAAAGAATATTTTTCTTTTTTGTGTGTCCTTTATGATGTCTTACATCAACATTATCTTTAAATACACATTTATACTCCCCTCTCTCTTTCCCTCTCTCTCTCTAACTCTCTCTCTCTTCTTTATGATATTCTCATAATAAAACTTAGCTTGCTTGGTGTTGTCTGCCAAATACTATATGTTTATTTAATTCCTTTTCTATTTTTTTCCTCCACCACTGTCTACTTTCAGAATAGTAATATTGTCTCACAGATTCTGTCATTTGCTCAAATCTGTTGTTGACTCTGTTTAGTGTACTTTTCACTTCATTCTTTCTGTTATTCACTATCAGCACTTCACCTGGGTTCTTCTTTTTTTTTAATGTCTCTTAACTGAACTTCTCATTTTCTCCTTATGCTGTTTTCATTTTTGAGGTCTGTATCTGTGTTCTCTTGTAGTTCATGAACTTCTTTAGAACAATTTTAAATTCTGGGACAATTTTTAGACTTCTTTTAGGAACAATTTTCATTGCTTTCGAGTCAATTACTCGATGTTTATTGTGTTCTTTTGGTGGTGGTGTTGTTTCTTTGATTCTTAGGGATTATTATAGCTTTGTGTAAGTAGCTACATATTTGCAGTTGTAGTCATCTTTTCCAAACACTGTGGATTGACACTGGTGAGGAAAGAACTTCAGCTGTTACTCGGATAGGCATTCTGGATCATGCCTGGTCACTGGATCAATCGAGCGACACTGGGTGCCAAAGTATTTCTACCCTGGGATGGACATGGGCACATGTCATGTTGGCTAAGGCAGTTGCTGTCCATGACATTACAACTGCATGATATTGGAAGTAAGAACTGCAGGAGGTCTCTGGATGCAAGGGTTATTGTAGACCTCAGAGGCACTTTTGTTTTTAGTATCAGGGAATCAATCCAGGCAGCTGTGGGGGTTGAGACCAGCCATACTCATGACTGAGCTACAGAGGCTTGCTGCAAGTACACGTATCGCAACAGAGCCTGGCTTCAGGAATGCTTGCATTAGTAAAGCCAGGAGCTGGGGCCAATGCAGACTGTGTGCATAACCACAGCAGTGGGATCTGGCTTTCTGTACACATGTAGCTACCACATTCAATGATAACAATGGGCGCATGTGCAGCTTTGTGGCCAGCTGTGGACACAAACATGATGATGGGATCTGATAACAGATGCTGGTACCAGGTAAAGGTGCTTCAGCTGGCAGCATTCACATTTCCAGCAGCAGTAGCCTGCTTTAGGAGCCATCGGTGTGCACATAGTTGTAGGGGAGCCTGAAGACACAAATAGCTGGGAAAACAGAAATCTGCATCAGGGGCCCAGGCCATTTGTGTGTATGTGCACAGTGACTGTACCTGAGTCATGTATGGATTTCTTTAATTCATGATTTTCCTTCTCTTCTGAGTAAGACTGTGGTAAATCTTTTGAATTCTGTTTCAGATGATTCAACAATCTCTTCATCTTCACATCTAATATTGGAGTGTTGTGTTCCTTTGGGGGGTTATGTTGTCTTCCTTATTCTTGTTTCTTGAATTTCTACATTTATTCTAAGGCCTTTAGGAAATACTTCTTAATTTTTTCCTGTGATGGATTTCCTCTTTGAACTATGTTGCTGTGACTTAGGGGAGTATCTGCTCTTTCAGTGAATCCCTAGAGGCATGTACTGGGTTGCTAGTGAGCTCTGGTCAGTGCTTCAGGGTTGGGTGAGTATCCAGGGTGACACGTATGTTAGATTGTGGATCTCGTCTCCTTAGCAGGAAGGAGGGTATGAGCACCTGTCTTGGGGTAATCATACTTTCACCTCTTCCCTTCCAAGGTGATCAATGCCCAGGTGTTAGCCTCATGGACTGTATAAAGGATCTGTGCAGTCCTTAGTGTTAGCATGGATCCTGCTGCAGTGACCCAACCCTGGGAGCTCTAAGCATGCCGAGCCACACCCTGTAATTTTCCAGAGAACCGCCTATATCTGGCACTCTCTCTTGCAGTCACAGATTTCCCACAGTCTCAGCACACAGGGCTCCAATAGTCATGGTGTGCTGAGGACCTGCTCTGCTCTGTTGGCCCTTCCTGTCCACAGAGATACAGAGATGTTCTCAGAGACAGCTGTCTGTGGGTGCTCTGCCTAGGCAATTTGAACCCCAGAGCCTATGATATCTTGAGAGGTTGTGGGCTCCACACAGCCCAAGTGGGTGCCCAGCCCCTGTCAATCCCCCACAACCAGACACAAAGTCAGTGGGAAACATGGATTTTTCCCTCTGGTAAAACCTGTGGATTCCACGTTAGCATTAGAACCACTGGCCAAAACCCCTACTCATTTCACAATGTCTCCTTCTCCCCACCTGTTGCCATTTGCATGCAATAAAACTGCCGCTGCCTCCAATGTTTCTCTCTCTAGTTTTTAGAGGGGAAGTTTGGGTTATTGATTTAGGATGCTTCTACTTTTTGTGCTCTAATACACAAAGCTCACTTAGTTAATCCCGGCATCCCATATAGGTGCCTGGTTCTAGTCCAGGTTGCTCTTCTTCCAGTCCAGCTCTCTGCTGTGGCCCAGGAGGGCAGTGGAGGATCCCCAAGTGTTTGGGCCCCTGCACCCGCATGGGAGACCAGGAAGAAGCACCTGGCTCCTGGCTCCGGATGGGCGCAGCACTCCCCGTAGCAGCCATTTGGGGGTTGAACCAACAAAAGGAAGACCTTTCTCTCTGTCTCTCTCACTGTCTGTAACTACCTGTCAAAAAAAAAAAAAAAAAAAACTTACTTCTAGGCACTGCATTAATTACATATTAGACATTTTGATTTGTATAATTTTCATTTTCATGCAATCCAAATTATTTTTTAATTCTTTTTTATTTCTTCTTTGATCCATGGATTACTTGTTTTGTTTAATATCCAAATTTTAATTAAGTTCAAATTTTGCTTCCACTTGGATTTTCAATTTAATTCCATTGTAAGCAAATAGTGCCCTTTTAAGTTTTTAGAAACATGTTCTATTGCATTAAATATTGTCTATATTGGGGAATGCATTACATAAGCTTGAAAATAATGCGTGTTGTATTGTTGCTTGGTGCCGTGCTCTGTAGATGTTAGTGAGATCATGTTACTAATAATGTATAAATCTTCACATCATCATCATTTTCAATGTAGTTGTTTTATCAGTTATTGAGAGTTATTGAAACACTTGACAATTACTTTAATATTATTTATCATACCATTAATTTTAGGCATTTTGCTTCATATACTAAGAATTCTGTGTTTAGGAGTGAAGGTGATTTTAACTGTTACATCTTGCTTCTGTTACAGGAGAAGCAAATGGTCCTTGTCTTCACGCAAGATAGAATTCAGGCATGAGACAGTGAGCAGTGGAAAGCAAAGTAGAGAAGTTTATTAGGATAGGGACATTTGTAAGAACGGATGGGCACCTCTCCAGACAGAACCTGAGAGAGAATGCATAGTTCACATTTAGGCTGGGGCTTTTAACAAGATGGGCCTTGCCCTCCCAACTTTTTTCTCCCCTTCTCCTTCTTCCCTAGAACAAAGGACTTGTTGGGTATAAATATGAAAAATTCCTTTCTGAGTTTTCCCCCTGAAGTTGTCAGACAGGGGAAGCCTGGCTGGCATCAGCCAAGAGAACTTCTCTCTACGGTGCCTGCCTTAGAGGAAGGATGTTTATCAGACTAGGTAGAAGGGGAAGGACCCCCTGGAAGTTCATAAGGATCTTAGCAGAACTTTGAAGTGCAGATACTAGGCTGCATCTGGAACCAGGTAGAAGGGGCAGGACCCCCTGGAAGTTTATCAGGGTACAGGAAGGACTTTAAAGTTCAGATACTGGACTGTACCTAATAGCTTATCTGGGTGACTTTGAAATACAGATGCTGCACTGATGTAGATGTCCATTCCTTAGGGTCTTGTCACACACACATAAACTAATTTCTGACTTCCTACCTAACACTTCGATATCAATACTTTAACCATTATAAAGTATTTCTTTTTCTATGATAGCATTTTTTTTGTGTGTTAGAGTCTACTTTCCATGAAATTAGTATAGTCAATGCAGATTTTTTTTATTATTTATGCTTGAATAATAATTATTTTTATGTTTGTTTTTAACTACGTTTGCCTTTGAATCTTAATTTTATCTCTTGCAAACACATATAATTGGATGATGACCATATCTCTATATCTTGCTTGGGGTATTAATATGTTTAAATTTAACATATTTTCTGTGATTTTTACCATGTTTCCAATTATTTCCTGCATATATTTTTATTCATTTTAACTTTTTAATTTCATATATACAGTTTTAAGAGCATAATGACACTTCTCATCCCACCTTCTCTCCTTCCCTCATTCCAACTCTCCCCCTCTTTCTTTCTTATATTTCTTTGAAGTTTCAGAATGGCATATTTTCAATTTACTTTATAATCACAAGCTTGACCATGCACTAAAGTGTTCTACAAGTAGTGATTAGAAAAACCACTGTTAATGTATCTGTTTATTCTATTCTTTTAGATTATCCTGTATAAAACAGATACATTCTAAAGTACTAATTATCTTGTTTAGTTATTACTATATCTTTCTGAGTCAGATTTTAATATCTGCTTTGGGAATCACAAGATAAATTTTAAATGAAAGGAATTTACTTCAGATTACACTCACTGCATTCTGAAAATACAGAAAATCACTCCATTAACCCTCCATTCTCTTTATTGACTCATAAATTACTCCTTTCAGTTAAAGTTTCACAATGAAATTTTATGGTACTAGTTTATGCATATCTTTTGTCAGTTAAGAGAAAAAATGGAAAATTATATAAGATATATACTTTTGGAGCTGGTGCTGTGTCTCAGTGGGTTAACACCTTGGCCTGAGCACCGGCATCTTATACGGGTGCTGGTTCAATACCCAGCTGCTCCACTTCTGATCCAGCTCTCTGCTAAGGCCTGGGAAAGCAGTGGAAGTTCTTGGGCCCCTGCACCCATGTGGGAGACCTGGCAGAAATTTCTGGCTCCTGGCTTCAGATCGGCACAACTCCGGCTGTTGCGGCCAATTGGGGAGTGAACCATCGGATGGAAGATCTCTGTCTCTCTGCCTCTCCTCTCTCTGTGTAACTCTGGCATTCAAATAAGAAAGAAAGATATATTCTTTTTATACAAATTTATTGGGAGTACTATTATTACATATACATTTATTGGTATTCTTTCTTTTAAAGATTTGATTTACTGACTTTTATTATTTCCTTTAATATAAATTTCTTACCAGCCAATTATCTCTGTTTTTATTTCTTTGGAATGCCTTCATTCTAGCCTTCATGATGCAATAAATATATTGTTGGATATAGACATTGTGTTGCTAGTTATTTTCTTTCAGTAGTTTGAATATGTTGTACTCATGTTATGTCATGAGTTTTTCTGTAGCTGCTTCCAACTTAATCTGTCATTGTTTTTAACTGCTTGCCTTCAGTGTGTAGACTTTGTTGTTTATGCTACTTTGAGTTAGTTGAGCTACTCAGATGTGTGGATTAATATTTTTCATCAAACTTGAGATTTTTGTGCCATTTTACTTCAAATATTCCGTTCTTTTCTTCTTTTTGGAGAAGTCTCACAAGTCTCTGAATTTCAGTTCAGTTTATATTTTTATTTTTTTGTACTTTGGTTCTTTAGGTTGGATTATCTCTTAAGGTATTGTTTTCAAATTCACTGATTTGATTGCCTGCCTGAAAGGACACCACAAAACACACCAAACACCTGATTAAGGGAAAGGTTTATTGTTTCAGATGGGGGTGGGGACCTGACAGGCTGGAGAGAGAAGGTGAGAGAATGTGAGAGAGAAAAAGAAGAAAGCCTGTCTGGGAAAGCAAGCCTTCTTATAGCCTTGCAGGCACAGGGAGCTGGGAGTAGCAAATCTCATTATAGTGGGGTTGGAGCTGATGCTTGTGGTTGGGCCATTTGGTCTGAATTCTAGTAAGCCAGGCTGGGCTGAGGAATGAGGCTTACTGTGCAAGATGGGAAAGGGACCAGAGCCTAACATGGCACCTGGGTCTTAGATGGTGCCACAGATATGACCGTGCCATTTTACTAACAATCCTTCCTTTTGTTTTCTAAAAAGCATTTCCCTCTATTTTTATCTATTATCTTTTCAGCTTCACGTTTCTGATTCATCTTTTTAACACTTTTTAATTAAATTTTGATTGGGTGTGGACCTAATTTCGTACTTACATATCTACAGCAGTGAAATGATGGAGTACAGTACCTTTCTAGGAAGTGGAGCCAATAAATACACAGCCCCCATCTTCCAGAGGTCACAAAACAAGTCTTGACAAATTTAAAACAGCAGACATCAGATCAATATCATTTCTGACCACACTGCAATAAAACCAGAAAAAACAACTAGGTAAGTATTGGGAACCATACAAGTACATAGACATTAAATGGCTTACTCCTATACAATCAATGGATTCAGACACATACAATCAGAAATGAAAATGGAGACAATATGATTGACTTCACAAAGATATAAAATTGTAGGAGATTACCATTAACAATTGTATGACAAAAATTTGGTTACCTAAAAAATGCCAAATTCTTAAATATGTATAATTTAGCAATATAGAATCATGATCAGGGTGCCTGAGCGATTAAATAAATACTAGAAATATCTGGTAGCTTTGGGATCCACAAGGAGGGAAGGCCTACACTTCCGGGAATGGGAAGTTCCTTCCTGTACTTCCAGGGAAGACAAGTCCTTGTCAAGGTCCCTGTGGGTGCCTAAAGGTCAACCAATGAGGATCAGTCCTGCCTCAACCTTTAAACCCCATGCCCTGAATCTATAAAAGGAGCTCTCCCAATCTCTGATGTGTGACTTCCCCGGCCCCCACTCTGTTGGGACTGGGGAACTTTGCCTGGGAGCAGAACCCCAATAAAAGCCTGTGAATTGATTCATCTGCCTGGGAAGATTTGTTACCTGCCAGACACCTTGCAGATTGCGCCAAAACCCAGGAGCTGAGGTTGGCACCTCCTCTTTCTGGGAATGAGGCTCCCTCGCTCCTTGAACCTGTCTGGTGCCCCAGGCTGACTCCAGACCATGCTCGACCAACTGTAAGTAACTCCTCCCTTGTTCTCCCTCCCTCCTCTGGGTTGGCCCAGTCTCTGCGATCTGCGGCTAGCTCTCCGTCTGGACAGAGATCTCCAAATCGTGCGCACATGGGCTCTGTTCTCCACTGTTTAGCCTCCCAGCGGCTTGTGGAGATGTCCTGCCGCTGGATTGACCCTGTAGAGGACTGACCTCTAATCAGTCTGCTGAAGTCCGGGAGAGGGGACACCTTGATCGAATTTCAGTAGATCCAGGCTCCCGGGGAGACCATGGGGTCTGGCTAATCTCGAGGGTGGGACTCAAAATGCCCCCTGGCCTGCCTCCTAAAGAACTTGAAGAAACTGGGACTGGCCCAGGACCTACGGTGTAAATGCCTAATCTTCTACTCCACCCAGGCATGGCCTAATTACCTCGAGAATTTCTGCCACAGAGAGAGAAAATGGTCAGAGGTCCCATATGTCCAGGCTTTCTGAGACCTCTGCTCCCATCCTACCCTCTTCTCTAATTTCCTCTCTGCCTGCTCCATGGCCCAGGTCTTGCTGGCCAAGATTGGGCCCCCACCTCCTTAGGATGCCTCTTCTGTTTTACTGCTAATTCTTGACACTCCACCTTTTCTGACCCTCCTGAGTTCCTGGGTATCCCACAGCTAGCCTGGAACCTCCCTCCCCCATATGCGCATTCTTCCACCCTGCCCCACCCCATGTCCTGCCTCTCCCCACTGCCATTACTGGAAGTCAGGTAGCCACCTGGCCCAACCACTAGTGTTAAGCTCCCACCCCCATCCTAGTGGGATTTGCTGCTCCTGCTTCCCTGGCTGCCCTCTGGCAAAGTTTTAAAAGGACCTGTTCCTGAACACATGGCTCTCTAGCCTCCTCCTCTGGTTTCCTTTCTTTGAATCTAGGAAGATCACTACCTTTGAAAATATTGTTTTGTAACTGGCTGTGCTTATTTTTGCAATTTATTTTAACAGGTTTCTGGGCAATCAGTACTCAGTGAAACAGCAATGGGTAATTAGTACTTGTTCTAGATGAAAGCAATTTTAATTTTAATTGAATTCAAGTAGAGATATATCATATCACCATCTTAAGTAATTTAGGTGTAACTGCAAATTTATTGTAAACTATTGTATACTCAGCATGTTAAATTTGTGTTGAAAATGTTATATAAATGTTCATTTGGTTAGGAAAGTTAAAAGGAAAGAGTTATTTTGAATAAAGAAAGGACAAAGTTTGTAAGATTAACTTCATCCTGATGGCTACTTTACTCTAGACTGGAATGGAAATGATGGAATGTTTCAAGTACGTTGAAGAGGGTGTGTGGAAGTCACAGAAGGTTACAAAAGAATTCTTGGATCTTAATGAGAAAGCCACAGAGGCCTAAAGAGTTAAATGTTCTGTAAAATCCTACAGGTGCTTTCAAAAATGCTATGTGAAGTA
Source organism: Oryctolagus cuniculus (assembly GCF_964237555.1). Lineage (NCBI taxonomy): Eukaryota > Metazoa > Chordata > Mammalia > Lagomorpha > Leporidae > Oryctolagus > Oryctolagus cuniculus. Next base: position 137,015,293 of record NC_091436.1, read on the forward strand.
AGTACGTGTCTCTTGTTGAGTTTATAATAAGTTTATAATTTTAAACCTGGCAACTTAAAGTATTTTGTCTTCCACAGTTTTATATATCAGAGTCACTGCTCATAAAACTAAAGCATTGTTGGTTCTGTGCTTAGCTGTCCTCCTATAGGTTCTGATGGACTTTTTCCAGCCCCACCTATTGTATTCAGTACTTTGGGATGGCGCTGTAAACAGATGAAGCCAATAATGTATTATAAGTACCAACTAAAAGTATGGTTAGCTGAGGTTACTAAGAGCAGAAAGTAATTTGAATCAATTGGTAAATTAAAAAACAGTTAAAGTTTTAAAAAGCTAGTATTGAAACTGCTATATTTGTTATCTAATGATTTAAACTGCTTTCTAAATTTTCATTTGATATTACTGTTGTCAGTAAGTGATCTCGGACTTGAGCACCCCCTTGACTTGCATCCTCTGGTCTGCTTTAACAAAAACCAGGAGGAGGAGAAAGCCAGGCATCAGAAGCAATGGGTGGCAGGCCTATTAATGGCTGTTCTGTACAGTGATCTGCCCTCAAGGAGACCCAACTGGCAAGTCCACTGCAGTGGATTTCAGTGTGATAAGCCTGGGCTTCAGCAGAAATCAGCTTGTGAAGAGCCCTGGCAGCTCTGCCAGCTGAGAGTTGGATCACTGGAAATGGACCTGCCCTGGAGTCGAAGGACTTCAGGTCAGAGCCACAGATCTTATTGGCTCTAAGCTGAAAAGCCCTTCACTCAGCCCAGCTTCCAAAGTGACCACCGCAGCTGAGGGGACGGCTAAGTAGGGTCAGCCACATTACAGGCAGAACTGTAAATTTCCTGTTAGAGATGCCACATGCCTTCACCTGGCCAGCTCTCCTCCCGGGCCAGGTAGGTAATGGAAGTCAACAGGGTGCCTTCCCCAAGGAGGTTCACACCTCCCTTAGGATGTACCCTATGAAGAGATAGGTCTGGGCCTCTTAACTTACAAGGCCTAAAGCCCACCAGATTATTATCAAGCCCCTTCTGTCAGGTTCTTTTTGCCTCTCAATCAGAAAACTTAATTGACTCTACTCCCAACTTGTGTGTATTGATAGTCCTCTCCCTCTCCTCCACTTAATGTTGTATGGTTATTCAGAATTTCTCTACAGACAAACCCCTCTACCTGAAAAATTGAGTGGCCTTTCTCCTGGTCTTGGCTAGGATCAGATTTAAACCACGTCCTTCAAACAATCCTCACAAGGGTCCAGAGCCCCCCCCCCCCTCATTTCTTCTCCTCTTTGAAATCCTTTCATTACCTGGTTAATGCCACTCTTAGGATCATTGGTTGCCATTCTCACCCTGACTTGTATAATACAGTGTCTGTTTAAGTGTTTACAGCAGGTGATAATGGAATGAACCAAGGCCTTCAGCAACCAGGCAGTCAACCAGATGCTTCTCCATCCATATATGCCTGTCCCTGTGGAACCCCAAGATACCCCCAGTGGGCCCCTGTAGACAACATCCCCAGTCATCAGGAAGTAGCCAGAGAGACTCATCTTTGCCCCATTTCCTATCATCAAAAGGTCAGGATGGTAGCTTTGGGATCTGCAAGGAGGGAAGGCCTACACTTCCGGGAATGGAAAGTTCCTTCCTGTACTTCCAGGGAAGAAAAGTCCTTGTCAAGGTCCCTGTGGATGCCTAAAGGTCAACCAGTGAGGATCAGACTCGCCTCAACCTTTAAACCCCATGCCCTGAATCTATAAAATGTGCTCTCCCAATCTCTGATGGGCGACTTCCCCAACCCCTGCTCTGTTGCCCTGTTGGGACTGGGGAACCTCGCCCGGGAGCGGAACCCCAATAAAAGCCTGTGAATTAATTAATTCGTCTGCCTGGGAAGATTTGTTATGCGCTGGACCCCTTACAATATCCTTTTAATAATGAAGTCTCCCAACAAAGGAAAGCCCAAGACCAAATGGCTTCACTGCCAAATTATACCTAACATTTAAACAAGAATTAACCAAAATTTTCTTAAACAATTTTTAAAAACTAGAAGAGGAGGGAATTCTTCCAAATATATATTATTCACTCAACATTACATTCATATCAAAATCAGACAAGGACACAACAAAAAGAAGAAAATTTGGGGCCAATTTTCTTAATGAATATGAGTGCAAAAATCTTCAGCATAATACTAGCAAATTGAATTGAGCAGCACACTAAAATATCATTCAGCATGATCAAGTAGGACTCATACCAGAGATGGAAGGACAATACAAGAAATGTTAATCAATAGATGTGATACACCATCGAAAGAATGAAGGACAAAACCAATATGATCATCTTAAGAGATGCAGAAAGGCATTTAATAAAATTATACATCCTTAATGATAAAACTCTCACCAAATTTACTGTACAAGAAATATATGTCATGATAATAAAACCCATATGTAACATGTCAGCAAATAACATCATATTGAATAGGGAAAAGCTGAACTTTTCTCTCTAGATCTTGCACTATACAGGGGTGTCCACCTTCACCAATTTTATTCAACATGGCACAGGTGGCCCAGCTAAACTATTAGGCAACAGGAAAAAAATGCACCCAACCAGAAAGAAGGAAGCCAAACTGTTACTAGTTGCTGATGCATGATCTTATATTATAGGAAATCTCTAAAATTCCACTGAAAAGCTGTTAAAACCAATAAAACAAATTAAACAAAGTAGCAGAAAACAGTCAATGTAAAAAAATAATTAGTCTTGTTAGATATTAATAGAGACTTATCTGGTCAAGAAAGTAGTCCCTATAGGATTTTTTACTTGCCCACCTCTTTATTTAGTGAAGCATTAAGCTTTTCACTATAATGGCAATATAAAATATTTTCTCAAAAATTAAAAAGGAGGAGAGAGAGAGATCGAAGATGGAAGGGAGTGAGAGAGGGAAAGAGAAGGAAGAGGAGGGAGGAAAAGGACATTATATTCTTAGAATTCCATCTGTGAACAATATTAAATCTGTTCTCTTTATATTAATATCATAAAAATAAAATTAAGATAAAGAAAGCAATACCATTGCCAATAAATACAAAGAAATGAAATTCCTGGGAATAAATTTAACTAAATAGATGAAGTATCTCTACCATGAGATGTGAAACTGAAGCTATTAAAAGAAAAAATAGAGAAAACACCTCATGACATTGGAATGGGAGAGGATATTATATATCAGACTGCTAACTGCACAGCAAATAAAACCCTAATAAACAAATGTGATTTCATCAAACTAAAACACTTCAGCAAAACAAAGAAAACAATAGGTTGACTCAAACTACAGAATCAGAAAATATTTTAGAGCCATACATGTTTACAGAGTATGTAAAAACTTAAATAACACAGTAGAGGACAGCATGCAATCCAATTAAAATGCACAACAGATTTAAACACATTTATCAGAGGAAGACATAAAGGAGACCAACAGATATATAAAAATGCTCAACATCAGTAATCATCAGGGAAATGGTCACTTATTAAAAGTTTCACCATAATGTAATCTTAAAACATTAGCTTGAATTTTTTTCATGGAGAAAAAAGTAACTTTGGATTACACAGAGCACTACTCAGTCTGGAATACTTTCACTGTCCTGCTCTTTGGCAGTAAGACTCAAATAAGAGAGTGGAGCCCAGCTGAGGCAGTAACTGATGTGTGATGGTCAGGCAGATACTTTAAGTTCATGAGCTGCTTGCCATTCCTTTTCTGCTCTGTGTAACCGTATCAACCCACCTGTCACTCAGATGACCCTACCCTGGATGTACCTCCCCTTACCTGGGACCTGGGGGCAGTACTAGGTAACCACTCCCCTTCTCTAAGCTCATAGGAAGCCTGGTAAAGGGAAGGGGATCACTCTTTCTCACTCTCCTGCTCTGTCTCTGCCTCATGGACCTAGGAAAAGCAGAGTATGGAAGTCCCTCTTTACTTTTCCTGGCTCACTTTCCATAAATAAGACCTCATGAGCCTTTGTATTCTTTTCACTCTGTAAATAATCATTACCACACTGCATGTTGTGTTTGTACCTGTACTTACAATTATTCTCTAAGTAAAAGGCAAGAGTCTGGAAAAGAGATTCAGGCCCTGCCAAGCCCACAACACCACCAGGTAACATTGGCAGGTCACAGTTTTCACACTCAGCAAGGTTTCTCAGCAAGGTTCATTTTATATCCTGCTACTCTTAACAATGAAGCATAGGTTGGAATCAGGAACTCTGAACTTGCAGGTTTTAGATTTCAAGTTTTACACGAATATACAGCTAAGTCCTTATTAAATAGCTGCATTGCTGCATGCAAGGCTTTAATGCTGCACATGGTAAATATGAGGGCACCACTTTTGCAGGTCCTTGTGCCGCCATGGTCTTCATACACTTATCCATAGTCTTCAAACTGAAAGTGTGCATGAGACAAAAAGAAAGTTTGGTTTGAATATGATCTGCAATATTGACTACTAGTGCTGAGCTGAAGAATTACAATGGGCATTTGTGATAAACAATGCCCAGTTTCATCACTGTGACCCTCAACTTCAAGGTTAATATAAAATTAAGTAAGCATGGGGAGATAAGCACAAGTAGTATCTGCAGTAGTCAACATCTAAAATGGCCCTAATAGTCTCGAACTTCAAAAATTTGTACTTGTGTGCTATCCTTCCTTATTATGCCAGGCTTGCCCTGTAACTTCCATGATTGAGTAATAAAAGACATTGATCTCTGTGATACTGTGAAATTTATATTTGGTCTTTGCATCTCATTTCCTAGAACATGACTCCCAAAAATTCTTGAAATCTCTGGAAAGATAAGAATGTCTTCAGTGAATTAATGAAATAACTGGAGCCTAAGGGCTACTAGATAGCTTCGGGATGGGGGCAGATCATCTGCAAAAAATAAGGTATTATTGGAGCATTATGATGTTGAGCCTATCACCCTCCAGGGAAGGGTGAAGGGCTGATGATTCAGGTTTTCACCAACAGGACTGGGTTTTGAGAGTCTCCGGACAGTAGGACAGGTGGAAGTTTCTAGATAGTGGCACTATCAGAAAGCATATGAAAACTCCACACCTCATCACATTCTTTACTCTATGTATCTCTTCTATCTATTCCATATATTCATCTATACCCTCTGTGATAAAATTTATAATAAATGAGTAAACATTAAATTTTGTGACCCACTCTGTTAAGTTGGTCAAACCCAAGGAAGTGATCATGGGGAGCTCAGATTTTTAGCTGTTGGATTATAAATGTTAACAACAGAGGGACAAATATCATATGTTCTCCGTGATCAGGGACAAATAACCTAGCACCAAAAAGGAAACCTGTTGAAGTGAAATGGACACTATATAAAACAATGACTTGATCAGCCCTTGTCCTGACTGTTGATGTACAACTTAATACTTTATCCCTTTTAGTATTTTTTTGATCTACTTAATACCATTGGTTGAGCTTTGTAATTAACACACAATTATTCCTAGGTGTTTAAATTTAACTGAAAAGTGATCTCTGTTAAATATGAGAGTGGGAATAAGAGAGGGAGGAGATGTACAATTTGGGATATGCTCAATCAGACTTGCCCCAAATGGTAGAGTTAGAAATGTGCCAGGGGATTCCAATTCAATCCCATCAAGATGGCATGTACAAATGCCATCTCACTAGTCCCAGTGATCAATTTCTGTTCACAATTGATCATAATGATAGGTCTCAGAGTCAAAGGGATCACACAAACAAGACTACTGTCTGCTAATACTAACTGATAGAATAAAAAAGGGAGAGAATGATCCATTATGGGAAAGGGGAAACACAGCAGACTCATAGAATGGCAGATATCCTAAACAGCACTCTGGCCTCAAAATCAGCCCTGAAGGCATTCAGATCTGGCTAAAAAGCCCATGAGAGTACTTTAGACATGGAAAGCCAAGACACTCTGTAAAAAAAAAAAAAAACAAAAACAAAAACAAAAAAGGACCTAAATGAAAGATCTCTGCGAGTGAGATCCCATTGGAAAGAACGGGTCATCAAATAGTTGGTACCTTTCTCTGAAGGGAGGAGAGAACTTCCACTTTGAGTATGACCTTGTCTAAATAAGATCAAAATCGGTGAACTCAAAAGGCTTCCATAGCCTTGGCAACTCATGACTAGAGCCTAGGGAGATCACTGACGCCATAAACAAGAGTGTCAAATTGTTAAGTCAACCACGGGAGTGCACTTACTCCTCATGTAGGATCTCTGTCCTTAATGTGTTGTTCAATGTTAATTAATGCTATCACTAGTACTCAAACAGTATTTTACACTTTATATTCTGTGTGGGTGCAAACTGTCGAAATCTTTACTTAGTATTTACTAACTTGATCTTCTGTACATAAAGATAATTGAAAATGAATCTTGATGTGAATGGAATGGGAAAAGGAGTGGGAGTTGGGAGGGTTGCGAGTGGGAGGGAAGTTATGGGGGGCAAAGCCATTGTAATTCATAAGCTGTACTTTGGAAATTTATATTTATTAAATGAAAGTTAAGAAAAGGAAAAAAAAAAGAAATGTTAACAACTGACTACCTGCAACTGGCATCTGAAATAGAGGGCCATCTTGGATCTGAGCCTTCCACTTGTGGACTATGACACCGTGTTTAGGTAGAAGTGCCAGAATGAACATCCAGTTGGTATCTCCTGGAGAGTTGCTTAAAATGTGGGGAAACAATCCCCATACATCTGGTTTTTGAAGTGCTGAATTGAGAGTAGGAATAGAAAACGCACACATACCCCACCCCTGGTTTCTCAAAGCCTTGTTTGTTACCCTCTCAATCTTTCCTTTTGATTACTCAGTGCAGAAAGCAAGCCATCTTTCATGAGCTGTCATCTGAGGAAGCCCCCAGGGCAAGGAACTCAGGCCTCTTAACAACTACATGAGTAATACTTCTTGGAAGCACATCCTCCATCCTTCTTCAGTCCTTCAGATGACTGACACCAAAGCAGACCTTAACTGCAGTTCTGTGAATTTTTAAGCCAGAACCATCAGTTAAACCACCTTAGATTCATTATCACAGACGTTTTGTATTGTTTGTCATCTTCAGCTCCTGAATTTTACAATAGTTTGTTGTGTAGCAATGGGTACAGCCCAGATTGTCAGAGATATTGTTTATGATTAATTAAATCAATATCTAAGCAAAATCTTGGAAGGCAATGCCTGGAGAGTTTTTACAAAGTGCATGTAACTAAAACTATTCACTGCTTGAAAATATGCAAATTATGTATAGTAATTGCCATTACCCTCCAGCAGAAGCAGAGGCAATTATTCCACTCCACGTATTAACCATGTCTTTTACTTTCTGTATTCTGATACATTGATAGATGGGGCTTTTCTGACCCTGGAGTGTTTGGCCTTCCCAGAGTAAAACAGTTACTAGATATAGTAAACAATAGGACACAAAATGTACTTTCCCAATAAAAGCCATCAATCTAAAAACACATCTTAAATGGAGCCTCACCCACTACACTATCATCTACCTGCTCCAGTCACCACAGACAAAAAAAAAAAAAAAAAAGACAAGCACAGATAATTAGAAACCATCGATCTAAAGCCACATCTTTAATGAAGCCTTTGCCCACTGAACTATTATCTACCTGCTCCAGTCACAACAGACCAAAAAATCAGAGAAGTACAGATAATCCCTATGCCCAAAATTTGCTGAAATTTTTCAAACTAGTTAAAGTCTGCTTTTTAACTTGCTCATTCATTCTCTTGGGCTGTAGCCTATGTCCCCCTTCCCTGTGCCTCATGACCCTGCCCAGTGCTTACCCATGTAGCCGTCCTAAAGTATGGGTTGCACTCTTCTCTGCGACTGCTAACAATATACTATAGTTCCTTTTATTTCTTAAGCTTAATTTACATATGATTGATAAACATAAATAGCACAAACTGCATATATTTAAAATGCACATGTGTCTTCACATTTTATACACATACACACACATTGTGAAATGATCAACACAATCAACCTAATTAACATATCAACTACCTCATATAATTTTCATTTTTGGCTAACTTTACTTCTCATTACATCTTTCAGGTCCACGTATACTCTTCCAAATAGCAGGATATCTTTCTTAATGCTGAATGATATTTCATTTTACAAGAATACTATAAAAAGTCTCTCAGTATATTTGAATTAAAAGATTTTTATTTTGATGAAAAAAATGAAATTCATATACATCTTTTTAAGAAAATACACTTTCCAGAAGTGCACTGCTGGATCATATGCCAAATTTTCTTTTCAAAAGTGCACTGCTGGATCATATGCTAGTTCCCTTTTTAATTTTTGGAAGAGCCATAATACTGTTTTCTATAATGGCTACATAAATTTACATCCCCAATAGTGCTGCACAAGTGTTCTCTTTTCTTCACAGCCTCAAGATTTATTTTTTCTCTTTTTGAATACGTTAATTGGTGTGGGCTCATATTTCATTGTGATATAGATTTACAGTTTCATGATGATTAGTGTTATTAAGCACTTTTTCATATATTAGGTGCTCATTTGCATATCTTCTTTGAAAAATGTCCATTGAATCATTTGCCCATTTTTAAACCAGTTCATTGTTTTCTTGCTATTGAGCTGTATTGAAGCTTTGTATATTTTGGATGTTATTCCTTAATATCATATACATGGTTTGCAAACATTTTCTCCCATAATGTGGGTTTCATTTCATTCTATTGTTTTCTTTGATGTACAAAATCTGATGATTTCTCACTCATTTTTTTCTCATTGTTATGTCTTTTGTGGTTGTATTAAAAACTCATTTCCAAGAGAAATGTCATGAAACTTTTCTGCAAGTTTCAGATTTTATTTATTTGAAAGGTAGAGTTACAGACAGAGAAATCTCCCATTTGCTAATTCACACCCCAAATGGCCACAATGGCTATAGCTGGGCCAGGCTGAAGCCAAGATCCTGGAGCACCCTTCATGTCTCCCACTTGGGTTCAGGGCCCAAGCACTTGGGCCATCCTCTGCTGTTTTCTTAGGTATTTTAGCAGGGAGCTAGATTGATAGTGGAGCAGCCATGACTTGAATCAGCACCATCATGTGATGCTGGTGCTGTAGGTGGCAGCTTAACCCTCTATGACACAATGTCAGTCCATCTTTCAAGTCTTTTGGCTATATACTCAATAGTGAGAATGGGAATTCTGGGTCATATGCCAGGTTTATTTTTAACTTTTAAAGAAATCTCCACACTGTTTTCTACAGTGGCTGTGCTAATTTACATTCCCACCAACAGTATGTAAGTGTTCTCATTTCTGCACATCCCTGTCAGCATTTGTTATTCTGTGTTTTGGATTTTAGCCATTCTGACAGATGTGAGGTGATAGCTCATTGTGGTTTAGATTTGCTATTCCCTGATGACTAGTGATGTTGTGTTGTGGTTGATTTGCTCTGAGATGAGGATTCGTTCTGAGAGGAGGAGCGTGGTGAGGGCAAGAGGCGCAGCGTCACCACACAGACCCTTGGAGTCTGGTGAAAGCGGGCCAGAAGTGAGCAGCCCACAGACTCATTTATTTCAGTTGGTACGACAGCTTATATAGCCAAGACAGCAAATCCGGTCAAGGGGCGGTTTATGCCCTAACCAATCACAGCCTGTTGCCAGGCAGTATCTGAAGCCATCCAATCACAGCCCGTTTGCAGGCAGGCTCCGTTGCCAGGTGGGATTCAAAGCCATTCCTGAGTAACTGATGCTTGCTTGCTCAAAGTTGAGCATTTTTTTTTCATATATTTGTTGGCTATTTGTATCTCTTCTGTTGAGAACTGTCTATTGAAGACTTTTGCCCATTTCTCTTTTTTTGTGTGTGTTGTTGTTGACATTATTATTACTGATATATTTGGGATATTAATCCTTTGTCAAATAGGTGGTTTGCAAATATTACTTCCCATTCTATTGGAAGATTCTTGACTCTGTTGATTGTTTGGGCTGTTTTGCAAAGTTTATGAGTTTGAAACAATCTCATTTTCTAGTTTGGCTTTGTGTCTGTACTTTGAGTGTCTTATACAGGAAGTTAGCCCTACACAAATGTCATGGAGTGTTCCTTTATGTTTTCTTCCAGCAATTTCATTGTCTCAGGTCTTAAGTTTAGGCTTGTGAACCATCCTGATTTGATTTTTGTATATGGTGAGAGGTATGGATCTAATTTCATTCTTCTACATATGTAGATTTTAATTCACCAAAATCATATTTTGAAGAAATTATCCTTACTCCACTGTATTATCTTAGCAATTTTGTCAAAAATATGTTGGCTGTATGTAAGTGGATTCATTTCTGGGATCTATATTCTGTTCCATTTATTTATATAACAGTTTTCACGCCAGTACCATGCCATTTTATTTATTATCACTTTGTAACATGAATTGAAGTCTGGTATTGTGTTCCCTCTAGCTTTATTTTTGTTGTTCAGGATCACTTTGAATATTCTGGTTCTTTTGTGATTCCATATGAATTTTCAGATTGCTTTTTCTAATATTGTCAATGGTTTTTGATAGGGAGTGCATTGAATCTGTAGATTGCTTTGGGTAGTATAGACATTTCAGTGATACTGATTTTTCTAATCCATAAGCAAGGAATATTTTTCCTTTTTTGTGTCCTTGATGATGTCTTACATCAACGTTATCTTTAAATACACATTTATACTCCTCTCTCTCTATCTCACCCCCCTCTCTATCTCTATCTCTCTCTTCTTTATGATATTCTCATAATACAACCTAGCTTGCTTGGTGTTGTCTACCAAATTTCCCACGGTCTCAGAATACAGGGCTCCAATATTCATGGGGTGCAGTCTTTTCTGCTGGCCCTTCCTGTCCGCAGAGATGCAGAGGTGTTCCCAGAGACAGCTGTCTGTGGGTGCTCTGCTTAGGTGATTTGAACCCCAGAGTCTATGATATCTTGAGAAATTGTGGGCTCCACACAGTCCAAGTGGATGCTCAGCCCCTGTCAATCTCTCCAATCAGACCCAAAATTAGTGGCGAATATGGATTTTTCCCTCTGGTAAAGTCTTTGGATTCCACGTGAGCACAAGAATCACTGGCCAAAACCCCTACTCACTTCACAATGGCTCATTCTCCCCACCTTTTGCCATTTGCATATAACCAAACTGCTGCTGCCTCCGATGCTCCTCTCTCTAGTTTTTAAAGGGAGAAGTTTAGGATATTGATTTAGGATGGTTCTACTTTTTGTACTCCAATATACAAAGCTCCAAACTTCCTTCCAGGCACCGCGTTAATTACATATTAGCCATTTTGGTTTATACAATTTTCATTTTCATGCAATACAAAATATTTTTTAAATTCACTTTTGATTTCTTCTTTGATCCATGGATTACTTGTTTTCTTTAATGTCCAAATTTTAATTAAGTTCAAATTTTGCTTCCATTTTGATTTTCAATTTAATTTCACTGTGAGCAAATAATGCCCTTTTAAGTTTTTTGAAATTTGTGTTATTGCCTAGAATATTGTCTATATGGGGGAATGCATTACATAAGCTTGAAAATAATGCGTGTTGTGTTGTTGCTGGGAGTAGTCTCTGTAGATGGTAATGATATCATACTACTAATGATGTATAAGTATTCACATCATTATCATTTTCAATGTAGTTTTTTTCTCAATTGTTGAGAGTTATTGAAACACTTGACAATTACTTTAAAATCATTTATTACACCATTAGGCATTTTGCTTCATATACTATGAGTTCTGTGTTTAGAAGTGAAGATGATTATAACTGTTAGATCCTGCTTCTATATCAGTACTTTACTATTATACAATATTTCTTTTTCTGTGATAGCATTTTTTTTGTTTTAGAGTCTACTTTCCCTGAAATTGGTATAGTCAATGAAGTTTTTTTATTATTTGTGCTTGAATAATAATTTTGATATTTTGTTTTTAACCAGTTTTGCCTTTGAATCTAAATTTTGTTTCTTGCAAATACATATAATTAGATGATGATCATATCTCTATCTCTTGCTTGGGGTATTAATATGTTTAAATTTAACATATTCTCTATGATTTTTACCATATTTTCAATTATTTCCTGTATATATTTTTATTAGCTTTTACCTTTTCAATTTTGTATATATGGTTTAAAAGCATGGTGATACTTCTCACCACACCTTTTCTCCCTCCCTCATTCCCACTCTCCCCCTCCTTTCTTTCTTATATTTATTTGAAGTTTCAGAATGGCATACTTTCAATTTACTTTTAATCACAAGCTTAACCTTGCACTAAATAAAATTTCTATTAGTAGTGAGTAGAAAAACCACTGTTAATGAATCTTTTTATTCTATTCTTTTAGATTATCCTGTATAAAACAGATAACATTCTAAAGTACATTTTCATTGCTTTATTTAGCTATTACTATATTTTTTTTCAGAGTCACATTTTAATATTTGCTTTGGGAATCACAAGATAAATCTTAAATGAAAGCAATTTACTTCAGATTACACTCACTGAATTCTGAAAAAACAGAAAATCACTCCATTAACCCTCCATTCTCTTTACTGATGCATAAATTAACTTTCAGTTAAAATCTCTCAAAATTTTACAGTTATTTGTTTATGCAACACTCATAAGTCAGAAGAAAAAATGGAAAATTATATAGGATATATTCTTTTTATAGAAATTTATTGGTAATACTACTATTATGTGTACATTTATTGGTATTCTTTATTTCTTTTAAAGATTTGAGTTATTGATTTCCATTATTTTCTTTAATATAAGCTTCTTGTCAGCCAATCATCTCAGTTTTTATTTCTTTTGGAATGCCTTTATTTTTGCCTTTATGGTTGAATAAATATATTTTTGGATATAGACATTGTGCTGCTAATTATTTTATTTCAGTAGTTTGAATATGTTGTACAACTGCCTTCTGTCCTCCATTGTTTCTGCTGAGACTCATTTATTAATGACATTGCTGTTTCATTTTATGTCATGAGTTTCTTTTCTGTAGCTGCTTCCAACATAATCTGTCATTAAGTTTAACTGCTTGTCTTCAGTGTGTAGACTTTGTTGTTTATGCTACTTTGAGTTAGTTGAACTACTCAGGTGTGTGGATTAATATTTTGCATCAAACTTGAGATGGTTGTGGCTGTTTTACTTCAAATATTCTGCTCTTCTCTTCTTCTTGGAGAAATCTCACCAGTCTCTGAATTTCAATTCAGTTTTTTTTTTTTTTTTTTTCATTTCTTGTTCTTTGGTTCTTTAGATTGGATAAGCTCTTGAGGTATTGTTTTCAAATTCACTGATTTGTTTCCCTGCCTGAAAGGCCACCACAAGACACACCAAACACCTGATTAAGGGAAAGGTCTATTGTACGGGATGGGGTGGGCAAATTGACAGGCTGGAGAGAGAAGGTGAGAGAAGATGAGAGAGAAAGAGAAGAAATCCTCTATGGGAAAGCAGGTCTTGTAATAGCCTTGTAGGCATAGTGAGTGGGAGCAGCGAATCTCATTAGGGTAGGGATTGAGCTGAGGCTTGTGGTTGGGCCAGTCGGTCACATCACTTCTAGTAAGCCAGGCTTGGCTTAGGACTGAGACTTATTGTGCAAGGTGGCAAAGGGACCAGAGCCTAGCATGGCACCTGGGCCTTATATGGTGCCAGAGATATGACCATCCCATTTTACTAACATCTCCCCTTTTGTTTTTTATAAAGCAAATGTTATAGAATTACATCAGTCCCAAAAGTCCAGAAGAGGTGGCAGAATGATGATCTTTTAGAGCTACTTGTTGCTAGCATATGGAAACAAGTCACTCTCCACTGCTGGGGCAATTTCTCAAGTCAAGATTTCTTGGTGGAGAGGCAAGCATATCCCTGTAGTAGCATTTGGTTGACCGCCTGGTTGGTGAAGATTTTGGTTTATTTCATTACCACCTCCTGTAAACACTTCAATAGAAAAGTGGTATAGAATGCAAGGTGAGAATAGCAGCCAATGGCCCTGGGAGTGACATTAACCAAGTGGTGAGGGGTCTCCAGAGAGGAAGATAGGAGAGACTCTGCATCCTCAGACAGGCTGTTTAATAGGTGTGGTGATTTGTTGGAGCTTTTTAAAACATTTTTACATGGCCTGATTAACATAAACATCATTGTTAGACTATTTTGCAGTTAGAAAGGTGCTGTCTAAACCATGAGCAAGTTTTCCCATTGAGCAGCAAGTAGAAACTAACAGGAGAGGCTTGATAACAATCAGGTAGCCTTTAAGGCCTTGTCAGTTATGAGGACCAGACCTGTCTATCTCTTTATACGTGCTACATCATGAGGGAGGTGTGAACTTCCTAGGGGAAGGCACCTGTTGACTTCTATTACCTAGCTGACCTGGGAGGAAAGCTGGCCAGGTAAGGCAGGATGCATCTCTAATAGGAAAATTACAGTTCTGCCTGCAATGTTGCTCACCCTACTTGGCCATCTGCTCAGAAGTGGTGGTTACTTTGGAAGCTGGGCTGAGTGAAAGGCTTTTCAGTAAAGCCAAAGAGGTCTGAGACTCTGATCAGGATGTTCTTCAACTCCAGGGCAGTTCCATTTTCAGTTACCCAATTTTTGGCTGGTTGAACTGCCAAGGCTCTTCATAAGCTGACTTCTGATGAAGCCCTGGCTTTCTACATTGAAAACTGCTGCAGAAGACTGGCCTGTTGGGTCTCCTTGATGGCAGGTCACTGTATAAAGTGGCCATTAATTGCCCTGCCATCTATTTTCACATTGCTTCTGCACCTAGCTTTCTCTTCCTCCTGGTTTTTGTTAAAGCAGACCAGAGGAAACCTTTATGGGGATGCAAGACTAGTGCTTCAACCCTAATCCTTGGTGGATATACTAGAAATCCATTGTCACAGGTATGTTCTGACAGTGGACTCATGGAGAGTCCTTCAGTATGGAGTCAGTTTCGCATCTTAAAGAGAATAGAGAAATGAGGAACAAGTCAGGCTTCCAGATTGCTTACAAATGAAAACTCAGCAAGCGATTTTAACTATTAAATAAGTTATGAAAAATTTACCAGAAGGCCCACTGCCTTCTATAGATTTTAAGACAGTAATACATATATTTGGAAACATTACTCAACTATCTAACACAAATGTAACTTGTTTGACCAGCAGAAATCAAGTACAAACATATCAGTGTCTTAAACATTTTTAGATTATTTTACCAACAACTTTAAAACATTTGGTATGGAGATTTTAGACACACAAACCAAAATCTTATCTTTGATTATTTAGCAGTTTAAATTTAGGAGTAATCTTTTATCAACCTTTTAGCCCAATAAAACAGTTTTTAATAAAATTTTCCATGCAGATATATAATATGTATATACAAGTAACATATGATACAAGATAGAACAATAAAGCAGTTTTAGTAGTAGCTTCTTAAAATGTTTAAATTTTTAAATTACCAATTGATTTGAATTATTTTCTGTTCTTAGTAACCTCAATTAACCATACATTCACTTAGTTGGAACCTGTAGTTCATTATTGCCATCATCTGTTTACAGATCCATCCCACAATACTGAATATAATAGAAATTGCTAAAAAAGACCTTCAGAACCTATAGACACTTTTAAACAATGTTTTAGTTTTTGTGAGAAGCAAATCTGAAATTTATTGTTTGGAGGAGAACACAAACTATGGACGACAAAAGACATTTAAATAGCCATGTTTAAAATTATAAACTCATCAACCAACAAGAGGCAACTGCTTACTCCACATGTTATTTTTGAAAGAACCTGTAGGATTTTATAAAACATGTAAACATTTTAGGCCTCTGGGCCTTTCTCATTAAGATAACCATCATGTCTGATAGCAAATTTGGAGATATGTATCAATAGTATTTTACATTATTATGACTTAAAACTTAGCATCACTTGATACATCTTGACAGTATCTTTAATATAATCCAAACAGCCTTATTAGGTAGTGTCTCTACAAGATGAGAGACATATTATTTGATATATCCAGGGACCCATCTGGAAATTTCAAACCATTATTCTTTTTTTTTAATTTTTATATAATGAATATAAATTTCCAAAGTACAGAATTTGGATTACAATGGCTTCCCCACCACAATGTCCTTCCCACCCGCAACACTCCCCTTATCCACTCCCTCTCCCCTTCCATTCACATCAAGATTCATTTTCGATTCTCTGTATATACAGAAGATCAGTTTAGCATATATTAAGTACAGATTTCAACAGTTTGCTCCCACACAGAAACATAAAGTGAAAAATACTGTTTGAGTACTAGTTATAGCATTAAATCTCAATGTACAGCACACTAAGGACAAAGATCCTACATGAGGAGTAAGTGCACAGTGACTCCTGTTGTTGACTTAACAAATTGACACTCTTGTTTATGGCATCAGTAATCACCCTAGGCTCTTGTCATGAGCTGCCAAGGCTATGGAAGCCCCCTGAGTTCACCGACTCTGATCATATTTAGACAAGGCTATGGTCAAAGTGGAAGTTCTCTCCTCCCTTCAGCGAAAGATACCTCCTTCTTTGATGACCCATTCTTTCCACTGGGATCTCACTCGCAGAGATCTTTCATTTAGGTTTTTTTTTCCCCCAGAGTGTCTTGGCTTTCCATGCCTGAAATACTCTCATGGGCTTTTCAGCCGGATCCGCATGCCTTAAGGGCTGATTCTGAGGCCAGAGTGCTGTTAGGACATTTGCCATTCTATGGGTCTGCTGTGTATCTCACTTCCCATGTTGGATCATTCTCTCCATTTTTGATTATATCAGCTAGTATTTGCAGACACTATTCTTTTTTAGGTGATCCCTTTGACTCTTAGTCCTATCATTACGATCAATTGTGAACAGAAATTGATCACTGGGACTAGTGAGATGGCATTGGTACATGCCACCTTGATGGGATTGAATTGGAATACCCTGGTATGTTTCGAACTCTAACATTTGAGGTAAGTCAGCTTGAGCATGTCCCAAATTGCACATCTCTTCCCTCTCTTATTCCCAGTCTTATATTTAACAGTGATTACTTTTCAGCTAAGTTTCAGCACTTAAGAAGAATTGTGTATTGATTACAATATTCAACCAAAAGTATTAAGTAGAACAAACAAAAAAAATACTAAGAGGGATAACATATTAAGCTGCTCATCAACAGTCAGGGTGAGGGCTGATCAAGTCACCGTTTCTCATAGTGTTCATTTCACTTTAACAGGTTTCCTTTTTGGTGCTCAGTTAGTTGTCACCTATCAAGGAGAACATGTGGTATTTGTCCCTTTGGGATTGGCTTATTACACTCAGCATAATGTTTTCCAAATTCCTAACAGGGATTACTTCTCAGTTAAAATTTAAACACCTAAGAATAATTGTCTGTTAATTACAGAGTTCAACCAATGGTACTAGCACAAAAAAAAATCCTAAAATGGATAAAGTATTACATTGTACATCAACCGTCAGGACAAGAGCTGATCAAGTCACTGTTTCTCATAGTGTCCATTTCACTTCAACAAGTTTCCCCTTTGGTGCTCAGTTAGTTGTCGCTGATCAGGGAAAACATATGATATTTGTCCCTTTGGGACTGGCTTAATTCACTCAGCATGATGTTTTCAAATTCCTCCATCTTGTTGCAAATGACTGGGTTTCGTTGTTTTTGACTGCTGTATAGTATTCTACAGAGTACATGTCCCATAATTTCTTTATCCAGTCTACTGTTGATGGGCATTTGGGTTGGTTCCAGGTCTTAGCTATTGTGAATTGAGCTGCAATAAACATTAGGGTGCAGACAACTTGTCTGTTTGCCAATTTAATTTCCTTTGGGTAAATTCAAAGGAGTGGGATGGCTGGGTTGAATGGTAGGGTTATCTTCAGATTTCTGAGGAATCTCCAGACTGACTTCCAAAGTGGCTTGACCAGTTTGCATTCCCACCAACAGTGGGTTAGTGTCCCTTTTTCCCCACATCCTCACCAGCATCTGTTGTTGGTAGATTTCTGCATGTGAGCCATTCTAACTGGGGTGAGGTGGAACCTCATTGTGGTTTTGATTTGCATTTCCCTGATTGCTAGTGATCTTGAACATTTTCTTATGTGTCTGTTGGCCATTTGGATTTTCTCTTTTGAAAAATGTCCATTGAGGTCCTTGGCCCATCTCTTAAGTGGGTTGTTTTTTTGATGTTGTGGAGTTTCTTGATTTCTTTGTAGATTCTAGTTATCAACCATTTCAGTTGCATAGTTTGCAAATATTTTTTCCCATTGTCGGTTGTCTCTTCACTTTCCTGACTGTTTCTTTTGCAGTACAGAAACTTCTCAATTTGCTGCAATCTCAAATGTTAATTTTGGCTTTGACTGCCTGTGCTTCTGGGGTGTTTTCCAAGAAGTCATTGCCAGTACCTACATCTTGCAATGTTTTTCCAATGCTCTCTAATAATTTGATGGTGTAAGGTCATAGATTTAAGTCTTTAATCCAGGTTGAGTGGATTTTTGTGTAAGGTGAAAGGTAGGGGTCTTGCTTCATGATTCTGCATGTGGAAATCCAATTTTCCCAGCACAATTTATTGAATAGACTGTCCCTACTCCAGGGATAGGTTTTGGATCCTAGATCAAATATGAGTTGGCTGTAGCTGTTTGGATTGATTTCTGGTGTTTCTATTCTGTTCCATTGGTCTCTCCATCTGTTTCTGTACCAGTACCATGCTGTTTTGATTACAACTGCCCTGTAGTATGTCCTGAAATCTGGTATTGTGATGCCTCCAGCTTTGTTTTCGTTGTACAAGATTGCTTTAGCTATTCGAGGTCTCCTGTGTCTCCATATAAATTTCAGCATCATTTTTTCCAGATCTGAGAAGAAGGTCTTCGGTATCTTGATTGGTATTGCATTGAATATATAAATTGCTTTTGGGAGAAAGGACATTTTGATATTGATTCTTCCAATCCATGAGCATGGAAGATTTTTCCATTTCTTGCTGTCCTCTTCTATTTCTTTCTTTAAGGTTTTGTAATTTTCATTGTAGAGATCTTTAACATCCTTGGTTAAGTTTATTCCAAGGTATTTGATTGTTTTTGTAGCTATTGTGAATGGGATTGATCTTAGAAGTTCTTCCTCAGCCATGGCATTGTCTGTGTATACAAAGGCTGTTGATTTTTGTGCATTGATTTTATACCTTGCTAATTTGCCAAACTCCTCTATGAGTTTCAATAGTCTCTTAGTAGAGTTCTTTGGGTCCCCTAAATAAAGAATCATATCATCTGCAAAGAGGGATAGTTTGAGTTCTTCCTTCCTAATTTGTATCCCTTTAATTGCTTTTTCTTGCCTAATAGCTCTGGCTAGAACTTCCAGAACTATATTGAATAGCAGTGGTGAGAGTGGGCATCCCTGTCTGGTACCAGATCTCAGTGGAAATGCTTCCAACTTTTGCCATTCAATAGGATGTTGGCTGTGGGTTTTTCATAGATTGCTTTGATTGTATTGAGGAATGTTCCTTCCAAACCCAGTTTGCTTTGAGTTTTCATCATGAACGGGTGTTGTATTTTATCAAATACTTTCTTGGCGTCTATTGAGATAATCATATGGTTTTTCTTCTGCAGTCTGTTAATGTGGTGTATCACATTGATTGTTTTGCGCACATTAAACCATCCCTGCATACCAGGGATAAATCCTACTTGGTCAAACCATTGCTCTTAATAAAAACTCAGCAGTTTTAAACAATCAGAAATTAACAGAGATATAAAGGAGCACAATAAATTACTTAAACAGAACACAAAATCTGTGTCTCTTTGATCATTCCAAATATCAGAAATAAAATCCTAAATATACAAGTCAGTGCATGAAATTCCACATAATCTGTAACAATTTTAACAGAGTCACAACTAGGGAAGAGAAAATAGCTGACTGGAGTTGGCTAGAAAATTGACACAGAGTCAACCATTAAGCAAAACTACTAAAAGGAGATGCTGTAGGTTTTAAATAGTTTTTTTTTTTATGGTTTTTTGAAAACATTCACTAACTTATATGTATTGTAAAATCTCGTTGTTTTGGAGCTGGTACTGTGGTGTAGCAATTAAGCCACCGGCTGGACTGCCAGCATCCTATATGGGTGCTGGCTCGAGACCTGGGTACTTCACTTCCAATCCATCTCTATGCTGTGGCCTGGGAAAGCAGTGGAAGATGGCCCAAGTCCTTGGGCCCCTGAACCCACGTGGGAGACCTGGAAGAAGCTCCTGGCTCCTGGCTTTGGATCAGCACAGCTCTGGCTGTTGTGGCCATTTGGGAAGTGAACCAGTGGATAGAAGTCCTCTCTCTCTCTTCCTCAGCCTCTTCTCTCTCTGTGTAAATCTGACTTTCAAATAAATAAATAAATTTTTAAAATACCTCATTGTTTTAACAGAGGATCAGATTCTAAATCTATGTAAAAATCTCCAAATTAAATTCTTTTAAATAACACGTTGAATTTTAACCTTAGTTACTCTTAAGCAGTGTTGAACTATTTTTAATATATTTTGTAAAAATATATTTGTAAACAAACCCAAATGAAATTTTTATAGAATATACAGTGTTAAGAGCACTGGTATACACATTTAGACACATTTATCTCATTTATCTTTACCCAATTACATTTCACAATTATAATTACATGAATTAAGATGCTGATATCAAATTATATCTTCATCTGAATTAAGAGCAAAATTGCATTTATATGGAATTTTACTCCTCTTAACTATAAATCATGATATTATACCAGAGATTGTAAAATAACCATAAGGGCTATAATGAGTACTAAACACCAATTGCTGCTTCATCAAATACTGATTACCAATTATATCAAGAGAAACCTGATAAACTAAATTTTAAAAAAGTTTGGTAAGTTACAAAGCAATATATATATATATATATATATATATATATATATATTTTGACAGGCAGAGTGGACAGTGAGAGAGAGAGAGACAGACAGAAAGATCTTCCTTTTCCGTTGGTTCACCTTCCAATGACCGCCACGTCCAGTGCACCGCGCTGATCCGAAGGCAGGAGCCAGGTGCTTCTCCTGGTCTCCCATGGGGTGCAGGGCCCAAGCACTTGGGCCATCCTTCACTGCACTCTCGGGCCACAGCAGAGAACTGGCCTGGAAGAGGGGCAACCAGGACAGAATCCGGCGCCCCAACTGGGACTAGAACCCGGTGTGCTGGCGCCGCAAGGTAGAGGATTAGCCTATTGAGCCGCGGCACCGGACACAAAGCAATATTTTTAAAGGAAGTGACATTTTTGTATTTAAGAGGGAAATTTCCTTAAACCCAATGTCTAGCTATAGACAAACCAAATTTTCATGACCAAGATTATTATTTACCAAATGCATCTTTTAGATTTTAACTGAATTTGATTCTAGTTTTCTTTTTCTCCCAAAGAAAAACATCTTAGGCCAATGATGCCTAGTCAACAGTCAGCTACTTTGAATTTTCTCTGAAAATAAAAGTGTTCAGGCAGCTGTAAGACAGGTTGCAAGGGTAACTGTGGGCCAGGGACGGGTGTGGCGTAGATGAGTTACCCACTGGAGATTGTTTAGAATTATGTTAGATTTTAAGATTGTAAGCTTTAAAGAAAATTTAGAGAAGACTTCAGAGCTGAGCCTGTTTAAACAAAGGGCAGGGGAGCAAAGTCAGGCTTGAAAAGCAGAGCTACTTGTTGGTGGAGGTGCAAAGCACCACAAGGACTTTGATAAGAAGAGTGGAGGATGAGAGGAAGGCTCCTTGGTGAAATTGGCAGTGTACTCTCTTAGGAGCTTGAAATGTTGCAGGAGCAGGACTTTCAGAATGATAAACATTTTCTTAGATTCTACAGTATTTTGTGTGTGTGTGTGTGTGTGTGTACTCAGCGGAAAGAGTGGCAGAACAGTGGAGGAGGGTTTAGGAAGAGAGAGGCAGTTTAGGGTGCTGCAGAGGGGAGGGAGAGATAGGGATCTGGGGACAATTGGAGGGGTGGAGTTGTATGCCAAAGATCGAGGTGGAGTCTAGTGGTGGTATGAAGATGGAGACTTTCAGTTCTACTGAGAAAGGAACATGGACCCTGACTGTCCCCCACCCCCATTCACACTCTTGGAGGGATAGCATGGAAGCAAGCTTTCTTGCTGCCACATGAGTGTGAGTGACCAGGGACTGGGGACAGGAAAAGGGGTCAAGGTCGTAAGGTTACTGTGGCAGGACAGGAGCAGGATGCTGACTCAGCTGAATGGGGGAGGGTTAAGTTGGCATGAGGAGTTTGAGATAAGGCAGGGGGAGTAGAAATGGCTGTTGCCTCTGGAATTTCTGGGCAGGAGGGTGAGGTATCACTGAGACAGAGCCATGGAGCCAGATTGAGCGGGGGTGGGGGGCTTTGAGGTTGTTGATGGGGAGGTGACTGTACTGGGGCCTGAGCAGGGAGTGGTTAAGCTGGTGCCTGTGGTGGAAGGCAGTGGTGGGGGAGCTCATCTGTAGGACTGAACGTAGAACAAAGGGGCTTCAGTTTTGAATCTTTAGTGGAGAACTTGGAGGCTAAAAGGACCTTGGCCAGGAAGCATGAAGTACAAAAAGAAGGGCTAGATCAGAGTCAGGAGAAAGACTAAACATTTGGAATCTCCTTCAATTTTCCTGAACGCTTACGAAGTGGTAGAGAGCCTGAATGTCAGGGTCGAAGGAGGTGTTAAGTGGCCTTTTGTACTGGTTGGTGAGGTCATACATGGACCACACCTGGTTACAAAGGAAGATAAGGTGGTACCATTTCAGATCTGGGGCCAATTTGAGAGGAACAAGATTATTTAGGAGACAACTGAGGGGAGAATCAGATGGAATATGTGGGGAGCAAACCGGACTAGACTGAGTTGCTGGAATTAGGACTTATTCTATGCATCTGCTCTCCCACAATATGGCGCTGGGAGAGAAGTAAACAGCTTCCGCACAGCTGCCTCCAGTTCAACTAATAAACTGTAGGACTTGCTCCTGATTGGAGGAGAGCAGCGTACTCGGCGTGTGGGCAGCCGAGTTGGGATTGGCGGAGGAGGACTATAAAGGAGGAGAGAGACGGCATGCACCAGGAACATCTATGGGGAACATCTAAGGGAACCCGTGCAGCCCCCGAGAAAGCCGGCCGGCGGTGTGCCGCTCCCCTGCGGAAGTGGGGAATGTGGCCAGGGGGAACTGCCCTTCCACGGAGGTGGAAGGGATAGTAGCCAACCCGGGAAGAACCAGCAGCAAACCCGGGGAGGGCCGAGTAGACGAAAAGAACAGCGCAGGGTCCTGTGTCGTTCCTCCATGAAGAGGGGGAGCGACAGAATATGGGATGAAGTTCCCATAGTGACCTGTGGGATCTGACTGGTGGATAGGAGGCATTCCTAGTGTCATAACAGTCCAGCATGAGAGTGGGAGCAGAGAGTGGGGGTTGTCAAAGCATGGAGCCTCTGGAAAGGAAGGAGTGTGTGGCGTCATCATTCATGCCCACTGCTGCCGAGGTGTAAAGCCCATGGAAAGGTGAACAGTCAGTGGAGGTACCTGTGGTAGAGGTCACCTTAACAGAATCCCCTGTTCCCCATCTTACCTCAGGGTGTTGGAGGGCCAGTGTTGAATGGCAATCACAAAGAACTGGGTGGCAAAGAAAGAGGTCTTGGGGTGAGTTTTGTGGTTGGCAGGAACACAGGATTCTGAAGCAGCTCAGATCACTGAGGGGAGAGTAAGGTCAGTGGGAGAGCCTGCATCTGAGTCATGGCACCAAGGAAAGGCCACCATAAAACACAGCAAACACCATAGTAAGGGAAATGTTTATTGTGGAGGGGAGGTGTCAAACAAGCTGGAAAGAGAGAGCAAGAGAGGGCAAGAGAGAAAGAGAAGAGAAGAAACCCTGAGTGGGAAAGCAGGTCTTTATAGTCTTGCAGGGGTAGGGAAGTGGGAACAGCGAATCCCGTTAGGGTGGGCGTGGAGCTGACGTTTGTGCTTGGGCCATTTGGTCACCTGACTACTGGTAACCCAGGTTGGGCTTAGGACTAAGCCTTATTGTACAAGATGGTGATGGGGCCAGAGCCTAAGATGGCACCTGGGGCTTAGATGGCATCACAGATAAGACCGTGCCATTTTACTAACACTGCTCAACTCTTCTATGAGTTCATCTAGAGATTTTTTAAAATTTTGCTATAGATTTTGTTATAAATTTCAATTCTAGGTTCCTCTCTGTATATTTTGTAATTCCTATTAGACATCTCAGTGTCATCATACTTTTATTTGATGCTATGTTTTATCCTTTAGTTATTTAAACTTATTTATAATATCTTCTTTGATTTCCTTCTGTGTAATTTTCATCCTTTGTGTCATCAGACAGACAGCTTTTTTAATGAGCATTTTCCATGCTTTCCTCTTTCTGCACATGCTCTATGAGTTTTTGTTTGTTTGTTTGTTTGTTTTTCTGTAGAAAACGGAATGCTAGATAACATAGTAATTTGGGTTCTGATTTTGCTCTCACACCTTGGAATCATTGTGTACATGTTTGTTTGTTTAGTGTTCTCTCAGTATTAATTCATCAACATGTGGTTGTTAATGCCTTTGCTCACCTTTTAAGAGTTTAATATTTTCAACCTGGAATTCTGTAAGTCGTCCTTGAGTCAGAATATTAGTAATAAACAAACCATTGATTAAATGTTGTGGTTAACCCAATAAGGTTTTCATCTTTTGTTAGTGAATCTGTGTTTGGCTTAGAAAATTTATTCAAGTCTCAGGCTGATTCTGGTTCTTAGTCATCCTCACATTTTGCTTTCAGCATATTCAAGTTCTCATGTTCAACCAGGAACACTTAAACAAGCAGTATCCTCTTCTTTTTCTGAAAAATATGTATGTGGTCTTGTGTACATATTCAGGCTTCCAGATGATGAGGGGCAGATAAAATTATACTTGGCCTGTGTTCCACAAACCTCTGGATTTTTCTGACAATTTGTTGACTCAGCCAATAATATAAAGATAGGTAAAAAGTGGTACATGGTTTAAAACTTTTTAAAAGGAATTTGTAACTTTTTAAAATATATTATAAATGTATAAAATATCTTCGATTAAATACTGCACATAAAGGCAGCAAAAATCTTGAGAAATTTACCTTTGATTTGCCTCAGAAAAACAACTATATTGCACTGTAAAAGTTTTCTAATATGATATATTTGTAAATATATATATTTGTAATAATAAATATATAAATATATAAATTATATTTGTAATATATAACTAGAATTAGGCTTAGATGTTCTCTAGTATTTCAAGTTTAGTGCTAGTTAGTAATCATCAATTTAAATCAGCTTGTTTGGAGGTTCTAGCAGGGGAGCGCAGCTACTTGAATACCCTTGACTGAAGACCAGTCCTCCTCTAGCGGGGAAGGTCGTCCTCTTCGACCGAGAGAGCAGCTTAGGGAGGGACGCACATGGAGCGGTGAGGGAGAAAGGGGACACCCGCCTAGCCAGCCAGATCAGCCGAATCAACCCTGGCGATCAATGGGGTGACAGATGTCACAGCCAGATCGCCCTCACATACACATTTTACTTTTATTGAAATATATTTTAAGCACAAATTGGAGCTTGAATGCCAGCTTGGAGAAGAGGGTTTTGTGAATTCTTTCATACTGCAGGTGAAAAATGTGCATTCTGTGGAATCAAACTAATTTCTTTTTTTTTTTTTTTACTTTTCTTTTTATTCTGTTTAAAGATTCATTTATTTATTTCAAAGAGTTACACAGAGAGGAGAGGAGAGGCAGAGAGAGAGAGAGGTCTGCCATCTGATGATTCACTCCCCATTTGGCCACAATGGCTGGAGCTGTGATGATCCAAAGCCAGGAGCCAGGAGCCAGGAGCTTCTTCCAGGTCTCCCACGTGGGTGCAGGGGCCCAAGGATTTGGACCATCTTCTACTGCTTTTCCAGATCATAGCAGAGAGCTAGATGGGAGTGGAGCAGCTGGGATATGAACCAGCACCCAAATGAGATGCCATAGCTTTAGGCCAGGGTGTTAACCCATTGCACCACAGTGCTTGCCCCACAAATATCATATTTTTCAAAGTGGAAGAACTCTAATTGCACCACCAAAGTTACTAACTCACTTTTCACTTTAACAATCTTTCATGATAAGTACAAACATGACATTAAAGTTCATACCCTAATATAAGCCTGACAAGTCCTTGTTTTCTGGAAGAAAGGCCTGAGATCCCAGTCAATTCCCAGGAAAAATGTTTTTAAAGATTTAATATGAGATTTTCTTCCTGTTTTTGTTTTTAGCATTTTAGTTTTAAAGACTATATTAAAACTACTATCCAAAGAGTACTCTCTACTTTGTGTGTCTTGGTGGGTGCAGTCTGTTGAAATATTTACTTAGTATATACTAAGTTGATCTTCTGTATATAAAGATAATTGAAAATGAACCGTGATGAACAATGGGATGAGAGAGGGCGTGGGAGATGAGATGGTTGCAGGTGAGAGGGAAGTTATGGAGGGGGAAGCTGCTATAATTCAAAACTTGTACTTCAGAAGTTTATATTTATTCAATAAAAGTTAAACAGAATAAAAAGAAAAGTAAAAAAAAAAAGAAATTAGTTTGATTCCACAGAATGCACATTTTTCACCTGCAGTATGAAAGAATTCACAAAACCCTCTTCTCCAAGCTGGCATTCAAGCTCCAATTTGTGCTTAAAATATATTTCAATAAAAGTAAAATGTGTATGTGAGGGCGATCTGGCTGTGACATCTGTCACCCCATTGATCGCCAGGGTTGATTCGGCTGATCTGGCTGGCTAGGCGGGTGTCCCCTTTCTCCCTCACCGCTCCATGTGCGTCCCTCCCTAAGCTGCTCTCTCGGTCGAAGAGGACGACCTTCCCCACTAGAGGAGGACTGGTCTTCAGTCAAGGGTATACGAGTAGCTGCACTCCCCTGCTAGAACCTTGAAACAAGCTCTCAATAGAAGTAAAATGTAACCTAGGTAAAATGTGTCCATAATCATTATAACTAGTTGTTATATTTAACTAGTTTTATAACTTGCATTTTAAAGCATAAATATTTGAAGCTTAATTTTCTACTGACAATGATTGTTGGAGCCTAGATTTCAACATTTACAAACCTTCACTCATTCACATATTACACCCACCATTTATCATGCAACTTTTTTCCTGTGTCTTAAGAGAATCTTCCGTTTCTTTAAATCTTTGGCCTCCCAATCAATTACAAGTTCAAACAAATTCTAACTCAAATGCCACTCTCAGATTTTTAACCAACTTCTCACTCACATGTAAGTGCTTGTTCTAATTGTTCATGTGTACTGACAAAACCTAAAACATGAAACCTGCCTCAGAGAGAGCCAGATTACAGAATACTGGGAGAGATTCAGTTCATTCGAAGCCTATATGTTGAATAATGTTTAATCTATTTTGATTTCTGCTTGAAAAAGAAGGGATATAATAATAAAGCTTTTGAAATAGGATGTTACCAACAGATTTAATGACTACTCTCTTTTCAAATGCATTCCTTTACATCACTGGTCTGCCTAGGATACATGATATGCTTTCCAGTGACCAACATAGGCAATAATTTTATCCAGAATTCTATCACTGCTCATCATGTAAGTCTACAAGATAACATATTTTAAGTATGTGTTATAGCATTTCATTTTATTGAAACATTTTCTGCATAAAACTAATTAATTATGTTTTTTTTTAAATTTTTTTGAACAGTCAGAGTTAGACAAGAGAGAGACAAAAAGAAAAGTCTTCCTTTTTCCGTTGGTTCACCCCCCAAGTGGCCGCTACGGCCGGTGCATTGCAGCCAGCGTGCTGTGCTGATCCGAAGCCAGGAGCCGGGTGCCTCCTCCTGGTATCCCATGCAGGTGCAGGTCCCAAGGACCGGGGTCATCCTCCACTGCCTTCCTGGGCCACAGCAGAGAGCTGCACTGGAAGAGGAGTAACCGGGACAGAACCGGCACCCCAACTGGGATTAGAACACAGGGTGCCGGTGCCACAGGCAGAGGATTAGCCTAGTGAGCTATGGTGCCGGCCTTATTCTGTTTTTTTTTTTTTTAATCATTTCCCATATCTTAGAAGTTTAACGTAATTTGTTACT
Organism: Oryctolagus cuniculus; assembly: GCF_964237555.1. NCBI lineage: Eukaryota > Metazoa > Chordata > Mammalia > Lagomorpha > Leporidae > Oryctolagus > Oryctolagus cuniculus. Next base: position 137,043,352 of record NC_091436.1, read on the forward strand.
CTATACTCCCACAAGTTATAATACTAATGTACCTGATTGCTTGTTTTTCCTGGGCAACTCATCAAAATGATGACTCTGAGGATGAGAGCTTTTTTCAATCTTTTGCTTCTACTTTATAGGGCTTTACTTTCTACCATGCAGTCCTGGGGAATACTGGAAAAGTATTACCATGATAAAAGCATGAGAGAAACGAATCACAGGAAGTGTTTTATCAGAAATTATGTTGGCCGGCACCACCGTAGCTGACTAGGCTAATCCTCCGCCTGCGGCGCCAGCACACTGGGTTCTAGTCCCAGTCGGGGAGCCATATTCTGTCCCGGTTGCCCCTCTTCCAGTCCAGCCAGCTCTCTGCTATGGCCCGGGAGTGCAGTGGAGGATGGCCCAAATGCTTGGGCCCTGCACCCACATGGGAGACCAGGAGAAGCACCTGGCTCCTGCCTTCGGATCATCCTGGTGTGCCGGCTGCAGCAGCCATTGGAGGGTGAACCAACAGCAAAAGGAAGACTTTTCTCTCTGTCTCTCTCTCTCTCACTGTCCACTCTGCCTGTCAAAAAAAAAAAGAAATTATGTAGATCATTGCTATGCATTTTTGGGGGGCACCTACATGTAATGAGAGTGGTGTTGAGGGACATGCACTTGTTCTTTCTGTTCAAGAGGGGAATAACGTATTTTCATGAATATTTCTCTGCAGTCAACAGGAAGTGTAATTTATAGGAATTAATTCTTTTTTAAAATACATACTCATTTTATTTATTTGAAAAGGAGAGAGAGAGAATCTCTCATCTACCATTTGAGCTAGAGCTGGGCCAGACTGATATCTGGATCCAGGAACTCCATCCTGGTCTCCCACAGAGGTGTCAGGGGCCCCAGTCCTTTAGCCACCTTCTTTCCTCGCAGGTGCATTAACAGTGAGCTAGAGCAAAAGCAGAGCACCTGGGTCTTGTAGGAGCACTCATGTGTGTGGGATGGCAGTGTCACAATCTGCAGCTTAACTTGCTGTGTCACAATGCTAGCCCTAAGGGATTACTTCCTATGGGAATAGGAAATAGGAAAAGCAACAGAATACTTAGATCAAGTGAAAGGTGCAGGGTACATTAGGAGTATTAGCAGGAAAATAAAGCACAAAAAATAGTAGAGAAAATGAAATTATCTCTTGTGCTAGGAAATTAAAGCCAAATTGCCTGACTGGAGGGAAGAAGTTTTCAAGGCTGTGGCTCATGCCCTCATGGTCTAAGAGGGTCTCTAATCCTTCCATTCAGGTTCAGTTTCAGGAAGAGTTGTTGGAGAAGGGCGGATGACGCACCCCTTGTGAGATTGTGAGTATGTGCTCCTCCCACAGTCCTCTGGATAGCTCAGGCTAATATTGACACCTTACTTTTTGCATTACTCTAAAGATTCAGAAATTATATTTTTACAGAAGATCAATTTAGTTTATATAAAGTAAAGATTTCAACAGCTTGCACCCACACAGAACATAAAGTGTAAAATACTGTTTGAGTACTAGTGATAGCATTACTTCACATTGAACAACACATTAAGGACAAAGATCCTACATGAGGAGTAAGTGCACAGTGACACCTATTGTTGACTTAACAAATTGACACTCTTGTTTATGGCATCAGTAATCTCCCTAGGCTTTTGTCATGAGTTGCCAAGGCTATGGAAGCCTTTTGAGTTCGCCGATTTTGATCTTATTTAGACAAGGTCATACTCAAAGTGGAAGTTCTCTCCTCCCTCAGAGAAAAGTACCTCCTTCTTTGATGGCCCATTCTTTCTACTGGGATCTTACTCACAGAGATCTTTCATTTAGTTTTTTTTTTTTTTTCCCCCAGAGTGTCTTGGCTTTCCATGCCTGAGATACTCTCATGGGCTTTTTAGCCAGATCCAAATGCCTTAAGGGCTTATTCTGAGGCCAGAATGCTATTTATGACATCTGCCATTCTATGAGTCTGCTGTGTCTAAGAATGATTTTCCTTGCAGTGAATGTGGTCTTGTATCCAGACATAGTGCAACCTGCTCTCATCTTGTCTGAAGAGAAGACATGTGTAACATGGGGAGAGGAACTTCAAGATCTAGCTAACAACCCACAGAGATTCTATGCCCTTCCCTGTGTGCAGGGCCAATAACTCACCACCTACTGGGAGGTGGAGGTTGGGAACAGCCTGGGACCTAGGAATTTGTCGGCATAATGTAGTGAGGAACTAAAGGGTTTACACAAAACCTGAGGATGGTTTCTGGGCCATCAGGTTTTATAAGGGTGAATACAGGCACTCACCTCTCCAGATACACTGCTCACCCTAAAAGAACACCCTGCACGGGAGTGTATTTTCTTAGAATATAAGGATGGACATGTCTCATTCTATAATATGACAGATAAATCTCATATTTACACTTTTCCTGAGACTCATTTGATAAGTCCCTGAGACTTTTTTAAGACTTTGGTCCACAGACTCAGGACATTTGTCCCTGTGTCCAGTGCCTTAATCAGTGCAGCTTGCAGATAGCTCTCACCCTTATGTCATCCCATGCCTAGAGACATCATGTACCCTGCAAGTCAGTGAGGACTGAGACCTGCACTAGAGCAAATCACCTTTTATACTCTCTATGGTTCTTTACATCATTTAAATTCTATTTTTTTTAAAAAAAGATTTATTTATTTATTTGAAAGGTAGAGTTACAGAAAGTGAGAGGGAGAGACAGAGAGAAATCTTCCATCTGCTGGTTCACTTCCCAGATGTCCGCAACGGCCAGAGCTGTGCTGACCCGAAGCCAAGGCCAGGCGCTTCCTCTAGGTCTCCCACATGGGTGCAGAGGCCCCAGGACTTGGGCCATCTTCTAGCGCTTTCCCAGGCCATAGCAGAGAGCTGGACTGGAAGACAGGGAGCCGGGACTAGAACCAGCACCCATATGGGATGCCAGTGCCGCAGATGGAGGACCAACCTACTGGAGCCAGGCCCTGCATCATGTAATTTTCCTATAAATGCTCTCCCTTAAAGACTGGTCCAGTGTAAAGAAGTGTTTGTTGCATGTAGCATATGAAAAACGATATAAGACATAGACATACATACCCATGTAGCACAATCATATTGTCACTATAATATTATACAAGAAACTATATTATCTATTGAGTGATATTTGTTGAGTATTTATCAAGGGTAGGAATAAGGAATGATTAATTTTCCTTCCATATTTTTTGTAACTTCAGATTTTGATCTTTGTGTTTTAAAATGATATGAATAAAAGTAAACTATTTAAAAAAAAGAAATAAATTATTCTCACTTGTTTAACCCAGTATGACTATGGGGGAAGCAAGTGTTTGTGATTTTATCCTTTAGCTTCCTCTGTGAGAACATTATGTACATTACATCTTGATGTTTCTACCCTCTCATTCCTTTCTAACACATTATATTTTCTTTTTCCTTTGCTTTTTTGAAAGATTTATTTATTTATTTGAAAGACAGAGTGAGAGAGAGAGAAAGAGGAGAGAGAGAGAGAGAGAGGAATATTCCAAGAGAGAAATCTTCCATCCACTGGTTCACTCCCCATGTGGCTGCAATGGCTGGAACTGGGCCAATCTCAAACATCCACATGGGTGCAGGGGCACAAGCACTTGGGGCATCCTCTGCTGATTTTCTGGACACATTAGCAAGCAGCTGGATTGGAAATGCAGCAGCTGGAGCTTGAAGTGGTGTGCATATGGGATGCTGAAACTGCAAGTGGTGGAGTAACCCATTTAACCACAGCTCTGGCTCTTGTATTTTCGTTTCACCATTTATAGTTTTAGAAAGTGTTTTCTTATTGTACAGGTAGTAAATTTGTCTCTTTATAGTACATCTATGTGTTTCTGCACATGTGTACACTCATGTGCCACCATTGGATATATAACCATTTTATTATTCACATAAATTTTCTAAAACCATGCCTTGGTACTCATTCCTCTCAAGGACCTAATTTGTTAACAATGGATAAAATTTTGTCTCTATACTTTTGCATTTACAAAGATATCTTATAAAATTTATGGATGTGAGTACCTGTCTTCTTTTACTCAGAATGAGGCCTCTGATAGTCATCCATCTTAATGTGGGTATTGAGTGTGCATTATCATGTTGGCTGAGTAGTTGTACATTGAATGAACATACCACAGTTTGCCCATTCACCCTTTGAAAACATTTATGTTTTATTTTCAATTTGGGTGATTAGTGAATAAAGCAGATAAAAACATTCATGTAAGCATTTTAGGTGTGTGTTAGTTTTCATTTTTATGGCTAACATCTATGTATGGAATACTGTGTCAAATGATGGAATTACAGCTTTGTGAGAAATTTGGAAATGCTTCCTCTGAGGCAACACCATTGTGAATTCCTACTGAAAATGCCTAAGACTTTCAGTTGTTTCTCACACTGCTTTTTGGTTTTGATTTTGTTCTATTGTTTTAATTTTATCCAACATAATATCTGGCTTAGACACTGCTTTGGGGCCAAGCTTGAACAATAAGGTCAACCTGGTACCAGCACCTCTTATTCTGTTTTTTAAAAACAATTTTTATTGAGTATAGCTTCAGCTCAAAGACTGCATTTCTTTCAAGTGTACAGCCCAAATAATTTTGACTAAAATTCATCCCATGTAAACACATTACTAGCCAAGATTTGTACCTTCATCATCTCTGAGAGTTCTCTCATGTCCATCTGAGTCCATATACTCATTTATGAAATTGGTCACCAATAGATATGATTTACAATGATAATTTGATATATTTTATGTATTTATACATATGGGATCACTCTTTTAAACATTTACTATTTATATATTGAAAGTGCACAACATTATATGTGAAAATATATATGAATGTAAAATATGTGTACTTCAAAAGTTCTGTGGAAAAGGAATTACAAGAAAAGTTTAATTTAGTGCAAAATAATGTAAAATTCAGCTTTTCCATGCATTTTTAAGCCCCTTAGTATACATGTGTATGAAATTTATATGTATAAACATGTATATGCATATATAGACATATATATTTGTGTATGACAATTCTTTTTACTAATTTTTATTTAATAAATATAAATTTCCAAAGTATAGCTTGTGGATTACCGTGGCTCCCCCCACAACTTCTATCTTCATCATTCATGGCTGATTTACTGTTGCAGTCATTCTTATCTGGGGAATAATATTTGGGAGACTTTTTCATATTAATATTTTCTGAAGTAATGTGTTAAAAATAAATAGTGTACCAGGATGGCAAGAAAGACTGAATGCAAAAATGATAGAATCCTTGTTATACTCAGTAAAGAACTCATGGAAAACAAATGAAAATACAAAAATCAGCAAGCTTTGGCATTATAAGCTGCAGAAACTATTCCATATGAACTTTGAAAACATAGATAACAGTATAGTTGTAAAAACAGTACAAAGATTACCTTTGATTTGATATATACTTTAATTCTGTGTAGAGAGTAAATTTTTAAAGAACACTAAGTAGCTAGAGTTCATATCATGGCATTTCTGCCCTGCCCATCCAGAAGGTGTGACTGGCATTCTGGTATCAGCAGTCTGAGCCATGGATCACACACTTAAAAAACAAACACGAACATAAAAAGTTAAAATGAAAACCTAACTCAGCAGAAGTGCAAAGACTAAATTTCAAGGAAGGTTACACACAAGATTAACAGATCTGAGAGAGGCACAGGATAGTTTCAAATTAGGGAAGGAAACTCAGTTATCCTTACCAAGAAAGGAAAGGATTTACAGTGAAAGGTCTCTAAGTGAATCCTGGAAATGCCTTCATCATACTTTGTGACCTAAGTCATAGATTAAATATCATTAACTATCATCCACATCTCTAGACAACAGTAGACAGTTTGTCATCTTAACAGCCTAAGATTATATCGGGTTTACTTGACAGAGATTCCTAAGACTTTCAATAGAGTTTTGTGAAGGAGTTGTGTATTATTTTTTGGCTTAACTTTCCCTAATTAGCATTTTTACATGACCACAGAAATAACAATTTGACCAGTAGGAAGAGAGTTATAAGAAATATTTGGATTATAGGCTTCGAGGGTTGTGAAAAGCAGTGCTGAGATGTCCTGGTATCTATGTTAGTCACAGAAGCATGGCCACAGTCCCCTTCAATTTCGTGACATCCTGCAAAGTTGGGACATTTTTGAAAGAAATTCGCTTCCTGAAGTCTTGTGCATGCATAGGCTTTAAATTCTGTTCTAAATCTTATCCATTAATCTAAAAGAATAGTTTGCAATTAATGCAATTCTGCATTTATCTGAAAAATGTTCTGTACTCAAATATTCAAATTCTTTCAAGGCTGTGTGACAAGAATAAGTCGTATGCTTAAGAATACACCTCACTAAGTCATCCAGACTTCTGAACTGAGAAGAGGGACTGGGCAGAACATTTACACGTGGAACAAAGTGGTGCGAAATGCTGACATCAGTGTAGGGGAATGAATTCCAGATAGCGTTTTCAAGTACGGAATCGAATTCAAAGAAGCAAGAGGTATCTAATAAATTCAGATTATGATCCCTAGAATTTACTTTAGATCCTCAGGGATCCTCAGAGATTAAACCTCACATAAATGTCCCAACAACAAGAGGGACATGGGCTTTTCACTACTACATGAGTTCTTGCCTAGACCAACTGTCAGAATTTCTAATTCAGTCTTATATGTTGACAACACTGAATAAAGGGGAGTGCTCAGAGAATGCACACTTGATAATTTTAAGTATCTGAAGTATTACTCTACACAGGCAGGCTGTAAACATTTATGGCTCTGGAGATATAAATGTAAGAATCAGCCTTTCTCAATATCTGGGAAGATTTTATCTAAACTGTAGTATTGATAAGACCCACTCATGATCCAGGACACAAGGTGCACTCCAATTCTGTCCTCAATTCTTCACCATAGAACAACTCTTGGCAGCATCCTTCCTCTGTGTCCTAGTAGGTCAGGTAACATCAGCTTTTCTGAACAAAGGGCCACAGAGGTGATGTATTTATACATCCATTACACTGAACAAAGTAAATACATGTATCTGGTAAGTTGGTGTATGAATGCCTCATTTAAATATCCACTAAATTTTTCTCTTTGAAATAGTAGTAATTTTGATGATCTTTTCTTAAAATTTTATTTAAGTTATACAAGTTTTCATGTACATATACAAGTTATATATGTATTTCTCATATACAGCTTTAGGAACATAGTGACACTTCCCACCAATAGGAGTAATTAAAGGAAAAATTAAGAAGGAGAGTAGTCAGTCTTCAGCGATTTTTTTGAGTATGTGTGTATTTATATGAGCATATAAATATCTAGGGTCAGTCTACTTTGTTTTATGTTCATTAGAGGTCTTTATTGCCACTAATTAAATGGAGAAGTGCAAAGTTCAGTCCAGAGTCCTTCCCTGTTATTCCTTTTTCTTTCTATTCCTTACAACACTCATATTCCTGTTGGTCACAGTGCATGGAGCAGACATCGTCACTTCCAAATAGTAGAAGCAGCTTAAACAGAAAGACATATTCAGTGCTTCATTTGAACCTCATATTTTTCAGCTGAAATTAAACCAGGAAAATTAAAAAGAAATTTTTATCATGGAAAAGTTTAAAGATAGTGTTGGGATGTGTTTTTGTGTGTGTATGTGTGAAAGAGAGAGAGAGAGAGAGAGAGGGAGAGAGAGAGAGAGAGAAACAGGAGGATTCATGACGGGCCTAAGAAAGGTCAATAGAGAAAACAAGGAATACTTGGAAAGATTTAATTAATGTCATTTGTCCTCATGATTTCTTCAACTGACTTTAATTTTTTTTTTCTTCTACAGTTATAAAACCTTAAAATTCTTCTAGTCTATAATCCTATAAAAACTTAAGTATTTGGATTTCCCTCACATTCTGTTCTTGAGAACTTTACTGGCTCTATTTCTCTTTGGATCCATTCCAAGGCCTCACAAGTATCCCCACACCCTTCAGTTTATCCCATTGCAGTCTGTCTACCACGAGCACTTTTCTCCTGTGTGGTGGGAATATTGTAAATCCATTTTCCTTTATTTTGAATTTTTATTTAATAAATATAAATTTCCAAAATAAAACTTTTGAATTATAGCGGTTTCCCCCCCATAACCTCCTTCCTACACGCAACCATCCCATTTCCCACTCCCTCTCCCATCCCATTCTTCATCACGATTCATTTTCAATTATCTTTATACAGAAGATCAACTTAGTATATACTAAGATTTCAACAGTTTGCACCCACACAGACACACAAAGTATAGCATAGTGTTGTGAGTAGTAGCTTTATCATTAATTTGCATAATGTAACACATTAAGGACAAAGATCCTACATGGGTAGTAGGTGTACAGTGACTTCCATTGTTGATTTAACAATTGACACTCTTGTTTATGACGTTAGTAATCATCCAAGGCTCTAGTCATGAGCTGCCAAGGCTATGGAAGCCTTTAGAGTTTGCCGACTCTGATCTTATTTAGACAGGACCATATTCAAAGTGGAAGTTCTCTCCTCCCTTCAGAGAAAGATATCTCCTTCTTTGATGGCCCATTCTTTATGCTTGGATCTCATTCACAGAGATCTTTCATTTTGGTGATTTTTTTTTTTTTTGCCAGGGTGTCTTGTCTTTCCATGCCTGTGAAACTCTCATGGGCTTTTTAGCCAGATCCAAATGCCTTATGGCTGGTAAATCCATTTTCATCCCTGTATATCCTCACCTCAAGTAAATCACTCATTAAAAACCTTTCATTCAAACAAATTTCATAACGATCTGGAATTACATCTTTCTAGCTTCTCAGTCCTATTCTAGAACGATGAGAGGATAAGACTCAACCTGTGATCAGATGAGGTTATCCCACTCAAAGCTCACCATTGCCCTGAAGGGAAGCTTGCCTCCTCCAACTCTGTCCACAATTACTCGCCTAGGTATAACCTGAGTCAGCATCCTTCCTCCATGTCCTTGGAAATAGTAGGGGAAGGGTATCAACTTATTTATGGAATCTTGATCTGAGTCATGATTCTCCGGTTTACTTGCAGGAAAAAAGTGAAGTCATTGATTGCATTCAATCAAAACATCTCCAGAATTATCTTTTCACATCATGGCTTCATAATGGCCAATTCATCTAAGATTCTTCTAGTAATTCACTTAATCATGGTTCTAATTTCATTTTATCAAGGCATTTCTGCAGAATTATAGGCAAAAGGTAAGTTTCTAAGTAGGTGAAGTTACAGATCCAAATATTTTGGCATAGAAACAGACACTGAATTAAATTAGAGAACAAATGCTATTAAGGGCAAATGGTTATAGTATTTAGAATTATGCAAGGTCTACAAGCTCTATGTAGGAAGAACATAGATTTATAAAATAGAAGATATTTAACTTATGGTAAGGAAACATTAATGAGATGTGAAGTTGCTCTAATTTAAATACATAAAGACTATCAATTTGATGAGGTGAGCAAATGTATGTATTGATCAGTGGTATTAAGAATACTCTGTATTAATTTCAAATTCAATGTGTAAGTGTGTTAAGATCAATGTGTTCAAGTTCAAATATAAAATATGTTTCTTATTATCATTGATTATGACTAATTAAATTGCCTCCAAAATATGCCCTTACAAAGGGATAGTCTTTTTCTTGAGATTCACTGGGGCTTGATCACATCAGGGAGAAGTTATAGAGGAGATTTCATCGCTAAACAAAGGGATAAAACCTGAATTTTAAGAGTAACTGTTTTCTGTACCGACATTGATGAAAATATAATTTTTATCATAATAAAGGCATATTCCTGTTACCTATCACTATGTGCCTTCTGTTTTCTACTGTCACAGATTGGTATCATTCTGCCTTTGCTTACCCTCTAAGACAGGTTCCCATCCCCACCACTTCCCTTATAACAGCAAGTAACCTCTCTCCTTCAGGGGCCTCTTGTAACTAACTATCCTGTTCATAATCATGTATTATGAAAGAAGTACACTGTTCCAGACTGCTGATAGTATGGCTACATACTCCATCCTGGGCATTCGTAAAAGGGTTATTAGCAAAGAAGATGACAGCAGACCCTCTGAGAGTCTACTGTAAATCACACAGACGTGGGATAGAAAACAGGACTAGACTATCTTCCAGTAATAGGGTCTGCATTTGGAAAGGGCTTCTCATCCCTCCACATGGCTTAGTCTCCACCACAACATGGTATTCTCATGTTGAATGTTGCAAATAAATAACACACACAGCTACAGACATTTCTAAGATTTTTTTTAAGAATTTTTTTTGACAGGCAGAGTGGACAGTGAGAGAGAGAGACAGAGAGAAAGGTCCTCCTTTTTCCATTGGTTCACCACCCAGTGGCCTCCGCAGCCAGTGCGCTGTGGACAGCGCACCGCGCCTATCCGAAGCCAGGAGCCATGTGCTTCTCCTGGTCTCCCACGCGGGTGCTGGGCCCGAGGACTTGGGCCATCCTCCACTGCACTCCCAGGCCACAGCAGAGAGCTGGACTGAAAGAGGAGCAACCGGGACTGCATCCGACATCCCAACTGGGACCAGAACCCGGGGTGCCAGTACCGCAGGTGGAGGATTAGCCTGTTGAGCCATGGCACTGGCCTGGACATTTCTAATTACAGAATGAAGTAAACGACATGACCATGTCCTATCAACTGTAAGGGGCTGTACACATGAGAATCTTGGTATTAAGAAAACAGACTGTGATGAATGTTCCTTCCTCATACATATAAATACTACACAGGAGCAGGGCACAACAAATGGATTTTGCTTAATATTCTTTTGTGTCTCCTCTAGAACAAGGAAGTGGTAGATGATTCAACAAGACAAAACCGTCTCTGTCTTAAGTGGGGGAGAATGTAGTGTTCTCTTGCTTCCTATCTCCTAAGACCAATGTTGTGGCTCTGGACGTGAGTTCTGCAAGAAATAGCTTCTTTTGGGGCCTTTCTCCATGGGAAAGAGCTTCAATCCATTCAGACATCAGCGTATTGAGGAATAACTGAATCCATCAAGGTCTCCATTGGAAAGGGGCGTGTCTCTCTGAGGCTCAAGGATGACACTGCCTCACATGCTGACAGATACAGTTCTAATTCAGCCCCAAGATTTATGACCAGAAGGCCTCTTGGGAGCTTGAGTTGTCGGGACTCGTTAAATAGTTTGTTGATTGAGGACGTATATCTCAAAATGCGTAGTTCAAAGGCAGCATCTTATAGCATGAGTCCTGTTTGTGTGTGTGTGTGTGTGTGTGTGTGTGTGTGTGTTTGCATAAGATGTCAGGTAAATTTTTCTCATTACATTTTATTCTGCTTATGATGTCAGGTCAATTTTTTTCATACTTGCTTATTCTGAATAAGTACAACGGACTCACTAGATGGTTTGTTGATTGAGGAGATTTTTATCTGAAAATAAGTAGTTCAATTCAGCATCTTATACCATGAGTCATGTCTGTATTTGTGTGTGTGTGTGTGTGTGTTTATGTATCATTATGTATCATCTGGATGTTCATGTACACAACATAATGAACTATTTCATCCCTATGAAGATCTTCCTCTAATATCCCTTTAAACTCACAAAGGTTAACCTTCTCCCCCCTCATCTCCTCTAACCCTAGCAAACACTGATCTGTTCTCCATTTCCATTTCCAATTGTCATTTCACCTAAAGTAGGTGACAATTTGAGACTATCTTCTCCGTTCAGCATCATGCCCTTGAGATCCATCCAAGTCATTTTTTTTTGTAATAATAGTTTGCTTCATTGTTGCTGAATGTGTTCCAAAGTATGGATATTCCAAGGTTTGCTTAACTATTCACCCAATGAAAGCCATTTTCATATTTCCAGGTTTTGGCTCTTACAAAAAAGCTTCTATGACTTTTTTTTGCAGAGGTTTCTTTGAGATTGAATTTTTTTTTCTTTCTGAAATACATACAGGGATTGCACTGATTTGTGGCATGTAAAATAAACATTTAGCTTTTTAAGAAATTTTTGAACTACTTTTGCGAGTGACTGTACCATTTTATATGCATACCAGCACTGTACATTCACTAGCATATTATCTGATGTTTCAGTCATTCCAGTGGGTATTTAGTGATATGTCATCATGGTCTTACACTTCAGTAATGGTTGACAAAGTTGAATAAGACTTCTTGTGCCTATTTCCCTTATGAATATCTTTCCCTTGTGTAGGTAAGACTTTCCCAAAGTCTTGTCCTGCTTTCCTGTCAAGGATTAGAGAAGTGGTGGTGGACGAGGACACTTAGCCAAGAAGGGCCAAATCATTTGCTCTATTGGAAGAATATCATATATCCAAGGCCAAAATCAATTTGACAATAATATGCCCCCTCTTGTTTTGGGCACCAGTTGTGGGTGATCTCAGCAGTTACTTGAACCCAGACACATTTCTCCCCATCCCTACCTTCTGCCAATAAAGTAATCTAGTCCTGGATGCAATCCAGGTCAATTAGCCCACCTGGGGAGCTATCCTGTCTGCATGACCTTCAAGCTAATTGGATAGGCATATTGGCTCCAGTGTCCATTCTGCACTATGGTCAGATTCCCCAGAATTGGTTACAACACTTTTACCTGCCCTTATAATTTATGTGCTTGTGAATAAACATGGATATGTTCACAGAAGCCTGTCCCAGGTGTCTTTGTGGAGGGAAAGTCACCAAGACTAAGCAGCAACCAGTAAGCCCTCTGACAGTGGCGACAAAGTAGAAATTCACACCAGAGATAAAGTGAAAAATATTGTGTGTGTATATATATATATGTATATATACATATATATATATACACACACATATATAAAAATTTACATAGTGAAAGGGTGACATGTGTTTGTCTGTATCAGAAACGCACCTGTGGTCCTTCAGGGTGATGATAATATATATTCTGGAGATGGGAGGCAGAACTACAACTTCTGAGTCAATATATGAGACATTCAAATAGAGAATTAACCTACAAACTCCCCAGGAATACAGGCAGAAATGTTAATTATACTGACATTTAAATAAAGATATGTTTGTTTCTCTTTGTGTGTGTGTGTGTGTTCCAAAGCAAGACAGAAGGTAAGTATCTTATTATAGTGCTTGTCCTATGGGGGTGCAGAGAGGGCGAAATTTTCAGTGTATTTTTTTTCCTTTTTATTTGGTAAACTCATTTAACCTTTCAAACTGATACACAGAGAAGAGGTTTCATGTATTTTCTAGATCTTATTTTGCCCCCATTGACACTAATAAACATACATTTTAACAACATTTTTAATAAACATATTTTTAAAATTTTATCTTTCCTGTATGTGCCTTTAAGAATCTTGTAGTTTAAATTAACCCTGTTTTGAAGTGTGCCAGGAGATTATTCCACCTTGTTTTCTGCTATTATCCTCTTACTTCTACCTATCTCCTTCACTCTTTGTCCTTACTTTCATTTTGTTTACCAGCCACAATTTTTACCGACACTTACCTCACCTGGAGTCCAATGGATACCAGAAATCTCCTGTTAGTGTGTTGAAATGAGAGGCATTTCTACTTACTACTTGTTGAATAGGGTATTTAGTGGAAGGCTAAGTTTGTGATTATAAAGAAAAATTGAAATTATGGCATATGCCATTGTGAAAATTAAAAGAAAAATGAGAAACAAAACTGGAGGGTAAGAGTAAGTGAGGGGAGCAGGGTCAGGTGGGATGTATCATTATGATCTTAAAACCGTATATAGCCGGCGCCGGGCTCACTAGGCTAATCCTCCGCCTTGCAGCACCGGCACACAGGATTCTAGTCCCAGTCGGGGCGCCGGATTCTGTCCCGGTTGCCCCTCTTCCAGGCCAGCTCTCTGCTGTGGCCCAGGAGTGCGGTGGAGGATGGTCCAAGTGCTTGGGCCCTGCACTCCATGGTAGACCAGGATAAGTACCTGGCTCCTGCCATCAGATCAGCATGGTGCGCCGGCTGCAGTGCACCGGCCGTGGCAGCCATTGGAGGGTGAACCAACGGCAAAGGAAGACCTTTCTCTCTGACTCTCTCACTGTCCATTCTGCCTGTCAAAAAAAAAAGAGGTATATATAAAATACATGAAGTTTTTATTAAAAATTTTTATTAAATAAAAATTTATAAAGAAATGAGAGATTTTAAAGTTTATATCCTGAATTTACTGTTATTTGTAGAATTTTTCCCAGTAATTTTAAATTTTGATAACCCACAGAATTTCTAAGTTGGCATTCATGTTTATGTGCTCATTTTAATTTTCCCAGGCTTCTATGAGTCTAGATATGCCCTAAGTGGCTGATAAATTACAGTTTTGTTTCCATTACTTAAAGAAAGCCTTCTTTTTTACTGACACTCTGAAGACAAAGTTATTAGCATCTCCATAGATTAAGGTTATAAATTTCTATTTGGGAAAGTTCCCGAAAATGGTTTGTAAGATAAAGCTGTTTTGCATTAAGATGAAAACCATACTGAATAGTCTGGGTTTCATTTTTTTGTGTGTGTGTGAACTCAGTCTTTCTTGCAATGGGATGTCAGAAAGATCTTTAGAAGAATCACAACGTGAGTTCTGTTACCTTTTTTACCTCTTGTTATTCATTGTTACTAACATTTTTTACTTTATAATTTTCCCTTTAGTCTCAGTCTTCTATTTTTTCAGGTTCCTCATATGAAACTAGTTACAAAAGTATGTTTATGGAAAGTAATCTCTCAAATTGAAGTTTATATATTTTTTTAAACTTTTATTTAATGAATATAAATTTCCAAAGTACGACTTATGGATTACAAAGGCTTCCCCCCATACCGTCCTTCCCACCCACAACCCTCCCCTTTCCCACTCCCTCTTCCCTTCCATTCACATCAAGATTCATTTTCGATTATCTTAATATACAGAAGATCAGCTTAGTATACATCAAGTATGGATTTCAACAGTTTGCTCCCACACAGAAACATAAAGTGAAAAATAATAGATGATTTTTTTAAATGATGATGAAATCAAATCAGACCTATTGTCATGTTTAATCCCAGTGAGAGTCAAGTTGGGAATTGATAATTTCTTTTTTTTTTTTTTTACAGAGGATCAGTTTAGTATGCATTAAGTAAGGATTTCAACAGTTTGCACCCCCATAGAAACACAAAGTGAAATATATTGTTTGAGTACTCGTTATAGCATTAAATCTCAATGTACAGCACATTAAGGATAGAGATCCTACATGAGGAGTAAGTGCACAGTGACTCCTGTTGTTGACTTTACCAATTGACACTCCTGTCTATGGCATCAGTAATCTCCCTATGCTCCAGTCATGAGTTTCCAAGGCTATGGAAGCCCTCTGAGTTCTCCGACTCTTATCTTGTTTAGACAAGGTCATAGTCAAAGTGGAGGTTCTCTCCTCCCTTCAGAGAAAGGTACCTCCTTCTTTGATGACCTGTTCTTTCCACTGGGATCTCACTCGCAGAGATCTTTTTCCAGAGTGTCTTGGCTTTCCATGCCTGAAATACTCTCAAGAGCTTTTCAGCCAGCTCCGAATGCCTTTAGGGCTGATTCTGAGGCCAGAGTGCTATTTAGGACATCTGCCATTCTATGAGTCTGCTGAGTATCTCACTTCCCATGTTGGATCACTCTCCCCTTTATTTACTCCATCGGTTAGCATTAGCAGGTACTAGACTTGTCTATGTGCTCCCTTTGACTCCTAGTCCCTTCACCATGACCAACTGTGAACTGAAACTGATCACCTGGAACAGTGAGATGGCATTGGTACATGCCACCTCGATGGGATTGAATTGGAATCCCCTGGTATGCTTCCAACTCCACCACTTGGGGCAAGTCAGCCTGAGCATGTCCCAAATTATACATCTCTTCCCTCTCCCATTCCCACTCCCATGTTCAACAGGGATCACATTTCAGTTAATTTTCAACACTTAAGAATAACTGTGCATCAATTACAGAACTAAACCAGTCATATTAAGTAGAAGAGACAAAAAAAAAACTACTAAGAGGGATAATGTATTAAGTTGTTCATTAACAGTCAGAGCTATGCTGATCAAGCCACCGTTTCCCATAGTGTCCACCTCACTCCAACAGGTTTCCCTCTTGGTGTTCAGTCAGTCGTCACCAATCAGGGAGAACATATGGTATTTGTCCCTTTGGGACTGGCTTATTTCACTCAGCATGATGTGTTCCAGATTCCTCCATTTTGTTGCAAATCACTGGATTTCATTGTTTCTTACTGCGGTATAGTATTCTAAAGAGTACATATCCCATAATTTCTTTATCCAGTCTATCTTTGATGGGCATTTAGGTTGGTTCCAGTTCTTAGCTATTGTGAATTGTGCTGCAATAATCACTAGGGTGCAGACCGCTTTTTTGTTTGCCAATTTAAATTCCTTTGGGTAAATTCCAAGGAGTGGGATGGCTGGGTCGAACGGTAGGGTTATCTTCAGGTTTCTGAGGACTCTCCAGACTGACTTCCATAGTGGCTTGACCAGTTTGCATTCCCACCAACAGTGGGTTAGTGCCCCTTTTTCCCCACATCCTCGCCAGCATCTGTTGTTGGTAGATTTCTGCATGTGAGCCATTCTAACCGGGGTGAGGTGAAACCTCATTGTGGTTTTGATTTGCATTTCCCTGATTGCTAATGACCTTGAACATTTTTCCATGTGCCTGTTGGGCATTTGGATTTCCTCTTTTGAAAAATGTCTATTGAGATCCTTGGCCCATCTCTTAAGTGGGTTGTTGGTTTTGTTTTTGTGGAGTTTCTTGATCTCTTTGTAGATTCTGGTTATTAACCCTTTATCAGTTGCATAGTTTGCAAATATTTTTTCCCATTCTGTCTCTTGTCTCTATATTCTCCTGACTGTTTCTTTTGCAGTACAGAAACTTCTCAATTTGATGCAATCCCAATAGTTGATTTTGGCTTTGACTGCCTGTGCCTCCCGGGTCTTTTCCAGAAATTCTTTGCCTGTGCCAATATCTTGAAGGGTTTCTCCAATGTTCTCTAGTAACTTGATGGTGTCAGGTCGTAGATTTAGGTCTTTAATCCATGTTGAGTGGATTTTTGTGTAAGGTGTAAGGTAGGGGTCTTGCTTCATGATTCTGCACGTGGAAATCATATTTCCCAGCACCATTTATTGAATAGACTGTCCTTGCTCCAGGAATTAGTTTTAGATCCTTGATCAAATATAAGTTGGCTGTAGATGTTTGGGTTGATTTCTGGTGTTTCAATTCTGTTCCATTGGTCTATCCATCTGTTTCTGTACCAGTACCATGCTGTTTTGATTAAAACTGCCCTGTAGTATGTCCTGAAATCTGTCTTGTGATGCCTCCGGCTTTGTTTTTGTTGTACAAGATTGCTTTAACTATTCGAGGTCTCTTGTGCCTCCATATAAATTTCAGCACCATTTTTTCCAGATCTGAGAAGAAGGTCTTCGGTATCTTGATTGGTATTGCATTGAATCTGTAAATTGCTTTTGGGAGAATGGACATTTTGATGATATTGATTCTTCCAATCCATGAGCATGGAAGATTTTTCCATTTCTTGGTATCCTCTTCTATTTCTTTCTTTAAGGTTTTGTAATTTTCATCATAGAAATCTTGAACGTCCTTGGTTAAGTTTATTCCAAGGTATTTGATTGTTTTTGTAGCTATTGTGAATGGGATTGATCTTAGAAGTTCTTCCTCAGCCATGGCATTGTCTGTGTATACAAAGGCTGTTGACTTTTGTGCATTGATTTTATACCCTGCTACTTTGCCAAACTCTTCTATGAGTTCCAATAGTCTCTTAGTAGAGTTCTTTGGGTCCCCTAAATACAGCATCATGTCATCTGCAAAGAGGGATAGTTTGAGTTCTTCCTTCCCAATTTGTATCCCTTTAATTTCTTTTTCTTGCCTTATAGCTCTGGCTAGAACCTCCAGAACTATATTGAATAGCAGTGGTGAGAGTGGGCATCCCTGTCTGGTACCAGATCTCAGTGGAAATGCTTCCAACTTTTCCCCATTCAATAGGATGTTGGCTGTTGGTTTTTCATAGATTGTTTTGATTGTATTGAGGAATGTTCCTTCCAAACCCAGTTTGCTTAGAGTTTTCATCATGAACGGGTGTTGTATTTTATCAAATGCTTTCTCGGCATCTATTGAGATAATCATATGGTTTTTCTTCTGCAGTCTGTTAATGTGGTGTATCACATTGTTTTTCTTGCGCACATTAAACCATCCCTGCATACCAGGGATAAATCCCACTTGGTCTGGGTGGATGATCTTTCTGATGTGTTGTTGCATTCTATTGGCCAGAATTTTATTGAGGATTTTTGCATCTACGTTCATCAGAGATATTGGTCTGTAATTCTCTTTCAATGCTGCATCTTTCTCTGGCTTAGGAATTAAGGTGATGCTGCTTTCACAGAAAGAATTTGGGAGGACTCCCTCTTCTTCGATTGTTCTGAATAGTTTGAGAGGAATTGGAGTTAGTTCTTCTTTAAACGTCTGGTAGAATTCAGCAGTGAATCCATCTGGTCCTGGGCTTTTCTTTGTTGGGAGGGCCTTTATTACTGTTTCAATTTCTGTCTCAGTTATGGGTCTGTTTAGGTTTTCGATGTCTTCCTGGTTCAATTTAGGCAGGTTGCATGTGTCCAGGAATCTATCCATTTCTGATAGGTTTCCCTGTTTGCTGGCATACAAGTCCTTGTAGTAATTTCTGATGATTCTTTTTATTGCTGTGGTGTCTGTTGTTACATTTCCTTTTTCATCTCTGATTTTATTGATTTGGGTCTTTTCTCTTCTTTTTTTAGTTAGTTGGGCCAATGGGGTGTCAATTTTGTTTATTTTTTCAAAAAACCAGCTCTTCGTTTGGCTGATTTTTTGTAATGTTTTTCTTGATTCAATCCTGTTGATTTCTTCTCTGATTTTAATTATTTCTCTTCTCCTACTAGATTTGGGTCTGGTTTGCTGTAGGTTTTCTAGATCCTTGAGGTGAATTGAAAGCTCATCTATTTGGTGTCTTTCCAATTTCTTGATGTAGTCACCTATTGATATAAACTCTCCTCTTAACACTGCTTTTGCTGCGTCCCATAAGTTTTCGTATGTTGTGCTGTTATCCTCATTTACTTCCAGAAAATTTTTGATTTCTCTTTTGATTTCTTCTATGACCTATTGTTCATTCAGGAGCATGTTGTTCAATCTCCATGTGTTTGCGTATGCTCTAGGGATTCCTGAGTTACTAATTTCCAACTTCATTCCTTTATGGTCTGAGAAGCTGCATGGTGTGATTCTAATTCTTTTGAATTTGCTGAGACTTGCTTTATGGCCTAGTATGTGGTCAATCCTAGAGAAGGTTCCATGTACTGCTGAGAAGAATGTAAAATCTTTAGCTGTAGGGTTGAAAGTTCTGTATATATCTGTTAGATCCATTTGGGCTATAGTGTCGTTTAAATCTACTGTATCCTTGTTGATCTTCTGACCGGATGATCTGTCTATTTCTGAGAGTGGAGTATTGAAGTCCCCCAGTACTACTGTATTGGGGTCTAAGTCTCCCTTTAAGTCCGTTAATAAATCTTTTAGATAAACCGGTGCCCTGTAGTTAGGTGCATATACATTGATAATTGTTATATCTTCCTGTTGAATTGATCCCTTAATCATGATATAGTGTTCCTCTTTGTCTCTCTTTACACTTTTTGTGGTAAAGTTTATGTTGTCCGATATTAAGATGGCTACGCCCGCTCTTTTTTCATTTCTGTTAGCATGGTATATCTTTTTCCAGCCTTTCACTTTCAGTCTGTATGGATCTTTGTTGGAAAGATGTGTTTCTTGTAAGCAGCAAATAGATGGGTTTTGTTCCTTAACCCAATCAGCCAATCGGTGTCTTTTAACTGGACAGTTCAGGCCATTAACGTTCAATGTGACTATTGATAAGTAGTAACTTTGCCCTGCCATTTGCCAAAGATAAGTTCTAATATATGCTTTGAATTCCCTGTGATCTTTTTCTGTGAGGTTTCCTTCCTTTATCTTCTTTCATATTGATGACCGTGTTTCTGTGTTTCTGTCTGTAAACATCTTTAAGCATCTGTTGTAGACTGGACGAGTGGCGACAAATTCTTTCAATTTCTGTTTGCTATGAAAAGTCTTTATTTCACCTTCATTCACAAAGGATAGCTTTGCAGGATATAATATTCTGGGCTGGCAGTTTTTCTCTCTTAGTACCTGGGCTATGGGCTATATCTCGCCATTCCCTCCTAGCTTGTAGAGTTTCTGATGAGAAGTCAGCTATGAGTCTGATTGGAGATCCTCTGAGAGTAATCTGACGTTTCTCTCTTGCACATTTTAGGATCTTTTCTTTATGTTTCACTGTGGAGAGTTTAATTACAACGTGTCGTGGTGAGGATCTCTTTTGGTCGTGTTTATTAGGGGTTCTGTGAGCTTCCTGTACTAGGATTTCTCTGTCCTTCTCCAAACCTGGGAAATTTTCTGCTAATATCTCACTAAAAAGGCCTTCTAATCCTTTCTCCCTCTCCATGCCTTCAGGAACTCCTAGAACCCGAATGTTGGTTTTTTTAATAGTATCCTGAAGATTCCCGACAATATGTTTTAGATTTCTAATTTCCTCTTCTTTTCTTTGGTCTGACTGTATCCTTTCCTGTTCTCTGTCTTCTAAGTCCAATATTCTCTCTTCTGCTTCACCCATTCTGTTTGTAAGGCTCTCTATTGTGTTTTTCATTTGATCTATTGAATTCTTCACTTCAGTCACTATCACAGTTTCCTGTTGTACTAGTTGTTTCATTTCATTTTGATTCCTCCTTAATATTTCATTTTCACGAGAGAGATTTTCTATCTTGTCCATTAAGGATTTCTGTAGTTCAAGAATTTGTTTTTGAGAACTTCTTAATGTTCTTATCAATTTTTTGAGATCTGCTTCTTGCATTTCTTCTATGTCATCATCTTCATAATCTTGAATTGGGGTGTCTTTTTCATTTGAGGGCGTCATGGTGACTTCCTTGTTTTTATTACCTCGGTTTTTGTGTTTGTTATTTGGCATATTGGAGATATTTGGTTTCTTCACTGTGGTGCTTTTTCTTGTTATACTATGACTCAAGATTAGGTGGACTATCTGTTTTTGATGGAGCCTTAGGGCTTGAGATGGGTGTGGCCTGAGAGCTCTGTTTGGTGTGGCAAAGGTGACACTCCCAGGTTAGGCGTGGTAAATCTCTCTCTCTCTCTCTCTTTCTTTTTTTGATTCAAAAGGGAAGTAATTCCGCACAGCTGAACGAAGTTGGAGGTAGTTAGCAGGCAAATGATATACCCACAGGAGCCAGAGATCGGAAGCTCTTTCCCAAGAACCCCACAGGGAATCTGTTCGGCCCTCAGAGTGGGCTCAAATTCTCCTTCAGCCTCCCACTGGGTTGCCAAAGTTATGGAATTGTAGCATCTCTGGAGAGTGCTCACGTGAATTCCGTGAGTTCTCTCCCCCACCTTCTCTTGTTTCACAGTCTCAGTTCAGTAGCACCACAAATTTACTAGGTCCTAATCTCCTGTTAATTCGCCCCGCCCAGAGTCAGGTTTTTCTCCTAGACTCAGGGCTTGTGCAGACCTGAGGTCGCTCTGCTTATGACGTATGTCCAAGATGGCACCTGCTCTTTGTCTTGCTCGCCCTTGAGAGGTGAGCGGAGAGAGAGAAACCCGTGTCCATACTAGTCATCCTTTTTTTTCTCTCTCTCTCTCTCTTCCAGTTAGCCTTGTGAACTCCCCCCCCCCCGGGGGTCGTTCCCTCTAGTCTCCTCTCTCTGCTTGCCTGCCGGTGTCTCGGGCTATTGAGGTTCGGCTCACCTCGGGTTCCAGCGCTGGTGTGTTGAGTCTGCCGCTGGTGTCCCGAACTGTGGGATCCCACGCTCTGCACGCAGATCCGCTGTGAGTCACGCATTCCGGAAGAGTTTCTTCTGCTGTTTCCTCCCCTACTCTTCCTTGAACCTGCAGTATCTCCACTTTTATTAAACTATCTCTCCCCAGACTATCAGTGTGCTCCCTTCGTATTCCGCCATCTTGCCGGAAACATATTTTTTTGTGAAAGAATTACAGAGAGAGGGAGAAACAGAGAGAAAGAATTTCCATCTGCTGATTCACTCCCCAGATGGCCACAATGGGTGGAGATGAGACAATCCAAAGCTAGGAGCCAGGAGCTTCTTCCAGGAATCCCACATGAGTTCAGGGGCCCAAGCACTTGGGCTATCTTCTTCTGTTTTCCCAGGCCACAGCAGAGAATTGAATTGGAATAGGAGCAGCCAGGATCTAAACCTCTACCCATATGGTTTTCTAGCACAGCAGGAGGAGGCTTAGTTCACTATGCCACAGCACCAACCCCTACCCAATTCTTTATTGTGTGTTTACTACTACACCTTACCTTCTTTGTCATCATATGTTATCATGCACAGATAATTAGAGATAACCTTTCTAGCTGGAAATTTTTAGGGGACCATTATTCTGCACATTACAATAGATTTCTGAATGTTATTTCAGAGTATAGATGGATGCTTTATAGTTCTTATTCCTTTGGGACTTATTTTTAAAATACCACATATGCTTAGCATGTTCCACCTGACATATTGTGAAGAGAAACTATCAATATCTATCTATAGACTTGTTACAAAAATTTAAAGCAATTAGATCAGAGCTTTTACTTCTCCTTTTATGAAATTTTATAAAATATTTTCTTTGCTATAGATTTTAATGTATATGGAATCATATATCATATATTATTATATATAACATATTATTATATATTATATTAATATATTAATGATATATTATATTACATATTATATATGGACTAATATATAATATATTAATATAATGTATTATAATATTGTATTAATTATTATAGATTATATTATTATACATATATTATATGTATATTATACATATTTTATATGCCTTCTGACTTCTTTTATTAAATACAATTATCTGAGATTAACTCAGGTTGTAGTTTGTAAAAAGTTATTTACTCTTATTTATTTATGAGGAATTATCTATTTTATGGACATACCACAAGATGTTCATTTAGTTTATTTCCAATTCTTACATATTGAAAAATTTACTACTAATGTTTGACAAGTGTTTTATACATCTACAATTTGATTTCTCTTAGAAGTCAAATGACTGAGTCATGGGATTTATAGTAAATTCATAATTATTTAAATAACTGAATGAAGATGGCAGAATAGATAGGAAGTTTGCTCCTCAAGATTAGGAGAAGGCATTTAAAAAAAAAGTTGAAAGAGTTCCTTTTAGGGAAGAGTGAGAGGGACAACAACAGAGGAAACCCTATGTTAATTGGAGGAACACAGAGGACCTATGCGGAGGGTGAAGAATGCACAACTTAAGACCCCACCAGCCAATTACTTCTGCACCAGCATTGGATAACAAGGTGAGACCAGATTACAGTAGCCTGAGCCACTGATGAAAAGCTGCAGGAAGATCCTAGAGGCAATCTGGCTTGGAATCCCATAGGGGACATTATACCAACCTCTACAGAAGAAAAAAAAAAAAGGGAAGCACATTTTCTCTCTCCCAAATCATCCTGAAAAGCCATCCTGTAACAAGCTGACAGAAAGCAGGCCCATTTTGGACATATGAAACATCTTTGCCAGTTCATGTTCATTCTTTGCAACCAGCCAAGCAGAGACTCCTGAGTCTGGTGGGTAGAAATAACTGGGGGTTGGGTGCTCATGACTGTGCGAGTCTTGTGTGCCAGGACTGTAAAAAAAACCAAGGCTGTGTGGGAGGATTCAAGGTGTGGCTGGGATATTGGGAAGTCCTGGTAAATGCTCCACATGACCAGGGCTCCCTGGCTACCTGGCAAGAGATATTGCTGGGGTATCTGAGCTTATACTGAGTCTTGCATGGATCCTTTGTGTGGTTCTTTTGGCAGAGCAAATAAACAATATACTCACTGGGGGACTGGTCTCCTTCGAAGGGAGGAGCTCAGCTGAGTCTATGCCAACAGACAAGAAGAAACCTCCCATCTGATATATATAAAAAAAAGCATATTTACCACTCTAAACTTAGGTGTGTCACTTCAGACCCCCTCTTCTCCCTGGAGCAGAGCTCCTGGGCCACTCTCACCACTCAACTCTAGTTATTCCCTGAAAGTAGACAACCAACTAATCCAATCAGATATAGTCCAAAGATAAAAAGCCACCACAACAAAAAATCAAAGAAGAAACCCATGAGTATCAGCATAAAAGCCAAATAACAAATGCAACAATCTAAGAAAAAAGAACAATGAAGACAACATGGCACCCTCAAAAGAGCACAACACCTCAATACTAGATTGTGAAGATGAAGGGACTAATGACATCCAGAAATAGAATTTAAAAATTGATCATAGGATTACTTAGAAGAAATCAGAAGTGTATGCATGAACTAGACATGACATGAAAGAAAATTTTTCCCATGAAATGAAGATCTTACAGAGAAATCAAAATGAAATCTTGGGAATGAAGAATTCAATAGAACAAATAAAAAATATAGTAGAGGCCCTTAACAACAAAATCAGTGAAGCAGACAAAAGAATATCTGATGTAGAAGACAAGGTACAGGAAATTATACACAGAGCAAACACAAAAAGAAGAAATTAGACAACTAAAAAACACTGTTGGGAATCTATAGGATACTCTCAAACAACCGAACATATGGGTTCTAGGACATCCTGAAGGCATAGAAAGATAGAAAGTATTAGAAAGCCTTTTCAGTGAAATAATAACAGAAAACTTTCCCAATTTGGAGATAGAAAGACAAATCCAAGTACAGGAAACACATTGAACTCATAATAAATGTGACCAGAAAAGATCTTCTCCATGATACACTGTAATTAAACTTTCCACAGTAAAACATAAATAAAATAATTTAAAATGTGCATGAGAGAAACATCAGATTACTTTCAGAAGATCTCCAATTAGACTCACAGTGGTCTTCTCATTAGAGACCTTACAGGCTGAGGGAGTGTCTAGATATAGTCCAAGTCTTATGAGAAAAAAATAAATAAAACTGTCAACTACAAATACTATACTCTGCAAAGCTCTCTTTCATGAATGAAGGTAAAATAAAGACATTCCATGACAACAGAAACTGAAAGGATTTGTCACAATCGTCCAGCCCTGAAGAAGATGTTTAAGGATGTGTTGCACACAGAAACACAGAAACATGATCATCACTAGGGTAGAAGATAAAGGAAGGATAGTTACAAGTAAAAGTGCAAAGGAAATTCAAAGTAAACCATGGGAATATTTATGGAAAAATGTCAGGGCAAAGTCATTGCTTATCAATCGTCACCTTGAATGTAAATGGCTTTAACTCTCCAGTTAAAAGACACAGACTGGCTGAATGGAAGAAAAACCGAAACCCATCTATTGCTGCCTAAAAAGATGCACAAAGACTTAAAATGAAAGGATGGCAAACGATATTCCGTGCGCACAGAAACCAAGAAAGAGCTGGTGTAGCTATCCCAACATCAGTCAAAATAGACTTTAATACAAAAACCATTAAAAGAGACAAAGAAGGACACTATGTAATGATTATCAGATCAGTTTAACAGGAAGATGTGACTATTATAAACATATATGCACCTAATTACAGGTCACCTGGTATGATGGAATGAGAAGGCCATGCCAAGATGGCCACTGGCAAGCGAGCGTCAGTTACTTAGGAATGGCTTTGAATCCCACTTGGCAACGGAGCCTGCCTGGCAACAAGCTGTGATTGGATGGCTTTGAATCCCACATGGCAAATGGAGAATGCCTGGCAACTGGCTGTGATTGGTTAGGGCATAAACCGCCACTTGATTGGATTGGCTGTCTTGGCTATATAAGCTGTTGTACCAACTGAAATAAACAAGTCTGCAAACTGCTTGCCTCAGGCCTGCTTTCACCCTACTCCTGGAGTCTGTGTGGTGACTCTGTGCCTCTTCCCCCACCACGCTCCTCCTCTCAGAAAGGAATCCACTGCAACATTGTTTCTCAGAAGAAACCAACCACAACAACCTGGCTATTTAAAAGAAATGTTAAGAGATCTAAAACGAGAATTAGACTCAAATACAATATTCCGCTTTCAGCAATGGACAGATCAATAAGTCAGAAAATTAGCAAAGAAACAGCAGAGTTAATTGACACTATATACCAAATAGACCCAACAGATATCTATAGAACTTTTCATCCTACAGTTTCAGAAAACACATTGTTCTCACCTGTGCATGCAACCCACCCTGAGATTGACCACATATTAGGCCATATTGTGTGTATCAGCAAGTTCAAAAAAATCAAAATCATACCATGCATCTTTTCAGACCACAATGCAATGAAGCTAGAAATCAGCAACTCAGGAATCTCTAGAACATATATGAATACATTCTGACTTAACAACAAGCCCCTGAAAAAACAGTAGTTCATAGAATAAATAAAAGGAGAAATCAAATAATTACTGGAAACGAATGAAGACAACACAGCATGTCTAAATGTATGGGATGTGGCTGACACAGTGGCCTGTGGGTAAAACCAACACTTGCAATGCTGGCATTTCATATGAACATAGGTTCAAGTCTGGGCTGTTCCACTTCATATCCAGCATTCCGATGAGGCTTAGGAAGGGAGTAGAAGACGACCCAAACTTTGGGCCCCTTCACCCACCTGAGTGACCTGGAAGAAATTCCTGGATCCTGGCTTTGGATCAGCAAAGCTCCAGCTATTGCAGCCACCTGGAGTTAAGCAGCTGATTCAAGACAGCTTTCTCTCTCTATAACTCTCTCTCTGCCTCCACCTCTCTATAATTCTGCCTTTCAAATATATACAATAAATCTGTTAAAAAAAGCTTAAGTGATACAGCAAAGCCAGTGTTCAGAGAAAAATTTATACCAAAACTTATAGGATTCAGCAAAAGCAGTGTTAAGAGGAAAGTTTATATTAATAGGTGCCCACGTCAAGAAATTGGAAAGGCACCAAATAGATGAGCTTTCAATTCACCTCAAGGATCTAGAAAATTTGTAGCAAACCAGACCCAAATCTAGTAGGAGAAGAGAAATAATGTAAATCAGAGAAGAAATCAACAGGATTGAATCCAAAAAAACATTACAAAAAATCAGCCAAACGAGGAGCTGGTTTTTTGAAAAACTAAACAAAATTGACACCCCATTGGCCCAACTAACTAAAAAAAGAAGAGAAAGGACCCAAATCAATAAAATCAGAGATGAAAAAGGAAATGTAACAGCAGACACCACAGAAATAAAAAGAATCATCAGAAATTACTACAAGGACTTGTATGCCAGCAAACAGGGAAACCTATCAGAAACGGATAGATTCCTGGACACATGCAACCTACCTACATTGAACCAGGAAGACATCGAAAACCTAAACAGACCCATAACTGAGACAGAAATTGAAACAGTAATAAAGGCCCTCCCAACAAAGAAAAGCCCAGGACCAGATGGATTCACTGCTGAATTCTACCAGGCGTTTAAAGAAGAACTAACTCCAATTCCTCTCAAACTATTCAGAACAATCGAAAAAGATGGAATCCTCCCAAATTCTTTCTATGAAGCCAGCATCACCTTAATTCCTAAGCTGGAAAAAGATGCAGCATTGAAAGAGAATTACAGACCAATATCCCTGATGAATATAGACGCAAAAATCCTCAATAAAATTCTCGCCAATAGAATGCAACAACACATCAGAAAGATCATCCACCCAGACCAAGTGGGATTTATCCCTGGTATGCAGGGATGGTTTAATGTGCGCAAGACAATCAATGTGATACACCACATTAACAGACTACAGAAGAAAAACCATGTGATTATCTCAATAGATGCCGAGAAAGCATTTGGTAAAATACAACACCCTTTTATGATGAAAACTCTAAGCAAACTGGGTATGGAAGGAACATTCCTCAATACAATCAAAACAATTTATGAAAAACCCACAGCCAATATCCTATTGAATGGGGAATAGTTGGAAGCATTTCCACTGAGATCTGGTACCAGACAGGGATGCCCACTCTCACCACTGCTATTGAATATATTTCTGGAAGTTTTAGCCAGAGCTATTAGGCAAGAAAAAGAAATTAAAGGGATACAAATTGGGAAGGAAGAACTCAAACTATCCCTCTTTGCAGATGATATGATTCTTTATTTAGGGGATCCTAAGAACTCTACTAAGAGACTATTGGAACTCATAGAAGATTTTGGCAAAGTAGCAGTAAAAATCAATGCACAAAAATCAACAGCCTTTGTATACACAGACAATGCCACGGCTGAGGAAGAACTTCTAAGATCAATCCCATTCACAATAGCTATAAAAACAAACAAACACCTTGGAATAAACTTAACCAAGGACGTTAAGGATCTCTACGATGAAAATTACAAAACCTTAAAGAAAGAAATAGAAGAGGATACCAAGAAATGGAAAAATCTTCCATGCTCATGGATTGGAAGAATCAATATCATCAAAATGTCCATTCTCCCAAAAGCAATTTACAGATTCAGTGCAATACCATTCAAAATACCAAAGACATTCTTCTCAGATCTGGAAAAAATGATACTGAAATTGATATGGAGACACAGGAGACCTCGAATAGCTAAAGCAATCTTGTACAACAAAAACAAAGCCAGAGGCACCACAATGCCAGAGGATTTCTTTACCATAACAACCACCACATCTGTGGGAGCTGTCAGGAGTTGAGTGTAGATCCTGATAATTTTTATGGTTCCATGGGGATCTCGCAGGTTATTTCCTCTATACAAAGTGACAGATCCCTCAACTCCATCTTGCCAGGCCTGAAGCTAGGGGTTGACTATAGTGAAAGCTAAGAGGGGTTGGATCCCGTAGTCTGGACCTAACAATGGCCTCCTATTTAGAGTGGGTTTTTCCTGGGGGAGGACCTTATAAAATTGTTTTCTGGGAGGCTCTGTCCTTGGTCAGTGTGGTAATAGTTACAGGACCATGATAAGCACCCTTTCCAATAGCTGTCATCATATGAGCCTGTGTTATTCTTAGTTAGGCACAAATAATACGGATTTTCTATGAAGTGAGATAACCTATATCTAGCCCAGTCATAACAGTTACATGTGCAGGCCTGAGCAAAATTAAAATACAAAGTGATCGGGCCTGCACAGCCAGTGGTGGTGCAAAAGGTCACACTGAGTAGTTTGGATGGAGTGGAAGTGGAGTATATTTGAAATTGCCATGCATAATGTGCTTCAGGGGCTGCTGTAGATGTGGGACAGGCACAGAGGAGTAGAAGGAGTGATATTATTGAGAGATTCATTGTGGTATATAGAAGAGGGAATGAGATAATAGGAGAGGGTATGGAAAAGTGTAGATCTCAGAGGGAGTGAAGTCTGAGAAGGTTCCCTGGAAATGTAAGTCTTCAATATCTGAAAGGAGCTGAGAGGGGTCAATAGGTAAGGAGTGTGTCTGATACTCTTGCCACAGGAGTTGTAGGAAGAGCTGGTAGTGGTGTAAGAGGGGATCAGTACTTATCTGGTATTGGAATTGGTGGATGGCTGGATGATTATTGCTTTTCCGAGGTGGGTTCATTAAGCACAGGAGGGTCTGGGTTTTCAGATACCGTTGGTAATGGAGCTTGAGTCTGAGTGAACTTGGTTTTGAGTGGCCCTGTGGGAGTAACTGTATAATGAGGGGGAGGAGAAGGCTTAAGGTGGGTGAAGTGGATCCAGTGAGGGATTCCCTGCAACTTTGCTGCAGTGGGAGCACTGAGAATAACCCAGTAAGGTCTGAACCATTTAGCCTGTAGTTTAGTGGGAGTGGGGGGTAAGGAGGGGTGTGAAGAGGACAGGAAGACCTCATCTCCCAGTGTGATGGGAGGAGAGCTGTTTGAGGTAGTTGGACTTGGAGCTGGGCAGTAGGTGTCTGTATATTTCCATAGCTCTGATCAGAGATACCTGAGGAGAGGCGAGAGTAGGTGGGATGGTAAGAGTGGAGATTGAGAGTGTACAGTTGGAGGGATTAAGGGACGTCCGTACATCAGGTCAAAAGGTGAAATATCGAGAGGTTTTCTTGGGAGGGCCCTTATACGGAGTAGGGCCAGAGGAAGTAGTTTAGTCAGGTCCAGGTGAAGCTCAAGGGAAAGTTTAGTCAGAGTATTTTTTAGCATATGATTTGCCATCTCTACTTTTCCTGAAGATTGAGGGTGGTAAGGGATGTGGAAGTGCCAGGGGATGTTAAGGACCTTAGTCAGCAGCTGAGTTACCTGAGATGTAAATTCAGGACCGTTATCTGACTGCAGAGAGCTAGGAACCCCGAAACGGGGGATAATCTCCTGAAGTAGGATGTTGGAAACTGTTAGTAGTAGGGAAAGCCTCAACCCACCCAGAGAAAGTATCTACTAACACCAAGAGATATTGAAAACGTCTCACTCTGGGAATATGGGTGAAGTCAACTTGCCAGTCAGAGGCCGGCAGGTGTCCTCTGGCCTGATGAGAAGGGAAGGGTAGAGGACAGAGGTTAGAGTTAGGGTTTGTCCTTTGACACACAGAACAAGAAGAGGGTGAGTTGTTGAAGATATTTGGCATCTTCTGGTGAGAGAGGAAGAGACTGTTTAACAAATGATAATAGAGAAGAGACATTGGGATGAAACAACTGGTGGAGATAGAATAAGATGGCCTGAGTGGAGGGCTGTTGAGACAGCTGGTCCTGAGGGTGGATTGCTAGTATAGCAGGTGGAGTGAAGGATGCACTGGAAGGAGAAGAGGACAGTGCCACCTGATGAGCTGCCTGATCTGCCCTGTTATTACCGGCAGTGATGGCAGAATTATCAGTATGATGGGCCTTACAGTGGACAAGTCCGATTTTTGTCGGAAGACGGGCTGCCTCTAGGAAAGGGGTTATGAAAGTAGCGTTGGAGATGGCTGTCCCCTTAGTAGTGAGAAGGCCTCTTTCCTTCCAAATAGCCGAGTGGGATAAGAGATATGGAAGGCATATTTTGAGTCAGTATAGACCGTGATAGTTTTGTTTTTGGCCAGCATAAAGGCACAGGTTAGAGCATAGAGCTCAGCCTGATGATTAGTGGTATTAGAAGGGAGTGGTCCTGCCTCTACAATGTCCATGGTCAAAACCACAGCATATCCTGCCTTTTTTGTTCCCTCATGAAAGATAGAGCTACCGTCTGTGAACCAGACTAGAGTGGGGTTAATGAGGGGACCCTCCTGGATGTTCGAGGGGTGAGGTAATAGATGTTTCATAGTTTCAATGCAGGAGTGGACAGGTACTGAATAATCTGCAGATGGAGGAGGAGGGGGAAGGAGAGTCGCTGGGTTAAGGGGAGAACAAGGTTTAAAAGTGAGGGTAGGGTCTTCAATTAGTGCTACCTGACGGGCCAGAATGCAAGATGGTGGAAGAGACTGAAGGCCTTTGTAAGTTAGAAGCTCTGATAGATGGTGTGAGGAGAGGATAGTAAGTGGTGAGCCAAAGTTGAGTTTCTTTGACTCTTGTATGAGGAATTGCTGCTGAGGCTAGTACCCGAAGCAGGTCGCCCAGCCCTTAACTGTGGATCTAAAGTTTTTGAGAGATAGGGACAGGAGCAAAAGAGGGACAAGCTTGATGTCTGAGAACCCCCAAGGCTGTTCCTTGTTTTTCATTGAAATAAACAAGGAAGGGCTGTGTGAGATCTGGTAAGTGTAAATCAGGGGCCTGTAGGATAGCTTGTTGGAGCTTATGATACTGGGAGGTAATTGGAGTCACAAGGGGCTCCTAGAGGGGCCCCTTTGCAGCTGATAGAGTGGATGGGCTAAGAGGGAGAAGTTTGGAATCCAGGATCCTAGAAATCCTGCCAGGCCTAGAAAGGAAAGAGTTTCTTCCTTGGTAGAGGGAGATGGGAGGTCAGCTATGAGGCACTTTCTGTCAACAGAGATAGATTTGAGGGTGGGGGTGAGATGAACCCCAAGATAGGTTACCTCAGGCACACAGAGCTGTGCTTTGGCGAAGGATACATGATAACCTTTGGCTTCTAGGATGTTGAGGAGAGTAGCAGTCTGTCGTTGGCTATCTATCTCTGAGGGGCTGCAAAGGAGGAGGTCATCAACGTACTGGAGAAGAAAGTAGGGTGTTAGGTCCAGGGTGTCTAGATCACTTGCCAAGGCCTGACCAAACAGGCTGGGCCTATCCTGGAACCCCTGAGGGTGTACAGTCCAGGTTAGTTGAGTGGACACTCGGGTGTCTGGGTCAGTCCAGGTGAAAGCAAAGATGTCCTGAGAGTTAGGATGTAAAGGAATGGTAAAGAAAGCATCCTTTAGATCCAAGACAGAGTAGTGAGATGTGGATGAAGGGATAGAGGAAAGTAGAGTGTACAAATTGGGGACCACAGGGTGTATTGGCACTATGGCTGCATTAACAAGGCAGAAGTCTTGTACCAGGTGAAAGGACACATTAGGCTTTTTGACTGCCAATATTGGGGTGTTATAGGGGGAGCTAGTCTTGCGTAGCAGGCCCTGATGGAGGAGTTTAGAGATTATAGGCTTTAAATCTAGGAGGCTGGAAAAGGGTAGTGAATACTGCTGCTGGGAAGGAAATGCAGAAGAATTTTGTAGCTTTATTTGGATGGGAGGATGGTGGACTGCCACTGTAGAGTGGCTAGTGTCCCATACTCCTGGGTTGACTGTGGACAGGGGTCCTAACATGGATAAGGTGGCTGGGACCAAGTTATCTTGAGAGAGGAATAGTAAAAAGGGAGGCAAAGGCGAGCTGGAGGACACGGTCATAGGCTGAAAGGTAAAAATCACCTGAGCACCAAATCGATAGAGTATGTCCCTCCCCAAGAGGGGGGTGGGACAATGAGGTATAACAAGGAAAGAATGGGAGAATGGCCTCATATTTATCATGCAGAGCAGTTTTGGAGTCTGTAAGGGTCTATAAGGCTTTCCCTCCACCCCGACTATGGAGGTTGAGGCAGCAGAGGTAGGCCCCCAAAACTTGGTAAGGACTGAGAAGGTTGCCCCTGTTTCAATAAGGAAAGAAATTGGCCTACCTGCTTACTGTCACAGTTACCCTGGGCTCCCGCGGAGTGATGGCCGTAGTCAGGTGG
Organism: Oryctolagus cuniculus; assembly: GCF_964237555.1. Classification (NCBI taxonomy): domain Eukaryota; kingdom Metazoa; phylum Chordata; class Mammalia; order Lagomorpha; family Leporidae; genus Oryctolagus; species Oryctolagus cuniculus. The sequence goes on from NC_091436.1 coordinate 137,076,393, forward strand.
CGGGAGTCTGGGCCCCTTCAGTCTGCAGTAGCCAGCCCTAGAATGTCGACTTGGGGCATAGGTGGGGAGGATGGCATACTGCCTTGATGGACAAGAGGACAGTCCACTCCCCAGTGGCCCTTCTGGTGGCATTTTGGGCAAGGACCCGTTGGGCCTCTGGGATTAGGACACATCCTGGCCCAATGACCCTTTTGGCCACATTTGAAGCATGGACCTGGAGGGTTCCTGCTGTTGGCTGGGTTCCTGTGGTTATCAGAGTTACTGGAGGCAGCAGGTTGCTGGAAAACCTTGGCCAGCATCTGGAATTTTTCCTTCCAGGCTCTCTTGTCCCTCCTGTTATATACTTTAAAGGCCACCTCTAGAATTTCTGCCTGTGGAGTTAATGGACCCTTCTCAAGCCGCTTTAACTTTGCCTTAATATCTGGAAAACTCAGAGCAAAAAAATGATTCATAAGAATGCTGTGGCCATTGGGAGACTCCAGATCTAAGTTGGTATATTGGAGGAGAGTCTGTGTTAGGCGCTGCAAAAAGCAGAGGGATTTTCCGATCTATCCTGAATAACTTCTCCCAGCTTATCATAATTTACCGCCTTTCTGGTGAATTTCTTTAGGCCAGCTAACAAGCAGATAATAAAATGATTTCTGGCTGTTCTACCACCACATTTGCACCGATGGGATGGGCAGTTTCTGTCTGATGGATCTCATCCACGTGGAGACGGGCTTGTTCCCAAACTTGCCTTTGCTCCTCTGGAAGAAGGGTATTATAGAGAATCATAAAGATATCATGAAAAGTCAGATTGTAAGATTGGGTTAAATAGCAAAATTCCTTAATGTACGACGTTGGGTTAGCGGTGAAGGAACCCAATTTTTGCTTGATCTGTGAAAGATCAGCAGTTGAGAAAGGAACATGGACCCTCACAATGTCCTCCACCCCTGCCACCTCCCGTAGGGTTAGTATGGAGGCGGGCTCCCTGGCTGCTGCCAGGGGCAAGTGACTTGGGGACTGGGCACAGGGGGAGGTAGGGGAGGGATTTGAGGGAGAGTCAGGGTGGGGATGGAATGTGGATCCTGGAAAGGCATGGGCAGGGGGGAAGATTGAAGTGTAGATTGGGTTTGGGTTCAGGTTAAGGGTATGGTGGGCATGGCAGGAGCAGGAATGCCCTCAGGATGAGATAAGCAAGGAACTTGCGATAAAGTGGGGGGAGGCACAGTAGGTGTGGGGGGAGGAGCTAGGGAGGAATTGCTCACAGACAGAGAATGGTTTTGAGAAATAGATAAGCAAGGGGCTTGAGATAAGACAGAAGAGGTTTCAGTGGAGGTGGGGGCAGAAGCTGATCCTGCCCCCTGATATTCGGCGGGAGGGGGAGGTGATGATGCAGCCAGGGCCGGAGCCAATGCTGGATTTCACAGCTGCCACATGGGAGATAATGGTGCTGGAGATTCAGCCACGGAGGCCTCAGATTAGAGCGATAAGGGGGAGGTTTATCTGCAGGATCAAAGGAGGCTGTGGTAGTGGCAGTAGGAAACGAGATTTTCTGCTCAGGTCTCTGACCCCTAGTGGGAGTCTTGGAGACCAGAAGGACCTGAACAGGGGAGCAAGAAGTACACATGGAAGGTTTAGTTCGAAGATAGGAAAAGGCTTGAACGTATAGGATCTCCTTCCATTTTCCTGAATGCTCACAGAAGTGATAAAGGTCTGGAATGATATCAGGGTCAAAGGTACCATGGAGGGGCCATTCCAGTTGATGGTCAAGGTCATACTTGGGCCACAGCCAATTACAGAGAAAGATGAGGTGTTGCCACTTGAGGGCTGGGGCCGATTTGAGAGAGACCATATTACTTAAAAGGCAACCAAGAGGAGAATCAGATGAAACATGGGAGGAGAAATTTCCCATGGTGACTCAGTAGGTCAGATCGGTGGACAGCAAGCGTCCTTGAGGTCCTGTCTGTCTGACTAACAGAGGAATGGGAGCAGAAGGTTGGGTTGTCACCCAAGCGCCCACTGGAGCCCAGGGCCTAGCCTGTAAGAAGGTGAACAGAAGTGGAGTCGTCACTTGCACCACTGTTACCTGGCACTGTGTCCGTAGAGGCTAAAGGCCTTAAGTAGGAGAAGTAGGAGTGGTAGGTAGTGTACAGAACTATGACCTTTATGAGAGTCAGGTGAGTATACGACAGTACCACCACTCAAATAGCAGTCGCCATGAGGAATCCCTGTTCCGCGTCTTACCTCATAATTTGGAAGGCCAATGAGTGGATGGAGATCACAGAGTATTCAGTGGCATGGAAGGAGTTCCAGGGGTGTGTTTTGTGACTGACAGAAATCCAGGATGGCAGAGCACTGGGGGACCCTGGATTACCAATGTAGGGCTTTCCCGGCCAACGCAACAATGTTATATATTAATGTGAGCCGTCACAAAACACACCAAACGCTGGAATAAGGGAAAGGATTTATTGGGGAACACCCAACAGACCGGAGTGAAAGGGCAGTGAGGTGGAAAGAGTGCACGTGTCTGGGAAAAGGTTCTTAATCCCTTTTCCAGGGGGCGGGCAGTGAGGTAGGAATTAGCCAATCCCATTAGGGTGGTGATGGAGCTTGGCACAGGTAGTTTGGGCCATGTGGCTACCTGGCTTGCAGTGATAGCTGCCGGTACCAAGGCATAGAATGTAAATTAGGTATAGATCGCACCACAGATAAGACAAAAGACAGACTACGCCTACGCGCCATGTTCCTAACAAGCATGAAGTGCGAAGAGAAGGGTTAGATCAGAGACAAGAGAAAGCCTAAACATTTGGAATCTCCTTCCATTTTCCTGAACACTTAGAGAAGTGGTAGAGATCCTGAATAATGTCAGGGTCGAATGTGCCATTAAGTGACCATTTGTACCATTGTTGAGGTCATACATGGGCCTTGCCTGATTACAAAGAAAGATGAGGTGGTGCTGTTTGAAGTCTGTGGCCAATTTGAGAGGAACAAGATTATTTAGGAGACAACCGAGAGGAGAATCAGATGGAATGTGGCATGAGAAACTCCCCATAGGGACCTGTGGTATCTGACAGGTAGATAGCAGGCATTCCCAGTATCATGGCAGTTCAGCAATAGTGAGTAGGGAACAGAGAGTGGGGGTTGTCACCCATACACACTGGAGTCCAAGGCATGGAGCCTGTGGAAAGGAAGCAGAACATGGGGTCATCATCCATGCCCACTGCTGCACAGGGTGTAAAGCCCATAGAAAGGTGAACAGGCAGTGGAGTTTGTGGTGGTGCCTGGTACCAGGATGGAAATGCAACCTGTGGTTGAGTTGACAGTTCACCTTGACAGAATCCTCCATTCCCCATCTTACCTCAGGGTGTTGGAGGGCCAGTGTGTGGATGGCAATCACAGAGAATTGGGTGGCAAAGAAAGAGGTCTCAGACGAGTTTTGTGGTTGGCAGGAATACAGGATCCTGAAGCACCTCAGATCACTGAGCAGAGAGTAAGGTCAGTGGGAGAGCCTGGATCTGAGTCACAGCACCAAGGAAAGGCCAGCACAAAACAGACCAAACATCAGAATGAGGGAAATGTGTATTGTAGGGGATGTGTCAAACAGGCTGGAGAGAGAGGGCAAGAGAGACAGAGAAGAGAAGAAAGCCTGTGTGGGAAAGCAGGTCTTTATAGTCTTGCAGGGGTATGGAAGTAGGAACAGCGAATCCTGTTAGGGTGGGGGTGGAGCTGAGGATTGTGGTTGGGCCATTTGGTCACCTGACTTCTATTAAGCCAGGCTGGGCTTAGGACTGAGCCTTATTGTACAAGATGGCGATGGGACCAGAGCCTAAGATAGAACCTGGGGCTTAGATGTTGCTACAGATAAGACCGTGCCATTTACTAACACTGCTCAACTCTGCTATGAGTCCATCCGGAGATTTTTAAATTTGTTTCTATAAATTCCAATTTTATGTTCTTCTCTCTACTTTATGCCTTTATTGTAATTCCTATTTGATATCTTATTATCAATTTTCTTTGATTCCTATGTCTTATCCTTTAATTCTTTAAACTTATTTATAATATCTGCTTCCAAGTCTTTCATCCTTTGCATCACCTCTTCAGAGACAGTTACTGTTGATTGCTTTTTTAATGAGCATTTTTATGCTTTCCTCTTCCTGCACTTTTTTAATAATTTTTAATTATTGTAGAGAACTGTATACTAAATAGCATACATGATATGTTATAACAATTTGAGTTCATATTTTGTTCTCCCACCTGGGAATTACTGTGTACAGATTTGTTTGTTTGGTGATCTCTCAGTATTAATTCTCCAAAGTCTTTTTATGCATCAATATGTGGTTGTTAATGCCTTTGCTCAGCACTTTTTAAGAGTTTTAAAGTTTTCAACCTGGTTTTCTAGAAGTCATCCCTGGGTCAGAATATATTAGTGATAAACAAACCATTGATTAAAGGTTGTGGTTAATCAAATAATGGTTTCATTCTTTGTTAGTAAATCTGTATTTGCTTTAGAAAATTTATTCAAGTATCAGGCAGATGCCTGATCCCTAGTCATCCTAACATTTATTTTTTGCATATTCAAGTTCTCATGTTCAACAAGGGGCAATTAGATGTTCTTTTTCTGAAGAATATGTATGTGGTCTTGTGCACATATGCAGCCTTCCAGATGATGAAAGGTAGATAAAACTTGCCCATGTACACTATGTCTATTTCACAAATCTCTGGATTTTTCTTAAAATTAGTTGATTTAGCCAATAAAATAAAAGTAGCTGAAAATGAACTTTCTTGATTGCTTGAAGCTGTTCCTTGTATGCTCCCACTGTAGTAATATTGTTTTGAAAAGTTATCTGAGCATATGTTTTACAGGTCTCTGGCTTCAAATCAATTCAGACCGTATGGCAGCTGGATTTCTGGAACTAATGACCTATGTTCGCCTTACAGAATTGATGCAACACTGATATGAGAAGAGATCTAAGCTAAAATGATGATATTCTTCTAGAGATTTCATAGTATTTTATGCTCAAATGTTTTTCAATTTCATGTGAGCTTTGTAAATTTCCAGAATTCTAAAATGGTCATTTAAATATTTTTTTCAGTCTTATGTTTGCTTCTGAGCAAAGGAATTGCTAACCTACTCATTCAACCATTCCAAATGTCCCATCATTTTATTTTCATTTAAAATTTATTTATTTATTTATTTGAAAGGTAGAGTTGAGAGAGAGAGAGAGAGAGAGAGAGAGAGAGAAAGAATCTTCCAATCATTGGTTCACTCTCCAAATGGTCATTACTGCTTGGGCTGGGGCTGAGCCAGGAACCAGGAGCTTAATGCTGGTCTCCCACATAGGTTCAGGGGCCCAAGCACTTTGGCCATCCTCTACTGCTTTTCCAGGTGCCTTAGAAAGGAGTCGGATTGGAAGTGGAGCAGCTGGGACATGAACTGTACCCACATGGTACAGTTTTTTCCTGCAATAGCACAATACTGTTCCTTATTTTTTGACATAATTTTTCCAAATTCATTAGATATTTCATATATTTTCTGCCAGTTAGTTTCATGTATCCATAACTAAATCCAAAGTAAATATGATGTAAAGACGAATTTTAAAATATATTTCTTTTCAAGATTGCTCTCTTGAAAGTGAAAATTTTATCATCTTAAGTTGTTCTTGCCCTAGTCACTGTACTCAAAAAAGAAATTGCACTATTCCTTTGACCTAAAGGGGCATTTTAAAATTTCATCTCTTATGTTGGGGTGTTCTAAAAAAGTAGTTGGCATACTTTTTCTTCCAAGGAGCCAGATCCTAAAGTTTTGACCATGTGATTATTATTGTTGTTTTTGAAAGTGAAGAAGTTTATTTAGGGCACAATCCAGGAAAAAGCATCTGGGACTATGAAATGAAATAGGAAAGGGAAACTATTTATCTAGCTACCACTGTCGGGACCTAGCATGTCATGCTATTGGGTAACGTTGCAAATGGAATAGAACAGGCAATTCAGAGATCTTGCCCATGCCAAGTGATTGACTAAGGCCTGATTAGGAATATAAATTCTGTAACACATCTAGCCTACCTTGAGTATGCACAGAAAGGGCTTCAGCTGTCTAAGAAAACTTTCCAGCAAAGAAATACACCTGATGAGGGTTAGAAAGAAGACAGGAAGTGGACTAAATGGTGAGGTTTTAGGTTGGTCAGCTGTATGTCTCTGTCTACCCATATAGCATAAAAGAAGTCATAGGAAACATGTGAATGACTTAGTATTAATCTGCTCCAACAAAACTGCTTTTACAAAAAGAGATGGTAAGATCGCTTGGCTCTTGCGCCATAGATTGCTGACTTCATTTCTTGAAGAATCCTTATTTATTTATTTATTGCTTTTTAAAACTTTACATACCTATGCTTACAGAAATACACTCAAATGGGTTAAAAGAACATAATTTAAATTTAACTTATCCTACAATTCTAACGAAAAATTCATAAATGGTTTAAATTTTTTTAAAAAGAATTTGCAACCAGGTTTATTTTTGTCTATTACAAATGATTATAGATCTTCCATCAAATACTGCACAGCAAGACAGCAAAAACCTTGAGAAATTTACCTTTGCTTTGCCTCAGAAAAAAAGCTGTATCGCACTGTAAAAGTTTATAAAATCAGTGCAATAAAACATTGCTATTATGCTTTATTGCCAGTTTATAAAAAAATAAAATTTCATAACTAATGAGGAAGGGGTCAGGCAGGAACCTGTGTACACAAGTGGAACTGTAAGAGCTGTCCAGTGTAGATAAAATTGCATGTAGACCGAGTCCACATAAACCCAGATTTAGATAATTTCTTAAATCTGAATTAATACTGTGTACTCACTTCATGTGCCGAGGCTGACAAGGAAACCCAGCACACTAAGCTTTTCTGATTCATGCAAAAGAAGAACATTCTGTTTCTCCCCAGCTTTTCAGTACAGTGCTATAGGTAACTACAGGCAAGACATTCCCTCCATCATCAGCATTCTCTGGGTGGCATGTGATGAGGTCTACTTGAGTTGCAATTTGTATCAACACTCATAGAAAATGGTCCCCAAAATCAGTGACCGTAGAACTTCAGAATTGACTATAAAAAATAAATTGGCAGTTCTAGATAAACTGTAACAAAACACAGAGCCACAATAAAATAAGCCTTACTAGAACAACAAAGCTCTGAAAAAAGAACATGGAAAACATATATAAATTATAATAAAACATAGTTGAAATATCATGTGAAGATAGGTTCAAAAGATAATTTAAGGAGATACATTTTAATATGACGAGAATTAGGCTTACACTGCTTTCTACTATTTCAAGTTTTCTACTAGTTACTAACCATCAATTTACAAATAAATGTTCTTTTTCAGTTCTGTTATCTAAAAGGAAATTTCTAGCTTCAGTTCTACAGAGGGGAGAGGGTCACAGACGATGGGGAAAGGGACTAGAAAACAGTTCCAGGAAAATATCACATTTTTCAAAATGGAAGAACTCCAACAGGACCACCGAAGTTCATTGTTAGTAATGCACTTATCACTGAAGCAATCTTTCATGAAAAGGCAAAATATATGGTATTAAGGTTCAGAACCAAATATAAGTCTAACAAGTCCTTGTTTTCTGGAAGAAAGGCCTCAGGTCCCAATCAATTTTCAGGAACAATGTTTTCAAAGATTTAATATGAGATTTTCTCCCTATTTTTGTTTTTAGTATTTTAGTTTAGAGACTAGATTAAAAATTAGTTTGATTCCCCAGAAGGCAAATTTTTCACCTGAAGTATGAAAGAATGAACAAAATCCTCTTCTCCAAACTGGCATTCAAGCTTCAAGATTCCATAAAAGTAAAATGTAACCTAGGTAATATGTGCAAATAGTAGTATAACTAGTTGTTAGATTTAACTACCTTTATAATTCACATTTATTTTTTTATTTGCAAATATTTTTCCCATTCTGTCAGTTGCCTCTTCACTTTCCTGACTGTTTCTTTTGAAGTACAGAAACTTCTCAATTTGATGCAATCCCAATAGTTAATTTTGGCTTGGACTACCTGTGCCTCCAGTGTCTTTTCCAAGAAGCCTTTGCTGGTGCAGGGTTTCTCCAATGTTCTCTAATAATTTGATGGTGTCAGGTCGTAGAATTAGGTCTTTAATCCATGTTGAGTGGATTTTGTGTAAGGTGTAAGGCTGGGGTCTTGCTTCATGCTTCTGCATGTGGAAATCCAGTTTTCCCAGCACCATTTATTGAATAGACTCTCCTTGCTCCAGGATTTGGTTTTGGATCCTTGATCAAATATAAGTTGGCTGTAGATGTTTGGGTTGATTTCTGGTGTTTCATTTCTGTTCCATTGGTCTATCCATCTGTTTCTGTACCAGTACCATGCTGTTTTGATTGCAACTGCCCTGTAGTATGCCCTGAAATCCTGTATTGTGATGCCTCCAGTTTTGTTTTTGTTGTACAAGATAGCTTTAGCTATTTCAGGTCTCCTCGGTCTCTGTATGAATTTCCTCATCATTTTTTCCAAATCTGAGAAGAATGTCTTTGGTATTTTGATTGTTATCACATTGAATCTATAAATTGCTTTTGTGAGAATGGACATTTTGATGATGTTGATTCTTCCAAGCCATGAGCATGGAAGATTTTTTCATTTTTTGGTATCCTCTTCTATTTCTTTCCTTTTTTTTAAACTTTTATTTAATGACTATAAATTTCCAAAGCACGGCTAATGGATCACAATGGCTTCCCCCCCATAACGTCCTCCCACCCGCAACCCTCCCCTTTCCCACTCCCTCTCCCCTTCCATTCACATCAAGATTCATTTTCGATTCTCTTTATATACAGAAGATCAGTTTAGCATACATTAAGTAAAGATTTCAACAGTTTGCACCCCCATAGAAACACAAAGCGAAATATACTGTTTCAGTACTCGTTATAGCACTAAGTCTCAATGTACAGCACATTAATGACAGAGATCCTACATGAGGAGTAAGTGCACAGTGACTCCTGTTGTTGACTTTACAAATTGACACTCCTGTTTATGGCATCAGTAATCTCCCTATGCACCAGTCATGACTTTCCAAGGCTATGGAAGCCCCTTGAGTTCTCCGACTCTTATCTTGTTTAGACAAGGTCATAGTCAAAGTGGAGGTTCTCTCCTCCCTTCAGAGAAAGGTACCTCCTTCTTTGAAGTCCTATTCTTTCCACAGGGATCTCACTCACAGAGATCTTTCACTTAATTTTTTTTTCCAGAGTGTCTCGGCTTTCCATGCCTGAAATACTCTCATGGGCTTTTCAGCCAGATCTGAATGCCTTTAGGGCTGATTCTGAGGCCAGAGTGCTGTTTAGGACATCCGCCATTCTATGAGTCTGCTGAGTATCTCGCTTCCCATGTTGGATCACTCTCCCCTTTATTTATTCTATCGGTTAGTATTAGCAGGTACTAGACTTGCGTATGTGCTCCCTTTGACTCTTAGTCCTTTCATTATGATCAATTGTGAACTGAAATTGATCACTTGGACTAGTGAGATGGCATTGGTACATATCACCTTGATGGGATTAAATTGGAGTCCCCTGGTATGTTTCTAACTCTACCATTTGGGGCAAGTCAGCTTGAGCATGTCCCAAATTGTACATCTCTTCCCTCTCTTATTCCCACTCTTATGTTTAACAGGGATCACATTTCAGTTAAATTTCAACACTTAAGAATAACTGTGTATTAATTACAGGATTAAACCAGTCATATTAAGTAGAGCAGACAAAAAAAAACTACTAAGAGGGATAACGTATTAAGTTGTTCATTAACAGTCAGGGCTATGCTGATCAAGTCACCGTTTCTCATAGTGTCCATTTCACTTCAACAGGTTTCCTTTTTTGTGTTCAGTCAGTTGTCACCGATCAGGGAGAACATGTGGTATTTGTCCCTTTGGGACTGGCTTATTTCACTCAGCATGATGTGTTCCAGATTCCTCCATTTTGTTGCAAATGACTGGATTTCGTTGTTTCTTACTGCGGTATAGTATTCTAAAGAGTACATATCCCATAATTTCATATCCAGTCTACCATTGATGGGCATTTAGGTTGGTTCCAGGTCTTGGCTATTGTGAATTGTGCTGCAATGAACATTAGGGTGCAGACCGCTTTTTTGTTTGCCAATTTAAATTCCTTTGGGTAAATTCCAAGGAGTGGGATGGCTGGGTCGAATGTAGGGCTATATTCAGGTTTCTGAGGAATCTCCAGACTGACTTCCATAGTGGCTTGACCAGTTTGCATTCCCACCAACAGTGGGTTAGTGTCCCTTTTCCCCCACATCCTCGCCAGCATCTGTAGTTGGTAGATTTCTGCATGTGAGCCATTCTAACCGGGGTGAGGTGAAACCTCATTGTGGTTTTGATTTGCATTTCCCTGATTGCTAGTGATCTTGAACATTTTTTCATGTGTCTGTTGGCCATTTGGATTTCCTCTTTTGAAAAATTTCTATTGAGGTCCTTGGCCCATCTCTTAAGTGGGTTGTTGGTTTTGTTTTTGTGGAGTTTCTTGATCTCTTTGTAGATTCTAGTTATTAACCCTTTATCTGTTGCATAGTTTGCAAATATTTTTTTCCCATTCTGTCGGTTGTCTCTTCACTCTCCTGACTGTTTCTTTTGCAGTACAGAAACGTCTCAATTTGATGCAATCCCAATAGTTGATTTGGGCTTTGACTGCCTGTGCCTCCCGGGTCTTTTCCAGATTCTTTGCCTGTGCCAATAACTTAAAGGGTTTCTCCAATGTTCTCTAGTAACTTGATGGTGTCAGGTCTTAGATTTACGTCTTTAATCCACGTTGAGTGGATTTTTGTGTAAGGTGTAAGGTAGGGATCTTGCTTCATGCTTCTGCACGTGGAAATCCAATTTTCCCAGCACCATTTATTGAATAGACTGTCCTTGCTCCGGGAATTGGTTTTAGATCCCTGATCAAATATAAGTTGGCTGTAGATGTTTGGGTTGATTTCTGGTGTTTCAATTCTGTTCCATTGGTCTATCCATCTGTTTCTGTACCAGTACCATGCTCTTCAATTTCTTTCTTTAAGATTTTGTAATTCTCATCGTAGAGATCTTGAACGTCCTGGGTTAAGTTTATTCCAAGGTATTTCATTGTTTTTGTAGCTATTGTGAATGGGATTGATCTTAGAAGTTCTTTCTCAGCCATGGCTTTGCCTGTGTATACAAAGGCTGTTGATTTTTGTACATTGATTTTATATCATGCTACTTTGCCAAACTCTTCTATGAGTTATTTTTTTTTATTTGTCAGGGAGAGTTAGACTGTGGGAGAGAGAGAGACAGAGGGAAAGGTCGTCATTCCACTGGTTTACCCCCCAAATGGCTTCCAATGCCGGAGCGCTGCTCTCATCTCAAGCCTGGAGCCAGATGCTTCCTCCTGGTCTCCCATGTGGGTGCAGGGCCCAAGCACTTTTGCCATCCTCCACTGCATTCCAAGGCCACAGCAGAGAGCTGGGCTAGAAGAGGAGCAACCAGGACAGAATCATTTTTTCCAGATCTGAGAAGAAGGTCTTCGGTATCTTCACTGGTATTGCATTGAATCTGTAAATTGCTTTTGGGAGAATGGACATTTTGATGATATTGATTCTTCCAATCCATGAGCATGGAAGATTTTTCCATTTCTTGGTGTCCTCTTCTATTTCTTTCTTTAAGGTTTTGTAATTCTCATCATAGAGATCTTTAACATCCTTGGTTAAGTTTATTCCAAGGTATTTGATTGTTTTTGTAGCTATTGTGAATGGGATTGATCTTAGAAGTTCTTCCTCAGCCATGGCATTGTCTGTGTATACAAAGGCTGTTGATTTTTGTGCATTGATTTTTATACCCTGCTACTTTGCCAAAGTCTTCTATGAGTTCCAATAATCTCTTAGTAGAGTTATTTGATTCCCCTAAATAAAGACTCGTGTCATCTGCAAAGAGTGATAGTTTGAGTTCTTCCTTCCCAATTTGTATCCCTTTAATTTCTTTTTCTTGCCTAATAGCTCTGGCTAGAACCTCCAGAACTATATTGAATAGCAGTGGTGAGAGTGGGCATCCCTGTCTGGCACCAGATCTCAGTGGAAATGCTTCCAACTTTTCCCCATTCAATAGGATGTTGGCTGTTGGTTTTTCATAGATTGCTTTGATTGTATTGAGGAATGTTCCTTCCAAACCCAGTTTGCTTAGAGTTTTCATCATGAACGGGTGTTGTATTTTATCAAATGCCTTCTCGGCATCTATTGAGATAATCATATGGTTTTTCTTCTGCAGTCTGTTAATGTGGTGTATCACATTGATTGTCTTGCGCACATTAAACCATCCCTGCATACCAGGGATAAATCCCACTTGGTCTGGGTGGATGATCTTTCTGATGTGTTGTTGCATTCTATTGGCGAGAATTTTATTGAGGATTTTTGCATCCATGTTCATCAGGGATATTGGTCTGTAATTCTCTTTCAGTGCTGCATCTTTTTCCAGCTTAGGAATTAAGGTGATGCTGGCTTCATAGAAAGAATTTGGGAGGATTCCCTCTTCTTCGATTGTTCTGAATAGTTTGAGAAAAATTGGAGTTAGTTCTTCTTTAAATGTCTGGTAGAATTCAGCAGTGAATCCATCTGGTCCTGGGCTTTTCTTTGTTGGGAGGGCCTTTATTACTGTTTCAATTTCTGTCTCAGTTATGGGTCTGTTTAGGTTTTCGATGTCTTCTTGGTTCAATGTAGGTAGGTTGCATGTGTCCAGGAATCTATCCATTTCTGATAGGTTTCCCTGTTTGCTGGCATACAAGTCCTTGTAGTAATTTCTGATGATTCTTTTTATTTCTGTGGTGTCTGTTGTTACGTTTCCTTTTTCATCTCTGATTTTATTGATTTGGGTCTTTTCTCTTCTTTTTTTAGTCAGTTGGGCCAATGGGGTGTCAATTTTGTTTATTTTTTCAAAAAACCAGCTCCTCGTTTGGCTGATTTTTTGGAATGTTTTTCTTGATTCAAGCCTGTTGATTTCTTCTCTGATTTACATTATTTCTCTTCTCCTACTAGATTTGGGTCTGGTTTGCTACAAATTTTCTAGATCCTTGAGGTGAATTGAAAGCTCATCTATTTGGTGCCTTTCCAATTTCTTGATGTAGTCACCTATTGATATAAACTTTCTTCTTAACACTGCTTTTGCTGCATCCCATAAGTTTTGGTATGTCGTGCTGTTATCCTCATTTACTTCCAGAAAATTTTTGATTTCTCTTTTAATTTCTTCTTGACCCATTGTTCATTCAGGAGCATGTTGTTCAATCTCCATGTGTTTGCGTATGCTCTAGGGATTCCTGAGTTACTAATTTCCAACTTCATTCCTTTATGGTCTGAGAAGCTGCATGGTATGATTCTAATTCTTTTGAATTTGCTGAGACTTGCTTTATGGCCTAGTATGTGGTCCATCCTAGAGAAGGTTCCATGTACTGCTGAGAAGAATGTAAAATCTTTAGCTGTAGGGTTGAAAGTTCTGTATATATCTGTTAGATCCATTTGGGCTACAGTGTCGTTTAAATCTACTGTATCCTTGTTGATCTTCTGTCCTATTGATCTGTCTATTTCTGAGAGTGGAGTATTGAAGTCCCCCAGTACTATTGTATTGGGGTCTAAGTCTCCCTTTAAGTCCGTTAACAAATCTTTTAGATAAACCGGTGCCCCGTAGTTAGGTGCATATACCTTGATAATTGTTATATCTTCTTGTTGTATTGATCCCTTAATCATTATATAGTGCCCCTCTTTGTCTCTCTTAACAGTTTTTGTGGTAAAGTTTATGTTGTCCAATATTAAGATGGCTACGGCCGCTCTTTTTCATTTCTGTTGGCATGGTATATCTTTTTCCAGCCTTTCACTTTCAGTCTGTATGGATCTTTGTTGGAAATATGTGTTTCTTGTAAGCAGCAAATAGATGGGTTTTGTTCCTTAACCCAATCAGCCAATCTGTGTCTTTAAACTGGACAGTTCAGGCCATTCACGTTCAATGTGACTAATGAAAAGTGGTAACTTTGCCCTGCCATTTGCCAAAGATAAGTTCTAATATATGCTTTGAATTCCCTGTGATCTTTTTCTGTGAGGTTTCCTTCCTTTATCTTCTTTCATATTGATGACCGTGTTTCTGTGTTTCTGTCTGTAAACATCTTTAAGCATCTGTTGTAGACTGGACGAGTGGCGACAAATTCTTTCAATTTCTGTTTGCTATGAAAAGTCTTTATTTCACCTTCATTCACAAAGGATAGCTTTGCAGGATATAATATTCTGGGCTGGCAGTTTTTCTCTCTTAGTACCTGGGCTATGGGCTATATCTCGCCATTCCCTCCTAGCTTGTAGAGTTTCTGATGAGAAGTCAGCTATGAGTCTGATTGGAGATCCTCTGAGAGTAATCTGACGTTTCTCTCTTGCACATTTTAGGATCTTTTCTTTATGTTTCACTGTGGAGAGTTTAATTACAACGTGTCGTGGTGAGGATCTCTTTTGGTCGTGTTTATTAGGGGTTCTGTGAGCTTCCTGTACTAGGATTTCTCTGTCCTTCTCCAAACCTGGGAAATTTTCTGCTAATATCTCACTAAAAAGGCCTTCTAATCCTTTCTCCCTCTCCATGCCTTCAGGAACTCCTAGAACCCGAATGTTGGGTTTTTTAATAGTATCCTGAAGATTCCCGACAATATGTTTTAGATTTCTAATTTCCTCGTCTTTTCTTTGGTCTGACTGTATCCTTTCCTGTTCTCTGTCTTCTAAGTCCAATATTCTCTCTTCTGCTTCACCCATTCTGTTTGTAAGGCTCTCTATTGTGTTTTTCATTTGATCTATTGAATTCTTCACTTCAGTCACTATCACAGTTTCCTGTTGTACTAGTTGTTTCATTTCATTTTGATTCCTCCTTAATATTTCATTTTCACGAGAGAGATTTTCTATCTTGTCCATTAAGGATTTCTGTAGTTCAAGAATTTGTTTTTGAGAACTTCTTAATGTTCTTATCAATTTTTTGAGATCTGCTTCTTGCATTTCTTCTATGTCATCATCTTCATAATCTTGAATTGGGGTGTCTTTTTCATTTGAGGGCGTCATGGTGACTTCCTTGTTTTTATTACCTCGGTTTTTGCGTTTGTTATTTGGCATATTGGAGATATTTGGTTTCTTCACTGTGGTGCTTTTTCTTGTTATACTATGACTCTAGATTAAGTGGACTATCTGTTTTTGATGGAGCCTTAGGGCTTGAGATGGGTGTGGCCTGAGAGCTCTGTTTGGTGTGGCAAAGGTGACACTCCCAGGTTAGGCGTGGTAAATCTCTCTCTCTCTCTCTCTTTCTTTTTTTGATTCAAAAGGGAAGTAATTCCGCACAGCTGAACGAAGTTGGAGGTAGTTAGCAGGCAAATGATATACCCACAGGAGCCAGAGATCAGAAGCTCTTTCCCAAGGACCACACAGGGAATCTGTTCGGCCCTCAGAGTGGGCTCAAGTTCTCCTTCAGTCTCCCACTGGGTTGCCAAACTTACGGGATTGTAGCGTCTCTGGAGAGTGCTCACGTGAATTCCGTGAGTTCTCTCCCCCACCTTCTCTTTTTTCACAGTCTCAGTTCAGTAGCACCACAAATTTACTAGGTCCTAATCTCCTGTTAATTCGCCCCGCCCAGAGTCAGGTTTTTCTGCTAGGCTCAGGGCCGGTGCAGACCTGAGGTTACTCTGCTTATGACGTATGTCCAAGATGGCGCCTGCTCTTTGTCTTGCTCGCCCTTGAGAGGTGAGTGGAGAGAGAGAAACCCGTGTCCGTACCAGTCACCTTTTTTTTTTTTCTCTCTCTCTCTCTTCCAGTTAGCCTGGTGAACATCCCCCACCCCCCGGGGGTCGTTCCCTCTAGTCTCCTCTCTCCGCTTGCCTGCCGGTGTCTCGGGCTATTGAGGTTCGGCTCACCTCGGGTTCCAGCGCTGGTGTGTTGAGTCTGCCGCTGGTGTCCCGAACTGTGGGCTCCCATGCTCTCCACGCAGGTCCGCTGTGAATCACGCGTTCCGGAAGAGTTTCTTCTGCTGTTTCCTCCCCTGCTCTTCCTTGAACCTGCAGTATCTCCACTTTTATTAAACTATCTCTCCCGGACTATCAGTGTGCTCCCATCCTATTCTGCCATCTTGCCTCCTCCTCAATAATAAAGTTTTTGAAATAGGATGTTACCAACAGTTTCAATGACTACTCTTTTCAAATGCATTGATTTACATCACTGGTCTGCCTAGGACACATGATATGCTTTCCAGATGACCACATAGGCAACAGTCTTAGCCAGAATTCTAACACTGCTCATTGTGGAAATCTATGAATTCAGTGAACCTAGACCACATATTTTAAGTGTGTATTACAGCATATTATTTAATTGTAACATTTTCTGCACAAAGAATAATTAATTCTTTTTTTAAAAAGTCAACTCATATATCTCAGTAGTTTACCATAATTTGTTACTGTATAATCCTACAAATTATAATACTAATATACACAATTGAGTGTTTCTCTTGGGCAACTCTTCAAAATAGTGACTCTGACAACCAGGGTTTTTTCATTCTTCTGCTTCTACTTATGGGTCTTTACTTTCAGCCTTGTAGTCCTGTGGCATATTGTTAATACAATAGTAATGAGTATGAGGAAAACAATTCACAAGGAATATTTTATCAGAAATGGTATAGGTCACTGCTATGCGTATTTTAGCCACCTAAATGTAATGAGAGTGGTGTTGAGGGGACATGTACTGGTTCTGTCTGTTCAAGGAGAAATAACTGTATTTTTGAGAATGTCTATCTTCAGGAAGTGTAAGTTAGAGGAATAAATTTTTTAAATACACACTCATTTTATTTATATGAAAAGGATAGGGAAAGACGATCTTCCATCTGCCCATAAGAACTAGAGCTGAGCCATCTATACCAGGATCCAGGATCTCCATCCTGGTCTCCCACATAGGTGTCAGGGGCCCAAGTCTATTAGCCATCTTCTACAGTCCTCTCAGGTGCATTAGCAATGAGCTAAAGCAAAAGAAGAGCACCTGGGTCTAGAACCTGCATTCATATATGGGATGGCAGTGTCACACGCTGCAGCTTAACTTGCTGTGTCACAATGCTAGCCTAAAGAATTACTTCCTATGGGAATAGGCAATAGGAAAAGCAGTGGAACATTTAGACCAAGTGAAAGGTGCAGAATACATTTGGATTTTTAACGGGAAAAAAAAAAACACAACAAAAGAGTAGAGGCAAGGAAATTATGGCATATGCCAGGAAATTAAATAGAAGGACTTACAACAAATATTAATATTCTTTTCAGGCTTCAGAGTAGGATTTTTCCTTTTGTTGCTTTAATGATATCCAACATAATATCTGACCTATCACTGCTTTGAGGCCAAGCTTGACCACTAAGGTCAACCTGGAACCAGCACTTCTTATTTTTTTTTTTTAAATATCAATTTTATGGAAGTACAGATTCAGCTCAAAAGAATACATTTATTTTAAGTACAGAGCCCAAATAATTTTGACTATGATTCATCCTGTGTACATACTTTCCTAGCCAAGATACATACCTTCATCATCTCAAAGAGTTCTCTCATGTCCTTTTGAGTCAGTATACCCATTTCTGAAGCTAGTCAGCTATAGCTATGATTTACAATGATAATGTGATCTTTTTTATAATTTTATACATATGGAATCACTCTTTTAAAAACTGATGTTTGGCCGGCGCCACGGCTCACTAGGCTAATCCTCAGCCTTGCGGCGCCGGTACACCGGGTTCTAGTTCCAGTCAGGGCGCCGGATTCTGTCCCAGTTGCCCCTCTTCTAGGTCAGCTCTCTGCTGTGGCCAGGGAGTGCAGTGGAGGATGGCCCAAGTGCTTGGGCCCTGCACCCCATGGGAGACCAGAAGAAGCACCTGGCTCCTGCCTTCGGATCAGTGCGATGTGCCGGCCACAGCGCGTCGGCCGCAGCGGCCATTGGAGGGTGAACCAACAGCAAAGGAAGACCTTTCTCTCTGTCTCTCTCTCTCACTGTCCACTCTGCCTGTCAAAAATAAAAAAAAAATTAAAAAAACCTGGTGTTTATGTATTTAAAGTGTAAAACAGATATAAATTATATATTCTCATGTAAATATGTGTACTTCAAAATTTTTGTGGAAAAGGAATTAGATGAAAAGTTTAATTTGGAGAAAAATAATGCATAATGCACATTTTCCGTCTATTTTTGAAACCGCTCATATGCAGGTGCATGATATGTATATGCACAAACATGTATATGCATATATAGGCGTATATATCCGTGTGTGACAATTCTCATACTTTATTGGACACTCATATGTTTCCATATTTTGGCTACTGTGAATAATGCTGCAATGAACATGCACACACAAATTTCTGATTTAATTTCCTTTGGGAATATACTCCAAAGAGAGATTGCTGGGTCATATGATCTGTTTTTAATTTTTTTAGAACCTACTTACTATTTTCCATATGGTTGCTTCAGTTACCTTCCTACCAATCATGTGTAAGGTTCATCTTTCTCCACACCCTTACCAATACCTGTTAGCTCCTGTCTTTTTGATAATAGCAATCTTAACAAGTGTGAAGTGATATTTCATTGTGGCTTTGATTTTCATCTCCCTGATTACCACTGATTTCAAGCATTTTTCGATGTGTTTGTTTGTAATGTGTATGTCTTATGTGGGAAGATATAATTTCAGAACTTATTTTTTACTTGAAATTTTATTAATATCTTATTAGATACATGGTTTACAAATATTTTCTTCCAATCTATAGGCTACTTTTTTAAATTAGCTGATGTTTCCTTTGCCTTGAATAAGCTTTGTCGTTTCATGTTGCTCCATTTATTTATTCTTCTTTAATTGCCTGAGCTTTTAATGCCACACCCTAAAAGTTTTGCCAATTCTATGTCAAGGAACTTTTCGTTTATGATTTCTTCTATATTTGTTATGGTTTCAAGTACTATGTTTTGGTCTTTTTGTTCTACCATATAATAGAACACCCTAAGATTCCATTAAAAAACTCTTACAGTTAATTAAAAATTTAACATAGTATCAAGATACAAAATCAATATACAGATGATTCCCAACTTACAGTGATTTATCTCATACATTTTCCACTTTATAATGGTGAAAAAGCAATACAAATCCAGTAGAAAATGTATTTTTAATTTTTATCTTATTCTGGGATAGAAGTGTTTGGTACAACACTTTTTTGCTATGTTGGGACTTGAAGTGAACCACCGTTCCCAGTCAAAAACACAAACATGAGGGTAATTTTTATCTAAAATATTCTGGGTTATTGCAATTTTTGTGTTTTCAAAACTTATTATGTAAACAGAATGTCTGTCTGTGTCTCATACCCATATAATAGTTCTTTCACTTGAAGCACAATAGTCAATATATAATATGAGATTTTCAATATTTTATTGTAAAATAGGCTTTGTGCTGGATGACTCTGTCAAACTGTAGGCTTATATAGGTGTTCTGAGCACATTTGAGGTAGACTAATTTATGCTATGATATTCAGAAGTTTAAGTGTGCAAAATGCACAAAGGCACAAGCAACAAAAGAAAACTAGGCAAGTGAGATTACAGCAAATTCAGAAGCTTCTACACTGCAAAGAAAATGATAGAGAGAAGAGATATCTGACAGAATGGGAAAAATATTTGAAACTATCTTACAGAATATTACTATCAGTAAATGTAAGGGATTCAAAAATCTCAACAACAAAAAACCACTCCATCTAGATAATAAATGGGCAAAATGTCCTCAAAAGAAGAAATAGAGCAACCGGTGCTGTGGCACATTAGGCTAAGCTTCTGCCGGCAATGCAGGCATCCAATATGGGCTCTGCTTCACATCCCTGATGTTCTTCTTCTTATTCAGCTCTCTGCTTATGGCCTGGGAAAGCAATTAACATGGCCAAGTGCTTGGGCCCCTGCACCCGCGAGTGAGACTCAGAAAAATTTTCAGGCTTCAGATAGGCCTCATTTCCTTGTGGCCAGTTGGGGAGTGCATGAGCAGATGGAAGACCCTTCTCTCTGTCTCTCCCTCTCTGTAACTCTGCCTCTTACATAAATAAATAAATAAAAATATTTTTAAAAAGAAGAAATACAAATGGCCAACACTCTGTGAAAAACACACACAGTATCACTAGTCAACAGGAAAATGCAAATCAAAACCACAATACCACTTACCCATTTGAATGTCTATTATCAAGAAATAGAAACTATCAAATTTTTTCAAGGACAAGCAGAAAAGAGAATTCCTCATACATTGTTTTTGTGACTGGAAATTTGTATAGCCACAATGAAAAATAATAGGGAGATTTCTTTAAAAACTAGAAATTGATCTGCCATATGATTCATCAGTCCCATTAATGGAAATATATCTTAATGTGGTACATACATACAATGGAATATCATTCATTCATAAAAGCTTGAAATCCTGTGATTTGTGGCAGTATGGAAGTGACTGGAGGACTTTATATCAAGTTAAATAAAACAAAGATAGACAAAAACTGCATAGTATCCCTTATATGGAAAAGCATTGGACAGAATTATGATTACTAGAGATTGTGAGGTAGAGAGAATGAAGGGAGTTTTGATAATGAGTATTCAATCAGAGTTAAAGCAAAGGAATAAGTTCCTAGTGCAATCCAAAGACTATAATTTGCAATTACCTATTATACATTGTAGAACAAACAACAGATGCCCCAAGACTCCAATCATAAAGTATGTCAAGAAAGAGGAAATATTATCAGCCCTTGTGATCAGTACACTGTATATACATATTGAAATATCACACTGGTAACAAGTACTTAGCTACCAAGGGTTATAGAGAACTCCATAGAAAATACAGATAGCAGCCACTGCCTCTAGGAGTCCGGCAGAGGTCACTAAGGAAGGGAAAAAATTAGCAGCGTTGCACCAAAGGCTGAGAGAAATTGTCTCCATACTTATGTAGAGATAGTGTGATGGATGTTGACTGAATCAGAGGTTCACTGTGTGGTGTAAGGCAAGCAAGAAATTTGATGCTACAGAAACTCCTAGGAAATTATGTGTGACTTGCTTTAAATACTCAGTGGGAGATAACTGGGGAGCTGCTGGATGTCACTGGAAGTCCCCTGTAGTCAGTGGCACCAGTGAAACTCAGTAGGAAGTGAGCCAAGCTAGGAGTTCTGTGTGCCAGAGCAGGGAGTGGAGAAAAGACTGTGAGAAACAAAAGAGAAGGGCTTTTGTCTGTTGTGCATTAGTATTCCTAAAGGAATCTTCTATTTACAAAGCTTAACATTGTTGCCTGCTGGAAAAGAAGAAATATTATAGTCAACTCCAGTTTCAAAAAGCATGACAAAGAACAATGGATTAGGATGTCAGATGAGAAAAAACATAACGTTGAATATCTTATTTCATTGCTTGGACATACTAGAGTTTGATTATGGGTTTCCTTAATGATTTTCCATTTGCAGCTGTTATAAATAAAACTCTTATAAACATTCATGTGTAAATTTTTTAATGTGTGGATATACTTTCATTTCTCTAGAGTCAGATCTAGGAGTGAAATTGTTGGGTCATTTAATATATGTTTAGCTCTGTAAGAGAATGAAAAATTGTCTTCAGGAATACTCTTGCCATTTTCACTCCCTCCAAGAATATGATACAGGTGTACCACACACAATGAAGTGTGTGTATGAACTACAGGATATCAATATCTGACATCAGGCCTTCTAAGACTAAACCCATTATCTAAACTACAAGAATAATGCCTTAAATGTATCTTACTTATATTTTTAAATTTTAAGAAGGATTGATAGTTAGCCTTAAAAAGAAAGATGTGAGCACAAGGGTGGAAAAGCTAAATAGTTGCAAAACATGTTAATGCTATTAAAACTTTATGGAGAAGGAAATTCTGCCATTTGTACAGCATGGATGAACCTAGAGGATATTATGTTAAGTGACATAAGGCAGGCACAGAAATATAAACATTGCACAATAACACCTGTTATGTGTTGTGTGTGGAACCTAAAGAAAATGAACTCATAGAAGCAGAGAGTAGAATGGTGGTTACCACAAGCTACAGATTAGGGTTTGGGGTGATGTTGATTCACAAACACTAAATTTTAGCTAGACAAAGAGAATGATTGTAACAGACCCAGTATACAACATGGTGGTTACAGTTTATAACAATGTATTATATTCTTGAAAATTGCTAAGAGGGTAGGCTTTTCTTGACTTAACAAAAAAGTGATTAAGTATGTGAGGTTATGAATATGTTGATCAGCCTGATTTAAGCATTCTACAATGTATACAGAACTATACAAATATCTACCAATATATCACATTTTATAACATTAATATATAAGTAAGTTTAATGCCGAAGAGTGCATGAAATAGCACATGACAGAAAAGACAGGAAAAGATCTTAGTTTTATTTATTAAATGCAAGATGTTTGTATGCCTTAAATAAAAGATCTCTGGGTTAAAAAACAAATAAACAGAAAAACGCTAAAAAAAACTTAAGAGAAAAATATCAAAACCACAAAAATAAGGGATTAAAATACTCACTTGGACTGGAGTTTCAAGTTGACTAAATTAATATGCATTAAGAACGGATACAATGGAGAGTGAGTGCCCCCAAAGTTAAGACCCTGCCCTATTGGGAGAAATATCCTGACCACAAAGGTAATAGCACACTCAGGAAAAGGGGACATAACCGAGTTATTGCATTAATGAAAGTGTAAGAAATTGGCAAGCTGTGCAAATAAATTGTAGAAATTATTATAGTTGCATTTTTTTACCACTTATACTCTAGGCTTGTCACCATTTGGTCTTTTAGAGAGGGCATGGACACTGCCATGTCTTAAAAGGTTTGTGTATAATTATCACAAATCCTGATTGATCTGAGTTTAGATCCAGTTTCTAACAACCTCTGTATACAATCTATGTACACAAATAATCTTCCAACATTGCATTGGTTATCTCCAGACGTTTTCTTGGTAGTCTGAAATCCCTTCTCATCTGTTTGTTGGTGCTTTAAAAAGTTTCTGGAAAATGGGATGAAAAGATATGCATATTTGGGAACAAAATAATTTTGAAATCCATGCATGTTTTTTCATA
Organism: Oryctolagus cuniculus; assembly: GCF_964237555.1. Taxonomy (NCBI): domain Eukaryota; kingdom Metazoa; phylum Chordata; class Mammalia; order Lagomorpha; family Leporidae; genus Oryctolagus; species Oryctolagus cuniculus. Next base: position 137,099,514 of record NC_091436.1, read on the forward strand.
ATATGCATTTTCATAAACTTTTTGACAATTCCTTGTTTATTCAGTTAGGATTGTTTTCTTTCTTTCTTTCTTTCTTTCTTTCTTTCTTTCTTTCTTTCTTTCTTTCTTTCTTTCTTTTTTTTGACAGGCAGTCTTAGACATTGAGAGAGACAGAGAGAAAGGTCTTCCTTTTCCGTTGGTTCACCCACCAAATGGCTGCCGAGGCCGGCGAGCTGTGGTGATCTGAAGCCAGGAGCCAGGCGCTTCCTCCTGGTCTCCCTTGTGGGGGCAGGGCCCATGCACTTGGGCCATCCTCCACTGCCTTCCTGGGCAACAGTAGAGAGCTGGACTGGAAGAGGAACAACCTGGACTGGCGCCCCAATGGAGACTAGAACCCAGAGTGCAGGTGCACCAGGTAGGGGATTGTTTGCAAGTGCCATTTTTTCTTTATCATTTATGTATACTATTTGTGTCGTGATTTTTGCCTTTCAAATGTACCAATATTTTATATTTAAAGTAGAGGTCTTTTAAATTTGTTTATTTAGTTAGTTACTCATTATTTTCATTCTATTTGAAAGATGGAGAAACAGAGATATAGAGAGATCTTCTTTGTGCTGGTTCACTCGTTAAATACCCGCAACAGTTAGGCTGGCCATGTCAAAGCCAGGAGCCCAGACCTCAATCCAAGTCTCCCACATGTGTGTCAAGGATTCAAGTACTTGAGCTACCACCTTATTCTTCCCAGGATGCTCATTCCCAGGAACTGGATTTGCAAACATCCAAGACTCAAATTCAGGCTCTGTGATATGGGATGCAGTTACCCTAAGCTGACGTCATCATGATTACTGTGCCAAATGCCCACTTTCTAATATTTCATCTTCATTTCTATAAAATCTAAAAGGTTCCTGTAGTGTACAATATCGAAACACAAAAAGTACTTGGATGGAATTGCTTTTCTAGTAATAAGACTAACACCTTTACCCCAAGCAACTCTGTGAACTAAATAATAAAATTTAATCAATTTATAGCCCAGATCTTCCCTAAGTGGTCGTTAACAGTTGATTTACTGCTGCAATCATTCTATCTGGGAAATAATATTTGGGTGACTTTTTTCATATTAATATTTTCTAATGTAATGTATTAAAAATTAATGGTGTACCTGGAGAGCACCAAAGAGACTGAATGCAAAGTTGAGGGCCCCATATTATGCTCAGTAAAGAATTCATGGAAAGCAAAATGCAAATACAAAAATCAGCAAGCTTTGTCAAAAGAAGCTGCAGAAACTATACCATATGAACTTTGAAAACATGGATAACAGTGTATTGATAAAAACTTTTGATTTGATATATAATTTAATTCTGTTTGTGAGAGTAAATTTTGAAAGAACACTAAGTAGCTGGAGTTCAGATCGTGGCATTTCTGGTCTGCCCCTCCAGAAGGCATCCCTGGCAGTCTGGAACCAGCAGTCTGAGCCATGGATTTCACACTTAAAAACAAACACGTACATAAAGAGTTAAAATAAAAACCTAACTCAGCAGAAGTGCAAAGACTAAAGTTCAAGGAAGGTTACACACAAGATTAATAGAGCTGAGAGAGGCACAGGATAATTTATGGAAGGTAAACCAGTTGTCCTTACCAAGAGAGGAAAGGATTCAAAGTGAAAGATCTCAGAATGACTCCTGGAAATGCCTTCACCAATACTGACTTTTGTGTGACCTTCATCATGGATTAAATAGCATTAACTATCACCCACATCTCTCCTCAGCAGTAAACAGGCTGTCATTTTAACAGCCTAGGACTACATCAGGTTTACTTGAAAGAGATTCGTAATGCTTCAGTGGAATTTTTGCGAAGGAGATGGGTATTATTTTTTGGCTTAACATTCCATATAAGGCATTTTTTTACCTCAACTACAGAAATAACAATTTGACCAGTAGGACGAGAGCTATATGAGATTCTTAGGCTTATTAGCAATAAGTGTTGTGAAAAGCAGCTCTGGGTTGTCCTGGTGTCTATGCAGTCACAGAAGCATGGCCACAGTCCCCTTCAATTTCCTGAAATCCTGCAAAGCTGGGGAGTTTTTGGAAGAAATTCCCTTGCTGATGTCTCTTGTGCATGCACAGCCTTTAAATTCTGTTCTTAATCTTACCCATTAATCTAAAAGAGTAGTTTCCAACTAATACAATTCTGCATTTCTCATCTCAAAAGTGTTCTGTACCAAAATACTAATATTCTCTCAAGTCTTTGTGATGAGAATAGGTCACTTAAAATATACGTCACTAAGTCATCCAGAGCATTCACATGTGAAACAAAGAGGTGCAGGATTCTGACATTAGTGTTGGGAACTAATTCCAGCTAGGGTTTTCAAGTACGGAATCAAATTAACAGGAAGCAAGAGGTATCAAATAAATTCAGGTTATGATCCCTAAAATTTACTTTAGGTCTTTAGATTTTTTTTTAAAATATTTTATTTATTTTATTTGACAGAGTTATAGACAATGAGAGTGAGAGGCAGAGAGAAGGTTCTACCTTCCTTTGGTTCACTCCCCAAATGGCTACAATGGCCAGAGCTGTGCCAATCCGAAGCCAGGAGCCAGGAACCTCTTCCTGGTCTCCCAGGCAAGTGCAGGAGCCCAAGGACTTGGGCCATCTTTCACTGCTTTCCCAGGCGATAGCAGAGAGCTGGACTGGAAGAGGAGAAGCTGGGACTGGAACTGGCACCCATTTGGGATATCGGCACAAAGGCAGAAGATTAACCTACTATGCCATGGCACTGGCCCCCAGGTCCTCAGAGATTAAACTGAGTGTAAGACTTCCAACAACAAGAGGGACATGGGCTTTTTAGTACTACTTCAGTTCTTGCCTAGAACAACTGTCAGTATTTCTAATTCAGTCTTATGTGTTAACAACATAAATATGATGGAGTGTCCAGAGAACTTACACTTGATAATTGTAAGTATTTCACTGGAAGGCAATAAACATTTATGATCCGGAGATATAAATGCAAGAATTAGCCTTTCTCAATATCCTGGGAAGATTTTATCTAAACTGTAGGATTGATAAGGCCCACTCATGATCCAGGACACAAGGTCCCCTCCACCAATTCTGTCCTCAATTCCTCACCATAGAACAACTGCAGGCAGCATCCTTCCTCTGTATCCTAGGAAATGATAGGGACAGGTAGCATCAGCTTTCCTGAGCAAAAGGCCACAGAGGTGACATATTTACACATCTACCACATTTAACAAAGTAAATACATGTATCTGGTGAGTTGGTGTATGAATGCCTCATTTAAATATCTACTATATGTTTTTCTCTTTGAAATAATAGTAATTTTAATGATCTTTTTAAATTTTTTAGTTTAATTTATACAAGTTTTCATATACATATACAAGTTACATTTGTATTTCACATATACAGGTTTAGGTACATAGTGACACTTCCCACCAATAGTAGTAATTAAAGGAAAAATTCAAGAAGTGGAGCAGTCAGTCTTCAGAGATGTTTTTTTAAATATATGAATGTATTTATATGAGCATATAAATATCTAGGTTCAGTCTACTTTGTTTCATGTTCATTTGAGCTCTTTATTGCCACTAATTAAATGGAGAAGTGCAAAGTTCAGTCCAGAGTCCTTCCCTGTTATTCCTTTTTCTTTCTATTTCTACAACTCCCATATTCCTGTTGGTTACAGTGCATGGAGCAGACAACTGCACTTCCATAATAGGAGAAACTTAAAAGAAGACATCAGCTAAGTTAAGAAATTTTTACCATGAGAAAGTTTAAGGGTAGTGTTGGGATGTGTGTGTGTGGGGTGTGTGTGTGTGTGTGAGAGAGAGAGAGAGAGAGAGAGAGAGAGAGAGAGAAACAGGAGGGTTTATGAAGGACCTAAGAAAGGTCAATAGAGAAAAACTAGGAATACAGGGAAAGATTTAAGTAATGATATTTGCCCTCATGATTTCTTCAACTGATCCTAATTTATTTCTTTCCACAGTTAGAGAACCTTAAAGAGTCTTCTAGTCTATAATCCTAAAAAACCTTAAGTATTGGGATTTGCCTCACACTCTTTTCTTGAGAACTTCTCTGGCTCTATTTCTATTTGTTTGAATCTATTCCAGGGTCTCTTTAATATCCCCACACCCTTCGGGTTCCTCTATCACTGTCTACCAGGAGCACTTTTCTTCTGTGTGGTGAGAACATTTTAAGTCCATTTTCATCCCTGTAGCTCTTCCCCTCAGGTAAATCACTCATTCAAAACCCCCTCAAAATTTCATTCAAACAAATTCCTTAATGATCTGGACTCATATCCTTTTAGCTTCTCAGTCCCTTTCTAGAAGGATGAGAGGATAAGAGCCAACCTGTGGTCAGGTGAGGTTATCCCTCTCAAAGCTCACCATTGTCCTTTAGGGAAGCTTACCTACACCAACGCTGTCCTCAATCACTCACCTAGGTACCACCTGAGTCAGCATCCTTTTTCCATGCCCTTGGAAACAGAGGGGAGGGGCATCCACTTTCCTAAGGAAACTTGATCTGAGTCATGATTCTCTGGTTTACTTGCAGTAAAGAAGTGAAGACATTGACTGCATTCAAATTATATGAGTCAATCACAGCATCTCCAGAGTTATCTTTTCACATCACAGCTTCATAATGCCCTATTCATGCAAGATTCTTCCAGTAGTTCCCCTAATCATGGTACTAATTTCATTTTGTCAAGGCGATTCTGCAGAATTCAAGGCAAAAAAAGTTTTTAAATGGGTGAAGTTACAGATCCAGATATCTTGGCACAGAAACAGACACTGATATAAACTGAGAGGCCCAGTTTTTGTAAGGAAAAAAGGTGATAGTATTCAGAATTATACAAGGTCTACAAGCTCTAATGTAGGAAGAACAGTTATAAAATGGAAAATTTAACTTATGGAAAGGAAATTTTAATAAGATGTGAAGTTTCTCTACTTTTAAATACAAAAATGATTATTAATTTTATGAGATGAGCAACTGTGTGTATTGATCAGTGGTATTAAGAATACTCTGTATTGCATGGAAAGCCAAAACACTCTGGAAAAATAAAAACCCTACATGAAAGATCTCCGCGAGTGAGATCCCAGTGAAAAGAACAGATCATCAAAGAAGGAGGTACCTTTCTCCGAAGGGAGGAGAGAACTTCCACTCTGACTACGACCTTGTCTACATATGATCAGAGTTGGTGAACTCAAAAGGCTTCCATCGCCTTGGCAACTCATGACAAGAGCCTAGGGTGATTACTGATGCCATAAACAAGTGTGTCAATTTGTTAAGTCAGCAACAGGAATCACTGTGCACTTATTCCTCATGTAGGATCTCTATCCTTAATGTGCTGTACATTGTGATTTAATGCTATAACTAGTACTCAAACAGTATTTTTCACTTTGTGTTTCTGTGTGGGTGCAAACTGCTGAAATCTTTACTTAATGTATGCTAAACTGATCTTCTGTATATAAAGAGAATGGAAAATGAATCTTGATGTGAATGGAAGGGTGGAGGGAGAGGAAAAGGGGAGGGTTGTGTGTGGGAGGGAAGTTATGGTGGGGAAGCCATTGTAATCCATAAGCTGTACTTTGGAAATTTATATTCTTTCAATAAAAGTTAAAAAAATGAAAAAAAGAATACTCTGTATTAATTGCAAATTCAATGTGTTCAGTGTGTTCAAATCAATGTGTTCAACTATAAAATATGTTTCTTATTATCATTGATTATGACTAATTAAAAAGCCTCCAAAATATGCCTTTACAAAGGGATAGTGTTTTCTCTGTCTTGAGATTCAGCAGAGCTTGATCGCATCATGGAGAAGTTAGGGGGAGATTTCAGCTCTGAACAAGGGGATAAATCTTGAGTTTTTTAAAAAATTTTTTGACAGGCCAAGTTAGACAGTGAGAGAGAGAAACAGATAGAGAGTTATAGATAGTGAGAGAGAGACAGAGAGAAAGGTCTTCCTTCCGTTGGTTCACTCTCTAATGCCCACTACACTGATCCGAAGTCAGGAACAGGGTGATTCCTCCTGGTCTCCCATGCAGGTGCAGGGGCCCAAGCACTTGGGCCATCCTACACTGCCCTCCAGGGACACAGCAGAGAGCTGGACTGGAAGAGGAGCAACTGGGACTAGAACCTGGAACCCCAGCTGGGACTAGAACCCGGGGTGCCAGCACCACAGGCGGAGGATTAGCCTAGTGAGCTGTGGTGCCAGCCAAAACTGAGTTTTATGAATAACTGTTTTCTGTACTCACATTGATGAAAATATTATTTGCTTCTCAGGATAAATGCACATTCCTGGTCACCTATCACTATGTCCCTTCATTTTTCTGCTTCTCACATATTGGTATCATCCTGCCTTTGCTTACCCTCTAATACAGGCTTCCATCCCCACCACTTCTCTTCTAGCAGCAGGTAACCTCTCTCCCTTAGGGTCCTCATGTAACTAACCATCCTGTTCTACTTCAGGGCATACACAGGAATGATATTTCCACCTAAAACTCCCCCCCAAGTAAGCTGGCATTTATTATTCTCTTTGCTTTTGCAAAGATTCTTTTGGTTCTAATCACAATGCCTTATTGATTCTCATCCTGAGTGTTCTTTAAAGCCAAATCTGCATCCACTGTGAAGCAAATGGTAGAATTTTCTTCTTCTTTTTATACCTGAATAATATTCCATTGCATATACATATATACCGCATTTTCTTTATCCATTAAATAGATTCTTCTGTCATCAGCACTCACCAAATGGGTTGTGATGAAGTCTACTTGGGTTTCAATTTCTATCAACATTCAGAGAAAACAATCCCCAAAGATAGTCACCACAGAACTGACTCAAAATAACATGGCAGTTCTTGGTACACTATAACAAAACACAGAGCCAAAATTAAAATAAGTATTACCAAAAAAAAAAAAAACACAATACAGACCATTGTGCATTAAATAATTTTAAAAAATCCCCCATATAAGCAACTCTGAAAAACAAACAGGAATAAATATATAACTTGTGATACGTTGAAAAAGTAATATGAAGATAAGTTCAAAAGATAATTAAAAGAGATACATTTCAATATGTCTAGAATTAGGCTTACACTGCTTTCTACTATTTACAGTTACTGCTAGTTACCATTCATCACTTTAGAAATCTCATGTTCTCTTTTACTTCCTTTATCAAAAGGGAAAATTCTAGCTTCAGTTCTACAGAGGGGAGAGGATCACAGGCCATGAGGAAGGAGACTAGAAAACAGTTCCAGGCAAATATCACATTTTTCAAAATGGAAGAACTCCAACTGGACCACCAAAGTTCATTGTTACTCACTTTTCACTGAAACAGTATTTCATGGTAAGTGCAAATACACGGCATTAAGGATAAGTACTAATGCTGGCCTGACAAGTCCTTGCTTTCTGGAAGAAAGGTGTCAGGTCCCAATCAATTTCCAAGAACAATGTTTTTAAAGAATTAATAAGGGGTTTTCTTCCTGTTTTTGTATTTAGCATTCAGGTCTTAAAGATTAATTAGGCCAGCACCGCGACTTACTAGGCTAATCCTCCTCCTAGCGGCGCCGGCACACTGGGTTCTAGTCCCGGTCGGGGCGCCAGATTCTGCTCGGTTGCCCCTCTTCCAGGCCAGCTCTCTGCTGTGGCCTGGGAGTGCAGTGGAGGATGGCCCAAGTACATGGGCCCTGCACCCCATGGGAGACCAGGAGAAGCACCTGGCTTTTTTTCAGATCAGCGGGGTGCGCTGGCCGCTCTGGCCATTGGAGGGTGAGCCAACGGCAAAGGAAGACCTTTCTCTCTGTCTCTCTCTCTCCCTGTCCACTCTGCCTGTCAAAAAAAAAAAAAAAAAAGACTAAATTAGAAATTAGTTTGATTCTTCAGAAGGTAAATTTTTCACCTGCAGTATAAAAGGATTCACAAAAACCTCCTCTCCAAATTGGCACTCAATCTCCAATTTGTGCTTAAAATATATTTCTATGAAAATGAAATGTAATTTAGGTAAAATGTGCCGGTGAGAACTAAACTAATTGCTAGATTTAACTAGTTTTATAACTTAAATTTGTAATTATAATATTTTCAGCTTAATTGTCTCTTGGCAATGATGTCAGATACTAGATTTCAACATTTACAAACCTCCATAAATAAATTACAAACCTCCAAAATAAATTGGCAGTTCTTGTTACACTATAACAAAATACAGAGCCACAATTAAAATAAGTCTTACCAGAACAACACAGCTCCGAAAAAAGACAGGGAACAAATATATAAATTACAATAAAACATGGTTGAAATGCCATGTGAAGATAGGTTCAAAAGATAATTAAAGGAGATACATTTTAATATGACTAGAATTAGGCTATAATGTTTTCTATTATTTCAAGTTTTCTACTAGTTACTAACCATCAATTTACAAATTTTTTTTGGTTCCTTTATCAAACAGGAAAATTCTAGCTTCAGTTCTACAGAAGGGAAAGGTCATAGGCCATGGGTAAAGGGACTAGAAAACAGTTCCATGCAAATATCACATTTTTCAAAATGGAAGAACTCCAACTGGACCACCAAAGTTCATTGTTAGTAACGCACTTATCACAGAAGAAATCTTTCATGATAAGTGCAAATACATGGTATTAAGGTTCAGAACCTAATAAAAGCCTAACAAGTCCTTGTTCTCTGGAAGAAAGGCCTCAGGTCCCATTCAATTTTCAGGAACAATGTTTTTAAAGATTTAATATGAGACTTTCTCCCTATTTTTGTTTTTAGTATTTTAGTTTAGAGACTAGATTAGAAATTAGTTTAATTCCCCAGAAGGCAAATTTTTCACCTGCAGTATGAAAGAATTCACAAAAACCTCCTCTCCAAACTGGCATTCAAGCTTCAATTTGTGCTTAAAATACATTTCTATAAGAGTAAAATGTAACCTAGGTAAAGTGTTCCCATAGCAGTATAACTAGTTGTTAGATTTAACTAGCTTTATAATTTAAACATTTTAATATGTAAATATTTGCAGCTTGATTTTCTGCAGACAATGATTGTTTGAGCCTAGATTTCAACATTTACAAACCACCATCCACTCACATATTACACACACCATTTATCATACAACTTTTTCCTGTGTCTTAAGAGAATCTTCTGTTTCTTTAAATCTTTTGTCCCCCAAACATTTCCAAATTCAAACAAATGCTAACCCCAATGCCACTCTCAGATTTTTAACCAGCTTCCCAGTCACATGTCAGTGCTTGTCCTAATTGTTCATGTGTACTGACAAAACCTAAATCCTGAACCCCCTCAGAGAGCCAGATAACAGAACACTGGGAGAGGTGTAGTTCACATGAGGACTCCGTGTTGATTAGTTTTTAATCCATTTTGATTTATGCTTGACAAAGTGAGGGATATAATAATAAAGTTTTTGAAATAGGATGTTACAAATGGATTTAATGACTACTCTCTTTTCAGATACATTCCTTGACATCACTAGTCTGCCTAGGACACATGATATGCTCTCCAGATGACCAATAAAGGCAACAGTCTTAGCCAGAATTCTATCACTTCTTATTATGGAAGTCTACGAATTCAGTGAACCTAGACCACATATTTTAAGTGTGTGTTACAGCATTTCATTTTATCATAACCTTTTCTGCATAAAATAATATCAATTCTTTTTTAAAAAATCAACTCCCATAGCTCAGTATTTTACCATAATTTGTTACTGTATAATCCTACAACTTAAAATAATAATAAACCCGATTAGTGTTTCTCCTGGGCAACTCTTCAAAATAGTGATTCTGAGAACCACAGCTTTTTTCAATCTTCTGCTCCTACTTTAACGGCATTTACTTTCAGCCTGTAGTCCTGGAGAATATTGGGAAAGTATTACAATAGTAATGAGTATGAGAGAAACAACTCCCAAGGAACATTTTATCAGAAATGGTATAGGTCACTGCTATGCATATTTTTGGCCACCTAAATGTAATGGGAGTGGGGTTGAGGGGACATGTACTTGTTTGGTCTGGTCAAGAAGGAAATAAGTGTATCTTCATGAATATCTGTCTGCAGTCTCAGGAAGTGTAGATTATAAGGATTAATTATTTTTTAACATACACACTCATTTTATTTATTTGAAAAGGAGAGGGAAAGACAATCTTCCATCTGCCCCTATGAGGTAGAGCTGCGTCAGCTAATACCAGGATCTGAGAACTCCATCCTGGCCTCCCACAGAGGTGTCAGGTGCCCCAGTACTTTAGCAATCTTCTGCTGTCCTCGCAGGTGCGTTAGCAGTGAGCTAGAGCAAAAGCAGAGCACTTGGTTCTAGAATCAGCACCCATATATGTGATGGCAGTGTCACAAGCTTCAGCTAAACTTGCCGTGTCACAACGCTAGCTCTAAAGAATTACTTCCTATAGGATTAGGCAATAGGAAAAGAAGTGGAACATCTAGACCAAGTGAAAGATGCAGAATACATTTGGAGTTTTAGGGGAAAAAAAAAACACAACAAAAGAGTAGAAAAAAGGAAATTATGGTTTGTGCCAGGAAATTCAAACCAAAGACTTGACAACTTATATTAATGTTCTGTTCAGACTGGAAGGAAGAATTTTTCCAGGCTGTGATAATTTCCCTGATGGTCTAAGTCTGTAATGCTTCCACTCAGGTTCAGTTTCAGGAGTTTCTGGAGAAGGGCAGATGATGCACCCCATGTGAGAGTGTCAGCATGTGCTCCTCCCACAGTCCTCTAGATAGCTCAGGCTAATACAGACACCTTGTGTTTTTTTTGCATTACGTGAGCCATTTAGAAATTCAAAGAATGATTTTCTTTGCAATGAATATGGTCCTGTAACCAGACACAGTGCATCCTGTCCTCATCTTGTCTGAAGAGAAGAGATGTGTAGCCTCAGGAGAGGAACTTCAGGGTCTAGCTAAGGACCTACTGAGATCTATGCCCTTCCATGTGTGCAGGGCCAATAGCTCACCACCTACTGGGAGGTGGAGGTTGGGGACAGTAAAGCCTGGGACCTAGGAATTTGCAGGCATAATGTAGTGAGGAAGGGGATTTTTGCACAAGGCCTGAGAATGGTTTCTGGGATGTCAAGTTTTGTAAGGGTGAATACTGGGCACTCACTTCTCCAGAAACACTGCTCACCCTAAAAGAACACACTGCCATGGTGTGTATTTTCTTAGAATCTAAGGATGGACATGTCCCATTCTATAACATGACAGATAAATAGCATGTTTACACTTTTCCTGAGACTCATTCAATAGGTCCCTGTACTCAGGACATTTGTCCATGTGTCCAGTGCCTGAATCAGCAGAGCTTGCAGATAACTCTCACCCTGATGTCATCCCAGTCCTGGAGAAATCATGTACCCTGCAAGTCAGTGAGGACTGAGGCCTACACCAGAGCAAATCATCTTTTATACTCTCTATGGTTCTTTACACCATGAATTTCTCTAATAGATCTCCCCTGTCTCTCCTGTCACTACTTATAGTTTTGGAGCATGTTTCCTTAATGTCTTAATGTACAGTCCATAAATTTATCTCGTTATAGTACATCCTATGAGTTTCTACACATGTACACACTCATGTAGCCACCATTGGATATATAACCATTTCATTATTCACATAAATTTTCTAAACTATGCCTTGGTACTCATTCCTCACAAGAACCAACTTGTCAACAATTGATCGTTTTGTAACTATACGCTTCCATTTCTAAGGATATCTTATAAAATTTACAGAAATGAATACCTGTCTTTTTTTCATTCAGAACAAGGTCTTTGATAGTCATCAATGTTAGTGTGTGTATTAATAGTACATTACCATGTTGGCTGAGTAGTTGTACAATGAATGAATATACCACAGTTTGTCCTTTCACCAGTTGAAAAGCATGCATGTTTTTAATTTGGGTGATTTGTGATTTAAAGCAGCTGTAAACATTCATGTACACATTTTTAGGAGGATGTTACTTTCAATTTTAAAATTATTTTTATTTTTATTTATTCATTTTTTGACAGACAGAGTTAGACAGTGAGAGACAGAGACAGAGAGAAAGGTCTTCCTTCTGTTGGTTCACCCCCTAAATGGCTGCTACGGCCGGCGTGCTGCGCCGATCCAAAGCCAGGAGCCAGGTGCTTCCTCCTGGTCTCCCATGCAGGTGCAGGCCCAAGCACTTGGGCCATCCTCCACTGCACTCCCAGGCCACAGCAGAGAGCTGGACTGGAAGAGTGGCAACCGGGACAGAATCCGGCGCCCCAACCAGGACTAGAACCTGGAGTGCTGGCGCCCCAGGTGGAGGATTAGCCTAGTGAGCCATGAGGCTGGCCTGGAAATTTATATTTATTAAATAAAAGTTGAAAAAAATAATGCTTCTATTTTAAGTGTACAGCCCAAATAATTTTGATTTGATTCATCCTGAATAAATACTTTCCTAGCAAGGATGCATACCTTCATCATCTCAGAGAGTTCACTCATGTCCCTTTGAGGCAATGTACCCATTTCTTTTTTTTTTAAAAGCTTTCTATAAATGTTTAATATAATTTTATTAGCAGTTATTACATCAAAATTCATTTATAGGCTCCAAAGGACTGTCTTAGAAAATTTTAAAACATATATAATTAAGATTTTAATAAGGTAGAATTTATTGGGCTAATCCTCCGCCTTGCAGCGCCAGCACACCGGGTTCTAGCCCCGGTCGGGGCACTGGATTCTGTCCCAGTTGCCCCTCTTCTAGGCCAGCTCTTTGCTGTGCCCCGGGAGTGCAGTGGAGGATGGCCCGAGTACTTGGGCCCTGCACCCGCATGGGAGACCAGGATAAGCACCTGGCACCTGCCTTCGGATCAGTGCGGTGCACCGGCCACGGCGGCCATTGGAGGGTGAACCAATGGCAAAGGAAGACCTTCCTCTCTGTCTCTCTCTCTCACTGTCCACTCTGCCTGTCAAAAAAAAAAAAAAAAAAAAAAGAATGTACCCATTTCTGAAGCTAGTCAGCTACAGTTATGATTTACAATGCTAATTTGATCTATTTTATAATTTTATGTATATGGAATCACTCTTTAAAAACTTATTGTTTATAAATTTAAAGTGCACAACATTATATATAAAATATATCTGCATATGTAAATATGTATACTTCAAAAGTTTTGTGGAAAGGGGATTAGAAGAGTTTAGTTTAATTTGGTGCAAAATAATGCATAATGCACACTTTCTGTGCATTTTTGAAGTGCCTAATATACATGTGTATGATATATATATATATGCACAAACATGTATATGCATATATAGACGTATATATCTGTGTGTGACAATTCTCGTGCTTTATTGGTCACTCATGTTTCAACATTTTGGCTACTGTGAATAATGCTGCAATGAACATGCAAGCAAAAATATCTTTAAGAAGCTGATTTAATTCCCTTTGGCTGTATACTCCAGAGAGATTGCTTGGTCATGTGGTTGTTCTAATTTTGAGAACTTACCTACTATTTTCCTCATGGTTGCTTAAATTACATTCCTACCAACCATGTGCAGGGTTTGTGTTTCTCCACACCTTCACCAATACCTATTAGGTACTGTCTTTTTGGTAATAGCAATCTTAACAAGTGTGAAGTGATATTTCATTGTGGCTTTGATTGTCATCTCCCTAATGACCAATGATGTCAAGTATTTTTTTTTTTTTTGACAGGCAGAGTTAGACAGAGAGAGAGAGAGACAGAGAGAAAGGTCTTCCTTTCGTTTGTTCATCTCCCAAATGGCCACTATGGCCAGTGCGTTGCACCGATCCAAAGCCAGGAGCCAGGTGCTTCTCCTGGTCTCCTATGTGGGTGCAAGGCCCAAGGACTTAAGCCATCCTCCACTGCCTTCCCAGGCCACAGCAGAGAGCTGGACTGGAAGAGGAGCAACCAGGACAGAATCCAGAGTCCAACTGGGACTAGAACCGGGAGTGCCGGCGCCGCAGGAGGAGGATTAGCCTAATGAGCCATGGCGCCGGCCAAGTATATTTTGATATGGTTGTTTGTCAGTTGTGTGTCTTCTGTGAAAATACATCAGTTCAAAACTTTTCAATTTTTTACCTAAAATTTTTATTAACCCCTTATTATATATCTGGACTACCAATATTTTCTTCTAATTCATAAGCTATCATTTCATTTACTTGACTGTTTCTTTTGCTTTGAATAAGCTTTGTATTTTCATGTAGCCCCATTTATTTATTTCTGTTTTTATTGCCTTAACTTTTAATGTCACACCCTAAAAATTTCACCAAGTCTAATGTCAAAGAACTTTTCATTTATCATTACTTCTAAATTTGTTATGGTTTCAATTATTATGTCTTGGTCTTTTATTTCTACCATATAGTAGAACTCAGTAAAGCTCCATTAAAAAAACTCTTAGAATTAATTAAAATTAAACATAGTATCAAGATGCAAAATCAACACACAGATACAAAATCATACACATACATATATATGTCTATATGTGCAACTTAAAGTGATTGATCTCACACATTTCCACTTTATAATGGTGAAAAAGCAATACAAATCCAATAGAAAATGTATTTTAATTTTTATCTTTCTGGGATAGAAATGTGTGGTATAGCACATTTTTGCTATGTTGGGACTTGAATTGATCCACAGCACCCAGTCAACAACAAAAACATGGGGGCAATGAAATATCTACAGTATTCTGGGTTATTGCATTTTTGGGATGTCCAGCTTTTGTTTTCAATACTTACCATGCCTAGAAAATGCCTTACTGTGTCTCTTGTACACATACAACAGTTCTTTCACTTTCAGTACAGTAGTCAATATATCATGACATATTCAATATTTTATTGTAAAATAGGCTTTGTGCTGGATGATTTTGCCAAACTGTAGGCTTATATAAGTGTTCTGAGCACATTTAAAGTAGACTAATTTACGTTATGATATTCAGAAGTTTAGTGTATAAAATACACAAAAGCTCAAGCAACAAGTGTAAAACAAGGCAAGTGAGGTTACAGCAAACTCAGAAGCTTCTACATTGCAAAGAAAACAATAGAGTGAAAATATATCTGACAGAATGGGAAAAATATTTGAAACTATCTTACAGAATATTACTATCAGTAAATGTAAGGGATGTGAGAATCTCAACTATAAAAACAGCCCATCCATATAATAAATGGGTAAAATGTCCTTGAAAGAAGAAATACAGCAACTGGTGCTGTGTCATATCAGGCTAAGTTTCTGCCTGCAGTGCTGATATCTCATATGTGCTCTGCTTCATGTCCCTGCTCCTCTTCTGATGGATCCAGCCTGGGAAAGCAGAGGAAGATGGCCCAAGTGGTTGGACACCTGTATCCATGTGAGAGACTCAGAAAAAGCTGCAGGTATCTGACTTTGTATCGGCACAAATTTTCTTGCAGCCATTTGGGGAGTGAATGAACATCGAAAACTTTTCTCTCTGTTTCTCCCTCTCTGAAACCCTTCCTCTCAAATAAATAAATAAATAAAAATCTTTAAAAAAAGAATAAATACAAATGACCAACACTGTGTGAAAAAATATGCAGTATCACTAACCAGCAGAGAAATGCAAATCAAAACCACAATATCACTTCACCAATTAGAATGGCTATTAACAAAAAACTGAAACTAATAAATTCTTTCAAGGATGAGGAGAAAACAGAATTCTCATACATTGTTTTTGTGAATGCAAATTTGTATAACCAATATGAAATACAATATGGAGATTTCTTTAAAAACTAGAAATTGAACTGACATATGGTACATCAGTCCACTAGCTGAAACATATCCTAACAACACGAAATCACAGTAAAGAGATACCTGTTCCACTACGTTTATTGAAGTATTGTTCACAGTAGCCAAGATATAGATTTAACCAAGGTATCCATCATCACATTAATGGATAAAGAAAATGTGGGCTGGTGCCACGGCTCAATAGGCTAATCCTCCGCCTGCGGCGCCGGCACTCCAGGTTCTAGTCCTGGTCAGGGCGCCGGATTCTGTCCCGGTTATACCTCTTCCTCTCCAGCTCTCTGCTGTGGCCCGGAAGTGCAGTGGAGGATGGCTTAAGTCCTTGAGCCCTGCACCCGCATGGGAGACCAGGAGAAGCACCTGGCTCCTGGCTTTGGATCAGTGCAGTGCGCCGGCCGCAGTGGCCATTGGGGGGTGAACCAATGGAAAAAAAGGAAAACCTTTCTCTCTGTCTCTCTCTCTCACTCTCCACTCTGCCTGTCCAAAATTAAAAAAAGAAAGAAAGAAAATGTGGTACATACACA
The DNA here is from genome assembly GCF_964237555.1 of Oryctolagus cuniculus. NCBI lineage: Eukaryota > Metazoa > Chordata > Mammalia > Lagomorpha > Leporidae > Oryctolagus > Oryctolagus cuniculus. Next base: position 137,115,753 of record NC_091436.1, read on the forward strand.
TAATGGAATATCGTTCATTCACAAAAATACTTGAAATCTTGTGATTTGTGGCAAAATGGATGGGGCTGGGGGATTTTATATTTTAGTTAAATAAAACAAAGAAAGACAAATATTGCATGTACTCCCTTGTACGTGGAAGGTTTGCAAAATTAAATCTGAACAGAATTGTGATTACTGGAGATTATGAGAGGTAGGGGGGAAAGGAGGAAGTTTGGATAATGACTGTTCAGAATTGAAGCAAAGAAATAAGTTCCTGTTACAGTCCAGAGACTATAATTTGCAATTACCTACTATACATTTTAGAACAAACTACAGATATTCCAAGCCTCCAATCATAAAATATGTCAAGAAAGAGGAACTATTTTACCCCTGCGATCCATACACTGTATATGCATATTGAAATATCACACTGTGGTAATAACTACTTACCTACCAAGGGTTAAAGAGAACGCCACAGAAAATACAAATAGCAGACACTGCCTCTAGGACTCAGGCAGAGGTCTCTAAGGAAAGAAGGAATTAGCAGTGTTGCACCAAGGATGAGAGAAATTGTCTCCATACTTATGTAGAGATGGTGTGATGGATGCTGACTGGAGACAGAGGCTTACTGTGTGGTGTAATGAAAAGCAAAAAACTGGATGCTGCAGTAACTCCTAGGAAATCATGTGTGAGTTGCTTTAAATACTCACTGGGAGATAACAGGGAGCTGCTGGACTGCACTGTAGTCAGTGGCACCAGTGAAACTCAGTAGGAAGTGAGCCAAGCTAGGAGTTCTGTGTGCCAGAGCAGAGAGTGGAGAAAAGCCTGTGAGAAACAAGAGAAGGACTTTCGTCTGTTGTGCATTAGTATTCCTAAAGAAATCTTCTATTTACAAAGCTTAATGTTGCTGTCTGCTGGAAAAGAAATATTACAGTCCAAATCCTGTTTCAGAAAGCATGACAAAGAACAATGTATTATGATATCAGATGAAAAAAACTATAACATTGAATATCTTATTTCATTGCTTGGACATACTAGAGTTTGATTATGGATTTCCTTAATGATGTTGCAGTTTACAGGTGTTATAAATAAAACTCTTATAAACATTCATATGTAAGTCTGTCAGGATCTCTCCCTCTGGGAACTGGCCAGGTTGCTGCAAAGGAAGAGTGGAGGAGACTGAGGAAGGTCAAGCTAAACACACTTTATTGATACTCTAGGCAACTAGGAGGAGAGATCACTCAAGCCTACTCCTGCAGGCACTAGGCACTACGGACCAGGAGCTTCTCCCCACGGGCACTAGGCACTATGGACAGGGGAGAGAGGCTAAGCAACCTCTGGTTTACAATGTCTGAGGGCCCCTTATATACAGTTTCTAGAGGCTAGCCCCGCCCACATTCCCGACCTCCCTGGGACCCATAGTCATGGCAACGGCAGTTTGTAGTTAGGCTGTCTAGTTAGACCATCCCTTTTCAAATCTTACCAGCTAGAGCAACTACTTTTCTACTTTTCTTTCAAGCTGTGCTACTGCGCAGTTACTTTCTTTCAAACAGTACTACAGTTACTTTGTTTCAAATGGCACTACAATTACTTTCTCCAAGAATGTTTCTCTAACAAAGTCTTTTAATGTGCAGACTTATTTTCACTTCTCTAGAGTCAATATTCAGGAGTGAAATTGTTAGGTCATTTAATATATGTTTAGCTCTTTAAGAGAATGATAAATCGTCTTCACAAATACTCTTGCCATTTTCACTGCCTACAGGAATATGATACAGGTCTATCATACACAATGAAATGTGTGTATGAACTATAGGGTATCATATCTGACATCAGGCCTTCTAAGGCCAAATCCATTACTAAACTACAACAACAACACCTTAAATGTATCTTACTTATAAAGTCTGCAAGCAAAAAATTTTAAATTTATACTAAATTGATCTTCTGTATATAAAGATAATTGAAAATGAATCTTGATGAAGAATGGGATGGAGAGGGAGTGTGAGATGGGTGGTTGCGGGTGGGATGGTGATTATGGGGGGGAAAAAGCTGCTATAATCCAAAAATTATACTTTGGAAATTTATATTTATTACATAAAAGTTAAAAAAGATGAAGGATTGGTAGTTAGCCTTAAAAAGAAAAAAAGAAATGATGCATAAGTGTGGAAAAGCCTAATAGCTGCAAAACCCGTTAATGCTATTAAAGCTTTATGAAGGCTGGCGCTGCAGCTCACTAGGCTAATTCTCCGCCTGTGGCGCTGGCACACTGGGTTCTAGTCCAGGTCGGGGCGCTGGTTCTGTCCCAGTTGCTCCTCTTCCAGTCCAGCTCTCTGCTGTGGCCCGGGAAGGTAGTGGAGGATGGCCCAAGTCCTTAGGCCCTGCACCTGCATGGGAGACCAGGAGAAGCACCTGGATCCTGGCTTCGGATCAACACAGTGTGCCGGCCACAGCGTACTGGCCGCAATGGCCATTTGGGGGATGAACCAATGGGAAAAGGAAGACCTCTCTCTCTCTCACTGTCCACTCTGTCTGTAAAACAAACAAACAAACAAACAAAAAACTTTATGAAGAAGAAAATCCTGTCACTCCTGGTTCATTGTGGATGAACCCAGAGGACATTATGTTAAGTGACAGAAGGCAGACACAGAAATATTAACATTGTATGATAACACTTGTTATGTGTTTTTTTTATTTGGAATCTAAAGACAATGAACTCCTAGAAGCAGAGAGTAGAATGGTAGTTACCAAAAGCTGCAGGTTAGGGTTTGGGGTGATGTTGATTCAAACACTAAATTTAGCTAAACAAAGAGAATGAGTGTAACAGACCCCATTATACAACATGGTGGTTACAATTTATAATAATGTGTTATATTCTTGAAAATTGCTAAGAGGGTAGATTTTACTTGTTCTGTGAGAGTCGACCACCCGAAAAACGTCACCAAGAGACACGTCTCTTATGCAAACAGCACGGGGAAGTTTTATTGATTATCCAGCATGCTGGGGCTGTCTGATCATACATGAACAGAGCAGCCCCGAATAACCAAAGGTTAGGGTTTATAAAGGCAAAAACCGCAAAACCGGGAAGGGGGGGAATACATGGTTGCTATGCACAATTGTTAAGACCAAGGGAGAATCAAAAGAGTACATGGTTACTGGGGTCAACATAACTCAAAACCTAAGTGAAATTAATATTTATCATAATCTTGACAATACTAGTTACAATCATACAATTAGCAATTAGGACTTGACATTAAGGTAAGACACAGACAAATCACATCTTCATTATGAACCCAGGTAACCCAGGGGCAACTTTTTGTGCTTGTAAGCTTGAGCAATCATGCTAGGGGGTTTTTGTGCTCTGCCAAGGGTGATATAGTGTACTGCTATTGTTTGACTATTTGAAACCATAGTTTCAGTTCAGAGTCTCACGGTGAGGGGGGGTGTTGGAGTCTCAAGGACTCTAAAATGGAGTCCCTACTGTCAAGGGGCTACTTCATTCCCCCCTTTTCTTTTAGCTGGGCCTCTAATCCTAGAGGCCATTAGCATCTTCCTCACCAAAGTTAATATATTGTTGACGAATGACCATAAGTTTTACATTGCTAATTTGTTTTTGGAGGAAGGTGACAAGCCTATTTAACATGCAAGGGCCTATGGTAACGATCAGGAGCAGAACTACTAGGGGGCCAGTGATGGCTGACAGTAAGGTAGTTAACCACGGTGACTTGGTAAACCATGACTCAAACCATCCCTGTTGTTGAATTTTATCCCATTGTCGTTCCTTGAGACGTTTACGAAGCTGAGCCATATTATCTCTTGCTACCCCGGTTTTGTCTACATAGAAACAACATTCTTCCTTGAGGGCTGCACATAGGCCTCCTTCCTTCATAAAAATTAGGTCCAGCCCTCTTCTATTTTGTAACACCACTTCGGATAGGGAGGTTAGGGACTGTTCTAATGCCGTGACTGAGTTTTCTATGTTTTTGATATCTTGGGCTATGGCTGCCTTTAGCTGAGATAAATGTTGTTCTCCCGTCACCAGGGCTGCTGCTCCGGTTCCGATACCTGCAGCTGTTCCAAGGCCTAGGAGGACTGCCAAGGTTAGGGATACAGGCTCTCGCCTAACTCTAAGTACTTTGTTCTCCATGGCATCCTCAAAAGAGCTGGCATCATGGTACAATATTCTCGGTAACAGCTGGACCATGATGCAGTAGTCTTTGTTCTGATTAAATATAGAAATTGAGATGCAGGGAGTAATTCCAGTATTACATGCCCACCAGGCACCGTCCTGCGGTGCCCAATACCCAGAAAGGGAGGTATTAAGAACAACAGTGTTATTACAGAGTGTCCTTGCAACTGCTGGTGGGGCTCTCCCAATGCATAACCCCTGCCCCGAGACCGCTGGGAGAGTAAGTTTATGTCCCCCTGCCCAATCGCAAGAGGTGGAATTCATGGGTCTGGGTGACCCATTAATAGCGGTTCCCTCATAATAAGGGGGCGCTGCCAATAGGCACAGCCAACAGGGCTTAATCCCTCCTTGGGTGTAATTAAGAGCAGTATAGGCTCCTTTGATGAGATTAAAGAGGGGGTGTGTCTCTAGTAGGATACTGGAGTTGATGGAAACTGCTGGCAGAGTAACCTTAGGACTTGGGGCCTCAGTGAGGGCAGGCTTAAATGGTGGTTTAGGTTTGACCTCGGGGATGGGGTTTGGCCTTACCGCTGGATTTGGGCCTACTGCTACGGGGGCTACTGTCTTTTTTAACCTTATAGTAAACCATAAACCAAAATCGGTCCCTGAAACATAATACCGCAGGCCCCAAGCTCTGCCTTTTATCCATTCAGCCAATGTGGATAATTCTTTCCCCTTGTTAGTAAAAGTGATGTTAAGAGGGTTGCAGAGAGGGGTCGAATGGCACCATCCAGGGACCTTTGGGTTAAATAGACACATTGTATAACCCTCTGGGATGTAATCGCGGTGAACAGAAATCCAATCCCACTGGGAGGAAGGCTTCCAGTGGACCGACCCCGTGGTTTCACATCCCCATGCTTTGCAATACAATGATTCTAGCCCCCCACATTGTCTTTCCTGTTGCCTGGTTCTTCCATCTTTAGGACAGACATAATAGTCTAGCTGCCTTAACAAGCATCTTTTTTCTGGCGACCCGCAACCCGGCAACCCCGACCCCCTGTGAGTGTGAGCATTGTCAGGGTCATGTGGGCGAGTAAGGGGGACCTCATCGAGGTCCCCCAGGTCCCAATCATCTAATCCTACCACTAGTTGGCATACATCAGGATATAACGGGGGCCACCAAGTTCCCGGCGTATGGGTCCCCTGAACAGACCAAGCTATGCGTCCTATGGGGGAGATTACTTCCCACGTCAATAACTGAGGCTCATGTGGATTACTACAAGCTAGGGGTAGGACCCCCATTCCCACCACCCACACGACGAATCCGAAGTTTAAATGGGTTGTCAGTCTTTTCGAGCCTCCATTCGGGCCCTGGCGCAGGTGCAGGTTTGAGATGGGACGCATGGATCCAGTTAGTGATGCCGTCTACCTTTACAGCTGTCGGTGTTGTAAGCAGTATCACATAGGGACCTTTCCAACGCGGTTCCAGACTGTCAGCGCGATGTCTTTTCACGTAGACAGAGTCTCCAACCTGGTACTGGTGTGGCATCGACACTTCCTCCTGCCGATAGTTGGTGGAGAGCTGTCGCCAGACGAATTTCTGGATGTCTTCCAAGGCCTTTAATCTAACAATTAGGGGGGTAGAAGGTAGAGATTGGGTGTCTATTGCAGACGCAAAGCTTCTAACAGGAGGTGGGGCACCATACAATATTTCAAAGGGAGTAAGATTAAACATAGTAGAGGAAGGAGTGTTTCTAGCCCTAAACAAAGCATAAGGTAGGAGCATAGTCCAATCCTTTAAACCAGTCTCCATAGCCATTTTAGTTAAGGTTTCTTTAATTGTTCTATTCATTCTTTCTACTTGTCCTGAGCTTTGGGGCCTGTATGCACAATGTAACTTCCATGTTATTCCCAAAATCTTAGCTAACCCCTGACTTACCTGGGCCACGAACGCCGGTCCGTTATCGGACCCGATTACCTGAGGCAGTCCAAATCATGGAAAAATGTCTTCCAGAATCTTTTTAGCTACCACCAGTGCAGTCTCTCTGCGGGTAGGGAAGGCTTCTACCCATCCCGAAAAGGTATCAACAAAGACTAGCAAATAACGGTAACCACATCTGGCCGGTTTAATTTCGGTAAAGTCCACCTCCCAAAATTGTCCTGGTCTATCACCCCTTAGTCTCTTCCCATCCGGCAGTCGAGTTGGATGAGCATTAACAGCTTGGCAAGCTTTACAATTTTTAGCAACTTGTTCTGCTAGACGCTTATTGTCAGATGGAGATAGAGAGAAAGGCTGATCTCTTAGTAGGCTTTGTAGTTTTTGTGCTCCTAGGTGAGTGAACTGATGGACTTGCTGTAGATAGGAAACAGCCTGCAGTTCTGGCGTTTTCTCCCCTTGTTTTGGTGTAAGGTGGTCTCCCTCTTCTATTATGAGAACACTGGCCTCGGGATCCCGCAGAGCGGCTGCTCTTGCCTCCTCATCCGCCCTCCGATTACCCACGATTACTGGATCAGTCCCCTTTTGATGGCTCGGGCAATGTACTATTGCCAGCTTGGAGGGCAGTAAGACGGCTGCCAAGAGGCGGAGGATCTCTGCTTTATGTTTTATCTCCTTTCCCGCCGAGGTTAACAGCCCCCTTTGTTGGTAGATAGCCCCATGTACATGGGCCGTGGCAAAGGCATAGCGGCTATCAGTGTAGATATTTGCTCTCTTTCCTTTTGCCAACTCCAGTGCTCTTGTCAGTGCAATCAGCTCGGCTTTCTGGGCCGAGGTTCCCTCCGGCAGACTGGCTGTCCAAATAGTGTCCGTGGCACTGACTACTGCTGCCCCAGCCCGTCGCTTACCGTTCAGCAGGAAGCTGCTCCCGTCCGTAAACCACGTTACCTCCGGGTTGGGTAGTGGCTGATCCGTCAGGTCCCGGCGGATTCCGGCTTCCTCGGCCAGGATGTCTTGGCAGGTATGAAGGACTGGATCGGCGGTTTCATCCGGGAGCAAGGTGGCAGGATTTAAAACAGTCGGGGGGCCAAAAGTAACCCTATCTTTATCCAATAGAATGCTCTGATAGTGGGTGATACGAGCATTCGAGAGCCATCTATCAGGCGGTTGTCTTATAATACTCTCTAATGAGTGCGGAGCTATGATGGTCAGTTTTTGTCCCAAAGTCAGTTTGTCCGCATCTTTAGTTAGCAGGGCTGCTGCTGCAATGGCTCTCAGGCATCGGGGCCATCCACTGGCTACAGAGTCCAGGCGTTTAGATAGATAGGCCACGGGTCGTTTCCACGGCCCCAAGGTCTGGGTAAGGACTCCCCTAGCCACCCCTTTGCGTTCCTCAATATACAGAGTGAACGGTTTCTCAACGTTCGGTAAGGCTAGAGCGGGTGCCGAGAGCAAGGCCTGCTTGATATCATCAAAAGCTTGTTGTTGTTCCTGTCCCCACACAAAGTCCTCATTCCCTTTAAGCAAGGGGTAAAGTGGGGAGGCCATTGAAGCAAACCCCGGTATCCAGAGCCTGCAGAAACCGGCCGTCCCCAAAAACTCTCGGAGCTGTTTTCGAGTCGTAGGGACAGGAATTTGAGTTACAGTCTTTTTGCGCGCCTCTGTTAACCAGCGCTTCCCGTCTTTAAGGGTGTACCCCAAAAAAGTAACTTCCCTCTGGCACAATTGAGCCTTCTTTGCAGAGGCCCGATACCCCAGTCGAGCCAATTCCTGCAACAGAGATCGGGTGCCGTACTCACACTGTTCTTGTGTTGCGGTGGCCAACAGCAGGTCATCCACATACTGTAGCAACGTCACCTCAGGATGATCTATTCGAAAGTGGCTTAGGTCCTGGTGGAGGGCCTCATCGAAGATGGTGGGTGAATTTTTGAAGCCTTGTGGCAACCGAGTCCAAGTCAGCTGCCCCGATATCCCCTCTTCGGGGTCTGACCACTCAAAGGCAAACAGCAGTTGACTATCTGTATGTAGTTGCAAGCAAAAGAAAGCATCCTTTAAATCCAACACAGAGTACCAGGTGCGCTCAGGGCTGAGGGTGCTCAGCAAGTTGTAGGGGTTAGGCACAGTTGGGTGGATGTCCTGGACCCTGCTGTTAACCTCTCTTAAGTCCTGTACTGGGCGGTAATCTCGCGTCCCTGGCTTCTGGACCGGCAGTAGTGGCGTATTCCAAGCCGAATGACAAGGCTTTAGAACTCCTAGAGCCAAAAGTCTTTTGATATGTGGGCGAATTCCTTCTTGAGCTTTTTTACTCATGGGGTATTGCCTAACCCGAACAGGAACTGCACTGGCTTTTAAAGTGACAACCACTGGAGGCTGGCACACAGCCAACCCCAATCCTGCTGTTTCGGCCCAAGAATGGGGATAAGCAGTGAGCCAGAGCTGAATTTTTGATTCCTGTGTCCCTCCTGATTTTTCATGGAGACGATACTCATCCTCTACTGACATGGTGAGCACAGTAGTCATTGGTGTTTTTACTAAAGAATTTAAGAATTCTACCCGAGGGCCAGCCGGCTCAAAGGTTATTCTAGCCTTTAATTTGGTAAGCAAGTCTCTTCCCATCAGAGGAGCCGGGCAGTTAGGAATCACCAAGAATGAGTGCTGAACTTTTCCTTTTCCCAGATCCATAGTTCGTTTCGTGGTCCATGCCCGATACTGACTACCATTAGCTCCCTGTACTAATGACCTTTTGTTAGATAATGGACCCAAAGGTTTCTGCAGAACGGAATAGGTGGCTCCGGTATCTATTTCAAAATTGATGGGAGTCCCCTCCACGTTAAAGTTTACCCTGAGCTCGGGGAGGGGGTCCGAGCCCCGTCGCCCCTAGTCATCTTCTTCCAAGGCTAGGACCGCTGGCGCAGACGGCGCCTTGAGCTGAGCAGCCTTTTTCTTAGGACAGTCCCTCATCCAGTGTCCCTTATCCTTACAATAGGCACACTGGTCGGAGTCCAAAGGTGGGCGGCGTCGTTGGCCTGGTCTACCAGCCCTTTTGCTTCCCCCACTGTCCACTACAGTGGCTAAAATTCTGGCTAGGTCTCGATTCCGCCTCTTGTCTCGTGCTCTTTCCCTTTCTTCTTTTTCGGTCTCCCTTTTTCTATCTTGTTCCTCCCTTTCTCTCTCTCTTCGCTGCTCTTTTTCTTCCTCCGTTTCCCTTTTGTAAAACACCTTATCAGCTTCCTTGACTAAATCTCGCAAGGTGAGATCCTGCAGCCCCTCCAATCGTTGCAATTTGTGGCGAATATCCGGGGCCGACTGGCCGATGAAGGCCATGGACATTGAACCTCGCTGCCCTTCTGACTGAGGGTCGAAGGGTGTGTACCTGCGATAGGCTTCCATTAGTCTTTCTAAAAACATAGAAGGTGTTTCAGTAGGTCCCTGGATTACCTCTCTTACCTTGGCCAAATTGGTGGGCTTTCGGGCAGCAGCCCGAAGCCTGGCCACTAGAGACTGGCGATAGATGGACAGATGCTCCCTACCTTCTCGCGTGTTGGGGTCCCAATCAGGTCGGCGCAAGGGAAATGAGTCATCGATAATATTTTGCAGCTGCGTAGGTCTCCCATCCTGCCCAGGAACATTCTTCCTGGCTTCTAAGAGTATCCTGTCCCGTTCCTCAGTGGTGAAGAGGGTGTTCAACAACTGCTGACAATCATCCCAGGTTGGCTGATGGGAGAACATCAGTGACTCGACCAAACCTGTCAAACGAGTTGGATCCTCTGAAAAGGGAGGGTTATTATTTTTCCAGTTATAAAGATCAGACGAGGAGAATGGCCAATATTGTAAAATCTGCATCCCTCCCCCTTCTCCGTCTAGTAGAGAGCCCACAGGTCTTAATGGCAATGTGACAGCCACGTCTTCGAGATTGTGAGCCCTCCTACTCCGAGTTCCCTTGGCAGGTCCCTCCGGGGAAGGAGGGGGCACCGCCAAGGGACTAGGTGACGTGGATGTCGCACTGGACGGCGTTTCCGGTTCTGGTGGGCTGGCCGGAGCGGATGGGGGTAGCGAAGGGGAAGGAGCAGGAATCGGCAGGTAAAGAGGAGCATGAGGGTACGGGGGTAAAGCGTCAAAGTTCAAAAGATCAGTCTGAGACTCAGGGAGAACTGGGGACCGGGGGAATGGGGATTTTGTCAACCGCAAGGTCTTCGTTGAGATATTTTCTGTTGCAAGAGACTCATTAGGGGCTTGAAAAGACTTTACCCAGTCAGGCGGATTTTCGCACAGCTCTTGCCATACCAGTATATATGGCTGCTGGTCAGGATGTCCATACTTTCCAGGTTGGAAGACTGCCTCTTTCACTCGTTGAATGAGTGGTAAGTGGAAAGAGCCCTCGGGGGGCCAATCCACTCCGAGGGCCGGCCACTCAGAGGCACAGAAGGTCTGCCACTTAGCCTTCTTAATCAAAAGAGAGAGATTAGATCCCCTAGCCCGGACATCAGGCCAGTGAGCCAGAGTAAGAGATAGCGGCGTGGACACAGTTTGACCCATGTTACAGACAGAAAAGCAATTCTCCAAAGAAAAAAACTGAAACCTAAAATGTAACCGCTGTTGGCACAAAACTCCCGCCTAGGGGAATTTCTGATGGGAGTTTCGCTGAGCGTCCTCAGTCTCCCGGTCCTCTCGGGGCGTCCCCCAAGGTGGTAGCCTGGGGCTTCCAGGCACGTCTGCCAGCCACAGTGCGTACCGTGCCAACCCAAAACTGAAACCGAAACAGGCCTGTAACCCGAAGAACTGAAACCTGAAGCGCGCATATACTGAGTCCCTACCTTAGGCGCCTTTTTACTTACCCCAAGAGACGTCCGTTGGAGGCGTCCACGGGCAGCCGCGATCTCGCTGGGGCCTCCAAATGTGAGAGTCGACCACCCGAAAAACGTCACCAAGAGACACGTCTCTTATGCAAACAGCACGGGGAAGTTTTATTGATTATCCAGCATGCTGGGGCTGTCTGATCATACATGAACAGAGCAGCCCCGAATAACCAAAGGTTAGGGTTTATAAAGGCAAAAACCGCAAAACCGGGAAGGGGGGGAATACATGGTTGCTATGCACAATTGTTAAGACCAAGGGAGAATCAAAAGAGTACATGGTTACTGGGGTCAACATAACTCAAAACCTAAGTGAAATTAATATTTATCATAATCTTGACAATACTAGTTACAATCATACAATTAGCAATTAGGACTTGACATTAAGGTAAGACACAGACAAATCACATCTTCATTATGAACCCAGGTAACCCAGGGGCAACTTTTTGTGCTTGTAAGCTTGAGCAATCATGCTAGGGGGTTTTTGTGCTCTGCCAAGGGTGATATAGTGTACTGCTATTGTTTGACTATTTGAAACCATAGTTTCAGTTCAGAGTCTCACGGTGAGGGGGGGTGTTGGAGTCTCAAGGACTCTAAAATGGAGTCCCTACTGTCAAGGGGCTACTTCAGTTCTTAACACAAAAAAGTGATTAAGTATGTGAGGTTATGAGTATGTTGATTAGCCTGTTTTAACCACTCCACAATGTATACAGAAGTATACAAATATATATCAATATATTATGTGCTACAACATTAATATATAATTTTTGTCAATCAAGAAATTTCAATTTAAATATGGATGCTAATGTAAGAAAGATATGGTGAAATCTGTAAAACAATGCAGATTAAAAGGAAAAAATTAATTTTACTTAATATTCTTTTGTTTTTATATAGGGCATACCAAGTGATATGTTTACAGATAAAGCAAGATAGAACATGAGAAATAGAAATTTTAACACAGTAGGTTAAGTACCTATGTCCCAGAAAGAACAAAGAAGAACACATGTAAATCTAATGCTGAATAGTGCACGAAATAGCACATGGCAGGAAAGGCAGGAAAAGATCTTAGTTTTATTTATGAAATGCATGAAGTTTGTAAGCCTTAAATAAAAGGTCTCTGGTTAAAAAAATTAATAAACAAATAAAATAAATGTTAAAAATAAAACAAAGTGAAAATAGCACCACAAAATATGAGATTAAAATACTTACCTGCACTGGAGTTTCGAATTGACTAATTAATATGCATTAAGCATGGATTCAATGGCCAGCACTGTGGTGCAGTGGGTTAAAACTGAGGCCTGCAGTGCCTGCATCCCATATGGGCACTAGTTCGAGTCCTGGCTGCTCCACTTACAATCTTTCTCTATGCTATGGCCAGGGAATGCAGTAGAAGCTGGCCCAACTCCTTGGGCTCCTGCACCCTTGTGGGAGACCTGGCAGAAGCTCCTGGTTTCTGGCTTCAGATCTGCTCAACTCTGGCTTTGTGTGGTCATTTGGGGAATGAACAACTGATGGAAGATATCTCTCTCTCTCTCTCTCTCTCTCTCATCACAAATCCTGATTGATCTGAGTATAGATCCAGTTACTAACAACCAATGTGTACAATCTGTACACAAATAATCTTCCAACATTGCATTGGTTATCTCCAGATGTTTTCTTGGTAGTCTGAAATTCTCTCTTATCTGTTTGTTGGTAATTTAAAATGTTTATGGAAAAGGGGATGAAAAGATATATGTATTTGGGAACAAAATTATTTTGAAATCCATGCATGGTTTTTTCATAATATGCATTTTCACAAACCTGTTGAATATTCCTTGTATTTTTGATTATGATTTTTTTAAATGCCTTTTTTTCTTTATCATTCATGTGTAATATTCGTGTCTTGATTTTTGCCTCTCAAATGTACCAATGTTTTATTTAAAAAAAACTTTTAAAATTATTTATTTATTTACTCATTATTTTCATTCTATTTGAAATTTGGAGAAACAGAGATATAGAGAGATCACCTATTGGCTGGTTCACTCCTTAAATACCCACAAGAATCAAGGCTGGCTAGGTCAAAGCCAGGAGCCCAGACCTCAATCCAAGTCTCCCACATGTGTGGCAAGGATTTAAATACTTGAGACACCACCTAATGCTTCCTAGGATGCTCATTCCCAGGAACTTTACTTGCAATCAGAGCCAAGACTTGAACTCAGGGTCTATGATATGGGATACAGGCATCCCAAGCGTCATCTTGATTACTGTGCCAAGATCTTCATTTCTCTGAAATCTAAAAGGTTCCTACAGTTTTAAATATTGAAAAAAAGTGCTTGGATGGACTTTCTTTTCCAGTTATAAGACTGATATCTCTACCCCAAGCAACTCTGTGGACTAAATAACAAAGATTAATCAATTTATAGCCCAGAGCTTTGCTAAGTCTTCATTCATGACTGATTTATAGCTGTAATAATACTTTTTATAGATTTATTTATTTATCTGAAAATCAGAGTTACACAGAGAGAGAAGGAGAGGCAGAGGTGAGGGAGAGAGAGAGAGAGAGCGAGGTCTACTATTTGCTGGCTCACTTCCCAATTTGCTGCAACAGCTGCAGCTGTACCAATCTGAAGCCAGGAGCTAGGAGCTTCTTTCAGGTCACTTCCGCAAGTGCAAAGGCCTAAGCATGTGGGTCATCTTCTACTGCTTTCCAAGGACATAGCAGAGAGCTGGATTGGAAGAAGAGTGGCTGGAAATCAAACTGGTGCCCCTATGGGGTGCCAGCAGGCAAGCGGCAGTCTTACCCACTACAGGACCACTGGCCCCTGCAATCATTCTTATTTGGAAAATAATATTTTGGTGAATTTTTTCATATTAACATTTTCTGAAGTAATGTGTTAAAATCAATAGTGTATCAGGACGGCAAGAAAGAGATGAATATAAGATGATAGGCCCCTTGTTAAACTCAGTAAAGAACTCATGGAAAGCAAATGCAAATATGAAAATCAGCAAGCTTTGGCAAAAGAATCTGCAGAAACTATTCTATATGGATTTTGAAAACATGACTAACAGTATAGCGATAAAACAGTACAAATATTACTTTTGATCTGATGTATTATTTAATTCTGTTTGTGAGAGTAAATTTTGAAAGAACACTAAGTAGCTGGAGTTCAGATCATGGCATTTCTGGTCTGCCCCTCCAGAAGGCATCCCTGGCAATCTGGAAGCAGCAGTTCTAGCCATGTATTTTACACTTAAAAAACAAACACGTACATAAAGAGTTAAAATAAAAACCTAACTCAGCATAAGTGCAAAGACTAAAGTTCAAAGAAAGTTACACACAAGATTAATAGGACTGAGAGTGGCATGGGATAATTTCAAATTAAGGAAGGTAAACCAGTTGTCCTTACCAAGAGAGGAAAGGATTTAAAAGGAAAGATCTCACAGTGATTCCTGGAAATGCCTTCACCAATACTGACTTTTGTGTGACCTCCATCATGGATTAAATACCATTAACTATCATCCCCATCTCTCGTCAGCAGTAGCCAGTCTGTCATTTTAACAGTTTAGGATTGCATCTGGTTTACTTGAAAGATATTCCTAATCCTTTCAATGGAATTTTTGCGAAGGAGATGGGTATTATTTTCTGGCTAAATTTTCCTTATTTGGCATTTTTTTACCTCAACTACAGAAATAACAATTTGACCAGTAGGACGAGAGCTATATGAGATTCTTAGGCTTATTAGCAATAAGTGTTGTGAAAAGCAGCTCTGGGTTGTCCTGGTGTCTATGCAGTCACAGAAGCATGGCCACAGTCCCCTTCGATTTCCTGAAATCCTGCAAAGCTGGGGAGTTTTTAGAACAAATTCCCTTGCTGATGTCTCTTGTGCATGCACAGCCTTTAAATTCTGTTCTTAATCTTACCCATTAATCTAAAAAGGTAGTTTCCAACTAATACAATTCTGCATTTCTCATCTCAAAAGTGTTCTGTACCAAAATACTCACATTCTCTCAAGTCTTTGTGACAACAGTAGGTCAAATGCTTAATAATATGGCTCACTAAGTCATCTAGACAGGAGGGACCGTGCAGAACATTCACATGTGAAAGAAGGAGGTGCAAGATGCTGACAGTAGTGTTGGGGAATGAATTCCAGCCAAGGAATGGAATCAAATTCAAGGAAGCAAGAGATACCTAATAAATTCAGGTTATGATCCCTAGAATATACTTTAGGTCAACAGAGATTTTTTTTAAAAGATTTTATTTATTTTATTTGAGAGTTAGAGTTACAGACAATGACAGGGAGAGACAAAGAGAAATGTCTTCCTTCCATTGGTTCATCCCACAAATGGCTGCAATGGCCGGAGCTGTGCCAATCCGAAGCCAAGAGCTAGGAGCCTCTTCTCAGTTTCCTACGCAGGTGTAAGAGCCCAAGGACTTGGGCCATCTTCCACTGCTTTCCCAGGCTACAGCACAGGTCTGGTCTGGAGGAGCAGCAGCCAGAGCTAGAACTGAGGCCTATATGTGATGCCAGCACAAAGGCAGAGGATTAACTTACTGTGCCATGGTGCTGGCCTTCAGGTCCTCAGAGATGAAACCTTGTGTAAGAGTTCCAACAACAAAAGCGAGATGGGCTTTTCACTACTACATGGGTTCTTGCCTAGACCAACTGTCAGAATTTCTAACTCAGTCCTATGTATTGAGGACACTAAATACAAGGGAGTGTCCAGAGAATGCACACTTGATAAATGTAAATATTTGCATAGGCAAGCAGTAAACTTTTATGGTCCAGAGATATAAATGCAAGAATCAGCATTTCTCAATATCCTGGTAAGATTATATCTAAACTGTAGGATTGATAAAGCCCAATCATGATGTAGGATACAAGGTCCCCTCCACCAATTCTGCCCTCAATTCCTCACCATAGAACAACTGCAGGCAGTATCCTTCCTCTGTGTCCTAGGAAATGGTAGGGACAGGTAACATCAGCTTTCCTGAGCAAAAGGCCACAGAGGAGACATATGTATACATCCATCACACTGAACAAAGTAAATACATGAATCTGGTGAGTTGGTGTATGAATGTGTCATTTAAATCCCCACTAAAAGGTTTTCTCTTTGAAATAATAGTAATTTAAATGATCTTCTGTAAAATTTTATTTATGTTCTACAAGTTTTCATATACATATCCAAGTTATATATGTATTTCACTTATACAGATTTAGGAACATAGTGACATTTCACAAAAATAGTAACAATTAAGAAAAAAATCAAGAAGGAGAGCAGTCAGTTTTCAGAGATTGTTTTTAAGTACATATGTGTGCCGGTGCCACAGCTCACTAGGCTAATCCTCCACCTGCGGCACCACCACTCCGGATTTCTAGTCCCAGTTAGGGTACCGGTTCTGTCCTGGTTGCTCCTCTTCCAGTCCAGCTCTCTGCTGTGGCCCGGGAAGGTAGTGGAGGATGGCCCATGTGCTTGGGCCCTGCACCTGCATGGGAGACCAGGAGGAAGCATCTGGCTCCTGGCTTCAGATCGGGGGCTATGGAGGCCATTTGAGGGGTGAACCAACGGAAGGAAGACCTTTTTCTCTGTCTCTGTCTCTCTCTCTCTCTGTCTAACTCTGCCTGTCAAAAAAAAATTAAAAATGTTTATATGCGTATTTATATGAGCATATAAATATCTAGGTTCAGTTTACTTTGCTTCATGCTCATTTGAAGTCTTTATTGCCACTAATTAAATGGAGAAGTGCAAAGTTCAGTCCAGAGTCCTTCCCTGTTATTCCTTTTTCTTTCTATTCCTTACAACTCTCCTATTCCTGTTGGTTAAATGCATGTAGCCAACAACTTCATTTCCAGATAATAGAAGCAACTTAAAAGAAAATACATCAGGTAAGTTAAGAAATTTTTGCCATTAGAAAGTTTAAGGGTATTGTTGGGATGTGTGTGTATGTGTATGTGTGTGTGCATGTGTGTGTGTGTGTGTGTGTGAATGAGAGAGAGAGAGAGAGAGAGAGAGAGAGAGAGAGAAGAAACAGGAGGGTTTATGAAGGACCTAAGAAAGGTCAATAGAGAAAACAAGGAATACAGAAAAACTTTTAAGTAGTGTCATTTGTCCTCAAGATTACTTCAACTGATTCTAATTTATTTTCTTCCACAGTTATAAAACCTTAAAGATTCTGCTAGTCTCTAATCCTAGAAAACCTTAAGTATTGCGATTTCCCTCAGGCTCTGTTCTTGAGAACTTGTCTGGCTCTATTTCTATTTGTTTGGATCCATTCCAAGATCTCTTTACTATCCCCACATATTTCATTTTCCTCCATCACTGTCTATCTACCAGGAGCACTTTTCTTTTGTGTGGTGAAAACATTGTAAGTCCATTTACCTGTATGTCATATCATTGTAAAAATGAAAGACAACTAAGAAACAAAGCTGGAGGGTAGGAGTAAGGGAGGGAGAGTGTGTAGGGTGGGAAATATCATCATGGTCTTAAAACAGTATATATAAAATACATGAAGTTCATTCCCTTTTTTTGAAAGATTTATTTTATTTATTTGAAAGAGTTACAGAGAGAGGTAGACACAGAGAGAGAGGTCTTCCACCCACTGGCTCACTTCCTAGATGGCCATAAAGGCTGGAGCTGTGCCAATCAAGCCAGGAGCCAGGAGCTACTTCCAGGAATCCCAAGTGGGTGCAGATGCACAAGTGCGTGGGCTATCTTCCACTCCTTTCTTAGATCATAGCAGAGAGCTGGATCTGAAGAGGAGCATCTGGGACTAGAACCAGTGTCCATGTGGGATGCTGGCGCCTCAGGTAGAGGATTAACCTACTGCGCCACAGTGCCAGCCCCTCCCTTTGTATAAATATAAAATTTAAAAAATGAGGGAGATTAAGGCTTACATCGACATTAATGTTTGTAGAATTTTCTCCCAGTAATTTTAAATTTTGATAACCCACATAATTTCCACATTGGCATTCTCTTTTATGTTCATTTTAATGTTCCCAGCCTTCTATGACTAGATATCTCTAAAGTGGATGATAAATTCCTCTTTGGCTGTTACTTTAAAGAAAGCCTTCTTTTTTACTGGTGTTCTCCTAAATAAGTTGTTAGCCACTCCACAGATTGAGGTTATAAATTTCTATTTGGGAAAGTTCCTGCAAAAGGTTTTTCAGATAAAGCTGTTTTGCATGAGATGAAAACCATACTGAATAGTCTGTATTTCAATTTTATTGAGTGAACTCAATCTTTCTTGCATAGGTATATCAGAAAAATCTTTAGAAGAAACACAAGGTGAGTTTGTTACCTTTTTTAACTATTGATATTCATTGTTACTATTTTTTTTCCTTTTACTTTTCCCTTTGGTCTCAATCTTCTATTTTCCCATGTTCCTCAATTGGTACTAGTTATTTAAGTATGTTTATGAAAAGTAATTTCTCAAATTGAAGTTGAAGGTTTTTTTTAAGATTTGTTTGTTTGAAAGTCAGAATTAGAGAGAGGAGAGGCAAAGAGAGAGGTCTTCCATCTGATGCTTCACTCCCCAATTGGCCACAATGGCCAGAGCTACGCCGACCCGAAGACAGGAGCCAGGAACTTCTTCCGGGCCTCCGATGCGGGTGCTGGGGCCCAGACATTTAGGAAATCTTCTACTTCTTTCCCAGTCCAAAGCAGAGAGCTGAACCAGAAGAGGAGTAGCAGGGTCTCCAACCGATGGCCATATTGGATGCTGGCACTTAAGGCCAGGGCATTAACCCACTGCACCACAGCGCTGGCCCCTCAAATTGAAGTTTACACATTTTTAAAAGATTTTCTTTATTTTTTTGTGAGATAGAGTTACAGAGAGAGGGAGAGACAGAGAGAAAGTTCTTCCATTCGCTGAATCACTCCCCAGATGTCTGCAATGGTTGGAGCTGAGGCAATCTGAAGCTAGGAGCCAGGAGCTTCTTCCAGGTCTCCCACATGGGTGCAGGGTCTTATGCACTTGGGCTAACTGTTTCCCTAGGCCACAGCAGACAGTTAGTTGTAGTGGGAGCAGTTGGGACCTGAACTTCTGCCCATGTAGGATTCCAGCAACGCAGGTGGAGGCTTAGCTCACTATGCCACAGCAGTAATGGCTACACAATCCTTAATGTGTGTTATCACACATTGCCTGCTTTGTCATCATATGTCATCATATCCAGATAATTAAAGATAACCTTTCTAGCTTGAGATCGTAAACTGAGTCATATTTGCAAAGTTCCTTTCTCCATATAAGGTAACAAAATATAGAGAGTAGGATATGGACATTTCCAGGGGACAATTATTCTGTGTTTGCAATAGATTTCTGGATATTATTCCAGAGTAAACATGGATATTTTATAGTTTTTATGTCTTTAGGACTTATTTTTAAAATATTACATGTGCTTAGCATAGAACATTTCAGCACCATAAGATATGTTTTGGAGAAAAACCATCAATATCTATCCATAGACTTGTTACAAAACTTTCAAGAAATTAGAAAAGAGTTTTTACTTTTCATTTTATGAGACTTTATAAAATATTTCATTTGATATAGAATTTAATTTATATGGAATCATATATTCCTTCTGGCTTCTTTCATTAAATACAATTATCTGAAATTCACTCAGGTTGTAGTTTGTGAAAAGTTATTTATTCTTATTAATTTATGAGGAATTCTTTATTGTATCTATATACCCAAGATGCTCATTTAGTTTGTTTCCATTTCTTACATATTAAAACACTTACTATCAATTTTTGATAAGTATTTGTATAGATTTACAATTTCATTTCTCTTAGAAGTTGAAAGACTGAGTCATGTAATTTCTAATAAGTTCATAATTAAGAAATTCTAAGTAACTGAATGAAGATTACAGTGTAGAGAGGGAGCTTGCTGTTTGAGGGTAGGAGAAGACAGATTAAAAAAAAAAAGTGGAAAGGGTTCCTTCTCAGGGAAGAGTTAGGGAGAAAACAGCAGAGGAAACTCTATGTTAATTGAAGGAACACAGTGGACCTATGTGTAGGGTGAAGATGTGCACAACTTAAGACCCCACCAGCCGGCACCACGGCTCACTAGGCTAATCCTCCGCCTAGCAGTGCCGGCACACCGGGTTCTAGCCCTGGTCGGGGTGTCGGATTCTGTCCCGGTTGCCCCTCTTCCAGGCCAGCTCTCTGCTGTGGCCCGGGAGTGCAGTGGAAGATAGCCCAAGTGCTTGGGACCTGCACCCCACGGCAGACAGGGAGAAGCACCTGGCTCCTGCCTTTGGATCAGCACAGTGCGCCAGCCGCGGTGGCCATTGGAGGGTGAACCAACGGCAAAGGAAGACCTTTCTCTCTGTCCCTATCTCACTGTCCACTCTGCCTGTCAAAAAAAAAAAAAAAAAGACCCCACCAGCAAAGAGCTTCCACACGCTTCCACACCAGCATTGGAGAACAAGGTGAGACCAGATTACAGTAGCGTGGGCCACTGGTGAAAAGTTGCAGGAAGAGCCTAGAGAGAATCTGGCTTGGTATCCCATGGGGGACATTTTACCAACCTCAAAAGGAGAAAAAAATAAAGGGGGGGGCATGTTTTCTCTCCCTGATCATCCTGCATAGGCATCCTGTAACAAGCTGACAGAAAGCAAGCACCATTTCAGACATATGTAACAACTTTGCCCACGCCTAGCAATCAGCCAAGTGGAGACTCCTAAGTCTAGTGGTGTGAAAACACTGGGGACTGGGTGCTCATGACTTAGGAGTCTTGTGTGCCAGGACTGTGAAAACACTTAGGCTGTGTGGGAGGATTCAAGATGTGGCTGCCGTATTGGGCAGTCACTGAGGAAGGCTCCACATGATCAGGGCTCCCTGGTTACCTAGCAAGAGACATTGCTGGGGAATCTGAGCTTAAACTGAGACTTGCATGGATCCTTCATGTGATCCTTGTGGCAGAGCAAACAAATAATATACTCACTGGGGCTAGCGCCCAGGACTGGTCTCCTTTGAAGAGAGGAGCTGAGACTATGCCAACAGACAAGAAGAAACCTCCCCTATGATAAGAGAGAGAGAGAGAGAGATTTACCACTCCAAACCTGGATGTGTCACTTCTGACACACCCTTCACCCTGGAGCAATGAACACAGCTCCCTGGCCACTCTCACGACTCAACTCTAATTATTCCCTGAAAGTAGACACTCGACTAATCCAATCAGATATAGTCCAAATATAAAAAGTCATGACAAAAAAAAAATCAAAGAAGAAACCCATGAGTATCAGCACAAAAGCTAAATAACAAATGCACCAATCTAAGAAAAAAGAACAATGAAGACAACATGACACCCTCAAAAGAGCAGAACACCTCAATACTCGATTGTGAAGATGAAGGGACTAATGACATGCCAGAAATGGAATTCAAAAACAATGCTTTGATAGAACAAAAGGAATACTAACAGGGACATTCACAGCAATCAGCTCTTACATCAAATTGTCTTGTGCCAGGATTGATTAATTATGTTCCATACAGGTTGTCATTTCATGTAGGTCTCCAAAATAATTTCAAAAAATTGTATGTGAAACCATTTTAAGTATTTTTATTAATAAAATTTAGCAAAAATAAAACTTCTGGAAATAAGCAACCTAATAGATGGATCTCAAGTGAATAGAAAAGTAAGAACAATACAAAGCCAATATTGGTAGAGGGAAATAAATAGTGGAGATCACAGCACAAATAGATAAATACTAAGAAAACAATTCAGAAGATCAGTGAAATGAAGTTAGGCTTTTTTCCTTAACAGTAATTGAAAATATTTGTGTATTCAAGTGTGGCTTTTCAATATATTCATATATGTGTATTGATCAAATGAGGGTAATTGACTTTTTTTTCTTTTTGTTATTACTTTGTGATTGGAGCTTTGGAGGTCCTCCATTCTATTTGCTCATAGAATGTAGAATAGGACACTGTGAATGTCAGTCACCCCACTATGCTGTGTAACACTAGCAGATCGTTTTTTCTATCTAACTCTAATTCAGTAACCATTACCCACCCTATTTATAGTCCCAATCCCCATCCCAACCCCACCTCTGTAATTACTTTTCCATGTTCAGACTTAGCTGTTTTAGCTTCCACGTATAAAGGAGAATGTGTGGCATTTGTCGTTCTGTAATTGGCATGTTTCATTTCATGCCATCCACTTCCAACCATTTTGCTAAAAATGACAGGATTCCATTCTTTTTATGACTCAATAATATTCTATTACATACAAAATATACAAAATATATATGTGTATATTATATATAATAAATATAAACATAAAATGAATATATAAATTATATAAAACATTTGTTTTATCCATTCGTTAACCCTGATTGATTACACATCTTAGCTACTATAAATATTGCTATATTAAACATGGTGGAGCGGTTATCTCTCTTATAAAATGATTTCATGTCTTTTGATTATATGCCCAGTAATAAAATTGCTAGATCATATGGCAATTCTATTTCCAGTTTTTTTAAAGGACTCTACATAGAATTATTGCACTAATTTACATTTTGCTACCATTTAAGGGAGTTCACCATTTCTCCATATTATTGTCAACATTTGCTACTTTCTATTCTTCTGGTAATACCTAGAATAAGTGCAATGAGATGCTATCTTATTGTAGTTTCGATTTGCAGTTCCTGGTTGCTAGTGATATTGAGCATTTTTTTCATATATTTGTTGGACATTGTATTTCTCCTTTTGAGAAATGTCTATTGAGTCTCCTTGCTTGTTTCTTAGATTTATTTTTCTTGTTCTGTTGCTGTTGTTGAAGTTTTTTAGTTGCTTATATATTCTCTATAGTAATACTATGTTAGATAAATCACTTGCAAATACTTTCTTCTGTTAGTTGTCTCTTCATATGTTGATTGTTTCTTAGACTGTGCAGAAATATCAGAATATTTTAAAGATTTTTTTTATTTATTTGAAAGTTGGAGTTACACAGAGAGAGAATAAGAGGCAGAGAGAGAGAGAGAGAGAGAGAGAGAGAGAAAGAGAGGTCTTCCATCCACTGTTTCACTCCCCAAATGGTCATAATGGATGGAGCTGATCAGCTCCAAAGCCTGGAGGTAGGAGCTTTCTCTAGGTCTCCCACGTGGGTCTATAGACCCAAGGTTGGGCCATCTTCTGCTGCTTTCCCAGGCCATAGCAGAGAGCTGGATCAGTAGTGGAACAGCCAGGAATGAAACCAATACCCATATGGGATGCTTGCACCACAGCCAGTGGCTTTACCCTCTACACCATGGCACTAGCCCCAAAATGCTTGAATTTGATATAATCCCATTTGTCTAGTTTTGGGTTTGTTGCCTGTGTTTTGGGGACATTATCAAAAAGTTTTTTGTGTACATCAATATATTAAAGTATTTCCTTTTTTTAAAAAAAAAAGTATTTATTTTTGAAAGTCAGATAGAAAGTTATACAGAGAGAGGAGAGGCAGGGGAGGCAGGTCTTCAATCTGCCAGTTCTCTCTCTAATTTGCCGCAACTGCCAGAGCTGTGCCGATCCAAAGTCAGAAGCTTCCTCCAGGTCTGCCATGTGGGTGCAAGGGCTTGGGCTAACTTGTACTGCTTTCCCAGGCCATAGCACAGAGATATGGACTTCAATCGACACACATATGTGATGATGGCACTGCAGATGGCAGCTTTACCCGCTATGCCAGAGTGCTGGTCACTTGAAGTGTTTCCTTTACGTTTTCTTCTAGAAATAAAATAGCTTCAGGTGTTAAAATTATGTCTTTCATCCATTTGATTTGATTTTAATGCAGTGAGAGGGAATCTGCTTTCCTTTTTATATGTATGTGTAACTAATTTTTTCCATTTTTTAAAATTTTATTTAATAAATATAAATTTCCAATGTACAACTTTTGGATTATGGCAGCTTTTCATCCCCATAGCCTCCCTCCTGGCTGCAAACATCCCATCTCCCACTCCCTCTCTCATCCCATTCTTCAAAAAGATTCATTTTCAATTATATTTATATACAGAAGATCTACTTAGTATTTACTAAGTAAAGATTTCAACAGTTTGCACCTACACAGAAACACAAAGTATAAAGTACTGTTTTAGTAGTAGTTTGACCATTAATTCACAAAGTACAACACATTAAGGACAGAGATCCTACATGGGGAGTAAGTGCACAGTGACTCCTGTTGTTGATTTCACAATTGACATTCTAATTTATGATGTCAGTAATCACCCGAGGCTCTTGTCATGAGTTGCCAAGGCTATGGAAGTCTCTTGAGTTCACCAACTCTGAATTTATTTAGACAAGGCAATAGTCAAAGTGGAAGTTCCCTCCTCTCTTCAGGGAAAGGTACCTCCTTCTTTGATGACCCATTCTTTCCACTGGGATCTCATTCACAGAGATCTTTCATTTAAGTCATTTTTTTTGTTGCCAGAGTGTCTTGGCTTTCCATGCCTAAAATACTCTCATGGGCTCTTCAGCCAGATCCAAATACCTTAAGGGCTGATTCTGAGGCCAGAGTGCTGTTTAGGACATCTGCCATTCTATGAGTCTGCTGTGTATCCCGTTTCCCATGTTGGATCATTCTCTCATTTTTAATTCTATCAGCTAGTATTTACAGACAGTAGTCTTGTTTATGTGCTCCCTTTGGCTCTTAGTCCTATCATTATGATCAATTGTGAACTGAAACTGATCACTTGGACTAGTGAGATGGCATTGCTACATGCCACCTTGATGGGATTGAATTGGAATCCCCTGGCACATTTCTAACTCTACCGATTTGGAAAAGTCACTTTGAGCATGTCCCAAATTGTACATCTCCTCCCTCTCTTATTCTCCCTGTTATATTTAACAGGGATCACTTTTCAGTTAAATTTAACACCTAAGAATAATTGTGTGAATTATAGAGTTCCATCAATAGTATTAAGTAGAGCAAAAAAAAATACTAAAAGGGATAAAGTATTAAGTTGTACATCAACAGTCAGGACAAGGGCTGATCAAGTCACTGTTTCTCATAGTGTCCATTTCACTTCAACAAATTTCCCCTTTGGTGCTCAGTTAGTTGTCGCCAGTCAGGGAGAACATATGATATTTGTCCCTTTGGGGCTGGCTTATTGCACTCAGCATGATGTGTTCCAGATTCCTCCATTTTGTTCCATAGCCTTGGCAACTCATGACTAGGGCCTAGGGAGATTAAAGGAGCCATAAACAAGAGTGTCAGTTTGTTAACTCAACAACAGGAGTTACTGTGCACTTACTCTTCATGTAGGATCTCTGTCCTTAATGTGTTGTTCAATGTGAATTAATGCTACAACTATTACTCAAACAGTATTTTACACTTTATGTTCTGTGTGGGTGCAAACTGTTGAAATCTTTACTTGATATATGCTAAACTGATCTTCTGTATATACAGATAATTGAAAATAATCTTGATGTAAATGAAATGGGAGAGGGAGCGGGAGAGGGGAGGGTTGTGGGTGGGAGGGAAGTTATGGTGGGAAGCCATTGTAACCCATAAACTGGACTTTGGAAAGTTATAAGTACGAAATAAAATTTTTAAAAAAGACCTTTCATAGCAATCAGAAATTTGTCACCACTCATCCAGCCCTGCAAAAGTCACTTAAAGATGTGTTGTTACACACAGAAACACAGAAGCTGACCATCAATATGAAAGAAAGTAAAGGCAGAAAAATCTCTTAGTAACAGATTGTAGGAAGCTCAAAGCATATATTAGAAATATCTTTGGAAAACTGGCAGGGCACAGTCACTACTTATCAATAGTCAAATTGAATGTAAATGGCCTCAACTCTCCAGTTGAGAGACACAGACTGCATGAGTGGATTAAAAAACAAAACCCATCTATTTGCTGCTTACAAGAAACACATCTTTCCAAGAAAGATGCATGTAGACTGAAAGTGAAAGGTTGGAAAAAGATATTCCATGCCAACAGAAACCAAAATGAGCTCGCATAGATATCTTAATATCAGACAAAATAAATTTGGTTGGAAATGTTGAACCATCCTATGTCACTAGGATGAATCCTACTTGATCATGAGGCATATATAACCTTTTGATGTACTGTTGGGTTCAGTTTGATAATGATTTGTTAAGAATTCTACATTGACATTCCCTGAAGATGTTTGTAATTATCTATTGCTTGTGTGTGCCTTTGATTCTTTTTGGTATCAAAACAATGTTGTCCTTATAAAACATAATATGGCAGTCCCATCCTTTTAAAATTTTATGACAGATTAAGTGGTGGAGTTAGTTTCTCCTTAAATATTTATGTAAATTTCAACTTAAAGCCATGAGGTCCTGGGATTTTCTTTGATTAGAGGCTTTTTGCTATGTTCCAGTCTTCTTTCTGGTACTTAATATGTTTCAATTTTCTGCACTTGTTGATTTAATCTATATAAGTTGTACATATCCAGGGATTATTATGTATATCTTTGAATTGTTAGTATGTGGTGGTTAGTATAAATTTCTTGTGATTCCATGTGTTTCAGTAGCATCAGTTGCAATGTCTCCTTTTTCATATCTGATTTTTCTTTTCCTTTTTTTGTCCTTGTTAGCTTGGGAAAAGTTTGTCCTATTTTTAAATCCAATAGTTTAATTTTGTTTATATTTTATGCTATTTTAATCTTAGTTTAATTTATTTCTGCTCTGAGCTATATTATTTCTTGTCTTTTATTAATTTTAGACAGTTTGTTGTTTTCTTATTCCTGAGGTGCGGAATTAATTGTTAATGATGCAGTTATTGACTTATACTTCACACTGCATATTGTCTTTTTTCTAGCTCAGAGATTTTGATGATTTGTGTCTTCATTTACATTTTATTTCAAAGATTTTATTTTACTTTTAATTTCCTCAGTAATTTATGGGTCACTAACAAGCATGTTTTTCAGTTTATGAATATTGTAAATTTCCCTTTGTTCATCTTATTTTTGATTCATTTATTCCACTGTGGTCTGAGAAGATACAGGGTATGATTTTTTGAATTTATGACCTAAATCGTGATCTTTCCAGGAAAATATTTGTACTTATGACAACAATGTGTATTCTGTGGCTGTTGAGTGAAATGTTCTGTAAACGCTTATTAGATCATTTTCTGTATAGTATGATTCTAATTAGATGTGTCCTTGTTGATTTTCTGTCCACATGATCTGCCCATTAATGACAGTAGGGTGTCAAAATCCCCAAGTATTTTTATATCAGAGCCTGCCTCTTACTTTATATCTAATAATATTTGCTTGTATTTGAGTGATTCAGTGATGTATCTTATTGCTGAACCAAGCCTTATAGTAATATATAGGGTCCTTCTTTGTCATTATTACACTTTTTTAAAATTTATTTTATTAGACATAACTATCACTATTGCTGCTCAATTTTGGTTACCATTACATAGAATTTCTTCCTCCAATCCTTCACATTTACCTTATAGGTTTCTTAACTGTTTAGTGAATATCTTGTATGCAAAATTTAGTTGGGTCTTCTATAATTTATCCTTTTGGTAAACTCATATCTTTTACTCATGATTGTAATCCATTTATATTCAAGGCTAATATTTTCTTTTAAACTTTAATTTAGTAGTTTTAACTTTCCAAAGTACAGCTTATGGATTACAATGGCTTCCCCCGCCCATAACTTCCCTCCCACCGCAACCCTCCCATCTCCCACTCCCTCTCCCTTTCCATTCACATCAAGATTCATTTTCAATTATCTTTATATACAGAAGAACAATTTAGTATATATTAAGTAAAGATTTCAACAGTTTGCACCCACACATAAATACAAAGTGTAAAATACTGTTTGAGTACTAGTTGTAGCATTAATTCACATTGAACAGCACATTAAACAGAGATCCTACATGAGGAGTAAGTGCACAGTGACTCCTGTTGTTGACTTAACAAATTTATGCCCTTGTTTATGGCATCAGTAATCACCCCAGGCTCTTGTCATGAGTTGCCAAGGCTATGGAAGCCTTTTGAGTTCGCAGGCATCGATCTTATTTAGACAATGGCATAGTCAAAAAGGAAGTTCACTCCTCCTTTCAGAGAAAGGTACCTCCTTCTTTGATGACCCATTCTTTCCACTGGGATCTCACTTGCATAGATCTTTCATTTAGGCTTTTTTTTCCCCAGAGTGTCTTGGCTTTCCATGCCTAAACTACTCTCATGGGCTCTGCCCTAAGGTCTGATTCTGAGGCCAGAGTGCTATTTAGGACATCTGCCATTCTATGAGTCTGCTGTGTATCCCGCTTCCCATGTTGGATCATTCTCTCATTTTTAATTCTATCAGTTAGTATTAGCAGACACTAGTCTTGTTTATGTGCTCCCTTTGACTCTTAGACCTATCAGTATGATGATTTGTGAACTGAAATTGATCACTTAGACTGGTGAGATGCCATTGGTACATACCATCTTGATAGATTGAATTGTAATTCCCTGTCACATTTCTCTTATTTGACAGGCAGAGTGCATAGTGAGAGAGAGAGAGAGAGAGAGAGAGAGAGAGAGAGAAAGGTCTTCCTTTTCCATTGGTTTACTCCCTAATGGCTACTGCGGCCGGCACTCTGTGGCCGGCGAACCGCACTGATCCAAAGGCAGGAGCCAGTTGCTTCCTCCTGGTCTCCCATGCGAGTGCAGGGCCCAAGCACTTTTGCCATCCACCACTGCACTCCCAGGCCACATCAGAGAGCTGGAATGGAAGAGGAGAAACCGGGACAGAATCTGGGGCCCTGATGGGGACCAGAACCCCGTGTGCCTGTACCGCAGGCGGAGGATTAGCCTTTTGAGCTGTTTTGCCAGTGCCCCTGGCACTTTCTAACTCTACCATTTGGGGCAAGTTAGATTGAGCATGTCCCAAATTGTACATCTCCTCCCTCTCTTATTCCCGCTCTTATATTTAACAGAGATCACTATTCAGTTAAATTTAAGCACCTAAGAATAATTGTGTGCTAATTACAGAGTTCAACAAATAGTATTAGGTAGAACAGAAAAAAATACTAAAAGGGATAAAGTATTAAGTTGTACATCAATAGTCAGGACAAGGGGTGATCAAGTCACTGTTTCCCATAATGTCCATTTCACTTCAACAGGTTTCCTTTTTGGTGCTTGGTGAGTTGTCACTGATCAGGGAGAACATATGATATTTGTCCCTCTGGGACTGGCTTATTTCATTCAGCATGATGAGTTCCAGATTCCTACATCTTGTTGCGAATGACCTAATTTCATTGATTTTGACTGCTGAATAGTATTCTATAGAGTACATGTCCCATAATTTCTTTATCCAGTCTACTGTTGATGGGCATTTGTGTTGAATCCAGATCCTAGCTATTGTGAATTGAGCTGCCATAAACATTGAGGTGCAGATAGTTCTTTTACTTACCAATTTCATTTCCTTTGGGTAAATTCCAAGGAGTGGGATGGCTGGGTCGAACGGCAGGGTTATATTCAGGTTTCTGAGGAATCTCCAGACTGACTTCCATAGTGGCTTAACCAGTTTGCATTCCCACCAACAGTGGGTTAGTGTCCCTTTTCCCCCACATCCTCGCCAGCATCTGTTGTTGGTAGATTTCTGAATGTGAGCCATTCTAACTGGGGTGAGGTGAAACCTCATTGTGGTTTTGATTTGCATTTCCCTGATTGCTAGTGATCTTGAATATTTTTCCATGTGCCTGTTGGCCATTTGGATTTCCTCTTTTGAAAAATGTCTATTGAGGTTCTTGGCCCATCTCTTGAGTGGGTTGTTTGTTTTACTGTTGTGGAGTTTCTTTATCTCTTTGTAGATTCTGGTTATTAATCCTTTATCTGTTGCATAATTTGCAAATATTTTTTCCCATTCTATCGGTTGCTCAAGGCTAATATTGAATGGTAAGAATTCCTATTACTTTGTTAATTGCCTAGTGATTATTTTATGTAGTATTTAAAACTTTTATTAACAATGCATGTACATTTATTGGGCTACCATGTAGTATTTCAATGCTTGTAGACAACATGTAATGATCAAAACATGATAATCAATATTTGTACTGATTTATATTACTTTATTATTGGAGATCAGCACCTTCTTTCTTCTATTTGTTTATCAAAAATTCCTCATTATTGTGAGCTGCAGTCTCTTCACTATGCTGTGTGTGTAACACTAGGGGTTTATTCCTTTCATCTGTTCTAATTTGGTGTTCATTATGCAAAATTTCTCTACCCACATTCCCCACCTCAACCCAGTCTCTAGTATCTACCATTCTGTGTTCAGATTGAGTTTTTTACTTAATAAGCACCCACATATGAAGGAGAATGTGTGGTAATTGTCTTTCCTCGCCTTGCTTATTACAGTTTGTTGTCCTCTAGTTCATTCTATTTTTCTTTTTTAAAGTGTTTTTTTTTTTTTTTTTTTTTTTTACAGGCAGAGTGGATAGTGAGAGAGAGAGACAGAGAGAAAGGTCTTCCTTTGCTATTGGTTCTCCCTCCAATGGCCGCCGTGGCCAGCGCACTGCACTGATCCAATGTCAGTAGCCGTGTACTTATCCTGGCCTCCCTTGGGGTGCAGGGCCCAAGCACTTGGGCCATCCTCCATTGCATTCCCGGGCCACAGCAGAGAGCTGGCCTGGAAGAGGGGCAACCGGAACAGATTCCGGTGCCCCAACCGGGTCTAGAACCCTGTGTGCTGGCGCCACAAGGTGGAGGATTAACCTAGTGAGCCGTGGCACCGGCTTAAAGATTTATTTTTATTAGAAATGCAAGTTAGAGAGACAGAGAGAGGCAGAAAGCAAGAGTGAGAGTGAAAGAGAGAGAGAGAGAGAGAGAGAGAGAGTCTCCCATCTCTGGATTCATTCACCAATGACCACCATGGCCAGAACTGGGCTAGTCCAAAGCCAGAAGCCAGAATCTTCTGAGTCTCCTACAAGAATGCAGGGGCTCAAGGACTTGGGCCATTTTCTGCTGCTTTCAGAGTCTCATCATCAGAGAGCTGGATCAGAGTGGAGCAACTGTGAGTTTTACCAGTGCCCATATATGATGCAGGCTGTGTCTTTACCAGCTATGCCTCAGCATCAGCCCCCAATATTTTATTCTTATTCATAGCTCAATAGTATTCCATAGTGTGTATATTTTCTTTATTCATTCTTTGGAGATGGACGTATTGGTTGATTCTATATCTTGGCTATGGTGAATAGGGCTGCAATAAACATGGTGGTGCAGGTATCACTGATACAATGATTTCATTTATTTTGGATATATGTTCAGTGGTGGCTTCAAAGAGTCATATAGAAATTCCATTTCTACCTTTTTGGTAAATCTCCATACTGTTTTTCACAGGGGCTGTGCTAATTTACAGTCATACCAACATAGTATAAGAGTTCTCTTTCCTCTCCATTCTCACCACTATTTGCTACTTTCTATATGTTTGATAATATTCATTCTAACAGGAATAAGGTGATTTTTTCACTGTGGTTTTGATTTCCATTTCTCTGGTGGATAGTGCTATTTAGTACTTTTTTCATGTATGTATTGGATAATTGCATTTATTCTTCTTGGAATTGTCTACTGAAGTCCTTTGATTTGTTTACTATTTTGTTGTTGAGTTTTATGAGTTTGGATATATTCAGGATATTAATAATTTGTTAGTAAAGTAGCTTGCAAATATATTTATTATTTTGCTTGATGTTTTATATCTATTCATTCCGTTTCTGTTCTGAAGTTTCTGATTTTGATAAAATCTTATTCATCTAGTTTTGCTTTTGTGCTTTTATTTTTGAAGTTTTACCCAAAAACTCTTTGCTTACATAAGTGTTTTGAAGTGTCCCCATATGTCTTCTTCTAGCAATTTCATGTTTTCAGCTTTTACATTTGGTCTTTGATCAATCTTTAGTTTGATTTTTTAACATTATGTTAAAATACAGTATACATATTAATAAATGCATGTAAACGTATAAATCATTGAGTTGTTTGTCATCTGATCACCTTCATAACCAACACCCAAATTAAGAACAAAGTATTATTAGCATCCAAAGAGGCCTCAATATGCTCCCTTATCCATTTCTTTTTTTAATATGTGCAACAAGAGTATGTGGTCCTATATGATATGATTCAGTGAAGCAATATTTATAACATATATCAGATGACCTGATCTTCACTCAGTTTTTATCCTCTATATATTAACAACCACAAATAAGAGAAAACATGTGAAATATGTGATGTTCAACACCATTTATTCAAAGATTATTGTGTCCCCAAAGCATATTATTGGATTCGTAGTCAAAGATCTGTTTACTGTGTGTATACAGTTTAATTACTGGGTTTTCTAATCTGTCCCATTGATCTTTGAGTCAGCTTTTATAAGAAATCATGCTGTTTTAATTACTATAGTTTGTTGTATGCTTAAAAGACAGGTATTGTTGGGCTGGCATTGTGATGTGGTGGGTTTAGCCACCATCTGTGATGCCGACATCATATATAGGCTCCAGTTCAAGTCCTGGACATCCCCCAGCTGCAGAGCTTGGGTAGGTGTTGCAGTATGCCCTATGCTGAATTTCTGAGTCACCGTACTTTTTAGTGTTCCCATTACCTCTTCACTGAAGTTTTTCTTCAATCACTCTCCTGCAAGCACATTATTTATTGCTTTGGTTCACCTCTGTGGAAGAGCTGAGTGCAGGGCAACACTATTCAGCCATCTGAGATCTGACAAGAGTTTGTTTTCTGAAAAAAAAAAAAGAAAGACAGCTGGTGCCATGGCTCACTAGGCTAATCCTCTACCTGCAGCACCAGCATTCTGGGTTCCAGTCCCTGTTGGGGTGGCAGTTCTGTCCCGTTTGCTCCAAATGGAACAAAATCATCATATAAAAGCACTCCAATGCTTATTGCTACACTATTCAAAATAGCTAAGATATGCCATTGACCTTGAGGACTATCAACAGATGAGTGGTTAAATATGATGTGATATATATATATATATATATATGTACAATGGAATATTATGCAGCCTTAAAAAGAATGATTTCCTTTCATTTATAGAAAAATGCATGGAACTGGGGGACATCATTTTAAGGGAAATAAGACAAATTCAGAAAAAACATATGCTGCGCTTTCTCTTATGTGGAAACCTGAAGGAAAAAAAGTTGATCTGAATGTAGGACAGTGATTATTAGAGGATGGAAACCAAATATTTTTGGTAGTAGAATAAGTTCTTTTATTCCATAATACAGTAGGGTGATGAAGTTCACAATAATTTATTATGTTTTCTGAGCAAATAAAATGGAGGAGTTAGAAGGCTTTAAACATAAAGTAAATACAAGGAGAAGGAAACATTGACTATTCTGATATTCTGTATATCTATTTAAATTTAACACTATACTCCATAATTTCATACAATTAAATAAGAATTTAAACTATTATTATTTTCTTTGTGTTTTCCTCCTTGACAAATAAGTTTTTCAGAATGTCATTTACTTTCCAAATATATATGGTCTTCAATTTCTTTGTTGCCAAATTCTAATTTAATTCTATTTTGTCAGAGAATATATGATTTAAATTTTTTTAATGTTCCTGAAAGTTGTTTATAGTATGTTATCTATGCTGGAGAATGTCCCATACATACTTCAGGCCATATCTTGACAATTTTTGTGGTCATTCTCAGATACGTACAGAGGTGAGAAAAATTTATTCCACCCAGTGTTGTATTGTATATTACCACACCTAACTTCTTTAAAAAACATCAAACTCCTTCCAGTACTTTCACACTTTAGTGTTATCCCCATTTTGTATTAAGATTGAATCATTTTTGATATGCTAAGAGCAAAAATATGAGGTATTTGTCTTTCTGTTTCTTTTCTTAAGATTTATTTATTTATTTGAAACGTGATTTACAGAGAGATAGAGGAAGGGAGGAAGGGAGGGAGGGAGGGAGGGAGAAAAGGAAGGAAGCAAGGAGAGAGAGAGAGAGAGAGAGAGAGAGAGAGAGAGAGAGAATGAGAGGTTTTCCATTCACTGGTTCACTTCCCAAGTGCCCACAGCAACTGGAGTACAGAGTTCAGCTGTTCAACAGCCAGGAGTGAGGAGCCTCCTCCCCGTCTCCCATGTGGGTGCAGGAGCCAAAGGACTTGGGCCATCTTCCACTGCTTTCCCAGGCCACAACTGAGAGATGGATCAGAAGTGGAGGAGCTGGGACTCGAATTGGGGTGCCGGCACCTCAGGAATCAGCCTCACCCACTAAGCCACAGTGCCATCCCCGTCTGTTTCTAGCTTTCTGTTTCCACTTGATGCACATGACAAGGTTTCATTATTTTTTGATGAATATGACTATGTACTATATTTTCTTTATAGATTCATCTGGTCATGGACACCTTAGTTGATTTCTTATTTTGGCCCTTGTGAATAATGTAATATACATGATAGAAATTGTATCTCTTTGATAAAATTGTTTTATATTTTTTGGGAGTATACCAAGTAGTGGGATTGCTAGAACACATGGTAGGTCTATTTCTGGTTTTTGAGAAATCTCCATACTGATTTCCATTACGGCTGCACTAATTTATATTCTCACCAACATTGTGTAAGAGCTCCTATTTCTCCACATCCTCACCAGCATTTATTGTTCTCTTTCTTTTGAATAATAACCATCTGACAGTCGTGAGGTGATGCTGTGATTTTGATTTGCATTTCCCTGCTGGCTAGTAATACTGAGCATTGTTTATATATTTGTTTGCCATTTGTACTTCTTTTGAGAACTGTCTATTCAAGTCCTTTGCCTGTTTCTTAACTGGATTAGTTTTTATTGTTGAGTTTTTGGAGTTCTTGATGTTTTCTGGATATTAATCCTTTGTCAGATAGGTAGTTTAGAAATATTTTCTCCCGTTCTGTTGGATGTCTCCTGACTCTGTTCTGTTGTGTCCATTGCTGGGCAGAAGCTTCTGAGTTTGATAATTTCATTTGTCTTGTTTTCTTTCTGTTGCCTGTGCTTTGGGGTCTTTCAAAAAGCTGTTTCATACACAAAGGTCTTGAAGTGTTTTCCCTATGTTTTTTCTAGAAATCTCATGGCTTCAAGTCATAAATTTAGGTCATCGATTCACGTTGGCATAAATCTTTATATGATAAGAGGTAGGGTTCTAAAGTTGTTTTTCTATACATGCATTTCCATTTTTGCTGGCACACTTTAATGAAAAGATTATCCTTTTTCTGGTGTATGCTATTGTAACCTTTGTTAAAAAACAGCTGCTCATTTGTAAATGAAATAATTTCTGGACTCTCCATTCTGTTTCATCACTCTAGATGTCAGTTTTTATGTTAGCATCATGTTATTTAATTGCTATAGCTTCATAGAAAGCTTTGAAATCAGGTAGTTTGATGCCTAAAACTTGATTTTTTTTACATTTCTTTTTTTTAAACTTTTATTTAATGAATATAAATTTCCAAAGTACAGCTTATGGATTACAATGGCTTCCCCCACATAAAGTCCCTCCCACCCGCAAACCTCCCCTTTCCCGCTCCCTCTCCCCTTCCATTCACATCAAGATTCATTTTTGATTCTCTTTATATACAGAAGATCAGTTTAGCATACATTAAGTTAAGATTTCAACAGTTTGCTCCCTCACAGAAACATAAAGTGAAAAATACTGTTTGAGTACTCGTTATAGCAATAAATCTCAATGTACAGCACACTAAGGACAAAGATCCTACATGAGGAGTAAGTGCACAGTGACTCCTGTTGTTGACTTAACAAATTGACACTCTTGTTTATGGCATCAGTAATCACCCTAGGCTCTTGTCATGAGTTGCCAAGGCTATGGAAGCCCCCTGAGTTCACTGACACTGATCATATTTAGACAAGGTCATGGTCAAAGTGGAAGTTCTCTCCTCCGTTCAGAGAAAGGCACCTCCTTCTTTGAAGACCCATTCTTTCCACTGGGACCTCACTAGTAGAGATCTTTCATTTAGGTTTTTTTTTTTCCCCCAGAGTGTCTTGGCTTTCCATGCCTGAAATACTCTCATGGGCATTTCAGCCAGATGTGCATGCCTTAAGGGCTGATTCTGAGGCCAGAATGCTGTTAGGACATTTGCCATTCTATGGGTCTGCTGTGTATCTCACTTCCCATGTTGGATCATTCTCTCCATTTGATTCTATCAGCTAGTATTTGCAGACACTAGTCTTGTTTATATGATCCCTTTGGTTCTTAGTCCTATCATTATGATCAATTGTGAACAGAAATTGATCACCGGGACTAGTGAGATGGCATTGGTACATGCCACCTTGATGGGATTGAATTGGGATCCCCTGGTATGTTTCTAACTCTACCGTTTGAGGTAAGTCAGCTTGAGCATGTCCCGAATTGTACATCTCTTCCCTCTCTTATTCCCACTCTTATATTTAACAGCGATCACTTTTAAGTTAAGTTTCAGCACTTAAGAAGAATTGTGTATTGATTACAGTATTCAACCAAAAGTATTAAGTAGAAGGAACAAAACACATCTATTTGCTGTTTACAAGAAACACATCTTTCCAACAAAGATCCATACAGACTGAAAGTGAAAAGGCTGGAAAAAGATATACCATGCCAACAGAAATGAAAAAAGAGCGGGTGTAGCCATCTTAATATCGGACAACATTAACTTTACCACAAAAACTGTTAAGAGAGACAAAGAGGGACACTATATAATGATTAAGGTATCAATACCACAAGAAGATATAACAATTATCAATCTATATGCACCTAACTACAGGACACTGGTTTATCTAAAAGATTTGTTAAGGGACTTAAAGGGAGACTTAGACCCCAATACAATAGTACTGGGGGACTTCAATACTCCTCTCTCAGAAATAGACAGATCAACAGGACCGAAGATCAACAAGAATATAGTAGATTTAAATGACACTATAGCCCAAATGGATCTAACAGATATCTACAGAACTTTAAATCCTACAGCTAACGATTTTACATTCTTCTCAGCAGTACATGGAACCATCTCTAGGACTGACCACTTACTAGGCCATAAAGCAAGTCTCAGCAAATTCAAAAGAATTGGAATCATACCATTCAGCTTCTCAGACCATAAAAGAATGAAGTTGGAAATTAGCAACTAAGGAATCCCTAGAGCATACACAAACACATGGAGATTGAACAACATGCTCCTGAATGAACAATGGGTCATAGAAGAAATTAAAAGAGAAATCAAAAATTTTCTGGAAGTAAATGAAGGTAACAGCACAACATACCAAAACTTATGGGATGCAGCAAAAGCAGTGTTAAGAGGAAAGGTTATAGCAATAGGTGCCTACATCAAGAAATTGGAAAGGCACCAAATAGATGAGCTTTCAATTCACCTCAAGGATCTAGAAAACCTACAGCAAACCAGACCCAAATCTAGTAGGAGAAGAGAAATAATTAAAATCAGAGAAGAAATCAACAGAATTGTATCAAAAAAACATTACAAAAAATCAGCCAAATGAGGAGCTGGTTTTTTGAAAAAATAAACAAAATTGACACCCCATTGGCCAAACTAACAAAAAAAAGAGACCCAAATCAATAAAATCAGAGATGAAAAAGGAAATGTAACAACAGACACCACATAAATAACAAGAATCATCAGAAATTACTACAAGGACTTGTACGCCAGCAAACAGGGAATCCTATCAGAAATGGATAGATTCCTGGACACATGCAACCTACCTACATTGAACCAGGAAGACAAAGAAAACCTAAACAGACCCATAACTGAGACAGAAATTGAAACAGTAATAAAGGCCCTCCCAACAAAGAAAAGCCCAGGACTGGATGGATTCACTGCTGAATTCTACCAGACATTTAAAGAAGAACTAACTCTAATTCTTCTCAAACTATTCAGAACAATTAAAAAAGAAGGAATCCTCCCAAATTCTTTCTAGGAAGCCAGCATCACCTTAATTCCCAAGCCAGAAAAAGATGGAGCATTGAAAGAGAATTACAGACCAATATCCCTGATGAACATAGATGGAAAAATTCTCAATAAAACTCACACCAATAGAATGCAATAACACATCAGAAAGATCACCCAGCCAGACCAAGTGGGAATTATCCCTGGTATGCAGGAATGGTTTAATGTGTGCAAAACAATCAATGTGATACACCACATTAACAGACTGCAGAAGAAAAACCATATGATTATCTCAAAAGACGCCAAGAAAGCATTTGATAAAATACAACACCCTTTCATGATGAAAGCTCTAAGCAAACTGGGTTTGGAAGGAACATTCCCCAATAGAATCAAAGCAATTTATGAAAAAACCACAGCCAATATCCTATTGAATGGGGAATAGTTGGAAGCATTTCCACTGAGATCTGGTACCAGACAGGGATGCCCACTCTCACCACTGCTATTGAATATAGTTCCAGAAGTTCTAGCCAGAGCTATTAGGCAAGAAAAAGAAATTAAAGGGATACAAATTGGGAAGGAAGAACTCAAACTATCCCTCTTTGCAGATGATATGATTCTTTATTTACGCGACCCAAAGAACTCTACTAAGAGACTATTGGAACTCATAGAAGATTTTCGCAAACTAGCATGGTATAAAATCAATGCACAATAATCAATAGCCTTTGTATACACAGACAATGCCATGGCTGAGGAAGAACTTCTAAGATCAACCCCATTCACAATAGCTACAAAAACAATCAAATACCTTGGAATAATCTTAACCAAGGACGTTCAAGATCTCCATGATGAAAATTACAAAACCTTAAAGAAAGAAATAGAAGAGGATACCAAGAAATGGAAAAATCTTCCATGCTCATGGATTGGAAGAATCAATATCATCAAAATGTCCATTCTCCCAAAAGCAATTTATACATTCAATGCAATACCAATCAAGGTACCGAAGACCTTCTTCTCAGATCTGGAAAAAATGGTGCTGAAATTTATATGGAGACACAGGAGACCTCGAATAGCTAAAGCAATCTTGTACAACAAAAACAAAGCCGGAGGCATCACAATACTAGATTTCAGGACATACTACAGGGCAGTTGCATTCAAAACAGCATGGTACTGGTACAGAAACAGATGGATAGACCAATGGAACAGAATAGAAACACCAGAAATCAATTCAAACATCTACAGCCAACTTATTTTTGATCAAGGATCCAAAACCAATCCCTGGAGTAAGGACAGTCTATTCAATAAATGGTGCAGGGAAAATTGGATTTCCACATGCAGAATCATGAAGCAAGAACACTACCTTTCACCTTACACAAAAATCCACTCAACATAGATTAAAGACTTAAATCTACGACCTGACACCATCAAATTATTAGAGAGCATTGGAAAAACCCTGCAAGATATAGGTACCGACAATGACTTCTTGGAAAATTCCCCAGAAGCACAGGCAGTCAAAGCCAAAATTAATATTTGAGATTGCATCAAATTGAGAAGTTTCTGTACTGCAAAAGAAACAGTCAGAAGAGTGAAGAGACAACCGACAGAATGGGAAAATATATTTGCAAACTATGCAACAGATAAAGGGTTGATAACCAGCATCTACAAAGAAATCAAGAAACTCCACAACATCAAAACAAACAACCCACTTAAGAGATGGGCCAAGGACCTCAATAGACATTTTTCAAAAGAGGAAATCCAAATGGCCAACAGACACATGAAAAAATGTTCAAGATCACTAGCAATCAGGGAAATGCAAATCAAAACCACAATGAGGTTCCACCTCACCCCAGTTAGAAAGGCTCACATTCAGAAATCTACCAACAATAGATGATGGAGAGGATGTGGGGAAAAAGGGACACTAACCCACTGTTGGTGGGAATGCAAACTGGTTAAGCCACTATGGAAGTCAGTCTGGAGATTCCTCAGAAACCTGAAGATAACCCTACCATTCAACCCAGCCATCCCACTCCTTGGAATTTACCCAAAGGAAATGAAATTGGCAAAAAAAAAAAGCTGTCTGCACATTAATGTTTATTGCAGCTCAATTCACAATAGCTAAGACCTGGAACCAACCCAAATGCCCATCAACAGTAGACTGGATAAAGAAATGATGGGACATGTACTCTGTAGAATACTACACAGCAGTCAAAAACAACGAAACCCAGTCATTTGCAACAAGATGGAGGAATTTGGAAAACATCATGCTGAGAGAATTAAGCCAGTCCCAAAGGGACAAATATCATATGTTCTCCCTGATTGGCGACAACTCACTTAGCACCAAAGGGGAAACTTGTTGAAGTGAAATGGACACTTTGAGAAGCAGTGACTTGATCAGCTCTTGTCCTGACGGTTGATGTACAATGTAATACTTTATCCATATATTATTTTTTTTTGTTCTAGTACCATTGGTTGAACTCTGTAATTAACACACAATTATTCTTAGGTGTTTAAATTTTAACTGGAAAGTGATCCCTGTTAGGAATTTGGAACACATTATGCTGAGTGAAATAAGCCAATCCCAAAGGGACAAATACCACTTGTTCTCCTTGATAGGTGACAACTAACTGATCACCAAAAAGGAAACCTGTTAAAGTGAAATGAACACTATGAGAAACGGTGACTTGATCAGCCCTCACCCTGACTGTTGATGAGCAGCTTAATATGTTATCCCTCTTAGTATATTTTTTGTTTGTTCTACTTAATACTTCCATTTCTTCCTCCTGACCTTTGTGCTTTTATTATCATTTATTTACATACACCTTATATCTTAAAAAAAACATACTGATATTTTTGTTTAAAAAGTAAAAGTCTTTTTTAAATAAAAAAGTATTGCCTAATAGTAAATGCATGCCAACATCAATTTATAGTGTAACATTTTTCAGCACAGCACACAGAGATGAACAGAAATTAAGCACGTAGTAAGACCTAAAGAAATAGCCTTATAGTCAATGGGAAAAAAATAAGACCTTATTTTCTTGTAGAAACTGTTGGTTCATTCTGCTCTATGCATACTACCACATAATTTTAAAGGAAATACAATAAATATACTTTTTTTCTACTAAAACAGTGCTTAACAACTTTGGAAAACAGGAATATTCTTTTACTCCATTTCTTTTTATTTTTAACAATACATAACTTTCCTAAAACCAATTCAAACTTTTTCAAAGCTCAACTTGATTTGTTGCATTCATACAAAGATGCATTTGGGCACAAAACTACAATTGTAAATCCTCACAAATCTGGAATATAGAATTGTTGGAGGACACTTAATTGCTTAAAATGTACTTGATCATTCTGAGTCTATACTGAAAATATCCTTCAGGAACTGCATTAAAGAAGGTAGATTCAGGATTACATTATTTCTAGAACATGTACGCAATACCACATACAAAAAAGACAACTCCACTATACTGAACAGAAAAATAGAACCTTAAAATTTAGAAATAATGAGCAAGGAATTTCAATCTCATTCTTAAATGAAAAATTGCTTTGGGCGTTTCGTTACTAAAATAATATCACCTTAAGTGGCGAGCCAGTGTTTAGTTGTGAACTGTAAGCGCTTGATGAGAAATCATTAGATATATACCATTTTGTTCCTGTTTGGCCCCTTCTGCCTTCTTTTAATTTGCTAATTTAAAAAAAATTAAAGGCTACTCATATTTTTCAGTTAATAATGTAAAGAAGGCTGCTTTAACATGGTTAAATTCCCAGAACCCTTCATTCTTTATGGATGGCCTAAATTACCAATATCATTTCTCATATAAATATTTTGAACTTGATTGACCTTGAGAAATAAAACTTTCATTTTTAATTTTTATTTTTTAACTCCATTTCCCATGAACTTTTTGAAGTCCCTTCATACAGTCCCAGTATTTCAAGTTAACATACCATTCTTTATCATATTTATCTTTTCTTCTTAGCTTTATTTTAATCTTTTACATTTCATATTTGTTATTTTATCTCTATTTTTAATCTAAATTATTAACTATAGTGTATTTCATTGATCAACTCTGGAATTCAACTATGAAAACAGATAATGAAGATGTAAGGTGTTCCATGACAGTATTTAGATCCTTTAAAAAAATCTAATGACATTTGGCTTCTTCTTGTCATTCTGTGTTGCATACAGTTAAGCTTTTTATCCTTTATAAAGATACAAGAAAAATATCTACATGTTATCAATGAGAATGTATCAGAGATTGTATAACCTTACAAAGGTTAAAAAAGAAATAATGATCAGATGTTTGGATCTAATTCCTAAATTTTATCACTGAACCACTATTTATCATATTTTACAGGAAATGCTCTCAAAATATTTGATTTCAAAATATTTGATTTCAGCATATAGAGGTCATAAGTAAAACAGTATTTTTTAAACAAGATTTGAATAGGAAATTTATACATACATAATATATTTCTTCTGATTAATTTGAAAAATACTTAATGATACACATGTTCATACAGATTATCTGAACGTAATATTTAAGAATTTTAAGAAATGTTCTGTGCTTTTTTTCTGAGCAATAGTAAAAGTAGTCACTTAACATTTCATTTTCCTCAGAAATATTGAATTGTGGTTTTCCTGTAGAAAGCATAGTTGGGTTTGCATTTACATACTGTCTGACATTCCCTGCCTTTTCACTGCTGTGCTGTTTTAGAAATAACTGCTTTTTATTCATTTGTAGGTATCAATAAATGAACAACCTAGCATTTTTAAAACTCTACTGTGAAATACAAGTTACCATAAAAATGCATTTTGTGGATCTAAATGAAGGATCCTGGCGAACAACACTCCAGCAGAAGGATCAGGCCATCAAGGAGAGAGGCGCCTTTCTCTGAAGGGAGGAAGGAACCTCCACTGTGATATGGCCTTGACTAAACAAATTCAGAGTTGGTGAACTCAAGGGGCCTCCATAGCCTAGACAGCTCATAGCAAGAGTCTCGGGTGATTGCTGACGTCATAAATAAGAGTGCCAATTGTTAAATCAACAACGGAGTCACTGGGTTCATGCTCCCCTCGCAGGATCTCTGTCCTTAATATGTTTATCTATGAAACTCAAAAACAACACTACTAGTTGAACAATACCCTATACCTGGTTCGGTTGTGTGAGTGCAACCTGTTGAAATCCCTGCTTAGTATATACTAAATTGATCTTCGGTATATGAAGGTAACCGAAAATGAAACGTGATGAAGGGGGGAGAGGGGAGAGGAAGTGGGTGAGGGGAGGGCCACGGGAGGGAGGGAGGTCGGGGGGAAGCCACAACAATGCAAAAGATGCATTTAATA
The DNA here is from genome assembly GCF_964237555.1 of Oryctolagus cuniculus. NCBI lineage: Eukaryota > Metazoa > Chordata > Mammalia > Lagomorpha > Leporidae > Oryctolagus > Oryctolagus cuniculus. The sequence goes on from NC_091436.1 coordinate 137,158,777, forward strand.
TTCTACTTAAAACTATTGGTTGAGCTCTGTAATTAATACACAATTACTCTTAGGTGTTTAATTAATGCTATAACTAGTACTCAAATAGCATTTTACACTTTATGTTTCTGTGTGGGAGCAAAATGTGGTAATCTTTACTTAACATACGCTAAATTGATCTTCTGTATATAAAGATAATTGAAAATTAATTGTGATGTGAAGGGGAAGGGAAGAGGGAGTGGGAGAGGGGAGCATTGTGGATGGGAGGGAAGACACGGGGGGTGGGGGAGGAGGCTATTGTGGTCCATAAGCTGTACTTTGGAAATTTATGCTCATTAAATAAATTTAAAAAAATGCATTTTGTGGGTTAATAGTACAATGTATGACTTTAACAAAAAGAAAATACTAATTCCATGTAAAACCTTTCACTTCACTAAATTTAACAAATTATCACATTAAAGAATACAGGTAGAAGCATTTTTTTTTCATAGTGGAATTTTAAGTCATTTAAAATTTTTAAGTAAGATGTGTACAGTGATGTGACAAAGCTTCATGGTTGGTGTTTTTCTCCTCATCCTCCCAGATAGTAGCAAAAGGTCAGACAGAGTCTCTGGGAGATAGAAAATGACAAATCTCAATACCACTATCCAAGTTTTCCCCAAAATTAGAAGGCCACATTCTGCTATGCTGTCCAAGTACTTCACTGAAATCTAGATTCCATCAACTATTAAAAAGGAATAATACATTTGACCCGGATCCTTGAGGGCCAAATAGAACTGCAGTGCTCTCAGAAGTGTCTGTGGACGTGTGGTGAGATGATGCACTGAGTACATCTCCAACAGTGCTGTCTACTCACATCAGACACACACAGACGCAGCCAGGTGCTTCCAGACCGCTCACCTGCTCTGTGCTCTTCCCTCTGGATGGTTAGAGCTCAACCTGACTGACACTGTAGAAACCAGATCCTAATGCTAGGGAGGCTTAATCCTCACATTTTCATTTCCTCTACACTTTAGGGCCCAATATATATATTTTGCAATGTTTATGCTAATATGAATTGAACAACAGGCATCATGCAACCCCGAAATCCGATCACTGAGGTCAGTAAATTACATCTAATTTGCTCCTATTATTAAAATTGGTAACTTTTAATAAAATCCATAATTTAATTGAAGTTCAAGAGTATAACAATTTAACATGTTTATACCTTTACATACATATAAATATCCATGCATCACTTACAATTGCTTTCTCTATTTGCACATTTTGCATTACATATGTTAGTGATCCTCATCACAGGTGCACAAGGCATAACAGAATAAAGGGAGTGCTGGACATTCTATTTTTAGCTCTGCTTTTATAGGGTTATGATGGAATTATACACAGTATATAAAGCTTATCAAACTAAATACAGTCTTAGCAATTACTACTATTTCATTCCAAATTGGATTTTAATATAATCAACTTACAGATCTGAAATAAAAGCATTGCTTAATGGTTTCAGATGCATTTTGGATTAATATGTCAAGGTCTCTTGCAAATAATAGATTTTAACTATCATATCACTAATGCTGCTGACAGGGAAAACAGGAGGAACAGTGACTACTAATGCTGCTATTCACAGTTCTATGAATTAAAAGTCATAAAATTTCTAGATTTCTTTAAAACAAGAAAAACTAAATAGCACATACAAGAGTACTTTAATATAACAGTAATGGTTTAACAAACTTTCCAAATGGAAGGAAATACCAAATAAAGTTGACAAATGCAATTCAACTTACATTAATATGCACCAGGCCATTTTGCCAGCTACATGCAGAAACTAATATAGGGGCAAACTGTTAAGAGCCATGCTTCTGTGGGCTGGATGTGTCCCACAACCACAACACACAGAACTCTGTAAACCTGAGGCCTCCCTGACACCTCTCATGGTGCTCACAACATGAGCTGATATTTTCATGGCTGTCCATCCTGCTCAATTTCCACAGAGAATTGCATGACTAAGCCAAATTAAGAACATTAAACCTTCCATACATGCATTCATATAGGGAGTATTTTGCTTAGTAAACTTAAAGTTAATTTTCAAAAAAAAAAATACCTGCAATCTTTATTGAAACACAAGTCACCAATAGGGAGCACACATTTCAACAGAGTGATTAAAAAACAAAACAAAGCACTGGGACTGATTAGACATGTGTTCCTCAGAATGCTTCCTGCTCACTGCTGTGTGACATCTCCCAGGTAATCTGCAACACCATTGAACTGGGACACAGCTAGGTCACTGGTATGTTTAGAATAGTTATATTTAATATAAGTATCACATAATTGAGTTTAAACATATAATTTAAGCAAGTTTTTTCCTGTATCTCCTTCATTATTAATTTTTCTCTTATTCAGCTTTACTTTCAATTGAATTTAATTAATTTAATTTAACAACTCTTTTGAGCTGTACCCTTGCTTTATTAGTTGCAACTATTTATCTGTTGCTGTCATTGTTATTTAGTAATTGCATCTTTGCCTTTTGCCTTTTCATTTTCTTTCAATTGTAAATATAATGTAAAGAATTTAGAGCAGTAGATTTTGAATACCCTCTTATAATCTTTTATGCTATTTTATGTATATATGTACATTTTGTATATATATTGTGTATATTTATATACATTTTGTGTATATATATAGAGTGTATATATATATATATATATATAGAGAGAGAGAGAGAGAGAGAGAGAGATACAGAGAGACAGTTCTTCTATGTACTGGCCCACTCCCCAAATGGCTGCAAAGGCTGGAGATGGGCCAGTCCAAAACCAGGAGCCTAAAACTCCAATTGGGTCTCCCTCATGGATGGCAGGGATCCCAGCACCTAGGCAATCCTCCAGCATCTTTCCAGGCACATTAACAGGAAGCTGGATTGGAAGGGGAGAAGCCAGGACTCAAACTGGCACTCATACAAGATGCTGATGTCACAGGCAGCAGCTTAATCCACTGTGCCACAACACTGGGCCTCTATATATTTGTTATTAACCTCATGATAAATTTTCATTATTTGTATTAAATAATCTTTCCAAGAAAACAATAATGGGAGTTATTTTACATTTTTGCATAATTAACATCTCTCATACACTAGAATCCTTTGAGTACATCAAATTTTCCATTTACCATTATGTTCTATCAACCCAAAAACTTTCCCTTAACATTTCTTGTAGCACAAGTATCTAGTGAGAGTATGTCTCAACTATTGTAGCTTCCAAGGAAAACCGATTTTTCTCTTTATTTCTGATGGATGTTTCACTGATTCTAGTATTCTATGTTAAATGTAATTTTTACAGTGAGAACATTAAATCATCATTTAACAATCCTGCAGATTTATGACATTTATCTATGCCTGAAATCACCCTTGTGTTATTCTGCACATCCAATGCCTTTTTTATTCAAGGTACTTTCAAGATTTTTTTTTTACGTCAGTGGTATTTAGCAAACTAATTCTCATGGTTCATAGTAAGACACTTTTCTAATTTATCCAGCTTGGAACCTGTTGAATTTTTAATATATGTATGAATTTCTAGTTTTATCAAAATTAGTATTTTTAAGACTATTTCTTCAAGAACTTACCAACCTTCCATTTATTTATTTGCAATTAAGGTCTGAATTACATTCATTTTTGACTAATTGATATTCTCTGCACTTCAATATCAATATATGGAGCATGTTGAAATTGAAAATGGTATTTAATGAATATATTTTATTCATGAAAATTTTGAAGGCTTCTTGTATTCTAGTGGTACCAATATACCTCCAATGTTGGTAATATCCACTACTGTTGTATGTAATATGTATACAAGATGTATGTATAATATGTATGTAATTATGATCTTCAAACAAAATGGTCTTTCATTTCTAAGAGTTCCATTTATGTCTTTATTGGATTTATCATTGCTCTATGCACATTATTATATAGAAGATTTCAAATTTGATATTTTACTAATTTATTTGTATTTCTATTGATTATTTTTTCATGTCATAGCAAAAATAATTACCAGTTTCCCTGAATAACTGATTAATTGAGTTGTTAGTGTTATTTTATTCATTACCAAGTAATACATATATCATAGCAGTAAATCCTTTGTGTATAATATCACATACAAATAATCAAAATACATCACACATTTGTCCATTTCTCTTCATTTCGATTGTCCTATTCAACTTTGTTTCCAGGGTGACCTCAATCACTTCCTATGATGATTCTTTTTATTTTCACTCAGAAATGGCATTTTAAATACCCTGAAGTAATTTGTCTGATTTAGGTTTGGGATTATTAGTATCAGAATTCAGTAAAGGGATAACTTATAATAATATTGAATGTCTATTAAATGCTTGAGAAAGGATACAGCTTGATGTGGAAGGAAATGAGGCCAAGAAAGAAATTTGGATTGGGATGATGGGTTTTGAAAGTCCAAAAGTCTTGAGGTCTAAATAAGATACGTTGTTTCCTTTCTTTCTTTTTTTGTAGTTTTTGTTAATAGCTTTACTTTGTGTATAACTTCATACAATAAAATTCACTCATTAAAATCATGCAACTGAATGATTTGTGAAATACACACACACCTGTGTGTTCTTAACAACATTCAAGAATATAGATATCTATCCCCCAGAAAAGTTTCCCTGCGGTCCTTTGTATTACCTCCTTATGTTCTCTCTGCTCCCAAGAAATTATTGATTTGCTCTCCATACAGGTTTGCTTCCACTTTCTAGAATTTTCTATAAGTGGAAACATACACTGTGCACAACATCGTATCATGCTTCCTTCCTTCAGTAATAAGAATTTTGATATTCCTACATGCTGTTGCACACAGCAATAGTTCATTCTGGGGCTGCCATTGTGGCATAGCCAAGACAACTGCTGCCTGTGATGCCAGTATCTCATATGGGTGTTGGTTTGAGTCCCAATTGCTCCACTTCTGATCCAGCTCCCTGATTATGTGCTTGGGAAAGCAGTAGAGGATGGCCCAAGTGTTTGGGTCCCTGCACCTAAGTGTAAGATCCAGCCTTGGCTATTGTGGTTATTTGGGAAGAGAACCAACAGACAAAAGGTTTCTCGGTCTTTGTCTCTCCCTCTCTCACTATAACTCTTTCAAATAAATAAATCACTAAAATTTGTTAATTCCTTTTTATTGCTAGATATTATTCAATGTGTGTGTGCACATGTTATGACTGGGAAGTTTGCTCAAATATATTACAAAATCAATGTTAGTAAAACAAATACAACTAAGGGTCTTTGTTACTGATTCAATTTCTGACTTGGTTATGGGTCTGTTTAGTGCAATGTCTGCTTCCAGTGAATTTCTAGAGGCTTTTAGTGGGTGTGGCCAGAGAGCTCTGTTTAGTTCTCCAGGGTTAAGGATGTACTTAAGGTGACACAACCAGGTTTGGCATGGTAATACTCTCTCTCTCTCTTCCTCTCTCTGGCTCTTAATCAGAAGGGAGGTATATTCTACTCAGCTCAATTCTCCTCATTAGAGACCAGAGCCTGTGCACTAGCTCCACTGAGTAAAATATTCATCTGCTCTGCCCCAAGGACCAAACAAAGGATCTGTTCTGTCCTCAGTGTAAGTTCAGATTCTTCAGCAATGTCTCACAAGGTAACCAGGAACACCCAAGCTTGTGGAGCCTCCCATTGAGACTGCTCAAAGTCCCAGCTGCACCATGAGTCCTCCCACACACCATCAGTTTTTTTTCCCCAGTCGGGGTTCTGAAGCTTCAGACAGTCCCAAGCTCCAAGCCCCCTATTAGTTCTCTCCACCTGAGTCAAGAGTCTCCACATGCCTGTTTTCCAGGAATAGACAATACCTGGCACAGCTCTTATGTGTGTCCAAAGTCCACTTTATCAGCTTGTATGCCTTTGTAAGGTGATCAGAGAGACAGAAATTTGTCTGTACCTTCCTTTTTTTCCCCCCTCTCCTCTAATTTGCTGGTACACTTTCCCCCACGGGGTTCTAAGCCTGATTCCCTCTATGCTCTTCCTGCTGTTCTTTTGCAAGTGCCTTGGGCTGCTGCAGTGTGTAGCACTTTCCAATGCTGGTGTTTAGGCTCTCAACTATTGAGTCCTGAGCCGTGGGTGCCTGTGTTCTCCACGTAGGTCCACTGCATCCTTCTAGTTTTGGCTGAGTTTCTTCTGCCATATTTTCCCTAACTCTTCCCTGAGACTACACTATCTCCACTATTTTCAAGCTATCTTCTCCTAGGCAAGAGCAGTAAGCTCCCTCCTACTCTGCCATCTTGGAACCACCCCCCCACAATTTCTTTTTTATACTACATTATTGGCTAGAACCCCTGATATACATTGAATGTCCTTGTTTTAAATTTTATCATTAAGAAAATGTTTATTATTCATTTCTGATGAATTTTTTTTAAAATTTTTTGACAGGCAGAGTGGACAGTGAGAGAGAGAGACAGAGAGAAAGGTCTTCCCTTGCTGTTGGTTCACCCTCCAATGGCCGCCGCGGCCGGCGCGCTGTGGCTGGCGCACTGTGCTGATCCAATGGCAGGAGCCAGGAGCCAGGAGCCAGGTGCTTTTCCTGGTCTCCCATGGGGTGCAGGGCCCAAGCACCTGGGCCATCCTCCACTGCACTCCCTGGCCACAGCAGAGAGCTGGCCTGGAAGAGGGGCAACCGGGACAGAATCCGGCGCCCCTACCGGCACTAGAACCCGGTGTGCTGGCGCTGCTAGGCGGAGGATTAGCCTACTGAGCCACGGCGCCGGCCTTCTGATGAATATTTTTAGTCAGTGTTAAAACATTTTCTTCTGTCTCTAGTCTCAACATTTTTATTATTTTATATCAGTTGTGTATATAGTTAACTATGGGTTATAATAAAATGATAATTCTTCCAATTTTATCTATTACTTTGGAAATATTCTCTAATGTATATCTAGCTGTTGAATTATTCTTCTATTTCTGGCCATGTTTACTTGTCAAAGATGTATAGTCTCTTAATACATTGATTTACCAGATTAAATACACGTTTATTGAGATTTTTGCATTTATATTTAGAAATATCATCTGTTCTACAAAGCTCATCAAGCTTCCTCTAATACATGAATAGAATGATTTCAAAATGATTTCTTGGGTTCTCATGTCTCCCAATTATAAATCATATACTCTTGGACAAGGCCCTTAAGCTTTTGAGTCCAAAATAATATAAATACTAAATAAATTAATTCAGTATATTTCTGAATTATTATAAAGATGGACAATGATAAGATTTTAAGCTGCTCAAATAGCAATGACTGAAAATGAAAATTTTAAGCAAAAATATTTTAATAGTTGCTAATTCTAGATTCAGTCAATCAGCTGAGAATCACAACTTTTCTCAGGTCCAATGTACTGCTGACTGGAGAGTATCCATCCTTTTGTACTTCTGAGACTAGAGTGACAAAGTAGACTTGAATGATCTTCAATACATATCCAGTTTTACCATCAAATTCTGAAATTATAAAGGAATGAATATTAAAAAAGAAAAACTGTAAAATTCTGAAGGCTTGAGTAGAACTTTCATTATCTCACAAAAGAAAATGATCTGAGTTCAAGACTCTTCAGGAGAATAAATGGAGAAATGCAGCTTAAGTGATTCTTTCAAGAACAGTTTTATGCTATTAAATGTGTATGGGCATTTGTATTTCTCAAATAATAAAATACAAATTTTCAACAAACATGAAAAATATCCAGGATCACTACCCATCACGGAAATGCAAATAAAACCCACAATAAGCTATTGACTTACTCCAACTAGAATGACTATCATTGAAAAATACAAAAAAAAAAAAAAACATGCTAGAGAGGAAGTGGATAGAATGGTATAATAATACACTCTTGGTGGGAAGGAGAATTTTTGATATATTTTTGGCTATTTATGTTTTCTTTTGAGAAATGTCCATTCATGTTCTTTGCTTATTATGTCTGTTGCTATTGAGTTGCAAGAGTTCCTCATGTATTTTGGATATTAAACTTGTATCAAATACATGATTTTCACTGACTCTTTCTGGAACTTTACAAACTGATTGCAAAATTTAATGGTATATTCAAAGTGCAAAGAATAAAAAGAACTCTAAAGATTATAGTCCCAAACAAATAGTTAGAATTGATAAATTCAGCTAATAAACACATAAAATCAGTTGTAACAATTGTGTTTCCATATACTTATGTATTATGAAAAACGAAGTTAGAGAGCAATCTCATGTGTAACAGAATATGAAAGAACAAAATACTTGGGAATAAATTTAACCAAGGATTTGTAAAACCAGTACTCTGAAAACTGGAAAACATCTATGATGGAATTTAAGACACAAATAAATTGAGAAGTATCCCATGTTCTTTGATTAGAAAAACTAATATTATTAAAAATGTCCATGCTAACTACACATTTGATGCAATCACCATCAAAATACCAGTGGCATTTTTCACAAAGATAGGAAAACAATCATTAAATTTATATGGAATAACAAAAAGTCAAGTAGCCAAAGCAATCCTTACCTGAAAGAACAAAGTTGGGTATATCACACTGCAAGAACTTCACATAATATTACAAAGTCATAGTGATCAAGATGCATAAAAACAGATATTGATATCAATGAAACAGAATGGAGAGTCCAGAAATACATCTATGAACATAATGAGATCCCCTTCCTGCCTGCCTCCTTTCCTCTCCCTCTCAAAAACAAAGAGATAAATGGAGAGTATGTGCTGTCATTGTCTGATTCACTCTCCAAATGCCTGCCATGGCCAGATCACAGCCAACAGCTGGGAATTCAATATAGGGCTCTTTGGTGGGTGATAGGAACACAATTATTTGAGCCATCACTGTTAACTCCCAGGGTGAGCATTGGAAGAAAACTTAGCAGTCAGGCTCTAGAGCTGGGCAAAAGAATTGAGGTACATCCCAGGACCTGGGATGCAGTTATCTTAACCACTAGGCTAACAGATTTTTGAAAAAATATTTTTATTCAAATTAAGAGTTTTGTTTATTTAAACTAACAAATGGCTAAATGCATATATTTATGTTATATACCATGATGTTTTTGATATATGTATGACTGTGTCATGATTAAATCAAAGTAATTAACATGTCAATCACCTCATAGTCTCCTGCCTGCATTTCACCTCTCCAGACCCATGCATGGCAGAGAAAAATGTCCTGCGCAGGAAAAACTTTCTCAAAAGCAAACAAAAAAGCTAAGAAGTAAGTGATAAATAAAACTGTAGAAATTATGGTTGTAGGAACAGTTAAACAGTTAAAGTTTATTTTCTTCAAAAAGGAATCAAACCAGATCATTAGTTAATTAAAGGAAGTAAAAAGGGATCAATTATATATTTGCAAAATATGAGATGATAGAGACTAATAAACTATTGACATACCAGCTGATAATTTGTTGGCCCCCAAAGCCGAGCAGAGCAGGGCTGATAAATGCCACATACTATCTCTACTGTCATCTGATTTAGTTATCTCTCTCCCTGCCTTTTTCAAATAAGTGGATATAGATCTGTTTTAAAAACAAAAGAACCCAAACGTAATACCTTGGATCAATAATATTGACGATTTTTTTCCATTTTTTGTAAAAAAAAAAAAACTTATTTATGTATTTGAAGGAAGAGTGACAGAGAAAGAGCCAGAGAGTTCTTCCATCTGCTAACTCATTTCTTTTTTTGAATTATTTTTTAACTTTTATTTAATGAATATAAATTTCCAAAGTACAGCTTATGGATTACAATGGCTTCCCCACCATAACTTCCCTCCCACCCACAACCCTCCCCTTTCCCTGGCCCTCTCCCCTTCCATTCACATCAAGATTCATTTTCCATTCTCTTTATATACAGAAGATCAGTTTACCATACATTAAGCAAAGATTTCAACAGTTTGCACCCACATAGAAACACAAAGTGAAAAATACTGTTTGAGTACTAGTTATAGCATTAAATCACAATGTACAGCACATTAAGGACAGAGATCCTACATGAGGAGTAAGTACACAGTGACTCCTGTTGTTGACTTAACAAATAGGCACTCTTGTTTATGGCATCAGTAATCTCCCCAGGCTCTTGTCATGAGTTTCCAAGGCTATGGAAGCCTTTTGAGTTCACCAACTCTGATCATATTTAGACAAGGTCGTAGTCAAAGTGCAAGTTCTCTCCTCCCTTCAGAGAAAGGTACCTCCTTCTGTGATGGCCCGTTCTTTACACTGGATTCTCACTTGTGGAGATCTTTCATTTAGGTCTTTCTTTTTTTCCAGAGTGTCTTGATTTCCTTGACTGAAATACTCTCATGGGCTTCTCAGCCAGATCCGTGTGCCTTAAGTTCTGATTCTGAAGCCAGAGTGCTGTTTAGGACATCTGCCATTCTATGGGTCTGCTGTGTATCTCGCTTCCCATGTTGGATCATTCTCTCGCTTTTTGATTCTATCAGCTAGTATTTGCAGACACTAGTCTTGTTTATGTGATCCCTTTGGCTCTTAGTCCTATCATTACGATCAATTGTGAACAGAAATTGATCACCGGGACTAGTGAGATGGCATTGGTACATGCCACCTTGATGGGATTGAATTGGAATCCCCTGGTATGATTCTAACTCTACTGTTTGGGGCATGTCAGCTTGAGCATGTCCCGAATTGCACATCTCTTCCCTCTCTTATTCCCACTCTTATATTTTACAGTGATCACTTTTCAGTTAAGGTTCAACACTTGAGAATAACTGTGTATTGATTACAGTATTCAACCAAAAGTATTAAGTAAAACAAATCCAAAAAATACTAAGAGGGATAACGTATTAAGTTGCTCATCATCAGTCAGGGCAAGGGCTGAACATGTCACCATTTCTCATAGTATTCATTTCACTTTAACAGATTTCCTTATTGGTGCTCAGTTACTTGTCACTGATCAGGGAGAACATATGATATTTGTCCCTTTGGGACTGGCTTAATTCACTCAGCATGATGTTTTCCAAATTTCTCCATCTTGTTGCAAATGACTGGGTTTCATTGTTTTTGACTGCTGTATAGAATTCTATAGAGAGCATGTCCCATAATTTCTTTATCCAGTCTACTGTTGATGGGCATTTGGGTTGGTTCCAGGTCTTAGCTATTGTGAATTGAGCTGCAATAAACATTAATGTGCAGACAGCTTTTTTTTGCCAATTTCATTTCCTTTGGGTAAGTTCCAAGGAGTTGGATGGCTGGGTTGAATGGTAGGGTTATCTTCAGGTTTCTGAGGAATCTCCAGACTGACTTCCATCGTTTCTTTACCAGTTTGCATTCCCACCAACAGTGGGTTAGTGTCCCTTTTTCCCCACATCCTCTCCAGCATGCATTGTTGGAGATATCTGAACGTGAGCCATTCTAAGCGGAGTGAGGTGAAACATCATTGTGGTTTTAATTTGCATTTTCCTGATTACTAGTGATCTTGAAAATTTTTTCATGTGCCTGTTGGCCATTTGGATTTCCTCTTTTGAAAAATGTCTATTGAGGTCCTTGGCCCATCTCTTAAGTGGGTTGTTTGTTTTGATGTTGTGGAGTTTTGGCCTGTGCTTCTGGGGAATTTTCCAAGAAGTCTTTGCTGGTACCTATATCTTGCAGGGTTTCTCCAATGCTCTCTAATAATTTGATGGTGTCGGCTTGTAGATTTAAGTCTTTAATCCATGTTGAGTGAATTTTTGTGTAAGGTGTAAGGTAGGGGTCTTGCTTCATGATTCTGCATGTGGAAATCCAATTTTCCCTGCACCATTTATTGACTAGATTGTCCTTACTCCAGGGATTGGTTTTGGATCCTTGATCAAATATAAGTTTGCTGTAGATGTTTGGATTGTTTTCTGGTGTTTCTATTCTGTTCCATTGGTCTATCCATCTGTTTCCGTACCAGTACCATGCTGTTTTGATTACAACTGCCCTGTAGTATGTCCTGAAATCTGGTATTGTGATGCCCCCAGCTTTGTTTTTGGTGTACAAGATTGCTTTAGCTATTCGAGGTCTCCTGTGTCTCCATATGAATTTTAGCACCATTTTTTCCAGATCTGAGAAGGTCTTCGGTATCTTGATTGGTATTGCATTGAATGTATAAATTGCTTTTGGGAGAATGGACATTTTGATGATATTAATTCTTCCAATCCATGAGCATGGAAGATTTTTCCATTTTTTGGTATCCTCTTCTATTTCTTTCTTTAAGGTTTTGTAATTTTCATCGTAGAGATCTTGAACGTCCTTGGTTAAGTTTATTCCAAGGTATTTGATTGTTCTTGTAGTTTCTGTGAATGGTATTGATCTTAGAAGTTCTTTCTCAGCCGTGGCATTGGCTGTGTGTGGGGAGCAATCGAGACTAGCAGAACAGAGTATGTGCCGCAGGGCACTTAAGACAGGCACGTATCAACACCAATAAAAGCCTCCCCACAACATGGCAATGAGAAGGCTCAGATTCAGTCTGCCTGATTAGTAAGGTGATAAGCACCTGCGGGCAGCTCTAGCAGGGCAGAATATGCACTGCAGGGCACTCAAGACAGGCATGTATCAACACCAATAAAAACCTACCAAAACACGGCAATGAGAGGGCTTGGATTCAGTCTGCCTGATTAGTAAGTCAATAAGCACCTGTAGGCAGCTCTAGCAGAGCAGAGTAGAGTATGCGCCGCAGGGCACTGAACACAGGCATGCATCAGCACCTAAAAGCCTCCCCACAACATGGCGATGAGAGGACCCGGATTCAGTTTGCCTGATTGGTAGGGCGATAAGCACCTGTGGGCAACTCTATCAGAGCAGAGTGTTGTCCGCGGGGCACCGACGACAGGCACGTATCAATGCCAAAGAATAAAAAGAAAGGGGGAATTGTGGGGAACAACCGAGAGTAGACTAAATTACTGGAACTGCTAAGACTAATTCTATGCATCTGATCTCCCATCATATGGCACTGAGAGAAAGTAAACAACTTCTACACAGCTGCCTCACCAATTCGACTGATAAGCTGCAGGAGCTGATCCTGCTCCTGATTGGAAGAGAGCAGCGTGCTCAGTGTGTGGGGAGAGAATGCCAGGAGAGTTGGGATTGGTGGAAGAGGACTAGAAAGGAAGAGAGAGACAACATGCACCAGGAACATCTGAGGAACATCTGAGCAACCCCTGAGAGAGCCGGCCAGTGGTATGCTGCTCCTCTGCGGAAGCGGGGAAAGCGGCGGTGGTGACGCCCCTCAGCGGAGGCAGAGGGGGCCGGCAGCTAACCAAGGATGGCGTCATTCCTCTGCAAGTGAGGGAACTGCAGCTAACCCAGGAAGGGCTGGGCAAAAAGAACAACGCAGGGTCCGTTGTCATTCCTCTGTGAGTGGGGGAGCGACAGCTGTGTATACAAACTGTTGATTTTTGTGCCTTGATTTTATATCCTGCTACTTTGCAAAACTCTTCTATGAGTTCCAATAGTCTCTTAGTAAGTTCTTTGGGTCCCCTAAATAAAGAATCATATCATCTGCTAAGAGGGATAGTTTGAGTTCTTCCTTCCCAATTTGTATCCGTTTAATTTCTTTTTCTTGCCTGATAGCTCTGGCTAGAACTTCCAGAACTATATTGAATAGCAGTGGTGAGAGTGGGCATCCCTGTCTGGTACCAGATCTCAGTGGAAATGCTTCCAACTTTTCCCCCATTCAATAGGATGTTGGCCGTGGGTTTTTCATCAATTGCTTTGATTGTATTGAGTAATGTTCCTTCCATACCCAGTTTGCTTAGAGTTTTCATCATGAAAGGGTGTTGTATTTTATCAAATGCCTTCTAGGTGTCTATTGAGATAATCATATGGTTTTTCTTCTGCAGTCTGTTAATGTGGTGTATCACATTGATTGCTTTGCACACATTGAACCATCCCTGCATACCAGGGATAATTCCCACTTTGTCTGGGTGCATGACCTTTCTGATGTGTTGTTGCATTCTATTGGCCAGAATTTTATTGAGGATTTTTGCATCTATGTTCATCAGGGATATTGGTCTGTAATTCTCTTTCAATGCTACATCTTTTTCTGGCTTGGGAATTAAGGTGATGCTGGCTTCCTAGAAATAATTTGGGAGGTTTCCTTCTTTTTCAATTGTTCTGAATAGCTTGAGAAGAATTGGAGTTAGTTCTTCTTTAAATGTCTGGTAGAATTCAGCAGTGAACCCATCCAGTCCTGGACTTTTTTTTATTTGGAGGGCCTTTAATATTGTTTCAATTTCTGTCTCAGTTATGGGTCTGTTTAGGTTTTCTTTGTCTTCCTGGTTCAATGTAGGTAGGTTGCATGTGTCCAGGAATCTATCCATTTCTGATAGGATTCCCTGTTTGCTGGCGTACAAGTCCTTGTAGTAATTTCTGATGATTCTTGTTATTTATGTGGTGTCTGGTTGTTACGTTTCCTTTTTCATCTCTGATTTTATTGATTTGGGTCTTTTCTCTTCTTTTTTTAGTTAGTTGGGCCAATGGGGTGTCAATTTTGTTTATTTTTTCAAAAAAACAGCTCCTCGTGTGGCTGATTTTGTGTAATTTTTTTTAGTTCAATCCTGTTGATTTCTTCTCTGATTTTAATTATTTCTCTTCTCCTTCTAGATTTGGGTCTGGTTTGCTGCAGATTTTCTATATCCTTGAGATGCATTGTAAGCTCATTTATTTGGTGCCTTTCCAATTTCTTGATGTAGGCACTATTGATATAAACTTTCCTCTTAACACTGCTTTTGCTGCATCCCATAAGTTTTGGTATGTTGTGCTCTTATCCTCGTTTTCTTCCAGAAAATTTTTGATTTCTCTTTTAATTTCTTCTATGACCCATTGTTCACTGAGGAGCATGTTGTTCAATCTCTATGTGTTTGCGTATGCTCTAGGGATTCCTGAGTTGGTAATTTCCAACTTCATTCCTTTATGGTCTGAGAAGCTGCATGGTATGATTCTAATTCTTTTGAATTTGCTGAGACTTGCTTTATGGCCTAGTATGTGGTCAATCTTAGAGTAGCTTCCATGTACTACTGAGAAAAATGTAAATGCTTTATATGTAGGATGAAAAGTTCTGTGGGTATCTGTTAGATCCATTTGGGCTATAGTGTCGTTTAAATCTACTGTTTCCTTGTTGATCTTCTGTGTTGTTGATCTGTCTATTTCTGAGAGTGGAGTATTGAAGTCCCCCAGTACTATTGTATTGGGGTCTAAGTCTCCCTTTAAGTCCCTTAACAAATCTTTTAAATAAACTGGTGCCCTGTAATTAGGTGCATATACATTGATAATCATTATATCTTCCTGTTGAATTGATCACTTAATCATTATATAGTGTCCCTCTTTGTCTCTCTTAACAGTTTTTGTGGTAAAGTTTATGTTGTCCAATAGTAAGATGGCTATGCCCCCTCTTTTTTCATTTCGGTTGGCATGGTATATCTTTTTCCAGCCTTTCACTTTCAGTCTGTATGGATCTTTGTTGGAAAGATGTGTTTCTTGTAAGCAGCAAATAGATGGGTTTTGTTTATTTTTTTCAAATTAATTATATACATAATTACAAAGAAGAGCTAGAATAAAAAGCTAGTATTGATGAATAATACAAACTCTGACCCAAGGGTGAAAAATACCATTGAGCCACACTAACACACACTGCAATAGGCCTACAATAGTCCTTCCATTCCTCTCCACCACCTCCTTCCTAATAAACAAATACAGAGCAGGTTAGCCAAGACCAGCTTTCTTATCCCAGCAAAGACAAAATCCTCATTTGTTATTTGGATTATATAGCTAGATGCTGTAACTGACCCAACTGCTGAGTTTGAATGTTTAACCCTTCTAAAATTACTCTTGAAGTTCCTATTTTTTCCCACATTATTTATTTTTTTAAACTTTTATTTAATGAATATAAATTTTCAAAGTGCAGGTCATGGATTACAATGGCTTCCCCCCCATAACTTCCCTCCCACCCACAACCCTCCCCTTTCCCTGGACTTCTCCCCTTCCATTCACATCAAGATTCATTTTCCATTCTCTTTATATACAGAAGATCAGTTTACCATACATTAAGTAAAGATTTCAACAGTTTGCACCCACATAGAAACACAAAGTGAAAAATACTGTTTGAGTACTAGTTATAGCATTAAATCACAATGTACAGCACATTAAAGGCAGAGATCCTACATGAGGAGTAAGTACACAGTGACTCCTGTTATTGACTTAACAAATTGACACACTTGTTTATGGCATCAGTAATCTCCCCAGGCTCTTGTCATGAGTTTCCAAGGCTATGGAAGCCTTTTGAGTTCACCAACTCTGATCATATTTAGACAAGGTCGTAGTCAAATTGGAAGTTCTCTCCTCCCTTCAGAGAAAGGTACCTCCTTCTTTGATGACATGTTCTTTCCACTGGGATCTCACTTGCAGAGATCTTTCATTTAGGTTTTTTTTTTTTTTTTTTCCAGAGTGTTTTGGCTTTCCATGCCTGTAATAGTCTCATGGGCTTTTCAGCCAGATCCGCATGCCTTAAGGGCTGATTCTGAGGCCAGAGTGCTATTTAGGACATCTGCCATTCTATGAGTCTGCTGTGTATCTCGCTTCCCATGTTGGATCATTCTCTCCCTTTTTTATTCTATCAGCTAGTATTTACAGACAGTAGTCTTGTTTATGTGCTCCCTTTGGCTCTTAGTCCTATCATTATGATCAACTTTGAACAGAAATTGATCACTGGGACTAGTGAGATGGCATTGGTACATGCCACCTTGATGGGATTGAATTGGAATCCCCTGATAAGTTTCTAACTCTACCATTTGAGTTAGGGTTTTGTTTCTTAACACAATCAGCCAATCGGTGTCTTTTAACTGGACAGTTCAGGCCATTAATGTTCAATGTGACTATTGATAAGTAGTAACTTTGCCCTGCCATTTGCCAAAGATAAGTTCTAATATATGCTTTGAACTTCCTGTGATCTTTTGTTATGTGGTTTCCTTTCTTTACCTTCTTTCATATTGCTGACTGTGTTTCTGTGTGTAACACATCTTTAAGTATCTTTTGCAGGGCTGGACGAGTGGCAACAAATTCTTTCAATTTCTGTTTGCTATGAAAGGTCTTTATTTCACCTTCATTCACAAAGGATAGCTTTGCAGGATATAATATTCTGGGATGGCAGTTTTTATCTCTTAGTCCCTGGCATATCTCGCCATTCCCTTCTAGCTTATAGGGTTTCTGATGAGAAGTCAGCTGTGAGTCTGATTGGAGATCCTCTGAGAGTAATCTGACATTTCTCTCTTGCACATTTTAGGATCTTTTCTTTATGTTTCACTGTGGTGAGTTTAATTACAACGTGTCGTGGTGAGGATCTCTTTTGGTTATGTTTACTAGGGGTTCTAAGATCTTCCTGTACTCGCATGTCTCTGTCCTCCAAACCTGGGAAATTTTCTGCTAATATCTCACTAAAAAAGGCCTTCTAATCCTTTCTCCCTCTCCATGCCTTCAGGAACTCCTAGAACCCAAATGTTGGGATTTTTAATAATATCCTGAAGATTCCTGACAATATTTTTTAAATTTATAATTTCCTCTTCTTTTCTTTGGTTTGACTGTATATTTTCCTGTGCTCTATCTTAGTCTGATATTCTCTCTACTGCTTCACTCATTCTGTTTTTAAGGCTCTCTAACATGTTTGTCATTTGATCCTTGAATTCTTCATTTCATTATGATTTCTAGTCACTATCACAGTTTCATGTTCTACTAGTTGTTTCATTTCATTTTGATTCCTCCTTAATATTTCATTTTACGAGAGAGATTTTCTATCTTGTCCATTAAGGATTTCTGTAGTTCAAGAATTTGTTTTTGAGAACTTCTGAATGTTTTTATCAATTTTTTGAGATCCATTTGTTGCATTTCTTCTATCTCATCATCTTCATAATCTTGAATCGGGTGTCTATTTCATTTGGGGTCATCATAGTGTCTTCCTTGTTCTTGTTACCTTGTTTTTTGCATTTGTTGTTTTGCATATTGGGGATATTTTTGGTTTCTTTGGTGTGGTGTTTTTTCTCATTATACTGTGACTCTATATTAAGTGGGCTGTCTGCTTTTGAGGGATCCTTAGAGACTGTGATGGGTGTGGCCAGAGAGCTCTGTTTGGTCCTTCAGGGTTAAGGGTGTGCCAAAGGTGATTCACCCTGATTGTTCTCTTGCTTGCTCTCTCTCTCTCTTTTTTTTTTTTTTTTTTTTGACTCAATTGGGAAGTAATTCCACACAGCTGAGTGGAATTGAGGGTAGTTGATGTATGAAATCTGGCCCCTGTGGGTATTCGTCTGCTTACCGCTGGGACCACAGGAAGAGTTTATGCAACCCTCAGTGTGGTCTCAAATTTCTCTGCAGTCTCTCACCAGGTTGCCCAGGTTACTGAGTTTGTGTACTCGGTGAATTCTCTCGCACCCCCTCAGTTTTTCACAGTCTCAGTTGGTTAGCTCCACACTTGTATTATGTGTTAACCTACTGTTATTTCTCCCCACCAGAGTCAGGTTTTTCTGCTTTGCTAATGAGGGGCATCTGCTTTACATATGCAGAATGGTGCATGCTGCTTTACATATGTAAAATGGCACCTGCCCTTTGTCTTGCTAGGCTTTGTAAGGTGAGTGGAGAGAGAGGCTAATGTCCATGCCAGTTCCCGTTATTTATTCAATTTTTTCTCTCCTCCAGTCAGCCTGGTGAACTTTCCCCAGTGGGGTTTCAGGCCTCATTCTCTGCAGGCTCTTTCTGCCTTTCCCTGCCAATGTCTCGGGTTACTGAGGTCGCAGCTCCCCTTCCAGCGTTGGCACACAAACTCTGTGGCTCGGCTCCTGAGGCTCCCGCGGCTCGGCTTCCATGCGGTGGGCGACCTTGCTCTCCCTGTAGGTCCTCCGTGTCACATCCACTAGATCCGGAAGAGTTTTCTCTGCATTTTTTTCCTGATCCTTTTCCTGAGGCTACCGTAACTCCACATTTATTAAACTATCTTTTCCCAGACTATTGGTGCACGCCCTCACTATTCCGCCATCTTGGCTCCACCCCCTGCTAACTCATTTCTTAAATGGCCATAAGAGCTAAGGATGAGCCCAGCTTAAATAAAGCGTGTAGAACTCCATTCAGGTCTCCATCGTAGGTCACAGGGCCCCATGTACTTGAGTTTTCTTCTTTTGCCTTCCCAGCTGCATTTTCAAGCGGCCGGATCAGAAGTGGAGCAGCCAAGTCTCCAAACATCTCTCCAACCATCACTGACCCCTTTCTTGTATTTTGTCTCACCTTCTTTTAATACTTAACTTCTGTTTTTTAGGATCACCCCCAGGTAAAACATGGGCACCTAAGCACTTATTTCAGGTTCTGCTCTCAAGGAACCAAAATAAAGAAGAGAAAGATACAGAAAAGAAAATATAGTGACTTCCCCAAAATAGTGGAGAGGAAAGTGACACCTCATCAGAATTGGAAAGTAGTTTTTCCAGAGCAGAGGCCAAAAGTTCAAGTACTAGTTTGTTGTAAGCTATAGTCTCCCCACTATGCAGTGTATGAGAAGGAAGTTATTCCTTCAGTCTGATCCGGATTTGATACGCATTATCCAAACTCTGTCTATAAAAAGAGACAATTACTAAATTTAGAAAAAAACAATTAACTGTAGAATAAAATTTTAATCCTATTTTACTAAATGTTTATGTAGTAAATAACATTTATGTGGTCATTTTAATATATAAAGTAAGAATTGATTTAACTGCCTGAAGTGGCATAATTTCCTTAGGATGGTGGCTGAAAACATGTCCATATATGTAAATTGGGAGTTGAGGTGCTGGAGACCAGAAAAGACACCTTTCTTCTTAATCAGTCAACTCCTTTTTCCAAATTAAAAAATCTACTAAATATTAACAAATAGATATACAAGCATAGCTTTCTGATTTCTTATTAATCTCTTAACTCCTTCTTCCAAATAAAAATCAATCTAAAGTCTAAATATTAACATACACACACACACACACACATACACACACATAGTTTTCCTATTTGCTAGTTAAAAGACAAGCCTGAATTCTGCAAAGGGTAGAAAGAAAGAGTAAAGGTTAATGATTATAAGAGAATGGATAGTAGAGGAAATAGGCACTGACTCCCTGCTTTTATACTGAAGAGGAGGAAAAAAAAATGAGAACAGTAATGTCAGAGGGAAACTTTAGGGAAACTTATTGAGCAAAAAAGTTAATAAACAATAGAGAGAGAGGTTAGAGGAGGTTAGAGCAGCTATTTGGGGACTTAGAATCTCAGTAAACTAGTGTTGACAGCTAAAGTCTTGTCTGTGGTTTTTCAGAGAATATGATGTTAAGCCTCATTGATGACAGTCTAAGATTATTCTATTTGGGTAATGAAGTGAATTGATACCATCTCTCTTCATCACTCTTTCTGTTTTTCAGATAACGTAATGGAAAAGGGTGAGTCCTATTTCACACTAAACATACAGCCATTTTGTTATGTGGTCAACTGTTTCTTTTTCCTTATTTTTCCACTGTTCTTGGAATAAATATGTTCCTAAGATGTTATTCTTTTCTATTTCTAAATTACCAATATAAACCTCTCATATGTATTTTAACTTCACCAGGTTATTTATGTCACAAAGAGTTCTTTAAATATTTCTACATGTATGAATAATTTATGACAATGGATTTCATCACTATAATAAAGCATAACTTGAAATTAATTATTAAGTGTATGTCTGAGTGTTGACATGGAAGGCTAATGCAATTGAAAAGAGAAAATATTACTTACATTTTATAAGAGATAGGGTATATCAAATCACTATAGTTCACATGGGTAGCACCACTGTCAAACAGGAAGCAGAAAGGTGTAAGTAAATGATGTAGACAATTGTTTTTACCAGGGTATCCTCATGAAAAGCAAGGCAGAAAGAGTAAACAGGATAGGAGTGACTAGTTTAAATAATTCCAGTAGGCTTTATGATATGGTCTCATATTGCTTGGTCTCAGGTTGCCCAGTACTTGGTCTTTGGATGATTTATGGCAAAGTAGATATTGGCTTGGTGTGTGGAGTTAGGTAAAATGTGATTGGCTTGCATATGCTACCAAGTAAGTTATTTATCACCTTTAAAATTCATCTATCATTGAAGACTTAATCTCTCCCTAGTTAATGAGGCTACACAAGTCAGGAGGTTAACAATACAGGCAGTAAGAAAATACAGATAATAAAATTGACACTGTGATGAGTATATGACAAATATACAAATACATAAACTAAGAAAATAAAGAACAATTATATACTTCTGAATTTATGGACTATTTGTAAATGGAGGAAATACACACTTTGATACTTTATTTTAAAATATCCTGATATCATTTGCCTTATTCACCATACAAATTGCTGGTTCATGTCCCAAATATCCAAGGGCAGGGCTGGGTCAGGCAAATTCCAGGAGCCAGGAACACAATCCAAATTTCCCATGTGAATGGCATGAATCCAATTACTTTGCTTCATCACATTTGTGGGAAGTTGGAGTCAGGAGTTCCATTAAATTTCTGAAGTACTCTCATACTCAGCTGATTTTTACTTAACAACACAGTGCAGATGGTTGATAGCCAAAAAATTATACCTTTATAACATTTACTTGATTTCATAGTACTCAAACATATTTTCATATCTCTCATTGAAATTTATTTTGAATATCAGTTTCATATTTGTTTCCATTATGGTACTGCAAGTAACTAGGCACATAGACCCATCCTGTAGAAAATATTTTCTATAGACTTGTCATGTTATACTTGGCATATTGTAAAGATTCAATGAATAATAATTAAACAAATTAATATGAAATTTTGCATCAAATTTACCATTCAAATAACTATATTATTTATTGCATCACTAAATCTTATTTATAATCCATTTTTTGCTTTATATATTTATATGCACATATTTGGGCATCACAATTTGTTCTCAAGGTTTATTTATTTATCTGAAAGACAGAGTTACACAGAGAGAGAATATTCCATCTGCTTGTTCACTCCCTAAAATAGCTTCAATGGGCAGGGTGGGAACAGGCTGATGCCAGGCGCATGGAGATCCACCTGTCTCCCATGTTGGTACAGGGACCCAAGAACCTGAGCCACCTTTTGGTGTTGTGAGGCACATAAGCAGAGAGCTGGACTGCAAACAGAGTGGCTAGGTCTTGAAAAAGAACTCCAATATGAGCTCAACCTGCTGTCCCACAATGCTGGCCACTACCATCACACTATTTTATTTTATTTTTTCTATGACTATTTAATGTTTTTTTTTTATTTTTTATTTTTAAACTTTTATTTAATAAATATAAATTTCCAAAGTGCAGCATATGGATTACAGTGATTTTTCCCTGTGGGGAGCAACTGGGAGCAACTCGGACTAGACTAAGTTACTCGAATTAAGACTTATTCTATGCATCTGCTCTCCCACAATATGGCACTGGGAGAGGAGGAAACAGCTTCTACACAGCTGCCTCCAGTTCAACCAATAAGCAGCAGGACCTGCTCCTGATTGGAGGAGAGCAGCGTACTCGGCATGTGGGTAGCAGAGTTGGGATTGGCGGAAGAGGACTATAAAGGAGGAGAGAGACAAAATGCACCAGGAACATCTATCTGAAGGAACACCTGTGCAGCCCCCAAGAGAGCTGGCCGGCAGTGTGCCGCTCCCCTGCGGAAGTGGGGAAAGTGGCAGGGGGCCTGCCCCTCCACGGAGGTGGAGGGATGGTAGCCAACCCGGGAAGAACCAGCAGCAAACTCTGGGAGGGCCGAGCAGACGAAAGAACAGCTCAGGGTCCTGTGTCGTTCCTCCACGAAGAGGGGGAGCGACATAATGGTGCCGTGACTCGGATATGAAGCCTAGGCAGGGTTTAGTGTCGTTCCTCCATGAAGAGGGGGAGCGACATTTCCCCCTATAACTTTCCTCCCACCCACAACCATCCCATCTCCCACTCTCTCTCCCATTCCATTCACATCAGGATTCAATTTCAATTGTCTTTATATTCAGAAGGTCAACTTAGTATATATTAAGTAAAGCTTTCAACAGTTTGCACCAACATAGAAACACAAAGTGAAAAATACTCTTTGAGAACTAGTTATAGCATTAATTCACATTGTACAACATATTAAGGACAGCAATCCTACAAGGGGAGTAAGTGCACAGTGACTGCTGTTGTTGACTTAACAATTGACACTCTTGTTTATGGCATCAGTAATCACCCTAGGCTCTTGTCATGGGTTGCCAAGGCTATGGAAGCCTTTTGAGTTCACCAACTCCAATCTCATTTAGACAAGGTCGTAGTCAAAGTGGAAGTTCTCTCCTCCCTTCAGAGAAAGGTACCTCCTTCTTTGATGACCTGTTCTTTCCACTGGGATCTCACTTTTTAATTCAATCAGTTAGTATTTGCAGACAGTAGTCTTGTTTAGGTGATCCCTTTTCCCTTTGACTCTTAGTCCTATCATTATGATCAATTGTGAACTGAAATTGATCACTTGGACTAGTGAGATGGCATTGGTACATGCCACCTTGATGGGATTGAATTGGAATCCACTGGCACGTTTCTAACTCTACTATTTGTGGCAAGTACAATTGAGCATGTCCCACACTGTACATCTCCTCCCTCTCATTCCCACTCTTATATTTATCAGGGATCACTTTTCCGTAAAATTCAAACACCAAAGAATAATTGTGCCATCACACTATTTTAAACAAATATTTGACAAAACACTTAAATAGAAAATTGTAGAATATTATATAAAGAATATCAATCTATTCTTAATCTCACTATACATTCTTATTTTTGTCATGTTTACTTAAAATCTTCTCATTTTTTTTGACTGGCAGAGTGGACAGTGAGATAGAGAGAGAGAGAGAGAGAGAGAGAGAGAGACAGAGGGAAAGGTCTTCCTTTTGCCGTTGGTTCACCCTCCAATGTCCGCCACGGCTGGCACGCTGTGGCCAGCGCATTGCACTGATCTGAAGTCAGGAGCCAGGTGCTTCTCTTGCTCTCCCATGCGGGTGCAGGGTCCAAGCACTTAGGCCATCCTCCACTGTACTCCTGGGCCATAGCAGAGAGCTGGCCTGTAAGAGGGGCAACTGGGACATAATCTGGTGCCCTGACCAGGACTAGAACCCGGTGTGCCAGCACCGCAGGTAGAGGATTAGCCTATTGAGCTGCCGCACAGGCCTTAAAATCTTCTAAAATCCTTTGATATCAATATTTTAAAAATTCAGAACACTGTGTGTTGTCATTTTTATGTGCTCATCCCTTGAGGCAATCACTGTCTTGAATTTGTTGTATAGCATTATCATGTATATTTTTACATAAATAGATGACACTTAATAAAATGGAGGGGAACAGAAGCACAAAGTGCCACAGAGACAGACAAAAAGCAATCTCTGACAATCAGATTCTGATTTGACAGGAACAGCTCAGCCTTGTTGCTATTGAGTGCTGGCCTGACACCCACAGCTATGTGCTTGTGTTCTCCTGTTGAGTGTAAACAACTTCATATAATAACAGAATCAGATTAGGCTATTCTGTGACAGTGGTGGATCAAAATGAAAACAGTACTATACTAGTTACCACACATCAGGGAATACATATGATATCTGTCTTTCTGGTACTGGCTTATTTCATTAAGTATAATGGTTTCCAGTCATATCATTTTGTTGCAAATGAGAGGGTTTTGTTTTTTTTTTAACTGCTCAGTAGTATTCCATAGTGTATATACATGTTTTCTTTATCCAGGTTCTAGTTGATGGACATCTGAATTGGTTCCATATATTAGATATTGTTAATTGAGCTGCAGTGAACATGGGGAGTACAGAAAACTTTCATATGCTGATTTCATTTACTTTAGGTAAATTCCCAGTAGTGTGATGGCTGTGTCATATGGTAGGTCTACATTCATGTCTCTGATTTTGATTGGGCTTCTGGGATCTTTTCCAACCAGTCTTTGCCTATTTCAAAGTCTTCCAGAATTTCCCCAATGTTCTCTAGTAATTTGATACTCCTGGAAGTTTTAAATGGAGCCATTAGGCAAGAAAAGGAAAACAAAGTGATACAAACTGGAAAGGAGGGAATCAAACTATCTCTATTTGAAGATGGCATGATCCTGTATACAGGGGATCCAAAAGGTTCCAGTAAGAGATTATTGGAACTCATAAAAGTGTTTGGTAAAGTGATAGGATATAAAATCAACACAGAAAATGTCAATAGCCTTTGTATATACAGACAATGTCATGGAGGAAAAAGAACTTGTAAGATCAGAACCCTTCACAGTAGCCCCAAAATAATTAATACCTTGGAATAAATTTAACCAAGGATGTCAAAGATCTATACAATGAAAATTATAAAACATTAAAGATAGAAATAGATCACAATAAAAAATGGAAAAATATTCTATGTTCATGGATTTCAAGAATCAGCATCATCAAAATTTCTATACTACTAAAAGCAATTTACAGATTAAAAGTGATATGAACCAAAATACCAACAACTTTCTTCTTAGATCTAGAGCAAAATGATGCTAAAATTCAAATGGAAACACAAGAGACCCCAAAAATCTAAAGCAAGTTTATATACAAAAACAAAGCAGAGGCATCACAATACCTGATTTCAACTCATCTGGTCATTTGAAACAAAATGGAGGAATCAGGAAAACACCATCCTGAGTGAAATAAGCCAGTCCCAAAGGAACAAATATCATATTTTCTCCCTGATCTGTGACAACTAACTGAGCAGCTAAAAGGAAACCTGTAGCAGTGAAACTGACACTATGAGAAGCAATGACTTCATCAGCCCTGTCCAGACTTTCAAGGAACAGCTTAATATTTTATTCTTTTTAGTATTTCTTTTTCTGGTTAATACCATTGGTTGAACTCTTAACACAGAATCACTATCGGGTTTTTAAAACCAATTGAAAATGGATCCCTGTTAAAAATAAGAGTGGGAATAAGAGAGGGAGGAGATGTACAGTTTGGCACATGTTCCCTTGGACTTAACCCTAAGGGTAAAGCTAAATCTTGCCATAGGACTGCAAATCCCATTAAATTGGCATGTACCAATGCCATCTTACTAGTTCAAGTGATCAGTTTCATTTCTTAACTGATCATAAAGATAGGATTAAAGGCTGAAAGGATCCCATAAATAAGACATGTGTCCATTCATAATAATTGATAGACTTAAAAATGAGAGAATTATCCAACATGGGAAACAGGATACAAAGCAGACTCATAGAATGACAAATGGCCTAAATAGCACTCTGGCCTCAGAATCAGCCCTTGAGTAATTTGGACCTGGCTAAAAAGCCCATGAAAGCTTCTCAGGCATGGAAAACCAAGACACTGTGGCAAAAATGACCTACAGGAAAGATCTTCACGAGTGAGATCCCAGTGGAAAGAAAGTGTCATCAAAGAAGGAGGTACCTTTCTCTGAAGGGAGGAGAACTTCCACTTTGATTATGGCCTTGTGTATATAAGCTCAGATTTTGTGGACTCAAGAGGCTTCCATCGCCTTGGCAGCTCATGACAAGAGCCTCGGGTGATTACTGATGTCATAAATAGGAGTGTCAATTGTTAAATCAACAACAGGAGTCACTCTACATTTGCTCCCCATGTAAGACCTCTGTCCTCAATTCATTTTACTATGAGATTTAATGGTAAAGCTAGTCTTCAAACAGTCCTTTATAATTTGTGTGTCTGTGTTGTACAAATTGTTGAAATCTTTACTTAGTGTAGAGTTGATCTTCTGTATATAAAGATAATTAAAAATGAATCTTAATGAAGAATGGGATGGGAAATGGATTAGGAGATGGCATGGTTTGCGGGTGGAAGGATGGTTATGAGGGGAAAACCGTTATAATACAAAAGTTGTAATTTCAAAATTTTTCTTTATTAAATAAAATTTTTCTAAAAAAGGACATACTTCAGGGCAGTTACAATCTAAACAGCCTGATACTGGCACAAAAATAGACTTGTAGACCAATATAACAGAAAGAAATTCAATCCATGCATCTATAACCAGCTTGTATTTGGCAAAGGAGCATCCCTGGAGCATGGATAGCCTCTTTAACAAAAGGTGTTTGAGAAAATAGATCTCCAAATTCAGAAGTGTGAAACTAGATCCCTACATTACACCTTACACCAAAATCCACTCAACATGTAGCAGAGATCTAAATCTACTACAATACACATTTATATTGATAAAGTTACTACTGAGGAGAAAAAATAAACTAAGAATATTTGGCAACTTGAAGCAGCTATTTTATTTTATTTTATTTTAATTTTATTTTATTTTGACAGACTGAGTGGACAGTGAGAGACAGAGAGAAAGGCATTCCTTTACTGATGGTTCACCCTGCAATTGCCACTGTGGCTGGTGCACTGCGGCTGGCACACCACACTGTTCTGAAGCCAGGAGCCAGGTGTTTCTCCTGGTCTCCCATGAGGGTGCAGGGCTAAAGCACATGAGCCATACTCCACTGCCTTCCCGGGCCACAGCAGGGAGCTGAACAGGAAGAGGGACAACCAGGACAGAATCCGGCACCTCGACCATGACTAGAACCAGTGGGCTGGTGCCACAGGTGGAGGATTAGCCTTTGAGCTGCGGCGCCGGCCTTGAAGCGGTTTTTATCCTACATTCAAATTTTCATCTGGTAACCAATAAGCTCTCTCTCAGTATTCATATCCTTGTGTAATTCTTTGTCCTTAAATTATTTGCTTCTAATTATATTACAAAAAATATTGATGCCATGCTTTGTGAGCAATATCTCCCCCCTCTCTTTTTTGTTGTCTTTTAAAATTTTACATTTATCTTTAATTTGTTTATTTAATGAATAAACTTTTACGCAGACACAACTTTAGGAATACCGTGGTTCTTTTCTCCATGAAACCACCCTGCTCCCTTCCTACCTCCCATTCCCTCTCCCATCTCCTTCATTATTGATCATTTAGTATGACTTTATATATGACCATCTCTATGTTAATCATAGATTTCAACAATTTTCCCCCATGCCCACACACAACATATAGAGTACAGTTTGGGGAGAGATTTTGCAGTCGATTTTCATATTGCAATTCAATAGGGACAGAGGTCCTATCTGGTGAGCAAGTACACAGTGACTACTGTTGTTCCTTTAACAATTAACACTCTTTCTTTTTAAAGATGTCAGTGATCATCTGAGGCTCTTGTTGTGGGCTTCCATGGCTATTGAGTCCTTTTGTGAGCATAGACTCTGTTGTTATTTGGACATAAGAAAAGAGGATGTTCTCCTCTCCCTTCAGAGAAGAGTGTGTCCTTCTTTGATGACCCTTCCTTTCCTCTGAGGCCTCACAGAGATCCTCTGTGTAGGGATTTTTTTCCCACAGAGTCTTGTCTTTCCATGCTTGAGATGCTCTTGCAGGCCTTTTGGCCTGACCAGGAAGCCTTAAGTGTTAATTCTGAGATCAGAGTGTTATTTACTATGAAAGTCATTCTAGGAGTCCACTGTGCAGACTGCTTCCCATGTTGGTCCTTCCTTCCTTTTTTAATTCTATTATCTTTACCAGGTATTTTATGTTATTTATGTCATCCCTTTTAAATTTAAACTGGTATATCTGATGCCTTTAACATTTAAGTTTATCATTGTTACAGTCAAGATGGTGTTTATACCACCAATTCTTATGCGTGTGGAGCCCCATGATTAGTTCTTAGGCTGTTTCCTTAGAGGTAAGTCTATATGCCTGTATGCAGAACTATACTGTTTTACAGTTTTAGACTACAACCTCCATATCTTATTCCCTCCTTGTTTTTAACTGGTATCTTTTTCCAATCGCTTTAAAATACATGTAATTAACTCTGTGTTACATAGAGAGTTCAACCTATAGTGTGAGGTAGAGAAATTAGAGAGAGAGAAAGAAAAAAGAGGAAAAGAAAAAAAAAGAAAAAAAAAACAAACCAAAAGGATATTCGCAGTAAAAAGTAACTATAATTAACTGTCTCTCAACAATCAGGTCAAGGATTCTTGAGGACATTAATTCTGAAAGTGACTATTTTGATTCTATAGCTTTAATTTTAGCTGTGATGTTAATTCACCTGAATCAGTAAAAACATATGGTATTTGTCTATTTGGGACTGGGTTATTTCACTAAGTATGAGGTTTTCCAGCTTGCTCAATTTTGTTTCAAAGGCCAGATTTCATCCTTTTTTACTATGTACACTATTCCATAGTGTACATATCCCACAATTTCTTTATCCAGTCTTCAGTTGATGGACATTTAGGTTGCTTCCATGTCTTAGCTATTGTGAATTGAGCTGCGAAAAACATGGAGGTGCAGATAGTTCATTTGTTTACTGATTTCATTTCCCTTGGGTAAACTCCCAGTAGTGAAATGGCTGGCTCATATGGTAGGTCTATATTCAGGTTTTTGAGGTATCTCCACACTGTATTCCACAGTGGTTTACCTGTTTACATTCCCACCAACAGTGGTGTCCTTTTCTCCACATCCTCTCCAGCATTTGTTATTTGTTGATTTTTGGGACTAGTGAGATGGCATTGGTACATGCCACCTTGATGGGATTGAATTTGAATACCCTGGTATCTTTCTAACTCTACCGTTTGAGGTAAGTCCGCTTGAGCATGTCCCAAATTGCACATCTCTTCCCTCTCTTATTCCCACTCTTACATATTTAACAGCGATCACATTTGAGTTAGGTTTCAGCACTTAAGAAGAACTGTGTATTGATTACAGTATTCAACCAAAAGTATTAAGTAGAACAAACAAACAAAAATACTAAGAGGGATAACATATTAAGCTGCTCATCAACAGTCAGGGTGAGGGCTGATCAAGTCACCGTTTCTCATAGTGTTCATTTCACTTTAACAGGTTTCCTTTTTGGTGCTCAGTTAGTTGTCACCGATCAGGGAGAACATATGGTATTTGTCCCTTTGGGATTGGCTTTTTTCACTCAGCATAATGTTTTCCAACTTCCTAACAGGGATCACTTTCCAGTTAAAATTTAAACACCTAAGAATAATTGTGTGTTAATTACAGAGTTCAACCAATGGTACTTGAACAAAAAAATACTAAAATGGATAAAGTATTACATTGTACATCAACCGCCAGGACAAGAGCTGATCAAGTCACTGTTTCTCATAGTGTCCATTTCACTTCAACAAGTTTCCCCTTTGGTGCTCAGTGAGTTGTCGCCGATCAGGGAGAACATATGATGTTTGTCCCTTTGGGACTGGCTTAGTTCACTCAGCATGATGTTTTCCAAATTCCTCCATCTTGTTGCAAATGACCACGTTTCATTTTTTTGACTGCTGTATAGTATTCTACAGAGTACATGTCCCATCATTTCTTTATCCAGTCTACTGTTGATGGTAATTTGGGTTGGTTCCAGGTCTGAGCTATTGTGAATTTAGCTGCAATAAACATTAATGTGCAGATAGCTTTTTTTTTTGCCAATTTAATTTCCTTTGGGTAAATTCCAAGGAGTGGGATGGCTGGGTCGAACGGCAGGGTTATCTTCAGGTTTCTGAGGAATCTCCAGACTGACTTCCATAGTGGCTTGACCAGTATGCATTCCCACCAACAGTGGGTTAGTGTCCCTTTTTCCCCACATCCTCTCCAGCATCTATTGTTGGTAGATTTCTGAATGTGAGCCATTCTAACTGGGGTGAGGTGGAACCTCATTGTGGTTTTGATTTGTATTTCCCTGATTGCTTGTGATCTTGAACATTTTTTCATGTGCCTGTTGGCCATTTGGATTTCCTCTTTTGAAAAATGTCTATTGAGGTCCTTGGCCCATCTCTTAAGTGGGTTGTTTGTTTTGATCTTGTGGAGTTTCTTGATTTCTTTGTAGATGCTGGTTATCAACCCTTTATCTGTTGCATAGTTTGCAAATATATTTTCCCATTCTGTCGGTTGCCTCTTCACTTTCCTGACTGTTTCTTTTGCAGTACAGAAACTTCTCAATTTGATGCAATCTCAAATATTAATTTTGGCTTTGACTGCCTGTGCTTCTGGGGAATTTTCCAAGAAGTCATTGTCGGTACCTATATCTTGCAGGGTTTTCCCAATGCTCTCTAATAATTTGATGGTGTCAGGTCATAGATTTAAGACTTTAATCCATGTTGAGTGGGTTTTTGTGTAAGGTGAAAGGTAGTGTTCTTGCTTCATGATTCTGCATGTGGAAATCCAATTTTCCCAGCACCATTTATTGAATAGACTGTCCTTACTCCAGGGATTGGTTTTGGATCCTTGATCAAAAATAAGTTGGCTGTAGATGTATGGATTGTTTTCTGGTGTTTCAATTCTGTTTTATTGGTCTATCCATCTGTTTCTGTACCAGTACCATGCTGTTTTGATTACAACTGCCCTGTAGTGTGTCCTGAAATCTGGTATTGTGATGCCTCCAGCTTTGTTTTTGTTGCTTTAGCTATTCGAGGTCTCCTGTGTCTCCATATGAATTTCAGCATCATTTTTTCCAGATGTGAGAAGAAGTACTTCGGTATCTTGATTGCTATTGCATTGAATCTATAAATTGCTTTTGGGAGAATGGACATTTTGATGATATTGATTCTTCCAATGCATGAGCATGGAAGATTTTTCCATTTTCTGGTATCCTCTTCTATTTCTTTCATTAAGGTTTTGAAATTTTCATCGTAGAGATCTTTAATGTCCTTGGTCACGTTTATTCCAAGGTATTTGATTGTTTTGTAGCTATTGTGAATGGGATTGATCTTAGAAGCTCTTCCTCAGCCATGGCATTGTCTGTGTATACAAAGGCTGTTGATTTTTGTGCATTGATTTTATACCCTGCTACTTTGCCAAAGTCTTCTATGCGTTCGAATAATCTCTTAGTAGAGTTGATTGGGTCCCCTAAATAAAGAATCATATCATCTGCTAAGAGGGATAGTTTGAGTTCTTCCTTCCCAATTTGTATCCCTTTAATTTCTTTTTCTTGCCTAATAGAACTGGCTAGAACTTCCGGAAGTACATTGAATAGCAGTGGTGAGAGTGGGCATCCCTGTCTGGTACCAGATCTCAGTGGAAATACTTCCAACTTTTCCCCATTCAGTAGGATGTTGGCCATGGGTTTTTCATAGATTGCTTAGATTGTATTGAGTAATGTTCCTTCCATACCCAGTTTGCTTAGAGTTTTCATCATGAAAGGGTGTTGTATTTTATCAAATGTCTTCTAGGTGTCTATTGAAATATCATATGGTTTTTCTTCTGCAGTCTGTTATTGTGGTGTATCACATTGATTGTTTTGCGCACATTAAACCATCGCTGCATACCAGGGATAAATCCCACTTGGTCTGGTGGATGATCTTTCTGATGTGTTGTTGCATTCTATTGGCAAGAATTTTATTGGGGATTTTTGCATCTATGTTCATAAGGGATATTGGTCTGTAATTCTCTTTCAGTGCTGCATCTTTTTCTGGCTTAGGAATTAAGGTGATGCTGGCTTCATAGAAAGAATTTGGGAAGACTCCCTCTTTTTAGATTGTTCTGAATAGTTTGAGAAGAAATGGAGTCAGTTCTTCTTTAAATGTCTGGTAGAATTCAGCAATGAATCCATCTGGTCCTGGGCTTTTCTTTGTTGGGAGGGCCTTTATTACTGTTTCAATTTCTGTCTCAGTTATGGGTCTGTTTAGGTTTTCGATGTCTTCCTGGTTCAATTTAGGTAGGTTGCATGTGTCCAGGAATCTATCCATTTCTGATAGGTTTCCCTGTTTGCTGGCATACAAGTCCTTGTAGTAATTTCTGATGATTCTTTTTATTTCTGTGGTGTCTGTTGTTACGTTTCCTTTTTTATCTCTGATTTTATTGATTTGGGTCTTTTCTCTTCTTTTTTTAGTTAGTTGGGCCATTAGGGTGTCAATTTTGTTTATTTTTTTTTTCTTCAAAAAACCAGCTCCTCGTTTGGCTGATTTTTTGTAATTTTTTTTGCATTCAATCCTGTTGAATCTCTGATTTTAATTTTAACAGCGAATCTCTGATTTTAATTATTTCTCTCCACCTTCTAGATTTGGGTCTGGTTTGCTGTAGATTTTCTAGATCCTTGAGGTGAATTGAAAGCTCATCTATTTGGTGCCTTTCCAATTTCTTGATGTAGGCACCTATTGAGATAAACTTTCCTCTTAACACTGCTTTTGCTGCATCCCATAAGTTTTGGTATGTTGTGCTGTTATCCTCATTTACTTCCAGAAAGTTTTTGATTTCTCTTTTGATTTCTTCTATGACCCATTGTTCATTCAGGAGCATGTTGTTCAATCTCCATGTGTTTGCGTATGCTCTAGGGATTCCTGAGTTGGTAATTTCCAACTTCATTCCTTTATGGTCTGAGAAGCTGCATGGTATGATTCTAATTCTTTTGAATTTGCTGAGACTTGCTTTATGGCCTAGTATGTGGTCAATCCTAGAGAAGGTTCTATGTACTGCTGAGAAGAATGTAAAATCTTTAGCTGTAGGATTGAAAGTTCTATAGATATCTGTTAGATCCATTTGGGCTATAGTGTCATTTAAATCTACTGTATCCTTGTTGATCTTCTGTCCTGTTGATCTATTTCTGAGAGTGGAGTATGAAGTCCCCCAGTACTATTGTATTGGGGTCTAAGTCTCCCTTTAAGTCCGTTAACAAATCTTTTAGATAAACTGGTGCCCTGTAGTTAGGTGCATATACATTGATAATTGTTATATCTTCTTGTTGCATTGATCCCTTAATCATTATATAGTGTCCCTCTTTGTCTCTCTTAACAGTTTTTGTGGTAAGTTTATGTTGTCTGATATTAAGATCGCCACGCCTGCTCTTTTTTCATTTCTGTTGGCATGGCATATCTTTTTCCAGCCTTTCACTTTCAGTCTGCATGCATCTTTGTAGGACAGATGTGTTTCTTGTAAGCAGCAAATAGATGGGTTTTGTCCCTTAAGCCAATCAGCCAATCGGTGTCTTTTAACTGGACAGTTCAGGCCATTAATGTTCAATGTGACTATTGATAAGTAGTAACTTTGCCCTGCCATTTGCCAAAGATATTTTCTAATATATGCTTTGAACTTCCTGTGATCTTTTGTTATGTGGTTTCCTTTCTTTACCTTCTTTCATACTGATGACTGTGTTTCTGTGTGTAACACATCTTTAAGTATCTTTTGCAGGGCTGGACGAGAGGCAACAAATTCTTTCAATTTCTGTTTGCTATGAAAGGTCTTTATTTCACCTTCATTCACAAAGGATAGCTTTGCAGGATATAATATTCTGGGCTGGCAGTTTTTCTCTCTTAGTACCTGTGCTATATCTTGCCATTCCCTCCTAGCTTGTAGGGTTTCTGATGAGAATTCAGCTGTGAGTCTGATTAAAAAATAGAGATCCTCTGAGAGTAATCTGACGTTTCTCTCTTGCACATTTTAGGATCTTTTCTTTATGTTTCACTGTGGTGAGTTTAATTACAACATGTCGTGGTGAGGATCTCTTTTGGTCGTGTTTATTAGGGGTTCTATGTGCTTCCTGTACTCAGATGTCTCTTTCCTTCTGCAAAACTGGGAAATTTTCTGCTAATATCTCACTAAAAAGGCTTTCTAATCCTTTCTCCCTCTCCATGCCTTCAGGAACTCCTAGAACCTGAATGTTGGGTTTTTAATAGTATCCTGAAGATTCCTGACAGTATGTTTTAGATTTCTAATTTCCTCTTCCTTTCTTTGTCTGACGGTATCCTTTCGTGTTCTCAGTCTTCTAAGTCCAATATTCTCTCTTCTGCTTCACCCATATTGTTTTTAAGGATCTCTAGTGGGTTTTTCATTTGCTCTATTGAATTCTTCATTTCATTATGATTTCTCATCCATATCACAGTTTCCTGTTCTACTAGTTTCTGCGTTTCATTTTGATTCTTCCTTAATATTTCATTTTCACGAGAGAGATTTTCTATCTTGTCCATTAAGGATTTCTGTAGTTCAAGAATTTGTTTTTGAGAACTTCTTAATGTTCTTATCAATTTTTTGAGATCTGCTTCTTGCATTTCTTCTATCTCATCATCTTCATAGTCTTAAATTGGGGTGTCTTTTTCATTTCTGGGCGTCATAGTGACTTCCTTGTTTTTATTACCTCAGGTTTTGCGTTTGTTATTTGTCATATTGGAGATATTTGGTTTCTTCACTGTGGTGCTTTTTCTTGTTATACTATGACTCTAGATTAAGTGGACTGTCTGTTTTGGATGGAGCCTTAGAGGCTTGAGATGGGTGTGGCCTGAGAGCTCTGTTTGGTGTGCCAAAGGTGACACTCCCAGGTTAGGCGTGGTAGATCTCTCTCTCTTTTTTTCTTTCTTTTTTTTGATTCAAAAAGGAAGTAATTCCGCACAGCTGAATGAATTTGGAGGTAGTTAGCAAGCAAATGATATACCCACAGGAGCCAGAGATCGGAAGCTCTTTCCCAAGGACCACACAGGGAATCTGGTCTGCCCTCATAGTGGGCTCAAATTCTCCTTCAGTCTCCCACTGGGTTGCCAAAGTTACGGAATTGTAGCATCTCTGGAGAGTGCTCACGTGAATTCCGTGAGTTCTCTCCCCCACCGTCTCTTTTTTCACAGTCTCAGTTCAGTAGCACCACAAATTCACTAGGTCCTAATCTCCTGTTAATTCACCCTGCCCAGAGTCAGGTTTTTCTGCTAGGCTCAGGGCCGGTGCACACCTGAGGTCACTCTGCTTATGACATATGTCCAAGATGGTGCCTGCTCTTTGTCTTGCTTGCCTTTGAGAGGTGAGCAGAGAGAGAGAAACCCGTGTCCATATCAGTCACTTTTTTTTCTCTCTCTCTTCTAGTTAGCCTGGTGAACTTTTCCCCCCGGGGTCATTCCCTCTAGTCTCCTCTTTCCGCTAGCCTGCTGGTGTCTCGGGCTATTGAGGTTCGGCTCACCTCGCGTTCCAGCACTGGTGTGTTGAGTCTGCTGCTGGTGTCCCAAACTGTGGGCTCCCATGCTCTCCACGCAGGTCCACTGTGAATCACTTGTTCTGGAAGAGTTTCTTCTGCTGTTTCTTCCCCTACTCTTCCTTTAACCTGCAGTATCTCCACTTTTATTAAACTGTCTCTCCCCGGACTATCAGTGTGCTTGAGAGCCATTCTTAGTGTGGTGAGGTGAAACCTCATTGTGGTTTTGATTTGCATTTCCCTGATGGCTAGAGATCCTGAGCATTTTTCATTCGCTGTTGGCCATTTGGATTTCCTCTTTTGAAAACTGTCTGTTAAGGTCCTTGGCCCATCTTTTTATTGGTTGTTTGTTTTGTTGCTGTGGAATTTCTTGATCATTTTATAGATTCTAGTTGTTAATCCTTTATCAGTTGTGTAATTTGCAAATAATTTCTCCCATTCTGTTGGTTGCCTCTTCACTTTCCTGACTGTTTCTTTTGCTGTAAAGAAACTTCTCAATTTGAGGTAATCTCAATTGTTCATTTTGGCTTTGACTACCCATGCCTCTGAGGTCTTCTCCAGGAATTCTTTGTCTGTTCCAATGCCCTATGCTCTCAATTAATTTGATGGTGACATGGCGTAGATTTAGATCTTTAATCCATGTTGAGTGGATTTTTGTACATGGTGTAAGATAGGGGTCTCGCTTCATATTTTGACATGGTGATGTCCATCCAGGTTTCTCAGTACCATTTGTTGAAGAGTTTGTCCCTGTTCCAGGGGTTGGTTTTAGCTCCTATCTTGAATATGAGTTGGCTATAGATGTTTGGATTGAATTCTGGCATTTCTATTCTATTAAATTGTTCTATCCATATCTGTTTATACCAGTTCCATGCTTTTTTGATTAAAACTGCCCTGTAGTACCTTTTGAAGTCTGGAATTGTGATGCCTCTGGCTTTGTTTTTATTGTATATGATTGCTTTAGGTACTTACTGTCTCCTGTTCCTCCCTATGAACCTCAGCAAATTTTTTTCTAGATCTGAGGAGAATATCTTTGGTATTTTGATTGGTATCACATTGAATCTGCAAATTGTTTTTGGAACATTGGACATTTTGATGATATTAATTCTTTAAATCCATGAATATGGCAGATTTTTCCATTTTTTTCTCTGCTTCATATTTTTCAGGTTTAAATATTAAGGTGATGCTGGCTTCATAGAAAGAATCTGGGAGGATTCCCTATCTTTCAATTGTTCCGTATAGTTTGAGAAGGAGGTAGTACTTTAAATATATCATAGAATTCAGCAGGGCATTCATCTGGTCCTGGGCTTTTATTTGTTGGGAGGGCCTTTATTATTGATTCTATTTCTGTCTTGTTTCTGGATCTGTTTAGGTTTTCTGTGTCTTCATGGTTCAATTTCGGTAGGTTGTATGTGTCCAGCAATCTATCAATATGTTCTAGATTTCCCAGTTTTTTGATATGAAACTCTTTGTTGTAATTTCTTATGACCTTTTTATTTCTGTGGTGTCTGTTGTTATATTCCCCTTTTTCATCTCAAACTTTATAGATTTGGATCTTCTCTCTCATTTTTTTTTTGGTTAATTGGACAATGGTGTGTACATTTTGTTTATTTAAAAAACAGCTCTTCATTTTGCTGATATTTTGTAAATTTTTTGGATTCAATTTTGTTGACTTCTCTAGTTTTACTTACTTCTTTTCTAGTACTAGTTTTGAGTTTGGGTTGCTGTAGTTTTTCTAGATCCTTGAGATGCATTGATAGCTCATTTATTTGGTGCCTTTCCAATTTCTTGATGTAGGTACCTATTGGTATAAACTTCCATCTTAACACTGTTTTGCTGTTTCACATAGGTTTTGATATATTGTGTTATGTTCATTTGCTTCCAGAACATTTTTGCATTTTTGAATATCTTTTGATTTCTTCTATGACCCATTGTTCATTCAGGAGCATGTTGTTCAGTCTCCAGGCGATCACATATGCTCTAGAAATTTGTGAGTTACTGATTTTCAGCTTCATTCTATTGTTGTCTGAGAAGATGCATGGTATGATTTTGATTTTTTTTTTAAATTGCCGAGAATTGTTTTATGGCCTTGTACATAGCGATTTCTAGAGAAAGTTCCATACACTTCTTTTTTTTTTTTTTTTTGACAGGTAGAGTAAGATGGTGAGAGAGAGAGAGACAGAGAGAAAGGTCTTCCTTCCATTGATTAACCCTCCAAATGACCTCCATAGCCAGCACGCTGTGCCGATCCAAAGCCAGAAGCCAGGTGCTTCCTCCTGGTCTCCCATGCAGGTGCAGGGCCCAGGCTCTTGGGCCATCCTCCACCGCCTTCCCGTGCCACAGCAGAGAGCTGGACTGAAAGAGGAACAACTGGGACAGAACTGGCACACCAACCAGGACTAGAACCTGGAGTACTGGTGCTGCAGGCAGAGGATCAGCCTAGTGAGCCCAGGCATTGGCTAGTTCCATGCACTTTTAAGAAGAATTTGTATTCTGCAACTGTAGTATGATAAGTTTTATAACTATGTTAGATCCATTTGGTCTATAATGTTGATTAAATCTGCATGTCCTTATTGATTTTCTGTTGGGTTGATCTGTCTTGCTGAAAATGGAGTATTGTGGCCCTTTAATACTATTGCATTCAAGTCTGAGTCTCCTTTTAAATCCTTTAACATTACTTTTAAATAGCCAGGTGCCATGTAATTAGGTGAATATATGTTTATAATAGTTGCATATTCCTGTTGAATTGATCCATTACTCATTATATAGTGTCCTTCTTTCTCTCTTTTAACAGTTCTTGTGTTAAAATCTATTTGTTCTAA
The DNA here is from genome assembly GCF_964237555.1 of Oryctolagus cuniculus. Taxonomy (NCBI): domain Eukaryota; kingdom Metazoa; phylum Chordata; class Mammalia; order Lagomorpha; family Leporidae; genus Oryctolagus; species Oryctolagus cuniculus. Next base: position 137,197,474 of record NC_091436.1, read on the forward strand.
TATTAAGATGGCTACACCAGCTATTCTTTCCTTTCTGTTGTCATGGAATATCTTTCCAACCTTTCACCTCAGTCTGCATGCACCTTTGTTGGAAAGATGTGGTTCCTGTAAGCAGCAAATAAATGGGTTTTGTTTTTTAATCCATTCAGCCAGTCTGTGCCTTTTAACTGGAGAGTTGAGGCCATTTACATTCAATGTGACTATTGATAAGTGGTGACTTTGCCCTACCATTTTCCCAAAGATATTCCTAATTTGTACTTTGAACTGCCTTAGATCTTTTACTGAGTGATTTTTTCCATTACCTTCTTTCGTATTGATGACTATGTTTCTGTGTTTAATACAGCCTTAAGCATCTTTTTCAGGGCTGGACAAGTGGTCACATAGTCTTTCAATTTCTGTTTGTTTTGAAGGGTCTATATTGCATCTCATTTACAAATGAGAGCTTTGCTGGGTATACTACTCTATAATGACAGGTTTATCTCTTAGGACTTTGGCTATGTCTCGCAATTCTCTCCTAGCCTGCAGGGTTTCTGATGAGAGGTCTGCTGTGGGTCTAATTGGAGATCCTCTGAGAGTAATCTGGTGTTTCTTAGGATCTTCTCTTCATTTTCACTGTGGTGAGTTTGATTACAATGTGTCATGCAAAGGATATTTTCTGGTCATGTCTATTGGAAGTTCTCTGTGCTTCCTTACTTGGACATCTCTTTCTTTCTCCAAACCCAGAAAGTTTTCTGCTATTATTTCACTAGAAAGGCTTTCTAATCCTTTCTCTATCACCATGCCATAAGGAACTCCTAGAACCCGAATGTTAGTTTTTTTTTTTTTTTTTAATATCCTCTAGAGCCCATACAGTGTTTTTTAGATTCCTAATTTCCTCTTCTTCTCTTTGGTTTGACTATAAACTTTCCTCTGCTTTAAGTCCAATATTTTCCCTTCTGCCTCACTGATTCTATTTGCAAGGCTCTCCATTGGAAATTTTATTTGTACTATTGAATTCTTTATTTCATTTTAGAGACTTTATTTATTTATTTTAGAGGTAGAGATACAGATAGTGAGAGGGAGAAACGGAGAGAAATGTCTTCCATCCATTTGCTCACTTACCAAAAGGCTGCAGTGGCAAGAGCTCTGCCTATATTGAAGCCAGGAGCCAGGTGCTTCTTCCTGGTCTCCCATGTGGGTGCACAGGCCCAAGGACTTGGGCCGTCTTCTACTGCTTTCCCAGTTCAAAGCAGAGCTGGATTGGGAGAAGAGCAGCCAGGACTAGAACTGGCGCCCATATGGGATGCCGACACCACAGGCAGAGGATTAACCTACTGCATCATGGCACTGGCCCCTTTTTATTTCATCTTGATTTCTCTTTAATATCTGAATTTCATGCTCTATTGAATTCATCATTTCATTTTGATTCCTCCTTAAGATTTATTTCATGGGAGATATTTTCTTTCATGTCCTGCATGGATTTCAGTAGTTTGTGCATTTGCTTTGATTACTTTTATGTAAATTTATGATCTTTTTTGCATTCCATTTCTTGCATTTCTTCTATCTCATTGTCTTTATAATCTAGTATCTAAGTGTTGTGTTCTTTTGAGAGCATTATGTTCTCTTCCTTATTCTTGTTTCTTGTTGCATTTGTTGTTTGGCATTTGTGCTGATAATCGTTGGTTTCTTCATCTTTTTTTTCTGCTGTGTCAGCTTTTATCATTGTACTATGACTCTGTAGGTAATTGGACCTTCTGCTTTTGGTGAGTCTCTAGAGGCTTGTAGTGGTTGTGGCCAGAGAGCTCTGTTCAGTTCTCCAGGGTTAAGGGTATGCCTAAAGTGACACACCCAGGTTTGGCATGGTAAATCTTCTCTGTGTGTTTTTTTTTTTAATCAGAAGGGAAGTATATTCTGCTCAGCTGGGCTCTTCTCAGTAGCGACCAGTGCCTGAGTGCTATCCCCAGGAGATATAATATTCATCTGCTCTTTTCCACGGACCACATAATCTTTCTGTGTAGTCCTCAGTGTAAGTGCAGATTCCCCAGCAATGTCTTTCACCAAGTAACAGGAACCCCCTACCTTGTGAAATCTCCCACTGACACTGCTCAAAGTCTCAGCCACACCATGAGTTCCCCCACACACCCTCAGTCTTTTTTTTTTTTTCACAGTCCTGGTTCAGAAGCTTCACAAAATTACAAGCCCCTAGCCCCCCATTCTTTCTCCCACCAGTCAGGGGTTTTGCTGCAGTAATTGCTGGGCACAGACATGAGTGGGCACAGCTGTTAAGTACATCCAAAATGGCACCCACTCTATCAGCTTGTATGCTTTATGAGGTGATCATAGAGAATATTGTCTCCATACCTTCTCTCTCTCTCTCTCTCTCTCTCTCTCTCTCTCTCTCTTTCTCTCTCTCTCTCTCTCTCTCTCTCTCTCCCCTCTTGTTTGGCTGGTACACTTTCCCCCACAGGGTTTCAAGCCTTGTACCCTCTAGGCTCTTCCTGCTACTTTTTCATCAGTGGCTTGCGCTACTGTGGTCTCATCTCACCTCACTTTCCAGCACTGGTGTGTAGGCTCTCGGATGTTGGAGACTCAAGCCATGGGTACGCATGCCCTCCATGTAGGTCCACCATGTCTCTCTAATTTCCGTAGTGTTTCCTCTGCCATTTTTTCCCTGACTCTTACCTAAGACTCCACTTTATCTAAACTATCTTCTCTCGGGTAGAGCAGTAAACTCCCTCCTTACTCCACGATCTTGGAAACCTCTAGAAGTTAGTAATTTTTTAAAAAACATTTATCTCATAAAAATTAACACTTTGTTGAATTTACTCATTTTACATGTTTTTCATTGATGCTTTTTTATTTGTATTATCTAAAAATAAACTTAAAATTTTGGTATATCTAACTTATCCTAATAATAAGTTAATACATTATATTAATATTTTATATTATAAACAGTATAATAATGTTAAATATTGTTATTAATAACATTAATGGTTAATAATATTAAATAATATTACCACATTAATAATATAGTAATATCAAATATTTTTATATATTATATTATTATATAATATGTATATTCTATAAGCTATATATAATATATAATATATAATATCATATAATAGATATTATCTAACATGATATAATTATATAATATAATAATATAAAATGATATTATTATATCATATCATTATATATTATAATGCATATTATATGATATATATTATACATTATATAATATTAATTAATAATTATATTATATACATTAATATATTATTAATTATATTATGCATTATATTAATATATTCTATTTCTATATTATATAATTATATGTTATGTTACATTAATATTATATTATATTGTTATATTGTATCAATATATTATATATAGTTATATATAAAATATGATATATAAAATATATGATTATATATTAATCTATATTAATATATAATTAATACTTATATATACACTATATATACTATTGTATAGTATATAATATATTTTAATATATATTAATGGATAATTATATAATATATAATTATATGTTAATGTGATTATATATTAATATGCTATATTATATATTAATATATTAATATCTGAAGGACACATCTCAATTCATAGAATTATTACTTATGAAAGTTTTCAATAAGAAGTGTGAAGATCAGTGAATATCTACAAAATGAAAATACCTATGTGAAAATAATGGAATCATAAATCTCAAAATTAATATTCCCACATGATTCCTGTCACCCCTTTCAGTACCAACCCATTTAGTCACAAATAGCCACAACGATCAAATCCATCAACTGGCTGGAGTTTGGATTTCAGCAGTAGAAACGATTTTAAAAAGAAAGAAATCTCTTTCCATACACCCATTGGAGATAGAGACATGATATCATTTGCATTTAGATTTGATGCTGAATGAATACTGGTTCTCAGTGGGGAGAAATGTATGAGGGCATTTCAAAAACCCTCTAGCCAAAACAATTTTGTTGACTAAATGGGTAAGAAACTAAGTCCCATTATATTATGCCTTTAAGAAACTCACTTCACAAATAAAGATATAGAGAGAATGAAAGTGAAGAGCTAGAAAAAGATATACCAGCCAAATGGAAACCAGAAATGAACAGAAGTAGCTATCCTCATATCAATTAAAACAGACTTTTAGCCAAAAACTCTAAAAAGAGACAAAGAAGGACATTACATTTGGCTAAGAAGATTGAATCAACAAGAAGATAAAACAATCAAATATTACATACCCAACACAAGACTATCCAGATACATACAACAAATACTGTTATAACTAAAAGGAGAGATAGACTCCAATATAATAACAGTGGGTGATTTCAACACCCCACTCTCATTAATGCACAGATCATTCAGTCAGAAAATCATCAAAGATACATCAGAGTTGAAGCATACAATGGAGCAAATGAACCTAACAGATATAGGACATTTCATCAACAGCTATAGAATACACATTTTTCTCATCAGTACATGGAATACTTTCTATGGTAGAGCATATATTCAGCCAAAAGTCTAAGTAATTTAGTAAGATTGAAATCATACCATGTATCTTCTCAGCTCACAAATGAATTAGCTAGAAATCAAGAACAAGAAGAAAAATAGAACATTCAAAATACATGGAAATTCAACAACATGCTAATGAATGAAAATGGGTCATTGAAGAAATTAAAGAGGAATTAAAGTTTTTTCTTGAAATAAGTGAAAATGAAGACAATATATCTTCTCATAAGTTATGCATCTCATAAGTTTCTACTATTAAAAATGAACAAATTAAATGATATTTCTGAGCAGATGTCTCACATCTAAGTGCTTGGGGTCCATTTCTGGTTCCATTCTCAATGCTAGTTTTCTGCTAACATGAATCCCAATAGGATATTTGGGTCCCTGATACTCACATGGGAGCTCTGGATTGAATTCCTGGATCCTAGCTTTTATCTTTTCCAGCTCTAGCTGTTGAAGCATATGGAGAGTGAAACAGCAAATTGTATTTCTTTCTTTTTTTCTCTCTCTCTCTTTTTTTTCCAGGCAGAGTAAGACGGTGAGAGAAAGAGACAGAGAGAAAGGTCTTCCTTCCATTGGTTCACTCCCGAAATGGCTGCTACAGCTGTGCTTTGTCAATGCAATGCCGGGAACCAGGTGCTTCCTCCTGGTCTCCCATAAGGGTGCAGGGCCCAAGCACTTGGGCCATCCTCCACTGCCTTCCTGGGCCACAGCAGGGAGCTGGACTGGAAGAGGAACAGTCGGGACAGAACTGGCGCCCCAACTGGGACTGGAATACAGAGTACTGGTGCCACAGGCGGAGGATTAGCGTAGTGAGCCGTGGCACTGGCAAATTTTATTTCTTTCTCTCTCTCTTTCTCTCTCTCTCTCTCTCTCAAATAATAATGGTTTCAAAACCCTCAAAGTATCTGAAAATGCACTTTTCCTAAGAAAAAAACATGCAAACAGCTAACAAATATATTTAAAAAAAATCTTCGGCAGGCGCTGCGGCTCACTAGACTAATCCTCTACCTTGCGGCACTGGCACACCGGGTCCTGTCCCGGTCGGGGCACCGGATTCTGTCCCTGTTGCCCCTCTTCCAGGCCGGCTCTCTGCTGTGGCCCTGGAGTGCAGTGGAGGATGGCCCAGGTCCTTGGGCCCTGCACCCTTATGGGAGACCAGGAGGAAGCACCTGGCTCCTGGCTTCGGATCAGCGCGATGCGCCAGCCGCAACGTGCCTGCTGCGGTGGCCATTGGAGGGTGAACCAACGGCAAAAGGAAGACATTTCTCTCTCTCTCTCTCTCTCTCTCTCTCTCACTGTCCACTCTGCCTGTCAAAAAAAAATCCTTCAATATTACTACCCCATTCATCTGTACACTCTGGGGTCCACCCTCCACTTGGGCTACCACCATTCATCTAATTATGATTGTACCCCAGGGAGAAGCTGCAGATGCTGCAGCCAGCCCTGGTCAGTATAACCACAACCATGAACAGCAAGGTAAGAGAGGCAGCAGGTCTCACCATGGCCCTGCCATTCCTGCACTCAGGGTAGCCAATCCAAGCCCAGTGCCATGGGAAGCACAGTGAGCAGTGGTCTTGGAGGCTTCACATCTGTAGCACCTACCAGTGAGGACAAAAATGTCATTAAAGGTTTTGGGAACAGTAGAATGTTTCAATATTAGAAACATATGTTCTGGTTTCATCAAAAGAAATGACTGCAAGGGAGACATATTTGTATACAAGGCTGCCATAAAGAATAACCACAGGAAGTCCCTTCACAGTGTAGGATGTGGAGAGATTGTGAAGTTTGATATCGTTGGAGAAAAGGGTTTGGAGGCAGCAAATGTTACTGGCCCTTGTGGAGTTCCAGTACAAGGCAGTAAACATGCAACAGACATTAATGATTATAGCAGTTCTGTCACAGGGGTTCTCCATCAATGACCAGAATTACCAGAATAGTGAGAGCGGGGAGAAGAATAAAGGATCTGGGAGTGTTCCTGAAAGCCAGGCCCAACAATGCTGGCCCTATTGCAGCCATTGGTTCCACATGGAGATCCTATAGACCTCTACTAAAATATTGCAACCCTGCTATGCAGGGAGAAGTGATGGAAGGTGCTGACAACCAGGGTTCAGGAGAAAAAGGTAGACCAACAAGACACAATATGTATCGATCAGGGTTATAGACCATAATTCTGCAGAGATCGCCTTGCCAAAGACAGCCTTGAAAGGATGCCAATGAAGAAGACTAGAACAATCAAGGAGATAAGTCCCAGCAGCCACCTCAACACTGATACGACTTCAACATCAATTACAGAGGCAGATGCCCAGAAAACTGTAAACCACAAGGTGGAAAAGAGTCAAAAGCAGCTGACCCACCAGCTGAGAATTCATTGGTTCCTGAGGCTGAGTAGAGCAGGCCTGAGTAAATGCCCCTTAATGTCTCTACTGCCATCTGTTTTAGTCATCTCTCTCCCTCCATTTCAGTTAGAAAGATAGGGAGTAGATAGATAGAAAGATAGATATATACATATATACATATGTAGGTAAGTAAGAAGTAAAAACATTAAAAAAAAACATAAAACGTAGTAACCCTCATTAACATTGACAATTTTTTCTTCATTTCTTTTCTAAAAAGCATTTATTTATGTATTTAAAAAGAAGAGTGATAGACAGAAGAAGAACCAGAGATCTTCCATCTGCTTGCTCATTTCCCAAATGGCCATAGTGACCAGGGATGAGCCAGGCTGCAACCAAGAGCCCAGAACTCATTATAGTCTCCAATGTGGGTCACAGGGCCCCAAGTACTTGAGTCATCTTCTGTTACCTTCCCAGTTGCATGATCAAGCAGTTGGATTGGAAATGGAGCAGCTGGGACTCGAACCAGCACTCCAACATAAGATGCCAGCATCACAAGCCTAATGCTGGCCCTCTTTCTTGTTTCTTGTCTCACTTTCTCTTAATACCTCACTTCGCTTTTCTGGGATCACCCCCAGGTAAAACATGGTTATCTAAGTACTTATTTCAGGTCCTCCTTTCAAGGCATCAAAATAAGGAAGAGGAGAGATGTGGGTGTGGGTGTGGGTGTGTATGTGTGTGTCCATATCTTGAGTTTAAATTTTGCATTGCATTTTACATAAGTTGTATAATTCTTAGCCATTTTATAACAAGATTATTTATATTGATTTTGTCCATCTTATTTTCATATATATATATATATATATATAAAAGATGCAATGGTAAATACATAATGACATTTCTTTTTTTTTTTTTTTTTTTTTTTTTTTTTTTTTTGCTTTGTTTTGTTTTTAATCCATTAATACCCAAGTTTTCAATTCTGTGACTATTTCAACCACATAATATTTATATCAAAGTTAATTTAAGTGGTGCATTTACTGCTCAATTTAGGTTTTTGTAAGCGACCTACCTAGAGGACAATGGGACATAGTGGGTTACAGAGAAATAGATGGTGAAATTCTGAAATATTACGTGCACAAAAGAAACCAGATCCAAGCGAGAATATTTATCTGAAACCCTAGGAGAGTCAAAACTAATCTAAAATGAGAAAAAACAGATCAGCGGTGGCCGGGGACCACGGAGAGGCTAGAGGGAACTTTCCGGGGGAATGGAAACGTTCTCCATCGTGATCATGACAGTGTTATGTTACACAGACATCTGCATTTGTCAGAACTCATCAAACTGCATATTGAATTACATGTAAATTACACTCCAGCAAAACTGATTTATTTTTTTTTTTTTTTTTTTTTTTTTTTTTTTTTTTTTTTTTTTACTAAGAGGGATAATGTATTAAGTTGTTCATTAACAGTCAGGGCTATGCTGATCAAGTCACCGTTTCCCATAGTGTCCCTTTCACTTCAACAAGTTTCCATTTTGGTGTTCAGTCAGTTGTCACCGATCAGGGAGAACATATGGTATTTGTCCCTTTGGGACTGGCTTATTTCACTCAGCATGATGTGTTCCAGATTCCTCCATTTTGTTGCAAATGACTGGATTTCGTTGTTTCTTACTGCAGTATAGTATTCTAAACAGTACATATCCCATAATTTCTTTATCCAGTCTACCGTTGATGGGCATTTAGGTTGGTTCCAGGTCTTGGCTATTGTGAATTGTGCTGCAATAAACATTAGGCTGCAGACTGCTTTTTTGTTTGCCAATTTAAATTCCTTTGGGTAAATTCCAAGGAGTGGGATGGCTGGGTCAAACGGTAGGGTTATCTTCAGGTTTCTGAGGAATCTCCATACTGATTTCCATAGTGGCTTAACCAGTTTGCATTCCCACCAACAGTGGGTTAGTGTCCCTTTTTCCCCACATCCTCGCCAGCATCTGTTGTTGGTAGATTTCTGAATGTGAGCCATTCTAACCGGGGTGAGGTGGAACCTCATTGTGGTTTTGATTTGCATTTCTCTGATTGCTAATGACCTTGAACATTTTTTCATGTGCCTGTTGGCCATTTGGATTTCCTCTTTTGAAAAATGTCTATTGAGGTCCTTGGCCCATCTCTTAAGTGGGTTGTTGGTTTTGTTTTTGTGGAGTTTCTTGATCTCTTTGTAGATTCTGGTTATTAACCCTTTATCTGTTGCATAGTTTGCAAATATTTTTTCCCATTCTGACGGTTGTCTCTTCACTCTCCTGACTGTTTCTTTTGCAGTACAGAAACTTCTCAATTTGATGCAATCCCAGATTTCAGGACATACTACAGGGCAGTTGTAATCAAAACAGCATGGTACTGGTACAGAAACAGAAGGATAGACCAATGGAACAGAATTGAAATACCAGAAATCAACCCAAACATCTACAGCCAACTTATATTTGATCAAGGATCTAAAACTAATTCCTTGAGCAAGGACAGTCTATTCAATAAATGGTGCTGGGAAAATTGGTTTTCCACGTGCAGAATCATGAAGCAAGACCCCTACCTTACACCTTACACAAAAATCCACTCAACATGGATTAAAGACCTAAATCTACGACCTGACACCATCAAGTTACTAGAGAACATTGGAGAAACCCTTCAAGATATTGGCACAGGCAAAGAGTTTCTGGAAAAGACCCGGGAGGCACAGGCAGTCAAAGCCAAAATTAACTATTGGGATTGCATCAAATTGAGAAGTTTCTGTACTGACATTTCTTTATATCATTAAAATGTCATGTTTTTCTTAACCTTGCATTCAGTAAGAAGAATATTTATATTTCTTTTTCCTTCTTATCTTCAGCACTACATCAAAGAAGAGGTGGTAAATATTCCTTGACAGCCTTTACTTCCTTTACATTTAAAATGATTGCTCTGGTTGTCTTTTGATTTATTCCCTCTTCACTAATTGTATGCCTTGATTTACCCTTCTAAAATGTCTACTCTCTCCATATATATGGTGACTCCTGGACTTCTCCCAAATTCAGTTGTCTCCATTTCTCTTTTCCTTCATTTACTATCATTCTGCACCTTTTTTTGTTCAGCCATGGCTTTACTTCCCTATAAACATCTATTTATTCGATCCAGATTCTTAATACATAAGCATGGAAAATTTAGTGATATTTGGATGCCAAAGTGACTAGAGACTTAGAAGTATCTGAAATTAGATTTTTTCGAAAGCAGTAGCTTAGGAGTCCATAACTCAGGGCTGATTGTGACATAATACAACATTGCTACCATGGTAATGAGAAAGAATATCATAGGTTTACTGGGAATAAAAGACAATATCAAAAAACTCAAAAAATGAAAGTGTGAATAATATACAAAATAAAGATATTTTATATGGTAACCATCAGAACTAATTTTTCATTTTTTTCTCAGTGAAACAAATTTCCTCCTCTTCTTTAATTCTGTATAGCATGTTGCTTAGAAAAAAATAGTTTTTCAGCACCATGCATGGGTGTGTGTCTGTGTGTGTGTGTATTTATCTTGAGTTTAAATTTTGCATTGCGTTTTACATAAGTTGGAATTTTCTTATCCTTTATAAACAAGAATATTTATATTGATTTTATCCTTCTTATTTTCAGAAGAACCGCAGAGAAATAATGGTAAATATTGTCAGACATTCCTTTATTCTCTTCAAATGTTAGAATTTTCTTAACCTTGATTCCATTACAAGAACTATATTTATTTTTATTTTTTATCTCATTTTTAGATGAACTTCAGAGAATATTTGGTAAATATTCCCTGACAGCTTTTACTCAGTTACCACATTAAAACAATTGCTCTCTTGTTGTCTTTCCATTTATTGCCACTTCCCTAATTGCAAGCCTTGATTTACAATTCTCCTGAATGCCTATTCTCTCCCAATATTTGTTAGCTATTGGACATCTCCCACATTCAGTTCTCTCTAGTTCTCTTTTCCTTAATTTTCTATCATTCACATCCAGTTTTAGTTCAGCCATGGCTTTACTTCCCTATAAACATCTATTTATTCTCTGTCCAGATCCTTGACACACAAGCATGGAAAACTTAGTGATATTTGGGTGTCTTGGTGACCAGAGACTTAGAGGCATCTGAACTCAGATTTTTTTCTACGAGCAGTGGCTCAGGAGTCCTGAACTCAGGGTTGATTTTGACATAAAACAACATTGCTACCATGAAAATGAGATTCAATATAATAGGTTTACTGGGAATCAAAGACAGTATCAAAAAACCCCAAAAAATTGAAAGTGCGAATAACATACAAAAAATAGATATTTTAAAGGGGAACCATCAGTACTTATATTTTTATTTTTTCTCAGTGAAACAAATTTCCTCCTCTACTGTAATTTTATATAGCTTGTTACTTAGACAAAATTAATTTTCCAGCAGCATGCATGGGTGTTTGTGTATGTGTCCATATTTTGAGATTAAATTATGCATTAAAAATGCATTGCATTTTTCATAAGTTGGATGTGCTTAGCCTTTTTATAACAAGAATATTTACATTTATTTTTCCATTTTATTTTCATATATACTTAAGAGATATGATAATAAATACATTCTGTATTTCCTTTATCTCATTAAAATATTGGGATTTTCTTAACCTTGCATTCAGTAAGCAGAATATTTATATTGTTTTTTTCCATCTTATTTTCAATCAACGTTGTTTTTTTTTCCATCTTATTTTCAATCAACGTCAGAGAAGATGTGGTAAATATTCCCCAACAGCCTTTGCTCACTTGTGACTTTAAAATGATTTCTCTCTTGTTCTCTTTTGCATTTATTCCCACTTCACCTAATTGCATGCCTTGATTTACCCTTCTTTTAATGTCAATGCTCTCACCACACGTGGTGATTCCTGGACTTCTCCCATATTCCATTCTCTCTATTTCTCTTTACCTTCATTTTCTATTATTCCACTCACTTTTTGTTAATCCATGGCTTTAGTTCCCAATAAACAACTACTTATTCTGTGTCCAGATTCTTGACTCTCAAGCATGTAAAACAAATGGAAGCTTTGGTGCCGTGGTGACCAGACACTTTGAGGCATCTGAACGCAGATTTTTTTCCAGGAGAAATGGCTCAGAATCTCCTAACTCAGGGTTCAAAGTGACTTAATACAACATTGCTACCATGATAATGAGAATCCATATCATAGGTTTACTGGGAATAAAAGAGAGTATCAAAGAACCCTAAACAGAAAAGCCTGAATAACATACAAAAAATAAAGATATTTCATTTGGTAACCATCAGAGCTAATATTTCACTTTTTCTCAGTGAAGCAAATTTCCTCCTCTTCTTAATTCTGTATGGCATGTTGCTTAGACAAAATTAGTTTTCCAGCAGCATGCGTGGGTGTGTGTATGTGTGTGTGTGTACCTTGAGTTTAAGTTTTGCATTGCATTTCACGTCAGTTTGAATTTTCTTATCCATTTTTGGGTAAGAATATTTACATTGATTTTTTCCATCTTATTTTTTGATGAAATTCAGAAAATATATTGTAAATATTGCTTAACAGCCTTTATTCACTTTGCAATTTAAAATAATTGCTGTTCTGTTGTTTTTTGCATTTATTCCCTCTTCTCTTATAGCAAACCTTGATTTACCTTTCTCCTGAAAGTCTACTATCTCCCCATATTTTTTGACTACTGGAGTTTTCCCAATTAAGTTCTCTCCATTTCTCCTTTCCTTCATTTTCTATAATTCACACCAAGTATTACTTCAGCCATGGATCTATTTCCCTATAATCATCTATTTATACTGTGTCCAGATTCTTGACACACAAGCATGGAAAACTTTATCAAATGTGGGTGCCATGGAGTCCAGAGACTTAGAGGCATCTCAACTCAGATTTTTTTGAGGAGAAGTGGCATAGGAATCCCAAACTCAGGGTTGATTGTGACTTAATACAACTTTGCTACCATGGTAGTGAGAATCAATATCATAGATTTACTGAGTATCAAAGTCAGTATCATAGAAACCTAGATTTGAAAGTGTGAATAACATACAAAAATAAAGATATCTTATAGATACTATCATAAACCAATATTTCATCTATTCTCAGTGAAGCAAATTACCTCCTCTTCTTTAATTCTTAATGCATGTTGCTTAGACAAAATCAGTTTTCCAGCATCCTACATGGGTTTGTGTGTCTGTTTGTGAGTCCATTTCTAGAGTAAATTTTGTTTTGCATTTCGTATAAGTAGGAATTTTCTTATCCAATTTAAAACATGAACATTTATATTGATTTATCCATCTTATTTTAAGGTGAACTTCAGAGAAATAATGGTAAATATTGTCTGTCATTCCTTTATTCCATTAAAAATTTAAAATTTTCTTAACTTTGCATTCCATAACAGCATATTATATTGATTTTTCCATCTATTTATAAATGACGTCAGAGAATATTTACTACATATTCCCTGACAGCCTTTATTCACTTACCACTATAAAATGATTGCTTTCTTGCTATCTTTTGCATTTATTCCCCCTTCCCCTAATTGCATGCCATTTTTACCCTTCTCCTAAGTGTCTTCTCTCTCCCTATATATGTTCATTGCTGGACTTCTCCTCTATTCAGTTCTATTTCTCCTTTCCTTAATTTTCTATCATTCACCTCCCTTTTTGTTCATCCATGGCTTTACTTCCCTATTAACATCTATTTATTCTGTGTCCAGAGATCCTTGACACACAAGCATGGAAAACTTAGTGATATTTGGCTGCCGTGGTGACCAGGGACTTAGAGGCATCTGAACTCAGATATTTTTTGCAGGAGCAGTGGCTCAGGATCCTGATCTCAGTGTTGGTTGTTACTTAATACAACAGTGCTACCAAAATAATGAGAATCATACATAGCTTTACTGGGATTAAAAGACATTATCAAAGAACCCTAAAATGAAGCACAAATAACGTACAAAAAATAAAGATGTTTTATCCGTTGACCATCAGAAATATTATTTCTATTTCTTCTCAGTGAAGCTAATTTTCTCCTTTTCTTTAATTCTGTGTAGCACGTTACTTAGACAAAATTAGTTTTCCAGTATCATGGGTGTGTGTGTGTGTGTGTGTGTGTGTGTTGTGTGTCTGTGTTTTTGTGTTTCCACGTCTGTATCTTGAGTTTAAATTTCACATTAAATTGTACATAATTTTCAATTTTTAAACTTTTTATAACAAGAATATGTATAATGATTTTTCCTGTTTATTTTCAGATAAACTTCTGAGAAATAATGGTAAATACATCCTGATGTTCCTTTAACCCATTAAATGTTTAGAATTTTCTTAACCTTGTGTTCTGTTAAGAAGAATACTAATATTGATTTTTTCATCTTATTTTCAGATCAACTTCAGAGATGTGGTAAATATTCCCTGACAGCCTTTACTCCCTTTACACTTTAAAACGACTGCACTCTTCTTTTATTTTGAACTTATTCCCTCTCACTCTAATTGCATGACTTGATTTACCTTTCTCCTGAAAGGTAAATCTCCATATATGGTGACTGCTGGACTTCTCCCATATTCAGTTCTCTCCATTTCTCTTTTCCTTCATTTTCTATCATTCACCTCCAGTTTTAGTTCAAGCATGGATTTACTTCCCTATAAACATCTACTTATTCTCTGTCCAGAGACTTGACACACAAGGATGGAAAACTTAGTGATATTTGCCTGCCATGGTGACCAGAGATTTAGAGGCATCTTAACACAGATTTTTTCGAGGAGCAGTAGCTCAGGAACCCCTAAATCACAGTTGATTGTGACTTAATACAACATTGCTTTATGATAAAGAGAATCAATATCATAGGTTTACTGGGAATCAAAAACAGTGTCAAATAACCCTAAAAAGATAAAAACGCAAATACCATACAAAAAATAAAGATACTTTATCCGTTGACCATCAGAACTAATATTTTTATTTTTTCTCAGTGACGCAAATTTCCTCCTCTTCTTTAATTCTCTATAGCATGTTGCTTAGACAAAACTAGTTTTCCAGCAGCATGCTTGTGTTGACGTGGATTTGTTCTGAGAGGAGGAGCATGGTGGGGGCAAGAGGCATGGAGTCACCACACAGACCCCGGGAGCCGGGTGAAAGCAGGACAGAGGCGAGCAGCCCGCAGACTCATTTATTTCAGTTGGTATAGTAGCTTAAATAGCCAAGGCAGCCAATTTGTTCAAGGCGCAGTTTATGCCCTAACCAATTACAGCCTATTGCCAGGCAGTATCTGAAACCATCCAATCACAGCATGTTTCCAGGCAGGCTCTGTTGCCAGGTGATTTGCAAAGCCACTCTTGAGTAACTGACACTCACTTGCCAGCAGCCATCTTTGCATGGCCTTCTCATTCCACCACATGTGTGAGTGTGTGTCTCTGTGTGTGTGTAAGTATCTTGAGCTTAAATTTTGCATTGTATTTTACGTAAGTTGGAATTTTCTTATCCTTTTTTAATCAAGAATGTTTATATTCATTTTATCCTTCTTATTTTCAGATGAACCTCAGAAAATTAATGGTAAATATTGTCTGACATTCCTTTATTCTCTTGAAATATTAGAATTTTCTTAACCTTACATTCCATAACAAGAATATTTATATTGATTTTTTCCATCTTGTTTTTAGACGAACTTCAGAAAGTAATTGGTAAATATTCCCTGACAACCTTTACTCACTTACCACTTTAAAACAATTGCTCACTTGTTGTCTTTTGCATTTATTCCCACTTCCATAATTGCAAGCCTTGATTCACCATTCTCCTGAATGTCTATTCTCCACATATTTGTTGACTATTGGACATCTCCCATATTCAGTTCTCTCTAAATTTCTTTCCTTCATTTTTTTAATAGAGTTAGATAGTGAGAGAGAGAGAGAGAGAGAGAGAGAGAGAGAGAGAGAGAGAGAGAAAGGTCTTCCTTGCATTGGTTCACTCCTCAAATGGCCGCTACGGCTGTGCTTAGCTGATCCAAAGCCAGGAATCAGGTGCTTCCTCCTGGTCTCCCATGCGGGTGTAGGGCCCAAGCACTTGGGCCATCCTCCACTGCCTTCCCGGGCCACAGCAGAGACCTGGACTAGAAGAGGAGAAACCTGGTCAGAATCTGGCACCCCAAAGCGGAGTAGAACCCGGGATTCCACCACTGCAAGCGGAGGATTAGCCTAGTGAGCCGCTGTGCCAGCCTCTTTCCTTCATTTTCTATCATTCACATCCAGTTTTAGTTCAGCCATGGCTTTACTTCCCTATAAACATCTATTTATTCTCTATCCAGATCCTTGACACACAAGCATAGAAAACTTAGTGATATTTGGGTGCCATGGTATCCAGATACTTAGAGGCATCTGAACTCAGATTTTTTCCAGGAGCTGTCGCTCCCCCTCTTCGTGGAGGAACAACACAGGACCCTGTGCTGTTCTTTTGTCTGCTCGGCCCTCCCTGGGTTTGCTGCTGGTTCTTCCCGGGTTGGCTACCGACCCTTCCACCTCCGTGGAAGGGCGGTTCCCCCTGCCACTTTCCCCACTTCCGCGGGGGAGCGGCACACCGCCGGCCGGCTCTCTCGGGGGCTACTCAGATGTTCCTCAGGTGTTCTTGGTGCATGTTGTCTCTCTCCTCCTTTATAGTCCTCTTCCACCAATCCCAACTCTGCTACCCACACGCCGAGTAGGCTGCTCTCCTCCAATGAGGAGCAGGATCAGCTCCTGCAGGTCATCACTCAAGTTGGCGAGAGGCAGCTGCATAGAAGCTGTTTCCTCCTCTCCCAGCGCCATATTGTGGGAGAGCAGATGCATAGAATAAGTCTTAATTCGAGTAACTTAGTCTAGTCTGAGTTGCTCCCCACAAAGAGCAGTGGCTCAGGAGTCCCGAACTCAGGGTTGATTTTGATTGAAGACAATATTGCTACCATGATAACGAGAATCAATATCATAGGTTAATTGGAAATCAAAGACATTATCAAAAAACACAAAAATGAAAGTGCAAATAACATACTAAAATAAGGATATTTGATCTGGTAATCATCAGAACTAATATTTCATTTTATCTCAGTGAAGCAAATTTCCTCCTCTTCTTTAATTGTGTATGCTATGTTGCTTAGACAAAATTAATTTTCCAGCAGTATGGGTGGGTGATTGTGTGTGTGTGTCTGTGTGTGTGTGTGTGTCTCAGTATCTTGATATTAAATTATGCATTGCATTTTTATAGGTTGGATTTTCTTAATGTTTTTATAACAAGAATATTTATATTGATTTTTCCATCTCATCTTCATATATACTTAACAGAGTTGATTGTAAATAAATTCTGACATTCCTTTATCCATTAATATATTAGAATATTCTTGACCATGAATTCAGTAAAAAGAATTTTTATATTGATTTTTTTCCATATTATTTTCAAATAAATTTCAGAAAAGATGTGGTAAATATTCACGGACAGCCTTTACTCACTTACAACCTTAAAATGATTGCTCTCTTGTTGTCTTTTGCATTTATTCTGTTTCACCCTAATCACATGCCTTGCTTTACCCTTCTCCTGTATGTCTACTCTCTCCCCTTATATGGTGACTTCGGCACTTCTTCCATATTCTGTTCTCTCTATTTCTCTTTACCTTCATTTTCTATCATTCACCTCCCTTTTCTGTTCAGCCATGGTGTTACTTCCCCATAAATATCTATTTCTTCAGTGTCCACAGACCTGATACTCAAGCATGGAAAGCTTAGTGATTTTTTAAAGCCGAAGTGACCAGAGACTTAGAGGCATCTGAACTCAGATTTCTTTCCAGGAACGGTGGATAAGGAGTAATGAACTCAGGGTTGACTATGACTTAATACATCATTGCGACCATGATAATGAGAATCAATATCATAGGTTTACTGGGAATCAAAACAGTGTCAAAGAACCATAAAAAGTAAAGCACGAATAACGTACAACAAATAAAGATACTGTATATGATAACCATCAGAACTAATATTTCTATTTATTCTCAATGAAGCAAATTTCCTCCTCTTCTTTAGTTCTGTATAGCACGTTACTTAGACAAAATTAGTTTTCTAGTCGTATGGGTGTGTGTGTGTGTCTGCGCATATTATCTCCAGTTTCAATTTTATTTTGCATTATATTTTACATAATTTGCAATTTTCTTATCTTTTTATAACAAGAATATGTATAATGATTTTTCCATTTTTTCAGGTGAACTTCAGAGAATTAAGGGTAAGTACAAACTTTTATCCCATTAAAAGTTTAGAATTTTCTTAACCCTGCATTCTGTAAGATGAATATTAATATTGATTTTTTTCATCTTAATTTCAGAAAAACTTCAGAGAAATAATGGTAAAATTGTCAGACATCCATTTTCCTCTCACAATGCTAGAATATTCTTATCCTTGATTTCCATAACAAGAATATTTATATAGATTTTTCCACCTGATTTTCAGATGAATCTCAGAGAAGAAGTGATAAATATTCCCTGACAACCTTTACTCCCTTGAGACTTTAAAATGATTGCTCTCTGGTTGCTTTTTGCATTTATTCCCTCTCCCATAATTGCATGCCTTGATTTACCCTTCTATGCATGTCTACTATTTTCTCATATGTGGTGACTACTGGACTTCTCCCATATTCAGTTCTCTCTCTTTCTCTCTTTTCCTTCATTTTCTAACATGCACCTCCAGTTTTAGTTCAGCCATGGCTTTACTTCCCCATAAACATCTATTTCTTCTGTGTCCAGAGACTTGACACTCAAGCATGGAAAACAAATGGATGTTTTGGTGCCGAAGTGACCAGAGACTTAAAGGCATCTGAACTCAGATATTTTGGCAGGAGCAGTGGCTCTGGAGTCCCTAACTCAGGGTTGATTGTGACTTAATACAGCATTGCTACCCTGATAATGAGAATCAATTTCATAGATTTACTGGGAATAAAAGACAGTATCAAAGAACCCTAAAGAGAAAAGCGCAAAGAACATACAAAAAATAAAGATATTTTATGTGGTAATCATCAGAACTAATATTTCTATTTTTGTATCAGAGAAGCAAATTTCCTCCTCTTCTTAATTCTGTACAGCATGTTGCTTAGACAAAATTAGTTTTCCAGCAGCATGCGTAGGTGTGTGTCTCTGTGTGTGTGTAAGTATCTTGAGTTTAGATTTTGCTTTGCATTTTACGTAAGTTGGAATTTTCTTATCCATTGTTAAACAAGAATATTAACGTTGATTTTATCCTATCTTATTTTCAGATGAACCTCAGAGAAATAGTGGTAAATATTGTCTGACATTCCTTTATTCTCTTGAAATGTTAGATTTTTCTTAACCTTGCATTGCATATCAAGAATATTTATATTGATTTTTTCTATCATGTTTTTAGACAAACTTCAGAGAAGGTTTAGTAAAGATTCCCTTACAGCCTTTACTCACTTGCCGCTTTAAAATGATTGCTCTCTTGTTGTCTTTTGCATTTCTCCCCTCTTCCCTAATTGCAAGCCTTGATGTGCCCTTCATTTGAATGTCTGCTCTCTCTCCATATTTTTTGACTACTGGACTTCTCCCATATTCAGTTCTCTGCTGTTATCCTTTTCTACATTTTCTATCATTACACCCAGTTTTACTTAGCCATGGCTTTACTTACCTATAATCATCTATTTATTCTGTGTCCAGATACTTGACACACAAACATGGAAAACTTAGTGATATTTGGCTGCCGTAGTGACCAGAGACTTAGAGGCATCTGAACTCAGATTTCTTTCCAGGAGCAGTGGCTCAGGAGTCCCGAACTCAGGGTTGATGGTGACTTAATACACCATTGCGACCATGATAATGAAAATCAATATCATAGGTTTACTGGGAATCAAAGACATTATCAAAGAACCCTAAAAAAATTAGCATGAATAACATAAAAAAGATATTTTATACTGTTGCCACCAAATTATTATTTCTATTTTTTCTCATTGAAGCAAATTTCCTCCTTTTCATTAATTGTGTATATGTAGTTACTGAGACAAAATTAGTTATCAGTATCATGGCTGTGTCTATGTGTGAGTTTTTGTGTGCGTGCATCCATATCTTGTGTTTAAATTTCGTCTTGCGTTTTACATAAGTTGTGATTTTCTTAACCTTTTTTATAACAAGGACATACATAATAATTTTTTTCATTTATTTTCAGATAAACTTCCAAGAAATAATGGTAAACACATTCTGAATTTCCTTTAACCCCTTGAAAGTTGTGGATATTCTTAACCTTGGTTTCTCTAAGAAGAATATTAATATTGATTTTTCATCTTATTTTCTGATGAATTTCATAGAAATAATAATAAATAGTGTCTGACATGCCTTTATTCACTGAAAATGTTAGAATTGTATTATCCTTGCAATCCATAACAAGAATATTTATATTGATATTTTCCATCTTATTTTCAGATCAACGTCAGAGAAGAGGTGGTAAATATTCACTGACAGATTTTACTCCCTTGACACTTTAAAATGTCTGTGCTCTTGTTTTCTTTTGCATTTATTCCCTTTCACCCTAATTGCATGCCTTGATTTACCCTTCTCCTGAATGTCTACTCTCTCCCCATATACCATACTTCTCCCATATTCAGTTCTCTCCATTTCTCTTTCCTTCATTTTCTATCATTCATCTCCAGTTTTAGTTCAGCCATGGCTTTACTTCCCTATCAACCTCTATTTATTCTCTGTCCAGAGACTTGACACACAAGCATGGAAAATTTAGGGATATTTGGCTGCTGTGGTGACCAGAGACTCAGAGGCCACTGAACTCAGATTTTTTTGAGGAGCAGTAGCTCAGGAAACCCTAACTCAAAGTTGATTGTGACTTAGTACAACATTGCTATATGATAATGAGAATCAATATCTTAGGTTTACTGGGAATCAAAAACGGTTTCAAAGAACCCTAAAAAGAAAAATGCAAATAACATAAAAAAGTGAAGATATTTTATAAGGTATTCATCAGAACTAATATTTCTATTTTTTCTCAGTGATGCGAATTTCCTCCTTATCTTTAATTCTGAATAGCATGTTGCTTAGACAAAACTAGTTTTCAGGAGCATGCATGGGTGTGTTTCTGTGTGTGTGTGTGTGTAAGTATCTTGAGCTTAAATTTTACCTAAGTTGGAATTTTCTTATCCATTTTTAATCAAGAATATTTATATTAATTTTATCCTTCTTATTTTCAGAAGAACCACAGAGAAATAATGGTAAATATTAGCTGACATTCCTTTATTCTCTTGAAATGTTCGAATTTTCTTAACTTTTCATTCCATAACAAGAATATTTATACTGACTTTTTTTCCATCATGTTTTTAGGCGAACTTCAGAGAATATTTGGTAAATATTCCCTGACAACCTTTACTATTTACCATGTTAAAACGAATGCTCTCTTGTTGTCTTTTGCATTTATTCCCACTTCCCAAATTGCAAGCCTTGATTTACTGTTCTTCTGAATGTTTGCTCTCACCCATATTTGTCCACTACTGGACTTCTCCCCTATTCAGTTCTCTCTCTTTCTCTTTTCCTTCATTTTCTATCATTCATCTCCAGTGTTATTTCAGCCTTGGCTTTACTTCCCTATCAACATCTATTTCTTCTGTGTCCAGAGACTTGACACTCAAGCATGGAAAACTTAGTGATGTTTTAATGCCAAAGTGACCAGAGACTTAGAGGCATCTGAACTCAGATATTTTTGCAGGAGCAGTGGCTCAGGAGTAATGAACTCAGGGTTGATTGTGACTTAAAACAGCATTGCTACCATGATAATGAGAATCAATATCTCAGGTTTACTGGGAATCAAAGACAGTTATCAAAGAACCCAAAAAATGAAAGCACAAATAACTTATAAAAATATATTTTTATGGTCTCCATCAGAGCTATATTTCTATTTATCTCAGTGAAGAAATTTCCTTCTTTTCTTCAATTCTCTGTAGCATGTTACTTAGACAAAATTAGTTTTCCAGCAGCATGCATGGGTTTGTGTATGTTTGTGTTTTTTTTTTTTTTCGTGTGTGTGGTGTGTGTGTCTGTATCTTCAGATTAAATTTCGCATTGCATTTTTCATAAGTTGGATTTTCTTAACCCTTTTATAACAAGAATATTTATTTTAATTTTTTCATCTTATTTTCATATATACTTAAGAGATGTGATGGTAAATGCATTCCGACATTTTATTATCTCATTGGAATATTAGGATTTTCTTAACCTTGCATTCAGTAAAAAGAATAGCTATATTGTTGTTGTTTTTTTTTTTTTTTCATCTTATTTTCAGATGAGCGACAGAGAAGATCTGGTAAATATACCCTGAAAGCCTTTACTCACTTACAACCTTAAAATGATGGCTCTCTTATTGTCTTTTGCATTTATTCCCTCTTCCCCTAATCGCATGCCTTGATTTACCCATCTCCTGAATGTCTACTCTCTCACCCTATATGGTGACTCCTGGACTTCTCCCATATTCCGTTCTCTCAATTTCTCTTTACCTTCATTTTCTATCATTCAACTCACTTTTTTATTCAGCCATGGCTTCACTTCCCAATAAAGAACTATTTATTCTTTGTCTAGATTTTTGACACTCAAGCATGTAAAACAAATGCATGCTTTGGTGCCATGGTGATCAGAGACTTAGAGGCATCTGAACTCAGATTTTTTTTTTCCAGGAGCAGTGTGGCTCAGGAGTCCAGATCTCAGGGCTGATTTTGCCTTAAAACAACATTGCTACCATGATACCATGATAATGCGAATCAATACCATAGATTTACTGGGAATCATAGACAGTATCAAAGAACCCTAAAGAGAAAAGCCTGAATAACATACAAAAAAATTAAGATATTTTATATGGCAACCATCAGAGTAATATGTCTATCTTTTTCTCAGTGACCAAATTTCCTCCTCTTCTTAAATCTGTATGGCATGTTGCTTAGACAGAATTAGTTTTTCAGCAGCATGCATGGGTTAGTGTGTGTGTGTGTGTGTGTGTGAGTCCATATCTTGAGTTTAAATTTTGTATTGCATTTTACATAAGTTGGAATTTCTTATCCATTTTTAAACAAGAATATTTATGCTGATTTTTTCCATTTATTTTTAGGCGAACTTCAGAGAATATATGGTAAATATTCCCTAACAGCCTTTACTCACTTACCACTTTATGATAATTGCTCTTTTGTTGTCTTTTGCATTTCTCCCCTCTTCCCTAATTGCAAACATTGATTTACCATTTGCCTGAATGTCTACTATCTCCCCATATTTGTTGACTACTGGAGTTCTCCCCCATTAAGTTCTCTCCATTTCTCCTTTCCTTCATTTTCTGTCATTCACACCCAGTTTTACTTCAGCCATGGCTTTACTTCCCTACAATCATCTATTTATTCTGTGTCCAGATTCTTGACACACAAGCATGGAAAACTTAGTGATATTTGGTTGTCTTGGTGACCAGAGACTTACAGGCACCTGAACACAGATTTTTTTCGAGGAGCAGTGACTCGGGAGTGCTGAGCTCAGGGTTTAATTTGCCTTAAAACAACATTTCTACCTTGATAATGAGAGTCAGTATCATAGAATTACTGGGAATCAAAGACAGTATCAAAATACCCTAAAAGTGAGACCGCAAATAACGTACAAAAAATAAAGATATTTTCTATGGTAACCATCAGAACTAACATTTCTGTTTTTTCAGTGAAGCAAATACCTCCTCTTCTTTAATTCTGTATAGTTTGTTGCTAAGACAAAATTAGTTTTCCAGCATCCTACCTGGGTGTGTGCATGCCTTTGTGCGTCCATATCTTGAGTTTAAATTTTGCTTTGCATTTTGCTTAAATTGGAATTTTCTTATCCAATTTAAAATATGAATATTTATATAGATTTTATCCATCTTACTTTCAGATGACCTTCAGAGAAATAATGGTAAATATTGTCTGATATTCCTTTATTCAATTAAAAATTTAAAATTATCTTAACCTTGCATTCCATAACAGCATGTTTATGTTGATTTTTTTTCCACACGAGCATGAGAAACTTAGTGATATTGTGGTGCCAAGCGACCAGAGACTAAGAGGCATCTGAACTCAGATATTTTTGCAGGAGCAGTGGCTCAGGGTAATGAACTCAGGGTTGATTGTGACTTAATACTACATTGCTACCATGATAATGAGAATCAATATCATAGGTTTACTGTGAATCAAAGACAGTGTTAAAGAACCCTAAAAAGAAAAGTGCGAATAACATACCATAAATGAAGATAGTTTATACTGTTACCCTCAGAACTATTATTTCTATTTTTTCTCAGTGAGGCAAATGTCCCCCTTTTCATTAATTCTGCATCACATGTTACTTAGACAAAATTAGTTTTCCAGCATCATGGTTGTGTGTGTGCATGTGTTTGTGTGTGCGAGCATCTGTTTCTTGAGTTTAAATTTCAAATACATTTTACATAAGCTGCAAGTTTCTTAACCTTTTTATAACAAGAACATGTATAATAATTTTTTCCATTTATTTTCAGATAAACTTCCAAGAAATAATGGTAAATACATTGTGATGTTCCTTAAACCCATTAAAAGTTTAGAATTTTCTTAACCTTGGTTTCTCTAAGAAGAATATTAAGATTGATTTTTTCATCTTATTTTCAGATGAACTTCAGATAAATAATGGTGAGTAGTGTCTGGCCTTCCCTTAAAATGTTAGAATTTACTTATCTTTGCATTCCATAACAAAAATATTTATATTGACTTTATGCTTCTTATTTTCAGATGAACTTCAGAGAAATAATGGTAAATATTGTCTGACATTCCTTTATTCTCTTAAATTATAAAATTTTCTTCACCTTGCATTCCATTCACCATATTTATATTGAGCTTTTCCATCTTATTTTTAAACGAAAGTCAGAGAATATTTGGTTCATATTCCCTGACAGCCTTTACTCACTTACCATTTTAAATGACTGCTCTCTTGTTGTCTTTTACATTTATTCCCTCTTCCCCTAATTGCATCCTGGATTTAACGTTCTCCTGAATGTTGACTCTCTCCCCATATTTGTTGACTACTGGAGTTCTCCCCGATTCAGTTCTCTCTATTTCTCCTTTCCTTCGTTTTCTATCATTCACTGCCCTTTTTTGTTCAGTCATGGCATTACATCCCTAAAACATCTATTTATCCTGTGTCCAGAGACTTGACACTCAAGCATGGAAAACTTAGTGATGTTTTAATGCCGAAGTGACCAGAGACTTAGAGGCATCTGAACTCAGATATTTTTGCAGGAGCAGTGGCTCAGGAGTAATGAACTCAGGGTTGATCGTGACTTAATACTACATTGCTACCATGAAAATGAGAATCAATATCATAGGTTTACTGGGAATCAAAGACATTATCAAAGAAACCTAAAAAGAAAAGTGCAAATAACATACAAAATAAAATTATTTTATACTGTTACCATCAGAACTAATATTTCTATCCTTTCTCAGTGAATCAAATTTCTTCCTTTTCTTTAATTCTGTATATCATGTTACTTAGACAAAATCAGTTTTCCAGCATCATGGCTGCGTGTATGTATGTGTTTGTGTGTGCATGCATCTGTATTTTGAGTTTAAATTTTGCATTGCATTTTACATAAGTTGCAAGTTTCTTAACCTTTTTATAACAAAAATATGTATAATGATTTTTCCATTTATTTTCAGATAAACTTCTGAGAAATAATGGTAATTACATTCTGACGATTCTTTAACCCATTAAAAGTTTAGAATTCTCCTAACCTTTTGTTATTTAAGAACATTAATATTGAATTTTTCATCTTATTTTCAGATGAACTTCAGAGAAATAATGGTAAATAGTGTCTGACATTCATTTATTTCCTTAAAATGTTAGAATTTTTGGGTCCGGCACTGTGGTGCAGTGGGTTAACCCTGGCCTGAAGCGCTAGCATTCCATATGGGTGCAGGTTCAAGACCCGGCTGGTCTGCTTCCTGTACAGCTCTCTGCTAAGGCCCAGGAAAGCAGTAGAAGATGGCCCAAGTCCTTGGGCCCCTGCACACAAGTGTGAGACCAGGAATAAGCTCCTGGCTATTGGCTTCGGATTGGCACAGTTCCAGCCATCGCAGCCATCTGGGGACTGAACCATCAGATGGGAGAACTCTCTCTCTCTCTCTCTCTCTCTCTCTCTCTCTCTCTCATCTCTGTGTAACGCTGAAACTCCAAAACTAAAATAAATATTCAAAAAGAAGTTAGAATTTTCTCATTCTTGCATTCCGTAACAAGAATGTTTATATTGATTTTTTCCATTTTATTTTCAGAAGAACGTCAGAGAAGATGTGGTAAATATTCCTAGACAGCATTTACTCACTTATCACTTTAAAGTGACTGTGCTCGTGTTATCTTTTGCATTATTTCCCTCTTCCCCTAAATGCATGGCTTGATTTACCCTTCTCCTGTATGTCACTCTATCCCCATATTTGTTGACTACTGGGCTTCTCCCATATTCCTTTGTCTCCATTTCTCTTTTCCTTCATTTTCTATCATTCACCTCCAGTTTTAGTTCAGCTTTACTTCCCCATAAACATCTATTTCTTCTGTGTCCAGAGACTTGACACTCAAGCATGGAAAACAAATGGATGTTTTGGTGCCGAAGTGACCAGAGACTTAAAGGCATCTGGACTCAGATATTTTGGCAGGAGCAGTGGCTCTGGAGTCCCTAACTCAGGGTTGATTGTGACTTAATACAGCATTGCTACCCTGATAATGAGAATCAATTTCATAGATTTACTGGGAATAAAAGACAGTATCAAAGAACCCTAAAGAGAAAAGCGAAAAGAACATACAAAAAATAAAGATATTTTATGTGGTAATCATCAGAACTAATATTTCTATTTTTGTATCAGAGAAGCAAATTTCCTCCTCTTCTTAATTCTGTACAGCATGTTGCTTAGACAAAATTAGTTTTCCAGCAGCATGCGTAGGTGTGTGTCTCTGTGTGTGTGTAAGTATCTTGAGTTTAGATTTTGCTTTGCATTTTACGTAAGTTGGAATTTTCTTATCCATTGTTAAACAAGAATATTAACGTTGATTTTATCCTATCTTATTTTCAGATGAACCTCAGAGAAATAATGGTAAATATTGTCTGACATTCCTTTATTCCATTAAAAGTTTATAGATTTATTAAGCTTGCATTCTGAAAGAAGAATATTTATATTGATTTTTTCCATCTTATTTTTAGATGAACTTCAGAGAATATTTGGTAAATATTCCCCGACAGCCTTTCCTCCCTTTTGTTTTTAAAATGATTGCTCTCTTGTTGTCTTTTGCATTTATTCTGTTTCACCCTAATCACATGCCTTGCTTTACCCTTCTCCTGTAAGTCTACTCTCTCCCCTTATATGGTGACTTCGGCACTTCTTCCATATTCTGTTCTCTCTATTTCTCTTTACCTTCATTTTCTATCATTCACCTCCCTTTTCCGTTCAGCCATGGTGTTACTTCCCCATAAATATCTATTTCTTCTGTGTCCAGGGACTTGACACTCAAGCATGGAAAGCTTAGTGATTTTTTAAAGCCGAAGTGACCAGAGACTTAGAGGCATCTGAACTCAGATTTCTTTCCAGGAACGGTGGATAAGGAGTAATGAACTCAGGGTTGACTATGACTTAATACATCATTGCGACCATGATAATGAGAATCAATATCATAGGTTTACTGGGAATCAAAACAGTGTCAAAGAACCATAAAAAGTAAAGCACGAATAACGTACAACAAATAAAGATATTGTATATGATAACCATCAGAACTAATATTTCTATTTATTCTCAATGAAGCAAATTTCCTCCTCTTCTTTAGTTCTGTATAGCACGTTACTTAGACAAAATTAGTTTTCTAGTCGTATGGGTGTGTGTGTGTGTCTGCGCATATTATCTCCAGTTTCAATTTTGCATTATATTTTACATAATTTGCAATTTTCTTATCTTTTTATAACAAGAATATGTATAATGATTTTTCCATTTTTTCAGGTGAACTTCAGAGAATTAAGGGTAAGTACAAACTTTTATCCCATTAAAAGTTTAGAATTTTCTTAACCCTGCATTCTGTAAGATGAATATTAATATTGATTTTTTTCATCTTAATTTCAGAAAAACTTCAGAGAAATAATGGTAAAATTGTCAGACATCCGTTTTTTCCCTCACAATGCTAGAATATTCTTATCCTTGATTTCCATAACAAGAATATTTATATAGATTTTTCCACCTGATTTTCAGATGAATCTCAGAGAAGAAGTGATAAATATTCCCTGACAACCTTTACTCCCTTGAGACTTTAAAATGATTGCTCTCTGGTTGCTTTTTGCATTTATTCCCTCTCCCATAATTGCATGCCTTGATTTACCCTTCTATGAATGTCTACTATTTTCTCATATGTGGTGACTACTGGACTTCTCCCATATTCAGTTCTCTCTCTTTCTCTCTTTTCCTTCATTTTCTAACATGCACCTCCAGTTTTAGTTCAGCCATGGCTTTACTTCCCCATAAACATCTATTTCTTCTGTGTCCAGAGACTTGACACTCAAGCATGGAAAACAAATGGATGTTTTGGTGCCGAAGTGACCAGAGACTTAAAGGCATCTGAACTCAGATATCTTGGCAGGAGCAGTGGCTCTGGAGTCCCTAACTCAGGGTTGATTGTGACTTAATACAGCATTGCTACCCTGATAATGAGAATCAATTTCATAGATTTACTGGGAATAAAAGACAGTATCAAAGAACCCTAAAGAGAAAAGCGCAAAGAACATACAAAAAATAAAGATATTTTATGTGGTAATCATCAGAACTAATATTTCTATTTTTGTATCAGAGAAGCAAATTTCCTCCTCTTCTTAATTCTGTACAGCATGTTGCTTAGACAAAATTAGTTTTCCAGCAGCATGCGTAGGTGTGTGTCTCTGTGTGTGTGTAAGTATCTTGAGTTTAGATTTTGCTTTGCATTTTACGTAAGTTGGAATTTTCTTATCCATTGTTAAACAAGAATATTAACGTTGATTTTATCCTATCTTATTTTCAGATGAACCTCAGAGAAATAATGGTAAATATTGTCTGACATTCCTTTATTCCATTAAAAGTTTATAGATTTATTAAGCTTGCATTCTGAAAGAAGAATATTTATATTGATTTTATCCTATCTTATTTTCAGATGAACCTCAGAGAAATAGTGGTAAATATTGTCTGACATTCCTTTATTCTCTTGAAATGTTAGATTTTTCTTAACCTTGCATTGCATATCAAGAATATTTATATTGATTTTTTCTATCATGTTTTTAGACAAACTTCAGAGAAGGTTTAGTAAAGATTCCCTTACAGCCTTTACTCACTTGCCGCTTTAAAATGATTGCTCTCTTGTTGTCTTTTGCATTTCTCCCCTCTTCCCTAATTGCAAGCCTTGATGTGCCCTTCATTTGAATGTCTGCTCTCTCTCCATATTTTTTGACTACTGGACTTCTCCCATATTCAGTTCTCTGCTGTTATCCTTTTCTACATTTTCTATCATTACACCCAGTTTTACTTAGCCATGGCTTTACTTACCTATAATCATCTATTTATTCTGTGTCCAGATACTTGACACACAAACATGGAAAACTTAGTGATATTTGGCTGCCGTAGTGACCAGAGACTTAGAGGCATCTGAACTCAGATTTCTTTCCAGGAGCAGTGGCTCAGGAGTCCCGAACTCAGGGTTGATGGTGACTTAATACACCATTGCGACCATGATAATGAAAATCAATATCATAGGTTTACTGGGAATCAAAGACATTATCAAAGAACCCTAAAAAAATTAGCATGAATAACATAAAAAAGATATTTTATACTGTTGCCACCAAATTATTATTTCTATTTTTTCTCATTGAAGCAAATTTCCTCCTTTTCATTAATTGTGTATATGTAGTTACTGAGACAAAATTAGTTATCAGTATCATGGCTGTGTCTATGTGTGAGTTTTTGTGTGCGTGCATCCATATCTTGTGTTTAAATTTCGTCTTGCGTTTTACATAAGTTGTGATTTTCTTAACCTTTTTTATAACAAGGACATACATAATAATTTTTTTCATTTATTTTCAGATAAACTTCCAAGAAATAATGGTAAACACATTCTGAATTTCCTTTAACCCCTTGAAAGTTGTGGATATTCTTAACCTTGGTTTCTCTAAGAAGAATATTAATATTGATTTTTCATCTTATTTTCTGATGAATTTCATAGAAATAATAATAAATAGTGTCTGACATGCCTTTATTCACTGAAAATGTTAGAATTGTATTATCCTTGCAATCCATAACAAGAATATTTATATTGATATTTTCCATCTTATTTTCAGATCAACGTCAGAGAAGAGGTGGTAAATATTCACTGACAGATTTTACTCCCTTGACACTTTAAAATGTCTGTGCTCTTGTTTTCTTTTGCATTTATTCCCTTTCACCCTAATTGCATGCCTTGATTTACCCTTCTCCTGAATGTCTACTCTCTCCCCATATACCATACTTCTCCCATATTCAGTTCTCTCCATTTCTCTTTCCTTCATTTTCTATCATTCATCTCCAGTTTTAGTTCAGCCATGGCTTTACTTCCCTATCAACCTCTATTTATTCTCTGTCCAGAGACTTGACACACAAGCATGGAAAATTTAGGGATATTTGGCTGCTGTGGTGACCAGAGACTCAGAGGCCACTGAACTCAGATTTTTTTGAGGAGCAGTAGCTCAGGAAACCCTAACTCAAAGTTGATTGTGACTTAGTACAACATTGCTATATGATAATGAGAATCAATATCTTAGGTTTACTGGGAATCAAAAACGGTTTCAAAGAACCCTAAAAAGAAAAATGCAAATAACATAAAAAAGTGAAGATATTTTATAAGGTATTCATCAGAACTAATATTTCTATTTTTTCTCAGTGATGCGAATTTCCTCCTTATCTTTAATTCTGTATAGCATGTTGCTTAGACAAAACTAGTTTTCAGGAGCATGCATGGGTGTGTTTCTGTGTGTGTGTGTGTGTAAGTATCTTGAGCTTAAATTTTACCTAAGTTGGAATTTTCTTATCCATTTTTAATCAAGAATATTTATATTAATTTTATCCTTCTTATTTTCAGAAGAACCACAGAGAAATAATGGTAAATATTAGCTGACATTCCTTTATTCTCTTGAAATGTTCGAATTTTCTTAACTTTTCATTCCATAACAAGAATATTTATACTGACTTTTTTTCCATCATGTTTTTAGGCGAACTTCAGAGAATATTTGGTAAATATTCCCTGACAACCTTTACTATTTACCATGTTAAAACGAATGCTCTCTTGTTGTCTTTTGCATTTATTCCCACTTCCCAAATTGCAAGCCTTGATTTACTGTTCTTCTGAATGTTTGCTCTCACCCATATTTGTCCACTACTGGACTTCTCCCCTATTCAGTTCTCTCTCTTTCTCTTTTCCTTCATTTTCTATCATTCATCTCCAGTGTTATTTCAGCCTTGGCTTTACTTCCCTATCAACATCTATTTCTTCTGTGTCCAGAGACTTGACACTCAAGCATGGAAAACTTAGTGATGTTTTAATGCCAAAGTGACCAGAGACTTAGAGGCATCTGAACTCAGATATTTTTGCAGGAGCAGTGGCTCAGGAGTAATGAACTCAGGGTTGATTGTGACTTAAAACAGCATTGCTACCATGATAATGAGAATCAATATCTCAGGTTTACTGGGAATCAAAGACAGTTATCAAAGAACCCAAAAAATGAAAGCACAAATAACTTATAAAAATATATTTTTATGGTCTCCATCAGAGCTATATTTCTATTTATCTCAGTGAAGAAATTTCCTTCTTTTCTTCAATTCTCTGTAGCATGTTACTTAGACAAAATTAGTTTTCCAGCAGCATGCATGGGTTTGTGTATGTTTGTGTTTTTTTTTTTTTTTCGTGTGTGTGGTTGTGTGGTGTGTGTGTCTGTATCTTCAGATTAAATTTCGCATTGCATTTTTCATAAGTTGGATTTTCTTAACCCTTTTATAACAAGAATATTTATTTTAATTTTTTCATCTTATTTTCATATATACTTAAGAGATGTGATGGTAAATGCATTCCGACATTTTATTATCTCATTGGAATATTAGGATTTTCTTAACCTTGCATTCAGTAAAAAGAATAGCTATATTGTTGTTGTTTTTTTTTTTTTTTTCATCTTATTTTCAGATGAGCGACAGAGAAGATCTGGTAAATATACCCTGAAAGCCTTTACTCACTTACAACCTTAAAATGATGGCTCTCTTATTGTCTTTTGCATTTATTCCCTCTTCCCCTAATCGCATGCCTTGATTTACCCATCTCCTGAATGTCTACTCTCTCACCCTATATGGTGACTCCTGGACTTCTCCCATATTCCGTTCTCTCAATTTCTCTTTACCTTCATTTTCTATCATTCAACTCACTTTTTTATTCAGCCATGGCTTCACTTCCCAATAAAGAACTATTTATTCTTTGTCTAGATTTTTGACACTCAAGCATGTAAAACAAATGCATGCTTTGGTGCCATGGTGATCAGAGACTTAGAGGCATCTGAACTCAGATTTTTTTTTTCCAGGAGCAGTGTGGCTCAGGAGTCCAGATCTCAGGGCTGATTTTGCCTTAAAACAACATTGCTACCATGATACCATGATAATGCGAATCAATACCATAGATTTACTGGGAATCATAGACAGTATCAAAGAACCCTAAAGAGAAAAGCCTGAATAACATACAAAAAAATTAAGATATTTTATATGGCAACCATCAGAGTAATATGTCTATCTTTTTCTCAGTGACCAAATTTCCTCCTCTTCTTAAATCTGTATGGCATGTTGCTTAGACAGAATTAGTTTTTCAGCAGCATGCATGGGTTAGTGTGTGTGTGTGTGTGTGTGTGAGTCCATATCTTGAGTTTAAATTTTGTATTGCATTTTACATAAGTTGGAATTTCTTATCCATTTTTAAACAAGAATATTTATGCTGATTTTTTCCATTTATTTTTAGGCGAACTTCAGAGAATATATGGTAAATATTCCCTAACAGCCTTTACTCACTTACCACTTTATGATAATTGCTCTTTTGTTGTCTTTTGCATTTCTCCCCTCTTCCCTAATTGCAAACATTGATTTACCATTTGCCTGAATGTCTACTATCTCCCCATATTTGTTGACTACTGGAGTTCTCCCCCATTAAGTTCTCTCCATTTCTCCTTTCCTTCATTTTCTGTCATTCACACCCAGTTTTACTTCAGCCATGGCTTTACTTCCCTACAATCATCTATTTATTCTGTGTCCAGATTCTTGACACACAAGCATGGAAAACTTAGTGATATTTGGTTGTCTTGGTGACCAGAGACTTACAGGCACCTGAACACAGATTTTTTTCGAGGAGCAGTGACTCGGGAGTGCTGAGCTCAGGGTTTAATTTGCCTTAAAACAACATTTCTACCTTGATAATGAGAGTCAGTATCATAGAATTACTGGGAATCAAAGACAGTATCAAAATACCCTAAAAGTGAGACCGCAAATAACGTACAAAAAATAAAGATATTTTCTATGGTAACCATCAGAACTAATATTTCTGTTTTTTCAGTGAAGCAAATACCTCCTCTTCTTTAATTCTGTATAGTTTGTTGCTAAGACAAAATTAGTTTTCCAGCATCCTACCTGGGTGTGTGCATGCCTTTGTGCGTCCATATCTTGAGTTTAAATTTTGCTTTGCATTTTGCTTAAATTGGAATTTTCTTATCCAATTAAAAATATGAATATTTATATAGATTTTATCCATCTTACTTTCAGATGACCTTCAGAGAAATAATGGTAAATATTGTCTGATATTCCTTTATTCAATTAAAAATTTAAAATTATCTTAACCTTGCATTCCATAACAGCATGTTTATGTTGATTTTTTTTTCCACACGAGCATGAGAAACTTAGTGATATTGTGGTGCCAAGCGACCAGAGACTAAGAGGCATCTGAACTCAGATATTTTTGCAGGAGCAGTGGCTCAGGGTAATGAACTCAGGGTTGATTGTGACTTAATACTACATTGCTACCATGATAATGAGAATCAATATCATAGGTTTACTGTGAATCAAAGACAGTACTAAAGAACCCTAAAAAGAAAAGTGCGAATAACATACCATAAATGAAGATAGTTTATACTGTTACCCTCAGAACTATTATTTCTATTTTTTCTCAGTGAGGCAAATGTCCCCCTTTTCATTAATTCTGCATCACATGTTACTTAGACAAAATTAGTTTTCCAGCATCATGGTTGTGTGTGTGCATGTGTTTGTGTGTGCGAGCATCTGTTTCTTGAGTTTAAATTTCAAATACATTTTACATAAGCTGCAAGTTTCTTAACCTTTTTATAACAAGAACATGTATAATAATTTTTTCCATTTATTTTCAGATAAACTTCCAAGAAATAATGGTAAATACATTGTGATGTTCCTTAAACCCATTAAAAGTTTAGAATTTTCTTAACCTTGGTTTCTCTAAGAAGAATATTAAGATTGATTTTTTCATCTTATTTTCAGATGAACTTCAGATAAATAATGGTGAGTAGTGTCTGGCCTTCCCTTAAAATGTTAGAATTTACTTATCTTTGCATTCCATAACAAAAATATTTATATTGACTTTATGCTTCTTATTTTCAGATGAACTTCAGAGAAATAATGGTAAATATTGTCTGACATTCCTTTATTCTCTTAAATTATAAAATTTTCTTCACCTTGCATTCCATTCACCATATTTATATTGAGCTTTTCCATCTTATTTTTAAACGAAAGTCAGAGAATATTTGGTTCATATTCCCTGACAGCCTTTACTCACTTACCATTTTAAATGACTGCTCTCTTGTTGTCTTTTACATTTATTCCCTCTTCCCCTAATTGCATCCTGGATTTAACGTTCTCCTGAATGTTGACTCTCTCCCCATATTTGTTGACTACTGGAGTTCTCCCCGATTCAGTTCTCTCTATTTCTCCTTTCCTTCGTTTTCTATCATTCACTGCCCTTTTTTGTTCAGTCATGGCATTACATCCCTAAAACATCTATTTATCCTGTGTCCAGAGACTTGACACTCAAGCATGGAAAACTTAGTGATGTTTTAATGCCGAAGTGACCAGAGACTTAGAGGCATCTGAACTCAGATATTTTTGCAGGAGCAGTGGCTCAGGAGTAATGAACTCAGGGTTGATCGTGACTTAATACTACATTGCTACCATGAAAATGAGAATCAATATCATAGGTTTACTGGGAATCAAAGACATTATCAAAGAAACCTAAAAAGAAAAGTGCAAATAACATACAAAATAAAATTATTTTATACTGTTACCATCAGAACTAATATTTCTATCCTTTCTCAGTGAATCAAATTTCTTCCTTTTCTTTAATTCTGTATATCATGTTACTTAGACAAAATCAGTTTTCCAGCATCATGGCTGCGTGTATGTATGTGTTTGTGTGTGCATGCATCTGTATTTTGAGTTTAAATTTTGCATTGCATTTTACATAAGTTGCAAGTTTCTTAACCTTTTTATAACAAAAATATGTATAATGATTTTTCCATTTATTTTCAGATAAACTTCTGAGAAATAATGGTAATTACATTCTGACGATTCTTTAACCCATTAAAAGTTTAGAATTCTCCTAACCTTTTGTTATTTAAGAACATTAATATTGAATTTTTCATCTTATTTTCAGATGAACTTCAGAGAAATAATGGTAAATAGTGTCTGACATTCATTTATTTCCTTAAAATGTTAGAATTTTTGGGTCCGGCACTGTGGTGCAGTGGGTTAACCCTGGCCTGAAGCGCTAGCATTCCATATGGGTGCAGGTTCAAGACCCGGCTGGTCTGCTTCCTGTACAGCTCTCTGCTAAGGCCCAGGAAAGCAGTAGAAGATGGCCCAAGTCCTTGGGCCCCTGCACACAAGTGTGAGACCAGGAATAAGCTCCTGGCTATTGGCTTCGGATTGGCACAGTTCCAGCCATCGCAGCCATCTGGGGACTGAACCATCAGATGGGAGAACTCTCTCTCTCTCTCTCTCTCTCTCTCTCTCTCTCTCTCATCTCTGTGTAACGCTGAAACTCCAAAACTAAAATAAATATTCAAAAAGAAGTTAGAATTTTCTCATTCTTGCATTCCGTAACAAGAATGTTTATATTGATTTTTTCCATTTTATTTTCAGAAGAACGTCAGAGAAGATGTGGTAAATATTCCTAGACAGCATTTACTCACTTATCACTTTAAAGTGACTGTGCTCGTGTTATCTTTTGCATTATTTCCCTCTTCCCCTAAATGCATGGCTTGATTTACCCTTCTCCTGTATGTCACTCTATCCCCATATTTGTTGACTACTGGGCTTCTCCCATATTCCTTTGTCTCCATTTCTCTTTTCCTTCATTTTCTATCATTCACCTCCAGTTTTAGTTCAGCTTTACTTCCCCATAAACATCTATTTCTTCTGTGTCCAGAGACTTGACACTCAAGCATGGAAAACAAATGGATGTTTTGGTGCCGAAGTGACCAGAGACTTAAAGGCATCTGGACTCAGATATTTTGGCAGGAGCAGTGGCTCTGGAGTCCCTAACTCAGGGTTGATTGTGACTTAATACAGCATTGCTACCCTGATAATGAGAATCAATTTCATAGATTTACTGGGAATAAAAGACAGTATCAAAGAACCCTAAAGAGAAAAGCGAAAAGAACATACAAAAAATAAAGATATTTTATGTGGTAATCATCAGAACTAATATTTCTATTTTTGTATCAGAGAAGCAAATTTCCTCCTCTTCTTAATTCTGTACAGCATGTTGCTTAGACAAAATTAGTTTTCCAGCAGCATGCGTAGGTGTGTGTCTCTGTGTGTGTGTAAGTATCTTGAGTTTAGATTTTGCTTTGCATTTTACGTAAGTTGGAATTTTCTTATCCATTGTTAAACAAGAATATTAACGTTGATTTTATCCTATCTTATTTTCAGATGAACCTCAGAGAAATAATGGTAAATATTGTCTGACATTCCTTTATTCCATTAAAAGTTTATAGATTTATTAAGCTTGCATTCTGAAAGAAGAATATTTATATTGATTTTTTCCATCTTATTTTTAGATGAACTTCAGAGAATATTTGGTAAATATTCCCCGACAGCCTTTCCTCCCTTTTGTTTTTAAAATGATTGCTCTCTTGTTGTCTTTTGCATTTATTCTGTTTCACCCTAATCACATGCCTTGCTTTACCCTTCTCCTGTAAGTCTACTCTCTCCCCTTATATGGTGACTTCGGCACTTCTTCCATATTCTGTTCTCTCTATTTCTCTTTACCTTCATTTTCTATCATTCACCTCCCTTTTCCGTTCAGCCATGGTGTTACTTCCCCATAAATATCTATTTCTTCTGTGTCCAGGGACTTGACACTCAAGCATGGAAAGCTTAGTGATTTTTTAAAGCCGAAGTGACCAGAGACTTAGAGGCATCTGAACTCAGATTTCTTTCCAGGAACGGTGGATAAGGAGTAATGAACTCAGGGTTGACTATGACTTAATACATCATTGCGACCATGATAATGAGAATCAATATCATAGGTTTACTGGGAATCAAAACAGTGTCAAAGAACCATAAAAAGTAAAGCACGAATAACGTACAACAAATAAAGATATTGTATATGATAACCATCAGAACTAATATTTCTATTTATTCTCAATGAAGCAAATTTCCTCCTCTTCTTTAGTTCTGTATAGCACGTTACTTAGACAAAATTAGTTTTCTAGTCGTATGGGTGTGTGTGTGTCTGCGCATATTATCTCCAGTTTCAATTTTGCATTATATTTTACATAATTTGCAATTTTCTTATCTTTTTATAACAAGAATATGTATAATGATTTTGTTTCCATTTTTTCAGATGAACTTCAGAGAATTAAGGGTAAGTACAAACTTTTATCCCATTAAAAGTTTAGAATTTTCTTAACCCTGCATTCTGTAAGATGAATATTAATATTGATTTTTTTCATCTTAATTTCAGAACAACTTCAGAGAAATAATGGTAAAATTGTCAGACATCCGTTTTTTCCCTCACAATGCTAGAATATTCTTATCCTTGATTTCCATAACAAGAATATTTATATAGATTTTTCCACCTGATTTTCAGATGAATCTCAGAGAAGAAGTGATAAATATTCCCTGACAACCTTTACTCCCTTGAGACTTTAAAATGATTGCTCTCTGGTTGCTTTTTGCATTTATTCCCTCTCCCATAATTGCATGCCTTGATTTACCCTTCTATGCATGTCTACTATTTTCTCATATGTGGTGACTACTGGACTTCTCCCATATTCAGTTCTCTCTCTTTCTCTCTTTTCCTTCATTTTCTAACATGCACCTCCAGTTTTAGTTCAGCCATGGCTTTACTTCCCCATAAACATCTATTTCTTCTGTGTCCAGAGACTTGACACTCAAGCATGGAAAACAAATGGATGTTTTGGTGCCGAAGTGACCAGAGACTTAAAGGCATCTGAACTCAGATATCTTGGCAGGAGCAGTGGCTCTGGAGTCCCTAACTCAGGGTTGATTGTGACTTAATACAGCATTGCTACCCTGATAATGAGAATCAATTTCATAGATTTACTGGGAATAAAAGACAGTATCAAAGAACCCTAAAGAGAAAAGCGAAAAGAACATACAAAAAATAAAGATATTTTATGTGGTAATCATCAGAACTAATATTTCTATTTTTGTATCAGAGAAGCAAATTTCCTCCTCTTCTTAATTCTGTACAGCATGTTGCTTAGACAAAATTAGTTTTCCAGCAGCATGCGTAGGTGTGTGTCTCTGTGTGTGTGTAAGTATCTTGAGTTTAGATTTTGCTTTGCATTTTACGTAAGTTGGAATTTTCTTATCCATTGTTAAACAAGAATATTAACGTTGATTTTATCCTATCTTATTTTCAGATGAACCTCAGAGAAATAATGGTAAATATTGTCTGACATTCCTTTATTCCATTAAAAGTTTATACATTTATTAAGCTTGCATTCTGAAAGAAGAATATTTATATTGATTTTTTCCATCTTATTTTCAGATGAACCTCAGAGAAATAGTGGTAAATATTGTCTGACATTCCTTTATTCTCTTGAAATGTTAGATTTTTCTTAACCTTGCATTGCATATCAAGAATATTTATATTGATTTTTTCTATCATGTTTTTAGACAAACTTCAGAGAAGGTTTAGTAAAGATTCCCTTACAGCCTTTACTCACTTGCCGCTTTAAAATGATTGCTCTCTTGTTGTCTTTTGCATTTCTCCCCTCTTCCCTAATTGCAAGCCTTGATGTGCCCTTCATTTGAATGTCTGCTCTCTCTCCATATTTTTTGACTACTGGACTTCTCCCATATTCAGTTCTCTGCTGTTATCCTTTTCTACATTTTCTATCATTACACCCAGTTTTACTTAGCCATGGCTTTACTTACCTATAATCATCTATTTATTCTGTGTCCAGATACTTGACACACAAACATGGAAAACTTAGTGATATTTGGCTGCCGTAGTGACCAGAGACTTAGAGGCATCTGAACTCAGATTTCTTTCCAGGAGCAGTGGCTCAGGAGTCCCGAACTCAGGGTTGATGGTGACTTAATACACCATTGCGACCATGATAATGAAAATCAATATCATAGGTTTACTGGGAATCAAAGACATTATCAAAGAACCCTAAAAAAATTAGCATGAATAACATAAAAAAGATATTTTATACTGTTGCCACCAAATTATTATTTCTATTTTTTCTCATTGAAGCAAATTTCCTCCTTTTCATTAATTGTGTATATGTAGTTACTGAGACAAAATTAGTTATCAGTATCATGGCTGTGTCTATGTGTGAGTTTTTGTGTGCGTGCATCCATATCTTGTGTTTAAATTTCGTCTTGCGTTTTACATAAGTTGTGATTTTCTTAACCTTTTTTATAACAAGGACATACATAATAATTTTTTTCATTTATTTTCAGATAAACTTCCAAGAAATAATGGTAAACACATTCTGAATTTCCTTTAACCCCTTGAAAGTTGTGGATATTCTTAACCTTGGTTTCTCTAAGAAGAATATTAATATTGATTTTTCATCTTATTTTCTGATGAATTTCATAGAAATAATAATAAATAGTGTCTGACATGCCTTTATTCACTGAAAATGTTAGAATTGTATTATCCTTGCAATCCATAACAAGAATATTTATATTGATATTTTCCATCTTATTTTCAGATCAACGTCAGAGAAGAGGTGGTAAATATTCACTGACAGATTTTACTCCCTTGACACTTTAAAATGTCTGTGCTCTTGTTTTCTTTTGCATTTATTCCCTTTCACCCTAATTGCATGCCTTGATTTACCCTTCTCCTGAATGTCTACTCTCTCCCCATATACCATACTTCTCCCATATTCAGTTCTCTCCATTTCTCTTTCCTTCATTTTCTATCATTCATCTCCAGTTTTAGTTCAGCCATGGCTTTACTTCCCTATCAACCTCTATTTATTCTCTGTCCAGAGACTTGACACACAAGCATGGAAAATTTAGGGATATTTGGCTGCTGTGGTGACCAGAGACTCAGAGGCCACTGAACTCAGATTTTTTTGAGGAGCAGTAGCTCAGGAAACCCTAACTCAAAGTTGATTGTGACTTAGTACAACATTGCTATATGATAATGAGAATCAATATCTTAGGTTTACTGGGAATCAAAAACGGTTTCAAAGAACCCTAAAAAGAAAAATGCAAATAACATAAAAAAGTGAAGATATTTTATAAGGTATTCATCAGAACTAATATTTCTATTTTTTCTCAGTGATGCGAATTTCCTCCTTATCTTTAATTCTGTATAGCATGTTGCTTAGACAAAACTAGTTTTCAGGAGCATGCATGGGTGTGTTTCTGTGTGTGTGTGTGTGTAAGTATCTTGAGCTTAAATTTTACCTAAGTTGGAATTTTCTTATCCATTTTTAATCAAGAATATTTATATTAATTTTATCCTTCTTATTTTCAGAAGAACCACAGAGAAATAATGGTAAATATTAGCTGACATTCCTTTATTCTCTTGAAATGTTCGAATTTTCTTAACTTTTCATTCCATAACAAGAATATTTATACTGACTTTTTTTCCATCATGTTTTTAGGCGAACTTCAGAGAATATTTGGTAAATATTCCCTGACAACCTTTACTATTTACCATGTTAAAACGAATGCTCTCTTGTTGTCTTTTGCATTTATTCCCACTTCCCAAATTGCAAGCCTTGATTTACTGTTCTTCTGAATGTTTGCTCTCACCCATATTTGTCCACTACTGGACTTCTCCCCTATTCAGTTCTCTCTCTTTCTCTTTTCCTTCATTTTCTATCATTCATCTCCAGTGTTATTTCAGCCTTGGCTTTACTTCCCTATCAACATCTATTTCTTCTGTGTCCAGAGACTTGACACTCAAGCATGGAAAACTTAGTGATGTTTTAATGCCAAAGTGACCAGAGACTTAGAGGCATCTGAACTCAGATTTCTTTCCAGGAACGG
Organism: Oryctolagus cuniculus; assembly: GCF_964237555.1. Lineage (NCBI taxonomy): Eukaryota > Metazoa > Chordata > Mammalia > Lagomorpha > Leporidae > Oryctolagus > Oryctolagus cuniculus. The sequence continues at coordinate 137,238,917 of NC_091436.1, forward strand.
TGGATAAGGAGTAATGAACTCAGGGTTGACTATGACTTAATACATCATTGCGACCATGATAATGAGAATCAATATCATAGGTTTACTGGGAATCAAAACAGTGTCAAAGAACCATAAAAAGTAAAGCACGAATAACGTACAACAAATAAAGATATTGTATATGATAACCATCAGAACTAATATTTCTATTTATTCTCAATGAAGCAAATTTCCTCCTCTTCTTTAGTTCTGTATAGCACGTTACTTAGACAAAATTAGTTTTCTAGTCGTATGGGTGTGTGTGTGTCTGCGCATATTATCTCCAGTTTCAATTTTGCATTATATTTTACATAATTTGCAATTTTCTTATCTTTTTATAACAAGAATATGTATAATGATTTTGTTTCCATTTTTTCAGATGAACTTCAGAGAATTAAGGGTAAGTACAAACTTTTATCCCATTAAAAGTTTAGAATTTTCTTAACCCTGCATTCTGTAAGATGAATATTAATATTGATTTTTTTCATCTTAATTTCAGAACAACTTCAGAGAAATAATGGTAAAATTGTCAGACATCCGTTTTTTCCCTCACAATGCTAGAATATTCTTATCCTTGATTTCCATAACAAGAATATTTATATAGATTTTTCCACCTGATTTTCAGATGAATCTCAGAGAAGAAGTGATAAATATTCCCTGACAACCTTTACTCCCTTGAGACTTTAAAATGATTGCTCTCTGGTTGCTTTTTGCATTTATTCCCTCTCCCATAATTGCATGCCTTGATTTACCCTTCTATGCATGTCTACTATTTTCTCATATGTGGTGACTACTGGACTTCTCCCATATTCAGTTCTCTCTCTTTCTCTCTTTTCCTTCATTTTCTAACATGCACCTCCAGTTTTAGTTCAGCCATGGCTTTACTTCCCCATAAACATCTATTTCTTCTGTGTCCAGAGACTTGACACTCAAGCATGGAAAACAAATGGATGTTTTGGTGCCGAAGTGACCAGAGACTTAAAGGCATCTGAACTCAGATATCTTGGCAGGAGCAGTGGCTCTGGAGTCCCTAACTCAGGGTTGATTGTGACTTAATACAGCATTGCTACCCTGATAATGAGAATCAATTTCATAGATTTACTGGGAATAAAAGACAGTATCAAAGAACCCTAAAGAGAAAAGCGAAAAGAACATACAAAAAATAAAGATATTTTATGTGGTAATCATCAGAACTAATATTTCTATTTTTGTATCAGAGAAGCAAATTTCCTCCTCTTCTTAATTCTGTACAGCATGTTGCTTAGACAAAATTAGTTTTCCAGCAGCATGCGTAGGTGTGTGTCTCTGTGTGTGTGTAAGTATCTTGAGTTTAGATTTTGCTTTGCATTTTACGTAAGTTGGAATTTTCTTATCCATTGTTAAACAAGAATATTAACGTTGATTTTATCCTATCTTATTTTCAGATGAACCTCAGAGAAATAATGGTAAATATTGTCTGACATTCCTTTATTCCATTAAAAGTTTATACATTTATTAAGCTTGCATTCTGAAAGAAGAATATTTATATTGATTTTTTCCATCTTATTTTCAGATGAACCTCAGAGAAATAGTGGTAAATATTGTCTGACATTCCTTTATTCTCTTGAAATGTTAGATTTTTCTTAACCTTGCATTGCATATCAAGAATATTTATATTGATTTTTTCTATCATGTTTTTAGACAAACTTCAGAGAAGGTTTAGTAAAGATTCCCTTACAGCCTTTACTCACTTGCCGCTTTAAAATGATTGCTCTCTTGTTGTCTTTTGCATTTCTCCCCTCTTCCCTAATTGCAAGCCTTGATGTGCCCTTCATTTGAATGTCTGCTCTCTCTCCATATTTTTTGACTACTGGACTTCTCCCATATTCAGTTCTCTGCTGTTATCCTTTTCTACATTTTCTATCATTACACCCAGTTTTACTTAGCCATGGCTTTACTTACCTATAATCATCTATTTATTCTGTGTCCAGATACTTGACACACAAACATGGAAAACTTAGTGATATTTGGCTGCCGTAGTGACCAGAGACTTAGAGGCATCTGAACTCAGATTTCTTTCCAGGAGCAGTGGCTCAGGAGTCCCGAACTCAGGGTTGATGGTGACTTAATACACCATTGCGACCATGATAATGAAAATCAATATCATAGGTTTACTGGGAATCAAAGACATTATCAAAGAACCCTAAAAAAATTAGCATGAATAACATAAAAAAGATATTTTATACTGTTGCCACCAAATTATTATTTCTATTTTTTCTCATTGAAGCAAATTTCCTCCTTTTCATTAATTGTGTATATGTAGTTACTGAGACAAAATTAGTTATCAGTATCATGGCTGTGTCTATGTGTGAGTTTTTGTGTGCGTGCATCCATATCTTGTGTTTAAATTTCGTCTTGCGTTTTACATAAGTTGTGATTTTCTTAACCTTTTTTATAACAAGGACATACATAATAATTTTTTTCATTTATTTTCAGATAAACTTCCAAGAAATAATGGTAAACACATTCTGAATTTCCTTTAACCCCTTGAAAGTTGTGGATATTCTTAACCTTGGTTTCTCTAAGAAGAATATTAATATTGATTTTTCATCTTATTTTCTGATGAATTTCATAGAAATAATAATAAATAGTGTCTGACATGCCTTTATTCACTGAAAATGTTAGAATTGTATTATCCTTGCAATCCATAACAAGAATATTTATATTGATATTTTCCATCTTATTTTCAGATCAACGTCAGAGAAGAGGTGGTAAATATTCACTGACAGATTTTACTCCCTTGACACTTTAAAATGTCTGTGCTCTTGTTTTCTTTTGCATTTATTCCCTTTCACCCTAATTGCATGCCTTGATTTACCCTTCTCCTGAATGTCTACTCTCTCCCCATATACCATACTTCTCCCATATTCAGTTCTCTCCATTTCTCTTTCCTTCATTTTCTATCATTCATCTCCAGTTTTAGTTCAGCCATGGCTTTACTTCCCTATCAACCTCTATTTATTCTCTGTCCAGAGACTTGACACACAAGCATGGAAAATTTAGGGATATTTGGCTGCTGTGGTGACCAGAGACTCAGAGGCCACTGAACTCAGATTTTTTTGAGGAGCAGTAGCTCAGGAAACCCTAACTCAAAGTTGATTGTGACTTAGTACAACATTGCTATATGATAATGAGAATCAATATCTTAGGTTTACTGGGAATCAAAAACGGTTTCAAAGAACCCTAAAAAGAAAAATGCAAATAACATAAAAAAGTGAAGATATTTTATAAGGTATTCATCAGAACTAATATTTCTATTTTTTCTCAGTGATGCGAATTTCCTCCTTATCTTTAATTCTGTATAGCATGTTGCTTAGACAAAACTAGTTTTCAGGAGCATGCATGGGTGTGTGTGTGTAAGTATCTTGAGCTTAAATTTTACCTAAGTTGGAATTTTCTTATCCATTTTTAATCAAGAATATTTATATTAATTTTATCCTTCTTATTTTCAGAAGAACCACAGAGAAATAATGGTAAATATTAGCTGACATTCCTTTATTCTCTTGAAATGTTCGAATTTTCTTAACTTTTCATTCCATAACAAGAATATTTATACTGACTTTTTTTCCATCATGTTTTTAGGCGAACTTCAGAGAATATTTGGTAAATATTCCCTGACAACCTTTACTATTTACCATGTTAAAACGAATGCTCTCTTGTTGTCTTTTGCATTTATTCCCACTTCCCAAATTGCAAGCCTTGATTTACTGTTCTTCTGAATGTTTGCTCTCACCCATATTTGTCCACTACTGGACTTCTCCCCTATTCAGTTCTCTCTCTTTCTCTTTTCCTTCATTTTCTATCATTCATCTCCAGTGTTATTTCAGCCTTGGCTTTACTTCCCTATCAACATCTATTTCTTCTGTGTCCAGAGACTTGACACTCAAGCATGGAAAACTTAGTGATGTTTTAATGCCAAAGTGACCAGAGACTTAGAGGCATCTGAACTCAGATTTCTTTCCAGGAACGGTGGATAAGGAGTAATGAACTCAGGGTTGACTATGACTTAATACATCATTGCGACCATGATAATGAGAATCAATATCATAGGTTTACTGGGAATCAAAACAGTGTCAAAGAACCATAAAAAGTAAAGCACGAATAACGTACAACAAATAAAGATATTGTATATGATAACCATCAGAACTAATATTTCTATTTATTCTCAATGAAGCAAATTTCCTCCTCTTCTTTAGTTCTGTATAGCACGTTACTTAGACAAAATTAGTTTTCTAGTCGTATGGGTGTGTGTGTGTCTGCGCATATTATCTCCAGTTTCAATTTTGCATTATATTTTACATAATTTGCAATTTTCTTATCTTTTTATAACAAGAATATGTATAATGATTTTGTTTCCATTTTTTCAGATGAACTTCAGAGAATTAAGGGTAAGTACAAACTTTTATCCCATTAAAAGTTTAGAATTTTCTTAACCCTGCATTCTGTAAGATGAATATTAATATTGATTTTTTTCATCTTAATTTCAGAACAACTTCAGAGAAATAATGGTAAAATTGTCAGACATCCGTTTTTTCCCTCACAATGCTAGAATATTCTTATCCTTGATTTCCATAACAAGAATATTTATATAGATTTTTCCACCTGATTTTCAGATGAATCTCAGAGAAGAAGTGATAAATATTCCCTGACAACCTTTACTCCCTTGAGACTTTAAAATGATTGCTCTCTGGTTGCTTTTTGCATTTATTCCCTCTCCCATAATTGCATGCCTTGATTTACCCTTCTATGCATGTCTACTATTTTCTCATATGTGGTGACTACTGGACTTCTCCCATATTCAGTTCTCTCTCTTTCTCTCTTTTCCTTCATTTTCTAACATGCACCTCCAGTTTTAGTTCAGCCATGGCTTTACTTCCCCATAAACATCTATTTCTTCTGTGTCCAGAGACTTGACACTCAAGCATGGAAAACAAATGGATGTTTTGGTGCCGAAGTGACCAGAGACTTAAAGGCATCTGAACTCAGATATCTTGGCAGGAGCAGTGGCTCTGGAGTCCCTAACTCAGGGTTGATTGTGACTTAATACAGCATTGCTACCCTGATAATGAGAATCAATTTCATAGATTTACTGGGAATAAAAGACAGTATCAAAGAACCCTAAAGAGAAAAGCGCAAAGAACATACAAAAAATAAAGATATTTTATGTGGTAATCATCAGAACTAATATTTCTATTTTTGTATCAGAGAAGCAAATTTCCTCCTCTTCTTAATTCTGTACAGCATGTTGCTTAGACAAAATTAGTTTTCCAGCAGCATGCGTAGGTGTGTGTCTCTGTGTGTGTGTAAGTATCTTGAGTTTAGATTTTGCTTTGCATTTTACGTAAGTTGGAATTTTCTTATCCATTGTTAAACAAGAATATTAACGTTGATTTTATCCTATCTTATTTTCAGATGAACCTCAGAGAAATAATGGTAAATATTGTCTGACATTCCTTTATTCCATTAAAAGTTTATACATTTATTAAGCTTGCATTCTGAAAGAAGAATATTTATATTGATTTTTTCCATCTTATTTTCAGATGAACCTCAGAGAAATAGTGGTAAATATTGTCTGACATTCCTTTATTCTCTTGAAATGTTAGATTTTTCTTAACCTTGCATTGCATATCAAGAATATTTATATTGATTTTTTCTATCATGTTTTTAGACAAACTTCAGAGAAGGTTTAGTAAAGATTCCCTTACAGCCTTTACTCACTTGCCGCTTTAAAATGATTGCTCTCTTGTTGTCTTTTGCATTTCTCCCCTCTTCCCTAATTGCAAGCCTTGATGTGCCCTTCATTTGAATGTCTGCTCTCTCTCCATATTTTTTGACTACTGGACTTCTCCCATATTCAGTTCTCTGCTGTTATCCTTTTCTACATTTTCTATCATTACACCCAGTTTTACTTAGCCATGGCTTTACTTACCTATAATCATCTATTTATTCTGTGTCCAGATACTTGACACACAAACATGGAAAACTTAGTGATATTTGGCTGCCGTAGTGACCAGAGACTTAGAGGCATCTGAACTCAGATTTCTTTCCAGGAGCAGTGGCTCAGGAGTCCCGAACTCAGGGTTGATGGTGACTTAATACACCATTGCGACCATGATAATGAAAATCAATATCATAGGTTTACTGGGAATCAAAGACATTATCAAAGAACCCTAAAAAAATTAGCATGAATAACATAAAAAAGATATTTTATACTGTTGCCACCAAATTATTATTTCTATTTTTTCTCATTGAAGCAAATTTCCTCCTTTTCATTAATTGTGTATATGTAGTTACTGAGACAAAATTAGTTATCAGTATCATGGCTGTGTCTATGTGTGAGTTTTTGTGTGCGTGCATCCATATCTTGTGTTTAAATTTCGTCTTGCGTTTTACATAAGTTGTGATTTTCTTAACCTTTTTTATAACAAGGACATACATAATAATTTTTTTCATTTATTTTCAGATAAACTTCCAAGAAATAATGGTAAACACATTCTGAATTTCCTTTAACCCCTTGAAAGTTGTGGATATTCTTAACCTTGGTTTCTCTAAGAAGAATATTAATATTGATTTTTCATCTTATTTTCTGATGAATTTCATAGAAATAATAATAAATAGTGTCTGACATGCCTTTATTCACTGAAAATGTTAGAATTGTATTATCCTTGCAATCCATAACAAGAATATTTATATTGATATTTTCCATCTTATTTTCAGATCAACGTCAGAGAAGAGGTGGTAAATATTCACTGACAGATTTTACTCCCTTGACACTTTAAAATGTCTGTGCTCTTGTTTTCTTTTGCATTTATTCCCTTTCACCCTAATTGCATGCCTTGATTTACCCTTCTCCTGAATGTCTACTCTCTCCCCATATACCATACTTCTCCCATATTCAGTTCTCTCCATTTCTCTTTCCTTCATTTTCTATCATTCATCTCCAGTTTTAGTTCAGCCATGGCTTTACTTCCCTATCAACCTCTATTTATTCTCTGTCCAGAGACTTGACACACAAGCATGGAAAATTTAGGGATATTTGGCTGCTGTGGTGACCAGAGACTCAGAGGCCACTGAACTCAGATTTTTTTGAGGAGCAGTAGCTCAGGAAACCCTAACTCAAAGTTGATTGTGACTTAGTACAACATTGCTATATGATAATGAGAATCAATATCTTAGGTTTACTGGGAATCAAAAACGGTTTCAAAGAACCCTAAAAAGAAAAATGCAAATAACATAAAAAAGTGAAGATATTTTATAAGGTATTCATCAGAACTAATATTTCTATTTTTTCTCAGTGATGCGAATTTCCTCCTTATCTTTAATTCTGTATAGCATGTTGCTTAGACAAAACTAGTTTTCAGGAGCATGCATGGGTGTGTTTCTGTGTGTGTGTGTGTAAGTATCTTGAGCTTAAATTTTACCTAAGTTGGAATTTTCTTATCCATTTTTAATCAAGAATATTTATATTAATTTTATCCTTCTTATTTTCAGAAGAACCACAGAGAAATAATGGTAAATATTAGCTGACATTCCTTTATTCTCTTGAAATGTTCGAATTTTCTTAACTTTTCATTCCATAACAAGAATATTTATACTGACTTTTTTTCCATCATGTTTTTAGGCGAACTTCAGAGAATATTTGGTAAATATTCCCTGACAACCTTTACTATTTACCATGTTAAAACGAATGCTCTCTTGTTGTCTTTTGCATTTATTCCCACTTCCCAAATTGCAAGCCTTGATTTACTGTTCTTCTGAATGTTTGCTCTCACCCATATTTGTCCACTACTGGACTTCTCCCCTATTCAGTTCTCTCTCTTTCTCTTTTCCTTCATTTTCTATCATTCATCTCCAGTGTTATTTCAGCCTTGGCTTTACTTCCCTATCAACATCTATTTCTTCTGTGTCCAGAGACTTGACACTCAAGCATGGAAAACTTAGTGATGTTTTAATGCCAAAGTGACCAGAGACTTAGAGGCATCTGAACTCAGATATTTTTGCAGGAGCAGTGGCTCAGGAGTAATGAACTCAGGGTTGATTGTGACTTAAAACAGCATTGCTACCATGATAATGAGAATCAATATCTCAGGTTTACTGGGAATCAAAGACAGTTATCAAAGAACCCAAAAAATGAAAGCACAAATAACTTATAAAAATATATTTTTATGGTCTCCATCAGAGCTATATTTCTATTTATCTCAGTGAAGAAATTTCCTTCTTTTCTTCAATTCTCTGTAGCATGTTACTTAGACAAAATTAGTTTTCCAGCAGCATGCATGGGTTTGTGTATGTTTGTGTTTTTTTTTTTTTTCGTGTGTGTGGTGTGTGTGTCTGTATCTTCAGATTAAATTTCGCATTGCATTTTTCATAAGTTGGATTTTCTTAACCCTTTTATAACAAGAATATTTATTTTAATTTTTTCATCTTATTTTCATATATACTTAAGAGATGTGATGGTAAATGCATTCCGACATTTTATTATCTCATTGGAATATTAGGATTTTCTTAACCTTGCATTCAGTAAAAAGAATAGCTATATTGTTGTTTTTTTTTTTTTTTTCATCTTATTTTCAGATGAGCGACAGAGAAGATCTGGTAAATATACCCTGAAAGCCTTTACTCACTTACAACCTTAAAATGATGGCTCTCTTGTTGTCTTTTGCATTTATTCCCTCTTCCCCTAATCGCATGCCTTGATTTACCCATCTCCTGAATGTCTACTCTCTCACCTTATATGGTGACTCCTGGACTTCTCCCATATTCCGTTCTCTCAATTTCTCTTTACCTTCATTTTCTATCATTCAACTCACTTTTTTATTCAGCCATGGCTTCACTTCCCAATAAAGAACTATTTATTCTTTGTCTAGATTTTTGACACTCAAGCATGTAAAACAAATGCATGCTTTGGTGCCATGGTGATCAGAGACTTAGAGGCATCTGAACTCAGATTTTTTTTTCCAGGAGCAGTGTGGCTCAGGAGTCCAGATCTCAGGGCTGATTTTGCCTTAAAACAACATTGCTACCATGATACCATGATAATGCGAATCAATACCATAGATTTACTGGGAATCATAGACAGTATCAAAGAACCCTAAAGAGAAAAGCCTGAATAACATACAAAAAAATTAAGATATTTTATATGGCAACCATCAGAGTAATATGTCTATCTTTTTCTCAGTGACCAAATTTCCTCCTCTTCTTAAATCTGTATGGCATGTTGCTTAGACAGAATTAGTTTTTCAGCAGCATGCATGGGTTAGTGTGTGTGTGTGTGTGTGTGTGAGTCCATATCTTGAGTTTAAATTTTGTATTGCATTTTACATAAGTTGGAATTTCTTATCCATTTTTAAACAAGAATATTTATGCTGATTTTTTCCATTTATTTTTTAGGCGAACTTCAGAGAATATATGGTAAATATTCCCTAACAGCCTTTACTCACTTACCACTTTATGATAATTGCTCTTTTGTTGTCTTTTGCATTTCTCCCCTCTTCCCTAATTGCAAACATTGATTTACCATTTGCCTGAATGTCTACTATCTCCCCATATTTGTTGACTACTGGAGTTCTCCCCCATTAAGTTCTCTCCATTTCTCCTTTCCTTCATTTTCTGTCATTCACACCCAGTTTTACTTCAGCCATGGCTTTACTTCCCTACAATCATCTATTTATTCTGTGTCCAGATTCTTGACACACAAGCATGGAAAACTTAGTGATATTTTTTTCGAGGAGCAGTGGCTCAGGAGTGCTGAGCTCAGGGTTTAATTTGCCTTAAAACAACATTTCTACCTTGATAATGAGAGTCAATATCATAGAATTACTGGGAATCAAAGACAGTATCAAAATACCCTAAAAATGAGACCGCAAATAACGTACAAAAAATAAAGATATTTTCTATGGTAACCATCAGAACTAATATTTCTGTTTTTTCAGTGAAGCAAATACCTCCTCTTCTTTAATTCTGTATAGTTTGTTGCTAAGACAAAATTAGTTTTCCAGCATCCTACCTGGGTGTGTGCATGCCTTTGTGCGTCCATATCTTGAGTTTAAATTTTGCTTTGCATTTTGCTTAAATTGGAATTTTCTTATCCAATTTAAAATATGAATATTTATATAGATTTTATCCATCTTACTTTCAGATGACCTTCAGAGAAATAATGGTAAATATTGTCTGATATTCCTTTATTCAATTAAAAATTTAAAATTATCTTAACCTTGCATTCCATAACAGCATGTTTATGTTGATTTTTTTTCCACACGAGCATGAGAAACTTAGTGATATTGTGGTGCCAAGCGACCAGAGACTAAGAGGCATCTGAACTCAGATATTTTTGCAGGAGCAGTGGCTCAGGGTAATGAACTCAGGGTTGATTGTGACTTAATACTACATTGCTACCATGATAATGAGAATCAATATCATAGGTTTACTGTGAATCAAAGACAGTGTTAAAGAACCCTAAAAAGAAAAGTGCGAATAACATACCATAAATGAAGATAGTTTATACTGTTACCCTCAGAACTATTATTTCTATTTTTTCTCAGTGAGGCAAATGTCCCCCTTTTCATTAATTCTGCATCACATGTTACTTAGACAAAATTAGTTTTCCAGCATCATGGTTGTGTGTGTGCATGTGTTTGTGTGTGCGAGCATCTGTTTCTTGAGTTTAAATTTCAAATACATTTTACATAAGCTGCAAGTTTCTTAACCTTTTTATAACAAGAACATGTATAATAATTTTTTCCATTTATTTTCAGATAAACTTCCAAGAAATAATGGTAAATACATTGTGATGTTCCTTAAACCCATTAAAAGTTTAGAATTTTCTTAACCTTGGTTTCTCTAAGAAGAATATTAAGATTGATTTTTTCATCTTATTTTCAGATGAACTTCAGATAAATAATGGTGAGTAGTGTCTGGCCTTCCCTTAAAATGTTAGAATTTACTTATCTTTGCATTCCATAACAAAAATATTTATATTGACTTTATGCTTCTTATTTTCAGATGAACTTCAGAGAAATAATGGTAAATATTGTCTGACATTCCTTTATTCTCTTAAATTATAAAATTTTCTTCACCTTGCATTCCATTCACCATATTTATATTGAGCTTTTCCATCTTATTTTTAAACGAAAGTCAGAGAATATTTGGTTCATATTCCCTGACAGCCTTTACTCACTTACCATTTTAAATGACTGCTCTCTTGTTGTCTTTTACATTTATTCCCTCTTCCCCTAATTGCATCCTGGATTTAACGTTCTCCTGAATGTTGACTCTCTCCCCATATTTGTTGACTACTGGAGTTCTCCCCGATTCAGTTCTCTCTATTTCTCCTTTCCTTCGTTTTCTATCATTCACTGCCCTTTTTTGTTCAGTCATGGCATTACATCCCTAAAACATCTATTTATCCTGTGTCCAGAGACTTGACACTCAAGCATGGAAAACTTAGTGATGTTTTAATGCCGAAGTGACCAGAGACTTAGAGGCATCTGAACTCAGATATTTTTGCAGGAGCAGTGGCTCAGGAGTAATGAACTCAGGGTTGATCGTGACTTAATACTACATTGCTACCATGAAAATGAGAATCAATATCATAGGTTTACTGGGAATCAAAGACATTATCAAAGAAACCTAAAAAGAAAAGTGCAAATAACATACAAAATAAAATTATTTTATACTGTTACCATCAGAACTAATATTTCTATCCTTTCTCAGTGAATCAAATTTCTTCCTTTTCTTTAATTCTGTATATCATGTTACTTAGACAAAATCAGTTTTCCAGCATCATGGCTGCGTGTATGTATGTGTTTGTGTGTGCATGCATCTGTATTTTGAGTTTAAATTTTGCATTGCATTTTACATAAGTTGCAAGTTTCTTAACCTTTTTATAACAAAAATATGTATAATGATTTTTCCATTTATTTTCAGATAAACTTCTGAGAAATAATGGTAATTACATTCTGACGATTCTTTAACCCATTAAAAGTTTAGAATTCTCCTAACCTTTTGTTATTTAAGAACATTAATATTGAATTTTTCATCTTATTTTCAGATGAACTTCAGAGAAATAATGGTAAATAGTGTCTGACATTCATTTATTTCCTTAAAATGTTAGAATTTTTGGGTCCGGCACTGTGGTGCAGTGGGTTAACCCTGGCCTGAAGCGCTAGCATTCCATATGGGTGCAGGTTCAAGACCCGGCTGGTCTGCTTCCTGTACAGCTCTCTGCTAAGGCCCAGGAAAGCAGTAGAAGATGGCCCAAGTCCTTGGGCCCCTGCACACAAGTGTGAGACCAGGAATAAGCTCCTGGCTATTGGCTTCGGATTGGCACAGTTCCAGCCATCGCAGCCATCTGGGGACTGAACCATCAGATGGGAGAACTCTCTCTCTCTCTCTCTCTCTCTCTCTCTCTCTCTCTCATCTCTGTGTAACGCTGAAACTCCAAAACTAAAATAAATATTCAAAAAGAAGTTAGAATTTTCTCATTCTTGCATTCCATAACAAGAATGTTTATATTGATTTTTTCCATTTTATTTTCAGAAGAACGTCAGAGAAGATGTGGTAAATATTCCTAGATAGCATTTACTCACTTATCACTTTAAAGTGACTGTGCTCGTGTTATCTTTTGCATTATTTCCCTCTTCCCCTAAATGCATGGCTTGATTTACCCTTCTCCTGTATGTCACTCTATCCCCATATTTGTTGACTACTGGACTTCTCCCATATTCCTTTATCTCCATTTCTCTTTTCCTTCATTTTCTATCATTCACCTCCAGTTTTAGTTCAGCTTTACTTCCCCATAAACATCTATTTCTTCTGTGTCCAGAGACTTGACACTCAAGCATGGAAAACAAATGGATGTTTTGGTGCCGAAGTGACCAGAGACTTAAAGGCATCTGAACTCAGATATCTTGGCAGGAGCAGTGGCTCTGGAGTCCCTAACTCAGGGTTGATTGTGACTTAATACAGCATTGCTACCCTGATAATGAGAATCAATTTCATAGATTTACTGGGAATAAAAGACAGTATCAAAGAACCCTAAAGACAAAAGCGAAAAGAACATACAAAAAATAAAGATATTTTATGTGGTAATCATCAGAACTAATATTTCTATTTTTTTTATCAGAGAAGCAAATTTCCTCCTCTTCTTAATTCTGTACAGCATGTTGCTTAGACAAAATTAGTTTTCCAGCAGCATGCGTAGGTGTGTGTCTCTGTGTGTGTGTAAGTATCTTGAGTTTAGATTTTGCTTTGCATTTTACGTAAGTTGGAATTTTCTTATCCATTGTTAAACAAGAATATTAACGTTGATTTTATCCTATCTTATTTTCAGATGAACCTCAGAGAAATAATGGTAAATATTGTCTGACATTCCTTTATTCCATTAAAAGTTTATAGATTTATTAAGCTTGCATTCTGAATGAAGAATATTTATATTGATTTTTTTCCATCTTAGTTTTAGATGAACTTCAGAGAATATTTGGTAAATATTCCCCGACAGCCTTTCCTCCCTTTTGTCTTTAAAATGATTGCTCTCTTGTTGTCTTTTGCATTTATTCCCTCTTCCCATAATTGCATGCCTTGCTTTACCCTTCTCCTGTAAGTCTACTCTCTCCCCTTATATGGTGACTTCGGCACTTCTTCCATATTCTGTTCTCTCTATTTCTCTTTACCTTCATTTTCTATCATTCACCTCCCTTTTCCGTTCAGCCATGGTGTTACTTCCCCATAAATATCTATTTCTTCTGTGTCCAGGGACTTGACACTCAAGCATGGAAAGCTTAGTGATTTTTTAAAGCCGAAGTGACCAGAGACTTAGAGGCATCTGAACTCAGATTTCTTTCCAGGAACGGTGGATAAGGAGTAATGAACTCAGGGTTGATTGTGACTTAATACATCATTGCGACCATGATAATGAGAATCAATATCATAGGTTTACTGGGAATCAAAACAGTGTCAAAGAACCATAAAAAGTAAAGCACGAATAACGTACAACAAATAAAGATATTGTATATGATAACCATCAGAACTAATATTTCTATTTATTCTCAATGAAGCAAATTCCCTCCTCTTCTTTAGACTGTAAAGCACGTTACTTAGACAAAATTAGTTTTCTAGTCGTATGGGTGTGTGTGTGTCTGCGCATATTATCTCCAGTTTCAATTTTGCATTATATTTTACATAATTTGCAATTTTCTTATCTTTTTAAGACAAGAATATGTATAATGATTTTGTTTCCATTTTTTCAGGTGAACTTCAGAGAATTAAGGGTAAGTACAAACTTTTATCCCATTAAAAGTTTAGAATTTTCTTAACCCTGCATTCTGTAAGATGAATATTAATATTGATTTGTTTCATCTTAATTTCAGAACAATTTCAGAGAAATAATGGTAAAATTGTCAGACATCCGTTTTTTCCCTCACAATGCTAGAATATTCTTATCCTTGATTTCCATAACAAGAATATTTATATAGATTTTTCCACCTGATTTTCAGATGAATCTCAGAGAAGAAGTGATAAATATTCCCTGACAACCTTTACTCCCTTGAGACTTTAAAATGATTGCTCTCTGGTTGCTTTTTGCATTTATTCCCTCTCCCATAATTGCATGCCTTGATTTACCCTTCTATGCATGTCTACTATTTTCTCATATGTGGTGACTACTGGACTTCTCCCATATTCAGTTCTCTCTCTTTCTCTCTTTTCCTTCATTTTCTAACATGCACCTCCAGTTTTAGTTCAGCCATGGCTTTACTTCCCCATAAACATCTATTTCTTCTGTGTCCAGAGACTTGACACTCAAGCATGGAAAACAAATGGATGTTTTGGTGCCGAAGTGACCAGAGACTTAAAGGCATCTGAACTCAGATATCTTGGCAGGAGCAGTGGCTCTGGAGTCCCTAACTCAGGGTTGATTGTGACTTAATACAGCATTGCTACCCTGATAATGAGAATCAATTTCATAGATTTACTGGGAATAAAAGACAGTATCAAAGAACCCTAAAGAGAAAAGCGCAAAGAACATACAAAAAATAAAGATATTTTATGTGGTAATCATCAGAACTAATATTTCTATTTTTGTATCAGAGAAGCAAATTTCCTCCTCTTCTTAATTCTGTACAGCATGTTGCTTAGACAAAATTAGTTTTCCAGCAGCATGCGTAGGTGTGTGTCTCTGTGTGTGTGTAAGTATCTTGAGTTTAGATTTTGCTTTGCATTTTACGTAAGTTGGAATTTTCTTATCCATTGTTAAACAAGAATATTAACGTTGATTTTATCCTATCTTATTTTCAGATGAACCTCAGAGAAATAGTGGTAAATATTGTCTGACATTCCTTTATTCTCTTGAAATGTTAGATTTTTCTTAACCTTGCATTGCATATCAAGAATATTTATATTGATTTTTTCTATCATGTTTTTAGACAAACTTCAGAGAAGGTTTAGTAAAGATTCCCTTACAGCCTTTACTCACTTGCCGCTTTAAAATGATTGCTCTCTTGTTGTCTTTTGCATTTCTCCCCTCTTCCCTAATTGCAAGCCTTGATGTGCCCTTCATTTGAATGTCTGCTCTCTCTCCATATTTTTTGACTACTGGACTTCTCCCATATTCAGTTCTCTGCTGTTATCCTTTTCTACATTTTCTATCATTACACCCAGTTTTACTTAGCCATGGCTTTACTTACCTATAATCATCTATTTATTCTGTGTCCAGATACTTGACACACAAACATGGAAAACTTAGTGATATTTGGCTGCCGTAGTGACCAGAGACTTAGAGGCATCTGAACTCAGATTTCTTTCCAGGAGCAGTGGCTCAGGAGTCCCGAACTCAGGGTTGATGGTGACTTAATACACCATTGCGACCATGATAATGAAAATCAATATCATAGGTTTACTGGGAATCAAAGACATTATCAAAGAACCCTAAAAAAATTAGCATGAATAACATAAAAAAGATATTTTATACTGTTGCCACCAAATTATTATTTCTATTTTTTCTCATTGAAGCAAATTTCCTCCTTTTCATTAATTGTGTATATGTAGTTACTGAGACAAAATTAGTTATCAGTATCATGGCTGTGTCTATGTGTGAGTTTTTGTGTGCGTGCATCCATATCTTGTGTTTAAATTTCGTCTTGCGTTTTACATAAGTTGTGATTTTCTTAACCTTTTTTATAACAAGGACATACATAATAATTTTTTTCATTTATTTTCAGATAAACTTCCAAGAAATAATGGTAAACACATTCTGAATTTCCTTTAACCCCTTGAAAGTTGTGGATATTCTTAACCTTGGTTTCTCTAAGAAGAATATTAATATTGATTTTTCATCTTATTTTCTGATGAATTTCATAGAAATAATAATAAATAGTGTCTGACATGCCTTTATTCACTGAAAATGTTAGAATTGTATTATCCTTGCAATCCATAACAAGAATATTTATATTGATATTTTCCATCTTATTTTCAGATCAACGTCAGAGAAGAGGTGGTAAATATTCACTGACAGATTTTACTCCCTTGACACTTTAAAATGTCTGTGCTCTTGTTTTCTTTTGCATTTATTCCCTTTCACCCTAATTGCATGCCTTGATTTACCCTTCTCCTGAATGTCTACTCTCTCCCCATATACCATACTTCTCCCATATTCAGTTCTCTCCATTTCTCTTTCCTTCATTTTCTATCATTCATCTCCAGTTTTAGTTCAGCCATGGCTTTACTTCCCTATCAACCTCTATTTATTCTCTGTCCAGAGACTTGACACACAAGCATGGAAAATTTAGGGATATTTGGCTGCTGTGGTGACCAGAGACTCAGAGGCCACTGAACTCAGATTTTTTTGAGGAGCAGTAGCTCAGGAAACCCTAACTCAAAGTTGATTGTGACTTAGTACAACATTGCTATATGATAATGAGAATCAATATCTTAGGTTTACTGGGAATCAAAAACGGTTTCGAAGAACCCTAAAAAGAAAAATGCAAATAACATAAAAAAGTGAAGATATTTTATAAGGTATACATCAGAACTAATATTTCTATTTTTTCTCAGTGATGCGAATTCCCTCCTTATCTTTAATTCTGTATAGCATGTTGCTTAGACAAAACTAGTTTTCAGGAGCATGCATGGGTGTGTTTCTGTGTGTGTGTGTGTGTAAGTATCTTGAGCTTAAATTTTACCTAAGTTGGAATTTTCTTATCCATTTTTAATCAAGAATATTTATATTAATTTTATCCTTCTTATTTTCAGAAGAACCACAGAGAAATAATGGTAAATATTAGCTGACATTCCTTTATTCTCTTGAAATGTTCGAATTTTCTTAACTTTTCATTCCATAACAAGAATATTTATACTGACTTTTTTTCCATCATGTTTTTAGGCGAACTTCAGAGAATATTTGGTAAATATTCCCTGACAACCTTTACTATTTACCATGTTAAAACGAATGCTCTCTTGTTGTCTTTTGCATTTATTCCCACTTCCCAAATTGCAAGCCTTGATTTACTGTTCTTCTGAATGTTTGCTCTCACCCATATTTGTCCACTACTGGACTTCTCCCCTATTCAGTTCTCTCTCTTTCTCTTTTCCTTCATTTTCTATCATTCATCTCCAGTGTTATTTCAGCCTTGGCTTTACTTCCCTATCAACATCTATTTCTTCTGTGTCCAGAGACTTGACACTCAAGCATGGAAAACTTAGTGATGTTTTAATGCCGAAGTGACCAGAGACTTAGAGGCATCTGAACTCAGATATTTTTGCAGGAGCAGTGGCTCAGGAGTAATGAACTCAGGGTTGATTGTGACTTAAAACAGCATTGCTACCATGATAATGAGAATCAATATCTCAGGTTTACTGGGAATCAAAGACAGTTATCAAAGAACCCAAAAAATGAAAGCACAAATAACTTACAAAAATATATTTTTATGGTCTCCATCAGAGCTATATTTCTATTTATCTCAGTGAAGAAATTTCCTTCTTTTCTTCAATTCTCTGTAGCATGTTACTTAGACAAAATTAGTTTTCCAGCAGCATGCATGGGTTTGTGTATGTTTGTGTTTTTTTTTTTTTTTTCGTGTGTGTGGTGTGTGTGTCTGTATCTTCAGATTAAATTTCGCATTGCATTTTTCATAAGTTGGATTTTCTTAACCCTTTTATAACAAGAATATTTATTTTAATTTTTTCATCTTATTTTCATATATACTTAAGAGATGTGATGGTAAATGCATTCCGACATTTTATTATCTCATTGGAATATTAGGATTTTCTTAACCTTGCATTCAGTAAAAAGAATAGCTATATTGTTGTTTTTTTTTTTTTTTCATCTTATTTTCAGATGAGCGACAGAGAAGATCTGGTAAATATACCCTGAAAGCCTTTACTCACTTACAACCTTAAAATGATGGCTCTCTTGTTGTCTTTTGCATTTATTCCCTCTTCCCCTAATCGCATGCCTTGATTTACCCATCTCCTGAATGTCTACTCTCTCACCCTATATGGTGACTCCTGGACTTCTCCCATATTCCGTTCTCTCAATTTCTCTTTACCTTCATTTTCTATCATTCAACTCACTTTTTTATTCAGCCATGGCTTCACTTCCCAATAAAGAACTATTTATTCTTTGTCTAGATTTTTGACACTCAAGCATGTAAAACAAATGCATGCTTTGGTGCCATGGTGATCAGAGACTTAGAGGCATCTGAACTCAGATTTTTTTTTTCCAGGAGCAGTGTGGCTCAGGAGTCCAGATCTCAGGGCTGATTTTGCCTTAAAACAACATTGCTACCATGATACCATGATAATGCGAATCAATACCATAGATTTACTGGGAATCATAGACAGTATCAAAGAACCCTAAAGAGAAAAGCCTGAATAACATACAAAAAAATTAAGATATTTTATATGGCAACCATCAGAGTAATATGTCTATCTTTTTCTCAGTGACCAAATTTCCTCCTCTTCTTAAATCTGTATGGCATGTTGCTTAGACAGAATTAGTTTTTCAGCAGCATGCATGGGTTAGTGTGTGTGTGTGTGTGTGTGTGAGTCCATATCTTGAGTTTAAATTTTGTATTGCATTTTACATAAGTTGGAATTTCTTATCCATTTTTAAACAAGAATATTTATGCTGATTTTTTCCATTTATTTTTAGGCGAACTTCAGAGAATATATGGTAAATATTCCCTAACAGCCTTTACTCACTTACCACTTTATGATAATTGCTCTTTTGTTGTCTTTTGCATTTCTCCCCTCTTCCCTAATTGCAAACATTGATTTACCATTTGCCTGAATGTCTACTATCTCCCCATATTTGTTGACTACTGGAGTTCTCCCCCATTAAGTTCTCTCCATTTCTCCTTTCCTTCATTTTCTGTCATTCACACCCAGTTTTACTTCAGCCATGGCTTTACTTCCCTACAATCATCTATTTATTCTGTGTCCAGATTCTTGACACACAAGCATGGAAAACTTAGTGATATTTGGTTGTCTTGGTGACCAGAGACTTACAGGCACCTGAACACAGATTTTTTTCGAGGAGCAGTGACTCGGGAGTGCTGAGCTCAGGGTTTAATTTGCCTTAAAACAACATTTCTACCTTGATAATGAGAGTCAGTATCATAGAATTACTGGGAATCAAAGACAGTATCAAAATACCCTAAAAGTGAGACCGCAAATAACGTACAAAAAATAAAGATATTTTCTATGGTAACCATCAGAACTAATATTTCTGTTTTTTCAGTGAAGCAAATACCTCCTCTTCTTTAATTCTGTATAGTTTGTTGCTAAGACAAAATTAGTTTTCCAGCATCCTACCTGGGTGTGTGCATGCCTTTGTGCGTCCATATCTTGGGTTTAAATTTTGCTTTGCATTTTGCTTAAATTGGAATTTTCTTATCCAATTTAAAATATGAATATTTATATAGATTTTATCCATCTTACTTTCAGATGACCTTCAGAGAAATAATGGTAAATATTGTCTGATATTCCTTTATTCAATTAAAAATTTAAAATTATCTTAACCTTGCATTCCATAACAGCATGTTTATGTTGATTTTTTTTTCCACACGAGCATGAGAAACTTAGTGATATTGTGGTGCCAAGCGACCAGAGACTAAGAGGCATCTGAACTCAGATATTTTTGCAGGAGCAGTGGCTCAGGGTAATGAACTCAGGGTTGATTGTGACTTAATACTACATTGCTACCATGATAATGAGAATCAATATCATAGGTTTACTGTGAATCAAAGACAGTACTAAAGAACCCTAAAAAGAAAAGTGCGAATAACATACCATAAATGAAGATAGTTTATACTGTTACCCTCAGAACTATTATTTCTATTTTTTCTCAGTGAGGCAAATGTCCCCCTTTTCATTAATTCTGCATCACATGTTACTTAGACAAAATTAGTTTTCCAGCATCATGGTTGTGTGTGTGCATGTGTTTGTGTGTGCGAGCATCTGTTTCTTGAGTTTAAATTTCAAATACATTTTACATAAGCTGCAAGTTTCTTAACCTTTTTATAACAAGAACATGTATAATAATTTTTTCCATTTATTTTCAGATAAACTTCCAAGAAATAATGGTAAATACATTGTGATGTTCCTTAAACCCATTAAAAGTTTAGAATTTTCTTAACCTTGGTTTCTCTAAGAAGAATATTAAGATTGATTTTTTCATCTTATTTTCAGATGAACTTCAGATAAATAATGGTGAGTAGTGTCTGGCCTTCCCTTAAAATGTTAGAATTTACTTATCTTTGCATTCCATAACAAAAATATTTATATTGACTTTATGCTTCTTATTTTCAGATGAACTTCAGAGAAATAATGGTAAATATTGTCTGACATTCCTTTATTCTCTTAAATTATAAAATTTTCTTCACCTTGCATTCCATTCACCATATTTATATTGAGCTTTTCCATCTTATTTTTAAACGAAAGTCAGAGAATATTTGGTTCATATTCCCTGACAGCCTTTACTCACTTACCATTTTAAATGACTGCTCTCTTGTTGTCTTTTACATTTATTCCCTCTTCCCCTAATTGCATCCTGGATTTAACGTTCTCCTGAATGTTGACTCTCTCCCCATATTTGTTGACTACTGGAGTTCTCCCCGATTCAGTTCTCTCTATTTCTCCTTTCCTTCGTTTTCTATCATTCACTGCCCTTTTTTGTTCAGTCATGGCATTACATCCCTAAAACATCTATTTATCCTGTGTCCAGAGACTTGACACTCAAGCATGGAAAACTTAGTGATGTTTTAATGCCGAAGTGACCAGAGACTTAGAGGCATCTGAACTCAGATATTTTTGCAGGAGCAGTGGCTCAGGAGTAATGAACTCAGGGTTGATCGTGACTTAATACAACATTGCTACCATGAAAATGAGAATCAATATCATAGGTTTACTGGGAATCAAAGACATTATCAAAGAAACCTAAAAAGAAAAGTGCAAATAACATACAAAATAAAATTATTTTATACTGTTACCATCAGAACTAATATTTCTATCCTTTCTCAGTGAATCAAATTTCTTCCTTTTCTTTAATTCTGTATATCATGTTACTTAGACAAAATCAGTTTTCCAGCATCATGGCTGCGTGTATGTATGTGTTTGTGTGTGCATGCATCTGTATTTTGAGTTTAAATTTTGCATTGCATTTTACATAAGTTGCAAGTTTCTTAACCTTTTTATAACAAAAATATGTATAATGATTTTTCCATTTATTTTCAGATAAACTTCTGAGAAATAATGGTAATTACATTCTGACGATTCTTTAACCCATTAAAAGTTTAGAATTCTCCTAACCTTTTGTTATTTAAGAACATTAATATTGAATTTTTCATCTTATTTTCAGATGAACTTCAGAGAAATAATGGTAAATAGTGTCTGACATTCATTTATTTCCTTAAAATGTTAGAATTTTTGGGTCCGGCACTGTGGTGCAGTGGGTTAACCCTGGCCTGAAGCGCTAGCATTCCATATGGGTGCAGGTTCAAGACCCGGCTGGTCTGCTTCCTGTACAGCTCTCTGCTAAGGCCCAGGAAAGCAGTAGAAGATGGCCCAAGTCCTTGGGCCCCTGCACACAAGTGTGAGACCAGGAATAAGCTCCTGGCTATTGGCTTCGGATTGGCACAGTTCCAGCCATCGCAGCCATCTGGGGACTGAACCATCAGATGGGAGAACTCTCTCTCTCTCTCTCTCTCTCTCTCTCTCTCTCTCTCATCTCTGTGTAACGCTGAAACTCCAAAACTAAAATAAATATTCAAAAAGAAGTTAGAATTTTCTCATTCTTGCATTCCGTAACAAGAATGTTTATATTGATTTTTTCCATTTTATTTTCAGAAGAACGTCAGAGAAGATGTGGTAAATATTCCTAGACAGCATTTACTCACTTATCACTTTAAAGTGACTGTGCTCGTGTTATCTTTTGCATTATTTCCCTCTTCCCCTAAATGCATGGCTTGATTTACCCTTCTCCTGTATGTCACTCTATCCCCATATTTGTTGACTACTGGGCTTCTCCCATATTCCTTTGTCTCCATTTCTCTTTTCCTTCATTTTCTATCATTCACCTCCAGTTTTAGTTCAGCCATGGCTTTACTTCCCCATAAACATCTATTTCTTCTGTGTCCAGAGACTTGACACTCAAGCATGGAAAACAAATGGATGTTTTGGTGCCGAAGTGACCAGAGACTTAGAGGCATCTGAACTCAGATATCTTGGCAGGAGCAGTGGCTCTGGTGTCCCTAACTCAGGGTTGATTGTGACTTAATACAGCATTGCTACCCTGATAATGAGAATCAATTTCATAGATTTACTGGGAATAAAAGACAGTATCAAAGAACCCTAAAGACAAAAGCGAAAAGAACATACAAAAAATAAAGATATTTTATGTGGTAATCATCAGAACTAATATTTCTATTTTTGTATCAGAGAAGCAAATTTCCTCCTCTTCTTAATTCTGTACAGCATGTTGCTTAGACAAAATTAGTTTTCCAGCAGCATGCGTAGGTGTGTGTCTCTGTGTGTGTGTAAGTATCTTGAGTTTAGATTTTGCTTTGCATTTTACGTAAGTTGGAATTTTCTTATCCATTGTTAAACAAGAATATTAACGTTGATTTTATCCTATCTTATTTTCAGATGAACCTCAGAGAAATAATGGTAAATATTGTCTGACATTCCTTTATTCCATTAAAAGTTTATAGATTTATTAAGCTTGCATTCTGAATGAAGAATATTTATATTGATTTTTTCCATCTTATTTTTAGATGAACTTCAGAGAATATTTGGTAAATATTCCCCGACAGCCTTTCCTCCCTTTTGTCTTTAAAATGATTGCTCTCTTGTTGTCTTTTGCATTTATTCCCTCTTCCCATAATTGCATGCCTTGCTTTACCCTTCTCCTGTAAGTCTACTCTCTCCCCTTATATGGTGACTTCGGCACTTCTTCCATATTCTGTTCTCTCTATTTCTCTTTACCTTCATTTTCTATCATTCACCTCCCTTTTCCGTTCAGCCATGGTGTTACTTCCCCATAAATATCTATTTCTTCTGTGTCCAGGGACTTGACACTCAAGCATGGAAAGCTTAGTGATTTTTTAAAGCCGAAGTGACCAGAGACTTAGAGGCATCTGAACTCAGATTTCTTTCCAGGAACGGTGGATAAGGAGTAATGAACTCAGGGTTGACTATGACTTAATACATCATTGCGACCATGATAATGAGAATCAATATCATAGGTTTACTGGGAATCAAAACAGTGTCAAAGAACCATAAAAAGTAAAGCACGAATAACGTACAACAAATAAAGATATTGTATATGATAACCATCAGAACTAATATTTCTATTTATTCTCAATGAAGCAAATTCCCTCCTCTTCTTTAGTTCTGTATAGCACGTTACTTAGACAAAATTAGTTTTCTAGTCGTATGGGTGTGTGTGTGTCTGCGCATATTATCTCCAGTTTCAATTTTGCATTATATTTTACATAATTTGCAATTTTCTATAACAAGAATATGTATAATGATTTTGTTTCCATTTTTTCAGGTGAACTTCAGAGAATTGAGGGTAAGTACAAACTTTTATTCCATTAAAAGTTTAGAATTTTCTTAACCCTGCATTCTGTAAGATGAATATTAATATTGATTTTTTCATCTTAATTTCAGAACTTCAGAGAAATAATGGTAAAATTGTCGGACATCCGTTTTTTCCCTCACAATGCTAGAATATTCTTATCCTTGATTTTTATAACAAGAATATTTATATAGATTTTTCCACCTCATCTTGATTTTTTCCATCTGTTTTTAAACGAACTTCAGAGATGATTTGGTAAATATTCGCTGACAGCCTTTATGCCATTGCTTCTTTTAAATGATGACTCTCTTGTTGTCTTTTGCATTTTCTTCCTCTTTCCTTAAATGTATGCATTGATTTACCCTTCTCCTGTATGTCACTCTCTCTCCGCGTTTGTTGACTACTGGACTTCTCCCATATTCAGTTGTCTCCATTTCTCTTTTCCTTCGTTTCTATCAATCACCTCCAGTTATAGTTTAGCCATGGTGTTACTTCCCTATAAACATCTATTTATTGCATGGGAGACCAGGAGAAGCAACTGGCTCCTGGCTTCAGATCAGTGTGGTGCGCCGGCTGCAGATCACTGGCCACAGCGGGCATTGTGAGGTGAACCTATGGTAAAGGAAGACTTTTCTCTCAGTCTCTCTCTCTCTCGCTGTCCACTCTGCCTATCAAAAAAAAAAAAAATCTATTGATTCTGTGTCCAGATTCTTGACACACAAGCATGGAAAACTTAGTGATATTTGGCTGCCATAGTGACCAGAGACTTAGAGGCATCTGGACTCATATTTTTTTCCAGGGCTGTGGACAAGGAGTCCCAAACTCAGGGTTGATTGTGACTTAATACAACATTGCTACCAGGATAATGAGAATCAATATCATAGATTCACTGAGAATCATAGACAGTATCAAAGAACACTAGAAATGAAAGTGCAAATAACATACAAATTATAAAGATATTTTATAGTGTTACCATCAGAACTAATTTTCTATTCTTTTTCTGTTACACAAATTTCTCCCTTTTCTCTAATTCTGTATAGCTTGTTACCTAGACAAAATTAGGTTTTGGTAGCATGTGTGGGTGTTTGTGTGTTTGTGTGTGTGTGTGGGGGGGTGTGTATTGAGTATATTTTTGCATTGCATTTTACATGAGTTAGAAATTTCTTATCCGTTTTAAAACAAGAATATTTATATTGATTTTATGCATCTTATTTTCAGGTATACTTCAGAGAAATAATGGTAAATAATGTCTGACATCCCTTTAATTCCTTAAAAGTTTAGAAAATTCTTAATGTTGTGGTCCATAACAAAAGTATTTATATTGACTTTTTATATCTTATTTTTAGATGAACTTCAGAAAAGATGTGGTAATTATCCCCTGACAGCCTTCACTCCCTTGCTACTTTAAAGTGACTGCTGTCTGGTTTTCTTTTGTATTTATTCCCTCTTCCTCTAATTGTATGCCTTGATTTAACCTTCTCTTGAATGTCTCCTCTCTCCCCATATATGGTGACTACTGGAATTCTCCCCTATTCAGTTCTCTCCATTTCTCTTTTGCTTCATTTTCTATCATTCACATTCAGTTTTAGTTCAGCCATGGCTTCACTTCCAGATAAACATCTATTGATTCTGTGTCCAGATTCTTGACACACAAGCACGGAAAACAAATGGATGCAAATTTCCTCCTTCTTTAGTTCTGTACAGCTTGTTACTTAGAGAAAATTAGTTTTCCAACAGCAAATGTGTATGCATTTATGTGTGTGTGTGTGTGTGTCCTCATCTTGAGTATAAATTTGAACTGTGTTTTTCATGAATTGGAATTTTCAAACCTTTGTTAACCAGTATATTTAATTTGATTTTTTCCATTTATTTTCAGGTGAACTTCAGAGATATAACGGTAAATATTATCTGACATCATTTATTCCTTTAAAATGTTATAATTTTCTTAAGCTTGTATTCCGTATCAAAAATACTTATATTGATTTTTCCATCTTATTTCCTGATGAACTTCTGAGAAATAATGGTAAATATTGTCCGACAGCCATTTCTCTCATATAATGTTTTCTTGATGTCTTTAACTCTCTATCGCTCTTCTCATAGATGGTGTCCTTTAGTTTTCCCTTCTCCAGATATCTAATCTTCTAGCCTCCTCATTTTATTTTTCGTTAAGTGCCATTCTTATATCATGTTCTCATTATTTCTTTTTCCTTATCTTTTCTATCCTTTCTTATTCCTTTTTCATTTTTGATTCTATGTCATTTTTTCATATAAATCTTGCATTTGTACTACAAATGTCTCTATGTGAAACAGTGACTTGATCAGCTCTTGTCCTGACGGTTGATGTACAATGTAATACTTTATCCATTTTAGTATTTTTTTTTTGTTCTAGTACCATTGGTTGAACTCTGTAATTAACACACAATTATTCTTAGGTGTTTAAATTTTAACTTAAAAGTGATCCCTGTTAGGAAGTTGGAAAACATTATGCTGAGTGAAAAAAGCCAATCCCAAAGGGACAAATACCATATGTTCTCCCTGATCGGTGACAACTAACTGAGCACCAAAAAGGAAACCTGTTAAAGTGAAATGAACACTATGAGAAATGGTGACTTGATCAGCCCTCACCCTGACTGTTGATGAGCAACTTGATATGTTATCCCTCTTAGTATTTTTTTTGTTTGTTCTACTTAATACTTTTGGTTGAATACTGTAATCAATACACAATTCTTCTTAAGTGCTGAAACGTAACTGAAAAGTGATCGCTGTTAAATATAAGAGTGGGAATAAGAGAGGGAAGAGATGTGCAATTCGGGACATGCTCAAGCTGACTTACCTCAAACGGTAGAGTTAATTATTTACACATAACATAACATACTCTAACTATATCCATGTTGTCCCTTGACATTTATATGAAGTTTCCATTTTATTTTTCAGAAGAACTTCAGGGAGAAATTGGTAATTTTTCTGATATTTTTACCTATCGATAGATTTTGGTTTTGTTTGTTTTTGCTGTCTTTTGATCATTTACGACATCTCTACTCTTTGCTTTTCTTTCTTGTGGAGTTCAAATTAAACTATTTATCTTCTATTTCTCTCCATGAACTTGTATCTTATTAAGTTTCCTTCTTATCCTCTCCCTCCCCTTCTCTTTATCCCTTTTCCTCTCTGTACTATATGTTATTTGACTTCTTCTCTCTTACAGGTAATTGTTGTATCTTCAATATAAGATTATGAGATGAATAGAGGAATACAGTTTTTTCCACTAAATGAAAACTTCCTTTAATTGTGTTCCACAACACATCTTCTGTAGAAGAGTGCTCATTATTTTTCACATGATGGTATCTTAATTATTAACTGTGGCTATCAGACTCCAAATTCCTGGAAGATATAAGTTTCTCCTTTTATTGGCCTTTATACAGTTAGTATATATTAATATCAAATATAGTCTGGAGACTTGTTAATTTGTATTACTCAATTGTATTTTTAAATAATCCTAGGTATTAACTATTTTCCCATGATCTTACAATCTTCTCTATGCGACCATAGCTACTACTGCTCTTTCTTTTTTTGGTCTATTAATTTTGATCTATGAATTTTTCTCCGTTCATGACTTTAGGATGCACTGTTAGGTAAATTCCATTGGAAATATATTTTTAAAATCTAAGACCTTGTTCTAAGATATTTCTACAAATTTTAGTGCCAAATTATAAGCATTAAAAGGAGTCTTCAAAAAGTTTTTGAAAAATGTAAATTATGAAAAAACTAGATATAAATGTCAATATTTTTGTACTAAAAACTTAACTTTTAATTCTTTTCATACAAGATTTCTGAAGCACTTTGTATTTAACTATTTACACCTAATATAGTTATTTTCCAATTGGAGTGAAGTTTTCAGTTGGAATGTACTTTAGAGTTTTCTTTTACTGCTAATGAAATGAACATTATCGGCTCAATATTGACACATGTACACTGACAGATATATGGTTTGAATTGTGTATTCTTTATGACATTAACAAAACCTATCTCATGAAGGTATGTTTTGTATATTTTTCTCTCAGGTAGGAGGAAGGCTCAATATATGTTAGGTAAGTAATTATTATCTCTAGGAAACCTCCTTTCCTATATCTTCAATGTGTTCAGTCCATATCTGAGTCCAATAACAATTTTAGGATGTATGTAATCATTGCTTCCTTCGGATAGAAGTAGGCTCAGTTCAAGTTCAGTGAGTAATCATTCTCTGGCAAAAAATTCCATTTTTCTGTCTCTTTTGGATTCAACACCTATCTTAACCTTTATAGTAATTGGTTAGGAAATAACAATGCAACAAAAATGTCTATGTGGCAAAGAAGAATTTCAATTTCAATTTCAATTTCTAGTACAGCTAGAGCTTCATCAACTTTACCACAGAGAGACTTTGCAGGTTCAAGCATATGAAGAAGTTCTGAATTATTAATCTCTGACAACATGCCAGAGATGTTACAAGCAGGTATAGAGTGTGAGAGCATTGCTTAGGAACAGCCATATGATCCAGCAATCACAGTACTGGGTATATATCCAAAAGCCATAAAATCATTGTGATTCTGCATTCTTCACGCCCTTTTTACACCCTTTCCTCTTTCTGATTTCCTTTATTTCTTGCTCCCACCTTTTATTGCTTTAATTTTTCTGAATTTCCTCCACTTGATCATTTTCATCATCATGTCTTTGAAATCTGAAATACAAGGATAGAGGTGAGAAAAAGAAAGCACAGAGAATGTAGAGAAGGAAGTGTGAGAAAAACGCAGGATGATATGAGAAGTACAATGAGAAAAAGACACAGAAGGAAAAAAAGGGATTTCCTATTTTCTTCTCTTTCAGACTGGAGGAAAGCAGCATTATATGCTGGTAAGTGCCACGGTTTCTATTAATAACCTATTACTGAAGATATTATACATGAATATCTTCAATGTACAAAACATCATGAAGGAAAAGAAATCCAAAGCATATCTCTCATAAATATGACATAATACTACATAATTTTAACACACTGGGATGAGTATTTTGACACCAAAGTTAAGCTAAAGCTAAACTTAACTGGAGTGCTGATGAGTTCAAGTTCCTCTGCTTCCAATCCAGGTTCCTGCCAATGCACCTGGGAAGGGAGCAGATGATGGCCCAACTACTTGGTTCTCTACTACCGCAGGGAGACTTGGATGGAGTTCTGGGCTCCTGGCTTTAGGCTAGCCCGTTCTTACTCATTGCAGTAGATGAAAGAGCTCTCGTTCTCCTGTTTCTCTCCTCAACTCTCAATCACTTTATTGTTCAAATAAACTTAAAATTTCAACACATATGGGGTTGAAACATTACATTTTAATCTTTGTAAATCTGTGTATCATCTTATATTTTGAGGGCAGGTAGAATGGTAACTATGTACTAAAATTTAAAGAAACAAAGCAAAATAACTTGTTGAGGCAAAGTCACCATAAATC
Organism: Oryctolagus cuniculus; assembly: GCF_964237555.1. Taxonomy (NCBI): domain Eukaryota; kingdom Metazoa; phylum Chordata; class Mammalia; order Lagomorpha; family Leporidae; genus Oryctolagus; species Oryctolagus cuniculus. The sequence goes on from NC_091436.1 coordinate 137,268,512, forward strand.
CTATTTCCTCTCCAACATCTAAATATATAAAATAATGTTATCTTGTAGAATTTTTTAAATGAGGAAAGCATTGGCATGGGTCAAGCCTTCCAGTTAGATATAATTTAGCAAGCTATAAAATGAAGGGCAAGCATATGTAAGAGAATTTTCTTTAGTTGCTATTATTTTAAACTAAACCTGGGGAATTCATACTCTAAATGGTCAGGTAGCTTTCTTTCTCATATGGTGGCTTCTCATGTTGATATATTTCTTGCAGATTGGAGGAAAGAAGAGTTCCTGGCTGGTGAGTCTATGATGTTGTAGAGGGGACCATGTTCTTTGTGCATAGGTTCACTCAAAGCCGGGCAGAAGTTAGCAGAATTCACCTAGGGCCAGAAAAGCTCTCACAGAATACAGTTTCTCTGGCTCAGGAATATTGAGATTTTCCTGAGTTAGATAATAATGGTCCTCAGATGGCGCCACAGCTCAATAGGCTAATCCTCTGCCTGAGGCACTGACACCCCGGGTTCTAGTCCTGGTCGGGCGCCAGATTCTGTCCTGGTTGCTTCTCTTCCAGTCCAGCTTTCTGCTGTGGCCCGGGAGTGCAGTGGATGATGGCCCAGGTCCTTGGGCCCTGCACCCGCATGGGAGACCAGGAGAAGCACCTGGCTCCTGGCTTCGGATTGGCGTGGTGCACCGACCTCAGGGCTCCACTGCAGTGGCCATTGGGGAGTGAACCAACAGAAAAGGAAGACCTTTCTGTCTGTTTCTCTCACTGTCCCTCTGCCTGTCAAAAAAAAAAAAAAAAAAGATACTGATGGTTCTCTTGTCTTTGCAGTAAACGTGACCCTGGATGCAGAAACTGCACATCCTGCGCTCTTCCTGTCTGAACAGAGACGTGTAACCTGGCAAGAAGAGAAGCAAGATCTCCCTGACTGCCCACAGAGATTTGATTCCCTTCCCTGTGTGCTGGGTCAACTGAGTATCACCTCGGGGAGATATTACTGGGAAGTAGATATTGGGGACACAGTTTCCTGTGATCTAGGAATCTGTAGGGACAATGTTACAAGGAAGGGGATAGTAACAATGTCACCACAAAATGGTTTCTGGGCCATCAGGCTTTATGAGGGGGATTTCTGGGCTCTTACTTCCCCAGAAACTCATCTTACTCTGAGACAGCACCCCCGAAGGGTGGGGTTATTCCTAAATTATGAAGATAGAGAAGTGTCATTCTATAACATGACAGATGGATCCCATATTTACACCTTTACCCAAAATGTATTCCAAGGTGCCTTAAGACCTCTTTTCGGGCTTTGTAAGTCTGACTCAGGCACCTTGACCATTGTCCACTGAAGGAGAGCATAGTGATGTTGTAATTCAGAAGTGCACCCCATTTCACAAAAAATGACTTTGAGCCCCAATGTTGATTGCCATTCCAGCTAACTATTGAGAAATTGCATTTTTTTCTTTATCTTGATTGGTTCATTGTCAAAATGAAGCTGGGGAGTGGGACACAGATTTCTGATTGTTCCTTACCACTAATTTTTCTCATCCTCAGTAATAGACTTCCTGACCAATGATAGTCTAGTTTAATATTAGATTTCCTAGCCTCCTTTGCTGCATGTGACTAGACGTTGGCCAGTATAATGTATGCTGAATTGTGTATTCTGACTTCTGATATTTTCCTTTAAAGGGAAATTGTATGTCTTCCTTTGTGGTTCACTTTTTCTGCTGGCTTATACGAAATGATGCATAATTACTTGAAGCATATTTTTGAGCAGGAAATAAGAGATGGATAACAGACATTTTGATTATTAATTTTTGACAACTTATTGTAAATATTCTTGCTTAATACAAGACTTTTTTTCTTCGGAAAATAAACTTTACATCTTTAAGCCATTATTGTATTTTCGTGTGTCTTATTATGAGATCTAATTCTAACTGATGTGCACTGCTGTTCAGGATGGCAGCAGACATCCACATTTGAAACATGAGGTTTAACATCATGAACTGCACACTTATCTTTTGTACTCATCCACTGCTTCAGCCCCATCAGACTCTCATTTTTTTCTGGTCAGTCAGTCTTTCGTGACTTCAATTCCCACCCTTTTCTACTTAAATTGGAATGGCTAATAACTTCAAACATTCTCTTACTAGTAAATGAAAACCTTGCCCTATTTGTTCTTCTGTGACATCTTCTTAGCAAAGCCCCAGATATGGATGTTTCTATCCTTTGTTCACACTGGCAGCCTAACAGGCTATAAAACTTCATAGGTCTGAGCAGACTGGTACCTTGTATGTTTGTTGTACCTTTCACAATGAAGATGATAACACTATCCCTCATGCTTTTCTAGTCATCTACATTTCCTTAGATTTGTCCAATCAACTTTCAATAGTCCACTTATTTAAACTTTTTTTTTTTTTTTTTTATTCATCTTTTTTTATTTTTATTTTTTTTTTTTTAAGGATTTATTTATTTATTTATTTATTTTTTAACTTTTATTTAATGAATATACGTTTCCAAAGTACGAATAATGGATTACTATGGCTTCCCCCCCATACCGTCCCTCCCACCCACAACCCTCCCCTTTCCCACTCCCTCTCCCCTTCCATTCACATCAAGATTCATTTTCGATTATCTTAATATACAGAAGATCAGCTTAGTATACATTAAGTAAGGCTTTCAACAGTTTGCTCCCACACAGAAACATAAAGTGAAAAATAATAGATGATTTTTTTTAATGATGATGAAATCAGATCGACCTATTGTCATGTTTAATCCCAGTGAGAGTCAAGTTGGGAGTTGATAGTTTCTTTTCTTTTCTTTTCTTTTTTTTTTTTTTTTTTTTTTTTTACAGAGGATCAGTTTAGTATGCATTAAGTAAAGATTTCAACAGTTTGCACCCCCATAGAAACACAAAGTGAAATATATTGTTTGAGTACTCATTATAGCATTAAATCTCAATGCACAGCACATTAAGGACAGAGATCCTACATGAGGAGTAAGTGCACAGTGACTCCTGTTGTTGACTTTACCAATTGACACTCCTGTCTATGGCATCAGTAATCTCCCTATGCTCCAGTCATGAGTTTCCAAGGCGATGGAAGCCCCTTGAGTTCTCCGACAGAGGATCTCCAATCAGACTCACTTATTTAAACTTTCTATTCTACCCTCCCTTGTCCTCAGCAAAGTACTGTGTTCCCACTTAGAAAATCAAAGTAATAATAATTAGAATCCATCAGGAGGGAACTGGCTCATATTTATTTTATTTTTTTTGACAGGCAGAGTTAGTGAGAGAGACAGAGATACAGGTCTTCCTTCCATTGGTTCCTGTCTGATCTTTGTAACAACAAATAAAACTGTTCTATCTATCTGGGAATCTCTATTATTCCTCCTTCTCAGTTACATTAATATAAACAACCTCTTCCTATGTGGGGAACAACGTCTATTCTCTCTTTCAAGCCTATACTGACCTACCTGGTTTGGGGAACAATCAGTTATTTCTCTTACCTTTTCTACTTACTCCTTCTCATGAATCTTAAAAAAATTCAAATTCTGCCCAATTGAAACTGCAAGAGTAAATTTTTCCATGAACTCTATATCTTCCTATAAACTCATCTTTTTCCTTATATAATCAAAATTATCAAAATAATTATCTATCTACATAATATGTTTTCAATTATTCATATTTCTCTTAAATGTACTCTGTTATAATGATTGAATTGTGTCCTATCAGTTTCACATGTAGAATTTCTAACCTCTAGTATCTCATAATGTGACTTTATTTGTCTATAGGATTACTGCAGATGCAATTATGTAAGATGACATTACACTGAAAGAGGATGTGTCTTTAATACAATATGACTGGTATCCTTATGAAAAGATGAAATCGGTACAACTCTCCAGCACATAGGGAGAATCCAAAAGAATAACATCTACATGAATGTCAAAGAGATTTTCCCCTATTGTTTTTTTTTCTGGTAGCTTTTCAGCTTCACATTCATCTTTTTAACACTTTTTAATTGAATTTTGTATGAGGTAAGGGCCTAATTTCATGCTTATACATCTGCACCAGTTTGTACTTTCTAGGAAGCAAGGCTAATAATTGCACAGCCCCCATCTTCCAGAGTTCACAAAACAAGTCTAGACAAATTTAAAATAGCAGAAATCAGATCAGTATCTTTTCTGACCACACTGCAACAAAGCCAGAAAAAAATAACTAGATAAGTATTGGGAATCATACAAATACATAGACATTAAACAGCTTACTCCTGAACAATCAATGGACTCAGACACATACAATCAGAAATGAAAATGGAGACAATATGATTGACATCACAAAAATATAAAATTGTATAAGTTTACCATTAACAATTGTATGACAACAAATTTGATTACCTAAAAAATGCCAAATTCTTAAATATGTATAATTTATCAATGTGGAATCATGATCAGGATGTCTAGCAGATCAATAAATAGTAGAAATATCCAGTTAATATTGAAGTCTCCCATCAAAGTAAAGCCCAAGACCAAATGGATCACCGCTGAATTATACCAAACATTTTAACAAGAATCAACAAAAATCTTCTTAATCAATTTAAAAACATAGAAGAGGAGGGAATTCTTCCAGATTTATATTCATTCAACATTACACTCATATGAAAACCAGACAAGGACACAACAAAAAAAGAACATTTGGGGCCAATATCCTTAATGAATATGAGTACAAAAGTCCTCAGCAAAATACTAGCAAATCAAATTGAACAGCCCACTAAAATATCATTCAACATAATCAAGTAGGGTTCATATCAGAGATGCAAGCATAGTTCAAAATATGTAAATCAACAGATGTGATACACCATCAAAAGAATGAAGGACAAAACCAAGATGATCATCTTAAGAAATGAAGAAAAGGCATTAAATAAAATGCCACATCCTTAATGATAAAACTCTCACCACATTTACTATACAGGAGACATATGTCATGATAATAAAACCCATATGTAACATGACAATAAATAACATCATATTGCATAGGGAAAAGTTGAGTTTTCTGTCTAAGATTTTGCACAATAGGGGGTGTCCACCTTCACCACTTTTATTCAACATGGCACAGGTGGCCCAGATAAACCATAGGGCAAGAGGGGAAAAAAACAAACTCATCCAACTGGAAAGGAGGAAGTCAAACTGTCTCTAGTTGCCTAAGGAAAGCGTATAATTCAATTAGAAATATACAACAGATTTAAACACATTTATCAGAGGAAGACATAAAGGAGACCAACAGATATATAAAAATGCTCAACATCAGTAATCATCAGGGAAATGGTCACTTATTAAAAGTTTGACCATAATGTAATCTTAAAATGTTATCTCGATTTTTTAATGGAGACAAATGTAACCCTAGATTACACACAGCACTGTTCAGTCTTGAATATTTTCACTGTCTTGCTCTTTTGCAGTAAGACGAGTCAGGCAAATAGATAGTTTAAGTTCATGAGCTGCTTGCCATTCCTTTCCTGCTCTGTGCTACCATATCAACACACCTGTCAATCAGATGACCCCTCCTCTGGATGTACCTCCCCTTACCTGGGACCTGGGGGCAGTACTATGTAACCACTCCCCTTCTCTAAGCTCATAGGAAGCCTGGTAAAAGGGAGGGGATCATTCTCACACTCCAGCTCTCTCTCTGCCCTCATGGACCTAGGAAATTCAGGGTGTGGAAAGCCCTCTTTACTTTTCCTGGCACACTCTCCCTAAATAAGTCCTCATGTGCCTGTGTATTCTTCTTACTCTGTAAATATTCCTTACCACACTGCATGTTGTGTTTGTGCCTGTACTTACAATTCCTCTCTAAGTAAAGGCAAGAGTCTTTAATAGAGATTTAGGCCCTGCCACGCCCACAACACTGTGATGCTCAACTTCAAGGTCAACATAAAATTAAATAAGCATGGGGAGATAAACACAATTAGTACCTGCAGTAATCAACATCTAAAATGGCCCTAATATTAACTAAGTCCAAGGATTTATACCTTTGTGTGCTATCCTTCCATATTACGCCAAGGTTCTGAGACTTCCACAATTCAGTAACAAAAGAAATTGAGTTCTGTGACATTACGAGATATATATTTGGTCTTTGCATCTCTAGTCTTCTCACTCTGTAAATAATCCTTATCACACTGCATGTTGTGTTTGTGCCTGTACTTTCAATTCTTCTCTAAGTAAAAGGCAAGAGTCTGGAAAAGAGTTGTAGGCCCTTCCAAGCCCACAACAACACTAGGCGACATCTGGCAGGTCACAATTTTCACACTGGGTGTTTCTCAGCAAGGTTCATTCTATATACTGCTATTCTTTAAAAATGAAGCATAGGATGAAATCAGAAACTCTGAAATCGCATGTACTAGATTCTATGTTTTATACAAATATACAGCTAAGTCCTTATTAAATTGTAGCATTACTGCATGCAAGGCTTTAATGCTGCACATGGTAAATATCAGGATACCAATTTTGCAGATCCATGTGCCACCATGTTCTCCATACACTTCTCTATAGTCTTCAAAATAAAGTGTGCATGAGACAAAATCAATGTTTGGTTTGAATATGATCTGCAATATTGACCACAAGTGCTGAGCTGAAGGAATTATAATTGGCATCTGTGATAAACTATGCCCAGTTTCCACACTGTGATTCTCATCTTCAAGGTTAACATAAAATTATATAAGTTTGGGGAGATAAACACAAGTAGTACTTACAGTAGTCAACATTTAAAATGGCCCTAATATTCCCTAACTCAGAATCAGATCTTAAGGCATTTGGATCTGGCTAAAAAGCCCGTAAGAGTATTTCAGGCATGGAAAGCCAAGACACTGTGACAAAAAATGACCTAAATGAAAGATCTCTGTGAGTGAGATCTCAGAAGAAATAATGGGCCATCAAAGAAGAAGGTACCTTTCTCTGAAGGGAGGAGAGAACTTCCACTTTGACTATGGCCTTGTCTAAATAAGATTGGAGTAGATGAATTCAAGAGGCTTCCATAGCTTTGGCAGCTCATAGCAAGAGCCTAGGATGATTACTGATGTAATTAATTATAGTGTCAATTGTTAAATCAACAACAGGAGTCACTGTGCACTTACTCCCCATGTAGAATCTCTGTCCTTAATGTGTTGTACTATGTGAATTAATGGTAAAACTACTACTAAAACAGTACTCTATACTTAGTGTGTCTGTGTAGGTGCAAACTATTGAAATCTTTACTTAGTAAATACTGATTAGATCTTCTGTATATAAAGATAATTGAAAATTAATCTTAATGAAGAATGGGATGTGAGAGGGAGTGGGAGATGGGATGGTTGTGGGCAGGAGGAAGGTTATGGGGGGAAAAGCCACTATAATACAAAAATTGTACTTTGGAAATTTATATTTATTAAATAAATGCTAAAAAATACTCACTTTATTATCTCATTTTGTGATCTCTGTTTCTGAGAACCTCTGGGGTATTCCTGAACACTCAGGATAAAATCCAGTGTCTCACGTCACCAAGAATTCTTTTTTTTTTTTTCAAAAAGCATATTTCTCTATTTTTATTTCAAGCATTTAGCAGTAGTTTAAATTATTTTTTGTTCATATTTAAACAGTTTGGATAACAATTGCTGCAAAAGTCTTGAAAGAACCCTTAATCTTCGGATCTATATTTACGTTTTAAAGGTCACAGATGGCAGGTATAATGTAATGAAGCAATGCCTATAAAATGAAAATTTCAACAGCATTTGATCACATGTAATGAATTTTCTGCTGTGAACATGTTATGATCCTAGTTGTCATAAGTTTGTGGCATAGAAATTTATACTGACCTCCTTGAATGAGCAGAGGCTATCAGAGGAAATTAACAAAGTTATTTAGCAACAATTCCAATCAGCTCGTGTCTTTCAGCCAATAACATTTGTTCAGGGAAACTTATTCAGAAAACATTTACTATATCGCATCTAAAGCTGGAATGGACTACCCATGACATTTGTGCCCTTGCTCCCTCTACCCACCCCGTGTAGACATCCCTGATTAATCATGCTGCTCTTTGTTGTTGAGCCCAGATGCAGCCTCACATTCTTTCCAACACAGCATTCCAAGCAAGCATTGTCAATCAATCAGAGTTGGCAAAAGGTAAAACCTATTTCCAATACATGATCTTCTTTTCTGTGCCAACTTCTGTGTTCAGCTCTGCAGAAATATTGGTGAATAAGAAGTAGTCTTTGACCTCAGGGTATTCAGAGAGCAGTTGGGAAGGCAGGTATAAATCAACAATAGTGATGCAATATTATTGGTGTAGCAATAGTATTATAAGTAAAATACTATTGAGGTCTAGAAGCTAGAATACCTACTTAAGAATGATACAATGATTATAGAAAATCACCTAACAGTTATCTACCACCAGACATTGAGTAAGGTACTTTAAGTAGGTTATGCTATTTAAATTTTCCAACAATACTATCAGGTTAGTATCATTGTTATACCCATTTTACAAATCAATAAAGTAAGACACTGAGATTCTTTCCCAGTAATGTAGGGGTAGGAAATGATAGAATGAGGATTAGCACCAGGAAGTCTGACAGTAGAGCCCATTGCTGTAACTACTAAGCACAGATAGAAAGCCATAAATTCAGATCTCAGGTTTAATTAAATTTCATTATGTGTGTTTACATATGTGCATGTGCTTTTGTGTGTGCATGTGTTGTGAGACATTTTGAAAATATCCCTATCACTGGGACCGGCACCATGGCTCACTTGGTTAATCCTATGCCTGCAGTGCCAGCATCGCATATGGGCGCCGGGTTCTAGTCCTGGTTGCTCCTCTTCCAGTCTGGCTCTCTGCTGTGGCCCGGGAGGGCAGTGGAGGATGGCCCAAGTCCTTGGGCCCCTGCACCCACGTGGGAGACCAGGAAGAAGCCTCTGGCTCCGACCCCAGATCAGCGTAGCTCCGGCCATAGCAGCCATTTGGGGGGTGAATCAATGGAGGGAAGACCTTTCTGTCTGTCTGTCTGTCTCTCTCTCTCCCTCTCTCCTTCACTGTCTAACTCTATCTGTCAAATAAATTAAAAAATCCCTATTACTCAAATCAGTTGACATATTTAATATAGTTCCTATCAAAATTCCAATGTCATTTTCCAAAGAAGTGTAAATAGGTTCTTGAAACTATAGAAGAGATCATCCAGTGCAATGTATGTAGATTCAGAAATAATGAGAATCGAGTATGAAACCATGAGAAGTACCTGGATTTAAAACACTAAGCAGAGAAAAAGCGTTGATGTTGAGGTGTCTGAGAAGAAACAAAAGGAAATGGTATTACAACAGCAAAGGCAGAACTAACATCTTCATGTGCATCAGAATTAGCAAGTAGAATGAAAATGGACAAAAGGCAGTGAAGCAGATAATTTAGCAGGACTTTGCTGACTTTAAACCACAGATTATCCAACTTAACTGGAATTTGCAATCAGAATTTGTGGGGAGTGCCATCCAGGCATAAAAAAAAAAAAAAAAAAAAAAAAAAAAAAAAAAAAAAAAAAAAAACCAACCTCCTGAGGAGATTTCAGTAGGCATCCAAAATTGGGATCCGTGGCTTTAGAGTAAGCAGTTCCAATATTAGGGAAAGAGGCCAGATGACAAGGATTTGAAGAGTGCACAGGAATGTAATTTCTGGAGTGAGATCTTTTGGATAATGTGTCAGGATCTCAGGTGGAAGGAAAGGCTTTGAAAGGAGAACTTGCATGCTTCCTCTGAGACAGGAAGTACATTCTACAATGTACTACAATGTAGTATTTTTTTTGTCAACCACAGTTTCCCTAGAAATGGTCAGAGCTGTCTGTATAAAAGGCTAGGATTTCCAGTGAATACTTGTTATTGTCACGGTATCCACTTTATACAAAGAGCTGCCTATTTATTTGAGTCATGATTCCATCATTATTTACCTGCTACAGAATATGTGTTTTGCCTTTGATAGTTACTTAAATTTACTTGTACTCTATAGAGATTTGCATAGAAATGGTGGAGTACTTTATATCTATATTATCTCTAATGAAAGCAAAAATCTCTAATTTGGTTGATTTTTTGTTGTTGTTGTTCCTAGGTCCATAGCTACCGTATGGCCAAAATAAACAAGTTTCATTTGGATATTAATATTGGCTGGTATTTCCATTTCCATTAACAAGTAATCTAAAAGTGAAATTAAGAATGAGGGGTATGTCAGAAATTGACTTATTACTCTATAATATGAAAGACTTCTTCGTAAAATCATACAATGGCTTTCCCAAACTGGAAGACTGATTTCTAAAAAATTTGTGATATTCACAGTGTAATAGGTACAGACCTAAACTGTTTAAGTTTAATCGATATTATTTACATTTTCTTTATGATTTTATAAATAACTACTCAGCAAAACACAATAAATCATATTATGATTATTAGCATTTGCCAAATTTTGTGATGTAAAAATCACGTTGAGCATAATGAGATGGATACTGGAAGCCAAATACCACAGTAGTTTGATGGCAGTAAGATAGCTGTACATTGCAGGAGACCACAAATGGTTGAAATCATTTTTTTCAAAATTCCATCTAGCTTATTTATTTTGTAATTCACCATGAGTATATCAATTGTTGAGAATGCAAAAATACAAGGATAACACAGCTGATTCTCCTTTAGAGAGATTACTTGAATAACTTCTAACTCAAGCACAGTAACTATCAGTGGAAAGCATACTGATCTCAATTCTAGTAAGCTCTTTTACAAGGTTCAAATTCTTCTCATAATTTGGTGCAATTAAAAAATTATTCAAAGATGGCAGAATAGTGAGGGCGTGCACTGATAGTCCAGGAAAAGATAGTTTAATAAAAGTGGAGCTAGTGTAGTCTCAGGAAAAGGCTTAGGAAAAAATTGCAGAGGAAACTCTTCCAGATCTAGTGGATGTGACATGGAGGACCTACGGGGAGAGCAAGGTCACCCACCAAGTGGAAGCCCAGCCACAGAGTCTGCACGCCAGTGCTGGAAAGGGAGGTGAGACAAAAACCTCGGTAAGCTGAGACATTGGCGGGGAATGGCAGAAAGAGCCTAGAGGGAACAAGGCTTGAAGCCCCCTGGGGAAAGTGCACTAGGCTGACTGGAAGAGAGAAAAAATAAATAGGGGAAACCTGCATGGACACTAGCCAACCTCTCCACTCACCTTACAAAGCCAAGCAAGACAAAGAGCAAGCACCATTTTGGACATACGTAAAGCGGCGCCCGCCATCAGCCAAGCAGAAAAACCTGACTCTAGTGAGAAGAAATAACAGGAAGTTAGGTCCTAGTGAAAGTATGGAGCTAACGAACTTAGACTGTGAAAATCTGAGGGGGGGGGGGGCAAGAGAACTCACGGAGTACACAAACTTGGTAAACTTGGCAACCTGGTGAGAGACTGCGGAGAAATTTAAGACCACACTGAGGGCTGCATAAACTCTCTGTGTGGTCCCAGGGGTAGAGCAGACGAATGCCCACAGAGGCCAGATTTCACACATCAAATACCCTCAATTCCACTCAGGTGTATAGAATTACATCCCAAATGAGTCAAAAAAGAGAGAGAGAGAGAGCGAGAGAACAACTGGGTGAGTCACCTTTGGCACATCTTAACCCTGAAGAACCAAACACAACAATCTGGCCACACCCATCAAAGCCTCTAAGGATCCATCAAAAGCAGACAGCCCACTTAATCTAGAGTCATAGTATAATGAGAAAAAGCACCACAGCAAAGAAACCAAAGAATATCTCCACAATGCCAAACAACAAACGCCAAAACCAAGGTAACAAGAACAACGAAGAAACTATGATGCCCCCAAATGAAAAAGACACCCCAATTCAAGATTATGAAGATGATGAGATAGAAGAAATGCAAGAAGTGGATCTCAAAAAATTGATAAGAACATTCAGAAGTTCTCAAAAACAGATTCTTGAACTACAGAAATCCTCACTGGACAGGATAGAAAATCTCTCTTGTGAAAATGAAATATTAAGGAGGAATCAAAATGAAATGAAAAAACTAGTAGAACAAGAAACTGTGATAGTGAGGAGAAATCATAATGAAATGAAGAATTCAATAGATCAAATGACAAACACATTAGAGAGCCTTAAAAACAGAATGAGTGAAGCAGAAGAGAAAATATCAGACTTACAAGACAGAGAACAGGAAAGTATAGTCAAACCAAAGAAAAGAAGAGGAAATTAGAAATCTAAAACATGTTGTCGGGAATCTTCAGGATACTATTAAAAACCCAACATTCGGATTCCTGAAGGCATGGAGATGGATAAAGGATTAGAAGGCCTTTTTAGTGAGATATTAGCAGAAAATTTCCCAGATTTGGAGAAGGACAGAGAAATCCTAGTACAGGAAGCAAATAGAACCCCTAATAAACACGACCAAAAGAGATCCTCACCACGACACGTTGTAATTAAACTCTCCACAGTGAAACATAAAGAAAAGATCCTAAAATGTGCAAGAGAGAAACATCAGATTACTCTCAGAGGAACTCCAATTAGACTCACAGCAGACTTCTCATCAGAAACCCTACAAGCTAGGAGGGAATCGCCAGATATAGCCCAGGTACTAAGAGAGAAAAACTGCCAGCCCAGAATATTATATCCTGCAAAGCTCTCCTTTGTGAATGAAGCTGAAATAAAGACTTTTCACAGCAAACAGAAATTGAAAGAATTTGTCGCCACTCATCCAGCCCTACAAAAGATGCTTAAAGATGTGCTACACACAGAAACACAGAAGCACAGCCATCAATATGAAAGAAGGTAATGGAAGAAAACCTACCACTAAAAGATCATTGGAAGCTCAAAGCATATACTAGAAAATATCGTTGGGAGAATGGCAGGGCAAAGCCACTACTTATCAATAGTCACATTGACCGTTAATGGATTCAACTCTATAGACAAAAGGCACATTCTGGCTGAATGGATTAAGGAACAAAAGCCATATATTTGCTGCCTACAAGAAACACATCTTTCCAACAAAGATTCATGCAGACTGAAAGTGAAATGTTGGAAAAAGATATTCCATGCCAACAGAAATGAAAAAAAGAGCGGGCGTAGCCATCTTAATATCAGACAAAATAAATTTAACACAAACACTGTTAAGAGAGCAAAAGAGGGGCACTATATAATGATTAAGGGTTCAATTCAACAGTAAGATGTAACTATTATAAATGTATATGCACCTAATTACAGGGCACCGGTTTATTTAAAAGATTTGTTAAGGGACTTAAAGAGGGACTTATACCCCAATACAATAGTACTGGGGGACTTCAATATTCCACTCTTAGAAATAGACACATCAACAGGACAGAAAATCAACAAGGAAACAGCAGATTTAATCGACACTATAGCCCAAATGGATCTAACAGATATCTACAGAACTTTTCATCCTACATATAAAGCATTTACATTCTTCTCAGCAGTGCATGGAACCTTCTCTAGGATTGATCACATATGAGGCCATAAAGCAAGTCTCAGCAAATTTAAAAGAATTAGAATCATACCATGCAGCTTCTCAGAACACAGTGGAATGAAGCTGGAAATTACCAACTCAGGAATCCCTAGAGAATATGCAAACACATGAAGACTGAACAACATGCTCCTGAATGAACAATGGGTCATAGAAGAAATCAAAAGAGAAATCAAAAATTTTCTGGAAGTAAATGAGGATAACAGCACAACATACCAAAACTTATGGGATACGGAAAAAGCAGGGTTGAGAGGAAAGTTTATATCAATAGGTGCCTACATCAAGAAATTGGAAAGGCACCAAATAAATGAGCTATCAGTGCATCTCAAGGATCTAGGAAAACTGCAGCAAACCAGACCCAAATCTAGTAGGAGAAGAGATATAATTAAAATCAGAGAAGAAATCAACAGGATTTAACTAAAAAAATTACAAAAAATCAGCCAAACTGAGAGCTGGTTTTTTGAAAAAAAAAAAAAGAATAAAAATTGACACACCATTGGCCCAACTAATTAAAAAAAGAAGAGAAAAGACCCAACTCAATAAAATCAGAGATGAAAAAGGAAATGTAACAACAGACACCACAGAAATAAAAAGAATCATCAGAAATTACTACAAGGACTTGTATGCCAGCAAACAGGGAAACCTATCAGAAATGGATAGATTCCTGGACACATGCAACCTACCTAAATTGAACCAGTAAGACAAACAAAACCTAAAGAGCCCCATAACTGAGACAGAAATTGAAACAGTAATAAAGGCCCTCAAACAAAGAAAGGCCAGGACCAGATGGATTCACTGCTGAATTCTACCAGACATTTAAAGAAGAACTAACTCCAATTCTTCTCAAACTATTCAGAACAATCGAAAAAGAGGGAGTCCTCCCAATTTTTTTCTATGAAGCCAGCAGCACCTTAATCGCTAAACCGGAAAAAGATGCAGCATTGAAAGAGAATTACAGACCAATCTCCCTGATGAACATAGATGGGAAAATCCTCAATAAAATTCTCACCAATAGAATACAACAACACATCAGAAAAATCATCCACCAGACCAAGTGGGATTTATCCCTGGTATGCAGGGATGGTTCAATGTTTGCAAATCAATAAATTTGATACACCACATTAACAGACTGCAGAAGAAAAACCATATGATTATCTCAATTGATGCAGAGAAAGCATTCGATAAAATTCAACACCCTTTCATGATGAAAACTCTAAGCAAACTGGGTATAGAAGGAACATTCCTCAATATAATCAAAGCAATTTATGAAAAACCCACGGCCAGCATCCTATTGAATGGGGAAAAGTTGGAAGCATTTCCACTGAGATCTGGTACCAGACAGGGATGCCCACTCTCACCACTGCTATTCAATATAGTTCTGGAAGTCTTAGCCAGAGCCATCAGGCAAGAAAAAGAAATTAAAGAGATACATATTGGGATGGAAGAAGTGCAACTATCACTCTTTGCAGACGATATGATTCTTTATGTAGAGGATACAAAGAACTCTACTAAGAGACTACTGGAACTCATAGAAGAGTTTGGCAAAGTAGCAGGGTATAAAATCAAGCACAAAAAACAACAGCCTTTGTATACACAGACAATGCCATGGCTGAGAAAGAACTGCTAAGATCAATCTGTTCACAATAGCTACAAAACAATCAAATACCTTGGAATAAACTTAACTAAGGACGTTCAAGATCTCTACGATGAAAATTACAAAACCTTAAAGAAAGAAATAGAAGAGGATACCAAAAAATGGAAAAATTGTCCATGCTCATGGATTGGAAGAATCAATATCATCAAAATGTCCATTCTCCCAAAAGCAATTTATAGATTCAATGCGATACCAATCAAGCTACCGAAGACATTCTTCTCAGATCTAGAAAAAATGGTGCTGAAATTCATATGGAGACACAGGAGACCTCAATAACTAAAGCAATTTGGTACAACAAAAACAAAGCCAGAGGCATCATAATACCAGATTTCAGGACATACTACAGGGCAGTTGTAATCAAAACAGCATGGTACTGGTACAGAAACAGATGGATAGACCAATGGAACAGAATTGAAACACCAGAAATCAACCCAAACATCTAGAGTCAACTTATATTTGGTCAAGGATCTAAAACCAATTCCTGGAACAATGACAGTCTATTCAATAAATGGTGCTGGGAAAACTGGATCTCCACGTGCAGAAGCATGCAGCAAGACCACTACCTTTCACCTTACACAAAAACCCACTCAACGTGGATTAAAGACCGAAATCTACGACCTCACACAATCAAATTATTAGAGAACACTGGAGAAACCCTTCAAGATATTGGCACAGGCAAAGAGTTTCTGGAAAAGACCCGGGAGGCACAGGCAATCAAAGCCAAAATTAACTATTGGGATTGCATCCAATTTAGAACTTTCTGTTCTGCAAAAGAAACAGTCTAGAGAGTGAAGAGGCAACCGACAGAATTGGAATAAATATTTGCAAACTATGCTACAGATAAAGGATTAATAACAAGAATCTACAAAGAGATCAAGAAACTCCACAAAAACAAAACAAACAACCCACTTGAGTGATGGGTCAAGGACCTCAATAGACATTTTTCAAAAGAGGAAATCCAAATGGCCAACAGGCACACGAAAAAATGTTCAAGGTCACTAGCAATCAGGGAAATGCAAATCGAAACCACAATGAGGATCCACCTCACTCCAGTTAGAATGGCTCACATACAGAAATCTTCCAACAACTGATACTGGCGAGGCTGTGGGGAAAAAGGGACACTAACCCACTGTTGGTGGGAATGCAAACTGGTCAAGCCACTATGGAAGTCAGTCTGGAGATTCCTCAGAAACCTGAAGATAACCCTACCATTCATTCCAGCCAACCCACTCCTTGGAATTTAGCCAAAGGAAAGGAAATTGGCAAACAAACAAGCTGTCTGCACCTTAATGTTTATTGAAGCTCAATTCACAATAGCTAAGACCTGGAATCAACCTAAATGCCCATCAGCAGTAGACTGGATAAAGAAATTATGGGACATGTTCTCTATATCTGCTGAATTTTAAAACGGGTATAACCCAGATTGACAGGGGAATTTTCATGATTAATTAAATCAACATATAAAAAAATCTTGGAAGGTAGTGCCTGTAAAGTTTTTACAAAGTGCATGTAACTAAAACTATTCACTGCTTGAAAATGTGTAAATTACATATAGTAATTGCCATTACCCTCCAGCAGAAGCAGAGGAAATTATTCCACTCCATGTGTTAACCATGTCTTTTATTTTCTGTATTCTGATACATTGACAGATGAGGCTTTTCTGATCCTGGAGGGTTTGGCCTTCACAGGGTTAAACAGTTACTAGATATCCTAAACAATTGGACAGGCAGGTGCTTGGGCTCACTAGGCTAATCCTCTGCCTGCAGCGCCGGCACCCGGGGTTCTAGTCCCAGTTGGGGTGCCAGTTCTTTCCTGGTTTCCCCTCTTCCATTACAGCTCTCTGCTGTGGCCAGGGAGTGCAGTGGAGGATGGCCCAGGTGTTTGGGCCCTGCACCCACATGGGAGACCAGGAGGAATCACTTGGCTCCTGGCTTTGGATCAGCACAGTGCGCTAGCCGCAATGTGCCAGCCATAGCGGCCACTTGGGGAGTGAACAAACGGAAAAAGGAAGACCTCTCTCTCTCTCTCTCTCTCTCTCACTGTGTACTTCTGCCTGTCAAAAAAAAAAAAAAAAACACTTGGACAGAAAATGTGCCTTCCAAATAAAAATCAACAATCTAAAACCACATCTTTAATGGGGCCTTCGCCCACTGAACTATCTACCTGCTTCAATCACCACAGACCAAAAAAATACAGACAAGTACAGATAATCCCTATGCCCAAAATTTGCTGAAATTTTTGACTAGTTAAAGCCTGCTTATTTACCTTGTTAGTTCATTCTCTTGGCCTGTAGACTGTGTTCCCCTTCCCTCTCCCTCATGACCATGCCCAGTGCTTACCCATGTAGCCCTCCTAAATTATGGATTGTAGTCACCTCTGGGAACTGCTAACAATATACTATAGTGCTTTTTATTTCTTAACTTTAATCTATCTATGGCTGATAAATATAAATAGCACAAATTGCATATATTTAAAATGCACATATGTCTTGACATTTTATACACATATACACACACTATTAAATGATCAACACAATCAACCTAATTAACATATCAACTACCTCATGTAGTTATTATTTTTGGCCAATTTTACTTCTCATTACATCTTTCAGGTCCACATATACTGTTCCAAATGGCAGGATCTCTTTTTTAATGCTGATATTTCATTTTAAAAGAATACTCTAAAAAGTTTCTCAGTAAGTTGGAATTAAAAGATGTTTATTTTGGTGAAAAAAATGAAAATCATATACAGCTGTTTAACAAAATACACTTTCTGTGAACATTTGGAAGACCATCACATGCCAAATTTTCTTTTTAAAAGTTGTTTATTAATATGAATAGAACAGATTTCATTTATTCTACAGGTATGTTGGTTATAAGGTAACCATATCCCCACCATTTTTCTTTCCCTCCCACAATTCTTTCCCATTGTCTTCAGTTATTTTTTGTAAAAATGAAAGTTTGGTCCACTCTAAAATCACCAGCTGAATTCAGCACTAACAATAATATTGAACCAGTAAAAAGTAGAAAGACCAGAGGGTTAAAAACAGCAATCAAATCACAAGATATCTATTTTATTCCTATAATATTTTGTGTTCTATATTAGCTACCACATATCATAGAAAATGTGATATTTATCTTTTGGGAACTGGTTTATTTCACTAAGCATAATAGTTTCCAGTTGCATCCATTTTGTTGTAAAAGAGAGAATTTCATTCTTTTTTTGATGGCTGAGTAGCATTCCATAGTTTATATGCACTACATTCAGTTACGTGTCAGTGGAAACTAAAGTTGTTCACATATCTCAACTGTTGTGAATAATGATGCAATGAACACAAGAATACACTAATCTCTACCAGATATTGATGTTATTCCCATTGGATGTATACCTAGAATTGCACTGCTGGATCATATGTTAGTTCCCTTTTAAATTTTTGGAAGAACCTTAATGCTGTTTTCCTTAATGGCTACATAAAGTTACATCCCCAATAATGTTGCACAAGAGTTCCCTTTTCTTCACAGCCTCAAGATTTTTTCCCTTTTGGAACAATAATTGGTTTGATCTCATATATTAGGTGCTCATTTGCATATCTTCTTTGAAAAGTGTCCATTTGAATCATTTGCCCATTTATAAACCAGTTCATCGTTTTCTTGCTCTTGAGCTGTATGGATGCTTTGCATATTTTGGATGTTATTCCCTTATATCATATACATAACTTGCAAACATTTTCTCCCATAATACAGGTTTGCTTTGCATTTTATTGTTTTCTTTGATATACAAAATATTTGACGATTTCTCACTCATTTTTGTTCTCATTGTAATGTCTTTTGTGGTTGTATCAAAAACTCATTTTCTAGACAAATGTCATGAAGCTTTTCTCCAAGTTTCAGATTTTATTTATTTAATAGTTAGAGTTACATTAAATATAAGAGTGGGAATAAGAGAGGGAAGAGATGTACAGTTTGGCATATGTTCAATCGGACTTGCCCCAAATGGTAGAGTTAGAAACATGCCAGGGGATTCCAATTGAATCCCATCAAGGCGGCATGTACCAATGCCATCTCACTAGTCCAAGTGATCAATTTCAGTTCACAATTGATCATAATGATAGGACTAAGAGTCAAAGAGATCACATAAACAAGATTAGTGTCTGTGAATACTAACTGATAGAATTAAAAAAGGAGGGAACGATTCAACTTGGGAAGTTTTTGAATTTGAAATAATCCCAGTTGTTTAATTTTGCTTTGTTGACGGTGCTTTGAGGATCTTATCCAGGAAGTTAGCCCTACACAAATATCTTGGAGTATTCCCAATATATTTTCTTCCAGCTATTTCATTTTCTCAGGTCTTAAATTTAGGTCTGTGATCACAGAGAATTGGGTGGCAAAGAAAGAGGTCTCAGGCGAGTTTTGTGGTTGGCAGGAATACATGATCCTGAAGCAGCTCATATCACTGAGGGGAGAGTAAGGTCAGTGGGAGAGCCTGATCTGAGTCACGGCACCAAGGAAAGGCCACCACAAAGCACCGCAAACGCCATAGTAAGGGAAATGCTTATTGTAGGGGGTGTGTCAAACAGGCTGGAGAGAGAGTGCAAGAGAGAAAGAGAAGAGAAGAGAAGAAAGCCTGTGAGGGAAAGCAGGCCTTTATAGTCTTGCAGGGGTAGGGAAGTGGGAACAGTGAATCCCGTTAGAGTGGGGGTGAAGCTGATGCTTGTGGTTGGGCCAGTTGGCCACCTGACTACTAGTAAGCCAGGCTGGGCTTAGAACTGAGCCTTATTGTGCAAGATGGTGAAGGCCAGAGCCTAAGATGGCACCTGGGGCTTAGATGGCAACACAGATAAGACCGTGCCATTTTACTAACACTGCTCAACTCTGCTATGAGTACTAGAGATTTTTTTTTTTTAATTTTGTTATAAATTGCAATTCTAGGTTCCTCTCTGTATACCTTTTTGTAATTCCTATTTGGCATCTCAGTAGATCACTTTTCTTTGAATCCTATCCCTTATCCTTTAGCTCTTTAAACTTATTTATAATATCTGCTTTGACTTCCTTCTCTGTTATTTTCATCCTTTGTGTCATCTCGACAGCTTTTTTAATGAGCATTTTCCATGCTTACATCTTCTTGCACATTCTCTATGCCATTTTGTTGTTATGGAAAACTGAATGCTAAATAATATAGTAATTTGGGTTCTGATTTTACTCTCCTACCTGGTAATTATTGTGTATAGGTTTGTTCATTTAGTGGTCTCAGTATTAATTCTCCAAAGTCTTTTTTTCATCAATGTGTTGTTGTTAATGCCTTTGCTCATTTTTAAGAGTTTTAAATTTTTTTTTTAACTTTTATTTAGCAAGTATAAATTTCCAAAGTACACTTATGGATTACAATGCCCCCCCCATAACTTCCCTCTCAACTGCAACCCTCCCAACTCCCGTTCCCTCTCTCATTCCATTCACATCAAGATTCATTTTCAATTATCTTTATATACAGAAAATCAATTAAGTATATACTAAGTAAAGATTTCAACAGTTTGCACCCACACAGAACATAAAGTGTAAAATACTGTTTGAGTACTAGTTATAGCATTAATTCACATTGAACAACACATTAAGGACATAGATCCAACATGAGGAGTAAGTGCACCAAAAAGTAGCTCAAAAATAAGCAGCTCTGGAAAAAAAAAAAAGAGAAAATATACAGCTTATAATATAACATGGTTCAAAACCATGTGAAGGTAGATTCAAAGGATAATTAAAAGAGGTATAATATGATCAGCATAGCCCTGACTGCTAATGAATAACTTAATACATTATCCCTCTTAGTAGTTTTTTTGTCCGTTCTACTTAATATGACTGGTTTAATTCTGTAATTAATACACAGTTATTCTTAAGTGTTTAAATTTAACTGAAATGTGATCCCTGTTAAACATAAAAGTGGGAATAAGAGAGGGAAGAGATGTACAATTTGGGACATGCTCAAGCTGACTTTCCCCAAATGGTAGAGTTAGAAACATACCAGGGGACTCCAATTCAATCCCATCAAGGTGGCATGTACCAATGCCATCTCACTATTCCAAGTGATCAATTTCAGTTCACAATTGATCATAACGAAAGGACTAAGAGTCAAAGGAAGCACATAAACAAGTCTAGTACCTGCTAATACTAACTGATAGAATAAATAAAGGGGAGAGAGATCCAACATGGGAAGCAAGATACTCAGCAGACTCATAGAATGGTGGATATCCTAAATAGCACTCTGGCCTCAAAATCAGCCCTAAAGGCATTCGGATCTGGCTGAAAAGCCCATGAGAGTATTTCAGGCATGGAAAGCCAAGCCAAGACACTCTGGCAAAAAAAAAAAAAAAAAAAAAAAAAAAAAAAAAAACCCTAAATGAAAGATCTCTGTGAGTGAGATCCCAGTGGAAAGAACAGGTCTTCAAAGAAGGAGGTACCTTTCTCTGAAGGGAGGAGAGAACCTCCACTTTGACTAAGACCTTTTCTAAACAAGATAAGAGTCAGAGAACTCAAGGGGCTTCCATAGCCTTGGAAACTCATGACTGGTGCATAGGGAGATTACTGATGCCATAAACAGGAGTGTCAATTTGTAAAGTCAACAACGGGAGTCACTGTGCACTTACTCCTCATGTAGGATCTCTGTTCTTAATGTGCTGTACATTGAGACTTAATGCTATAATGAGTACTCAAACAGTATATTTCACTTTGTGTTTCTATGGGGGTGCAAACTGTTGAAATCTTTACTTAATGTATACTAAACTGATCTTCTGTAAAAAAAAAAAAAGAAGAAGAAATTATCAATTCCCATATTGACTCTCACTGGGATTAAACACGACAATAGGTCTGCTCTGATTTCATCATCATTTAAAAATCATCTATTATTTTTCACTTTATGTTTGTGTGGGAGCAAACTGTTGAAATCTTTACTTAATGTATGCTAAACTGATCTTCTGTAGATAAAGAGAATCAAAAATGAATCTTGATGTGAATGGAAGGGGAGAGGGAGTAGGAAAGGGGAGGGATGCGGGTGGGAGAGACGATATGGGGGGAAGCCATTGTAATCCATAAGCTGTACTTTGGAAATTTATATTCATTAAATAAAAGTTAAAAAAAATTGAGAAAAGAGGTATAATATGACTTGAATTAGGATTATAATGTTTTCTAGTATTTCCAGTTTAGTGCTTGTTAGAAACCAGAAATTTACAAATATCATGTTATTTTTTGGTTCTTTAATCAAAAAGGAAATTTCTAGCTTCAATTCTCAGGAGGGGAGGTGGTCACAGGCCATGGGGAAGTGTACCAGAAAACAGTTCCATGCAAATATCAAATTTTTCAAAGTGGAAGAACTCCAACTGAACCACCAAAGTTACTAACTCAGTTTTCACTGAAACAATCTTTCATGATAAGTGCAAACATGGCATTAAGTTTCAGAACCTAATATAAGCCTGATAAGTCCTTGTTTTCTGGAAGAAAGGCCTGAGATCCCAATCAATTCCCAGGAAAAATGTTTTTAAGATTTAACATGAGATTTGCTTCCTGTTTTTGTTTTTAGCATTTTAGTTTTAATGACTAGATTAGAAATTAGCTTGGTTCTCCAGATTGCAAACTTTTCACCTGCAGTATGAAGTAATTCACAAAAACCTCTTTTTTTTTTTCAACAGGCAGAATGGACAGTGAGAGAGAGAGAGAGAGAGACAGAGAGAAAGGTCTTCCTTTGCCGTCGGTTCACCCTCCAATGGTCGCCACGGCCAGCGTGCTGCGACCGGCACATTGCGCTGATCCAAAGCCAGGAGCCAGGTGCTTGTCCTGGTCTCCCATGGGGTGCAAGGTCCAAGGATTTGGGCCATCCTCCACTGCACTCCCGGGCCATAGCAGAGAGCTGGCCTGGAAGAGGGGAAACTGGGACAGAATCCGGCACCCTGACCGGTACTTAGAACTCTATGTGCCAGTGCCTCAGACGAAGGATTAGCCTAGTGAGCCATGGCACTGGCCAAAAACCTCTTCTTGAAACTGGCATTCAAGCTCCAATTTGTGCTTAAAATATATTTCTATAAAACCAAAATGTAACCCAATAAAAAGTGCCCATACCATTATAACTAGTTTTTAAATTTAACTAGTTTTATTACTTGTAAGTTAAAGCATAAATATTTGCAGCTTTGTTTTCTGCTGACAATGATTGTCAGAGACAGGATGTCAACATTTACAAACCTTCATTCATCTACATATTACACCCACCATATATCATACAACTTTTTTTCCTGTGTCTTAAGAGAATCTTCTGTTTTTTTTAAATCTTTGACATCTCAATCAATTCCAAGTTCAAATGAAATCAAACTCAAACGCCATTCTCATATTTTTAACCAGCTTCCCACTCAGATTTTAATGCTTGTCCTAATTGTTCATGTGTGCTGACAAAACCTAAAACCCAAAACCTGACCTAGAGAAAGCTAGATAACAGAACACTGGGAGAGGTGCAGTTCATTCAAGGTCTATATATTGAATATTATTCAATCTATTTTGATTTATGCTTGAAAAAGTGAGGGATATTATAATACAGCTTTTGAAATAGGATGTTACCAACAGATTTAATGACTATTCTCTTTTCAAATGTGTCCCTTTATATCACTAATCTCCCTGGATACATGATATGCCAGATGACCATCACAGGCAACAGTTTTAGCCAGAATTCTATCATATCTCATCATGGAATTCTAAAAATTAGTGAACCAAGATCATATATTTTATGTATGTGTTACAGCATTTAATTTTATTGTAATATTTTGCATAAAACAGTAATTATTCTATTTTTTAATCATATCCCATATCTTAGAAGTTTATCATGATTTGCTACTCTATACTGCTGCTAATCATAATACTAATATACCTGATTAAGTTTTTTTCCTGGGAAACTCATCAAAATGATGACTCTGAGAACCAGAGTTTTTTTTTTTTTTTTCAATCTTTTGCTCTACTTTATAGGGCTTTAATTTTAACCTTGTAGTCCTGGGAAATATTCGAAAAGTATTACAATGATAATAAGTATGAGGGAAACAAATCACATAAAGTATTATATCAGAAATTGTATAGATCATTACTCTGCAATATTTTTGGCCACCTAAATGTAATGAGAGGACTTGAGGAGACATGGGCTTGTTCTGTCTGTTCAAGAGGGGAATAACTGTATTTTCATGAATGTCTATCTGCAGTCTACAGGAAGTATAAGTAGTAAGAATTAATTCTTTTTTAAAATACATACTCATTTTATTTATTTGAAAAAGAGAGGAAAAGAGAATCTTCCATTTGCCCATATGAGCTAGAGTTGAGCCAGATAGATACCAGGATCCAGGAACTCCATCCTGGTCTCCCACAGAGGTGTCAGGGGCCCAGTCCTTTAGCCAACTTCTACTGTCCTCCTTGGTACATTAGCAGTGAGTAGAGCAAAAGCAGAGCACTTGGGTCTAGAACTAGATTCATACATGGGATGGCAGTGTGGCAATCTGCAGCTTAACTTGCTGTGTCACAATACTAGCCCTAAAGTATTACTTCTTATGGAAATGGGCAATAGGAAAAACAGTGAAACATTTTGATCAAGTGAAAGATGCAGAATACATTTGGAGTGTTAGCAGGAAAATAAAGCACAAATAATAGTAGGGAAAAAGGGAATTGCCTGACAACCTATATTTATGTTCTTTTGGGGCTGGAGGAAACAATTTTCCAGGCTAAGATTTATTCCCTGATGGTCTGAGTCTCTAACCGTCTACTCAGGTTCAGTTTCCGGAGGAGTTATTGGAGAAGGGAAAATGATGCACCCCATGTGAGAGTATGAGTATGTGTTCCTCCCACAGTCCTCTAGATAGCTCCGGCTAATATAGATATGTTGCTTTTTGCATTACTCTAACCATTTAGAAATTCAAAGAATGACATTCATTGCAGTGAATGTGGTCCTGAATCCAGACACAGTGCATCTTGTCTGAAGAGAAGACATGTGTAACATAGGGAGAGGAACTTCAGGATCTAGGTAGCAACCCACAGAGATTCTATGCCCTTCCCTGTGTGCAGGGCCAATAGCTCACCACCTACTGGGAGGTGGAGGTTGGGGACAGAACAGCCTGGGACCTAGGAATTTGCAGGCATAATGTAGAGATGAAGGGGAGGATTTGCACAAGGCCTGGGCCGTCTGTTTTTATAATAAGTTTTATAATAAGTCTAGATACACTGCTCACCCTAAAAGAACACACCGCCATGGTGTGTATTTTCTTAGAATCTAAGGATGGACGTGTCCCGTTCTATAACATGACAGATAAATCTCATATTTACACTATTCCTGAGACTCATTTGATAGGTCCCTGAGACTCAGTACACTTGTCCATGTGTCTAGTGCCTGAATCAGCACAGCTTGCAGATAAATCTCACCCTGATGCCATCCAGGCCTAGAGACATGCACCCTGCAAGTCAGTGAGGACTGAGGCCTACACCAGAGCAAATCACCTTTTATATTCTCTATGGTTCTTCCCATCATTTAATTTCTCTCATAAATTCTATACACTAGAGCCTGGTCCAGTGTAAAGAAGTCTGTGTTGCTTGTACCATGATATGAAAAATTACATACTTATAAGATAAAGACATACAGGCTCATGTATCATAATCAAAATATCACTACAAGATTATACAAGAAACTCTATAATGTCTATAATGAGTGAAATTTCTTGAATATTTGTCAAAAGTAGGAAAAAATGATTAAGTTTTCTTTCATATTTTAAGTTTGGATTTTTCACTTTGTTTTTAAAATGATATCAATAAAAATAAACTAGTAAAAAAGGCATAAATTATTCACAGTTGTATAACCCAGTATGATAATGGGGAAGCAAGTGTTTGTAAGTTTATCCTTTAGTTTCATCTGTGAGAACATTATGTACATTACATCTTGTTGTTTTTACATTCTTCATTCCCTTCAGACACATTATATTCTCTTTTTTTAAAGATTTATTTATTTATCTGAAAGAGTTAGAGAGAGAGAGAGAGTGAAAGAGAGAGAGAGTCAGAGAGAGAGACCTTCCATTCAGTGGTCCACTACCCATATGGCCACAGTGGGCCACTCTGAAGCATCCACATGGGTGTAAGGGCCCAAATACTTGGGCCAGCCTCCATTGAGTTCCCATGGACATTAGCAAGGAACTGGATTGGAAGTGGAACAGCCAGGACTTGAACCAGCGCCCATATAGGATGAAGGCACTGCAAGTGGAGGCTTAACATACTTTGTCACAGTGCCAGCCCCCATTCTTGTATTTTCCTGTCACCATTTATAGTTTTGGAGAATGTTTCCTTAATGCAAAGGCAATAAATTTATCTCTGAATAATACCTCCTATGAATTTCTGCACATGTATACACTCATGTAGCCACCATACATATAAATTTATATTTATTCATATAAAGATAAAGTTTCTAAAACTATGCCTTGGTAGTCATTCCTCTCAAGGACCTACCTTGTCAACAATTGATCAAGTTTGGTCTCTATACTTTTACATTGTTAAGTATATTTTATAAAATTTACAGATATGGGTACCTGTCTTCTTTCATTCAGAACAAGGTCTTTGACAGTCATCAATGTTAGTGTGTGTATTAATAGTACATTACCATGTTGGCTGAGTAGTTGTACAATGAATGAATATACCACAATGTGTCCATTCACTATTTGAAAAACATTCATGTCGCTTTTTTAATTTGGGTGATTTGTGAATAAAGCAGCTGTAAACATTCTTGTATACATTTTTAGGTGGATGTTATTTTTTTTTTTTTGGTAAACATCTTTGTATGGAATAACTGGGTCATATGATGGAATTACAACTTTGCAAGTAATTAGGAAACACCCTGCTGAATTCCTACTGAAAATGCCTAACAGTTTCAGTTGTTTCGCAACACTGATTTCAGTTTTGATTTCCTCTTATTCCTTTAATGCTATCCAACATAATATTTGGCCTAGAATCTACTTTGAGGCCAAGCTTGACACAGCAAAGATCAACCTGGCACCAACACCTCTTATTCTGTTTTTTAGGTAAATTTTATGGAATACAGCTTCAGATCAAAAGAATGCATCTATTTTAAGTGTACAGTCTAAATAATTTTGACTATGACTCATCCTCAATAAAGCCAAGATACATACCTTCATCATCTCAGAAAGTTCTCTCATGTCCCTTTGAGTTTCTGAAACTAGTCAGCTATAGTTATGATTTACAATGATAATTTGATCTATTTTATAATTTTATGCTTATAGAATCACTCTTTTAAAAACTTATTGTCTATATATTTAAAGTGTACAGCATTATATATAAAATATATATGCACATATAATATATGTACTTCAAAATTTTGTGTGGAAAAGGAATTAAATGAAGAGTTTAATTTGGTGCTAAATAATAAATAACGGATATTTCCCATGCATTTTTGAAGTGCCTAATATGCATGTGTATGATAATGTACTTCTTGAATTTCAACTATCAATTATTTATCTTTATAAACTCTCGTATGTTTTCTTTTAGTCTTTTTTAAGATTTATTTTATTTAGTTGAAAGGTAGAATTTAGAGAGAGAAGGAGAGATAGAGAGAATCTTCTATCCACTGGTTCACTGTCCAAATTGCCACAATGGCTAGGGCTGGACCAGGCTGAACTCAGGAGCCAGGAGCTTCATCCGGGTCTCCCATATGGGTGCAGGTGCGCAAGCACTTGGGCCATCTTATGCTGCTTTCTCAGGCCACAGCAGAGAGCTGGATTGGAAGTGGAGCTGCCAGGACTTGAACCGGCACCCATATAGGATACTGGCACTGCAGGCAGCTTTACCTGTTGTGCCACAGCTCCAGCCCCTCCTTCCTTCCTTTCTTCTCTCTCCAATATCATCCACTCCTCTTTTCCTCATCAACAAATATAATTACTTAAGTCTATGACTGCTTCCCTTCCCCTTTGTTATTAATTTTTTATATCCTGTTTCACTCTTTGCTTCACTCTTTCTCAGTCTTTTTCCTTCATTCTGTTTGCCCTAAGTCCTTTTCTCCCTGCCCCATCCCTGTTTCCGTTCTCCCTTCCTTCTTCTTTTCCATCTTTATTTCTCAGTCCATCCACCTCTCTTTCCTTCATTCCTCTGTGTCTTCTTTCTTTCTTTCTTTCTTTCTTTCTTTCTTTCTTTCTTTCTTTCTTTCTTTCTTTCTTTCTTTCTTTCTTTCTTTCTCTTTCTTTCTTTCTTTCTTTCTTTCTTTCTTTCTTTCTTTCTTTCTTTCTTTCTTTCTTTCTTCTCTTGTTTTTTGCTTATCTTTTCTTCTGTGTTTATATTTTCCACACTCCTCCATACCTGAAAAAGAAATGAGCCATTTTCAGGTTCAGGAAAGGAATGGTCACACATGAGTGAGGAAGGAAAGGGAGAGAAAGATAAATATATAATTGAACACCTAGGGAGTGCCAAGGATGAAAAGATAGGCAAAGATATGAGATGGACCCAAGAAGGTTAATCATATTTCAGCATTTCCTCCACTGCAGGCTGGCAGAATACAATACACCATTGTAACCTGGTGAGTGACATAGCTTTGGCTATGGGAATCTCCTTAGCTCTAAAATATGTAAATAAGATCTTAAGTTCTATAAAATAGTGCACAACTCACTACAGTTTAACAGAAAAAATTTATAGTACACAGCTTGCATTCTATTGGATGGCAAGTTATTTTTCTTTTAAATATTTTGTTTGTTTATTTGAGAAGCAGAGTTACAGACAGTGAGAGGGAGAGACAGATAGGTCTTCCTTCCGTTGGTTCACTCTCCAAATGGCTGCAACAGTTTAGCTGCACAGATCTGAAGCCAGGAGCCAGGTGTTTCTTCCTGGTCTCCTATGTGGGTGGAGCAGCCCAAGCACCTGGGCCATCCACCACTGCCCTCCTGGGCCACAGCAGAGAGCCGGACTGGAAGAGGAGCAACAGGGACTTGAACCGGCACCCATATGGGATGTCGGTGGAGCCACGGCACCGGCCCTGGTTATTTTTCTATCATCTTTTTCTCACCAATGTCTCATAGACACATTAATTAAAGCAGATAATAATAAGGCAGAATCAGCATCTTTATTTTATCTAATGAATTTATCTTTTCCACAAATCCTAGGCTGGTTTTTATTTATGTTAATTTTAGCTACTTCTTGAAACATACACGAAATCTTAGTGGTTAAGCAAGCTATAATGTCTTTCTGATATGTACATAAATATTCCTGATTTGGAAGCTCCACTTGAAAACTGACTTCCAAGGAAAGACTTTTATCTGGGATCTTTCCATTTTGTAGCTTCTCAATGTTCTAGATGCCCTTCAATTCTAGTAAGAATTTTTGGAGAAGAAAATATGTGAAGATCACCAAAAGAAAATATTTTGAGGAAGCCGTGTAAAGGAAATAAATCGCTCTACCTGCAAGAATAGAGCTATCTGCATCCTCCATTGCATATTGAGAAACACTGCAACAAATTGTGGAATAGAAATTCTATTTGTGATAAGAGAAGGAAACAGGAAGCATCACTCGCTAATAACAGTAAGGAGTATCGCCAGGCAGATATTGTCAAGGTCCTCTATTCTGAGCACGGAAGAATAGGGTCTGAGTATGTTGACTTTTATTTTTCTGTTGAGGTATAACTTGCTCCCTGTTTTCCTTGGAGATCTCTGGCTTTACTCCTTTTTTTTTTTAATCTCTTTTGATGTGTGTCTATGTTTGCATGTGTGTGTATGTGTGTGTGTGTGTGTGTGATTGCTGTTTTTATTTTAATATAATTTAATATTTTTTCTTTTTTTAAACTTTTATTTAATGAATATAAATTTGCAAAGTACGGCTTATGGATTACAATGGCTTCCCCCCATAACGTCCCTCCCACCCGCAAACCTCCCCTTTCCCATTCCCTCTCCCCTTCCATTCACATGAGGATTAATTTTCAATTCTCTTTATATACAGAAGATCAGTTTAGCATATATTAAGTAAAGATTTCAACAATTTGCTCCCAAACAGAAACATAAAGTGAAAAATAATAGATGATTTTTTTAACTTTTATTTAATGAATATACATTTCAAAAGTACAGCTTATGGATTACAATGGCTTCCCACCCATATCGTCTCTCCCACCCGCATCCCTCCCCTTTCCCACTCCCTCTCCCCTTCCATTCCCATGAGGATTCATTTTCGATTCTCTTTATCTACAGAAGATCAGTTTAGCATACATTAAGTAAAGATTTCAACAGTTTGCTCCCACACAAACATAAAGTGAAAAATAATAGATGATTTTTTAAATGATGATGAAATCAGATCAGACCTATTGTCATGTTTAATCCCAGTGAGAGTCAAGTTGGGAATTGATAATTTCTTCTTTTTTTTTTTTTTAACAGAAGATCAGTTTAGTATACATTAAGTAAAGATTTCAACAGTTTGCACCCCCATAGAAACACAAAGTGAAATATACTGTTTGAGCACTCATTATAGCATTAAGTCTCAATGTACAGCACATTAAGGACAGAGATCCTACATGAGGAGTAAGTGCACAGTGACTCCTGTTGTTGACTTTACAAATTGACACTCCTGTTTATGGCATCAGAAATCTCCCTATGCACCAGTCATGAGTTTCCAAGGCTATGGAAGCCCCTTGAGTTCACCGACTCTTATCTTGTTTAGACAAGGTCATATTCAAAGTGGAGGTTCTCTCCTCCCTTCAGAGAAAGGTACCTCCTTCTTTGAAGACCTGTTCTTTCCACTGGGATCTCACTTACAGAGATCTTTCATTTAGGGTTTTTTTTTTTTTGGCCAGAGTGTCTTGGCTTTCCATGCCTGAAATACTCTCATGGGCTTTTCAGCCAGATCGGAATGCCTTTAGGGCTGATTCTGAGGCCAGAGTGCTATTTAGGACATCTGCCATTCTATGAGTCTGCTGAGTATCTCACTTCCCATGTTGGATCACTCTCCCCTTTATTTATTCCATCGGTTAGTGTTAGCAGGTACTAGACTTGTTTATGTGCTCCCTTTGACTCTTAGTCCTTTCATTATGATCAATTGTGAACTGAAATTGATCACTTGGAATAGTGAGATGGCATTGGTACATGCCACCTTGATGGGATTGAATTGGAATCCCCTGGTATGTTTCTAACTCTACCATTTGGGGCAAGTCAGCTTGAGCATGTCCCAAATTGTACATCTCTTCCCTCTCTTCTTCCCACTCTTATGTTTAACAGGGATCACATTTCAGTAATTTTCAACACTTAAGAATAACTGTGTATTAATTACAGAATTAAACCAGTCATATTAAGTAGAACAGACAAAAAAAAAACTACTAAGAGGGATAATGTATTAAGTTGTTCATTAACAGTCAGGGCTATGCTGATCAAGTCACCGTTTCTCATAGTGTCGATTTCACTTCAACAGGTTTCCTTTTTGGTGTTCAGTCAGTTGTCACCGATCAGGGAGAACATATGGTATTTGTCCCTTTGGGACTGGCTTATTTCACTCAGCATGATGTGTTCCAGATTCCTCCATTTTGTTGCAAATGACTGGATTTCGTTGCTTCATATTGGTATAGTATTCTAAAGAGTACATATCCCATAATTTCTTTATCCAGTCTACCGTTGATGGGCATTTAGGTTGGTTCCAGGTCTTAGGTATTGTGAATTGAGCTGCAATAAACATTAGGGTGCAGACCGCTTTTTTGTTTGCCAATTTAAATTCC
This sequence comes from Oryctolagus cuniculus, assembly GCF_964237555.1. NCBI lineage: Eukaryota > Metazoa > Chordata > Mammalia > Lagomorpha > Leporidae > Oryctolagus > Oryctolagus cuniculus. Next base: position 137,300,402 of record NC_091436.1, read on the forward strand.
TTTGGGTAAATTCCAAGGAGTGGGATGGCTGGGTTGAACGGTAGGGTTATCTTCAGGTTTCTGAGGGATCTCCAGACTGACTTCCATAGTGGCTTGACCAGTTTGCATTCCCACCAACAGTGGGTTAGTCTCCCCTTTTCCCCACATCCTAGCCAGCATCTGTTGTTGGTAGATTTCTGAATGTGAGCAATTCTAACCGGGGTGAGGTGAAACCTCATTGTGGTTTTGATTTGCATTTCCCTGATTGCTAATGACCTTGAACTTTTTTTCATGTGCCTGTTGGCCATTTGGATTTCCTCTTTTGAAAAATGTCTATTGAGGTCCTTGGCCCATCTCTTAAGTGGGTTGTTGGTTTTGTTTTTGTGGAGTTTCTTGATCTCTTTGTAGATTCTGGTTATTAACCCTTTATCTGTTGCATAGTTTGCAAATATTTTTTCCCATTCTGTCGGTTGTCTCTTCACTCTCCTGACTGTTTCTTTTGCAGTACAGAAAATTCTCAATTTGAGGCAATCCCAATAGTTGATTTTGGCTTTGACTGCCTGTGCCTCCCGGGTCTTTTCCAGAAATTCTTTGCCTGTGCCAATATCTTGAAGGGTTTCTCCAATGTTCTCTAGTAACTTGATGGTGTCAGGTCGTAGATTTAGGTCTTTAATCCACGTTGAGTGGATTTTTGTGTAAGGTGTAAGGTAGGGTTCTTGCTTCATGCTTCTGCACGTGGAAATCCAATTTTCCCAGCACCATTTATTGAATAGACTGTCCTTGCTCCAGGAATTAATTTTAGATCCTTGATCAAATATAAGTTGGCTGTAGATGTTTGGGTTGATTTCTGGTGTTTCAATTCTGTTCCATTGGTCTATCCATCTGTTTCTGTACCAGTACCATGCTGTTTTGATTACAACTGCCCTGTAGTATGTCCTAAAATCTGGTATTGTGATGCCTCTGGCTTTATTTTTGTTGTACAAGATTGCTTTAGCTATTCGAGGTCTCTTGTGCCTCCATATAAATTTCAGCACCATTTTTTCCAGATCTGAGAAGAAGGTCTTCGGTATCTTGATTGGGATTGCATTGAATCTATAAATTGCTTTTGGGAGAATGGACATTTTGATGATATTGATTCTTCCAATCCATGAGCATGGAAGATTTTTCCATTTTTTGGTATCCTCTTCTATTTCTTTCTTTAAGGTTCTGTAATTTTCATCGTAGAGATCTTTACCATCCTTGGTTAAGTTTATTCCAAGGTATTTGATTGTTTTTGTAGCTATTGTGAATGGGATTGATCTTAGAAGTTCTTCCTCAGCCATGGCATTGTCTGTGTATACAAAGGCTGCTGATTTTTGTGCATTGATTTTATACCCTGCTACTTTGCCAAAATCTTCTATGAGTTCCAATAGTCTCTTAGTAGAGTTCTTTGGGTCCCCTAAATAAAGAATCATATCATCTGCAAAGAGGGATAGTTTGAGTTCTTCCTTCCCAATTTGTATCCCTTTAATTTCTTTTTCTTGCCTAATAGCTCTGGCTAGAACCTCCAGAACTATATTGAATAGCAGTGGTGAGAGTGGGCATCCCTGTCTGGTACCAGATCTCAGTGGAAATGCTTCCAACTTTTCCCCATTCAATAGGATGTTGGCTGTGGGTTTTTCATAGATTGCTTTGATTGTATCGAGGAATGTTCCTTCCAAACCCAGTTTGCTTAGAGTTTTCATCATGAAAGGGTGTTGTATTTTATCAAATGCTTTCTTGGCATCTATTGAGATAATCATATGGTTTTTCTTCTGCAGTCTGTTAACGTGGTGTATCACATTGATTGTTTTGCGCACAATAAACCATCCCTGCATACCAGGGATAAATCCCACTTGGTCTGGGTGGATGATCTTTCTGATGTGTTGTTGCATTCTATTGGCCAGAATTTTATTGAGGATTTTTGCATCTATGTTCATCAGGGATATTGGTCTGTAATTCTCTTTCAATGCTGCATCTTTTTCCGGCTTAGGAATTAAGGTGATGCTGGCATCATAAAAAGAATTTGGGAGGACTCCCTCTTCTTCGATTGTTCTGAATAGTTTGAGAAGAATTGGAGTCAGTTCTTCTTTAAATGTCTGGTAGAATTCAGCAGTGAATCCATCTGGTCCTGGGCTTTTCTTTGTTGGGAGGTCCTTTATTACTGTTTCAATTTCTGTCTCAGTTATGGGTCTGTTTAGGTTTTCGATGTCTTCCTGGTTCAATTTAGGTAGGTTGCATGTGTCCAGGAATCTATCCATTTCTGATAGGTTTCCCTGTTTTCTGGCATACAAGTCCTTGTAGTAATTTCTGATGATTCTTTTTATTTCTGTGGTGTCTGTTGTTACATTTCCCTTTTCATCTCTGATTTTATTGATTTGGGTGTTTTCTCTTCTTTTTTTAGTTAGTTGGGCCAATGGGGTGTCAATTTTGTTTATTTTTTCAAAAAAACAGCTCCTCGTTTGGCTGATTTTTTGTAATGTTTTTTTTTTTTTGGATTCAATCCTGTTGATTTCTTCTCTGATTTTAATTATTTCTCTTCTCCTACTAGATTTGGGTCTGGTTTGCTGTAGGTTTTCTAGATCCTTGAGGTGAACTGAAAGCTCATCTATTTGGTGTCTTTCCAATTTCTTGATGTAGGCACCTATTGATATAAACTTTCCTCTTAACACTGCTTTTGCTGCGTCCCATAAGTTTTGGTATTTTGTGCTGTTATCCTCATTTTCTTCCAGAAAATTTTTGATTTCTCTTTTAATTTCTTCTATGACCCATTGTTCATTCAGGAGCATGTTGTTCAATCTCCATGTGTTTGCGTATGCTCTAGGGATTCCTGAGTTGCTAATTTCCAACTTCATTCCTTTATGGTCTGAGAAGCTGCATGGTATGATTCTAATTCTTTTGAATTTGCTGAGACTTGCTTTATGGCCTAGTATGTGGTCAATCCTAGAGAAGGTTCCATGTACTGCTGAGAAGAATGTAAAATCTTTAGCTGTAGGATTGAAAGTTCTGTAGATATCTGTTAGATCCATTTGGGCTATAGTGTCGTTTAAATCTACTGTCTCCTTGTTGATCTTCTGTCCTGTTGATCTGTCTATTTCTGAGAGTGGAGTATTGAAGTCCCCCAGTACTATTGTATTGGGGTCTAAGTCTCCCTTTAAGTCCCTTAACAAATCTTTTAGATAAACCGGTGCCCTGTAGTTAGGTGCATATACATTGATAATTGTTATATCTTCTTGTTGTATTGATCCCTTAATCATTATATAGTGTCCCTCTTTGTCTCTCTTAACAGAGACAAAGTTTAGGTTGTCCGATATTAAGATGGCTACGCCCGCTCTTTTTTAATTTCTGTTGGCATGGTATATCTTTTTCCAGCCTTTCATTTTCAGTCTGTATGGATCTTTGTTGGAAAGATGCGTTTCTTGTAAGCAGCAAATAGATGGGTTTTGTTCCTTAACCCAATCAGCCAATCGGTGTCTTTTAACTGGACAGTTCAGGCCATTCACGTTCAATGTGACTAATGATAAGTGGTAACTTTGCCCTGCCATTTGCCAAAGATAAGTTCTAATATATGCTTTGAATTCCCTGTGATCTGTTGCTGTGAGGTTTCCTTCCTTTACCTTCTTTCATATTGCTGACCGTGTTTCTGTGTTTCTTTGTGTAACACATCTTTAAGCATCTTTTGCAGGGCTGGACGAGTGGCAACAAATTCTTTCAATTTCTGTTTGCTATGAAAAGTCTTTATTTCACCTTCATTCACAGATGATAGCTTTGCAGGATATAATATTCTGGGCTGGCAGTTTTTCTCTCTTAGTACCTGGGCTATATCTCGCCATTCCCTACTAGCTTTTAGAGTTTCTGATGAGAAGTCAGCTGTGAGTCTGATTGGAGATCCTCTGAGAGTAATCTGACGTTTCTCTCTTGCACATTTTAGGATCTTTTCTTTATGTTTCACTGTGGAGAGTTTAATTACAACGTGTCGTGGTGAGGATCTCTTTTGGTCGTGTTTATTAGGGGTTCTGTGAGCTTCCTGTACTAGGATTTCTCTGTCCTTCTCCAAACCTGGGAAATTTTCTGCTAATATCTCTCTAAAAAGGCCTTCTAATCATTTCTCTCTCTCCATGCCTTCAGGAACTCCTAGAACCCGAATGTTGGGTTTTTTAGTAGTATCCTGAAGATTCCTGACAATATGTTTTAGATTTCTAATTTCCTCTTCTTTTCTTTGGTTTGACTGTATGTTTTCCTGTGCTCTATCTTCTAAGTCCGATATTCTCTCTTCTGCTTCACCCAATCTGTTTGCAAGGCTCTCTATTGTGTTTTTCATTTGATCTATTGAATTCTTCACTTCATTATTTTTCTCGTCACTATCACAGTTTCCTGTTGTATTAGTTGTTTTGTTTCATTTTGATTCCTCCTTAATATTTCATTTTGATTCCTCCTTAGTATTTCATTTTCACGAGAGAGATTTTCTACCTTGTCCATTAAGGATTTCTGTAGTTCAAGAATTTGTTTTTGAGAACTTCTTCATGTTCTTATCAATTTTTTGAGATCTGCTTCTTGCATTTCTTCTAGCTCATCATCTTCATAATCTTGAATTGGGGTGTCTTTTTCATTTGGGGGCGTCATGGTGACTTCCTTGTTTCTATTATCTCGGTTTTTGCTTTTGTTATTTGTCATATTGGAGATATTTGGTTTCTTCACTGTGGTGCTTTTTCTTGTTATACTATGACTCTAGATTAAGTGGACTAATGTTTTTGATGGAGCCTTAGAGGCTTGAGATGGGTGTGCCCTGAGAGGGCTGTTTGGTGTGCCAAAGGTGACACTCCCAGGTTAGGCATGATAGATCTCTCTCTCTCTCTTTCTTTCTTTTTTTGATTCAAAAGGGAAGTAATTCCGCACAGCTGAACGAAGTTGGAGGTAGTTAGCAGGCAAATGATATACCCACAGGAGCCAGAGATCAGAAGCTCTTTCCCAAGGACCACACAGGGAATCTGTTCGGCCCTCAGAGTGGGCTCAAATTCTCCTTCAGTTTCCCACTGGGTTGCCAAAGTTACGGAATTGTAGCGTCTCTGGAGAGTACTCATGTGAATAATGTGAGTTCTCTCCCCCACCGTCTCTTTTTTCACAGTCTCAGTTCAGTAGCACCACAAATTCATTAGGTCCTAATCTCCTGTTAATTCTCCCCACCCAGAGTCAGGTTTTTCTGCTAGGCTCAGGGCCGGTGCAGACCTGAGGTTGCTCTGCTTATGACGTATGTCCAAGATGGTGCCTGCTCTTTGTCTTGCTCGCCCTTGAGAGGTGAGCGGAGAGAGAGAAACTCATGTCCGTACCAGTTACCTTTTTTTTTCTCTCTCTCTCTCTTCCAGTTAGCCTGGTGAACTTTCCCCCAGCCCCGGGGGTCGTTCCCTCTAGTCTCCTCTCTCCGCTTGCCTGCCGGTGTCTCGGGCTATTGAGGTTCGGCTCACCTCGCGTTCCAGCGCTGGTGTGTTGAGTCTGCTGCTGGTGTCCCGAACTGTGGGCTCCCACGCTCTCCACGCAGGTCCACTGTGAATCACGCATTCCAGAAGAGTTTCTTCTGCTGTTTCCTCCCCTACTCTTTCTTGAACCTGCTGTATCTCCACTTTTATTAAACTGTCTCTCCCGGGACTATCAGTGTGCTCCCTTCCTATTCCGCCATTTTGCCTCCTCCCATTTTAATATAATTTAATTTTATTTGGCTTCACTCTTTCCACTGTTTTTCTTTGCTATACTTCTTTTTTTAACTTTTCTTTAATTAATATAAATTTCCAAAGTACAGAATATTGATTACAATGGCTTCCCCCCCATAACGTCCCTCTCACCCGCAACCCTCCCCTTTCCCACTCCCTCTCCCCTTGCATTCATATCAAGATTTATTTTCGTTTCTCTTTATATACAGAAGATCAGTTTAGCATACATTAAGTAAAGATTTCAACAGTTTGCTCCCACACAGAAACATAAAGTGAAAAATACTGTTTGAGTACTAGTTATAGCATTAGATCTCAATATACAGCACACTAAGGACAAAGATCCTACATGAGGAGTAAGTGCACAGTGACTCCTGTTGTTGACTTAACAAATTGACACTCTTGTTTATGGCATCAGTAATCACCCTAGGCTCTTGTCATGAGCTGCCAAGGCTATGGAAGCCCCCTGAGTTCACTGACTCTGATCATTTTTAGACAAGTCCATGGTCAAAGTGGAAGTTCTCTCCTCCCTTCAGAGAAAGGTACCTCCTTCTTTGATGTCCCATTCTTTCCACTGGGATCTCACTCGCAGAGATCTTTCATTTAGGTTTTTTTTCCCCCAGAGTGTCTTGGCTTTCCATGCCTGAAATACTCTCATGGGCATTTCAGCCGGTTCCGCATGCCTTAAGGGCTGATTATGATGCCAGAGTCCTGTTAGGACATTTGCCATTCTATGGGTCTGCTGTGTATCTCACTTCCCATGTTGGATCATTCTCTCCCATTTTGATTCTATCAGCTAGTATTTGCAGACACTATTCTTGTTTATGTGATCCCTTTGGTTCTTAGTCCTATCATTATGATCAATTGTGAACTGAAATTGATCACTGGGACTAGTGAAATGGCATTGGTACATGCCACCTTGATGGGATTGAATTGGAATACCCTGGTGTGTTTCTAACTCTACTGTTTGAGGTAAGTCAGCTTGAGCATGTCCCAAATTGTACATCTCTTTTCTCTCTTACTCCCACTCTTATATTTAACAGCAATCACTTTTCAGTTAAGTTTCAGCACTTAAGAAGAATTGTGTGTTGATTACAGTATTCAACCAAATGTATTAAGTAGAACAAACAAAAAAATACTAAGAAGGATAACATATTAAGCTTCTCATCAACAGTCAGGGTGAGGTCTGATCAAGTATCAAGTCACCGTTTCTCATAGTGTTCATTTCACTTGAACAGGTTTCCTTTTTGGTGCTCAGTTAGTTATCACCTATCAAGGAGAACAAGTGGTATTTGTCCCTTTAGGATTGGCTTATTTCACTCAACATAATGTTTTCCAAATTCCTAACAGGGATCACTTTTCAGTTAAAATTTAAACGCCTAAGAATAATTGTGTGTTAATTACAGAGTTCAACCAATGGTACTAGAACAAAAAAAAATACTAAAATGGATAAAGTATTATACTTCTTTGGTGGGAGTTTGGAGCTTGTCAGTCACTTTATATACAGTGTCATTACATAATCCTGCTTGTTTAAAGTCAGTGCTGAAAAGTTTGCTTTTAGCTTTGCATTAGGACCTCATTTTTGGACAAAGCATCATGGGGATAAAATTTATGAAGCACATATTTTAAATCTGAAATTCAGCGATTTAAAAATATATTTATACAGGTGGGAAATGGTAATCAAATTCAGTTTCAGAAGATTCCCGTTATTCCAAAGAGATTCTTTGTTCCCATTTTCAGGCAATCCTTGTTCCCAGACCCAAACAATCACATAGTATTGTATTTTCTGTGTCTACACATGTAAATTTCCTGGGAATATATAATTTAAAATATACCATGTGTTCATTTACATGTATTTATATATTTATTTATGAGAGGAATGGAGAGAGCAGTGAGCATCTGTTGGTTAACTCTCCAAATGCTTTCAACAGCCGAGGCTGAGCCAGGCTGAAGCCAGCATCTGAGAACCCAATCCAGGTTACCAATGTGGGTGCCAGACTCAACTACTTCAGCCATAGCCTATTGCTTCCAAGTGTGCACAGTAGCAGGCAGCTGGAATTGGGAGCAGTGTCAGGACCTGAATCCAGACACTCTAATATGGAATACAGGTGTCCCAACTTTCATGGCTGCCACATCCGTTCTTTGCTGATTTTTGTCTAGTTCATCTGTCCATTGATCAAAGTGCTGTATTGAAATCCTCCATTACTATTGTATTGGAGTCTATGTCTCACTTTAGATCTATTAACATATGTTTTAAGTAGCCAGGTGCCCTGGCATTGGTTGCATATACATTTACTATAGTCAGATCTTCCTGTTGAATTGATTCCTTAATCAATACATAGTGCCCTTCTTTGTCTCTTTGAATTGTTTTTGTGTTAAAATCTATTTTGTCTGATATTAAGTAGGCTACAACTTCTCATATCTGCTTTCTGTTATTATTGAGTATCTTTTCCTATCCTTTCACTTTTAGTTTGTGTGCATCTTTGTTGCTGAGATGTGTTTCTTGTAGGCAGCAAATAGATGGGTCTTGTTTTTTAATGCATTCAGCCAGCCTGTATCTTTTAATTGGAGAGTTTAGACCATTTACATTCAAGGTTACTAATTGCAATTCATTACTTGACCTTGCCATTTTCCCATAAATATTCCTATGGTTTACTCTGGATTTCCTTTGTACTTTTACTGTGAAATTTTCTGTCTTCACATTCTTTCATAATGATGATCATCTATCTGTCTTTCTGTGTTTAGCATATCCCCAAGCATTTAGTAGAAGGCTGGACTAGTGGTGACAAATTCTTTCAATTTCTGTCTGTTATGGAATGCCCTTGTTTCACCTTCATTCACAAATGAGAGCTTTGTTGGGTACAGTATTAGGGGTTAACAGTTTTTTTTTAAAGTCTTGGACTATACTTCTCCATTATCTTCTAGTCTGAGTGTTTCTGATGAGAAGTCAGCTGTGAGGCTAATTGGAGATACCTTGAAAGTAATGATGTTTATCTCATGCATATTTTAGAATCTTTTTTTATTTGAGAGTTAGAGTATGGAGAATGAGAGGGAGAGACAGACAGAGACAGAGATCAAATGGTTCACTCCCTAAAAGCCTGTAATGGCTGGAGCTGTGCCAATACAAAGGCATGTTCCAGGTGCTTCTTCTGTGTTTCCCATGAGGGTGTGCAGGCCCAGACATATGGATCATCTTCCACTATTTCCCATGACATAGCAGAGAGCTGGAATGGAAGAGGAGTAGCTTGGTCAGGAACTGGCACCCTTAGGGATGCTGGTACCACAAGTGGAAGCTTAGGCTGCTATGCCACAGCACCAGAACTTTAGAATATTTTCTTTATGTTTTACTGTTGAAAGTTTGACTAAATTTGTCATGGTTAAGATGTTTTCTGATCATGTCTATAAGATGTTCCATATGCCTCTTGTACTTGGATGTCTCTTTATTTCTCAAAATTAGGAATTTTTTCTAAAATTATTTCACTGAATAGACCTTTTAATCCATTCTCTCTTTACATACCTTCAGGAACTTCTAAGACTCATATGTTGGATCATTTGATGGTATCCCATTGATCTCCAACACTGTTTTTAGTTTTCTATTTCTTCTTTTATTTGGTATGACTGAAAAATTTTTCTTCTAGCTTAGATACTCTTTCTTCTGCCTCACTAAGTCTATTGTTAATGATTTCCACTATAGGTTTTATTTGATATGTTGAATTCTTCATTTCTAATATATTTATTTGTGATTTCTCTTCAAAATCTAAATTTCATGGGAGAATTTTTCATTCATGTAATGTATGGATTTCTTTAATTTGTGAATTTGCTTCTCATTGGTTCTGAGTAGTTCTGTGATTAATTTTTTAATTATTTATTTCTTTGAAAGTCAGAGTTACACAGAGAGAGCAGAGGCAGAGAGAGAGGTTTTGCATCCACTGGTTCACTCTCCAGATGGCTGCAATGCCTGGAGCTGTGCCAATCTGAAGCCAGGAGTTCAAAATGAAGAACAAAAAACATTAAATTTTTAAACATGGAGTGAGTACACTGATGTTATTATAAATCACAATGACTTTTACAAGTCTATTTTTTTTTCTTTTTTTTAACTTTTATTTAATAAATATAAATTTCCAAAGTACACCTTTTGGATTATAGTGGATTTATCTCCCCATAGCCTCCCTTCCACCTGCAACCATCCCATCTCCCACTCCCTCTACCATCCCATTCTTCACCAAGATTCACTTTCAATTATCTATATATGCAGAAATCTACTTAGTATTTACTAAGTAAAGATTTCAACAGACTGCACCCACACAGACACGCAAAATATAGAGTACTGATTTAGTAATAGTTTTACTATTAATTCACATAGTACTGCACATTAAGGACAGAGATCCTACATGAGGAGTAAGTGCACAGCGACTCCTGTTGTTGATTTAACAATTGACACTCTTATTTATGACATCAGCAATCACCCAAGGCTCTTGTCATGAGCTGTCAAGGCTATGGAAGCCTCTTGAGTTCACCAACTCCGATCTTATTTAGACATGGCCATAGTCAAAGTGGAAGTTCTCTCCTCCCTTCAGAGAAAGGTGCCTCCTTCTTTGATGGCTCTTTCTTTCCATTGGGATCAAAATCACAGAGATCTTTCATTTACTTCATTTTTTTTTTTTTTGACAGAGTGTCTTGGCTTTCCATGCCTGTGAAACTCTCATGGTATTTTTAGCCAGATCCGAATGCCTTAGGGACTGATTCTGAGGCCAGAGTGCTGTTTAGGACATCTGCCATTCTATGAGTATGCTGTGTATCCCGCTTCCCATGTTGGATTGTTCTCTCCTTTTGAATTCTATCAGCCAGTATTAGCAGACACTAGTTTTGTTTGTGTGATCCCTTTGACTCTTAGACCTATCATTATGATCAATTATGAACTGAAACTGATCACTTTGAGTAGTGAGATGGCATTGGTACATGCCACCTTGATGGGATTGAATTGGAATCCCCTGGCACATTTCTAACTCTACCATTAGTGATAAGTCCGAGTGAGCATGTGCCGAACTGTACATCTCCCTGCCTCATATTTTGACTACTAGACTTCTCACATGTGAAATTCTCTACCTTTCTCTCCCATCTGTTTTCCTTTCTTCTTTCATGCATTGTCTTTCTTCTTTCAGTTGCCATGTCTTATTCCTTATAAACATTAGCTTTTTATTCCAGATGCTTATCACAGAAGTACAAGTTTGTGATTACAAAATAAATTGAAAACATTTTATAGAAAAAATTAAAAGAAAAATAAGAAAGGAAGAAGGAGGAAAGATGGGAGGGAAGAAGAGAGAGTGCATGGAAAATATCTTTATGGTCTTAAACTGCATAGATGAAATACATGTAATCTTCTCTAGTGGGAAAGGGGAGGGTTGCGGGTGGGAGGGACGTTATGGGGGGCAAGCCATTGTAATCCATAAGCTGTACTTTGGAAATTTATATTCATTAAATAAAAGTTAAAAAAAAAAGAAAAGAAAAGAACAAAGTTCTTTATTGATCTATTGGTGTTAAATGTGACCCTAGGCTTAGAAGAAACTAAAGCTCGATTTTCTGCAAGAACAATGGTTTAGGATTCTCCAGTTCAGTATTTGTGGTGACTCAGTAAAACATTGCTACTACAATATGTGTATATGTGTCCATATGTTGAGTTTAAACTTTGCATTGCATTTTTCATAAGCTGTAATTTTCTTAACCTTGATTTTTATAACAAGAATATTTATATTGATTTTTTCCATCTTATTTTCAGATGAACATCAAAGAAGTAAAGGTAAATATTTTCTGACAGTCCTTTAGCTCCATTATCACCTTAAAATGATTGCCTTCTTGATGTCTTTAACTTTTCATCTCTCTTCTCCTCGATGCCATCCCTTGGGTCTTCCTTTTATATCTGTGCTATTCTTCCCTCCTCATTTTTTTTTTTTAGTTATGGGCCACTCCCCTATTATGTTCTCTGTGTCTTTTTCCTCATCTTTCGCATCCTTTATCATTCCTTTTTTCATTAAATGTTATTCCTTTGCTATAAATTTTGCTTCTGCTGTATCCAAATGCTTCTGAAGTTTCATTATGATTTTGGTGAGATGATGGGGGTTAAGAAAATAGGCTGTAAAGTTCCAGTCAATGTATATATATATATATATATATATATATATATATATAATTACTGGGAAACTTCTCTTGATTTAGGACCTGTATCAGATATTCCAACTATTAGTGTACATTACTTACACATTATACCTCTTCAACCTTAAAAATGATGAAAAATTCCAAACAGTGTGTGACGATTTTATACTTCATAGGTATTTTCATTTCATGTGATTTAGTTAAGAAATAATATGAGTTTTCTACTTAGAATAATTATGAGGTAACAGTATCCTATTTTTTCCATGAATAAAATTGAACAAAGAGTCATTTCATTTCTGGAAGACTATACTCTTCCTTCACAAAGAGAATTTTATGAAGAATCCAGGAGAAATGGCAAAATTCCCAAGATGAAATAACACTACAAAATGGGTTTCATAAATGAATATGGGGCAAATAAAGGAACAAATATATAAAAACTTGAAGTATTATAAAATGCAAAAATTGCCAATGAACAATCTAAAACAATATCTATACATTCTAGCTTATGAGCTCATCTTTCTAATAGTACATGTGAAATTTTAAAGGAAATCACTGAAGCTTGATGTCAATTATTAGGAAAGAGATGGAATAAGAAAGCTTACAGTGCATTCTTTATTTTGGTCACGTAATTCTTAAAATAATTGTGAAAAATTATGTCTTTCTCAAACTATTTAAATATTGCCTCCAAATTCTTCATCATAAATTTTTCAGTGAATTATTTAAGTTATTCCTCAAATAAAACCATCAGTTTTTATGCAAATCATTTGCATGTTACACATTGTTATTGTAATGACAATTTTCATAGCATTTTTTCCTTGATTCATTTATGTATAATTTTAATAATTTCTGTATTTATATAAGTGAAAAAATTTCATATTTTTCATGTAAAACTATGTAGGAGCATAATGATACTTCTCAGCCAAACCTCTGTCCTTCTTCCTTTCTTATTCTTTCTTATTTAGTTTGATTTCTCTGGAACACCTGAGTCAGTGACCAATGTCAAAATTTTCCTGTTTATTTTCTTATTTTTAATTAAAAATTTATAGGCTGAAACATTGTGTCCTTATATGTAAGATATTAGGAATAAGAAGTACCTTAATTAAACCAATGTCACCAGATTGTTGCAATGTCTCCTAAGGTAAGTGATAATACAACAGAAGAACTGTTTATCAAAGATAATTTTAAAAGTTCTGTCAATTGACAACTCAATTAAACCCTAATGAATTTCATTGAATTTGGAGAATTATAGTCCAAGATGCTTGCGAAATTATTGTTCCCAGATGTTTTAGTAATTTGCTTTCTTAATGGCTCTAATATCTTCTAAGAAGTCCTTGGAGGTTACCAGAGCCTAAAGAGATAAAAGAGGAAGGAGATATGGAAAAAGGTTGATTAGTGTGTACAAAGTTATAGTTAGATAAGAGTGCACAGTGCTGGGATGCTATTGCACAATAGCATGATAATAGATAGTATTAATGTACTGTACATTTCCCTAATTTAAAAAACCCAGCGGATAGGACTTTGAATGCTTTCATTACAATGAAATGCTAAATGTTTGGGGATACAGATATTTTTACCCTGTTTTGACACTATACATGTATCAAAACATCATTAAATGCCCCCCAAATATGTGTAATTTTATAAGTCTATGAAAATTTTTAAAAGTCTGGGTCACACTGTAATGCTGAATACTGATTATAAAAATTATGTTTTACTTAAAGCCATCTTGTTTCTTCTGACATACTCAGAGAAATCTTGGAAAATTAAAATATCAATGCCTATTCAGTAATACCAATATGGCATGTATTATAAAATATACATTACTTTTAGGGGAAGCCAATGCACAGTCCTATACAAGAAGTTTCAAAAAGTTCATGGAAAGTTCCCTTCACCTATTTAAAAATTTATTTATTCATTTACTTTGAAAAACAGAGAGACAGACAGACAGGGACAGAGGGAAATTTCCAATTCTCTACTTTATTCCGTAAACTATACATATGTCAGGCTGGACTAGGTCACAGCCAGAAGCCAGGAAGTCATCTGTGTTTTCCATGTGGGTAACAAGGACCCAATAACTGAGTAATCATGGCTGCTTCTTAGGGTGTGCATTAGAAGGAAACTAGACTCAGAAGTGGAGACAGGAATTGAACCCTTGTTATATGCGATGCTGACATCCCACGCAGTGGGTTGACCATGGTTTCAAATGCACAATCCATTTTTTAAAAAACTTTATGTATTTATTCATGTATTTGAAAGGTAGGGACACAGAGAGACAAACAGAAAGGTACGATCTTTTAAATGCTTTTATCTACATTTGTAAGGCCTTCCATTCATATGTGTGTATATGTGAACCCGTCTTGATTTGTTGAATTACTTTAATATTTTAATCTAAAAAATGTGTATGGTATAAATTCTAGACTTTATTTCTCATTGTTTACATTCTTTTATCCTGTTTTAGCTTTTCTATATTCCCCCCTTTCAAATTCCTAAGCTAGAACTGTGCTTTCTTGTCACTTTCTTGATTTCTCATAGTTATATTTATCCTACCACTCATATTATTTATATAAATTTATCTTCTACACTAGAAGTTTAACTCATTTGATCTACATTGTCGGATTCCCTAAATATTTTTGAATTTTATTTATTGATAAATATTATGTATTTTATGGAGTATAATGCGATGTTTTGATTCATGTATACATTATAGAAGAACTCAATCATGTTAATTAACATATCTCATCAATTTATAATTTTTGTGTCAAGAGTATTAAAAATGTACCTTTTTATAGGAACTTTGAAATTCATATTGTTAGGAACCGTGTTTACATTATAGTCTAAATTGTTGACCTCCATTTTAATGGAAACTTTGTACATTTTGATCAACCTCTTTCCTTTCTCTGTCTCTCCTCCTACCCTTCAGTTTCTTTTTCAAAAAATTTTTATTTAAGGCATACAAATTCCAGGTATTTCATACTTAAAAGAATCAGACCCCTTTAGCTTCTAGTAATACACTTTCTACACTGTTTCTGTGATACTGGTTTTTTAAGGTTTCACAGGTTAAAGTACCTAACTACATCTATGTTGCCCCCTGACATTTATGAGTTTTCCATTTCTCTCTCCTCTCCTCTCCTTTCCTCTCCTCTTTTCCTTTCTTTTCCCTTCTTTTCTTTTTACAGGCACAGATAGACAATGAGAGAGACAGACAGAGAGAAAGGTCTTTCTTCCGTTGGTTCAGCCCCCAAATGGCCGCTATGGCTGGCGGGCTGTTCCGATCCGAAGCCAGAAGCCAGGTGCCTCCTCCTGGTCTCCCATGCTGGTGCAGGGTCCAAGCATTTGGGTCATCCTCCATGGCCTTCCCGGGCCACAGCAGAGAGCTAGACTGGAAGAGGGGCAACCGGGACAGAACTGGCGCCTTAATTGGGACTAAAACCTGGAGTACCAGCGCCACAGGTGAGGGTTAGCCTAGTGAGCCTGGCCTCATTTTATTTTTCAGAACTTCAGAGACAGCGTGGCAAATATCCCCTGACAGCCTTAACTCTTGTGCCCTTTAAAATGACTGTTCTCTTGGTATCTTTAACATTAATTCCCTCTTTCCCTAATTGCACCTTGATCCACCCTTTTCCCGAATATCTACTTTCTATCCCCGTGTGTTGACTACTTAGACTTCTCCCACACTAACTTCTCTCAATTTCTTTTTCCCTCCACTTTCCATCATTCCTCTTCATTTTTTGTTCAGCCATGCTTTCTCTTCGCTATAAAATTGATTTATCTGGGTCAGATTCTTAACATATAAGCATATAAAACAAAGTGATATTTTGGTACTGTCATGTGGAGACTTAGAGGCATGAACTTGTGTTTTTTTCCAGGAGCAGTGGCCCAGGACTCTCTAACTCAGGGTTGATGGTGACTTAATACAATATAGCTACCATGATAATGAGAATTAATATCATATACTTACTGAGACTCGAAGACAGTATTGAAGATAAGAACTCTAGTAATAAAAGACAAAATAACATAAACAGAAAATAAAATATTTAATTTCTTGTCGCTCCCCCATTCACGGAGGAACGACACTGGAACCTGCGCTGTTCTCTTTGCCCGGCCCCTTCCCAGGTTAGCTGCTGTTCCCTCACTCGCGGAGGAACGACGCCCTCCCAGGTTAGCTGCCGCCCCCCCGCCCCCCCCCCCGCCTCCGCGGAGGGGCAGCACCCCCCGCCGCTTTCCCCGCTTCCGCAGAGGAGCGGCACACCGCTGGCCGGCTCTCAGGAGATCCTCAGATGTTTCCCTCAAATGTTTCAGGTGCATGTTGTTTCCTCCTTTATAGTCCTCTTCCACCAATCCATGCTCTGCTACCCACACGCTGAGCACGCTGCTCTCCTCCAATCAGGAGCAGGATCAGCTCCTGCCACTTGTTAGTCAAATTGGCGAGGCAGCTGCGTAGAAGTTGTTTACTCCTCCCCAGCGCCATATTGTGGGAGATCAGATGCATAGAATTAGTCCTAGTTCCAGTAATTTAGTCTAGTCTCAGTTGCTCCCCACAATTTCTAATCATAGAACTAACATTTTTCTTTTCCTCAATTAAGCAAATTTCTTCCTTTTCTCATTTCATTTAATATAACATATTACTTAGACAAAACTATTTTCCAGCCCTTCTTGTCTGTGTGTGTTTGCATGTATGTATGTGTTCCATATCTTGAGATTAAATTTTGCATTGCATTTTTCGTAAGTTGGAATTTTATTAACCTTGATTTTTATAACAAGAATATATATGATTTTTCCATCTTATTTTCAGATGAACTTCAGAGAAAGATAGGTAAGTATAGTCTGGCAATCCTTTTTTTAACTTTTATTTAGTAAATATAAATTTCCAAAGTACAGCTTATGGTTTACAATGGCTTTCCCCCCATAATTTCCCTCCCACTCTCACCCCTCCCATCTCCCACTCCCTCTCCCATTCCATTCACATCAATTCATTTTCAATTATCTTTATATACAGAAGATCTATTTAGTATATATTAAGTAAAGATTTCATCAGTTTGCACCCACAGACACACAAAGTGTAAAATACTGTTCAGTACTAGTTATAGCATTACTTCACATTGGACAACACATGAAGGACAGATCCCACATGAGGAGTAAGTGCACAGTGACTCCTATTGTTGACTTAACAATTTGACACTCTTGTTTATGGCGTCAGTAATCTCCCTAGGCTCTTGTCATGAGTAGCCAAGGCTATGGAAGCCTTTTGAGTTCGCTGACTTCAATCTTATTCGGACGGGGTCATAGCCAAAGTGGAAGTTCTCTCCTCCCTTCAGAGAAAGGTACCTCCTTTTTGATGGCCTGTTCTTTCCACTGGGATCTCACTTGCAGAGATCTTTCATTTAGGTCTTCTTTTTTTTTTTCCAGAGTATCTTGGCTTTCCATGCCTAAAAAACTCTCATGGGCTCTTCAGTCACATCCGAATGCCTTAAGGGCTGATTCTGAGGTCAGAGTGCTGTTTAGGACATCTGCCATTCGATGAGTCTGCTGTGTATCCCGTTTCCCATGTTGGATCGTTCTCTCCCTTTTTGATTCTATCAGTTAATATTAGCAGACACTAGTCTTGTATATGTGATCCCTTTGACTCTTAGACCTATCAGTGTGATCAACAGATAAACGGCTGATATTCTGTAGATTCTGATAACCAGAATCTACAAACAAATCAAGAAACTCCACAACATCATAACAAACAACCCACTTAAGAGATGGGCCAAGGACCTCAATAGACATTTTACAAAAGAGGAAATCCAAATGGCCAACAGACACATGAAAAAATGTTCAGGATCACTAGCAATCAGGGAAATGCAAATCAAAACCACAAGGAGGTTTCACCTCACCCTGGTTAGAATGGCTCACATTCAGAAATCTACCAACAATAGATGCTGGAGAGGATGTGGCGAAAAAGGGACACTAACCCATTGTTGGTGGGAAAGCAAACTGGTAAAGCCACTATGGAAGTCAGTCTGGGATTCCTCAGAAACCTGAAGATAACCCTACCGTTCAACCCAGCCATCCCACTCCTTGGAATTTACCCAAAGGAAATTAAATTGGCAAACAAAAAACGGTCTGCACCTCAATGTTTATTGCAGCTCAATTCACAATAGCTAAGAACTGGAACCAACCCAAATGCCCATCAACAGTAGACTGGATAAAGAAATTATGGGACATGTACTCTATAGAATACTATACAGCAGTCAAAAAACAATGAAATCCGTTCATTTGCAACAAGATGGAGGAATCTGGAATACATTATGCTGAGTGAATTAAGCCAGTCCCAAAGGGACAAATATCATATGTTCTCCCTGATCGGCGACAACTAACTGAGCACCAAAGGGGAAACCTGTTGAAGTGAAATGGACACTATGAGAAACAGTGACTTGATCAGTCCTTGTTCTGACTGTTGATGTACAATGTAATACTTTATCCCTTTTAGTATTTTTTTTTGTTCTAGTACTATTGGTTGAACTCTGTAATTAACACACAATTATTCTTAGGTGTTTAAATTTTAATGGAAAAGTGATCCCTCTTAAATATAAGAGTGGGAATAAGAGAGGGAGGAGATGTACAATTTGGGACATGCTCAATCGGACTTGCCCCAAATGGTGGAGTAAGAAACGTGCCAGGGGATTACAATACAATCCCATCAAGATGGCAAGTACCAATGTCTGACAATCCTTTATCCCCATATCACCTTAAAATAATTGCTGTCTTGATGTCTTTAACTTTTCATCTCTCTTCTCCTCGATGCCATCCCTTGGGTCTCCCTTTTATATCTACGCTATTCTTCCTTCCTCATTGTTTTATTGTTTTTTTTTTTGGAGGGGTTATGGGCCCCTCCCCTATTATGTTCTCTGTTTCTTTTTCCTCATCTTTTGCATCCTTTCTCATTCCTTTTTTCATTCCATGTTATTCCTTTGGAATAAATTTTGCTTCTCCTGTATTCCAAATGCTTCTGAAGTTTCATTATCTTCCAAAAAAGTATATGTAAGCTTTTTAAGGAATATCAGGAAAGCTTAATGTGATGTATTGGGAAAGAGATGGAATAATAAAGCTTATAGCATAGCCTTCAAACATTTTGATCACGTAATTCTTAAAATAATTGTGAAAAATTATGTCTAACTCAAACTATTTAAATATTGCCTCAAAATTCTTCATCATGAATTTCTCGGTGAATTTTTTAAAATAAAACTATCATTTTATGCATATAATATGCACGATAGACATTTCCAGTGTCATGTCAGTTTTCATAGCATTTTTTTACCTTCTTCACAGATGTTTAGTTTTTAATAATTTTCAATAATTTTTGTATTTATGTAAGTGAAAAAATTTCTTGTTTTTCACATATAAATATGTAGGTGCATAATGATACTTCAAACCCAAACCTCTGTCCTTCCTTTCTTATTGTTTCTTTATTAATTTCATTGCTCTCGATCACCTGAGACAGTGACCAGCATCAGCTTTTTTTCACTTATTTTCTTATTTTTACTTAAAAGTTTATAGGTTGAGACATTGTGTCCTTATATGTAAGGTATTAGGAATAAGAAGGGCCTTAATTAAACCAGTGTCACCAGATTGTTGTAATGTCTCTTGAGGTAAATGATATAAACACCACAGAAGAACTGTTTATCATAGGTAATTTTAAGAGTTATGTGAAGGGGCTGGTGCAGTGGCACAGCAGGTTAAAGCCCTTGCCTGAAGCACTGGTATCCCACATGGGCACCGGTTCTGGTCCTGGCTGCTCCTTTTCTGATCCTGCTCTCAGCTGAGGCCTAGGAAAGCACTTGAAGAAGGCCTAAGTCCTTGGGCCCCTGCACCTGTGTGGGAGACCCAGAGGAAGCTCCTGGCTCCTGCCTTTGGATTGGCGCAGCTCCGACTGTTGCAGCCATTTGGGGAGTGAACCAGTGGATGGAAGAGCTCCCCGCTCCCGCCTGTTTGTAACTTGGTCGTTCAAATAAATAAAATAAATCTTTTTTAAAAAGACAACTCTATTAACTCTAATGAACTTTATTAAATTTAAAAAATTATAGTCCATGATGCTTGCAAAATTATTGTTCCCAGATGTTACAGTAATTTACTTTAGTAACAGCTCTTATGCCTCCTAAGAAATCCTTGGAACTTACCAGAGGCTGAGGGCAAAAGGGGGAAGGAGAGATGGAGAAAGGTTGATTAGTGTGTATAAAGTTATAGTTAGATCGGAGTCAGCAGTGCTGGGATGCTACTGCGCAGTAGGGTGATAACAGATAGCATTAATGTACTGTACATTTCTTTAATTTGAAAGAACCAGCAGATAGGAATTGAGTAATTTCCCTACAAAGAAATGCTAAATGTTTGAGGATACAGACATGTTTACTCTGATTAGACATTATACATGATCAAAACAACACCAAGTACCCCCAAAATATGTATAATTTTATAAGTCTGAAAATTTTTAAAAGTCTGGGTCACACTGTAATGTTGAATACTAATTATAAAAATTATGTTTTACTTAAAGCTATCTTGTTTCTTCTGACATACTTAGAGAAATCTTGGAAAAATAAAATATCAATGCCAATACAGTAATACCAAGGTAGCACGTGTAATAAAATATATATTACCTATAGAAGAAGGCAATTCACAGTCCCATACAATTGATTTCAAAAAGTTTATGAAAAATTTCCATTATCTATTTTTAATTTTTATTTATTAATTTACTTTGAAGGACATACAGACAATCAGATACAGAGGGAGATTTCCAATTCTCGCTTTATTCCCTAAAGCATATGAAAGTCAGGGTAGGCCAGATCACAACCTAGAGCCAGAAGTCTTCTGGATCTTCCATGAGGGAAGCAAGCAATTGAGTAATCACGGCTGCTTCTGAGGATGTGCATTAGCAGGAAGCTGGACTCAGAAATGGATATGGGGACTGAGCCCTTATATGCTGACATGCCACGCAGTGGGTTGACCACTGCTCCAAATGCACAATGCATTCTTAAAAAAGTTTATGTACTCATTCATGTATTTGCAAAGTAGAGACACAGAGAGACAAGAGAGGTATCATCATTTTTTTGAAAGATTTATTTATTTGAAAGACAGAGTTAGAGAGGTAGAGACAGAGAAAGAGGTCTTCCATCTATTGGTTAACTCCCCAGATGGCTGCAACAGCCGGAGCTGAGCTGATCTGATTTGAAGCCAGGAGCCAGGAGCTTCTTCTGGGTCTCCCACGTGGGTGCAGGGGCCCAAGCATTTGGGCCATCGTCTACTGCTTTTCCAGGCCATAGCAGAGAGTCGGATCAGAAGAGGAGTAGCCAGGATTAAAACCGGCGCCCATGTGGGATGCCAGCGCTTCAGGCCAGGGCTTTAACCTGTTGTGCCACATACTTTCAACTGTAAATTAAGTTACCTTTGGTATAAATTCTAGTTTTTCTTTCCCATTGTTTACATTTTTATCCTGTTTTAGCTTTTCTATGTTCCCTCTTTTCAACGTCATAAGCTAGAAATGTGCTTCCTTGTCACTTCGTTGATTTTTCATAGTTATGTTTATCCTACCAATCATATTAATTATATGAATTTATCTTCTACACTAGAAGTTTAAATCATTTTGATCTTCTTTGTTGATTTCCCTTAACATTTATAATTTTAATAGGCAAATATTAATTTTGTATTTGTATGGAGTATAATGTGATGTTTTAATTCATGTATATATTATAGAAGAACTAAATTAGGTTAATTATATATTTGCCATCAATTTATAATTTTTGGGAGTATTAAAAATGTAGCTTGAATAGGAAATTTGTTATGCACTGAGGTCACTATATAATCTAAAATGTTCAGTTCCAGTTTAACTGAAACTTTGTACATTTTGATCAATCTCTTTCCTTTTCTGTCCCACCTCTTTCCCTTCAGCTTCTTTTTTAAAAATATTATATAAGGTATACAAATTCCAGGTATTTCATACATAAAGTTTCAGGCCCCTACAGCTTCTAGTAAACTTTTTTTTTTTTTGACAGGCAGAGTGGACAGTGAGGGAGAGAGACAGAGAGAAAGGTCTTCCTCTTGCCGTTGGTTCACCCCACAATGGCCACCGCGTCCGGTACGCTGCGGCTGGCGCACCGCGCTGATCCGATGGCAGGAGCTAGGTGCTTCTCCTGGTCTCCCATGGGGTGCAGGGCCCATGCATTTGGGCCATCCTCCACTGCACTCCCAGGCCACAGCAGAGAGCTGGCCTGGAAGAGGGGCAACTGGGACAGAATCCGGTGCCCCGACTGGGACTAGAACCCAGTGTGCCGGCACCACAAGGTGGAGGATTAGCCTATTGAGCCATGGCGCCGGCCCTAGTTAAACTTTTTACACTGTTTCTGTGATAGTTTTTTTTTTTAATATTTCACATGTTAAAGTACTCTAACTACACCCTTATTGCCCATTGATATTTTTATCAGTTTTCCATTTTATTTTTCAAAGAACTTCAGAAAGAATTTGGTAATTTTTCTGACTTTTTTCTTACTGTTAGATTTATTAGATGATTTTTGCCTTTTCTCCACTCTTCACATCATTTCTACTCCTCTCTGTTTTTTCTTCTTGTGTATTTCAAATTTGATTATTTATCTTCAATTGGCTTCCTGAACTTTTCTCATAGTAAATTTCCTTCTGATCCTCTCCCTCTCCTTACCTTCATCCCATTTGTTTCCTATGTTATATTTTCTTCGGCTTCTTCTGTCTTGAAGATAGTTGTTATATCTTCATTATAAGGTCATGAGATGAAATGGATAATGTCAAGAGGAATGTAGTTTTTCCACTGAAAAATTCCTTTAATTGTGTTGTACAACACAGCTTCTGTAGTAGAGTGTTCATTCTTTTTCATATGATAATATCTTAATTCATAACTCCGGGTATCAGACTCCAAATTTGTTGAGAGACAAAAGTTCCTCTTTTTATTGGCCTTTTAAACAACTTGTATATACTAGTATCAAGTGTAGTCTTGAGACTTGCTAATCCATATCATTTGACCATATTTTCAAATAATCCAAGGCATGAAATATTTTTCCATGTTTTTTATCATGATTTTATATTTCCAACCATAGTTACTAGTACTTTTTCTTCTTTTTAGTCTACTCAGTCCTGAATTGTTCTTCTTTCATGAAGTTAGTATGCATTGTTACTCACATAAATTCCATTGGTAATATAACTTTAAAATCTAAGGACTTGTTCTAAGAAATTTCTACAAATTTTAGTGCCACATTATAAGAATTACAAAAGGTCTTCAAAAAGTTTGCAGAAAATGTGAATTAGGAAAAAAACTATAGATAGATGTCAAAGATTTTGACCAAAATAAAACTTATTTTTAAATTCCATATCATACAAGATTTCTGAAGTACCTCAGAGAGTTTTCTTCCAGTTGGAGTGAAGTGTTCAGTTGGAATGTACTTTAGAGTTTTCTTTTACTGCTAACAAAACGAATATGATGTGTTCAGTGTTCTAGGCATGCACACTGGCAGATTGTGTATTCTTTATACTGGCAGAATTGTGTATTCTTTATAATATTAAAAAAAACCTATCTCATAAAGGTATGTTTTGTACATTTTGTATATATGTTTTGTATAAGATTGGTAAGTAATTTTTATCTCTTGGAAACTTTCATTCCTATATCTTCCATGGGTTCAGTTCATATTTGAGTCCTATAGCAATTGTAGGATTATGTGGAAATAGCTTCTCTCAAATAGAAGTAGGCTCAGTTCAAGTTCAGTAATAATCATTCTCTCTGAAAAAATTCCATTTTTCTGTCCTTTTGGATTTAACCCCTCTCTTGACTTCTATAGCAATTGGTTAGGATAGGGAATGCAGCAAAAAATCCCTATCTGGCAAAGAAGGATTTGGGTTATTATCTTTCTAGACTTCAATAAATCCCCCCCTGAAGTACAATCTAAAAGTGTTTCAACATTGGGGTGAAGATTATAATTTTCAGTGTTATATGTTTTATATTATTTTAAGCTCTTATTTTAAAAAAATATTTTTTTTATTCAGTGAATGAATTTATTTTTAAGGAATACAACTTTCATATGTACAGCTTTAGGAATATCGTTATTCTGGGCTGGCGCCATGGCTCAGTAGGCTAATCCTCTGCCTACAGCGCTGACACCCTGGGTTCTAGTCCCAGTCAGGGTGCCGGATTCTGTCCCGGTTGCTCCTCTTCCAGTCCAGCTCTCTGCTGTGGCCCAGGAAGGCAGTGGAGGATGGCCCAAGTCCTTGGCCCCTGCACCCGCATGGGAAACCAGGAGAAGCACCTGGTTCCTGGCTTCAGATCAGTGCAGTGTGCTGGCTGCAGCGGCCATTGTGGGGTGAACCAATGGAAAAAGGAAGACCTTTCTCTCTGTCTCTCTCTCTCACTGTCCACTCTGCCTGTCAAAAAAATAAGTAAAAATAAAAAAATAAAAAAGGAATATAGTTATTCTTCCCACCATATCCGCGCTCCCACCTACACTCCCCCCTCTCTTCCTCTCTCTCCCTTTCCCAGTCCCATTCTCCATTAAGATTCATTTTCAATTAACTTTGTACACAGATGACCGACTCTATGCTAAGTAAAGATTTCAACAATTTCACACACATGCACACACACAAAACACTGTTTGAGAACAAATATCACAGTTACCTCTCATAATACAACTCATTGAGGACAGAGGTCCTGCATGAGAAGATAGTGCACAGTTAACTCCTCTTGTTAATTTAAAAATTAACACTTTCATGTATGACATCAGTGACTGGCTGAGGCTCTTGACTTGAGCTGCCTAGGCTATGGAAGCCTTTTGATTCCACAGACTCCATCAGTATTTAGACAAGGCCATAAACAAAGTGGAATTTCTGCAGATTTTGTTTTAGGTGCTCTATTCATTCTTGCAGATCAAGAACATACAGTATTTGTCCCTTTGGGACTGGCTAATTTCACTAAGTAGGATGTTTTCCAGATTCATCCATTCTGTTGTAAATGATTGGATTTCATTTTTTTACTGCTGTGTAGTATTCCATAGTGTACATATCCCCTAATTTCTTTCTCCAGGCTTCAGCTGATGGGCATTTAGGTTGATTACATATCTTAGCTATTATGAATTGAACTGCAATAACTTTAAATTTACAAAACAAAAATTGTATTGTACAGAGTTCAAATATACCCCACACTCATCTTCTTCTTAATACCATCTTATATTTGTAACAGTTAAGAAAACACACCCAAATTCACTGTTACTAACATCTCATATTAGTACTGTGACAAATACTGAACCACATTCAGCTGACCCTCAAATTCCCTATATCCTTCACATTCCTTCCCTTGCAGCCTCTAATAGTCACTATTCTGTTCCCATATCAAGTTTTATTCTTTTTATTATTTTTCTTGTTTTAGCTCCTACATATGGGGAGAACATGTAGTATTTGTCCTTCTGTGTCTGACTTATTTTGCTTAACATGATGTCCTCCAGTTCCATCTATTTTGCTGCAAGTGATAGGATTTCACTTGTTTTGGTAGTTGAATAATATTCCATTATATGTATACATATATATGTAGAGTTTATATATATATACATATATGTGTACACATGAATACATAAATATTATTTATTTTACATCTGTTGATGGATACCTTGGTAGATTCCTTATCTCAGTTATTATTAATAGTTCTACAATCAAAAGTGGAGCAAATATTTTCTTTCTGATATAAGGTTAATATCCAAAATATATCAGGAATTCAAAATACGCAATAACAGCAAAACAATCAAGTTGAAAAATTGGCAGAACAGAGTACCAGTTCTCAAAAGACAGAATACAAATGGCCAACATATATGATCAAATGCTCAATTTCACTAGCCATCAAAATCACAATGGGATATCACTTCATTTCAGTTAGAATAGGTAATAGCAAAAAGTCAGAGAGTAATAAATACTGGTGAGGATATGGGAAAAAGCAACTCTTACATAGTTGAAAGGAATATAAGTTAATAAAACCACTTTGGAAAACAGTACAGAGATTTCTTTTTTCCATTGTTTAAGAAATTTTTATTAAAGTAAGAATTTCCCACCCGCAAACCATCCCATCTCCTACTCCCTCTTCCATCCCATTCTTCATTAAAATTCATTTTTAATTATCTTTATATACAGAATATCAACTCTATACTGAGTAAATATTTCAACAATTTGCACCCACACAGACTCACAAAGTATAAAGTACTGTTTGAAGATTAATTTTACTGTTAATTCTTATAGTACAACACATTAGGGACAGAGGTCCTACATGAGGAGCAAGTGCACAGTGACTCCTGTTGTTGATTTAACAAGTGAAACTCTTATTTATGATGTAGTAATCATCTGAGGCTCTAGTCATGAGCTGCCAAGGTTATGGAATCCTCTTGAGTTCACAAACTATGACCTTTTTTAGACAAGGCCATAGTCAAAGTGGAAGTTCTCTCCTCCTTTCAGAGAAAGGTACCTCCTTCTTTGATGGCCCCTTCTTTCCATTGGGATCTCACTCACAGAGTTCTTTCATTTAAGTCATTTTTTGCCATGGTGCCTTGTCTTTCCATGCCTGAGAAACTCTCATGGGCTTTTTAACCAGAACCAAATGCCTTAAGCTCTAATTCTGAGGCCAGAGTTCTGCTTAGGGCATTTGTTATTCTGAGTCTGCTGTGTGGACTGCTTCCCATGTTGGATCATTCTCTCATTTTTAATTCTATCATTTATTATTAGCCAACATGGGTCTCACTTATGTAATCCCTAAGACACTTATTCCTATCTTTATGATCAATTATGAACTTCAACTGATCATTTTAACTAGTAAGATGGCATTAGTACCTGACAACGTAATGGGATTTGGAGTCCATAGCACATTTCTAGTTTTACCCTTAGGGTAAGTTCAAGTGAGCATGTGCCGGACTGTACATTTCTTCCCTCTCTTATTTCCACTCTTATTTTTATAGGGATCTATTTTCAGTTGGATTAAAACTCCTAAGAATAATTGTGTGTTAATTAAAAAGTTCAACCAATTGTATTAAGTAGAAAAAGAAAATACTAAAAAGAATAAAATAGTAAGCTGTTCCTCGACAGGACAGGGGCTGATCAAGTCATTGTTTATCATAGTTTTTTTTTTTTTCACTTATACAGGTTTCCTTTTAGGTGCTCAGTTGTCATCCATCAGGGAGAACATATGATATTTGCCCCTTTGGGACTGGCTTATTTCACTCAGCATGCTGTTTTCCAGATTCCTCCATTTTGTTGCAAAGACCGGATTTCATTGTTTTCTGCTGTATAGTATTCTATAGAGTACATGTCCCATAATTTCTTTATCCAGTCTTCTGTTGATGGGCATTTAGGTTGATTCCATGTCTTAGCTATTGTGAATTGAGCTGCAATAAACATTGAGGTGCAGATAAGTCTTGTATTTGCCAGTTTAATTTTCCTTGGGTAAATTCTGAGGAGTAGGATGGCTGGGTCATGTGATAGGTCTATATTCAGGTTTCTGAGGAATCTCCAGACTGACTTCCATAGTGGCTTTACCAGATTGCATTTCTACCAACAGTGAATTAGTGTGCCTTTTGCACCACATCCTTGCCAGCATGGATTGTTAGTTGATTTCTATATTTAAGCAATTCTAATCTGGTTGAAGTGAAACCTCATTGTGGTTTTGATTTGCAATTTCCAGATGGCTAGTGATCCTGAACATTTTTTCATGTGTCTGTTGGCCATTTGGAATTCCTCTTTTGAAAAATGTCTGTTTAGCCTTGGAAACTCATGACTGGAGCATAGGGAGATTACTGATGCCATAGACAGGAGTGTCAATTGGTAAAGTCAACAACAGGAGTCACTGTGCACTTACTCCTCATGTAGGATCTCTATCCTTAATGTGCTGTACATTGAGATTTAATGCTATAACGAGTACTCAAACAATATATTTCACTTTGTGTTTCTATGGGGGTGCAAACTGTTGAAATCCTTACTTAATGCATACTAAACTGATCCTCTGTAAAAAAAAAAAAGAAAAGAAAAAAAAAAGAAATTATCAATTCCCAACTTGACTCTCACTGGGATTAAACATGACAATAGGTCTGCTCTGATTTAATCATCATTTAAAAAATCATCTATTATTTTTCACTTTATGTTTCTGTGTGGGAGCAAACTGTTGAAATCCATACTTAATGTATACTAAGCTGATCTTCTGTATATTAAGATAATCGAAAATGAATCATGATGTGAATGGAAGGGGAGAGGGAGTGGGAAAGGGGAGGGTTGTGGGTGGGAGGGACGTTATGGGGGGGAAGCCATTGTAATCCATAAGTCGTACTTTGGAAAATTATATGCATTAAATAAAAGTTTAAAAAAAAAAAGAAAAAAAAAAAAGAAAAATGTCTGTTTAAGTCCTATGCCTATCTCTTCAGTGGGTTGTTTGTTTTGTTGTGGTGGAGTTTTTTGATCTCTTGTAGATTCTTGTTATTAATCCTTTATCAGTTGCATAATTTGCAAATATTTTTTCCTATTCTGTTCACTTTCCTGACTGCAGTACAGAAACTTTTCAATTTGATGTAATTCCAGTTGTTAATTTTGGCTTTAACTGCCTGTGCCCCTGGGTCTTTTCTTCCAAGAAGTCTTTTCTTGCAAGGTTTCTCCGATGTTCTCTAATAATTTGGTGGTGTCTGGTCGTAGATTTAAATCTTTAATCCATGTTGAGTGGATTTTTGTGTAAGGTGTAAGGTAGGAGTCTTGCTTCATGCTTCTGCATGTGGAAATCCAGTTTTCCCAGCACCATTTGTTTAATAGACTGTCTTTGCTCCAGGAATTTGCTTTAGCTCCTTGATCAAATATAAGTTGGTTGTTGATGTTTGGATTGACTTCTGATGTTTCTATTATCTTCCATTGGTCTATCTATGGCACTGTACCAGTACCATGCTGTTTTGACTATAACTGCCCTGTAGTATGTCCTGAAATCTGGTATCTGATGCCTCCAGCTCTGTTTTTGTTGTACAAGATTGCTTTAGCTATTCGAGGTCTCCTGTGCCTCCACATGAATTTCAGCATCATTGTTTCCAGATCTGAGAAGCATGTCTTTGGTATTTTGGTTGGTATCATATTGGATCTGTAAATTGCTTTTAGCACAAAAATGGACATTTGATTCTTCCAAATCATGAGCATGGAAGATTTTTCCATTTCTTGGTATCCTCTTCTATTTCTTTCTTTAAAGTTTTGTAATTCTCTTCATAGAGATATTTTACATCCTTGGTTAAGTTTATTCCAAGGTATTTGATTTTTTTGTGGCTATTGTGAATGGGATTGACCTTAGAAATTCTTTTTCAGCCATATCATTGTCTGTGTATACAAAGGCTGGTGGTTTTTGTGCATTGATTTTATATCCTGCTACTTTACCAAACTCTTCTATAAGTTCCAATAGTCTTAGTGGAGTTCTTTGGATCCCCTAAATAAAGAATCATGTCATCTGCAAAGAGGGATAGTTTGACATCTTCCTTCCAAATTTGTATTCTTTGTTTAGTTTTTCTTGCCTAATAGCTCTGGCTAAAACTTCCAATACTATATTGAATAGCAATGTTGAGAGTGGGCATCCCTGTCTACTATCAGATCTTAGTGGGAACGCTTCCAACATTTCCCCATTCAGTAGGATGCTGGCCATGGGTTTGTCATAAATTGCCTTGAATCTCTTCATCTTTATATACTAATATTGAGGTGTTGTTGTGTTCCTTTGGGAGATCGTGTTGTCTTCCTTATTTTGCTTCTTGTATTTCTATGTTTATTTTCAGGCATTTATGGAAAGAGTTGTTTGCTTTTTACTCTGTTGGCCTTTATCTTCGAACTATGCCTTTGTGGCTTATTGGGGTGTGTGTTCTTTCAGTGAATACTCAGAGGTGTGTGCTGGGTGTGATCAGGGAGCTCTGGTCAGTGCTCCAGGGTGGGGAGTGTTTCCAGGGTAACACTGTAGTTGAGCATGATAGATCTCCTCTTTTTAGCAGAAAGGTGACTATGATCACCTCTGTTCATGTAATCACTCCCTCACCTCTTCTCTACCAAGGTGATCAATGTATTAATGCTATCCCACAGTGGGTGCAATATTTATCCATGCTGCCAGATGAAGTGAAGCATCTGTACAGCCCTCAGCGTGAGCATGGATCACCTTGCAGTGAACCATCCCAGGCAATCAGGGAGCTCTGAGCAAGTGGAGCCACTCACATTGATTGCCCAGAGACCCAGCTAGACCCTCTCATATAGTCACAGATTTCCCAGAGCCTCAGAACACAACTCTCCCACAGTCACAGAGTGCAGAGGATTCATTGCACCCCACTAGCCTGTCCCACTGACAGAGAGGCAGACACGCCCCCTGAGCCAGCTGTGCCAGGGTGCTCCGCCTACACGATTCATGTCCTGGGCCTGTCATATGTTGAGAGACTGGAGCAGCTCACAGTCCTGCATGGGTGCCCAGTTCCTTGTTCAAAATCAGTGGGGGATGTGGATTTTTCCCTTTGGTAGAATCCCTGGGTTCCATGCATGGGCAAGTTCCTGGCCAAATGTTTCTATCTTTCTGCTGATTGCAGGGTGCATGCACCTGAGCTGTGTTGCTTTTACTGCTGACAAGATGGATAGTTGCTGGGCATGTGCATGAGGGTTTCAACAGTTGCTGTGTGTGCTCAAAATGTTGCCCCACCTCTCAGACTGTTGCCTGGAGTTTGCGTGGATGGGGGCATAGGGAGAGAGAAAAATACGCCACTTTTTAAAAACTGAATCTGCAGGTACCCTATTCCCCTCAAGGCTCATGGCTGGATTCATGCCACCCTCTCTTTCTACACTGCGTCTGTGATAACTGCTTTTTTTTTTTTTTACGATTTCATATGCTAAAGTACTCTAACTACATCCATGTTGTACCTGACATTTATATGAGTTTTCCATTTTATTTTTCAGAAGAACGTCAGAGAACATGTGGTAAATATTCCCTGACAGCCTATACTCTTGTGCCACTTTGAAATGACTGCTCTCTTGATATCTTTTACATTTATCCCCTCTTCCCTTACTTGCACCTCCTGATTCACCCTTCTCCTGAATGTCCACTCTCCACCCCCATAAGTTGACCACTGGACTTCCCCCATACTAAGTTCTCTCCATTTCTTTTTCTCTTTACTTTCCATCATTTCTCTTCCTTTTTTATTCAGCCATGCCTTCCCTTCCCTATAAACATTGATTTATCTGTGTCCAAATTCTTGACATATAAGCATATAAAACAAAGTGATATTTTGGTACTGTCGTGACCAGAGACTTAGAGGCTTCTGAACTTGTATTATTTCCAGGAGCAGTAGCCCAGGACTCTCTAACTCAGGGTTGATGGTGACTTAATACAATATAGCTACCATGATAATGAGAATGAATAGCATAGATTTACCGGGAATTAAAGGCAGTATTGAAGATAAGAACCCTAGTAATAAAAGCCTAAGTAACAATAACAGAAAATAAAATATTTTATTGGTAACCATAGAACTAATATTTTCTTTTCCTCAATGAAGCAAATTTCCTCCTTTCTTTATTTCATTCTGTATAGCATATTACTTGGGCAAAATTATTTTTCCAGTGCTTGCTGTGTGTGTGTGTGTGTGTGTGTGTGTGCTTCCCGGTATCTTGAGTTTAAACTTTGCATTGCATTTTTCATAATTCTGAATTTTCTTAACCTTGCTTTTATAATAAGAATATTTATATTGATTTTTTTCAACTTATTTTCAGTTGAACTTCAGAGAAATAATGATAAATATTTTCTGACAATCCTTTATCCCCATATCACCTAAAATGATTGCTTTCTTGATGTCTTTGGCTTTTCATCTCTCTTCTCCTAGGTGCCGTTCCTTGGGTCTCCATTTTCCAAACATCTACTCTATTCTTCCCTCTTTATTATTTTTTGGGTTATGAGCCTCTCCCCTATTATGTTCTCTGTTTCTTTTTCCTCATCTTTTCCAATCTTTATCATTCCTTTTTTCATTCCGTGTCATTCCTTTTCTATAATTGTTGCTTCTTTCATATTCCAAATGCTTCTGAAGTTTCATGATGATTTTGGCGAGATGATCAAAATGTTTGCAGACTGATCATATAATCCTAAAAATAATTGTGGAAAACCAAGTCTATCTCAAACAATTTAAATATTCTTTCAAATTCTTCTTCATAAATTTCTCAGTGAATTATTCAAGTTATTCTTTAAATAAAACTATCAGTCTTTTTAAAGGTACTTTTATTTTACTTGAAAGTCAGAGTTACACAGAGAGCAAAGGAGAGGCAGAGAGAGAGAGAGAGAGAGAGAGAGAGAGAGAGAGAGAGAGATTCTTCCGTGTCTCCCACATGTGTGACGGGGCCTAAGGTCTTGGGCCAACTTCTACTGTTTTCCCAGACCATAGAAGAGAGCTGGATTGGAAGTGGAGCCACCGGGACTAAAACGGGCACCCATATGGGATTCTGGCACTGCAGGTGGCTGCTTTACCCACTACACAACAGCACTGGCCCCATTATCAGTTTTATGCACATAATATGCATGATATACATTTACATTATAATTATGATTTTCATAGCATTTTTTTAACCTTGATTCACTCGTTCAATTTTTTATAAATTTTGTATTTATACAAGTGAACATATTTCAGGTAGTTCACATATACAGATGTAGCAGCATAATGATACTTGCTTTCCATCCCTCTGTCTTTCCTCCTTTCTTATTCTTTCTCATTTAATTTTATTTCTCTGAAACACTTGAGTCAGTGACTAATATCATCTTTATTCCATTTATTTTCTTATTTTTAAATTAAGATTTGTAGGCTGAGAAATTGTGTTCTTATATATAAGTATTAGGAGTAGTAAGGACCTTAATAAAGCAATGTCAGCAGATTGTTGGGACGGCTCCTAAGGTAAATGATAAACACAACAGAACTGTTTATCAAAGATAAAAGTTCTGTCAATTGACAACTTGATTAAATTCCAATTAATTTCATTAAATATGAAGAATTATAGACCATAATGTTTGTAAAAATATAGTTTCCAGATGTTACAGTAATTTGCTTTCTTAATGGCTCTAATATCTTCTAAGACGCCCTTGGAGGTTACCAGAGGCTGAGGAGACAAAGGGGGAAGGAGAGATGGAAAAAAGTTGATTAGTGTGTACGAGGTCATAGGTAGATAGGAGTCAGCAGTGCTGGGATGCTACTGCGCAGTAGGGTGATAACAGATAGTATTGATGTACTGCACATTTCTTTAATTTAAAACATCCAGCAGATAGACTTCAGGTGTTTTCATTAAAAAGAAAAGCTAAATGTTTGAGGATTTGAACATGCTTACCCTGATTAGACATTATACATGTATCAAAACATCACTAAGTGCCCCACAAATATGTATATTTTATATGTCTATTAACATTTTTAAAAGTCTTGATCATACTATAATGGATACTAATTATGAAAATTATATTTTACTTAAAGATATCTTGTTTCTTCTGATGTACTCAGAGAAATCTTGGAAAATTAGAATATCAAAGCCAATACACTAATACCAAGATGGCATGTGTTATAAATTATACATTACCTATAGAGGAAGGCAATGCACCGTCCCATACAAGAGGCTTCAAGAAGTTCTCATTGCTTATTTTTGAATTTTATTTATTCATTTACTTTGAAAGACAGAGAGACAGAGGGAGATTTCCAATTCTCTGCTTTATTCCCTAAAGCATACAAAAGTCAGGCTGGGCCAGGACACAGCCAGGAGACAGGAAGTCATCTGGGTCTTCCATGTGTGTAGCCAGGACCTAACCATTGAGTAATCATGACTGCTTCCTGGGGTGTGCATTAGAAGGAAGCTGGACTCAGAAGTGGAGACAGGACTTGAACCCTTATTATATGAGATGCTGACATCCCATGCAGTGAGTTAACAACTGCTCCAAATGCACAATCGATTTTTAACAGAAGTTTATGTATTTATTCATGTATTTGAAAGGTAGGGATGCAGAGAGAAAAACAGAGAGGTATCATCTTTTAATTCCATTTTTCCACTTTTTTAAGCCCTTCCATTCATGTGTATGTGTATAAAGGTATGTTTGTTGGATTAGTTGAATTACTTTAATGTTTTAATCTATCAAATAAGTATACATAAGTATAAATTCTCATCTTTCTTTCCCATCATTTAAATTCTTTTATCCAGCTTTAGCTTTTCTATATTACTTTTTAAAATTTCCTAAGCTAGAAATATGCTTCCTTGTCACTTTATTGATATGTTCATGGTTATATTTATCCTACAAATAATATTAATTCTATGCATATATCCTTTACAGTAGAAATTTAACTCATTTTCATCTTCATTTTGATTTCCCTAACATTTTTGAATTTTATTTTAATTCATAACTATTAATTTTTCATTTTATGGAGTATAATGTGATGTTTTGATTCAAGTATACATTTTAGGTGAATTCAATCAGGTTAATTAATTGTCATCAATTTATAATTTTTGTGGTAAGAGTATTAAAAATGTACCTTTTAGAAGAACTTTGAAATTCATATTATTAGGAATTGTGGTCACTATATAGTTTAAAATGCTGACCTCCGGTTTAACTGAAACTTTGTACATTTTGATCAACCTCTTTTCTTTACCTGTCCCTCCTTCCTCCCTCCTGCTTCTTTTTTAAAAAATTTTATTTAACGTATACAAATTTCATGTATTTCATATCTAAAGTTTCAGGTCACTTCAGCTTCTAGTAATAAACTTTCTACACTGTTTCTATGATACTGTTTTTTTTTTTAAGATTTCACATATTAAAGTATCCTAACTACCCCCATGTTGCCCCCTGACATTTATATGAGTTTTCCATTTTATTTTTCAGAAGAACTTCAGAGAGAACTTGGTAATTTTTCTGACTTTTTCTTCCTGTTAAATTTCTTAGATTTTTTTTTGCCATTTCTTTTCTCTTCACATCATCTCTACTCTTCTCTGCTTTTCCTTATTGTTGATTTCAAGTTGAACTATTTGTCTTCTATTTGGCTTCCTGAACATTTCTCATCATGAATTTCCTTCTGATCCTCTTCCTCTCCTTCCCTTCACCCCATTTGTTTCCTATGTTATATTTTCGTCGGCTTCTTCTGTCTTGAAGATAGTTGTTATATCTTCATTATAAGGTCATGAGATGAAAGGGATAATGTCAAGAGGACTTTAGTTGTTTCCACTGAAAATTTCCTTTAATTGTGTTGTACAACACAGCTTCTGTAGTAGAGTGTTCATTCTTTTTCATATGATAATATCTTAATTCACAACTCTGGGTATAAAACTCCAAATTTGTTGAGAGACATAAGTTCCTCCTTTTATTGGCCATTTAAACAACTTGTATATACTAGTATCAAGTGTAGTCTTGAGACTTGCTAATCCATATCATTTGACCATATTTTCAAATAATCCAAGGCATTAAATATTTTTCCATTTTTTTTTTGCTTTCAAACTTTTATTTAATGAATATAAATTTCCAAATACAGCTTATGGATTACAATGGCTTCCCCCCCATAACGTCCCTCCCACCCGCAACCCTCCCCTTTCCCACTCCCTCTCCCCTTCCATTCACATCAAGATTCATTTTCGTTTCTCTTTATATACAGAAGATCAGTTTAGCATACATTAAGTAAAGATTTCAACAGTTTGCTCCCACACAGAAACATAAAGTGAAAAATACTGTTTGAGTACTAGTTATAGCATTAGATCTCAATATACAGCACACTAAGGACAAAGATCCTACATGAGGAGTAAGTGCACAGTGACTCCTGTTGTTGACTTAACAAATTGACACTCTTGTTTTTGGCCTCAGTAATCACCCTAGGCTCTTGTCATGAGCTGCCAAGGCTATGGAAGCACCCTGAGTTCACTGACTCTGATCATATTTAGACAAGGCCATGGTCAAAGTGGAAGTTCTCTCCTCCCTTCAGAGAAAGGTACCTCCTTCTTTGATGACCCATTCTTTCCACTGGGATCTCACTCGCAGAGATCTTTCATTTAGTTTTTTTTTTTTTTTTTCCCCAGAGTGTCTTGGCTTTCCATGCCTGAAATAATCTCATGGGCTTTTCAGCTGGATCCGCATGCCTTAAGGGCTGATTCTGAGGCCAGAGTGTTGTTTAGGACATCTGCCATTCTATGGGTCTGCTGTGTTATCTCAGTTCCCATATTGGATCATTCTCTCCCTTTTTTATTCTATCAGCTAGCATTTGCAGACACTATTCTTGTTTCTGTGATCCCTTTGGTTCTTAGTCCTATCATTATGATCAATTGTGAACAGAAATTGATCACTGGGACTAGTGAGATGGCATTGGTACATGCCACCTTGATGGGACTGAATTGGAATCCCCTGGTATGTTTCTAACTCTACCGTTTGGGGCAAGTCAGCTTGAGCATGTCCATGTTTTTTTTTTTTTTTTTTATCATGATTTTATATTTCCAACCATAGTTACTAGTACTTTTTCTTCTTTTTAGTCTACTCAGTTCTGAATTGTTCTTTCATGAACTTAGTATGCATTGTTACATAAATTCTATTGGCAATATAACTTTAAAATCTAAGGACTTGTTCTAAGAAATTTCTACAAATTTTAGTGCCGCATTATAAGAATTAAAAGAGGTATCAAAAAGTTTGCAGCAAATGTGAATTATGAAATAAACTATAGATACATGTTAAAGATTTCACACCAAAATAAAACTTATCTTTTAATTCCATTTCATACAAGATTTCTGAAGCCCCTTGTATTTAACGATTTATACCTTAGATAGTTTTCTTCCAATTGGTGTGAAGTGTTTGGTTGGAATGTACTTTAGAGTTTTCTTTTACTGCTAATGAAGTGAATATGTTGTGTCCAATGTTGCAGGTATGAACACTGGCAGATATATGGTTTGAATTGTGTAGTCTTTTTAAATCTTAACAAACCCATCTCACAAAGATATGTTTTGTATATTTTTCTCCTAGGTAGGAGGAGGGCGCAATATAAGATTGGTAAGTAATTTTTATCTCTTGGAAACCTTCATTCTTATATCTTACACGGTTCAGTTCATATCTGAGTCATTTAGCAATTATAGGATGCATGTTGATATAGCTTTTCTCAGATACAAGTAGGCTGAATTCAAGTTCAGTGAATAATCATTTCCTCTCTCAAAAATTCTGTTTTTCTGTCTTTTTGGATTTAACCCCTATAGCAATTGGTTAGTATACAGAAATGCAACAAAAATTCCCTATTTGGCAAAGAAGGGTTTGGGGCATTATTTTTCTGAAGTACAATCTGAAAATGTTTCAACAATGGGGTGAAAGTTATATTTTTTAATGTTATAAGCTTTATATTTTTTATGATTTTTTTTGACATGCAGAGTGGAAAGTGAGAGAGAGAGAGAGAGAGACAGAGAGAAAGGTCTTCCTTTGTTGTTGGTTTACCCTCCAATGGCCACCGCGGCCGGTGCGCTGTGGCTGGCACATCGCGCTGATCGGAAGCCAGGAGCCAGGTGCCTCTCCTGGTCTCCCATGAGGGTGCAGGGACCAAGGACTTGGGCCTTCCTCCATGGCACTCTGGGCCATAGCAGAGAGCTGGCCTGGAAGAGGGGCAACCGGGACTAAGACATTATTTTTTTAAAAAAGTTAAAAACTATTTAAATTTAAGAAGTTTTTTTCAAAGATTTATTTGTTTATTTGAGAGGTAGAGTTAGAGTATGGTTCATTCCTCAAATGGCTGCAATGGCCAGAGCTGAGCTGATTTGAAGCCAGGAGCCAGGAGCTTCTTCCAGGTCTCCTACAAGGGTGCAGAGGCTCAAGCTGTTGTGCCATCTTTCACTGATTTCCCTGGCCATTAGCAAGACCTGGATCAGAAGAGGAGCAGCCTGGACTGGAACAGGTGCCTATATGGGATGCCAGCACTGCAGGTGGAGGCTTAGCCCACTATGCCACAGGGCTGGCTCCCTGAGAGTTTTAAATTTACAATACAAAAATGTGTAGTATGGAGTTCATATATATCCTACATGCATCTTCCCCTTATTACCATCTTATATTTACATATTTGTCACAGTTAAGAAACCACACCCAAATTCCTTTAGTATTGTGACAGTTAATGAACCACACCCTGCTGACCCTAATGTTTTAACCAAGTTTCCTCTGTCCTTACCACCCCTTTACTTCCAGCCTCTAGTAGTCACTATTCTGTTCCCATACTGAGCTTTTGTTGTTATTGCTGTTGTTTTCTTGTTTTAGCCACTACATACAGTGTAGAACATGCAGTATTTGTCCTTCTGTGCCTGGCTTATTTTGCTTAACATGATGATCTCCCTTTCATCTATCTTGCTGCAACTGATAAAATTTCATTTGTCTTGGTAGTTGAATAATATTGCATTGTTTGTATATATAAACATATACATATGTATACATGCATACATAAATATTCTTTATTCATGTATGCCTTGATAGATTCCTTTTCCCAGTTATTATTAATAGTGCCACAATAAAAAAGTGAAGCAAATATCTCCTTTCTGAAATAAGATTAATATCCAAAATATATCAGGAACTCAAAAAATTCAAAAACAGAAAACCAGTCCAGTGGAAAAATTGGCAGAAGATCAGAATAGACAGTTCTCAAAAGACTAAATACAAATGGTCAACAATGTATGAACAATGCTCAATTTTACTAGCCTTCAAAATCATAATGTCACTTCACTCTAGTTAAAATAGCTAATATCAAAAAGAGAGTTAAAATACTAGTGAGGATATGGGAAAGAGAGATTCTTACATAGTTGATGGACATATAAATTAGTAAATAAACTGTGGAAAACAGTACAAAGAATTCTTTTTTTCCACCATTAAGGAAGTTTTATTAAAATAAGAATTTTATAATCCAAATCCTGCCTCAGAATCAACCCTTGGGACATTCGGATCTGACTAAAAGGTCCATGAGAGTCTCACAGGCATGGAAAGCCATGACACGGTGGCAAAAAACAATCTAAATGAAAGATCCTGGTGAATAAGAACCCAGCAGAAGGAACCGGCCATCAAGAAGAGAGGCACCTTTCTCTGAAGGGAGGAAGGAACCTCCACTGTAATATGGCCTTGACTAAACAAGTTCAGAGTCAGTGAACTCAAGGGGCTTCCATAGCCTAGACAGCTCATAGCAAGAGTCTCGGGTGATTGCTGACATCATGAATAAGAGTGCCAATTGTTAAATCAACAACGGGAGTCACTGGGTACATGCTCCCCACGTAGGATCTCTGTCCTTAATGTGTTTTACTATGAAACTTAAAACCAACACTAGTTGAACAATACCCTATACCTTGTGCGGTTGTGTGAGTGCAGCCTGTTGAAATCCTTGCTTAGCAAATACTAAGTTGATCTTCAGTATATGAAGGTAATTGAAAATGAAACTCGATGAAGGGCAGGATGGGAGTGGGAGTGGAAGAGGGGAGGGCCATGGAAGGGAGGGAGGTTGGGGGGGGAAGCCACAACAGTACAAAAGTTGCACTTTGTAAATTCACATTTATTAAATAAAAAAGTATATAACAAACAAAAAAAGAAAAAGAAAAAAAGAACTTAATACTTTACCCTTTTAGTATTTTTTTATGTTCTCCTTGAAACTATTGGTTGAACTCTGTAATTAACACACAATTACTCTTAGGTGTTTAATTAATGCTATAACCAGTACTCAAATAGTATTTTACACTTTGTGTTTCTGTGTGGGTGCAAACTGTGGAAATCTTTACTTAATATATGCTAAATTGATCTTCTTTATATAAAGACAATTGAAAATTAATTTTGATGTGAATGGAAGGGGAGAGAGAGTGGGAGAGGGGAGTGTTGTGGGTGGGAGGGAAGTTATAGGGGGGGAAGCTATTGTAATCCATAAGCTGTACTTTGGAAATTTATGTTCATTAAATAAAATTTAAAAAATCCAAAAAAAATCCAAATTATATTTCCTTGCCCAATCATCATTTCTGTTCCTTAAAAAAGCTGACTTTCTGTGCTATTCTACAGTAAAAGAATTAAAAAATTAAAGAATGGAATGCTTTACATTTTGTATTTTGCTGAAAAGTCTTTTTCCAGAGTTTATAAAACATTAATTTGTCTTTATATTTTACTATTTTTGTTGTTTTGTTGTTATTGTAGCTTTAATCTAAGACTAGCATTATGCTTGCTAGATCTGGCAATTGCTTGTTAACACAGAGTTCAAAATTTCTTCTCCTTTTTAACTGTATTTTATATTTTGCAATATTTTTCCAAAAATATTTAAGTTTTTGATGTTTAGATATCTTTCTCTGGTGGTGCATGAGTTACTTTTATGGTCCCTGATCAGTTCTAAGCAGTTGGAACACCACTGGCACTGTTTCAGTTGGAGGGCTTGTGGTACAGCTATAGCTTCATCAGCTTAGCTACAGAGAGACCCTGGAGACTCAAGCATATGGAAGAGGTTCTGAATTATTACTCTCCAACAGCATGCCAGTGATTTTACTAGCAAGAGTAGAGTGTATGGCTTTAGAGCTGCCATTTGATCCAGCAATCACACTACTGGGTGTATTTCCAAAAGATCCAGCATTCTTTATGCCCTTCTTTATAACCATTGCTCTTTCTTCTTTCATTCATTTCATGCTCCCACCTTCACACTCCACCTTTTTATTGCTTTTATTTTTCTACATTATCGTCACTTGATCATTTTTATCATCATGTCTTTGAATTTTGAAATATAAGGATATAGGCTAAAAAAAGAAAGGACAAAAGATGTACAGGAGGAGATGAGAGAAAAATACAGGGAGATATGAGAAAGGCAATAAGAGAAGACGCAGAAGGAAAAAAAAATGTTTCCTGTTTTCTTTTCTTGCAGACTGGAAGAAAGCAGCATTATACCCTGGTGAGTGACCTGGTTTCTAAAAACAACCTATTATTGAAAATATTATAAATGAACATTTTTGATGTAAAAAACATTACAAAGTAAAAGAAATCCAAAGCATACCTCTCATAAAAATAACATACTGCACATTGGGGTGGGTATTTTGGCACAGAGGATAAGCTACTGTTTGGGACACCTGCATCTCATATTAGAGTGATAATATGATTTCAAGTTACTCTGCTTCCAATCCAGCTTCCTACTGATGCATCTGAGAAGTGAGCAGGTGATGGCCCAAGTACTTGGTTCCCCACTATCCACGTGGGAGACTTGGATGGAGTTCTGGGCTCCTGATTTTAGTCTAGCCCAGCCTCACTATTGTAGTAAATAAATGAGTCTCTCTGTCTCCTTCCCTTTCTCTCTCTCCATCTCTCTCCTCAACCCCCTTCATTTTACCTTTCAAATACACTTAAAATCTTAACACATAATGTGGTTAAAACATTAAATTTTAATATTTTAAATTTGTGTATCACCTTAGGTTTTGAGGAAAGATAGAGTGATAATTCTATATTAAAATTTGAAGAAACAAAGCAAAACATAAGTTGTCAAGCCAAATTTACCATATGCCCTAATTCCTCTCCAACATCTAAATAGGTCAAATATTGTTATTTTATAGAATTTTCTAATGAGAGCATTGACATTGGTCAGGTCTTCAAGTCTGACATAATTTGGGAGGCTATACAATGAAGGGCAAGGATATGTAAGAGAATTTTCTTTAGTTGCTGTTATTTTAAAGAAAACCTTGGGAATTTATACTCTGAATGATCAGGTAGCTTTCTTTCTCAGATGGTGGGTTCTCATGTTGATATATTTTTGCAGATTGGAGGAAAGAAGAGTTCCAGGCTGGTGAGTCCATGATGGTGTGGCAGGGATCCTGTTCTTTGTGTGTAGTCTCACACAAAGATGGGCACAAGTTAGCAGAATTCACCTAGGGTCAGAAGCTCACACAGAATAGCTTCTCTGGCCCAGGACTACTGAGACCTTCCCTAGAGTTATGATAGTCCTCTTATCTTTGCAGTAAAAGTGACCCTGGATGCAGAAACTGCCCATCCTGCACTCTTCCTGTCTGAACAGAGACGTGTAACCTGGCAAGACGAGAGGCAAGATCTTCCTGACTGCCCACAGAGATTTGATTCCCTTCCCTGTGTGCTGGGTCAGCTGAGTGTCACCTCGGGGAGATACTACTGGGAGGTAGATATTGGGGACACAGCTTCCTGTGATCTGGGAATATGTAGGGACAATGTAACAAGGAAGGGGAAAGTCACAATATCCCCACAAAATGGTTTCTGGGCCATCAGGATTTATGAGGGGGGTTACTGGGCTCTCACTTCCCCAGAAACTCGTCTTACTCTGAGA
Organism: Oryctolagus cuniculus; assembly: GCF_964237555.1. NCBI lineage: Eukaryota > Metazoa > Chordata > Mammalia > Lagomorpha > Leporidae > Oryctolagus > Oryctolagus cuniculus. The sequence goes on from NC_091436.1 coordinate 137,342,544, forward strand.
GAGTCCCCCCATAGGGTGGGAATATTCCTGGATTATGAAGATGGAGATGTGTCATTCTATAACATGACAGACGAATTTCATATTATCAGCTTTACCCAGGAGACATTCCAAGGTGTGTTAAGACCTTTCTTCAGGCTTTGGAACTCTGACTCAGGCACCTTGACCATTGTCCACTGAAGGAGAACAGAGTGATGTTGTAATTCAGAAGTGTACCCTTATCTCAAAATGATGACTTTAAGTCCTAATGTTGATTTCAATTCTACCTAATCACCCAGAAATTGCTTTTCTCTTTCTCCTTATGGGGTCATTGTCAAAATGAAGTTGTGTGGCACAGATTTCTTATCATGCTTTATACTCACTTTTCTTCTTCATTATAAATAGACCTCTTGACCTATGGCAGCCTGGTTTAAAGATTAGATTCCCTAGCACCTTCTGCATGTGACTAGATGCTGGCCAGTATAACACATGTTGGATTGTGCAGTGTAACTTCTGAGATTTGTGTTAAATGGAAATTATATGTCCTTCATTCTTCGCTGTTCAGTTTTTCTGTTGGATAGATATGACATTATTGATGCAACTTGAAGAACATTTTTGAATATGTAATAAGACATAGATAACATAAAAGACATTATGAGTTGAAATTTTTGATGAATTATTTTAACCACTCTTTTTTAACTCCAGAATTCTTTCGTTTTAAAATAAACCTTTATATCATTAAGCCACTTGTATATTTTTGTGTGTCTTATTATGAGGTCTGATTCTAACTGATGTGCACTCCTTTTCAGAATGCCAGCAGACATCCACAGTTGAATATTCACGTGAAACAGAAGGTTTAACATCCTGACTTGCATATTTAGCTCTTTCTACTCCTCTAGTGCTTCAGTCCCATTGGACTCTCATTTTTTTCCTGGTCTATCAGTCTCTCCTGACTTCAGTTCTCATCCTTTCTTACTTAAAAAGAAATCATTAATAACTTCAAATATTCCCTTACTAATAATTGAAAACCCTCATTGTCCTTCTCTGACATTTCTTAGCAAGACCCCCAAAATGGATGATTCTATCCTTGCTCATACTAGCAGCTTAACATGTTATAAAAATTCATACAAGCGAGCACATTGGTACCTTATATACTTGTTTTACCTTTCTTTAAAAATGATTTATTTATTTTATTTTAAAAGCAAAGTTACAGAGAGGCAGATATAGAGAGAGAAATAAAATCTTCCATCCACTGGTTCACTCCCCAGATGGACACAATGGCCAGGTCTCTGTCAATATGAAGCTAGGAGCCAGGGGCTTCCTACGGGTCTATCACGCAGGTGCAGAGGCCCAAGGACTTTGGTCATTTTTTACTCCTTTCCCAGGCCACAGCAGGGAGCTATATGAGAAGTGGAGCATCCAGGACTTGAACTGGCGGCCATATGGGATTCTGGCACTGCAGGCGGTGGCTTCATCTGCTATGCTGCAGTGCCAGCCCCTTGTCGTACCTTTCACAACCTGGATGCCAATATTATTTCCCATACATTTCCATCTGTCTACATTCGCTTAAATTTTTCCTGTAAACCTTTAAAATAGCTCACTTATTTTAACTTTCAATTCTACTCTCACTTGTTCTCAATAAAGTACTGTATTCTCACTTAGAAAATCAAAGTAATAATAATTAGAATCCATCAGCAAGGAACTCTCTCTTTATTATAACAACAAGTAAAAAATTCTATCTAATTTAGGATGTCTCCATTACTCCTCCCTCTCAGTTATATTAATACAAGCAATTTCTTTCTATGTAGGTCACAATATCTATTCTCTCCATCAATCCTATACTGATTATCTGGTATGGAGAACCATCAGTTATTTCTCTTAGCTTTTCTACTCCTTCTCAACAATCTTTAAAATTTCAAACTATACCCATATTAAAACTGAAAGAATACAATTTTCCATGAACTCTATATCCTACTACATATTCATCTCCTTTAAACTATATAACCAAAATTTTCAAATTAAATATAAGAGTGGGAATAAGAGACGGAAGGGATGTGCAATTTGGGACATGCTCAAGCTGACTTGTCCCAAACCGTAGAAACATACCAGGGGATTCCAATTCAATCCCATCAAGGTGGCATGTACCAATGCCATCTCACTAGTCCCAGTGATCAATTTCTGTTCACAATTGATCATAATGATAGGACTAAGAACCAAAGGGATCACAGAAACAAGAATAGTGTCTGCAAATGCTAACTGATAGAATAAAAAAAGGGAGAGAACGATCCAACATGGGAAGTGGGATACAGAGCAGACTCATAGAATGGCAGATGTCCTAAACAACTCTCTGGCCTCAGAATCAGCCCTTAAGGCATGCGGATCCTGCTGAAAAGCCCATGAGATTATTTCAGGCATGGAAAGCCAAGACACTCTGGCAAAAAAAAAAATGACCTAAATGAAAGATCTCTGTGAGTGAGATCCCAGTGCAAAGAACAGGTCATCAAAGAAGTAGGTACCTTTCTCTGAAGGGAGGAGAGAACTTCCACTCTGACTACGACCTTGTCTAAATATGATCAGAGACGGTGAACTCAAAAGGCTTCCATAGCCTTGGCAACTCATGACTAGAGCCTAGGGTGATTACTGATGCCATAAACAAGAGTGTCAATTTGTTAAGTCAACACACGAGTCGCTGTGCACTTACTCCTCATGTAGGATCTCTGTCCTTAGTGTGCTGTACATTGTGATTTAATGCTATAACTAGTACTCAAACAGTATTTTTCACTTTATGTTTCTGTGTGGGAGCAAACTGTTGAAATCTTTACTTAATATATGCTAAACTGATCTTCTGTATATAAAGAGAATTGAAAATGAATCTTGATGTGAATGGAAGGGGAGAGGGAGCAGGAAAGGGGAGGGTTGCGGATGGGAGGGAAGTTATGGGGGGGGGGGCATTGTAATCCATAGCTGTACTTTGGAAATTTATATTCATTAAATAAAAGTTAAAAAAGAAAAATATAATTATCTAAATATGTAATATATTTCTATTCTTCACATCTCCAGTATATTCTGTTTTAAGGATTGTGCCCCTCCGTCAATCTCACACGTTGTATTTCTAACCTCTAGCAACTCAGAATATGACTTTTTGGCTATAGGATCACTGCAGATATAATTATTTAAAATGAGATTACACTGAAGGAGGATGTATCCCTAGTACAATATGAATGATATCCTTATAAAAAGGAGAGATTGGTACAGCCCTGTAGCATATAGGCAGAATCCAAGAGAATAACACCCACATGAATGTCATAGAGATTCTCCCCTATTTTTCTTGTAGTAGTTGTAATTTCACATTTTACAGTCACCTTTTTAATTAAAATACTTTGAGGTGAGGACCCAATTTCATTCTTAGGCATCTTCAGCAGTTTGTAGTGATGGAGTGCCCTGCCTGTCTAGGGAGTGGAGCCAATAATTGCATAGCTCCCCACCTGCCAGAGAAATGAGGGAACAGAATGTTGACTCAACAGAGTGGGGGAGGGCGAAACTTGGGATGAGAATGAGTTTGAGATACAGCAGAGACAGTTAAAGTGGATGTTGCCTCCTGGAATTACTGGGCAGGAGGGCAAGGTATCATTGAGATGGTGAGAGACATGGTGCCAGAGCAAGTGGGGGGCCTTGAGGTTGTTGAGTGGGAGGTGACTGTATCGGGGCCTGAGCAGGGAGACGCTGAGCCAGTGCCTATGGTGGAAGGTGGTAAGTAGGAAATATCGAAGATAGAATAAAGGGGCTTTGGTTTTGAATCTTGAGTGGGGACTTTGGAGGCTAAGAGGACCTTGGCCAGGGAGCATGAAGTGCAAAGAGAAGGGTTAGATTGGAGATAGGAGAAAGCCTAAACATAAGGAATCTCCTTTACTTTTCCTGGATGCTTACAGAAGTGGTAGAGATCCTGAATAATGTCAGGGTCGAATGTACTGTTAAGCTGCCATTTGTACTGGTCGTCGAGGTCATACATGGACCACGCCTGATTACAAAGAAAGATGAGTTTGTACTGTTTGAGGTCTGGAGCCAATTTGAGAGGAACAAGATTATTTAGGACAACTGACAGGAGAATCAGACAGAATGTAGCATGAAGAAGTCCCCATAGTGACCCGTATGATTGGACTTGCAGATAGCAGGCATCCCCAGTATCATGGCAGTCCAAAGTGGGAGTGTGGGAGCAGAGAGTGGGGTCATCAACCGCACTCACTGGAGCCCGAGGCATGGAGACCATGGAAGGGAAGCAGTTGGTGGGGGTCATCATCCATGCCCACTGTTGCCTGAGGAGTAAAGCTTGTGGAAAGGTGTACAGCCTGTGGACGTGTGGTACCTGGTACCAGGACATTGAGATGAAGCCGAGTGGAACCTCAACCCATGGTAGAGGTCGCCATGGCAGAATTCCCTGTTGCCTGTCTTCCCTCAGAGTTTTGGAGGGCCAGGGTGTGGATGGAAATCACAGAGCATTTGGTGGTAAAGAAGGAGGTCCAGGGGAGTTTCGTGGTTGGCAGGAATCCAGGAACCCAAAACATTTCAGATCCCCAAGAAAAGAGCAAGGTCAACAGGAGAGCCTGGATCTGAGTCACAGCACCAGTGAAAGCCCACCACAAAACAGACCATACACTGGGGTAAGGAGACGGCTCATCGTCAGGAGAGAGGAACCCGACAGGCTGGAGAGAGAGGGCTAGAGAGGGCAACAGAGAAAGAGAAGAAAGCCTGTGTGGTAACGCAGGTCTTGTTATAGCCTAGCAGGGCTAGGGAAGTGGGAGCAGCGAATCCTGTTAGGGTGGAGGTGGAGCTGACACTTGTGGTTGGGCCACTTGATCACTTGACTTCTAGTGAGCCAGGCTGGGCTTAGGGCTGAGGCTGATTGTATAGATGGTCACAGGACCAGAGACTAAATTGGTGCCTGGGGCAGAGATGGAGCCACAGATAAGACTGTGCCATTTTACTAACACTGCTCAACTCTGCTATTGAGTCCATCCAGAGATTTTTAAAATTTCATTTGTTATAAATTTCATTTCTATGTCCTTCTCTGTACTTTATGCATTTATTGTATTCATATTTTACTTCTCATTGTCATAATACTTTTCTTTGATTCCTTTATGTCTTATCCTTTAGTTCTTCATACTTATTTATAATATCTGCTTTAAAGTCTGTTGCTGTTAATTTCATCATTTGCATCATCTCATCAGAGACAGTTACTGTCGATTGCTTTTTTAATGAGCATTTTTCATGCTCTCTTCTTCCTGCACTTTCTTTATGATTTTTAATTGTTGTAGTGAACTGTATACTAAATAGAATACATGATATGTTATAACAATTTCAGTTCAAATTTTGTTCTCCATTCTGGGAATTATGTACAGATTTGTTTGTTTAGTGGTCTCTCAGTATTAATTCTCCAAAGTGTTCTTATTCATCAATGTGTGGTTGTTAATGCCTTTGCTTAAAGAGTTTTGAATTTTTCAACCTGGATTCCTAGAAGTCAATCCTGGGTTAAAATGTATTAGTGATAAACAAAGCATTCATTAAAGATTGTGGTTAATCAAATAATGTTTTCATCCTTTGTTAGTAAATCTGTGTTTGTTTTAGAAAATTTATTCAAGTCCAGTCAGATTCCTGGTCTCTAGTCAGCCTAACATTTTACTCTTTGCATATTCAAGTCCTCATGTTCAACCATGAACAATTAAGCAGCTTCTTATTCTGATTAATATGTTTGTGGTCGTGTGCACATATACAGCCTTCCAGATGATGAGTGGTAGATAAAATTTGCCAATGGATACTATGTCTGATACACAGACTTCTGTATTTTTATGACAATTAGTTGATTTAGCCAATAATATGAAGGTAGCTGAAAAATGGTCTTACTTGAGAAGCTATTCCTTGAATGCTCACACTGTAGTAATATATATATATATATATATATATATATATAGAGAGAGAGAGAGAGAGAGAGAGAGAGAGACAGGCAGAGTGGACAGTGAAAGAGAGAGAGAGAGAAAGGTCTTCCTTTGCCATTGGTTCACCCTCCAATGGCCGCCGTGGCTGGCACACCGCGCTGATCCGATGGCAGGAGCCAGGTACTTATCCTGGTCTCCCATGGGGTGCAGGGCCCAAGCACTTGGGCCATCCTCCACTGTCTTCCTGGGCCACAGCAGAGAGATGGCCTGGAAGAGGGGCAACCGGGACAGAATCCGGTGTTCTGACTGGCACTAGAACCGGGTGTGCCATCGCTGCAGGCGGAGGATTAGCCTATTGAGCTGCAGCACAGGCTGTAATATTGTTTTTGAAATGTTATCTGATCTGTTTTTCAGCACTCTGGCTTCAAATTAGTTCAGGTGCAATGGCAGCTGGATTTATGTGCCTAATGGCCTGTGTTGACCTTGTAAAATTAGTGCACTTCTGTCCTGCAGGATGTGAGAAGAGATCTATGCTGAAATGAAGATATTGTTTGTGAGATTTCATAGTTTTTCCTGATCAAAAATTTCTCAATTTATTGTGTGCTTTTGTCAGTTTCCAAAATTCTACAATGGTGATTTAAATAATTTTTTCATTCTTATTTTTGCTTTTGAGCCAACTTATTCATTAAGCCAGTCCAGATGTACTCCTCATTTTATTTTCATTTTTAAATATTTATTTATTTTTTTAAGATAGAGTTACAGAGAGAGAGAGAGAGAGAGGGATAAAGAGAAGGGGAGAAAGAGAAAGAGAGAGATATCTTGCAGTCATTGGTTTGCTCTCGAAAGGGTCATAACTGCCAGGCTGAAAACAGGACCAGGAGCCAGGAAATTAATCTAGGTCTCCAACATAGGTGCAGTGGCCTAGGCATTTTGACCATCCTGTGCAGTTTTCCCAGGTGCATTAGCAGGGAGTTGGATTGGAAGTTGAACTAGTATTTCAGGTTCTTTTTCTGCTGTACCACAATTCTGGCCCTTATTTTTGATGTAATTTTTCTCTAAATTCATTATTTTTCTCATCTATTTCCTTCCAGTTACTTTCATGTATCCATAACTAAATATGAAGCAAATATAATACAAAGATGTATTTTTAAAAAAATCTATTTTTTTAAAAAAGATTTATTTATTTACTTGAATGTCAGAGTTGCACATAGAGAGAAGGGGAGACAGAGAGGGAGAGAGAGAGAGAAAGAGAGAGAGAGAGAGAGAGAGAGAGAGAGAGAGGTCTTCCATCCTCTGGTTCACTCTCCTGAAGCGAGGAGCCAGGAGTTTCTTCCAGGTTTCCCACATGGGTGCGGGTACCCAAGGATTTGGGCCATATTCTACTTTCCCAGGCCATAACTGAGAGCTGCATTGGAAGTAGAGCAGCTGGGTTTCAAACCAGTGGCCATATGGGATGCTGGCACTGCAGGTGGTAGCTTTACCCACTATGCCACAGTGCGGCCTCAAAATATATTTTTTAATGGTTGCTCTCCTGAATGTTTCCTGAAGGTTGCTCTCTTGATAGTGTAAAGTTTATCATCTTAAGGTGATCTTTCCCTAAGTCACCTTATTCAGTAAAGAAATTGTACTATTTCTTTGACCTAAAAAGGCATTTTAAAATTTCATCTCTTATATTGGAGTGGTCTAGAAAAGTAGTTGGCATACTTTTTCTTCCAATGAGCCAGATCACAACTTTTGTGACCATGTGATTTTAATTATTATTATTGTTTTTGAGAGTGAAGTAGTTTATTTGGGACACAATCCAGGAAAGAGTGGCTGGGACATAAGGAATGAAATATGAAAGGAAAGATATCACAGTACCACTGTGGGAGAATAGCACCTTATGTGTTTGAGAAATGTTGGAAGTTGAAATAGAACAGGCAATTCAGTTATTCCACCCCCCCACAGAAAGTTGTTGGCTAAGGCCTGATTAGGAACACTAATTTGTTAACACTTCTAGCCTATCTGGGTATAAACAAAGGACTTCAGCTATCTAAGAAAACATTCCTGAAAACACACACACACACACACACACCTAATGGTGGTTAGAAGGAAGACAGGAAATGAACTACAAAGAAGAGGTTTCAGGGCTGGCCAACTGTATGGTCTCTGTTTACATTTATAGCATAAAAGTAGTCATATGAAATATGTGAATGATTCAGTATGACTCTGTTCCAACAAAATTGTTTTTACAAAAACAGATGGTAAGATTGCTTGGCTCTTATGCCAAATTGTTGATTTAATTTCTTAAAGAAGCCTTTATTGATTGATTGATTGATTGCTTTTTAAAACTACATAACTATGCTTCAGAAATACACAATTTAAATTTAACTTATTCTACAGATTTAACCAAAAATTTGTACATGGTTTAATTTTTTTTAAAAAAAGAATTTGCCATTGTTCAGGAAGATGGAGGTATAACAGGGACCCAGAAAGGAGATAGGCCCCTCCCCCAGCAAACCAGATGAGAGGGAACAAGTCCATGGAGCTTTGAAGAGTGGCGAGAGGGGAAACTGGTGAACTGCACTGCGTTTGAAACTCCAAGCAGTAAGAAGGAGAAATTGTTGGGCAATGGGCAGAGAGGTTGGGAATGCCATGGTCCTTCTGTGTCTCTTCCCCTCCCCACACCTGGATTTATAGCTAGCAGGGAGAAGCCATATTGATCATTTATATTTTCAAGTGTAAGCAGGGGACCGCCCGTCTGCCTTCCATGCACACACCCATCTATTGCAGGGGGCCACCTCACAACATGCTCCTCCTGGGCACAAGGATCACAACATTTCAGAGTGATTTCATCCCCACAATGCAAGCTGCACAACAAGGAGTAGTCCGAAACAGTGAAAAACTAAGCTCATCTCATTCACCAGTAAGAAGTGCACCTGGCCCCAGTAGGCAGGGCTTAGTGTACCAAAGCCCTGGTAACTGCCTCCATCATGATCCAGAAGTAAACAGAGCTCCAGGAGGTGAGGCTGCATGCTTCCACTTAAAATGAACAAACACATAGAAGTATACAGCAGAAGGAAATCAATTCAAAATTAAATCAACCAGAAATGCCAAAGAACAAAGGAAAAATCCTGAATAAGAATAAGGAATACTTTATGCATTCACCAGAGGAACAATACAATTCCTCAATAATGGATGCTGAAGAAGGGATAGAGGATATGCCAGAAAAAGAATTCAGAAAATTAATAGTCAAAGTACTTAGAAACAATCAGAAATAAGTTCATGATTTCAATGAAAAGCACTGCCAAGAAATTGAGATTTTAAAGAGAAGCCAGAATGAAATACTGTAAATGAAGAATTCGATAGACAACCATATAAAAATATAGTGGTATCTCTTAGCAATAGAATAGAAGAAACATAAGAAAGAATATCAGGACTAGAAGACAAACTTCTGGACATAATACAGTCAGACTAAAACAGCAAGAAATTAGAAAATTAAAAATCATGGTTGGAGAGCTATAAGAGTCTATCAAATGACTAAATTTATTGATCCTAGGAATTACAGAAGGTGTGGAAAGAGAGAAGGGATTAAAAGGCCTTCTTAACAAAATAATAAAGGATAATTTCCACAATTTGAGAAAAAAAAGAGACATCCAAGTACAAGAAATACACAAAACTCCCAATAGAGAGGACCAGAAAAGAACTTTACCATGGCACATTGTAGCAAAACTCAGCTCAGTGAAAAACACAGAACAGATTTTAAAATATGCATGAGAGAAATGACAAATCACATTCAGAGAAAACCCAATTTGACTCATCCTGGACTTCTCATCGCAAACCCTACAGGCAAGGAGACAATGGCAAAATATAGTCCAAGTCCAAAGAGAAAAAAGCTGTCCACCCAGAATACTGTACCCTGCAAAACTCTCATTTATGAATGAAGGAGAAATAAGGATCTTCCACAATAAGCAGAAATTGAAAGAATTTGTAACCAGTTGCCCAGTCATACATAAGATTCTTAAGGATGTGCTACATACAGAAACAGGAACATCATTACAAAAGAAGATGAATGCAGAAAATGACCCAGCAAAAGTACAAATGAAATCCAAAATACATAAACAGGACTATTTATGGAAGCATGGCAGGGCAAAGATGGCATTTAACAATAGTCATCCTGAATATAAATGGTCTCAACTCCCTAGTTAAAAGATACAGACTGGCTGAATGGATTAAAAAAAGTAAACCCATGTATTTGTTGCTACAAGAAACACACTTTACCAACAAAGACACACACAGACTGAAAGTGAAAGGATGGAAAAAGATAATCTGTAATAACAGAAACCAAAAAAAAAAAAAGAGCTGGTGTGGCTATCCTAATATCAGACAAAAAGACTTTAACACAAAACCTATTAAAAGAGACAAACAAGGACACTAAGGGATCAATTCAATAGGAAGATGTCACTATTATAATTGTATACATTCCTAATTACAGGGCACCTTGCTATTTAAAAGAATTGTTAAGGGATTTAAAGGAGATATAGACCCAAATACAATAGTAATGGGGGACTTCAGTACTTTACTTTCATCAATGGACACATGAACCAGACAGAAAATTAACAAGGAATACACAAAACTAATTGACACTACAGACAAAATACCCTAGCAAATATCTACACAGCCTTCCACCCTACATCAACAGAGTACACATTTTTTTTTCTCTAGTACGTGGATCTTTCTCTAGGATTGACCATATGCCATAAAGTGAGTCTCAGCAAATTAAAAAAAAATCATACCATGCATCTTCTAATATCACAATGCAATGAAACTGGAAATTAACAACTCAAGAATCTCTACATCACATGCAAACACATGGAGAGTGAACAACATGTTTCTGAATGAACAGTGGGTCATAGAGTAAATCAAATGAGAAATCAAAAACTTACTGGAAACAAATGACAATGAAAGTACAACATACCAAAATTTGTAGGATACAGAAAAAGCAGGTTTAAAATAAAAGTTTATGGCAATTGGTGCCTACATCAACTGGAAATGCACCAAATAAATGAACTATCTATGCAATTCAAAGATCTAGAAAAACAACAGCAAATCAAACCCAAAACTAACAGAAGAAAAGAAACAATTAAAATAAGAGAAGAAATTAACAAAATTGAAGCAAAAAATACAAAAGATCAGCAAAATGAAGAGCTGGTTTTCTGAATAAATAAACAAAACTGAAATGCCATTGACCCAACTAACTAAAAAACGGAAAGAGAAGATACAAATCAATAAAATTAGAGATGAAAATGGAAATTTCACAACAGACCACAGAAATAAAGAGAATGAAGAAACCGCTACAAAGAGCTGTATGCCAAACAAACTGAGGAATCTAGAAGAAATGAATAGATTCCTGTTCACATACAACCTACCTAAATTGACCCATGAAGTTACAGAAAACCTAAGCATACTCATAACCAAGACAAAAATTGAATCAGTAATAAACATGCTCCCCACAAAGAAAAGCCCAGGAATGGAAGGATTCACTGCTGAATTTTACCAGACTTTTAAAAAGATTTAACTCCAATGCATGTCAAATTATTTAAAAAAATCAAAAGGGAGGGAATCCTCCCAAATTCTTTCTATGAAGCCAGCATCACTTTCATTCCTAAACCCAGAAAAGATGCAACAGTGAAGGAGAACTACAGACAAATCTCCTTGATCTATGATCATCTATGTTGATAGATGCAAAAAATTGTCAGTAAAATTCTGGCCAATTGAATCCAACAACACATCAGAAAGATCATTCACTCAAATCAAGTGGGATTTATCCCTGGTATGCAGGGATGTTTCAATATTCACAAATCAGTCAATTTGATATATCACATTAATAATAGAATAACAAAAACCATATGATTATTTCAATATGTGCAGAGAAAGCATGTGACAAAATGCAACACGCTTTCATAATGAAAAGTCTAATTACATTGAATATAGAAATAACATTCCTCAACACAATCAAGGCAATTTATGACAAACCGATGGCCAGAATTATTTTAAATGGGGAAAAGTTAGAAGAATTCCTACTAAGATGCTTTACCAGACAGGGATGCCCACTATCACCATTGCTATTCAATATAGTATTAGAAGTTTTAAATACAATAGTCAAGAAAAAAATAAAAGGGATAAAAATTGGGAAGGAAGTCAAATTATCCCCATTTGCAGACGACATGATGTTTTATATATATAGGGAATCCAAAAAACTCCACTAAGAGACTATTGGAACTCATAGAAGAGCTTGGTAAAATAGCAGGATATAAAGTCAATACACAAAATCCAACAGCCTTCATATACACAGACAAGGCCATGGTTGAGAACAATTTTCTTTTAGTTATTTATTTATTTTTATTATTTATTTATTTATTTTTTGACAGGCAGAGTGGACAGTGAGAGAGAGAGAGACAGAGAGAAAGGTCTTCCTTTTGCCATTGGTTCACCCTTTAATGGCCACCGCAGCCAGCGCGCTGCAGCCGGTGCACCACGCTGATCCGATGGCAGGAGCCAGGTGCTTCTCCTGGTCTTCCATGGGGTGCAGGGCCCAAGCACTTGGGCCATCCTCCAGTGCACTCCCTGGCCACTACAGAGAGCTGGCCTGGAAGAGGGGCAACCGGGACATAATCCGGTGCCCAGACCAGGACTAGAACCCGGTGTGCCGGCGCCACAAGGTGGAGGATTAGTCTAGTGAGCTGCGGCACTGGTGAGAATGATTTTCTGAGATCAATCCCCTTCACAATAGCTACAAAAAGTCAAATATCTTGGAATGAATTTAATCAAGGATGCCAAAGATCTCTACTATTATAATTACAAAACTTTAAAGAAAGAAATAGGAGAAAAAACAAAAAAGGAACAATCTTCCAAATAACTCTCATCCTGATGCCATCCCAATATTAGAGACATCATGTACCCTGCAAGTCAGTGAGGACTGAGGCCTGCAGCAGAGTAAATCAACTTTTATACTTTCTATGGTACTTCCCATCATTTAATTTCTCTCATAAATGCTCTCCCCTAAAGTCTGGTCCACTGTAAAGAAGTGTGTGTTGCTTGTAGTATATGAAAAATTACATATTTATAAAATATAGACATACAGACTCATGTAGCATAATCATATTATCACTATGAGATTAAACAAGAAATTGTATATGGTCTATTAAGAATGAAATTTCTTGAATATTTGTCAAAGGTAGGAATAAAGAATGATTAATTTTTCTTTCATATTTTTGTAAGTTTGGATTTTGCACTTTGTTTTTATGTTTTTTTTTTTTTTTAGAAAACTTTTATTTAATAAATATACATTTTGAAAGCACAAGTTTTGGATTATGGCGGTTTTTTTCCCCCATAACTACCCTCCCATCTGTAAATCATTCCATCTCCTATTCCCTCTCCTGTCCCATTCTTCATTAAGATTCATTTTTAATTATCTTTATATACAGATGATCAACTATATGCTAAGTAAAGATTTCAATAGCTTGCATCCACACCAACATACAAAGTATAAAGTACTGTTTTAAGACTAGTTTTACCATTAATTTGCATAGTACAACACATTAAGGATAGAGGTTCTACATGGGAGCAAGTGCACAGTAACTTTCCCTATTTGGCATTTTTTTAACCTCAACTACAGAAATAGCAATTTGACCAGTAGGATGAGTGCTATTAGAAATTCTTAGGCTTATAGGATACAATGGTTATGAAAAGCAGTGCTGGGATGTCCTTTTATCTATGCAGTCACAGAAGCATGGCCACAGTCCCCTTCAGTTTCCTGAAATCCTGCAAAGCTGGGGAGTTTTTGGAAGACATTCCCTTTCTGATATCTCTTGTGCATGCACAGCCTTTAAATTCTGTTCTTAATCTTACCTATTAATCTAAAAGAGTAGTTTCCAATTAATACAATTCTGCATTTCTCATCTCAAAAGTGTTCTGTACTCAAATATTCAAATTCTCTCAAGTCTGTATTACAAGAATAATTCATATGCTTAAGAATATACTTCGGCCGGCGCCCCTGCTCAATGGGCTAATCCTCCACCTGCGGCGCCAGCACCCCGGGTTCTAGTCCCGGTTGGGGCGCCAGATTCTGTCCCAGTTGCCCCTCTTCCAGGCCAGCTCTCTGCTGAGGCCCGGGAAGGCAGTGGAGGACGGCCCAAGTGCTTGGGCCCTGCACCCTATGGGAGACCAGGAGAAGCACCTGGCTCCTGGCTTTGGATCAGCACAGTGTGCCGCTGCAGCACACCGGCCATAGTGGCCATTGGAGGGTGAACTAACGGAAAAGGAAGACCTTTCTCTCTATCTCTCTCTCTTACTGTCCACTCTGCCTGTCAGAAAAAAAAGAATATACTTCACTAAGTTACCCAGACTTCTGACTTGAGAGGAGGGACTGTGCAGAACATTCACATGTCAAACCAAGAGGTGCAATGTAGGGGAACAAATTCCAGCCAAGGTTTTCGAGCACAGAATCAAATTCAAGGAAGCAAGAGGTATCTGATAAATTCAGATTATAACCATAGAATTTAATTTAGGTCCTCAGAGATTAAACCCAATGTAAGTGTTCCAATAATAAAAGGGACATGGGCTTTTCACTACTACATGAGTTCTTGCCTTGACTGACTGTCAGAATTTTTTATTCAGTTTTATGTGTTGACAAGACTGAATACAGGGGAGTGTCCAGAGAATGCATACTTGATAAATATAAATATTTGTACAAGCAGGCTGTAAACATTTACTGTTCTGGAGATATAAATGCAAGAATCAGCCTTTCTAAAAATCCTGGGAAGATTTTATATAAACAGTAGGATTGACAAGGCCCACTGATGATCCAAGATGCAAGGCCCCCTCTACCAGTTCTGTCCTCAATTCTTCACCATAGAACAACTCTAGGCAGCATCCTTCCTCTGTGTCCTAAGGAATGATAGGGACAGATAACATCAGCTTTCCTGAGTAAAAGGCCACAAAGGTGATATATTTACACATCCATCACACTAAACAAAGTAAATTCATGTATCTGGTAAGTTGATGTATGAATGCCTCATTTAAATCTCCACTAAGAGTTATTCTCTTTGAAATAGTAGCAATTTTAATGATTTGTTTTTAAATTTGTTTGTTATACAAGTTTTATATACATATACAAGTTATATATGTATTTCACATATACAGATTTAGGAACATAGTGACACTTCCCACCAATACTAGTAATTAAAGAAAAAAAATCAAGAAGGAGAGCAGTCAGTCTTCAGAGATTTTTTAAAGTGAATATGTGTATTTATACGACCATATAAATATCTAGGTTCATTCTGTTTGGCTTCATGTTCATTTGAGATCTTTATGGCCCCTAATTAAATGGAGAAGTGCAACGTTCAGTCCAGAGTCCTTCCCTGTTATTCCTTTTTCTTTCTATTCCTTACAACTCTCTAATTCCTGTTGGTTACAGTGCATGGAGCAGACAACTGCACTTCTAGATAATGGGCTTCTGTATTTTAGAAGAAACTTAAATGAAAGGACATATTCAGTGTTTCATTTGAACCTCATATTTTTCAGCTGAAATTAACTCTGGTAAGTTAAAAAGAAATTTTTATCATGGGGAAAGTTAAGGTTAGTGTTGGGGTGTGTGTGTGTGTGTGTGAGGGAGAGAGAGAGAGAGAGAGAGAGAGAGAGAGAGAGAGAGAAACAGGGGAGTTTTTTAAGGACCTTAGAAATGTCAATAGAGAAAATAAGGAATACAGAGAAAGATTTAATTAATGTCGTTTGTCGTTTGTCCTCATGATTTCTTCAACTGATCCTAATTTATTTCCTTCCAGTTAGAAAAACTTAAAGATTCTTCCAGGCTATTATCCTCTAAAATCTTAAGTACTGGGATTTCCTTACAGTCTGTTAGAGAACTTGTCTGGCTCTATTTCTATGTATTTGGATCCATCCCAAGGCCTCTCTATTATCCCCACATCCTGTAGTTTCCCCCATTGCTGTCTCCCTACCAGGAGCACTTTCCTTCTGTGTGGTGAGACATTGTAAATCTATTTTCATCCTGTAGCTATTCCCCTCAGGTAAATTACTCATTCAAAACCTGCTCAAAATTTCATTCAAGTATATTTCATAATAATCTAGAATCTTCCCTATAGTTTTTTTACCCTCTATCTCCTTCTAGAAGGATGAGAGGATAAGAGCCAACCTGTGGTCAGGTGAGGTTGTCGCACTCAAAGCTCACCATTGCCCTGTAGGGAAGCTTGCCTCCACCAACTCTGTCCTCAGTTACTCACCTAGGTACAACCTGAGTCAGCATCCTCCCTCCATGTCCTTGAAAATAGTAGGGGAGGGGTATAACTTTCCTAAGGAAACTTGAGCAGAGTCATGATTCTCCAATTTACTTGCAGGACAGAAGTGAAGACACTGACTGCATTCAAATTATACGAGTCAATCAAAACATCTCCAGAATTATCTTTTCACAACATAACTTCATAATGGCCAATTCATGCAAGATTCTTCCAGTAGTTCACCTAATCATGGTACTAATTTTGTTTTATCAAGGCATTTCTGCAGAATTCAAAAAAAAAGGTAAGTTTCTAAATGGGTGAAGTTACAAATCCAGATATTTTGTCACTGAAACAGACACTGAATTAAACTGAGAGGACGAAAGGTAAGGCAAATTAAGGACAGAAGGTTATATTATTCTGAATCATGCAAGGTCTACAAGCTGTATTGTAGGAACAATGGTTATAAAGTGGAAAATATTTAACTTATAGAAAGGAAACCTTAATGAGATTTGAAGTTGCTCTACTTTTAAACACATAAAGGACTAATGATTTGATGAGATGTGCAACTGTGTGCATTGATCAGCAGTACTAAGAATACTCTATTAATTGCAGATTCAATGTATTCAGTGTGTTAAAGTCAATGTGTTCAAGTTCATATACAAAATATATTTCTTATTATCATTAATTATGACTAATTAAAATGCCCTCAAAATATGCCTTTACAAAGGGAAGAGAGTTTTCTGTCTTTCTTGAGATTCCCTGGAGCTTGACCACATCAGGGAGAAGTTAGGGGGAGATTTCAGCACTGAACAAGGAGATAAAACTTGAGCTTTAAGGCTGTTTTCTGTACCCACACTGATGAAAATTATTTTCTTCTCTAAACAAATGCACCTTCTTGATCACCTATCACTATGTCCCTTCAGTTTTCTGCTGTCACAGATCAGTATCATCCTGCCTTTGCTTACCCTCTAAGCCATGTTTCCATCTGCACCACTTCCCTTCTAACAGCAGGTAACCTCTCTCCCTTAGAGGCCATCCTGTTCTACTTCAGGGTATACACAAGGAATTATATTTAATTGAAAACTTCCCCAAATAAGATGGCATTTATTATTCTGTTTGCTTCTGCAAAGATTCTTTTGGTTTTAATCACAGTGCCTTATTGATTCTGACCCTGAATCTTCTTAAAAGCCAAAAATTGCATCCACCGTGATGCAAATGGTAAAATTGTCTTCTTTTTATACCTGAATAATATTCCATTGTATATACATATATACCACATTTTCTTTATCCATTAAATCAATGATCTAAATATTGGTTGATTCCATCTTTTGGCTATTTTGAACAAAATAAAAATGTGATGATGCAAGTATCTTTAATATAACATACTCCTTGGTTATGTGATTATACAGTGGTTTAAAAGCCCATGATTATATAGTGGATTATAATTGTGTCTCTAAAAATTGATGAAAAGAAGCAGGGGAAGGAGGTGAGTTAGGGGAGGAAGAGGTGAAGGGAGGGAATTTTGATTATCTTCTTAGAACTATACCTATGAAATACATGAAATCTGTTCTCTATTAATAAAATACATTATATTCATATCTTTTTGCACACATATACAGTAGTAGTAGAATTGCTGGATGATAAGGCAAGACTACATCATGTTGAGTGAAAAGGCAGAGACAGAAAGACAAATGATGCATGTTTTCCCTTATATATGGGAGTTAAAATTTAAAAGAAAAAAAGGAATGCCTGTGTCTATTGTTGCAAATACATTTTTGCCAAACTTGGTCCTATATCTTTGTCAAACCAATTGTTAAGAGTGTTATGCTATATGGTTTTAATGATCTTGATTATTTTAAAATTTACTATATATGAGTGAAATGATTATCTTTCTTTTTAAAATATCTATCTATCTATTTATTTATTTTTGACAGGCAGAGTTAGACAGTGAGAGAGAGAAAGACAGAGAGAAAGGTCTTCTTTTTTCTGTTGGTTCACCTCCCAAGTGGCCGCTATGGCTGGTGCTTTGCGCTGGTCCGAAGCCAGGAGCCAGGTGCTTCCTCCAGGTCTCCCATGTGGGTGCAGGGCCCAAGGACTTGGGCCATCCTCCACTGCCTTCCTGGGCCACAGCAGAGAGCTGGATTGGAAGAGGAACAACCAGGACAGAATCCGGCACCCCGACCGGGACTAGAACCCGGGGTGCCGGCGCTACAGGCAGGTTATTAGCCTATTGAGCCATGGTGCCAGCCGAAATGATTATCTTTCCATTGTATTATTTATAGTCTTTGCCTATATTCCCACTAAACTGGGATCTTTTAACTTGTTCATCTCTATTTAGTGGAGCATTGGGCCCTTGACCGTAAACACAATAATTAATATTAAAATTTGATCTCAAATATTATAAAAGCAAAAAGGAAAGATAGGAAGAGAGGGAGAGCAAGGAGGAGGGAGGATGAGAGGAAGAGAGGGAATATTATTATGGTCATGGAATTGTATTCATGAACTACATTGAATTTTTTCTCTATTAATGTTTTATAGACATGAACAAAAATAAAGTATAAGAGGCAAAAAAGCAAAGATTAAAATAATAAAGGAAGCACATAAGAACACCCATGGACCTATATGCTGAATTTAACCTAGTAAAAAATATGTATGTTGCTTTTGTGCTGCATTATTTATTTTTTGAAAAATATAATATTACAAATAAATACAAGACTATTTGTTTAATCACTTGACAGATTATATATTCTTTTTTTTTTTTTTTTTTTTTTTTTTTTTTGACAGGCAGAGTGGACAGTGAGAGAGAGAGACAGAGAGAAAGGTCTTCCTTTTGCCGCTGGTTCACCCTCCAATGGCCGCCGCTGCAGCCGGCGCACCGCGCTGATCCTGGCAGGAGCCAGGATCCAGGTGCTTTTCCTGGTCTCCCATGGGGTGCAGGGCCCAAGCACCTGGGCCATCCTCCACTGCACTCCCTGGCCATAGCAGAGAGCTGGCCTGGAAGAGGGGCAACCGGGACAGAATCCGGTGCCCCAACCGGGACTAGAACCCGGTGTGCCGGCGCCGCAAGGTGGAGGATTAGCCTATTGAGCCACGGCGCCGGCTCAGATTATATATTCTTTTATGTCCATATGCATTTACAAGATATAATCATGTGATATAAAAGAATTTAAGTTGTTCCAAACTGCTAATAGTATGGCAACATATTCCATCTTGAGCTTTTGTAAAAGGATTATTAGCAAAGAAGATGACAGCAGGCCCTCTAAGAGACTTCTATAAACCACATGGACAGAGTGAAAAAAAAAACAGGACTAACATCTCTTCCAGTAATAGGGTCTGCATTTGGAGAGGTCTTCTCATCCCTACAAATAGCTTAGTCTCCACGACATGGTATTCTCATATTGAATGTTGGAAATAAATAACACACACCAATACAGAGACATTTCTCATTACTGAATGAAATAAACAACATGACCATGTCCTATCAACTGTAAGGGGTTTTACAAATGAGAATCTCAGTATTAAAAAACAGATTGTGATAAACATTCCTTTTTCATGCATTTCAACACTACACAGAAGCAGAGCACAACAAATGTATTTTGCTTAATATTCTGGTTTGTCTCCTGGACAAAGAAGAGGTAGATGATTTGAGAGAAAAAACAATCCCTGTCTTAAGTGGGGGACTATGTAGTGTTCTATTGCTTCCTATCTCCTAAAACCAGTGTTGATGCTGTGGACTTGAGTTCTAAAGAATAAGCCCTCTTCTGGGGCCTTTTTCTATGTGCATGGGAAACAGATTCAATCCATTCAGACATCAGAGTAATGAGGAAGAACTGAATCCATAAAGGACTCCATTGGAAAGGGGCGTGTCTCTCTGAGGCTAAAGAATGTCACTGCCTAAGATGCTGACAGATACGGTTCTAATTCAGCCCCAGATTTATGTCCAGAAGGCCACTTGGGGGCTTGAGTTGTCAGGTTAGTTGTTTCTTTAATACTTGCTTATTTTGTACAACTCCTGTAGACTCTTTTTTTTTTAAACTTTATTTAACAAGTATAAATTTCCAAAGTACAGCCTTTGGATTATAGTGGCTTTTTCCCTCCATAACCTCCACCAACCCGCAACCATCCCATCTCCTTCTCCCTCTCCCATCCCATTCACGTTGAGATTCATTTTCATTTTTTTATATACAGATGATCAATTTAGTATATACTAAGTAAAGATTTCGACAGTTTGTACCTAGACGGAAACAAAGTGTAAAGTACTGTTTGACTAGTTATAATGTTAATTCACATAGACAGAGATCCGACATAGGGAGTAAGTGCACAGTGACTCCTGTTGTTGATTTAACAATTGACACTCTTGTTTATGGCATCAGTAATCACCGAAGCTCTTGTCATGAGTTGCCAAGGCTATGGAAGCCTTTCGAGATCGCCAACTCCAATCTTATTTAGACAAGGTCATAGTAAAAGTGGAAGTTCTCTCCTCCCTTCAGAGAAAGGTATCTCCTTCTTTGATGGCCCGTTCTTTCTACTGGGATCTCACTCACAGAGATCTTTCATTTAGGTCATTTATTTATTTATTTATTTATTTTTTGCCAGAGTGTCTTGGCTTTCCATGCCCGAAATACTCTATTGGCTTTTTAGCCAGATCTGAATGCCTTAAGGGCTGATTCTGAGGATTGAGTGCTGTTTAGGACATCAGCCATTCTATGAGTCTGCTGTGTATCCCGCTTCCCAAGTTGGACTGTTCTCTCCTTTTTAATTCTATCAATTAGTATTAGCAGACACTAGTCTTGTTTATGTGATCCCTTTGACTCTTAATCCTATCATTATGATCAATCGTGGACTAGTGAGATGACATTGGTACATGCCACCTTGATGGGATTGAATTGGAACCCCCAGGCACGTTTCTAATTCTACTGTTTGGGACAAGTCCGATTAAGCATGTGCTGAACTGTACATTTCCTCCCTCTCTTATTCCCACTCTCATATTTAACAGGGATCACTTTTCACTTAAACTTAAAACCTAAGAATAATTGTTTGTTTATTAAAGAGTTCAACCAATAGTATTAAGTAGAACAAAAAAATACTAAAAGGGTAAATTAGTAAGTTGTTCCTCACCAGTCAGGACAAGGGCTGATCAAGTCCCTTAGCATTTCTTTTAAATAAACCTGTGCCCTGTAATTATGTGCATATACATTTTTTTGTTTTGTTTTGTTTTTTGACAGGCAGAGTTGACAGTGAGAGAGAGAGAGAGACAGAGAGAAAGGTCTTCCTTTTGCCGTTGGTTCACCCTCCAATGGCCGCTGCAGCCGGCACGCTGTGGCCTGCGCATCATGCTGATCTGAAACCAAGAGCCAGGTGCTTCTCCTGGTATCCCATGGGGTGCAGGGCCCATGCACTTGGGCCATCCTCCACTGCATTCCCAGGCCACAGCAGAGAGCTGGCCTGGAAGAGGGGCAACCGGGACAGAATCTGGCGCCCCGACCGGGACTAGAACCCGGTGTGCCGGCGCCGCAAAGCGGAGGATTAGCCTAGTGAGCCGCGGCGCCGGCCTGCATATACATTTATAATAGCTGCATCTTACTGTTGAATTGATCCCTTGATCATTATATAGTTCTTCTCTTTGTTTCTCTGAACAGTTTTGGTGTTAAAGTTTATTTTGTCTGATATAGTATCCTGTAGATTCCCAACAATATTTTTTAGATTTCTAATTTCATCTTCTTGGGTTTGACTGTATACTTTCCTGTGCTCTGTCTTCTAAGTCCTATATTCCCTATTCTATCTCACTTGTTCTGTTTTTAAGGCTCTTAAATGCATTTGTCATTTATTATATTGAATTCATTTCATTTTGATTTGTCTTCAATATCACAATTTCATGTTCTACTGGTTTCTTCATTTCATTTTGATCCTCCTTAAGATTTCGTTTTCACAGAGAGTTTCTGTCCTGTCCATTATGGATTTCTGTAGTTTTTGAATTTGTTTTTGATAATTCTAAATATCATAAATTTTTTGAAATCCATATCTTGCATTTTCTTCTATCTCATCATCTACATAATCTTGTATTTGAGTGTCATATTCATTTGGGGGCGTCATAATTTCTTCCTTGTTCTCATTTCCTTGGTTTCTGCATTTGTTGTTGGCATTGTGGAGATATTCTTTGGTTTCTTCTTTTTTTTTTCTTTGCTGTGATGGCTTTTCTTGTTATACTATGGCTCTAGATTAAGTGGACTGTCTGCTTTTGCTGAATCTCTAGGGGCTTGTGGTGGGTTGACCAGAGAGCTCTGTTCAGTTCTTCAGGGTTAAGGGTGTGCCAAAGGTGACACACCCAGGTTTGGCATGGCAAATCTTCTCTCTCTATCTCTCCTTTTTATTCAGAATGGAAATGATTCCACTCATTGAGATCTTCTTGATGGAAATCAGTGTCTGAGTGCTAGTCCCAGTGGGTATAATATTCATCTGCTCTGTTCCAGTGACGACACAAAGGATCTGTGCATTCCTCAGTGTAAGCTCAGATTCCCCTGCAATGTCTCCCACTAGGTTGCCAAGGTTATTGAGTTTGTGGCATCTCCCATGGAGAGTACTCACATCTCAGACACACCGTGAGTTCTCCTACACACCCTCAGTTTTTTTTTTTTTTTCCCACAGTCCCAGTTCATAAGCTCCACACATTCACTAGGTCTTAACCTCCTGTTATTTCTCCCCACCAGAGTCAGGTTTTTCTTCTTGGCTGAGGGTGGGCACAGCCCTGAGCTGGCGCAGCTGTTATGTATGTCCAAAATGGTGTCTGCTGTATTGTTTTCCCCACCTTTGTAAGGTGAGTTGAGAGAGAGAATCGTGTCCATACTGGTCCCTTTTATCTTTTTTTTTCTCTCCTCTAGTCAGGCTGGTGAACTTTCCCCCATGTGGCTTCAAGCCTCGTTCTTTCTAGGCTCTTCCTGCTGCTTTTCTGCCAGTGTCTTTGGCTACTGCAGTTTTGCCTCACTCCTTTCCAGTGCTAGTGCGTAGACTTGGCAGCTGGGGTCCTGAGAATTGGGCGCCTGTGTCCTCCACGTAGGTCCACCCTGACCCAGTAGTTCTGAAACAGTTTCCTCTGCAGTTTTTTCCTTAACTCTTCCCTGAGACTACAGTATCTCCACTTTTATTAAATTATCTTTTCCGGGACTATCAGTGCACTCCCTCCCTATTCCACTATCTTGCAGCTCCTCCTTTCCTATAGACACTTTAGATTTAGTCAGGAAAATTTTTTCCTCAAAATATGTAGTTCATAGACTGCATCTTATGTCATGAGTTATTTCTGATTTGTGTGTGTATGTCTATATTTGTGAGATTGTATAACTCTTGAAGATTCATGTACACAACATAATGAACTATTTCATCCACATGAAAATCTTCCACTATTATCTCTTTAAACTCATCAAGCCCAACCTTCTCCCTTCTTGATCTCCTCCAACTCTAGTAACTGGTTATGTGCTCCCCATTTTCAAAACTATCATTTCACCTAAAGTAGGTGACACTTTGAGGTTGTATCTTCTACTCAGGATCAGGCCTTTGAGATCCATCCAAGTCATTTTTTGGTCAACAGTTTGTTTAATTAGTGATAAATATGTTCCAGGTATAGATATACCAAAATTCCCTTAACCATTCACTCAGTGAAAACCATTTTCATATTTCTAGGTTGGGGTATTACAAACAAAGCTGCTATGAATTTTGTGTAGAGGTTTCTTTGTGGTTGCATGTTTTCTCACATAGGAAATACATGCAGGGATTACAACTGATTTGTGGCATAATGACTAAACATTTAGATTTTCCATAAATTCACAAACTGCTTTTTTGAGTGACCATCCCACTTTACATGCCTACCAGCACTGTACATTCACCACCATCTTATATTAAGTTTTAGTCATTCCAGTGGGCATGTAGTGATATGTCATCATGGTCTTAACTTACACTTCAATAATGGTAGACAAACTTGAAAAAGATTTCCTGTGCCTATTTCCCATATGAGTATTTTTCCCTGTGGAAAATATGTTCATATATAATTATATTGGATTTTTTGAAAACTATTGAGCTCTAGAGCTTAGCAAAAATCGCAAAATGTCCCAATGACATTGCATGTAGTATCTCCCAAACAGTATTGCATCTTTTCACCTTATTTATCATATCATCACTATTTTTTTAACTTTTATTTAATGCATATAAATTTCCAAAGTACGACTTATGGATTACAATGGCTTTCCCCCCATACCGTCCCTCCCACCCACAACCCTCCCCCTTCCCACTCCCTCTCCCCTTCCATTCACATCAAGATTCATTTTCGATTATCTTAATATACAGAAGATCAGCTTAGTATACATTAAGTATGGATTTCAACAGTTTGCTCCCACACAGAAACATAAAGTGAAAAATAATAGATGATTTTTTTAAATGATGATGAAATCAGAGCAGACCTATTGTCATGTTTAATCCCAGTGAGAGTCAAGTTAGGAATTGATAATTTCTTTTTTTTTTTTTTACAGAGGATCAGTTTAGTATGTATTAAGTAAGGATTTCAACAGTTTGCACCCCCATAGAAACACAAAGTGAAATATATTGTTTGAGTACTCGTTATAGCATTAAATCTCAATGTACAGCACATTAAGGATAGAGATCCTACATGAGGAGTAAGTGCACAGTGACTCCTGTTGTTGACTTTACCAATTGACACTCCTGTCTATGGCATCAGTAATCTCCCTATGCTCCAGTCATGAGTTTCCAATCATCACTATTAAGATTTAAAAATTTTAACAGGCATATAAAAGATGTACATACTTATGAGATACCATGTGACACTTTGATATATGTACATGTCATCCATTGCCCAAGTTACTTACAAGGATCTCCCACAGAGGAAAATATTTAATTTTGATGGAGTTTAAGTGTAAGGTGTCAGGTCAGTTTTTTTTCTTTCCTACTTTGCTTTTTTCATATAACTACTCTAGACTATTTAGTCAGTTATTAAATGAGGATAATTTATATTACTTTAGTTCAAAAGCAGGATCTTATGCTGTCAGTTATTACTGTCTTGTGTGTCTCTGTGTTGATTCACACTGTAGATTCATGTAAACACCCACATATCAACATAGTGAACTATCTCATCCCCACAAAGATCTTCCTCTGCTACTGATTTCAGCTCACAGCTAAACTTCTCTATCCCCAACCTCCTCCAACCCTAGCAAACAGCAAGCTTGTCTCCATTTTCATGACTTTGTCACTTCATACGTGGAGAATAAGTGGAAACCTAC
Organism: Oryctolagus cuniculus; assembly: GCF_964237555.1. NCBI lineage: Eukaryota > Metazoa > Chordata > Mammalia > Lagomorpha > Leporidae > Oryctolagus > Oryctolagus cuniculus. Next base: position 137,368,005 of record NC_091436.1, read on the forward strand.
TCTACTATATCCTTCACTCTTTGTTCCTTACTTACATTTTTATTTACCAGCCACAATTTTTCTCTATATTGACCTTCCCTGGCCTCCAGCGAATACCTGAGATCTCAAGTTAGGATGTTGAAATGAGAGATATTTCTATTTGCTTCTTGTTGAATTCAGTATTTATTGGTGGTTTAAGCTTGTGATTATAAAGAAGATTGAATGTATGCTTTTTTCAAGAGTATGCAAGGGTCTTTTATAGTTTTTTTGCTTCAGCAAATTATATCTTAAATACCATATATATGCTTAGGGTAGGGCATTTCAGCAGCACAGGGCATGCTGTGAAGAGAATTTATCAATATCTATCTATAGAATTATAATAAAAATAGAAGAATAGAGTTTATTCTCTTTTTATGGGTTTTATACAATATTTTCTCTTATTTATGAAGATTTTTGTATTGTATTGACATACCATGAGATAAGCATATAGTTTCTTACATTTTTTGTGTATTAAAAATATACTGGCCGAGCTCTCTGCTATGGCCAGGGAGTGCAGTGGAGGATGGCCCAGGTGCTTGGGCCCTGCACCCCATGGGAGACCAGGAAAAGCACCTGGATCCTGGCTCCTGCCATCGGATCAGCGCGGTGCACCGGCTGCAGCGGCGGCCATTGGAGGGTGAACCAACGGCAAAGGAAGACCTTTCTCTCTCTGTCTCTCTCTCTCACTGTCCACTCTGCCTATCAAAAAAAAAATATATATATACTGGCCGATATACCTATCGGGCACATTATGCTACATAATGCTACCGTTAATACAAATAAAGCTAATTTTGTCCTTGCTCCAGTCCCATCCCCATTCCTCTTATTGGAAAGAGTCCCTGGAAGTTCACATCCTATATTTGGCACCTTTGACTCACAGGTCCACGGTACTTCCCTTACGTCAGGAACCTTATAGGCTGGAGGGATTTCAACTAAGCCCAACATTTGAGAGTGCACTACTGGTAATATCACTAGCATTATTAAGGTTATGAATTTTACTTTTATAAGAGGCCGCGATTTTTCCTTACCTGTGTATACCTTACCTGGCTCCCATTCAGTTAGTTTCTCTTTTATTTCCTGCAATTCTCCTGCCTTTTGTTCTTGTTGTTCCTTTTGGAGTCCCTCAAACAGGTTCTTCATGGAGGGCTCTCATGTTCCTTCCTGTATCATCTTTTCTATGAGTTTTTGATACAATTCTTTTGCTTCTTCTCCACTAATTGGTAATACTTGCGCCATCGATACTCGATCTCTTTCTGCTTTTGTCTGGAATAAGATATCCCTAACTTCTTTTGTAGAAAGCATAATTGGCAATGATAGCAGCATTCAGAGCACATGCAGGGATTATTTTGGCAGGGTAATCATAGCTGATAATTCATGTATGCTGTAGGAAGGTTAATTTTCCAGGTTTGGGATTAGCCTAACATGTCTTTGTGGTAAACTAATTATCTCTTTCTCAGGGGTTTCTACAACTACCACTTCTTCCCCTTTCCATAAGATAATTGTAGGCCTCTTCCAATCTTTGCTATTGGGGAGTCTAGAAAAACAAGATACTTTTTGTTTTTTAAATTATTGGATTTGTAACTTCTGGCCTAGTTCCTGCCATCTTTGATAAATATACCTTTCTATAGGGGTGTATCCCCCTATTCCTCCCCTTTTCTTTTTGTTAAGAGCTATAAGAGCCAATTGTAAATGAGCCTCTATAGTTTGTACTTCTTCAGTAAATTTATCCATCTCCTGCTTTAACGCTTGATTTGCTCTTTCTACCATGCCCTGGGATTGTGGATTATATGGAGTACCTGTGGTGTGATCAATATTTAAATATTTACACAGCCCTTCTACTTTTTCTGCTGTAAAATTAGGCCTGTTGTCTGTATGTAATCCTGTAATATGAAATAAGTGAGCTAGCTCTAATAGAGCCCATACGATTTCTTGTGCGTTTTCTTTTGGAACTATCTTAGCCCATAATAGTCCTGAGGATGTCTCAACTGCTACTATAAAGATTTTTCCTTCATCATGTGTGGCATCCATCTGCCATACACCTGGTCCTGATCTACTGAGATGTGGGATAGTTCCTCCTTTATTAATGCATTTGGGACACTTCTTAACTATTTGTTCTGCAACGTTCTTTGGAAGGTTATACTTCTGTCTTAAGTATTGAACATCCCCATGCCATTTTGTATGGTCCTCTTCTGCTGACTTGATGTTTTCAAGGAAATAAATTCCTTGGTGCTTAGATCCTACCTGTTCTGGTACCTTCTCCCGGATATTACCTCCTTGCACCACTAGGTGTATCTGAATCCTACAAGATGTGGATGCTAGCTTGTCAATGTTTTCATTCCCTGATATACCTTTGTGCCCTGGTACCACTGTATATAAAGCTCCTCTTTGTTTTCTATAGATTCTAGTATAGTCTTCAAGAGAGGTTCTTCGATGTCTTCAGGCCGAGGCGTTGCCTCAATTAACCCACATACATACTGTGAATTAGTAACTATATTCATTTTTTCAGGTCCTGCCTGAAGGGCAGAAAGTATAGCTCTTTTTTTAATTCTTGGTTGCTCCCTTCATGTTCCTTAATCATTATTTTTTCTTCAGCTGTCCAAAAGCCATATTTTCCCATTCCCTGTTTGCTACCTCCATCAACGTAATGTGGGGTCCTTCTACCGGCTTAGCCTGTAGACTGCTTAAAGCTCTCCTGAATTATAGGAGCATGCATGCACTCTATTTGGGGTACCCAGTGTAGATAAGGGTCTTCTAGGATAATGATATCCAAATCTCCCTTCTTTATAGGAAGCCTATAAATAGGTTCTCTTCCTAGTCTTGTAATACTTTCCTGTCTTACTTTGTGTAGGCACCAAATGGCTCTATTTAAAGGGGAAGCTGCTATTACTCTAGGAAACTCTATCCTTCCTATCCAGAGGATGTTGTTTCCCTGGAGAACTTTACAATTTAATGTATTCCCTGATATCATTACAGTACAATATACTTCCTCACTAGGTTCCCAAAATGCTAATGCCTTATGTTCCTTTAGTAGCTTTCTAATGTTTTGAAGCTCTTGTCTTGCCTCTGGAGTCCACTCTCTCTTACTGTTTAACTCCTCATCACCTCTCATCATTAGGGTAAATGGTTTTGTTTTCATGCCGGGAACGGCTTGAGTCTGTTCCCTTTTTTTTTATTTTTTTAATTTTTATTATTTCTTTTTGACAAGCAGAGTTAGTGAGAGAGAGAGAGAGAGACAGAGAAAAAGGTCTTTCTTCCATTGGTTCACCCCCCAAATGGCTGCCACGGCTGGCACGCTGTGTGATCTGAAGCCAGGAGCCACGTGTTTCCTCCTGGTCTCCCATGTGGGTGCAGGGTCCAAGCAATTGGGCCATCCTCCACTGCCTTCCTGGGCCACAGCAGAGCTAAACTGGAAGAGGAGCAACTGGGACAGAATCCGGCGCCCCAAATGGGACTAGTAGTACCTGCAGTACTGGCGCCGCAGGCGGAGGAGTAGCCTAATGAGCCAGGGTTCCGGCCAAGTTCCCTTTTTATAAATAAAAAAAATTTAAAAAACAATGAGAGAGTCCAGAGTTCCAAGATAGCACAGTAGGGAGGGAGCTTACTGCACTGTTCCAGTAGAAAACTGTTTAGAAAAAAAGTAGAGAGGGTGCAGTCTCAGGGAAGAGTTAGGGAGAAAATGACAGAGGAAACTCTACACAAATTAGAAGAATATGGTGGACCTATATGGAGGGTGTGGATACCCACAAAGCAGGACACCAGCAGCTGAGAGCCTCCCCACCAGCATTAGAAACTGAGGTAAGATCACACCAGAGCAGCCCAAGCCACTGGTGCTAAAGCTGCAAGAAGAGTCTAGAGGGAACCCAGCCTGTAACCCCATGGGGGAGAGTGTACCTGCCAAACCAGAGGAGAAAAAAAGAGACATATTTCTCTCTCCCCAATCAATTTACAATGACATCCTTTAATAAACCAATAGAGTGGTTGCCATTTTGGACTTACTTAACAATTGGGCCAGCTTGTGTTGGTGCCCAGGAGTGGAGACTCCTGACTCTGGTGGAGTGATCTAACAGGGGACTGGGAGTCTTCTGTGTTGAGACTGTGACAAAAACTGAGGCTGTGTGGGAGGTCTCACAGTGTGGCTGGGACTCTGGGCAGCCACTGTGGGAGACACCACGTGCTCAGGGCTTCCTGGTTACTTGGTGACAGCCATTGCTGGGGAATCCGAACTTAGAATGAAGACTGCACAGATCCTTTGTGTGGTCTTTGGGGCAGAATGGATGAATATTATACCTACTGAGACTAACACTCAGGAACTGCTCTCTTTGAGGAGTGGAGCTCAGCTGAGCAGAATAAACTTCTGTTCTGATTAAAAGAGGAGAGAGATTTACCAAGCCCAAGCTGGGTGTATATGCATAAAAGCACCATTCACCCTGGAGAATAGAAGGAAACTCCCTGGCACACCCACCACACACCCTAGTTATTCCCTGAAAGAAGACACTCCCCTAATCCACTAAACCATTCTAACTGGGGTGAGGTGGAACCTCACTGTGATTTTGTTTTGCGTTTCACAGATGGCTAGTGATCCTGAACATTTTATCATGTGTATATTGGCAATTTGGATTTCTTCTTTTGAAAAATGTCTGTTTAAGTCCTTTTCCCATTTCTTCACTGGGTTGTTCATTTTTTGTGGAATTTCTTGATCTCTTTATATATTCTGGTTATTTATCCTTCATCAGTTGCATTCTTTGCAAATAATTTCTCACATTCTGTTGGTTGCCTCTTCACTTTCCTTTTCTTTTGCAGTCCATAAGCTTCTGAATTTGATGTAACACTATGAGTTAATTATGACTTTGATTGCCTGTTCTTCAGGAGTCTTTTCCAAGAACTCCTTGCCTGTGCCAATGTCTTACAGGGTTTCCCCAATGTTCTATATTAATTTGATGGTATCAGCTCGTAGATTTAGTTCTTTAATCCATGTTGAGCTGATATTTATATAAGGTGAAGGTAGAGGTCCTGCTTCATACATCTGCATGTGGAAATCCAGTTTTTCCAGCAGCATTTGTTGAAGAGACTGTCCTTGCTCCAGGGATTGGTTTTAGCTTCTTGGTCAAATATAAGTTGGTTGTAGATGTGTGGATTTATTTCTGAAGTTTATACTTTGTTCCGTTGGTCTATCCATCTGTTTTGGACCAGTATCATGCTGTTTTGATTGTAATTGCATGTTAGTATGTCTTGAAATCTGGTATTGTGATATCTCCAGCTTTGATTTTGTTGTATAAGTTTGCTTCAGCTATTCAAGGTCTCCTGTATTTCCTTAGGGATGTTATCATTTTTTTTAGATCTTTGAAGAATGTCTTTGATATTTTGATTGGTATTACATTGAATCTGTAAAGTTCTTCCTTTTTTTCAAGATGGAATGAGTTTTTATTTATTTATCTCTTTATTTATTTTAAAGATTTATTTGCTTATTTGAAAGTCAAAGTTACACAGAGAGAGAGAGGCAGATAAAAAGAGAGATCACAACATAATAAAACAAGGAATAAATGTTAATAGAAATTTTAGAAATTACAGAAATACATGGAAGCTAAGCAACATGCTTCTGAATAATGGATCATTGAAAAATTCAAACTAGCAATTAATAAAATTCTTGGACAGATGAAAATTGAATACATAACATACCAAAATGCAGTACTAACAGGGACATTTATAGCAATCAGCACCTACATCAGATTATCTTGTCAGGATTGATGAATTATGTTCCCAAAAGTGTTTTCACTTCATGTAGGTTTCTAAAATGATTTCAAAGAGTTGTACATATGAGCATCTTAAAATTAACTATCTTTATTAATAAAAATTTAGCAAAAATAAAACTATCACAAATAAACAATTGAAGATCAATGAAATGAAGAGTTAGGCTTTTATACTTAACAGTAATTGAAAATATTTGTGTATTGAAGTGTGGCTTTTCAATAATGCATACATGTATACTGATTAAATAAGGGTAATTAACATTTCCTTCTTTTGTTTTTAGTTTATGATTGGCGATTTGGAGATCCTCTGTTCCATTTGCTCACAGAATGTAGAATAGGTCACTGTGAACGTCAGTCACCCCACTATGCTGTGTAACACTAGCAGCCTGTTTTTTCTATCTAACTCTGAATCAATACCCATTATCCAACCTTCTTACAGTCCCCATCACCTTCCTAGCCCAGCCTCTGTAATTACTGTTGTATGTTCAAATTGAGTTGTTTTAGTTTCCACCTACAAAGGAGAAGGTGTGGCATTTGTCTTTCTGTGTTTGGCATGTTTCACTTCATGTCATCCACTTCCATTCATTTTGCTAAAAATGAAAGGATTCAATTCTCTTTTTTTAAGATTTATTTTATTTATTTGAGAGGTAGAGTGACAGACAGTGAGAGGAGAGACAGAGAGAAGGTCTTCCTTCTGTTGATTCATTCCCCAAATGGCCGCAATGGCTGGAGCTGCACTAATCTGAAGCCAGTAGCCAGGAGTTTCTTCCAGGTCTCCCACGTGGGTGCAGGGCCCAAGCACCTGGGCCACCCTCTACTGCTTTTCTAGACCACAGCAGAGAGCTAGATTGGAAGAGGAGCAGCTGAGACTAGAACTGGCACCCACATGGGATGCCAGCACCGACCCCAGATTCCATTCTTTTCTAACTGGATGATATTCAATTATATATTAAATATATAAAATATAAATAAATCAATGAAACATTTGCTTTATCCACTCATTAACCCAAACTGATTACATATCTTGGCTACTGTGGATAGTGCTACATTAAACATGGTGGAGCAGCTATCTCTCTGACAGAATCATTTCTTTTTTTTTTTTTTTTTTTTGGATATATACCCAGTAGTAAGATTTTATTTCTAGTTTTTTAAAGGACTCTCCATGGATGGTGCCATGGCTCACTAGGCTAATCCTCCACCTGTGGCACTGGCACCCCGGGTTCTAGTCCCAGTTGGGGAGCCAGATTCTGTCGTGGTTGCTCCTCTTCCAGTCCAGCTCTGCTGTGGCCCGGGAAGGCAGTGGAGGATGGCCCAAGTACTTGGGTCCTGCACCTGCATGGGAGACCAGGAGGAAGCACTTGGCTCCTGGCTTCGGATTGGTGCAGCGCGCCAGCCGTAGTGGCCATTTGGGGGAGTGAACCAACGGAAAATGTAAGACCTTTCTCTCTCTCTCTCTCTCTCTCTCTCTCTCTCTCTCTCTTTCTCTAACTCTGCCTGTCAAAAATATAAATAAATAAAATAAAAATAAAGGACTCTCCATACTGTTTTTCATGGTTGCCGTACTAATTTACGTCTCACTACCAGTTATGTGATGTCACTCTTTCTCCATATCCTTGTCAGCATTTGCTACTTTCTGTCCTTCTGGTAACAGCTAGAATAAATGGAGTCAGATGCTATCGTTTTGTAGTTTTGATTTTCAATTCCCTAATGGCTAGTGAGCATTTTTTGAGCATTTTTTCATATATTTGTTGGTAATTTTATTTCTCCTTTTGAGAAATTTCTATTCAGATTCTTTGCTTGTTTCTTGCTTACTTTTCTTGTTTTGTTGCTGTTGTTGAGGTTTTTTAGTTCCTTATACAGTCTGTGTATTAATACTATGTTCGATAAGTAGCTTGCAAATTCTTTCTTCTGTTCTCTTAATTGTCTCTTCACTATGTTGATTGTTTCTTCAGCTGTGCAGAAATGTCTGAGTTGGATATAGTCCCATTTGTCTAGTTTTGCTTTTGCTGCCTGTGTTTTGGGGCTCATAACTAAAAGATTTTTGTGTACATCAGTGTCATAAAGCGCTTCCTTTATGTTTTCTTCTAGCAATTTAATAGTTCCAGGTATTATAATTAGGTCTTTGATCCATCTTGAGTTGATTTTTAATATAGTGAGAGAGAATTTACTTTCATTTTTATAAACATGCTTATCTAGATTTTTTGCCTTTTTTTAAAAAAAAAGATTTATTTTTTATTTGAAAGACAGTTACAGAGAGAGGTAGGGACAGAGTCTTGTATCCTCTGGTTCACTCCCCAAATGGTCACAATGGCCAGAGCTGAGACGGTATGAAGGCAGGAGCCAGGAGCTTCTTCCAGGTCGCCCACGTGGGTGCAGGGGCCCAAGGACTTGTGCCATCCTCTGTTTTCTCCCCAGGTGCATTAGCAGGGAGCTGGATAGGAAGTGGAGCAGACAGGACTTGAACCAGCACCCACATGGGATGCTGGCTGTATGGGCCAAGGCTTTAACTGTTGTGCTACAGCATCAGCCCCTATATATCCAGTTTTGACAGCACCATAGATTAGACTATCCTTTCTACAATGTATGTAGTCAGTTCCTTCATTGATAATCATTTGGCTATTTGTATATGCATTAACTCCCAGGTTCTCTATTCTGTTGTATTTATCTAATTTTCAGTGCTTTATGTCAGCACTATGCTGTTTTAATTACTATAACTTTGTGGTATACTCCACAGTCAGGTATAGTGGTTCATCCAGCTTAATTTTTTCCCCTTAAGATTGCTTTGGTAATTCTAGTTTTTTTTTTTTTTTTTTTTTTTGTGGTTCCACGTGAACTGTAGGACAATTTTTTATATTTCTGTAAAGAATGTCATTGATACTTTAAGGAATGTTTTTAGTCTGTAGATTGCTTTGGATAGTTAACATTATTAATTCTTTCAATCCATGAACATGTTTTATCTTTCCATTTAAAAATATTTTTATTATTTATGAATGAGAGAAAGATATAATGACAGACACAGAAATATCTCTCATCTAATGGCTTGATTCCCAAATATTGCAACAGGTGGAACTGGGCCAGTCCAAATGCAGGAGACAAGAATTTAATTCTGGACTAACACATGGATGGTAGTAGCCCATACTTGAGCCATCATACTACACTTCCAAGAATGCACATTAGCAGGAAGCTCGAATTAGGAATTGAGAAAGGATCAACCCAAGGGACTGTAATATGGAAGATGCATGCATCCCAAGTGCTGTCAAATGCTACTCCAAACATCTGCTCACTTTCCATATTTTATGGCCTCTATTTTTTTCACCAATGTCTTGTAATTTTCAATGTAAAAATCTTCCACTGTTAGAATTTATTCCTATATATTGTGAAAGGAATTACTTTTGTCATTTTCCTTTCAACAAGATTATTAATGATAATTTCTGTTGTTGATTTTGCATACCACAACTTTACTGAATTCAGTTATGAGTTCTAACATGTATTTGGTGGATTAGGTTTTTTCATGTATAATCATTTGTAAACTTGGATATTTCTGTTTCTCCACTTTTGGATTATAGCAGTTCTTCTCCCCATAACCACCCTCCCACCCGCAAACCATCCAATCTCCACCTCCCTCTCCTATGCCATTCTTCATTAAGATTAATTTTTAATTATCTTTATATACAGAATATCAACTCTATACTAAGTAAAAATTTCAAGAGTTTGCA